>NC_042615.1:150968333-152452892 GCF_901001135.1 Rhinatrema bivittatum
TATAATAGGGATGTGAATCGTGTCCTCGATCGTCTTAAACGATCGATTTCGGCTGGGAGGGGGAGGGAATCGTATTGTTGCCGTTTGGGGGGGTAAAATATCGTGAAAAATCGTTAAAAATCGTTAAAAATCGAAAAATCGAAAAATCGAAAAACCGGCACATTAAAACCCCCTAAAACCCACCCCCGACCCTTTAAATTAAATCCCCCACCAAATAACTTAAAAACCTGCGGGTCCAGCGGCGGGCCGGAACGGCAGCGGTCCGGAACGGGCTCCTGCTCGGATCTTGTCGTCTGCAGCCGGCGCCATTTTCCAAAATGGCGCCGAAAATGGCGGCGGCCATAGACGAAAAAGATGGACGGCAGGAGGTCCTTCCGGACCCCCGCTGGACTTTTGGCAAGTCTCGGGGGGTCAGGAGGCCCCCCACAAGCTGGCCAAAAGTTCCTGGAGGTCCAGCGGGGTCAGGGAGCGATTTCCCGCCGCGAATCGTTTTCGTACGGAAAAATGGCGCCGGCAGGAGATCGACTGCAGGAGGGCGTTCAGCGAGGCGCCGGAACCCTCGCTGAACGACCTCCTGCAGTCGATCTCCTGCCGGCGCCATTTTCCGTACGAAAACGATTCGCGGCGGGAAATCGCTCCCTGACCCCCGCTGGACCTCCAGGAACTGTTGGCCAGCTTGTGGGGGGCCTCCTGACCCCCACGAGACTTGCCAAAAGTCCAGCGGGGTCCGGAAGGACCTCCTGCCGTCCAATCTTTTTCGTCTATGGCCGCCGCCATTTTCGGCGCCATTTTGGAAAATGGCGCCGGCTGAAGACACAAGATTCAGAGCAGGAGCCCGTTCCGGACCGCTGCCGTTCCGGACCGCCGCTGGACCCGCAGGTTATTTAAGTTATTTGGGGGGGGTTCGGGAGGGTGGGGGATTTAATTTAAAGGTCGGGGGTGGGTTTTAGGGTGGGGTTTTAGTTGCCGGCTCACGATTCTAACGATTTATAACGATAATCGTTAGAATCTGTATTGTATTGTGTTCCATAACGGTTTAAGACGATATTAAAATTATCGGACGATAATTTTAATCGTCCTAAAACGATTCACATCCCTAATACGGTACATGTTGCTGTGATATTTTAACCTTGGAAGACTTATGAATATCTTTATTTATGTACAATCTGTTATTATAAATGCACAGTTTTTAAACGGTGTGCTGAGGTCGCGTGCGACCTGAGAGAATGTGCCACACACCGACCCCCCCACTATTCACCCATTTCCCACTTCTCCAGGGGGCAAATGCAGTGGAAATGTAGGAGGCAGGTTGTAGGGTTCCTGGGAGTGTAGCAGGATTGCCAGCTTCCAAGAAATATCATCAGTGATGCACTCCTGCCATTTCTTTGGGAATTCTGACCCTTCCTTTCCCCCTTCTGTAGCATTTCAAATCGCTGAAAGGGCCAGACTTCAAGGGGACTCTCTTCCCCCCATGACCTTCTCGATGATTTAACCTGTGCTGTGCCTTTTGGGGGGGGGGGGTCGCCATCCCATCCCTCGCCTCAGGCAGCAGATTGCCTTGAGCCACCCCTGGTTATTAATGTTGTAAATCCGGGAATGCAGTATATAAGTTAAATAAATGAATGTGTATACTGTCCTGAAACATTCACTTCATCCATTAGTCCCGAAATATGCATACGGTGTTGTGTTCCAAGTTCAATCAAAAACTGATTAGGTTAACAGCAGCTTTACTCCATTGAAACAAAACACAGAAAACAAATACTAAAAATGAGCAAGGCACTGAAACATACATTTCTTAAAATAGAAATAATGTATTAGTACCAAAATCTCCCATTTTAATCTGTAGGACCCTCATAAGAAATCTAATAAACGTTCTGTAGAACCAAAATGTAGGATTTGGGTAAGGAACAAAATATTTATAACTTAAAGATCCTTTTATGAAATGTAAGTTGCTCTGATTATCAAAAAAAAAAAAAAAAATTGCAGGGATTGTTACTTCTGTGCATAATAAGTGCAAAGTAATTGGGTGCTCTAAAAAAGGTGGAGAACCAGCATGAAATCATATAATCTTCATCAAATTACAGGGTAATTGGGCATCCTTCATGAATAATGTAATAAGAATAACAAGTAAACATACCAAAGTTCTGGCTTCATTCCTGTAATTACCATCAAGGTAAAGGATTAGAAGAATCACCCTACATATACATACAAACACCATGATCTCTCCTTACAAATGTCCATAAATTCAGATTATTGATCTGCTGGCTACTGCTGACATCACTGGTTTGCTCTAGATTAAAGAATACTTAAAAGTTCATAACAGAATATATATATATATATATATATATACAATAAAAAAAGAATGAGAATAGTTAAAACCCATTGGTATCTGATCTCACTACAGGAAAGGGATGGTTGAGTCATATCTAGTGGGAGGGGTTGTAATCTGTGTCATCCACTAATACAGCCCAACTCACCTGGATTTGCAGTCCAGTTCTGACACCTCCCTCACTGTCACTGCACTAGAGACGTTTATCACTATTGATCTTATGGCTGATACGGGGGCCTGAGCCTGCACCTCTGTCACCAATAAAGCACTTCAGAACTGCCAATGTGGCTCTTGCCTGCTGCCATTCTTATCTATCTATCTGATGTCCATGCAGCTTAAATTTCCTGGTACCTCATATCCCTTTTTTTCATCATCTAGCAATCACCAGGGACTCCATCATCCATTTTTAAAGAAGCCTTTTCTCTGACAAATTATTCCAGACCAATGCCTGGTTTCCTGGAGAGGAACTTCTTTAATACCCGGTGTCAGTGTCTGAGCATGACTCAAAATGTGTGTAACTGAGACAATGTGAGTATGTGTGTGTCAGTTTCTGAGATAATAAGAGTGTGTGTGTGGTGTGTGTGTGAGCCACCCCTCTTTCCCTACAGCTATACTAAAGTCACTTTAGTCACAGGTTTTAGCTACTTTTTTCCCAATCTGGAGACTTTTCACAGTGGATCTAGTGACTTTCTTTAAGTAGGAGTTGACAATACTGCATAGGTGTCATAAGGGATGAGGCACCCTGGTCTGGACTGTCCAACTGTATCTCAGGGTCAAGCCATCCAATAATGCAGGCAGAAAGAAGATCCCAGCTGATGTCAGTGGCACCAGCAATGATGATTCACCTGTGGGGTTCCCAATGCCTTGGCAAGGAAGAGGACCCCGCAGTGATGGGATGGTGATGCAGCTGCAGGTAGAAGAATACCCAGTGGGTACGTGGAAGGTGAGGGAAGAGAATGGAAGGCGAGAAAGAGAGAGAATGTGTGTGTGTGTGTGTGTGTGTATGCAGAGAGGAGATGGATTGGAGGGGAGGTAGAAGTGAGTGAGAGATAGAATCTGGCTTCTTGCAGTTTCCAGTCTGCACATTTCTATTTATACTTTATGGTTTCTTTATTCTGTCTTAGGGATGTGAATTGGTACTGGACTCGTTTCCGGTATCGTGTTCGTAGAACCACCGTGGGAAACCTTTGTTGCCTGCGGTTCTGAGCGCTTTTGTTCGGCTGTCCTGAGCTGAAGAAAAAAAACCCACCCCGACCCTTTAAATGTAATTATTTAGAATCCCCCACCCTCCCGATCCCCCACCCAAACTTTTCTAAAGTACCTGGAGGTCCAGCGAGGGTCCCAGGAGCGATCTCCCACTCTTGGGCCGTCGGCTGCCAGTAAACAAAATGGTGCCGATGGCCCTTTGCCTTACCATGTGTCAGGGGCTATTGGTGCCATTGGCCAGCCCCTGTAACGTGGTAGGAGCAATGGACGGCCAGCGCCATCTAAAAAATGGGCCAAACCAAACTCACTTTACAATATGCCTGATATCATATGAGTTGCCACGTGTCTTTGCAAGATTTCCTCATTGGCATCACAAAAGTGTATGCAAATTTAATATGCATGTTGTTGTACATTATAATTTTAACTCAGAATACTGTACTTTGAATTTAAATCTGTTATTATAAATAGATAATTATTAATTGTTTGTAACAGGTGAGGGGAGGGGCGTAAAGCTGTAAGAGTCACCTACAGTGACTAATTCCCCTGCATCAACTCTGAGAGAGTTCACCATACACAAGCTCTCACCATTCGCCCATCTCACACTTCCTCAGGAGGCAAATACTGGGGCGACATATTGAGGTAAGCTTAGATATCTTTTTAAGAGGCGAATGGTGCCCAAACAATTAGGATTATTTTCGTATCTTTAGACCACATTTTCTTTGTCTCGGATTATATCTCTTAGTACTCAATGATCTTCTCTCTCTCCATACATAGTACAGATTAGTTGCTTAGTACTGACACTTCTATTAATTATTTTATTTTATTTAATAATCTTTATCCCATGTTCTCCTAAACAATAGTTCGGTGAGGGTAACATAAACATAAAACATACATACAATTGCATTAAATACATTGTCTATACTTGGGCCAAAATCAGTTAGACAGGTGGCAACTAGTATACGGGTTTTCTCTGAAATGTCGCTTTTGCTTTGGAATGCCCTCCCTCTTAGTATACAACAGACAACAGATTATAAAGTTTTAGAAAAGCTTAGTGTTGCAGTCGTGGAAACTTGGATTGAGGTGGAGTTGACACAACCTGCAGGGTGGAGCCTTGCAGATTTTCACCATTGGCTGGCGGAATTGGATGAGGCAGAGCCCAGCTGGAGCTTCGCCTTTACATTCCCCTCAGGTTAGCCTTGAAATTTCAGACCTACTACAAGTAATTTGCATCCTATCATTATAATCATCCATTGTACCTGAAGACTGGAAGGTGACCAATGTAACCCCAAAAATGGAAAGGGCTCCAGGTGATCCAGGAAATATAGACCGGTGAGCCTGACTTTAGTGCTGGGAAAAATTGTAGAACTATTATAAAGAATAAAATAACAGATCACATAGATAGACATGATTTAATGGAACACAGCCAGAATGGATTTACCGAAGGAAGTCTTGCCTCAGAAATTATGTTTTTGAAGGGGTGATAAGCATTGGATAAAGGTGAACCGTAGATGTGGTGAGTTTGGATTTTCAGAAGGCGTTGACAAAGTCTTTCATGAGAGGCTTCTAGAAAACTAAAAAGCCATGGGATAGGAGGCAATGTTTTTTTGTGGATTGCAAACTGGTTAAAAACAGAAAACAAAGGGTAGACTAAATGGACAATTTTCACAGTGGAAAGAGTTAAACAGTGGAGTACCTAAGGGATCTGTATTGGACCAATGCTTTTTAATATATTATAAGCGATCTGGAAAGAGGTACGACGAGTGAGGTGATCAAATTTGCAAATGACACAAAATTATTCAGAGTAGTTAAATCACAAGTAGCTTGTGATAAATTGCAGGAGAACCTTGTGAGGCTGGAAGAGTGGGTGTCCATATAGCAGATGAAATATAGGGGTAGATTTTCAAAGGGTCCTGAAAACCTACCCCAACCCCCCCTGCCAGCGCACGCAAAGCCCTGGGATGCGCATAAGTCCAGGGCTTTCCTGGGGGCATGTCGGGGGGCATGTCACGGCCAGCGCGTCATTGGGGGCATGTCGGGGGCGTGTCACGGCTGGCATGTCATTGGGGCTTCTGGGGGCGTGTCCGCGGCCTCCGGACTGGCCTCCGGTCCGGACCATGGCGCGCCGGCGTAACTTGTGCAACAAAGGTAGGGGGGTTTAGATAGAGCTGGGGGGTGGGTTACGTAGGGAAGGTGCAGGGGGTGGAAGGAAAGTTCCCTCTGAGCTGCTCCGATTTCGGAGCGGCCTCAGAGGGAACAGAGGCAGGATGCGCCACTCGGCGCATGCAGGCTGCCGATTTTTGGGCATCCTTGCGCGCACCGACCCCGGATTTTAACAGATACGCGCACTATGCGCATATCTATTGAGATCTGGCATACTTTTGTTGCGCCTGGTGTGCAAACAAAGTACTCGCGTGCGTAGTTTTATAAAATCTGCCCCATAATGTGGACAAGTGCAAAGTGAGGCATATAGGGAAAATAACCCATGCTGTAGCTACACATGTTTAGTCCATTCCATTTAAGGAGTTACCACCCAGGAAAAAGATCTGGGCATAATAGTTGATATTATAGGAATCATGAGCTCAGTTTGCTATTGCGATCAAAAAAGCAAACAAATGTTAGGAATTATTAGAAGGGAATGACAAATAAAACAGAAGATGTCATAATGCTTCTATATCGCTCAATGGTTAGACCATCTTGAATACTATGCAAGCCGAGGCTGGCGGCGGATATTATCCCTCCAAGCAAAGGTGAGATGGAGTGGCAGGCAGGGAGGCATGAGCCACAATAACAGAAGAACTGGCCACAAGAACTGAAGAGGAACTGAAGAAGAAGATGAATACCACTGAAGCTGGAGACTAGACAAAGACCAGGAGCTTAAGACAAGACACAAGACTTGGGAATGCTGAGGTAACTCACACTACACAGGCTGTAGGGAGACCTGTTGTTGAGGTGAGGACTGCAGGGAGAAAGGGCTTTTTATGTGCCAAGACTTGTGATGTCATCCAAGGGCGCTGTGGGGGATTTATCGCCATGGGCTCTTTAAATCTGTGTGCGTTGGGTGCACATGCACCTAGGGCAGCCATGAGAGAAGCCGGAAGCGTCCCCCCTCGTGTCGCTTTGGGCCTGTGTGGATTACAGCGGCCTGCCCTACATCTGTCCTGGGGATTCTTGGAAACATCAAGGATCCAACAATGACGGCTCGGGGCTGGTGGTGAGGCGGCTCGCAGGGGGACCCGCGGACTGCCAAATGCAATACTTTGAAGACACATTTTTTTAAATTAATCATATTGTGATTATTTTCTGTTTTTGGATAATGGAATTTTTACTGCTGCTGCAATTCATTTATTTTATATGAGTTTGTTATCTGCCTTGAACAGAAATTGGTAATATGATGGGATATAATTTTGTGTAAATTAATTAATTAATTAATAATGCTGTTTTTTTCTCAGGGGCAGGCTATTCCTGCCTGCAGGCAGAAAGGAGACCCAAGTGGTTTTCTAGCATCAAGTATTTTATGGTAGGTCTGGAAATTAATAATTCTGATCTATGATTTATGGAAAGAATATACATAAAAAAGAATGATATATTAACTGTAAATGTAAAGTAAGAAATTGGCAGGGTAGCTGGAGCTGTGTAATAGAATTATTTCTGACTACTCTGGCTGACGATGTATTTAGAGGATAGGCTGTATGGATTCAGAGTTCTCACCCAGACACAGACTAGTTTGAAGGCCGCAGGCCAACCTCTGAGTGAACTCATATTATTATTGTACTGTGAAATGTTTACGAACAGATAAGAATCTAAGAACTGTAGAGCCAGTAGTTCTATGTTGAGAAAGTAAGCAATTAACTGATACTAATGTCTGAGGGGCCGATGCAATAAAGTGCACTCAGCATAGCGCACAGGTTAACGAGCACTTGGATGCCCTTTTTGGATGCACTAGACTAACACCTGATGCAATAAAGGGATTAGCATGTCCAAAACACGCGCCCAAACTGCATAGCTGATAGCGCTCATCACATGCAAATTCAATATAGATGAGGCTATTAGCTATTACCAACGAATGCAATAAATCCCCAGGCACCCAATGAACATTTTTTAACATGGCAAATTTAACTCCAGCTCTGGAGCTGGCAAGTTATTTCCGAGTCAAGGGCTCTTGAGAAAAAAAATACTGTTCTCTGTGGTTACTCCAAGGAGGAGGAACCATAGATAACAGTAGATCTACTGTTTTGCATTGTTTTGAAACATTTATTCTGTTTGTTTATTAGTATAGTTTTACTATTATTTCTGAGTGGGGATCTATAGCTGCTTGGCTACTTCTGCTTTCCTAATAGAAGGTGTATTGGTGTTTAGGGCCTGATTTAAATTTGTAGTGTTGCCTTTTCATAGATAGTGTTGATACTGTTTGAGTGCATTCCATAATACAAGTGTAACTGTGTGCAGATTAATTTATGTGTATTACTGTTAAGTTGAAGTTGATTTTGTGTGTGTGACTGAGGTGAGGTATTTTACTAGCATGTAAGGCTTTATATCAGTCTTATTTGTTATGTTTTCTCATGAGGACATGCATTGTGGTAAACTGCTGTCTTTTCATAAGTAGGGATATTGAGCCTGGTAGTAGAAGGAGTTCATGTTGCTGTTACTGTAGGGTGAGTTGTACAGGGAATGTCATAATTCTGCTTTACATCCATTATTGTGGATCAGGGGGGTTCCTGTGGGTACAAACTGTGCTTTTAGTCCCATTACGGTCATGTGTTCAGTGTGTCACGCATGTGAGAACCATCTGTCTGGTATGTCTGGACAGAAAAAAGTTTCAGAACCACCGATCTAAACCAATGAAGACATGTTTATGAGAACATCATAGCAGATTAAATTTCAAAGAAAATGGATGCAATTCAAATATTGTTTACAATTTCAGAACACTTTTGAACAATTGCAGTGGTCCATTCTAGAGTCAGTTTCATTACCAGATAGAGATGGCAACATGGCATCAATACTCAACTATAAAGAGCTGAGATGGATTTTTAATTTATGTTCAGTTCACCCAGCAGGTATGAATGATGCTGTTGAATGGACTTCTCTTTCATAAAAGATCAAAAACATATTGTTGCACCCGTCGGTCGCAGACAGCTGCAACCTTTGCTGTTCACCTCTTTTTCCCCTGCACCAACTATTCTCAGAGCCATGGCGGCCTAAGCCTGCAAATGCTGCCTTCCCCGGCGTCCCTGGGATGGTGTGGGTGATCCCGTCCACCATCTTGAATAGGGGATTACCTAGGGCACATGCGCGTGAGCCAGTCCCTCTCTTATTCATGTCATGGCAGAAACCTCGGGGGCATCCCCTCCACATGACGTCACCGCCAAGTGTATTTATACCATCCAGCCTATGCTTCCTATGAGTTAGCAAGGACTTCCTTCCTGCTTATTTCACTCCATTTGGAGACGCTTCACTTCACTACTCTGAACTGGTTCCTGAACTCCTAGACTTAGAACGCTTTAGGTACCTGCTCCTCGGGGGCCTTGTTATGTTCTGGCTATCCACTCCTCGGAGGGCCTTCCTGCCTGGAGAATCCATTTATCCTTGTTCGGGATCCTGCTTGTTCAGCCTTGTGAGTGCTATCCTCGCTTCCACCATCTTGGTGACAGAACCACTGGTGTACCCCTTGTCTTGGGCCACTACCGTGCTCATCTCAGCTACCTTTCTACACTACGGAGTGAGTACCATCATCTACTTTGCTCTGCTGAACCCCTGCACCTCTCTGAACTACTACTCGCTGATCCTCTGCATACCCCACCCAGCGGGCCACTACCGGATCTACCCTGAGAGGTGTGTCATCAAAAGAGGAGTTTCCTGGTGTACCCTGCTCTGCGGGCCACTACCAGGGATATCATCATTGAGCAGCCTTACTACTCTGAACTGTGTTTTCTCTCCATACTGTGGGTACTACCCATGTTTCCAGTATAATAGAGTCTCTTACATCTGTGTCCGTCTCAGCTGAGGCCACGCCTATCATAGTGAGTCCCCACTGGGCTCCACCCTGTGGGTGGAGTCAACTCTCACTATGATCCAGGGTCCACAATCATACCAGATTATAACACATATTGTTTGTTTTGATACAATTTAGTTTTTCTTATTGGACATGATCATTTTTATGGCATTTCAAAGGATCCAATGAATGTGGGTAATGAGTTGGAATTCTTTCCCCCATGTGAATAAATTAATACTGATTAATTCACAGTGCTCTATGTCAGTTACCTGAACTGATATTATTGGAGGAAAGTGTTGCGGTCCTGGCCGCGAGCACCGCAGCCAGGCCCTTACCTCTTGATTCCCGGACCTGCTCCCGCCTCCGGAGTCCTGGCCTGCGGCCTGTTTGGCAGCGCCCCCGCTGGGGCAGCGCTGCTGGGAAGGTTCCGGTGGACTCCCTGTCCCTAGGCGCGCGCGCACGCCACTTGGACGCCTTTGTAGTCCGTTTCCCGCCAGTACAGACTCCGCCCAAATCCTGACATCAGACACCGCGGCCATGATAAGCCGGCCGCGGCCATCCAGCCCTTGCCTTGCAACGGGTTAGCATTCTTGTTTCCTGTTGCGTTGCGCCCCGGAGTGACCCACTTGACTACGTCGCTCCGTTCCTGCTTCAGTACCGCTTGGTTCCTGCCTGCTTGCTACAGTACCTGCTCGGTTCCTGCCTACTTGCTTCAGTACCTGCTTGGTTCCTGCCTGTCTGCGACAGTTCCTGCCTGGTTCCAGTACCCGAGTCCTGCTACAGTTCCTGCCTGGTTCCAGAACCCGTACCCAGTTACAGTATCACTACTGTCCTAGTCTGGTTCCAGTTACCTGCCCTGATCCACAACCCGCCTAAGTCCCAGTTTTAGCACGAAATGCCTGGGTCATCATAGTTTCCTTGTGAAAATGATGGACCAATCTCTTTGCTCTATTTTTAAAATGCAAACTAAAATTAATAACTTCCCATAATTGTTGGAAGCAGCAGCTGTTGGAGGAAATACTTCATGCATAGGACTGTTTGACATCTCTGCTTGTGCATACCCCAATAAAGATTAGTTTTGCTAATTGATAGTTTTCTATGTTGCAGAATGATATAAATAGTCATTACAAAATGGCAGATCCAAGTATAGGACACTGTAGCCATCTGCATGAATGTTGAGCACTGTATAGAAATTGGATTTCATGCCCTAGACCAGAGATTTTCAACCAGTGTGTCACCAAGCACCGGCAGGTGTGTCGCGGCTCCCAGTGTCCCACTGCCCCACTTGTGCTTCCCTTCTCCCCAGGAGCAGGGCCAAAGAGTTGGAGATACCCTGTGAGCTGCCGCCGGAGGCCAGGCCAGTGGCAGCTGAAGAGTCGAAGAGACCCTGTGCGCCACCGGAGGCCAGGCCAGTGGCAGCTGATAAGCAGAGGTCAGGCTTACTGGGCCAAACAATGAGAAGAGGCTCCATGTGAGCTTATGTGTATATGAGTGGCAGCTTTGTGTTCCTGTGGTAGAATGGGTGCATGAGTAGCAGCTTTGTGTGTGCCTGTGGTAGAATGGGTGCCTGGGTGAGTGAGTGGCAGCTTTGTGTGTGTGTGTGGTAGAGTGGATGCCTGGGTACATGAATGGCAGCTTTGTGTGTATGTGTGGTAAAATGGGTTCCTGGGTGCGTGAGTGTGAGCTTTGTTGGTTGAGGTATAATGGGAGCTAGATCATTTGTGTGTGATTCAGAACTTGCATGTGTGTGATTGAGAGAGAGACTGGTCAGAGGTGATGTGTTTCTCTGAGAGAGAAACAGACTGAAGATGACTGGTGTGTATGTGTGTGTGTGTTTGGTGTGAGAGAGAGACAGCGACATATCAGGGAGATGACTGGTGTGTGTGAAAGAGAGAGAGTGGTCAGGGAGATGACTGGTGTGTGAGAGACAGATGGTCAGGGAGGTGGCTGGTGTGTGTATGTGTGTGAGAGAGAGAGACAGAGACTGGACAGGGAGGTGGCTGGTGTGTGTGAGACAGATGGTCAGGGAGATGACTGGTGTGTGTGTGAGAGAGATAGAGACTGGTCAGCAAGATGACTGGTGTCTGTGAGAGAGAGAGTGGTCAGGGAGGTGGCTGGTATGCATGAGAGAGACACGACAGGGAGATGACTGTGTGTGTGTGTGTGAGAGACAGAGACTGGACAGGGAGGTGACTGTGTGTGTGTGGGAGTGAGAGACAGAGACTGGACAGGGAGGTGACTGTGTGAGAGAGACAGAGACTGATCAGCAAGGTGACTGATGTCTGTGTGAGAGAGACAGAGTAGTCAGGGAGGTGACTGGTGTGTGTGCTTGTGTGTGAGAGACAGATGGTCAGGAGGTGACTAGTGTATGTCAAGGAGAGACAGAGGACTGGTCAGGGAGGTGGCTGGTGTGTGTGTGAGAGAGCAGAGACTGGTCAGGGAGGTGACTGGTGTGTGTGAGAGAGACAGAGACTGGATAGGGAGGTGAATGGTGTGTGTGAGAGAGAGAGACAGAGACTGATAAGCGAGGTGACTGGTGTCTGTGTGAGAGAGACAGAGTAGTCAGGGAGGTGACTGTGTGTGTGCGTGTGTGTGAGAGATGGGTCAGGAGGTGACTAGTGTGTGTGTGTGTGTGTGTGTGTGTGTGTGTGTGTGTGTGAGAGAGAGAGACAGAGACTGATCAGGGAGGTGTGTGTGTGTGTGTGTGTGTGAGGAAGAGAGACTAGTTATGGAGGTTACTGGTCTGTGTGTGACAGAGACTGTGTGTGAGTGACCGGTTGTGGGCCCTAAGGAAGAGGACTGTGGAAAGAGCTTCAGCAGCCACTGCTGCTTTCTGGTGAGTGCTATGGCCTGCAAGGGGAAAGGAGTAGGAGAGTTGCTAGAGAGGGTAAGTAAAGGTGGCTTTTAAGTTTATTTTTCTTTATTGACTGCCATTTTAATTATTGGCTATTATGTGATGTGTTTGCTGTTTTGAAATATTTTATTGATATTTGGACAATTTTTAATAATTTTTATGAGTTTTTAATTGTTGAATGTTATTCTGTTCATCATTTGTTTTGTAACATTTATTAGTAAAGCTTTACAATTATTTCTGTGTTGGGATCTATAGCAGCTTGGCTTATTCTGTTTTCCTAATAGGAAGTGTATTAGTGTTTAGGGCCTGTTTAAATATTTATAGTGTTGCCTTTTCATAGATAGGATTGTTACTGTTGAGTGTGTTCCATAATACAGGTTTAACTTTGTGTGGGTTAGTATGTGTGCATTATTATGTTAAGTGCTATATTTCTCTTCCATTTCTCAAGTTTGCACTGCATGCAGAAGCAGCTGTTTTAGTTTTCCATTCCAGTTTCTCTCCATATTTATAATTTGCGGTCTGTCTGTACTTGGTGAAGGTCAGTTCTGGGTGTGTGACCGAGGTGAGGTATTTTACTAGCATGTAGGCATTTCTATCAATCTTATTTGTTGTGTTTTCTCAATAGGACATGTATTAGTGGTAAATTACTGTCTTTTCATAAGGAGGGGTATTGTGCCTGGTAGTAAAGAGAGTTTGTTTTGCTTTTACTGAGATGTCATCAGAACCAGAATATCTTTTTTTTGTATGGTGAGTTGTACGGGTAATGTCCTAGTTCTGTTCTGCACCCATTGTTGGGGGTTGAGGGGGTTCCTGAGGATGCAGAATATTTACATTTAGCCCCATGTCGGTCACATGTTCAGTGTGTCACGCATGTGAGAACCATCTGTTAGGTGTGTCCCGGCCGAAAAAAGGTTGCGAACCACTGCCCTAGACAAGTTTTTTGAATATAAAATTTGTTACTAAAATTTTTGCTTTGTACACTTATGGTATTTATATCTTTCTAGTGAAAAGCTGTTGAATTTTTTGCCATATTAAATAGCTCCTGAAGAAGAAGAATCCCGAAACACGAGCCATGCCGGACTCTCTAAGTGGCACAAGAAGGACTTTCAAAACAATATTCAAAAGATAAGTGTCTATGGCTTTTCATTCGGAAAAATGATTTTATGCACAGAGAAAATTGTTCTTTAAAAAATATATAGGAGACCAATGATTATAAAATATCAGGTGAATTTCATTTTAGAGGTTGTGAGGTGAAATATATAATCTCACAAACTATGGGGGTTATTTTCCAACTTGCGTTATGGCGCTTTCGCATGCAAAAAACGCCTTAACACATGCAAAAAGCACCGTAACACATGGTGCGATGCTAATTTTTAAAATGGGAGGAGTCAAGGGTGGTATTTTTGTGAAAGTGAACTGGCTTCATGAAGCCATAACACATGATATCGCACAATTTTAACACCAAAAATAACTACACTTTTTTCATTAGCGTTAAGCTGTGTGATATGCCCATAACGCAAATTGTGATTTTTTTGCAAATTATGTTTTGGGCATTTTTAGGCTGGGGAGGGGCCTGAGGTGGGAGGGAGAGAGAGAGAGAGAGAGCGCGCCAGAGCCTCTGGGGTGCCACCATAGTAAGCAGCTATTTATGCTACTATAGGAGGCCCACCTATTAATTTGAGATGAGGTTTAGGTAGTAGTGTAGGGGTTAGGGGCCACTTTGACATGCAGAGTGAGATGTATGAACAGAACAGTACACTCTTGTAAAGATTTGATGTCCTTCAGAGTGAGGAAACTCACACAACAATGAGATTTGTACAATGTTCTCTCTACCTAGCTTGTTGGACTTTCTACCTGGGTAACATAGAGATATAAACAGCTAACTACTAGAAGGGCCTTATAGATAGTCACCCTCACTCTCTGGTTGCAGGTAGGAAATGCAATAATTGTGGTATTACCGATAAATAGGCTATTACCATAAAAACACGCTCCTCTTCCTATCACATGCAATAGCTTGATGAATCTAGCACTATATTTGAATGACCAGTCTAAAGCCTGTTATCTTAGATGAAAGTCTCAATAATAAGATCAGGCTCTTTGGTTCCACTGAGTGTGGTTTTCTTCTGTGCTCCATAAATAAGACATAATATTCACATATTGCTGCCATTGCTAAATATCTCCCATAAAATGGCCCCTGCTGCTTCATTCCTGTCAACACTAGTCTCTAAAAATCCCAAACCAGTCCCTCATGCATAATGTCTGTGGTCACTGCCAAAGATTAGAATATCTGCTGGTTCCCTTGTCCTTCAGAAGTCTTCTCTGAAAGAGTCAAGGCAGAGTGCATGCATATATATGAATTCTGCACCACACTATGGCATCAGTTTTCCGCAGCAGCCCTTGTAACAGGAAATGCATAGAATTCAAATGCTGATTCAAAGGGAAATTCATAAAGCTCTTCTTGTGTCCAAATAACAAGTGAAAACTATATAAAGTAGTACATAAAATATAAAAAAACCTAAAATAGTATTCCATGTAAGCTAACACCAAAATACTTAAATCTTGAAAAACATCTTTTCTAGTATGTCTTCTTTTTAATCTATCATGTATCAGTAGAATATTAACTTAAAATGCTGCTTTATGTGCTTTTTCACTCTAACATTAAGAATCACTCAACTGAAATCAACTCATCGTGCTTGTTCACTTTTGATGTTAAAGAGGGCAATGCCGCTTAAGCTGTCTTGAATCACTGTGCAAGGAGATTTTGATGAGCTTGATTTTGGTGAATGATCATTCAAATGATGCAGTTGTTACAGCAGCAGACAAAAAATTTTAAAACTCCATATTGAATACTATAAACTGGAAGAGATTTCTAGCAATCTCGTTAAGTAGATGCAACAGGAAGAGACATGCAGCAAAATTTGCATAATATTTGGTCTTCAGAGGGAGAATTTCTTCAATCAGCTCAAATGTAGGCATTTTAAATCAATATACTATGTGGTTCTCCAGGAAATGTAGACTGACAGTCTACACTTACAGTCATAGAGCAAATTCACTTCTCCTTAATTTCCTCTTGCAAACATAGGCATTATATGCTTGGACAAAATTCCATAATCTTTTCCTACTGAAAATAAATCATGAGGCGATAGAAAACATATTATATGTAGTAGCTTCTAAAAATAAGCAAAAGCGTGTTGTTCATCAGCAACTTTATGACAGTAATTATACAAACTAACCATCCTCTCATCCCTTCTCACAAACATAAGGAATCCATGCCAGGATAGGAGAGGTAACTTATAGGATTGTACATGCAATGTACTCCAAATGGAAAAAAAAAAAAAAAGGTTAGCTTCTAAATAATACATTGACCCATTTGGTAACGCAGTCTTTGAGCATATTGGGGTAGATTTTAAAAAGGTGCGCACGGGCGTACATGTGCGCACGCTACTCGGCGCGCGCACATGTACACCTGATTTTCTAACTTGCATGCGCAGGCGCGCGCAAGTTATAAAATCAAGGGTCAGTGTGCACAAGGGGGTGCACAATTGTGCACCCTGCACGTGCCGAGCCCCGCTGCCTTCCTCCGTTCCCTCCCAGGCCGCTCCAGAATCAGTGTGGCCTGGGAGGGAACTTCCCTTCCCCTTAACCTGACCTTCCCACCCCTTCCCCTAACCTTCCCCCCCCTCTAGCCCTAATCTAACCGCCCCCAAAAGTTTTGTTTTACCTTTTGCGCCTGCCAAGTTGCACGCGCCGGCCGACTGCCGGCACGCGATCCCTCAGAACAGCGGCAATGGCCGCTGTGTTACAGGTCGCTGTGTTGCAGCCCCGCCCCTTCCCTCCCCTTTAGTAAAGCCCCGGGACTTACACGCGTCCCGGGGCTTTACGCGCACCGCCAGGCCTTTTGAAAATAGGCCCAGCGCACGTAACCTTTTGAAAATTTGGCCCATAAAGTAGTAGAGGTGATATAAAAAGCAAAATAAATTGCTGATAGGCCAAAACAGACTCAGCCTGTTAAAGAGAAACACATTCTTGACTGCAAAACAAGAACAAAAATACAGCTGTTCCTCAACTGGAAATGTAAAAAATAATACAGTAAGCTTTTACTCAATTCCAGTGTCTCAAGCTCTGTCAGGCAGAGTTCTGCTTGGAGCTGTTCAGCAGCCTCTCTTATCCCTTAACCTGCAAACTCACATTTTTCAAGCTCTTCTGATTATGGGTGTATGTGCACCTGGGGACAGCTGTTTCCCATTAGTGTTCATCTCATGTCCCATATTTCCTTGCCTGTTGCCTTTGATCCTACACCCTCTCCTTCTAGCGTGTATTCTAAGCAAAAGAGGGAAAGCATAGATCCAATCACAGGAAGAAGAAAGAGCTTGCAATTGGGAGGTAAAGTAATGAAGAGGCAGGAAGAAAATAGAAAGGATTATGTAGGTAGTAGGAAAGTGATCAGAATAAGAGTTGGTTAAAGGACAGAGAGACAGTAGAGAAGGGTGGATCAACTGAGAAGAGACTAAGACCATGGAAAAGAAAAAGAGAGAAACAAAAAGGATAGGAATGGAGAACAATTAGTAGCTTGGTTTTCTTTTTTAATATTTTCTTTTTGGCATTGTGATGGAATGGGTATACTGCATCTGCAGAACTGGCCCTGTAGGACTGAGCCAACAGCTGGCCAAAGCAATAGCAAGCTCTGCAAACAGAAAAATGGAACAGGGGAGATTAAAACAGAATAACTTTAAACAAATGCCTTTTGGATAATGTAGTCTCAAAATAATGTAGCAACAAACTACCTTTATTTATTTATTTATTTATTTAGATTTATATTCCACTTTTCAGCCACTTCAAAGTAGATTACATTCACGTACTGCAGATATTTTCCAGTCCCCAGAAGGCTCACAATTTAAGTTTTGTACCTGAAGCAATGGAGGGTGAAGTGACTTGCCCAAGGTCACTTTGTCATTTTGGAGCACAAGGAGGAACTCTAGAAGAGAAAGAACCAAAGTGAGTACAAAAGTAGCATGGCCTTGCAGACAGGATTTGCGTGTGATGGGTCTCTAAGAAGGATTTCATTTTATCTCTAGGAAACCCTCAGAGAAAATTCTAGGTGGGAGAAACTATTTGACCTCCATTTGTGGAATGAAGGGGTGTGGCCATTCTATAGGAGAGCAGAAGCTGTCTGTCACTGCTCAGTGGATAATATGTGTAACACCCCCTTGACTATTTACCTCATGGGGCATTCCTGGGACGGGACTGACCTGGCGGGAGCCCCCCCTAAGGCAGACTCCAACGTGCCTCCACCTGGCATCAAGAACGTGCCAGGTGGAGGCACGTTCTTGATGCCTAGTGCCTCCACCTGGGGAAGAAGGTGTTAGTGGGTGGGATTTCCCTCCTGTCACCCTAGAAAACGAATGGGACTGTGAACAAGGTTGGCTGTATGTACAAATGTATACAGGTTTATTAGACTATATAGGTATATACATTTCCACATGACTATGTACATCAAGCACACTTATCTACTCATGGTTAATAGTCTCAGGCCACACAACTATATACATTTCTACAAGGTAGCAAGAACATTTAATATTTGGCAATTTGGGATTGTTGGCCCTCACAGTATACCGCACAAGCAAACTATGAAAGACCAAAACTCAACTCAGGAATTTCCAATAAAATAAAAGGGTGGTCAGAAGAGTGTACAGATCCACAAAAGTTTTCAAATTGCAGAAAATAGAGTTTGACAGCTTTAGGATGGTACTGCAAGTTCAAGAAGAATCGTACTCAGTCCCCCACTTCATCAGACTAGCTGAATGTATCAGGTTGAGTCAGAGATTCCATTCAGAAGTCACCAGGAATCAGCATACAGCACAAGCAAACAGTGAAAGACCAAAACCCAACTCAGGAATTTCCAATAAGATAAAAGGGTGGTCAGAAGAATGTACAGATCCACAAAAGTTTTCAAATTGCAGAAAATAGAGTTTGACAGCTTTAGGATGGTACTGCAAGTTCAAGAAGAATCTTACTCAGTCCCCCACTTCATCGGAATAGCTGAATGTATCAGGGAGGCAATCCTGGGTCCCCCTTGAGCAAGGGGATCCCAGCAGCAGATCAAGCAGTCCCCCCAAGAAGGCACTGGGGTCCCCTTCTGCCTGGGGGACCACTTGATCTGCCACTGCAGTCCCCTTCTTCCTGAGGTCCCCTTGCTCAAGCAGGACCAAGGCTTTCCTCCTGATCCACCACTGTCTTTCAGTGTCTCTCCCTTGGGAAGAGGGCTTTTCCTGAGTTGAGTTTACTGCTCCACTAGGTAAATGGCTTGTTTAATGCTCACTGATTCAGGTCCTTCACAGTCTTAGTTTTTAGTGATCTTAGCTCTGCTAAGCTCATGACCAGTCATTTGTGTTACCCAGTCTAGATGGGTCATATTCTCTCAGCCAAGAGACTAAGACCCATGTAGGACCATGGGAAGAGAATGTATGCACAGCCTTCTACCCTACCTGGCTTCTTTTTTTTTCTGTTGTCTGAGAACAGGGTACCCAAGGGTCTGATGCCCCTTGTTAGTCAGGGTGAGCATCTTTGCTTCCTAAAGACTGATTTTTCAGTACATTTCTCTCATAAATCCCTTTCTCATTCAGAAGTTTCCAATGTAGGACTTTTCCAGTCATAGTTCTGTATGATTTAAGGTGATATTTCACTGCAAGTTACCAATAGTAGTCCAGGGGGCTGTGACATGCAAATTCTCTACCTGAGTCTCTGACTCATCTAGTCAATGGTCATGTAAGTACCTTCACAGTCAGAGGTCGGGCAACCTTTTAAATCTCATTCTGTGTTTCCTGGGCTGTTGGCTCATGTTACATAGCTGCATTGTCCTCTCTTTTTCTCTGCTGAAGTTCACTTAAATGGTAGCATGCTCTTTAACCTCTCCCCCTTGGTGGGAGGGGTTCATATGGAAAGTGTGGTAATTTGAATGGCTGCTAGATGGCATCCTTTCAGGTAAAATCACACTATGTATTTACACTGTAGTGGGAAGAATGGTTAATAGACCCTTATGGGATATGTTCTCCTTTAAAAAGAATGGGGAGCGAGACGTCCTGTAGAAAGAGTGCTCCTCCAGATAAAAAAGCTGGGTTTAGGATTTGGCAAGAGGAGTTGGAAGGAGGAACCCATCTGGGGAGTAGGTGCATCCCCGGTAGTCTCTCTTTTGAGAATGACCTGTAGGGGTTTTCCTTTCATAGGGAAAGGCTTGAGAAAGAGAGGTGTTTCTCCTCAAGGAAAAACAATTAAGGGACCCGACTTAAGTCTAGAAAGTGGAATAAAGTCCAGAGAACCCACAAGTAGTGGGGAGGAATTTGAGTGTGGAAGCCTTAGAAGAGTGAGAGCCATGGATGCTGGGGAAACCTCTGCTTGGATGAGCATCATGAAATGTTTGAAGGGTTACAGGGTTTCTATTGAGAATGGAGAAAATTACTGTGTCCAGTAAGTGAGCAGTGAAGCACCTATGTGATATATTAATGCTAAGATTGTGAGAACCATGGTCCTCTGAGTAAAGAGAGAAACAGCAGCTGAAGTGAGTGGACTTTTTATTCACTGAATGTACTTTGATCTATTTTAGAGTGGGGAAGATTTTGTAAGTTGTTCCTTTAACCAAGCGAAAGGTGTATGTAATTGTTGAAGTGTACTGCATTAACCTTTTCTATTTTTGCAGCTATTATAGGCTAGTTGTGGAAGTTTATGTACCATGATTTACTCAGTGACTTTTACTCTGTGTTATACACTCTGGCTGATGATAAAGTTTTGTTGTTAGAATATATCTGTGGAATGGGTCTCTATTTCATTGTCTGTTGTTGGTCAGATTTTCTTACAGTGAGATCTCTATCCAGCTCAGGGCATTTTATACCCTTCTTGCTCTTGGCCCCAGTTCACAATACCATCTACTTAACTCAAATTCTTTTTAATCCTACCAAGAAACTGGCAATTGGTTCACTCTGGTGCCAGAACTCTTCACATTTTATGTGCCCTTACAAGAAGAGTTACATGTGGGTAATGTAGTCTTGCAGAGTCAACAGCCTAGGATTTAGGTGAAAGCTAAAAAGGGCATGGCAAGATGAAAACAGCCAAAAGCTAATTACAGGGAGAGAGATGGCAGGACTGGAAGGGGCAGGTCACTGCTATGCAAAAGATAGAGCAGCTAGAAAAGGAGCAGTTAGGGAGAATCATGGAAAGCTTAAAGCTACCATTCTAGTTGAGTATAAGCTCTTTAAAGGCTGAGAAACATGCAGGGAAAGGGCACTTAACAATTGTAAAGGGAGTTTAATAATTTGTGCAAACCTGAGTATAACACCTGCTGTATAGGTATAAGAGCCCTGCTATAAAGAAGGAGCTGAATTCTGTTGTTGCTAGTGAATTGTCAGTATGAGCAAAGGAAATAAAAGATGTGAATTATGCAAGATTGCTGGGCTGGTCGGCTTTTAGGTGCTCTCTTACAACAGCCCAGATAGGACGCAAACAGTGGCCTGTCACAGGAGTATAATAGAGATTTACTATATTTAGGAATATGCCAGCAATGGGAGATTCTTGGGGCATAGTGGATATTTAGAAGTGGTAGGAGGGTCTGTCCCCAAAAGGATAGGTCAATAACATCAGTGACTAAGTTATTGGTGAGGGAGAGGGAGTCTGGAGAGTCAAAGGTAATGGTTAGAGTATTGCTGTAAGGACCCAGACCAGTGTTTGTTCTAGGAGCAAGTGAGGGGCAGCCAAGGGTTTCTTGCTGGGTTTGTGAAGGCGAGAGGGTTGTTTTTCCCTTCTCTGAGGTGAAGAGGGATTCTGCAAGACCCAGGATGTTCACATCCAAGGTGGATTCCTGATTCCAAGAGTAACTTCCAACCCAAGTGAACTTCAGAAATTCACAAGGCTCACACTCAGTATTGGAGCTAAATCTCTGCTAATGCAATATCTTTCTTCTTTTTCCCCAGTTAGAGAGTTCTCCATTGGGGGGGGGGGGGTGGGGGGGGGGGAGGTTAAACTGCCTAGACCCTGTGCTTTAACTAGATAGTCCTTTTATAAGTGCTAATAAAGAATCTGGACATTGATGTTGTTCCAACATAAGCTTTATTGATGACATAGATAGTTCATAGAAAAGAAACATGGCACTTATTCAAGTCTCTCTCAGATAATATTCATAAAGAAATTCCAAATATCCCTTATGCACTTGGTGAAGGAGTAGATACCCAAGTGGTTGCAGAACCAGGGCATAGAAAGGAGGAACTGAGCCTTCACCAGGGCTGGCTCTATGCTAACCAGCGCCATGTGTGAAAACTGAAATTTTGCAACCCTCTCCTCCCCCCTTTGGTGGTGAGAGCTCTGGCACAGCCCTCCCTCCTTCGATAGTGGCTCCAGCACAGTGTTCACCCGTTCTCTCTCTCTCTCTCTCCTACCCAGCATCCCCTTTTATCCCTCCCCCCACCCTTTACCCAGTACCATTGTCTCCATGACCCCCTCTCTTTTTCCCTCTGCCTACATGATGTAGGAGGCTGTGAGGGAGTGGTGCCCCGTTGTACATGGTGCCCTGTGCAGATGCACAGGTTGCACACCCCAAAAGCTGGTCCTGGTCACCACACTGGTGCTCACAAACAACAAGCAGCTAAGAAAGTGGTCACATGACAGAGAAGGAAAGGAACGGAGAAATTTGGAGAGTGCAAGAGCAAGCAGTAGATCCTAGGTATTTCAAGGACAATCCTTAAGGGAAGGAGGGCCCATTCTGGTTTGCCCAGAGAGACTTCACATTCCATTTAAGATTAAAGAAGAAATCCTGAGAGCTAGATCAAGGGATAACAGGTTCATAGATTCCAATGTACAATTTTTTAATCACTGAGGTGGGTGGCTGGTCTCCCTCTTTAGGCCTTTCGGTCTTTTTTTCTTTCCATTACTGGGAGCTTGGGGGGAGGGGGCGGTTGGGGAGGGCGCAACATGGGCCCATCAACCTGATTCTGGAATTCACTTGGCTGCAGGGCCAGACATCTTTTTTTTTTTTTTAAACATTCTGTCGCTATCTACTCTATTCTTTGGAATATAGCTGGTTAAGCCCAAAGTTATTTGGCTATCTTTAGTCAGATAATTTTAAACCTAACTGGTGATATTTAAAAACTGGCTGGTTATCTTTAAAGTTTCCAGATAAAGTTAGCTGGATAACTTTATTCAGGGATATTCCAGGATAACTATTCCCACTAACTTTAGCTGGACAAGTTAGCCATTATAGACTTTTTTATATATTGGCCTCTTACTTTCTAAGGCTCCGCAGCCAAGACTTTGGACCTTAACTCTGAAAAATGAAGGGACCTGAAAGAAAACTCTTCTCTCTAAATCCAAACTAAAAATCCACACAGACACTAGAGGGTCACTTGCTTTTTATGCTAGCAGAAACAAATCAGTACAGCAGCATCCAGTGAGGGTGGTGTGGCAAAGGCAATGCTTTCTTCTACATTATACTGCACCGACCTAAAAACCAGGCCACGCTCTGTTGTAGGGATCCCAAATGGGCACTACAGAAGGAAGAAAGGAATGACTGGCAAAGCATTTGATAAAGCCATCTGTGGCTAACGTTGGGAACAAGATGAGGATTCTCTACAATTCTTTTCAAACTACAGAGTCAGAGGCTTTTGGAGAATTCTGAGATTCTAGTGTCATTGAGTGATCATTAAAGCTGTTGATGTTTTTGCTATAATCTGCTTAGAACATTTTTTTCTGTATTATGTGGCATATATATAATTGTAAATAATAAATACTTTAGCTGAATGAGGAATTTGATCTGTCTTTTAAGTGAGTCGAGAATTAAACAACTGTCTCCTGCTGTGATTTTTATAAACTGGTCTGTGTCTATTTTTTCTGTAAAAAAAAAAAAAATAATAATAATAATAATAATAATAATAATAAATCAGATTCTACCAGTGAAAAAAATCAACATAAAAAGCCATCTCAGGTAACCAGAAAACAATATGTATATGTAATGTCCTACTTTGGTTCATTACCAGTAGTGCCCTTAGTTTAATTCCTTTAGTTAGGGATAGAGAGGTGAAGATACAGCTCCTCCCTTTGAGGAGCTGGGATGGCTGTCCCCCTATGGAAGAAATAAAAGCAGCTTGCAGCAGTGCAAGTGGAAACAGAGCAGTCTTGGTTTTGAAGTTAGAGGAGATGCAGGAGATTTTTCCTGTGTTGGATTTTTGGGTCTACCTCTTAACTTAAGCGGCTAACTCTGGTCATGTCGTAGGGCTGTCCTAAAGTAGCAGGATATGCTTAAAAGTATTTCTGGCTAACAGGTCAATGCAATATCATGGGCTCAGGCTAGCGCACGGGTTAACTCGCGGATGGACACGTGTTTTGGACGGGTGTCCATAACCCCTGATGCAATAAGGGGGATCAGTGCATCCAAAATGCGCGTCCAAACCAACATATAACTAATAGCGCTCATCACATGTAAATGCCATGTTGATGAGTCTATTAACTAATACCCCTGATGTAAAAAATAACAGCGCATTCAACGCGCACATTTTAACCCTCAAAAATTAACACCAGCCCGGGCTGGTGTAAGTCTTGAGATGCCCCAAAATCTACACAGAAAATCAGAAAATATTGCTTTTCTGTGGTTTCTCCAACTTAATATAGTCATGATATTAAGGCGGAGGAAACACAGAAAGCAACAAAAAGGAAAAAAAAATAAATCTTGATGGCGGTCTAGTTAGGAAAATGAACGCTCAATTTCAGAGAATCCGTTTTCTTAACCCGTGGCTGTGCATGGGTTAGGAAAGATGCTTGTAAAATTGAGCGTCCGTTTTCCTAACCCATGCACAGCTTCATCTTCTAGGCGCCTGATGCCATGGACGTGCTAGGGACGCACAATTTATCCTAAGTGCGCCCTTTTTAGCACTGCAGCTCATTTGCCTATTGCATCGAGCGCCCAAGAGAGGTGAATTTGCGTGTGGTAAAAAAAGGGCGGCCATTTCGAACGCACGCTTTTTACACATACTTTATTGCATCAGCTTGTAAGATAGCCAGGTATATTCAGCAGTGCTGCCACGCCACTGAATATTTCCATTAAATTAGCTGGATGGCTCTATCTAGGTAATTTTACTAGCTGCTCTGTGGCTGAATATCATCCCCTAAGTGAGTAAGTGAGAGAAAAAGAGAATAAGTATGTGGTTGAAAGCCTGTGGGCTGGATTTTCAAAGGGTTATGCGCGCCAGGCCTATTTTTAAAAGACCCGGCAACGTGCGTAAAGCCCCGGGATGCATGTAAGTCCCGGGGCTTTACTAAAGGGGCGGGAAGAGGGTGGAGCATGGGCGGGGCGGGACGGTCCAGGGGCAGGGTCAGAGGCTCCAGGCACAGCGGCCATTTGCTGCTGTGCCAGGTATCGCGCCTGCCGCACAACTTACTTCAGCCCCAGGGCTGAAGTAAGTTGTGAAACAAAAAAAAGAAGAGAAAAAAGGTAGGGAGGAAAGGGAGGAGGAGGTAGGGGGAGGTAAGGTAAGGGAAGGTGGGGTGGAAGGATAGGGAACGGGGGAAGGCAGCGTGGCTTGGCGCACGCAAGCTGCACAATTGTGCACCCCTTGTGTGCGCCAACCGATTTTATAACTTTCGCGTGCCTGCGCAACCAAGTTATAAAATCAGGCGTACATGTGTGTGCGCCGGGTAGCGCACGCACAAGTATGCCCAGGCGCACCCTTTTAAAATCTACCCATGTGTGTAAATGTGAGAAATACAGAAATCATGTGTGCAAATGTGTAAGTTGGAGAGAGAGCGTGTGTTTACAGTATGGGTCAGATTTTAAATCCCCAGCACACGGACATCATGGGAGATACGCACGTGGCCGGGCCACTCGCATGCTGAGCGCATTTTCAAAATGGCCCAGCCACGTGCGTATCTCCCGGTATGTGTGGAATTGCTGGGTATTTAAAAAGGGGCTGGCCAGGAAAGTGCCATTTTGCACTGTCCTGGCGAAGCTCGCACCAGTAGGCAGCCGGCGTGCGGAACTTTCTCCTGCTCGGAGGAGCAGGTAAGTTCTAAAACAAAAAACAAAAAAAATAGGTTAGTTAGGGTGGGTTTAGGGGTTAGGATGGAGAGGGGAAAAGGGCAGAAGGTTAATTAGGGGATAGGGAAGTTCCTTCCCAGTCCACTGGGCAAAGGCCCGATCCCGTCACCCTGCGTTATTTACTAAAATACCCCCCTTGCGCACATGAGTTGGAACCCACATGCACATGTGCGTGCCGATATAAAATTGGGTGCACATGTGCCTACAGGTAGCCAATTTCATAACGTGTGCGGCGATGTGCGCATATTATAAAATCGGCACATCCTTTTAAAATTTACCTTTTATGTGTATGAATAAGAGCCTGTATGAAAGAGAGAGACTGTGTGTGACTGAGAGAGAGAAGAAAATTGCAAACACCGACAGTGCTGAGATTTTAATTGTGAATGATAAGTTTTACAGATACGACTACCTGACTATTCTGTACTATATATGAACTTTAAAATTGCTATATGCATAAAAAAACTATGGGGAAGATTTTAAAAGAAGTGCGCGCATACATGTACGCCCGATTTTATAACATGTGCGCGCAGATGCAAGCATGTTATAAAATCCAGGGTCGGGGTGTACAATTGTGCGCTTTGCGAGCACCGAGCCACGCTGCCTTCCTGCCAATGCCCGCTGTGTCGGAGGCCTCTGGCCCTGCCTCCACCCCCGGACCACCCTGTTCCGCCCCCAGACTACCCCTTTTGTAAAGCCCTGGGACTTACATGCGCCCCGGGGCTTTACAAGTGTCACCGGGCCTTTTTAAAATAGGCGTGGCACGTGTAACCCTTTTAAAATCCGGCCCTATACGCATTGAAGATGTTTTGTCTATAGATAAATTTGAGTGTTTGGACACACCTTTTTGTTTTGTGTCTTTCCACAACCAAACATATTTTTGGGAATGACTGTACAGGTGGGAGAAATATATAACCTTTATCAATCTGACCCTCTTGACTGCTGTGTGCTTGGATGTCTCAACAAACAAGATTAAAGTGAAAGGAAAGTACTAGAACTCACCATAGAGTGTTACTATGGGCTATCTTTTTTTGTGTTTAAAATATAGCTGTGTATTTATGTGAACTTATATGGAAATAATATGGAAATGTACTGATAATATATGTGCTACTGTGAGAAATCTCGGATGCCTTTTTGTGCAAATATGAAAATTTATGGGTATATGATGGGACAATCTCACCGGCCAAGATTTAAATATGGCCTATTAAGCCTAAAGTTATCTGGCCTAATTTTTGTGTTCTCCACACTATCTTGTTCCCCTGGATGATCTTGCCTTTGATGCAGTGTAATATGATAAGTTTCTCAAGTGTTTTGAGGTTAGCCTGCCAGTGCTCATCTGTAGGCTTTAATAACCTTTATTACTGCACTAGTTATAAATCCATAAACCTATGTCCAAGTTATTTGAGAAGTCCATATTCAAAAGTCATTTAGACAGATACTGTGAACTCAAACGTTATCCATCTAAATGTCAAATCTGGCATATTCAGCCACTTATCCAGCTAAATTATATCCATATAAGTAGTTATCTGGCTATACTTTAGCCTGATAAAAAATGGACTTTCTGGGGGTGGGGGGCATTCGAGAGAGGGGTTGTGTTATCCAGTTAACCAAGCCAAATATTGGGTATTAGATCTGCTTCAGAACTTCCAGTGTTATTACCAGAGTAACGCTGGTAGCAGCCGGGATCTCATTGCACTGAAATACTGGCATAAGAAACAGGGCCCCAATTCAGATACTGGGTGGATTTCTGGTGCCAGCATGGGGGAGGGGGTTTGGAGGGGGGGCGGCAAAATTGGAGATTTTTCATTTATATGTAGGGATCCTGTTAGTCCCCTACTAGAGTTAGATAAAAGAATATACTATTTGGAGAGGGGAGAGATTGTTGGTAACATAGTGTGTTTGCAGCTCCCCCATGCAGCAGCTGGCAGTGGAAGAGGCCCAGTATTTTTCCAGAGAGATCACCATTTTATCCTTGTAGATCTCTTTTGCTTTGGAGGAGACAGCACGTCTTGTGTTGAGCTCTGACTTAACTTAAACCTCCATGGAGTTCTTTATTTTGGATGAGATTTTCTCTCTACCCTCTTAGTCCACTCTTTAATCTTTTATTAAGTATTTGAGTTTGAAGTGCTAAATACTTTTGGACTCAAGCTTATTTAAGATCCCTTCCTGCAAGAGGAATCTGAGATCACCAAGATCCAAAGGAGAGGATGACTTCCAACCATCCTGTGTGAGAGGAAGAGGGAGAGAGGGGTGAGAAGGAAAGGAGATGGAATACCTCAATGGTCCATGAATATCTATTGAAGATTGGGAGATGAGGAGAGAAAAGTATGACCTTTGATATTAAAGGAGGAGGTAGGAGAGAAAAGATTAAACACTATAAACTACATCTTTGATACTTCACACTACCATGGGAGGGAAGCACCAAAACTTTGCCCAGAACCTAATGAGAGAGAAGATATCAAGTAACTAAAAGAACTGATTTAATATGCTATAACATTTGAAATTAAGAAAGACTATAAGAAGTCACAAACTTACTACCAGCACTTGTAATAACTGGAAAATGAAGTACACAGCTGTAAAGACTTTAAATCATCATTTGAACCTTATCAGTAGCAATGTTGGAAATCACCAAATATTTTTTCATGTGATTTATTGAGTGGTGTCATCATTATTCTCTATGGGGTAGATTTTCAAAGGGTTACACACATAAGAATTGCACGTAACCCCCGAAAAGCTGCCCCAAGCTGCCCCTGCGCGCGCCGAGCCTATCTTGCATAGGTTCGGCGGCACGCACAAGCCCCGGGACCCGCATAAGGCCCGGGACTTTCAGAAATGGGTGGTCCAGGGGCGGGGCCAGGGGCGTGTCGGCAGTCCGGGGGCGGGGCCAGGGTGTTCCCGAGTCCTCCGGCACTGTGGCTGTGCTGGAGGTTCACACGCAAGTTACGACCTGCCTCAGGCAGGCGTAACTTTTGAAACAAAGGTAGGCAGGGGGATTTAGTTAGGGCTGGGGGATGGGTTAGATAGGGGAAGGGAGGGGAAGGTGGGGGGGAGCGGTTGAAAAGTTCCCTCTGAGGCCGCTCCGATTTCAGAGCGGCCTCGGAGGGAACGGAGGCAGCCTGTGCGGCTCGGCGTGTGCAAGTTGCACAATTGTGCATCCCCTTGCGCGTGCCGACCCTGGATTTTATAATATGTGCGTGCGACAGCACGCACATATTATAAAATCGGGCATAGATTTGTTTGCGCCGGGTTGCGCAATCAAATCTGCGCCCGCACACAGGTTTTAAAATCTGCCCCTATGTTGTGATTATCATTGCTGTGTACAAAAGACTTAAAAGCGAGCGATATAAGAGCAATGTGAGGGCTTTGAAAGGAAACTTCCCCCTGCTCAGGAAACCCTGGAGATTATATATTGTGACATAACTACAGTGTTCTACCTTTAAATGAAATGTGAGATATGGGCTCTAGAACTGTTAGCTGGGTTGTACCATTACAGGGATTACAAATATTTAGTGGAGAGGGAGGGAAGGGGGAGGGCTGGAGGACCAAGCCCAGCACTGTGGTTTTCTTTTAATTTTAAAATATATGAAGGGGTTGGGAGGAGGTCCTGGTCTGCAGATTGGTCAGACTCATGGTGTGGTGGGGGAAATCAGGCCAGGGAGCTTTTTTTTTTAAGTATCTCTAGTTACCCAGAAATCTTTTGAAGATATCTGAGTAAATAGCAAGTTATCCAGCCAAACAAGGCCAGATAACTTTAGGCTTATTAGGCCATATTTAAATGCTGGCAGGTTAGGCTTAAAGTTGTCCCGCTATATTTAGCCGGATAACTTTATGGCAGTATATTTAGTGGGACCTATATTCACTACCTGGCCTAATGAATATGAACTTCCTAGTTAACTGTAGTCTTCTCTACTGCTGCTGACAGGATTCTGGATTTGTATTCTGATATATTATATCTGAGAACTGTCCATGGCTGATATGCTCATCATAAATCAGAGAAGTTGTTTTTGATTATATCCAAAGCTTTCCAGCTCGTGTATGAGGAAGCTGGGTTTTCTGGGTCTTCTCTCTCATCTGTATTTGGAGCGTGCCTGTTGGTACAGCATCTGTCATCTCATGCAGTGTGAGACTGGGAATTGGGCTGCAAGACAAACCAATACAAATTAGAGCTGGAGCTAGAAGTCTGTGTTTCTTTAAGTTCCTTTCAATATCTTGGGGTGAAGAGGCAATATTCATTCCTGCAGAACCTTATGCTGCCACTCAAGAAAAAATGAGCACGTAGGGAGTTAAATTAAGTTTCCAAAATAGTGGATAATTTAAGTACAGTAGTTTCGTGATGGCTGTAACTGCTATACGATTTATTCAGGGGTATGGTGCAATGGAGGCTTTTGAGACAAATTATGATTATTAATGGAAATTAAATCTTCCTTAAAATATAAATTTTAAAAAAAATCTTGTTTACCCACTACCTCACTGGAGTAGATATTGGCTTCTGCTTCATTGTCTGACTGAAAAGCAGCTGATGACCTACAGTATATGAAAGGAGATGGTCACAATCCAATACAGAACGTTAGATGGCAAATGCAATAATAACTTATTTCATGATGAGCTCAATTAGTGTAGATATTTGATTTAACCCTACAAATATGGTAATATTCTATACCTCCCATCAGGACCTGCAGCAGTAGATTTGACTTGTTTCTTCCCCAGGGTGAACAAATCAACAGATGAATCCTTTTTTTGGCAAGAGGGTTATGAAAATCATTTTTAAAACTATAATATACAGTTAGAATTACATGCAAATCCTTTTACCAAGATTTAAATACAAAGGATTTGTCTAAAAGATAAGAATTCCAAACGCATGTACGAACACACGTCATAGCATTTATTCTGCAGCAAAAAAAAAAAATGTTTCTTTTCAATCATAAGCTGTAGCAGCTCTCCTCATAATAAAAATCCTCACATAGTACTGCATTGAAATCCACAGAAAAACATGTACAATAACAATGTGACCTTCCCTTTGGGTTGCAAAAATGCTAGCGGTGTGTGTAGAATAAAAAAAGTATTCATTTTTATCATGTTTGTGTTTGGGTGTGTGTGCGTGTGATGGCAAACATGTTAAAAAGCACTGCTCAAAGGAATAAAATGGTGCAATGGCAGCCTGAAATAAAATGGATCAAGAGTGTCATCTAGTGGGCCATTAGTGTTTTACATCAATGCGTAGGACTCCAAAAACAATTATTAACCAAGTAGACTTAGGAAATAGACACTACTTACTGCTGTGCAATAGCAGCATGGGATCTATTTGGGATCTTGCCAGGTACTTGTGACCTGGATTTGCCACTGTTATCCAGGATACTGGGCTTGATGGACCCTCGGTCTGACTCAGTATGGCAATTCTTATGAATGTAAATGGAAACAATGAAATGTTCTTCTATAGATCTGTTTGTTTCTATGCAATCAATACAATGTATATCTCTTCTTTTGTTTATGGCATGTGGTAAGGATTTAGAAACTGGGGTATCCAGCCTGAGAGAATTTCTATATAAATTATTAGTTTTAATAGAAATTTGTTTTACTTGTTGCCATAATAGCAAACCACATATTGCAAGTCACATTAATAGTGCAATTCCTCACATTAAGATGTATAATACATTTACATCCATCCTGCCAACAAGAACAACAGCAACAATTACAGCCTTTTATCACCCCATCCCGCTTTTTCGTACCTGGGAACTTTTGATTTCCAGTCACCCTGAGATTGTCAAGTAGCAGCGAGGTGGAAGAGAATGTGCACACAAACGTTGTCTTACACATTCACACTTTAATACACTCACTTGTTTACTCACACCTTCGTTCACACACATACAAGATCATTCTCACTCACTCCTCTCCCTGTCACCCACACCCACACCCACACCCACATGATCACATACACTCACTTCTCCCCTTCTCACAGTCTGATACACTCTCATTCATGCCTATCCCTGCTCTAGTCCTAGGCAAAGCCTCTATCGTGAGAATACCACAGAGAATCCTGGGGACAAAGAAAAAGGAAAGTTGGAAGTGCGAATAGTTGTTCTAAATAAATAAATGAATGAATAATAAAAAATATATATTTTATCTGGAGGTTTTCCAAGATGCCCCTTGCAGTGGGTGCGCAGGCTGGAAACTGGTGCTGGCCCCTGAGTGGCAATGCCCTTGTTGTGTATGGGAGCTGGTGAAAGGCACACCTGGGGGGGGGGGGGGGCAGCGGCTGTCCAAAAAAAGAAAGAAGAGGGTCTCCCGTGGACCCCATCCCACCGGCGGCGAAGACAAGAAGAGGCCCCGTGCATGATCCGACTGGGAGCAGGAGGGGGCCCGTTCAGCTGCTGCTCCTTCTCCTGTGCCAACCCCGCGGTATTCAAAAAATCGCGGGGCTGGCACTTCCTTCCTGCTGAAAACAGTACAAAGCCAAAAAAAATTAGAACGTTTTCAAAAATGTGCCCCACCTGTATGTAGCACAAACACAGGAATCATTTTTAAAGAATTACAGAAAGAATTGTTCTTTCTTTCCAAACAAACAAGAATAATCCAGTTGCAAAGGATTGTAAATTAATTCCCTTTAGAAAATATACTTATTTGTCATCCAAGAAAGAAACATAAATAAAAAGACTTCCTTAAATCCACAGCCTTGGTGCAAAGCGACACTTTTTCTTTGTTTTTCAGAGACCTCGGTAAGAAGCCCTGGTTTCGCTGGGAAGCAGCTGGTATTCATGTGTGTGCTTTACACAATGATATCGTACATATAATTTGCCTTTTATATTTTCACGTGGGTTAACTTTTAAAATTAGACATATGAAGGTAAGTCTGCATATGTGATATCTTTTATGAGAAATTGTAGAATAAGACAGGCGGAAGAAAAGAGACAACAAAGTAATTATAGATATATGTGTGTGTTACAGACAACTAGTTCTGTTACCATTAAGGCCTGGGAAGGTCTGTAGTCTAGTGATAAGAATGGGGGCAGTTACCATTCAAGTGCAGCCCCTCCCATTGAGGGGGGGGCTGGAACGGCTGCACACACACACCCCTCCCCCCCACTCCCCGAGAGGTTTATTTTACGCAGCCCTCTCCAGAGAGTCTGGAGGCAGTCCCTTTTGGTTTGCTAGCTGTCTATTTATTTATTTATTTATTTAGACATTTCATATACTGTCCTTCCATTTATAGATCACAATGGTTTACAAAGTGGCATTCATAATTATAACACAGCTAACAGACAAGTGTGGATTGGTTGCAGAGGTGGTATGCAAAGGCAGGCATTTATCTATCAAATCTAATTTTCTAGCACATATTAACAGTGATCTAGTATATAAGGCCGAGAGTTCGGATGATGAAAACACGAGGGATGGTTGGGGGACAGAGAGGAGTTTTTCCTGTGTTGATTTCTCAGGTCCAGTCAGAGAAACCAGGCAAACCCTGCCTGGGCAGCCTGACCAGGGTGGGGAGGGAGTTCCTTCCAGTCCATTCACCGGCTGGCTGGGATTTTCCCTTTGGGTTGTTTTTGTGGGTTTTTACAATTTTAGTGGTAGGAGCCGTGTGAGAGCCTGTGCACCACCTGGGCTCAGGGCACAGGGGAACCCCTTTTCTGGGGCTGTGCAGGTTAGAGAAGACCTGCCCTCTATATCCTCGATAAGGACGGAGATGGTAGTGACATTCAGCAAGGAGTAACTCCAGTGTTAACTTCTTTTGAAAGGGAAAGGACTTAAGACAGAGACGCAGGAGGACATTTTGACCACCCCTTCCTTCGTGCATTTGGAGCAGGGTGAACTGCCTGTTTCCAGGGGATCCCTCCCATCAGGGATCCAGCCAGAGGGGCCGATGCAATAAATAGGAGCAGAAAGCGGGCGCTGAACAGTCAGCGCCTGCTTTCTTAACACGCGCCCCCAAGCACCCTCCTTGGGGGCGCCATGCAATATTTAAATTAGGGAGTCGCGTTATCAAGGAGGCACTAGGGTTGCTTGCATGTCCCAGGCGCCTCTTTGCTAACGAGAACCCGATCGGCATCGGCCGTCCACCGGTTAGGAAAACCGACACCGACTTTATCGGCGTTGGTTTTTCTAAACGCCGCACAGCTGCACAGCCAGGGGGTTCAGGAAATGGACGCTTGTCAGTTGAGCATCCGTTTCCTGCACCCGACTGCCAGTGAGGTTGTTTTTTTGTTTTTTTTTTAAACTTTATTTATTTTTGTTTTTCCTCCTATTTAATATTGCAACGATATTAAGTAGGAGGCAGTACAGAAAAGCATTTTTTTCTGCTTTTCTGTACTAGTTTTAAGAGTGCTCAGCTATTAACGCCTGCACCAGGCAGGCGTTAATTTCTGATTGTTAAATGTGCTTCCTAGTCGCACATTTTTTTTTTTTTTTTGCATTGGGAGTAAATGCCTAATAGCCTCATTCAATGCATTTGCATGTGATGAGCGCTATTAGATTCACTCCACGTTGGACGAGCATTGTAGGGGGTGCTAATCCCCTTACTGCATAAGGGGATTAATTAGCGCCTATACAAGCCGCGTCCAACTACGGGTTATACAGTGCGCTCAGCTGAGCGCACTGTATTGCATCGGTCCCAGAGTTGGAGAAACTAGAGAAATATCAGAGGGACAACTAACAATGAGTAAGAACAAAGGACACCCTGGGAGAGAGAGGATGAGTAAGATAGATGAGGACACCCATCCAGTATCTTCGCCCACTTGGGACAGAGAGGATTTGACTCTCTGTGCAAAGGACAGTTTTACCATTTTTACCAGAGCTGGAAAGGTTTTTCTGCCCAGTTAAAGGAGGTTCTGCCCACCTGGGAGGTCCACTTATCCAAGCCCTGGAGGGTGAAGTTTCCCTGACCCTGGATCAGAGATTCCAGCATAGACGGAGAGTAAAGACTGTAAGGACAAAGAGAGACTTTGAGGTGCAGAGGATTTTGTTATTGCTGCCATTCTACAGATTTGTTGCCCATCAGTAAAGACTTTTAATTTGGATGCTAGAAACATAAGTGACTTCAGCGTGGTTATTGGGCTTAATCTACACATAGACATGTATCAATGGCAACACTTCCTGGGGCAACTCGTGAGAAATGCATTCCAGTCCCTCCCAGCACTCCGGACCCTGAAAGAACTCTTTGCCCCATAGAAAAATAATCCACACTCAGGGGGAAGAGACTGAAGGAAAAGCTAGTCAGTGCTCCAGCCCCTAGAGAGACTAAATAAGTTTATGGCCCCATCGTAGTGCACCAGGATGCAACACGGAAGCCGAACTAATATAGCAGCGTAGCAACCAAGAAGAATAGATCGGTAAAACAGGGATTCTTTATTGATCAATATTATAATTGCAGATAAAAGCCCAGTTGTAGAATAAGCCCGACTCATGCCGAGTTTCCCTCATATGAGCTGCTTCAGGGGCTGTCTAGTCAGATCACCTCATGCACAGATGTATTAAGAGCCCATTCTCTGTATTAAGCTATCCTCTGTTGCCAGATACAATCTTGCATTAAAATATACAATGTTAACAGAACTAAGCTGGGCAGATTCGGGATTCGCGCGTCTCAGCATCTGCAAGCCGGAAGTATTTGTTTGAACCTTTTATGAATTTTTGCTTCCATGGCAAGCTTCTTTTTAAATTCTGTCTTTGCCTTCCTTAGCAATGCTTTGCATCTAACTTGACAGCGTTTATGCTATTTCTTGTTTTCTTCATTCAGATCCCTTTTCCATTTCTTGACAGATGTTCTTTTAGCTATTATAGCCTCTCTCACCTCACCTTTTAACCATGCCAGTAGTCGTTTAGCTTTATTCAAGAGGACTGAGAACTTTCCAAAAATCTCAAAGATAATCACAAGCTGCAAGATCTGGGAGATCTCCTACTGGCACTCGAGGCAGCTAAAGCTGACCCATATCTTCCAGACCTCAGCTATCTAGACACTGTCTATGCAGTAAAGCCATTCTTGAAGAAACTGCCATGCAGCCTGCATGAAAAATGGGTTTCCCAAGGTTCAAAATTTAAAATGGACATTAATGTTGTTTTTCCAACTTTAAGAACAAAATAAATGGAAGTGCGTTACTAAAACAATAACTTTAAAAATGGCCCGCGGGTGCACATGTGCACACGTCCATTGGTCCGTGCCCAGGGACGCGGTGATTTTATAACTTTACTTATGCTATAAAATTGCCTTGCCGCTCATACATTTACACTCAATTTTAAGTGGCTGCCCACATGTGTGCGCAAATCCCGCTTCTATCGCATAAGTGGGGAACTTTTAAAAGGGACGTGCGCAAATGCCATTCATAGTTTTCTGAGTTCATTCCCAGTTCACCCACTTAAGGGACAGGACTTCCAAACCCCCCTAGTTTAATAACCTCCCTTTCCCCCTGTTAGCCACGACTCTTAAAACCCTGCTGATGTGTCTAGTTTTTTTTTTTAATTACTTCTACATCATCCATAGCAGAAGTAAAGTTACACAGCAGGGGACCCCAGCGTGCACCAGTGCACGTATATATGTGCAAATTCCATGGCAAAAACCCAGAATGCTTACACCCAGACCACACCCATGCCCTGCCCCTGTTTAGAAACTTTTTCTTTGTAATCGCAGTGGCATGTATGCTCATATCCCAGTGGCTTTTAAAATTTGCTCAGCGGGTTTCCCTACCTGATGCATGCATCGGGCTTTTAAAATTTACCTGTAAGTAAATAAATCTGTTCTCAATTTGATCAATCAGTCTTTAAAAAGTTCAGTTGAGGGATGAATCGTTCATGAAGATTCCCTAAATAAACCTACTGGCTCTAACTTTTTGGTTATTGAAATTTTTAAAGGCTGGTTGGTTATTTTCCCTTCAACTTAAGAGCAGATTTATTTACTTAGAAGCTGATGTAATAAGCAGTGCTAAAGCTGCTGCGGGATTTTGCACATACTTGCACGGGTTTTTTTGCACGTTTTTCCTGCGTTAGCCTTATGTAGGTATGTAATAAAGTGTCCAGCGTGGGAAAACATGTGCATAAACCCACTTTGAAACACGTGGCTGGTTTAGTACGCGTGCATGCAAATGAGGCAATTAACTATTCACGGGCTATGCAAGGAGCTGTGCATCAGGATTTTGTACGCAGGTTTTTTAGCGCCTGGGTCAGGCAGGAGTTAAGTTAAAGTGTGTGTCTGCAGACCGATTTACTCTGGAGTAATCATGCATTACCTTCACTTTTTCTGGATGTTTGGTATATTTTTGTGGGTCGGCTGTAGGAATCTCTGCTACATTCCAGTGCCTGCCGGCATCCGCCAGTACAGCTGCTACACGGTCAGAGACAAAAAATGAAGGGGTTAGACATTGCTCTATCCACCTTCAGTCCCACTCCCGGACACTAACGTCTTCACTACTTTATAAAAAGGGAAGCCTTTCACCCCAAGAATCACTTGCGGATCACCACATTAATTCGGGTTCCAGCATGGGTTTCTGTGTGGTTTATTACAGAAGGCTGTGAGTATGGGTTTTTGTTAACATTTTCGCGCAGGTTTCACTTTTGCACGGATTTTCTGCATGCATCTCATTTGCAAATGCGTTCTTTACTACATCCCGGGGAGGCACCTGCTTTTGTCACATGCACTAAAATAAATACGTGCAGACTAGCGCCGATTTCACCGTGGGTCTTATTACATCGGCCTCTTAGTGTCACACATTCCTTTATTTTGTTCTTGATGATTCATGGGTGTTTGTATTACTCCATGTCCTTTGCTTGTTTTTCTATCTTTCACAGTTTTTTTTCTAGGTTCATCTGGGAATTAGCGGTGACAAGAAATGATCCAAGTTTTACTCTTGATGCATCAGATGTGATCAGCCCAAGCCTCCCCTGGGATGAATGGTTAACTAAAAAGCATGGTTACATACAATACCCATTGCTGTGCCCACAACAGAAATTTCAGTTATGGCGGTCACATTTTCCACCCTTCCTACTGCCACAAACAAGATAGAAAATTCAGACAATATCCTTTGAACAAAAGTCCTCATCTAAATAACTGCAGTGTCTTCACAGAAAAGCTGCTGGGTGAATGTTAAAACTTGTTCAAGGAATTAGAAATCTGCTTCAGACTCTGTTCTTCCACAAATCACCTCTCTAGAGTCTGTAAAGCAGCCATTAAGTGCACAGAGTGTGACAATGACAAACATGTTACTGCCCTGCACCCAGATACTGCAAAAATTAACTTCCCAATGCTTCTGTGCCTGTTTCAAAGGACAGTGGGGAGGAAGATGAAGAACAGACAGCACTGCCAGAAGTCATTCCCAAATGCACTAAAGCTTGTGGAGGAAGGCATAGTGCCAGATTGTGCTCACGACCGAAGCTCACATCTCCTTGTACCTCCTGTTGCTGGAAAGCTCTCAACAGCCCATACTTCAGACCTGAGCTACCTTACAAACCTAGCAATTAACATTTTGATTTAAAGTTGCTAATGTGAATGTGGACTGTCTGAGGAAAGGACAGCAGAGCGTGAGAGGAGGGTGGAGGGGAGGAGGGCAATGAAAAGGCAGAGAATAAATGGAAGGCTGGGTGGGTTTCAGCCAGGGAAAGACAGTGACAGAGGTGGCAGGGTAGATTTATTTATTTATAGAAATTTCTTGTCTGCCATATTGCCACTTTCTGTTCATGGCGGATAACAATAAAAGCAATGCATAACATCATGATCATTACAAAAATCACATCATCATAAAACTACATATTAATCATTAAATGCAATATTATAAAGATAGGCCTTCAAAGCTTTTCTAAAACACAGTCTGATATTTGGCGTAAACCAAGAGGGAGAGCATCCCATAGCAAAGGGTCTATTTCCGAGAAAACCCGTTTTCTGGTTGTTGCCAGTCTAACTGATTTTGGCCCTGGTAAAGCTATCAACAGTTGATCTTCTGAACACAATGTGCATCATGGTTGATATATTGAGACTAATCTTTTTAAATACAAGGGGCAAATTCCATAAATAATATGATGTACAAGTAAAATTGTTTTAAACTTTACCCGTTGACGTATGGGAAGCCAATGCCATCCCCTCAAAATGGCAACTATATCAATGGCGGATTAAATTTGAGGAAACACCGAACATCACCAACCACCGAACCATAACATCTTGTCCTCTGGCGAAGAATCGAGGATTCGAAACAAGGCCCTGTTGGGACATGGACATGAACATTATAAACGAATACATACACAGATAAGTTGAAGGGATGTTGTCCTGCACAATGGCATTTGTTAATATGTGAAAAAAATTCATGTGTCGGCGTTTTTGGGAAGAGTTTGGCATCTTGTTAAGAGCATTGAAAAAATATATATATATCTTGCTAAGAGTACTGAAAAAAATACTGAAAAAAATTCTTCTTAGAAAAATCAGTTTGGTGAGATATAGCCAAAAAAGAGTTTTTATTACACATTATTCACTATAAATTTACACACGCTAAAGAAATACAGAAAAACAATTATGGGTTGGAGGAGGTTGGTTTGTGATTAGAATTGCTATACACTGCTGGATGCAGTGATATAAGGAAATTGTATGAAACCTTCCTCTTCTTTCCAAAAAAAAAATTTTTGTGGTGAAAACTCAGTCTTTGGTTTAATCGAGACACATAAAAATAAACAAATGATTAGAGATAGTTTCCTCATGAAGACATTTAGTGATAATAATATGGTATAACTGGTTTATTAGAGGTGATATCTTGTTTATTTATTATCCCCTCAACACTGGCATTATATGAGATTGCACAGGACTTCCCGCAACCAAACGGGCAGCTGCATTCATCAATAATTGCAATGCACGCACATGAGCCTTTGGTAGACCCATTGTTGCGCCGGGAGGTGGACCATTGGCCTGGTGCAGGATTGGTAGGCTCCCTAGTCGGACCCAGAGAGCACCTGCCACCAGGAGGCGGAGCACAGGAGGAGACAGAGGCTAGCTGGAGCTTCACCAACAGCAACCCGGGGTTCCCTCAGATTGAGCCCTTGGTTACCCGGGCCGCCTGGTCTTAGGTGGGCCTCGCAGGATCTCAGAGAGATGAAGTTCAGGGGTGTGCCCACCACGAACAAGAGTGTGCAGTCGATGTTCAGGTTAGAAAGTCCAGGAGCCAGAGGAAGCCAGAACAGCGTCTCTGAATGTAGAGCGAGGATCAAGGCCAGAGTCAAGGATAGCATAGTCAGCCAAAGCAGGGGTCAGAACCAGTGGTCAGTCAGGCAAAGGTCAGGTTCCAGGCGGCGGTCAGACATGGTCAGGCAGAGGTCAGTTCCAGGCAGCGTGCAGACGTGGTCAGTGGACAGGCAGAGGTCAGTTCCAGACAGCATACAGACGTGGTCGAGGAAACAGGCAAAGGTCAAATCTAGGCGGCGATCAAACATAAGATAAGAACATAAGAAAATGCCATACTGGGTCAGACCAAGGGTCCATCAAGCCCAGCATCCTGTTTCCAACAGTGGCCAATCCAGGCCATAAGAACCTGGCAATTACCCAAAAACTAAGTCTATTCCATGTTACCGTTGCTAATGGCAGTGGCTATTCTCTAAGTGAACTTAATAGCAGGTAATGGACTTCTCCTCCAAGAACTTATCCAATCCTTTTTTAAACACATAGTCAAGTAACAGGCAGAGGTCAGTACCGAGAAGACAGTCCAAATGGTACTATCTGGGGAGACAAAGGAACAGGAGAACGCTGGAACAGGAGATTGGAACAAGACACTGGAATGCAGGAAGGCAAATTTGCTATCACAATGTGATCGACCCAATTGCCAAGGCAAGGATCATGGGTTCGAGCCCTGCCTTATATACCGTGGATCGAAGACTTCATCGGGGAGCGTCAGTGCGCTTGGCCCTTTAAAGTTCGTGACGCTGGCCGCGTGTGTGCCTAGGGGCGGGGCCGAGGAGACGCTGGATGTGGAGCCCCGGCAGGAGCTCTGCTGTGAGGCCTGCGATACTGCCGGAGCTGCAGCGGGTTGGGGAGAGTGACGGGGACAACCAGTGCCTGTAGTGGAAGGAAGGCCTGCGCTCGTGGACGGCCGGGCGAAGTGAGCAGGCCCGGCCGTGGAGTGTACGCGGCCGGGAAGCGCAACAGTACCCCCTCTTCTAGGCCTCCCCCTTATCGGCCTTGGTTTGTCAGGGTGGTCTTGGTAGAAGTCCTGGAGGAGTTGTTTGTCATAGATGTGGTGGGAGGGCTCCCACAAGTTCTCCTCGGGCCCGAAGCCCTCCCACGACAGGAGATACTCCCAATGGCTGTGTCTTTTCTGGATTTCTAAGACCTCTCATACTTGTAGTGTCTCTTCTGGTTCCGCGGAGACTTGTGGAGGAGGAGAAGCCTTACGAGATGGCTATGAGAGTACGAGGGGCTTCAATAAAGAAACATGAAAGGTATTGTGGATACCCATTGACTTAGGTAGCTGGAGTTGGTACTTAGGTGCCAGTTGCTGAGAGGGTAATCGCAATCGGATATGTTTTGTGCTCAACCATACTTTCTGGCCTGGTCAGAAGAGTGGGGCTGACCGTCGATGGTTATCAGCATCTTTTTTTGAATGCTCGGCGGCCTGGGCTAGTCGTTCCTTGACTTGGTTCAATATGAGTCGGATGGCTTGGGCCGTGAACTGAGCCGCTGGTGAAGGCACAGAGAGAGGCACTGGCAGAGGCAAGCGTGGTTGGCGGCCAAACACCACGGAGAATGGAGAGACATCGGTGGTAGCGGCAATGTGCGTGTTGTGTGACAACTCGGCCCAGGGTAACAGGCAGCTTGCAGACGTGGTCAGTGGACAGGCAGAAGTCAGTTCTAGGCAGCGTATGGACGTGGTCAAGGAAACAGGCAAAGGTCAAATCCAAGCGGCGATCAAACGTAGTCAGTACCGAGAAGGCAGTCCGAATGGTACTACCTGGGGAGACGAAGGAACAGGAGGACGCTGGAACAGGAGACTGGAACAAGACACTGGAACGCAGGAAGGCAAACTTGCTATCACAACGTGATTGATCCGATTGCCAAGGCAGGGATCATGGGTCTGAGCCCTGCCTTATATACCGTGGATTGGACACGTCATCAGGGAGCGTCAGGTCCTGGTTTCCCACACTTGGCCATTTAAATTTCGTGACGCTCTCCTCGTGCGTGCCTAGGGGCGGGGCCAAGGAGAGGCTGGATGCAGAGCACTGGCGGGAGCTCCGCTGTGAGGCCTGCGATACTGCCGGAGCCGCAGCGGGTTGGGGAGAGCGACGGGGACAGCCGGGGCCTGCAGTGGAAGGAAGGCCTGCACTAGTGGACAGCTGGGAGAGGTGAGCAGGCCCGGCCACAGAGCATACACGGTCGGGAAGCGCTACATCCATGTGTATTGCATTATAATAATCTATCACTGATAGAACAAATGAATGCATCAAGGTTTAAAAATCATGAGGTTCCAATATAAAACGTAAACAACGTAATAGACGGAGTTTATAAAAATCTAAGCGCACTACATGCCGTAGCTGAGGCAGAAAGCTAAAATAACCATCAATATAAAAATCAAAATTCCATACTTTTTCTACTGGGAAAATATCATCTCCCTCTAACTGTATTTTTAGGGTCGATATAGAACCAGATACGTACCCAATAGCGATCAGCTCTGTCTTAAATATTAAAAGCTAGATTTTAAAACGCGCAGTGCGTCCATGTGTGCATGATTCCTGGCGCGTGCACATGGACACGACTATTTTATAACATGCGTGCATCTCCACGCACATCTTATAAAATACGATTCCTGTGCGCACATGCGCGTCGAACTTTAATATCCGCGTGCACATGTCTGGGCGGGTGGCGCACTGGGAGAAAACTTTCCTATCCCCCCACCTAGCCTTCCTCCCTTTTCCCCTCTCCTCTCCTCTCCTCTCCTCCCCGACCCCTTAACCCACCCTAACTACCCTAGATTTTTTTATTACTTACATGCTCTAAGGAGCAGATGTAATTTGTGCTTGCCGGCTGGCTGCCATTGCATGCTTCCCCGAAACAGCACAAAATATCACTGTCCTGGCCAGTCCCCACCCCACCCTGGCCTGCCCCTTTTTGATGGCCTGGCACTTCTGCGCATACTGGGAGATATGCGCATGGCCGGGCTGTTTCTAAAATGCGCTTAGCGCACGCACAGCCCGGCCATGCGCGTATCTCCTGGTTTTTGCGCGTGGAGCCTTTTGAAAATTTGGGCTTAAGAGTTCGATGGTGGAATAAGGAGAGGAGGGGCAGGTTACACAATTTCACTCATTAGTGAGTCAGCACATTTAATGGGTAATTTTATGATTGTGTGGCCTGGGGTAAAGTATCATGTAACGTCTACACACAGACACCATATTCAAAGTGAACTTATGTGCACAAGTTCAGTTTGAAAATGCTTGGGTAATTGACCTATTACATGCACAAACTCACCTGCACAAAGTAACACCTGCTCTTTGGACGGGGTAATTTGTGCATATTTTTGAAAATAAAAAAGCATGCACCTAAGTTCCAACACCTGTTCCTAGAATGCTTCTCCCTTATGCGTGTAAAAGCATGCATGAAATTGCATATACTTGCATGGGCTATAACTGCCATTTACACACCTAAACCTGACTTCTAGATGTGTAAATAGCTTCTAAAATCCACATTTTAATGTACCAGATGTACTAAGCATTTTTTTTCCAAAGACACAAAATGAGAGAATCCTTTAGTACAGCTGGCCCAATAATTTTAAGTTCTGCTTACTAACATCTGGGTTAGCATTAAAGAACAGAACCATGAATAAAAGACCTTCTTTGGGAAGGAGGGGAGAAGGCTGCTCATATACAGATGAGCCCCCTGAAACGAAGTTGTACCAACCAGGGGCAAAAGTAAACTTGCACACGGGATAGTCTGATAGGCATATGAAAGGACGCTGCAAACCGGCAGAGAAGATTTCTCACAGTCCACGGGGCAGACACTGCTATGAAAAGCACTGAATTTTCCCATGTCGTGCAGTAGGACTTAAAGTACGGTAATGCCGCCAAACTCCGTCTTTTTCTTGCTCTGCAGCCTCCCGCAGAGAGAGGGAGCTGCAGTCAGCAGGGCCAAGCCGCCCAGGCCGCTGCCCCTCTAGCACCTCAGATCGTGCTGCTGCTGATTGACGGCACAACATCCAATGAGGACGCCCGAGGAAGGAAGGAGGAGAAATAGGAGCCGGGTTCCAGAGCCGGCACGCGAGGTATGGGGTCTGTGGGGAGTGCTTTGCTGATTCCTTTGAAAGGACGGTGGCGAGACTTGTAGACCGTACGGTGCAGTAGGCTGTAATTGGATAAACTAAGCGAGGCTAAAAGTCTTTCTCCGGAAATCGGGCTACTTAGCAGTTCTGCTTGGGAAGTGCTGAAACTATGTGGGGAAGAGACGCGAAGGTGCCAATTCTACTGCTTCCGCGATTTTCCCTTTAGTGCATGGCAGAAGTGCTCAGGTTGCTGACAATGGGGCCGATGCAATTCAGTGCATTTAGCCCAGCGCACTGGAGTTTAACCCGTGGTTGGACGCGCGTCCAGCTGCTGTAAGGGGATTAGCACGTCCAAAACTCGGATCCAACCCCCCCCCCCCCCCCCCCCCGAAACTAATAGCGCTTATCACATGCAAATACATGTTGATGAGGCTATTAGCTATTCTCTCCAGATTAAAAAAAAAAAAAAAAGTGTGCCCGACCCCCACATTTTTACACTTGGAAATTAACGCCTGCCCAGAGCAGGTGTTTATTTCTGAGCAGCCCAAAAAAAGTGTACAGAAAAGTAGAAAATACTGTACTTCCTCAGACTTAACATTGTGGCGATATTAAGTCAAAGGAATCAAAAGATTAAAAAAAAAACAAAAGGAAAAAAGTACCTGCGGTCAGCTTAGGAAAAGGGGCGCTCAACTAGCATCCCTTTTCCTAACCAATGGCTGTGCACAAGTAAGGAAAACAAACGCTCTTAAAATTGAGCATCTGTTTTCCTAACCTGCTGTTAGTCACCTGACAGCCACCTCTCCTGGGCGCCTGCTGTCAAGGAGGTGCTAGGGACGCACATTTGTCCTTATTGCTTCTTTGGCAGCGCAACTTCATTTAAATATTTGCGCTCGCCCAGGAGAGGTGCTGGACATGCGTTAGGAAAGTGGGTACTTAATACACCCATTTTCCGTGCTGATTTATTGCATTGGCCCCTAGTCCTAACTGCAGTGCACTGGTGTCTCTGCCCTGCTATTACCCCATGCAGATGGAGATCAGGGAATTTGCCAGGTTCTTATGGCCTGGATTGGCCACTGTTGGAGACAGGATGCTGGGCTTGATCGACCCATGGTCTGACCCAGTATGGCATGTTCTTAGGGACTTCTGATGCACATTTTGTCAATAATGATTTAGGATTTTGGCACCCCTAGGCATTGTTGGTAGAATCACCCCCCCCCCCCCCCCCCCCCCATTCTCTTCTCCCATCCTTTGAAGCTGGACAACAGGAAGCAGAAGATCTAAGGCACAGTCCCCTAGTTTTATGAAGCAACTCAGAGGTAGATCCAGTGGCAAAAATTAAATTCTGAAGCAAATTGGCAAACATTTCTATCTTTTATATTAAATTATAAAAATAGTTTTATACTATAATTATTAGTATAATTTTTATTGGGTCAAGAAAAGTGATCTCAAGTATCGGAACAGGGAGGAGACTTCAGGGAGGAGGGTTAGGAATGAAGGAGAAAGGTGGAGGAGAGTGAGAAGGAAAGAGGACTAAGGATGGAGAGGATGAGAGATGGGGATGATTAGGAATCTGGGATATGGAAGAAGAGCAGGAAGGACTGGGGTGTGGGTTCCAGGATCTGTGGAGAAGGGTGAGGTAGGAAGGCAGGAGAAGTGGTTCCAGGATCTGGTGAACAGAATCCAAGATCAAGGGAGTGTGGATTTGAATTGCATTGAGTGGGGAGAGGAGGGAGGTATGTCTCTTTTGCCCCGGCCCTGCTCCTCCTTGCATCCCCTTTCTGTCCAATATGTCATACACATACACTTGGTACCAATCCATTTTGTCTCACGCACATGAACACTTTCCCCCTACCCTTGTTCCTCTCTCTTTCACACACAGACGTTTGCCTCTCAGCCAATCCTCCACTTATTCTCCAGCCTTTCTTCCCATTCTCCAATTATCTCTCCTCAGCCTCCCCTAATCTCCCCAAAGTGATACCCATTTTCTCTGTCTGCTCCAGGCTCTCCTGTTCCCTGCATGCTGCCTGGAGGGGAGAGGCTGGACCAGGAAATAGAGAGCTGTTCTCTCCTGAGTAAGATTCAGCACAACTGAAAGGCAGCACATCTTCAGACAGCCTGCTGACCCCCAGATTTCGGCTGCCCTAGGCACAGGCCTAGTGTGCCTATTGACAAATCCAGGACTGCATCTAGTGCTAATTATACCCTGAAAGTTTTGTGAATATGACTCTGTGTGTGGGAGAAGGGGTGTGTAATTCTTCAACTGTTATCCTGTGATCACATTTAAAAAATTAAGGAGATTTTATTTATTTCTTCCAGAGATTTTGATCAGCTGTAGACATGCCTCATCATTTCAAAGTTCTAACGATTGGGGTGGGGTGGAGTCATATGAACCCCAAGGGTCCATCAAGCCCAGTATCCTGTTTCCAACTGTGGCCAATCCAAGTCAAAAGTACCTGGCAAGCACGCAAACATTAAAAAGATCCCATATTACTAATGCCGGCAACAAGCAGTGGTTATTCCCTATTGATTAATAGCAGTTTATGGACTTCTCTCAGGAACTTATCCAAACATTTTTTAAACACAGGTATGCTGACTGCCTTAACCACATCCTCTGTCAATGAATTCCAGAGCTTAATTATGTGTTGAGTGAAAAATAATTTTCTACGATCTGTTTTAAATATACTACTTGCTAACTTAATGGAGTGCACCCTAGTCCTTGTATTATCCGAAAGAGTAAATAATCAATTCACTTTTACCCATTCAAGTCCTTTCATGATTTTGTATACCTCTATCATATCCCCTCCTCAGCCGTCTCTTCTCCAAGCTGAACAGCCCTAATTTCTTTAGCCTTTCCTCATAGGGGAGCTGTTCCCTCCCCTTTATCATTTTGGTTGCCCTTCTGTACTTTGTCCAGTACAACTATATCCTTTTTTTGAAGTGCGGTGACCAGAATTGCACACAGTTCTCAAGGTGCGGTCTCACCATGGAACGATACAGAGGCATTATGACATCCTCCATTTTATTTGCCATTCCCTTCCTAAGAATTCTTAACATTCTGTTTGCTTTTTTGACCACTACAGCACACTGAGCTAATGATTTCAATGTAATATCAGCTATGATGCCCACATCTTTTTCCTGGGTGGTAACTCTTAATATGGAACCTAACATTGTATAACTACAGCAAGGTTTATTTTTCCTTATATGCATCACCTTGCTTGTCCAAATTATATTTCATCTGCCAATTGGATGCCCAATCTTCCAGTCTCGCAAGGTCCTCCTGCAATTTATCACAGTCTGCCTTTGATTTAACTACTCTGAATAATTTTGTTTCATCTGCAAATCTTATCACCTCACTCATCATACCCCTTTCCAGATCATTTATAAATATATTAAAAAAACAACTGGTCCAAGTACAGATTTATGTTTAATTTTTTTTGGTGTGGATGAAATTGCTCCTTTCTAATTCTGGAGTGTTGGGAATGAGGCAAAATTTCATAAAAATCCACTAATAAGCATTAAATTACACAGATGAATCTTTTTTTTTCTTTCTAGCCAGTGAAAAATTTCATAAGCAAGGGGCTGCTTCTTTTGAATTGATGTGCAAAGATTTTTTTTTTTTAATTTGTCTTTTGGAGCAGTGAGGTAGCTGATGGCGAAGTCTGCTGTGGACCTGTGGAAGTCTATCAGTAGCTCCTGCCAAATTCATTATGGATTTCCTGAATATTTGCAAAAGAAAATCCCATTGGATTTTTTTAAAGTGGATTTCAGGTAAACCCACTATTTCCCACCACCCCTTCCTCCCCAAATCAAGTTTGAATCAAATTGTTTCACAAGTCCCTGGAAGGAAGGCCTCCCTACTGATGATGTGGCAAAGATACCTTTGCTCTAATGAATAAGTTAAAAGCATATTTTAATATTAAATGTTGTGTCCCTTTCTGGATGAAAAAGTGTATGTTCCCTGTACGTACCAGGATCAGTCCAGGACACCTGGGTTGTGACTCCGCACCAGTAGATGGAGACAGAGCAAGACTTGTCGGACTCAGTCATATATGACAATGTGCCAGTCACAGCCCCTCAGTCTTACTCTGTCTCCAGTAGATGGTGCAGGTGCAGTCACAGCCTCTGCCTGCCCTGAGTTCTTGTAGTCAGTCAGGGTTGTTTCGATTTAGTTTAGGTAAGTCTGTTTGACATTTTCAAAATTGTTTTGTTTTTATTGGTGAGAGAAGTCCCGTCCGCCCTGCCTCCCAGGGGGGTTGGGAGGTTCTGAGGGGACCATCCCCCCCTGGTCGAGGCCGCTGCTAGGGTCGAGGACCCGGCTCAGCGAGTAGCAGCGCCGGGGGTGACACCGGGGAGCCCGGTTCACTCACCCCTGCTGGAACAGGGCTCAAGGACCGAGGACAGTGGCAAGTGTTTAAAAAAAAAAAAAAAAGTTTCTTGTGTTTTGTTTTCTGCCGGCTCTCCTTTGCTTCGCATCGCCGCTCGGGATTTTCTCGGGGGGGGGGGGGGGGGCGCGCTGCTTGCCGGACGGTACAAATTGATTTTAAATTTGTTTTTGGCTGTCTTGTGGTCGATCGCGATCGGGGGCATGCCGCGGGGGTCGAGTTGCCGGGCTTGCAGCTCGGTGTGCGCCTCTCGCGGGAGGGCCTCTGTGCGGCCTGCATCCCGGGCGGTGAGGGTTTGTCCGGGGCACGTTGGGGGGGGCCGATCTCGGGCCGCGCGATCGCCGCCGTGTGGTAGTGCTCCTCCTACTAGGCCTCAGGATCCCTTCCCGCTTAGCGCGGGAGTGGTGGCCATTTTGAGCTCTGGCCGTGAAATCGCGCGGGAAGCGGCTGGGGATACTGGCTTGCCTCCCGTGCTTTCCCCGCAGCAGGGACCTGCGGGGGGGGGAGGGGAGGGACGCCCGGGGGGGAGACGGGTCCCCTGGGGATGCTAGTGAGGACTCGTCGGCCTCCGGATCGTTCTCTGCTGATTTTGCGCTTTTATTGCGCAAAGTGCTTAAATGTAAGCGCCGCAGACGAAGCCAGGGGAAAGTCTCCGTGGGGGGAGCTCACAGGTCCACTCCAGGAAAAAGGAAAGCTAGAGAAACCACGGGGCTCTCCCAGGAGCCATCCCGAGGGAAGCGGCCTCCATGAGGTGCCCCGCAGGAATCGGACATCGCGTCTTCTTCGGAGGTCGACACGGATTCCCCTGAGGAGCCCCCGGGGGGGGGCCGAGAGGGCGACAGCGGACGGTTCTGCCGAGCCCAGTGTGGGCAAAGGGGCGCAGGCCGTTGAAGGGGATGACCCCAAGGTGGTCCAGCTGTTTTGCAGGGAGGAACTGGCCCCATTAATTCCGGCCATTCTCCAGGAACTGGGAATAGAGGCTCCGCCGGTGGTGGCTCGACAAGAAGCCAACATGGATCCTGTCCTGTTAGGTCTCACGGGGCCCGCAGTGGCTTTTCCTTTTCACTTTTCGTCAACGGATATCTTGTTCAGAGAATGGGATACTCCGGAGTTAGGACTGAAGGTCAGCAAGGCCATGGATAAGCTCTACCCACTGCCGGAGGATGCGCTGGAGCTTCTCCGGCTCCCGAAGGTGGATGCGGCGGTTTCAGCGGTGACGAAGAGGTCTACAATCCCGGTCAAAGGAGCTATGGCTCTCAGGGACATACAGGACAGGAAGCTGGAGGTTCAACTCAAAAAGATTTTTGAAGTGTTCGCCCTGGGGGTCCGGGCCGCCATCTGTACCAACTTCGCTATGCGAGCTAGTCTGCGCTGGGCCCAGGTCCTTCAAGCGAATGCTGATCTGTCAGCGGAAGAGGCATCGCAGGCGGATCGATTGGAGGCGGCAATAGCATATGGAGCGGATGCTCTCCACGATCTTCTGCGGACGTCGGCTAGATCCATGGTGGCGGCCGTCTCGGCACGCCGCCTCCTGTGGCTGCGCAACTGGGCGGCAGATGGATCCTCCAAGGCTCACCTCGGGGCGCTGCCATTTAAAGGAAAGTTGCTGTTTGGCAAGGAGTTGCATGATTTAATGATTTCTCTGGGGGAGAACAGGGCTTTTAAGCTGCCCGAGGACAGATCTAGGTCGCGGTCCTCGTTTCCAGGTAGGTCCCGTTTTCGTGGTCCCAGGAAGTCGTGTCCTCAAAGGTCTACCGGCCCCTCGTATAGGTTGTCTTCCTCCCGGCCCGCCCAGTGGCAGCAGTCCTTTCATGGGAAACGTTTCGGTAGGCAAGGAGGAGCCCCGTCGGGCACGGGGTCCAAGGCTTTGCAATGAGATGCGGTCGGCCCATCCCTCGCAGCAGCTCCAGGCCGTCGTTCCAAACGTGGGGGTGCGCTTGGCGTTGTTTTTCGAGGAATGGGCCAGCGTAACGTCGGACCAGTGGGTCCTCAACGTAATAAGACACGGCTACGCATTAGATTTTGCTCACACCCCATCAGACAAGTTTCTGGTGTCGCCCTGCAAGGCTCCCGAGAAGAGGGCGGCGGTGCTAGGAACCATCCGGTGCTTGGAAAGCTTGGGAGCTATTTCCCCCGTCCCGGCCAATCAACAAGGCAAGGGCCGTTACTCCATTTACTTCATCGTTCCAAAGAAAGATGGCACGTCAAGACCAATTTTGGATCTGAAGGGGGTAAAGCCTGTTGCTAAATTTTTGTTCAATGTGAACCGAGGTGATGTTTTGAAACATGCCGCGGTATATAAAAATCCTTTAAATAAATAAACAAACAAATAAACAGATGCCTTAGCGTCCCTCACTTCAAAATGGAGACAATTCGATTGGTAATTGCCTCGGTACGTCCAGGCGAATTCCTGGCCTCCCTGGATCTGACGGAGGCGTACATACACGTGGGCATTCAGCCGTCCTTTCAACGGTTCCTCAGGTTCTGCATCCTGGGAAGGCATTACCAGTTCCGGGCGCTCCCGTTTGGTCTCGCGACGGCCCCTCGTACATTTACGAAGGTAATGGTAGTGGTTGCGGCGCAGCTCCGCCGGGAAGGATTCCTGGTTCATCCTTACCTGGACGATTGGTTGATTCGGGCAAAGTCCGAGAGTCAGTGTCGGCTGGCAGTGGCCAGGGTCCTGCAGCTCTTGCAGTCTCTGGGCTGGGTCGTCAACTTCAGCAAGAGTCAACTGGTGCCCACCCAGTCCTTGGAATACCTTGGAGCCTTATTCGATACGAAAAGGGGCAAGGTGTTCCTTTCCCTTTCTGTGATTATCTGATGGTTCTTGGTTCTATGGCATCAACGCTCGTGTTTGTCCCCTGGGCATTCGCTCATCTACAACCGTTGCAGTCGTCGTTGCTATCCCGCTGGAAGCCGGTATCGGAAGAGTTCCAACTGCCGCTACCACTCACGGCCCAGGCAAGGTCCAGCCTGTACTGGTGGCTAGACTCGGATCATCTGACCTGCGGAGTGTCCCTTCTAATTCCCAGCTGGACGGTGGTGACTACGGATGCCAGTCTCTCCGGCTGGGGAGCAGTTTGCCTCGGCAAATCCGTACAAGGCCGGTGGTCGGCGACGCAAGCGCAGTGGTCCATCAACCGGCTAGAGACCAGAGCGGCTCGCTTGGCACTGCAGTCCTTTCTGCCGTTGGTACGGGGAAAGGCGGTCTGAGTGTTGTCGGACAATGCGACCACCGTGGCCTACATCAATTGCCAAGGCGGGACGAGATGTCCACTGGTGGCGGAGGAGGCGCAGCTCTTGATGGCCTGGTCAGAGCAACATCTCAGCAACATCGCAGCATCTCACATTGCCGGAGTCGACAACGTCCAGGCGGATTTTCTCAGCCGTCATCGCCTGGACCCCGGAGAGTGGGAACTGGCGGACGACGCTTTTCTTCTCATATGCGAGAAGTGGGGGGTGCCCCACATGGATCTGATGGCCACATGGCACAACGCGAAGGCCCCGCGATTTTACAGTCGACGTCGAGAGAGAGGAGCCGAGGGCGTCGACGCGTTGATGCTGCCCTGGCCGACGGATGTGTTGCTGTACGTGTTTCCCCCGTGGCCGATGATAGGCAAGATTCTCCGGCGCATAGAGTTGCACCCATCCACGGTGATCCTGGTGGCTCCAGAGTGGCCGAGTCGCCCGTGGTTTGCAGACCTCATTCAGTTGTCGGTGGACACTCCCCTTCATCTCCAGGGGTTTGCGGGGCTTCTCCACCAGGGCCCCGTCTGTTTGGAGGATGCGGATCACTTTTGTCTCGCGGCATGGCTTTTGAGGGGAATAGGTTGAAGAGAAAAGGTTACTCAGATGCGGTGGTAGCCACGCTGTTGAGGTCCAGGAAGCAATCTACGTCCTTGGCGTATGTCAGAGTCTGGGTGGTCTTCGAGGAATGGTGCGTGAAGCGTGGAGTGGATCCCACTTCCGCCTCCGTCTCCGATATCCTAGCGTTTTCTCCAGGCTGGTCTTGCCAAAGGGCTGACCTGCAGTTCCCTACGAGTCCAGGTTGCGGCGCTTGGGTGTTTGCGTGGTAAGGTTCGGGGATCCTCCCTGGCCCTACACCCGGATATCTCCCGGTTTCTTCGGGGAGCAAAGCATCTCCGTCCTCCATTGCATCATCCTTGTCCGTCCTGGAACCTCAATTGGGTGCTCTCCTCCCTATGCTCGGCGCCGTTTGAGCCCTTGAAGCGGGAAAGATCTCACGTTGAAGACCGTATTCCTGGTGGCGATTTCCTTGGCACGGTGTGTTTCGGAGTTGCAGGCGCTGTCCTGTAGGGAGCCGTTCTTGCGCATTTCTGACTCAGGGGTCTCCTTGCGGACGGTCCCTTCTTTTTTGCCTAAGGTCGTGTCGGCGTTTCATTTAAATCAATCAGTTGAGCTTCCCGCTTTCGCTGTTGGGGAGTCCTCTGATCCGAAATCGAGGGAATTAAGGAAGCTGGATGTGCGGAGGTCCCTCTTTCGCTATCTAGAGGTCACTATTCCTTTTCGGGTGACAGATCATCTTTTTGTCCTATTCTCTGGTCCAAAGAAAGGTGCCGCAGCGTCCCGCACGACGATCGCCCGTTGGCTCAAGGAGGCCATTGGATCAGTGTACCTAGTGCGGGGAAAACCGGTTCCCGTGGGTCTCCGGGCTCACTCGACACAATCCCACGCTGCGTCTTGGGCGGAATCTTCTCAGGTGTCGCCTCAAGAGATTTGCAAGGCGGCTACTTGGAAGTTGTTACATACCTCCATTAGACATCGGTTGGATGTTCAGGCTACCGAGGCCGGGGGTTTTGGAGAGAGGGTACTCCGAGCGAGACTCTCTGCTTCCCACCCTCGTTAAGTTGGCTCTGGTACATCCCAGGTGTCCTGGACTGATCCTGGTACGTACAGGGAAAGGAAACTTAGTTTCTTACCTGATAATTTTCGTTCCTGTAGTACCAAGGATCAGTCCAGGATCCCGCCCGCATTGCTGTACTGAAGCAACGGAGAGTCCGCTCATTGTTTGTTTATCTAATCTGATTGCTTGTTTCGCTCTCCCGGTTGGGGAGTTCTGTTCCAGAGGGGGTTTTTTGAATGGTTCCCCATTTAAATATGGTAATTTTGCCTAGATAGTTTCCTTGTTAAGGTTTCTACTTTGACATTGCGTAAGACTGAGGGGCTGTGACTGGCACATTGTCATATATGACTGAGTCCGACAAGTCTTGCTCTGTCTCCATCTACTGGTGCGGAGTCACAACCCAGGTGTCCTGGATTGATCCTTGGTACTACAGGAACGAAAATTATCAGGTAAGAAACTAATTTTCCTTTTACATATGAACAACGTGTGTTTAGATGTTAAAATCTGTCTCCATTGTACTTTACAATGAAGAGCATTGACTATTTTGGTAGCCACCCTCTAGACCAGTGGTTCTCAACCTTTTTCCCATCGTGACACACCTGACAGGCCACGCTCGCATGTGTGACACACTGCTCATTACAATTCACGGTGGAAATATAAAGTAAAGGTCCGGTAATTATTTTTATTGTTTAAAATGACACAAGGAAAAGATACGTATTCTGTCTGAACAGAAATTGCATAAATAGTAAACATCCCACACCAAAACCGCACCAATTTCCAACACTTAAACAGTAACCACCTTACCTAAGAAAAGGCAACACTGAAAATATTACACCAGGCCTTAAGACACCAATACATCTCCTATTAGGAAAACGGACCAAGTCAGGCTGCTATAGAGCCCTATACAGAAACTACACGCCAGCAGAAAACCTCACCTATATCACATGTGCTGACCCTCACTTAACAAAGAATAAAGAGACCAAAACACATAACTAGAAGCATGCAGAAAAAACTGAATTGGAAACTGCAACAAGCCAGGTGGCACCAGGCATTATGTAGCAGTGTCAGTAAAACTTTCTCTGTCTCCATCTGCTGGCAGGGATGTATAAACCCAGGAGTCTGGACTGATCCGTGGTTCTATAGGAACGAAAATTAGGAGGTAAGAACCAATTTTCCTATTTCAACGTATTTTCAACGATGACACCTAGATCCTTTTCCTGAATGGAGATTCCTAATGTGGAACATTGCATTGTGTAGGTATAATTTGGATTATTCTTTCCTAAGTGCATCACTTTGCACTTGTACACATTAAATTTAATTTGCCATTTGCATGCCCAGTCTCCCAGTTTTGCTATATATATAAAAGCATTGGTCCCAGAACAGATCCCTGGGGTAGTTCAAAATTCAGCTTTCTCCATAGAGAAAATTTACCATTTAGACCCACTTTTTTCTCTCCTTTAGCCAGTTACCAATTCCCAATATGACACTGCTCCCTATCCCATGATGTTTTAATTTCCTAAGAAGTCGCTCATGAGAGACTTTGTCAAATGCTTTCTTGAAATCCAGGTACACTTTATCAACTGACTCACCTTTATCCATATGTTTGTTTACACCCTCAAAATAATGTAGCAGATTGCTGATGCAGGCTTTCCTTGGTTAAATCCATGTTGGCTTTGTCCATTAAACTATGCTTATCTATATGGTCAGTAATTTTGTACTTTAGGATAGACTGTACTATTTTAGACTAGTCTGTCGTTTTGTGGATCACCTCTTAATCCTTTTCTAAAAATTGGCATTACATTGGTAGCCCTCTAGTTTTCAAGTACCATAGACTATTTAAATGATAGTTTACAAAGAGGTTAGGACTTTTCAGCTTGGAAAAGAGACGGCTGAGGGGGGGATATGATAGAGGTGTTTAAAATCATGAGAGGTCTAGAATGGGTAGATGTGAATTGGTTATTTACTCTTTCGGATAATAGAAAGACTAGGGGGCACTCCATGAAGTTAGTGTGTGGCACATTTAAAACTAATTGGAGAAAGTTCTTTTTCACTCAACGCACAATTAAACTCTGGAATTTGTTGCCAGAGGATGTGGTTAGTGCAGTTAGTATAGCTGTGTTTAAAAAAGGATTGGATAAGTTTTTGGAGGAGAAGTCCATTACCTGCTATTAATTGAGTTGACTTACAAAATAGCCACTGCTATTGCTAGCAATGGTAACATGGAATAGACTTAGTTTTTGGGTTCTTGCCAGGTTCTTGTGGCCTGGCTTGGCCACTGTTGGAAACAGGATGCTGGGCTTGATGGACCCTTGGTCTGACCCAGTATGGCATGTTCTTATGGGAACGCATCAAATGTGCCTTCAGACTATTAACCTTTGCAGCTGCTCCTTTCAGTTTTTTCCTAACCATTTTCCTAACCATTTTCAGATCAAGCGGAATTTGTTGACATAACCTCCTCCCTGGAGCTTTGAAGTGCTCTACAGGGAGTTGGATCCATTAGGGCTTCATGTTGAAAATACTCCTTCCAGTCTACAAGCTGTTTCTTAAGTGAGTAAAAAGGTGTGTATGCTCAGAACAAAACAAAAAATTGAACCAGTGGCAACTTCCACATGAGGGTGCTGAAATAAACCAATTAGCAATCATGGTTTACACATGAAAATCTCTTGTGCATACTCTTTGTGAATATCCTGAAAAGCAGTCCTGTTTTTGTGGCTCTTGAGGCATGAGCACAGCCAGTGGAGTTTTCGGGATATCCACAATGAGTATGCATAAGTTAAATTTGCATATAATGTTTCTAGTATATGAAAATTTATCTCATGTATATTCATTGTGGGAAACCTGACTGACTGTGGCTCTACATGTGTAGTAAACCGTTGTTGCTATTTAATGTTTATTTGTTGTTGTAGGTGCTGAAGTAAAATAAAGGCAGTGACCTCTACCTTGTGACTTCTCTGTGATTAAGATGATTATAAATTAGAGAGGAGCACAGAGAAGAAGAAAAATAGATGCATGCGGCTGTCAAGACATTTGGAAACAGCAGGAGGGAAGATCCCAGTGAGCCCTGACCATGCCGTTTTCATGACATTTTGATTGCATCCCCCCCCTCCACACTTAATTAGACGCTTATACCATGTTTATTCTTACTCCGGTTTCTCTGAGGAAATGCCTTCCATTGGTGAATTGGATTCTGCGTTTCCAGAACAGCTTCTGGAGGTCAAAGGACTGCTGCCAGGTGGCTCCCTTACAGGGCTGGCACAAGCTGCAAAAGTTCTCTCCTAACAAAACTGTGTCCTGCAGGCAGTACAGCTCCCGCAGTCAGAAGGTGAGTAGTTCAGTTATGCATACCGAATCTTCCACACCATGAAAAAAATTGTTCCCAAAACATGTAGGGACTGTACTCTGCATAAGGGCATTTCCCTTAGGCAGAGAGACAGCGACTTATTCATGAACGGTTCTTTGCATTGGCAGAGAATGAGTGAAGGCCCACAGCGAGAGAGACCTCTTTATTGTTGCTGTGTGTTTGCATGTGGCACCTCCACACCTTTTTGGAATTACCTCATTCCTCTCTATCCAGGCAAGGAAGTCCGCATCAGTGGGTTGTGCACTCCAATCAGCAGATGGAGATGGAGAACAGTGACTTACTGATGTCACCCTCAGCTCAGCACAAACCTCAGCCATCCAGTATTACTCCGTCTCCAGCAGATAGTGGACATGCATCCTTTCTTGTACACTTTGGCCTGCCAGAATTGAACAGGCGATTTTTGACCTCCTGTGGTGATAGCTGTAGCTCCCTCCCTCAGTTGAGTGTCTGGCGACATAGGACAGGAGTGTGATGAGGACTGTTGCCCTAGCATTCCTCCTGACAGGGGAAGAGTTCCTATAGGGTAAGGAGGCTTTGGGCTCAGCCCTGCTAACTTAGTTGCCTTCCTCTCCTCTGTCTTTGTCCTATTCTCCTCCTCCTGCTCTTGGCCCCCTGTTTCTCTTGTTCCTTCTGCTGCAGGTTGTTTCCTCCCTCAGTGCGGCTGGCAGCACGTTGTGTAAAAAAAAAAAAAAAAAAAAGCGAACCATGTCGGCAACACAGGTGCCGATGTGCTGCGTGTGGGGCCAGCCAGGAGTGAAAGTGTCAAAAGCATGTTCCCTGTACGTATCCGGATCAGTCCAGACCATGGGTTGAGCCTCCTTTCCAGCAGGTGGAGACAGACTAAAACTGAAAGGATATCCTATATGAGGACAGAGCCTACCCTGTAGCCCTTCAGTATTTGTCTGTCTCCAGCAGGTGGAACAGCTCGCCCTGTAGTTCCCTGTTTACCTTATTCTCTGTCCCTTTGGGGATTCTTTATAATTTTTCTTCTCACGCTGTCTGGATCAAGCAAGTATTTACTCTTTATTGATTAAAAAAAAAAAATTAGACTTTGTATGAACTTTGTCTCCTGTGGAAACAAAACACAGTTTCTGTCTTCTTGCTCTTGCGGGGGCCTAGGGGGGCTCTGCCCCTTGTTTTATATAGCCTAGGCTCCCTATTCCCGGTGGTCCTCGGCTGCAGGGGTGGATATTGGTGGTGCCAGTCACTCCCCCTGTTCAATAGCTCTCTCTCTCCCTCCATAAATGTCACCCTTCACTGGGCTGAATCTTTCTAAGGCTGCCTGCTGGGATCTTTCCCTGTATTGTTTAAAAAAAAAAAAAGTACAAAAGAAAAGGGAGCATACAAATAATATAAGGGAGAAAAGTTCTCTACCTTACTTTTTGCTGCCTCTGAGAGAGTTTAGGAGCGTGCAGACTTCAGCTCCTGCAGCACTTGCAGCCCAGCTGATTTTAAGTGCTGCTCCTCCCCCACATCGGAGCCATGCCGAGATCCCCACTGTGTCTGGCTTGTGGAGAGAGAGAGGGACTTTGTTCTAGATGTTTGCCAGAGGGGGGGAAGGTTCCTCAGAGGTCCCGATGCCCTCAGGACCCCAATCCAGACCTTCTAAGCGTCTGGCCACGCCGTTCCCGGGCCGGCAAACCAAGGGAACAGCAGACAATTTGGGTTTCTCTGCTGCTTCTTTTCAGAGCAGCCTGAGCCACAGGACCTGATTTTTTTTTTTTGGAGCGCCCCCCCCCCCCCCCCCCCCCCTCAATTTGAGTCCCGCGCACTCCCCCCTTGCAGGTCCTGACTACCCCACCCCAAAAAGCCCCCCCCCGGGGACGTCAGACCCCGTTTTTCAACTGATTTTGTGCTTTTATTGCACAAATCTTACTTGGCCAGCTTACAAGAGGAGGCAGACCCCTCCCCCGGCTAAGGTCCCTCGGCTCCCTGTTCCTGCGGCTCCGGGTGGGCAGGGGGCGATGCGGGTCCGTGTGGTTCCGGGGGCCCCTCCCCCTGCCTCCCCAGGACCTGGATCAGGATCCGGACTCGGTTGACGTACCTCCCCCCCCCCCTGCAGGGGGACGACCCCCGTGTTCTCCGCCTTTTTCGTAGGGAGGAACTGGAGCCCCTTCTTCCCTTCATCTCTCAGTGGACGAATTTTCAGCGGCAATGCCGGCTTCCTCGGACCCAGTCCTGGCGGGGCTCAGGGCTCTACCGTGCTCTTTTCCTTTTCACCCTATGCACAAACTAATGCTCCTCAGGGAATGGCAGGCCCCCGAGTCGGGTCTTTGGGTCGGGAGGGCCATGGAAAAACGTTATCCCCTTCCGGAGGAGTGTTTGGATTTATTAAAGATGCCCAAGATAGAATCTTCTGTGACGGCGGTCACTAAACATACCACCATGGTAGGGGCTACAGCCTTGAGAGATGTCCAAGATCATAAGCTCGAATCCCACCTCAAGTGCATTTTTGAAATACTGGCCTTGGGTGTTCGGGCGTCGATTTGCAGCAGTCTCATGCAGCGGGCAAGTCTTAGGTGGGTCCAACAATTTCTCAGCTCCCAGGACCTCCCGCCTGCAGAGGCAGAGCAGGCGGACAGGTTAGAAGGCGCTATAGCTTTTGGGGCGGATGCCCTGTACGATTTGTTCCATGTGCAGGCGAAGGCGATGGCTTCAGCGGTCTCGGCCAGACGGCTCCTCTGGCTCTGACACTGGGCAGCTGATTCGTCTTCCAAGGCGCAACTGGGTACTCTCCCTTTCAAAGGTAAGTTGCTGTTTGGGGAGGACCTGGACCAGCTTATTAAATCTTTGGGAGAAAACAAGGTTCATAAGTTGCCTGAGGACCACCTGAAGCAGGCTAGATCCTTCTTCCCTACTCGCACCCGCTTCCGGGGCCAACGCCGCTATAACCCTAGGGCAAGGGGCGCCTTCCCCAGGGGAAATTCTTCTCGGGCCCAGTCTTGGCCCCAGTCCTTTCGAGGCCGTCGGCCTTTTCGAGATGCCGCTTCCCACCGTCCTGCATCCAAGCCCACCTCACAATGAGAATCCGCTGGTCCATCCCTCCGTTCCCAACTTAGGTGGTCGTTTGTCCCTGTTCGTGGAGGAATGGGCCAAGATCACATCGGACCAGTGGGTCCTCGAAACCATCGACAAAGGTTACGCTTTAGAGTTTGCTTGTGACATCCCGGACCTGTACATGGTCTCTCCGTGCGGCCACCGGAGGCGGGCCGCGGTCACCCAGACCCTTCTCAGACTTCAGGGCCATCTGCCCGCTTCCGGTGGCGGAGCGTGGCACCGGCCAATACTCCATCTACTTCGTGGTCCCGAAGAAGGACGACTCCTTCCGTCCCATCCTGGATCTCAAGTGGGTCAACGGGCCCTCAAAGTGCCTCATTTCCGGATGGAAACCCTCCGGGCGGTGATTGCAGCGGTACATTCCAGAGAATTCTTGGCCTCCCTCGATCTGATGGAGGCCTATCTGCAAATTCCAATCCGTCCCGAACATCAGAGGTTCCTCCAGTTCCACATCCTAGGTCAACACTTCCAGTTCAGGGCTCACCCCTTCAGTCTCACCACGGCTCCCCGCACCATGGTGGTGGTGGCGACAGCCCTTCGGAAGGGCGGTGTCCTGGTCCATCCATACTTGGACGATTGGTTAATCTGGGCCAAGTCGGCGACCCTATGCTGCCAGGCAGTGGACCGCGAACTCGCTCTCCTCTCGTCCCTCGGTTGGATAGTCAACTTCTCCAAGAGCAACCTCCATCCATCTCAGGTCTTGGAGTTTCTGGGGGCTTGCTTCGAAACCCGCGTTGGCAAGGTCTTTCTACCGGACTCCAGGGCTTTCAAGCTGATGGATCAGCTCCAGGGCTTCTTCTCCATGCCTCTTCCCACGGCGTGGGATTATCTGCAGGTCCTGGGGACCATGGCTTCCACGATCGACTTGGTCCCCTGGGCGTTTGCACATTTGTGACCGTTACAGAGAGCCTTGTTGGCTTGTTGGCAGCCGGTATCGGAGCAGTTTCAGATGCAGCTCCCTCTCTCAGCCTCTACCATCAGCGAATTACAATGGTGGCTTTCGCTCAAGCACCTTCTCCGTGGAATGTCCCTTCGGACCCCGCAGTGGATGGTAGTGACGACGGATGTCAGCCTGTCTGGTTGGGGAGCGGTTTGCCAGTTTCAGATCACGCAGGGGCACTGGTCCCCAGCCCACTCTCACTGGCACATCAACCGCCTGGAGACCCAGGCAGTTCGTCTAGCACTCAAAGATTTTCTTCCTCTACTTCGCCGCTGGGCGGTCTGGGTGCTCTCGGACAATTCTACCACCGTGGCTTACATCAATCGCCAAGGGGGCACCAGGAGTCGTCTGGTGGCCCTTGAAGCAAGTCACCTTCTTGCGTGGGTGTAGCGGCACCTGGACTGCCTCATGGCCTCCCACATTGTGGGCAACGAGAACGTGCAAGCCGACTTCTTGAGTCGCCAGCACCTGGACCCAGGTGAGTGGGAGCTATCTGATGCCATGCCCCTCATCGACAGATGGGGTCCCCCACACCTGGACTTGATGGCGACTCTGAACAATGCCAAGGCTCCCCGGTTCTTCAGCCACTGGCGAGAACACTGCGCGGAAGGGGTGGATGCCCTAGCCCTTCCGTGGCCGAGCGATGTTCTGCTGTACGTGTTCCCTCCATGGCCCCTCGTCGGGAAAGTACTCAGACGGATAGAGCTTTACAGAGGCCCGGTCATTCTTGTAGCTCCCGAGTGGCCTCGCAGACCGTGGTTCACGGATCTAGTCAACCTAGCGTCGGACGGTCCTCTTCGCCTGGGTCATCTTCAACACCTTCTCAGTCAAGGTGCTGTATTTTTCGACCAGGCGGATTGCTTCTGTCTTGCGGCTTGGCTTTTGAACGGCGACGGCTAAGGCGGAGGGGATATGCCGAGGACGTCATCTCCACTATCTTGCGGGCCCGCAAAACTTCTACTTCCCTTACCTATGTCCGGGTTTGGAAGGTCTTCAAGCTGACCTGCGTGGAAGCGGGCGTTACGACTCGATCGGCCCCAGTCTCGCTCGTCCTCTTCTTCCTTCAGCGAGGTCTCTCTCAGGGTCTCTCCTTTGGTTCACTCCGTGTTTAGGTGTCGGCCCTCGGTTCTCCCTTGGGAAGCCTTGATGGCCACGCAGTTGCGTCCCATCCGGATGTTTTCCGTTTTCTCAAAGGGGTCAAACATTTGAAGCCACCGTTGCGTCCCACGTGTCCCTTGTGGAGTTTGATCTTGGTCCTTTGAGCGCTCTGTCGGGCTGCCTTTGAGCCTCTTCGCCGTTCCACTCTCAAGGATTTGACGCTCAAGATGGTATTTCTGGTTGCCATTTGCTCCGCCAGGCGGGTGTCTGAGATCCAAGCGTTGTCTTGCCGCGAGCCTTTCTTACGCTTTTCGGATTCTGGGGTCTGTCTCAAGATGGTCCTGTCATTCTTGCCGAAGGTCATCTCTTCTTTTCATATCAATCAGTCGGTCGAGCTCCCTGCGTTCTCTTCGGACATTGCAAGCCCTGGCGGGGATGACTTACGCCGTCTGGATGTGAAACATTCTCATGCGTTATCTGGAGGTAACTAATGACTTTCGATTATCGGATCATCGTTTTGTCTTATGGGGTGGCCCCAACCGGGACAAACAGGCCTCTAAGACTACAATATCTCGCTGGTTGAAGGAAGCGATCTCGACTTACATCTGTCAGAGATGTCCGGTTCCGGAGGACCTTAAGTCCCATTCCTTGCGTTCTCCAGCATCCTCCTGGGCAGAGAGCCAGTCGGTCTCTCCGCAGGAGATATGCAGGTCGGCTACTTGGAAGTCTCTGCATACTTTTCGCTCGACATTACCGCCTGGATGTTCAGGCGTCGGCAACACAAGTGTCAAAAGCATGTAGAAGCTGCGTCGGGCCAAGCTGAGAGTAGGTATCTGCATACTATTTTTGGAGCTGGCTGGGTGTGCCACAGTAGTACAGGGAACATAAGGCAGGTGTCATTTTGTGGCTTGCACATTGTGCTGCTGCTGAAGTATATGGTAGGAACCAGTTTCTGTGCTCTTCCATGTGGGACAGATGGTATCAGGGAGCAGCGCAGGAAGAAGTTGCGGATCTGCTCTGCCTGCCATATGAGAATCATTAGCCCCAGGAGATCCCTCAGCATTTGTCAGAAATGTGTTGAGGCTCAGGGAGAAGTCTCTTCAGGGAAATTTGTCCCTGCAGGGATGTCAGGGGCTTCTATTTTAGAGGAGGAGAGTGTTACAGCAATTCCTTCATGCGTGGGGAAGGGGGGGAGGAGCCTCCTCTGCCGCCTCTCCTGCTGATTCCCATGGGGGTGAGCTCGGAGATTGTCTTGCCTACCCTGGGAATGGAACTTTTCTACCATTTCATGGGTGGAGTTTTTCAAGGGCCTGCAGGCCTTCTGTAGGGGGCAGGAGGGATCCTGGGTGGAATCTCGGGACGAGATATATGGTTTAATTTTGCAGAGCCTGAAGGCCATTGATTGTGAGGACACCTTGCTGGCAGCAGCTCAGTCTCCGAAAAAGAATCCTGTGATGGTTAACTTGCAAAAGGCGTCCTGGTTGTTTCCTTTACATGAGGCTGTCCAGGAGTTGATAGATTTGGAATGGTGTGCACCTGAGGCTAATTTTAAAGGAGGTCACTCCTTGGGATTGTATCCAATGGATCCTAAGACCAGGGAGCAGCTCCAGTTTCCCAAAGTAGATGCTCTGGTCTGCATGGTGACGAAACGGATCACCATTCCGGTGCAAGGATGCGCAACTTTGAAAGATGCCCAAGATTGGAAGATTGAGGCAATTCTGAAGCAGGCCTTTGAGGTGGTGGCCATGAATCTCCAAATCTCCGCTTGCTGTTGTTTGGTGGCAAGGGCCGGGTTGGAATTTGCCCAGAAGGCTCATGAAGTGCTGGGTGAGAATGGTCCAAACCTGGAGCCTGGCACCACATTCCTGGTGGATGCGGGTTATGATATGGCGTGTATGCCTGTTCGGGAGGGTCACTTAAGTGATTGCAGCCCGCAGACTCCTTTGGCTACAGAACTGGTCCACTGAAACTATTTCAGAATTGAATCTTACCAGGTTGCCCTTTAAGGGGGTGCTTATTGTTTGGGGTGGAATTAGAGAAGATGGCAGATCGATGGGGAGAGTCCAAGTTTCCTTGGTTACCTGAAGATAGGAAGTCCACTCCCTGGTTTTCTTCGGTACAGGGATGATTTCGAGTTCTCAGCACATTCGCCCTTCCAGAGGTTCAAGTAATCAGAGGTCCTACTCGTTTGGGAGATCTCAGTCTTTTCGAATCAAGAACCTAGGTGAAGATGGTTCCTCTGACTCCGGAGCTCCTCGATCCTCCCAGTGAAGTTTTGGGGGTCCATCCTCTGATTCCGGAGATAGGCAGGTACCTATCTTAATTTTATCTGAGATGGACCCACATCACTTCTGACCAGTGGGTCTTGCGGGTGATGCATGATGGATACACTTTGGAGCTTATCTGTCCTCTTTCAGTCACTTTTATGGTTTCCCCTTGCAAGTCTGTAGAAAAGCGGGTAGAGGATCAGTCCATGTTGCAGCTACTGCTTGCTCTGAAGGTCGCTGTACTGATTCCAACGGATCAGGAAGGCACAGGACGTTCTATTTACTTCGTGGATCCCAAGAAAGAGGGATCCTTTTGACCTATTCTAGATCTGAAGGGGGTCAATCGAGCCCTTCGGGTTACCCATTTCAGTGATCATTGCAGTGCAGAAGGGATAGTTTTTGTTGTGACCGTCGCTGCCCGACGTCTCCACTACGCCCACCTTACCTCTTTGGCGACTCCCTCTTTGCTTGCTGGAAGTTTGGCTGCCGCGGCATCTTCTTGCCGTTCCCCTCCTGCGTCCCCGGACCAGCTAGATGCTGCACTCCGCCATGTTTCCCAGCAGCCTAAGGGTGCACACGTGGCGTGGCCCCGACTCAAGTACCAGCAGTGGCGCGAACCTCAGGGGCGTCTCCCTGAGGTGACGTCATCCTCAGCGGATATTTAAGGTCTCTGAATTCACTAACGAATCGAGTTGGCAAGGGCTTTCCTCCAGGTATCGGCGGATGGGATTCGCTCTCCGCATACCTTGCTACTCTGCCTCCTCGGACTTACCAGGGGTACCTGCTCCTCGGGGGGCCTCGCTTTCTCTTTTGCTTTTCAGATCGCAGTCTGGAACCGGTACGTGCTCCTCAAGGGCCTACTTCATTCCAGCTCCTGGGCTTCTTCTAAGAGACTATTGTGTGAGTGTTACCATCAAGGTTCTGTTCCTGAACTCTGCATATCCTGCCTACTCGCTATATTCAGTTTCTCTACAGCTCAGTTATCCAGGATCGCTGTTCCAGTATCTGAGGGACTACAGCCCAGCCGGGCACTCCAGCTCACTACTGCCACCTCTGATGGTTCCATATACTGTTTAATAAAAGAACTGGTGTGTGTCTGTGTCCATACTCTGAGCCTGACCGGTGGTCCCTCTCGGGATCTTCCCTTGGGGGCGTGGTCATCTGCCACCGGCCCAAGGATCCACCTACAACTACCACAAACACTAACAGTTTTTCACTTCTCTAGACCTCTCAGAGGTTTACCTGCATATTCCGATTCACAAACAGCATCAGCATTATTTGTGTTTTGCAGTCTTAAGCTGACATTACCAATTTCAAGCGTTGCCCTTTAGCTTGGCCAAGGCACTCAGGACCTTTTCCATGGTGAAAGTGGTGGTGGTGGCCACGGCGCTCCACAAGGAGGGAATTCTGGTGCATCCATATTTGGATGACTGGCTAATCCAAGCCAAGTCAGCTGCAGAGAGCAGAGTGGTTCATTTGCTGCAGACCTGGGATGGGTAGTGAATTTGTCCAAGAGCAGTCTGTAGCCATCTCAGGTTCTCGATTATCTGGATGTCTGGTTTGATTTAGCTCAGGGTAATGTGTTCCTGCTGGAGTCACACATTCAGAAGATCTGGGGTCAGGTCCAGGTCCAGGCCCAGCGGTCGGCAATCTGTCCATCGGCATGGTCATACCTGCAGATGCTGGGATCAGTTGCCGCGATGGTAGAGGTTGTACTTTGGGTGTGTGCACACATGCATCCTCTTCAGAGGTCCCTCCTGGCCCGATGGAATCCTCAGTTTCAGGGGTACAATGTGCCATTGACCTTGCCACCAGAGGTGAGGCAGAAATTACTCTGGTGGCTACGAAAGGAGCATCTAGAAAGAGGAATGGAGACTCCCGACTGGTTGGTGGTCACGGTGAATGCGAGTCTACAGGATTGGGGGGCTCACTGAGAGCAGTTAGTGGCACAGGGGCAATGGGCTACCGAAGAGATGTCTTGATCCATCAACTGGCTTCCAATAGCCTTCCTGCAGTTCAAGGCCCTGGTTAGAAGGAAAAGCTGTGAAAGTAGTGTCAGACAATGCGAAGGTGTCGCCTGCATAAATCATCAAGGAGGAACTTGAAGTTGACAGGTCTCTCAGGAAATGGATGTCCTTCTTCCGTGGGCGGAACAACATTTGCAGGTGCTATTGGCCTCTCATATAACAGGGTTTGACAACATGCGGGAGGACTATCTCAGTTGTCATGAGTTGGATCCAGGAGAATGGGAATTGGTTCCCGAAGTTTTTTGTCTCATTGTGGATCGATGAGATTATCCTTTTCTGGATCCGATGACGAGTCACAAAAATGCGAAAGTGGATTGGTTTTACAATTGGACAAGGGATGTTCAGGCACTTGCTAGATCAATCTTGGCTGCCGGAAAAGTTACTGTGTTGCTGCTGTGGCCCATGATCAGCCGATTGCTGCAGAAGAAAGCGTTACATCCAGGCTTGATGTTGCTGGTGTCCCTGGACTAGCCACACAGGCCATGGTACGTGGATCTCCATTGTCTTCTGGTGGAGGATCCAGGACAGTTCCGTCTTCTGGGGGAGGCTCCTGCAGCAGGATCTGATATTTCATGACAATACGGATCAGTTTTGTCTTACAGTTTGGCCCTTGAGAGGGCTCAGCTCTTGAAGCAGGGTTACTCAGGGGCAATGGTGGAAACTCTTCTGAGAGACTATCTCCTTGTCCTATATCCGGGTCTGGTGAGTTTTTGAGCATTGGTGTCAGAAGCTCTCTTGTCTTCCTGCCTCAGCATCTATTCCCTTGATTCTGGATTTTTTTTTTTTACAGGAAAGCCTGAGTAAGGGTTTGTCCTTGAAGTTGCAGGTGGCTGCCATAGCAAGTTATGGGGGAGACATACAGGGGAGGGCCCCTCTCTTCTCACCCGGACATGTCTATATTCTTGAGGGGTATGAAACACCTTAGGCCCTGGCCCCCTTTGTGTTTCCCAGTGCCTTTGTGGGATTTGAATCTGGTCCTCTCCTTTCTGGTGGATCCCACCTCTCATCCTATTTGGGGTATCTCCTTGCATTTGTTGATCCCGAAGATAGCATTTCTGGTTGCTGTTTGTTCGGCAAGGAGGATTTCAGAATTGCAAGCCTTGTGTAAGTAGCCTTTTTTGGTTATCATGCCGGAGAAGATGCGGATGGTACCTGCCTTTCTTCCGAAGGTGGTTTTGGACTTCCACTTGACTCAGTTGGATTTGTTGCCATCCTTTAACAGGGATGTAGATGGGCAGAAATTCAAGGAATTGAGGCCGTTGAATGTGTGGCGGCATTTATTGTGTTATCTAGAGGTTACGAACGTCTTTCATAAGACAGATTGACAGATGAAGAAGGAGGAGGCGGCTTCTCATGTCACAGTGGCTTATTGGATTAAGGAAATGGTGACAGCAGCCTATGTGGATGCCAGGAAGCCTCTTCTGAGGTAGGTAAGAGCAAACTCGACTCAGGTGCAGGCGGTTTCCAGGGCAGAATTATGTTTGCTTTCTCTAGTGGAGATCTGTAGAGCGGCGACATAGTCTTCCTTACATACCGGTTGGATTTGGTGGCGCGAGAGGATTCGTTCTTTGCTAGGACAGTGCTGCTGGGGCCTCAGGCAGCCTCATGCCCTTCTGGAAAGTAGCTTTGGTACATCCCATTGGTGTGGACTGGCTTGCCTGGATGAAGAGGAAGATGAAATTACTTCTTACCTGATAATTTCCTTTTCTCTAAGGAGGGCAAGCCAGTCCACCATCCTGCCCTGGCCTTTCTTCTGTCATATAGGATCCTTTTCAAGGATTGCGAATGGACCTAGCCTAGCGCAGAATCTGGTAAGTGAGCTCATTTCTAGTTACTGTTTTCCTACGGGACTATTCTTGGCGGAGTTGAGTTCAGGGTTTCCATTGTTTAAAAAAACCCCAAAAACATTCAGTTTCAAATTGTGATTATTTGTAGGATGAAATATTTTTTATTAACATTAAGTTGGTTTATTTATTTATTTATTTAGCATTTTTCTATACCGACTTTCCAATAACAGAATTATTGATCAATTCGGTTTACATTCTCAACTATAACAATGACAAGTAAATGTCTTACAATGAACAGGTCGAATTAACTTGGGTTAAGATATATGGGGTTAATAACATAATTAAAAGGTACGATGCCTATTGTAGTCTAGCTAAACAGGTGGTATTATAATGTTGTTAGATAATTAGACTGCCAAAGAATATGTGATTTCTAGAGAAGGTCTATATAGTTCTCTAGCGTGTTCCCACGGAGGGGATCATTGGCAGGGATATTCCGCAAGTTGATGTTAAGGGAAAGCTTGGTTGAATAACCAAGTCTTGAGTCGTTTTTTAAATGTAGTGGAGCATTGCACTGATCTGAGATCTGACGGGAGAGTGTTCCAGATTTTAGGACCTGCTGTGGAGAAAGCTCTTTTGCTTAATGCTGACTTCATCGGTGGGATTTGAAGGTTGTTTTTGTAGGCTTGTCTCACTGGTCTGGTAGAGGTGTGGAGTTGGAGAGGGAATTTGAGCTCGAGTGGTGCCAGGTTGTGTAGTGCCTTGTGGGTTACTGAGAGCACTTTGAAAAGTATTCTGAATTTGACGGGAAGCCAGTGTAGGCTTTTTAAGATGGGTGAGATGTGGTCTCTTTTGTTGGACTTGGTTAAGATCCTCGCTGCAGCGTTTTGCAGCATCTGTAGCGGTTTTATGGCGTTTGCAGGTAGACCCAGTAGAAGTGAGTTGCAGTAGTCTATTTTCGTGAGAATGATTGCTTGTAGAACTAATCGGAAGTCTTTAAAATGTAGGAGAGGTCTCAGTCTTTTTAGGACTTGTAATTTGAAGAATCCGTCCTTTACGATGTTATTTATGAGTGATCTGTAATTCATTTGATTGTCCAGTATAATTCCTAGATTTCTGACTTGTGGGGTCATTGTTAATTGGGTAGACATGATGGTACTTGGAAGTGTGTTGGTTCCATTTTGGGAGATGAGGAGATATTCTGTTTTGTTTTGATTAAGGATCAGGTTGAGGCTAGTGAGTAAGTTGTTGATGGCTTGTTGGCAAGAGTTCCAGAAGTCCAGAGTTTTTTGGAGAGATTCCGTAATTGGAATCAGTATCTGAACATCGTCTGCGTATAAGTAGTGGATGAGATTTAGGTTGATGAGGAGCTGGCAGAGTGGTAGGAGGTAAATATTGAATAATGTTGGAGAGAGTGACGATCCTTGTGGGACTCCTAAGTTGCAGGTGACTGGTTGAGATTCTTCCTTGTTGACCTTGACCTTATACTGTCTGTTCTGTAGGAATGATTTGAACCAGTTGAGGGCCTCATCTCTAATACCTATGTCTGACAGACGATCTATTAATGTGTTATGATTGACCGTGTCAAATGCTGCTGTTAGATCTAGGAGGATGAGGAGACAGGGATGTCTGTTTTCAAGATTCAGTAAAATAGAGTCCGTTAGTGAGATTAGTAGAGTTTCAGTGCTTCGAGATTGGCGGAAGCCGAACTGCGATGGGGAAAGAATGTTGTGGTCATTTAGGTATTCTGTTAGTTGTTTATTTGCAACTCGTTCCAAGATTTTTGCGATGAACGGTAGATTAGCTATTGGACGAAAATTAGCCGGGTTTTCTGGAGAAAGATTGGGTTTTTTTATTAGTGGTTTTATGATTGCCATTTTTAGTGGGTCGGGTACAAGCCCTTGAGAGAAGGAGCAATTGATGATTTGTGCGATGGGTTTGGAAATGGTTTCAGCACAAGAGATGAGGAGATTGGTGGGTATGGTATCCTGAGGGTGTGAAGAAGGTTTGAGCTTTTTTAGGATATTTTCGACCTCTAAGGATGAGGTCGGTTCGAATTCCCTAAGGCTAGCCTTTTGTGATGGGACAGCAGCTCGAGGAATTATTGGCGTAGTATAATTAATATTATTCTTATTATTGGATTGCGTTAGTAGGTTTGGGATCTTGTTTTTGAAGTAGGTTGCCAGTTCTTCTGCTTTGCTTGCTGCTTTATCGTCTGGTATGGATGTCGATGGGGGTTTAGTGAGGGATGAGACCAAGGAAAAAAGCGCTCTCGGGTCGAAAATGAAGTGGTGGATTTTTTGTGAGTAAAAGTCTCTTTTTGCTTGGAGGATGGATATTCTGTAATGGTGCATCGTGGTTTTGAATGCCGTGATGTTGGCATATGTTGGGTTTTTGCGCCAATGTTGTTCTTATGGTTTAGTGTCCATAGTTGGCTTTTGAAGAAAATACTGGCTGGCTGGTGTCTGTGCTGATCTATATGAGGGCGGCATCAGCGAGTTGTGGTTCTCCATCTTCATCTGCTGGTTGGGGTGCACAATCCACTGGTGTGGACTGGCTTGCCCTCCTTAGAGGAAAAGAAGTTATTAGGAGGAAGTAATTTCACCATGGTGTTACTGGTAAAGATAACTGTCATGCACTAACAGCGAATAGCTTCCAGAATAGTTTTGAGCAGCATAATTGGTAGATTCTACTTTTCTAGCTAAATATTAAAATGATTTGACATGAATATTTTGATAAGACGTTTTAGATTAATCATTTATTGGGGATGGTAGGCTATCATGGGGGATTGTTCATATTTTTAAGGGAGGTTGAACTATCATAGGGGAACACTTCTATTTTTATATATGTGATAAAATTTGTGTAACAATTTTTGTTTTATTTGTATGCTTTAATGAATTTGTATGAGTGTTGGCTTTTTTTGTGTTATGAAGGAGCTGTGTATTTGTTTAATGGGTTGGGTTATTTGTTGTAATTCACCTTAGATCGATCTTTGGATGGTGGCAGGAGGAATATAAGTTTTATAAATTACGTTTTTCTCTCACTGAGCATGCAGGGTCATTGATAGGTATAGGTCAAGGCTGCACTTTTGCTGAGGAATCGGGTGGTCTGTGAGAGTAAGATTGTAGTTCTGATGTGGCAGCGAGTGGCATTAGGGCAGGTTGTAGATTGATTTAAAAGGCTGAGATGGCTGAACAGAGAAGGGCAACCAAAATGATAAAGGGGATGGAACAGCTTCCCTATGAGGAAAGGCTGAAGAGGTTAGGGCTGTTCAGCTTGGAGAAGAGACAGCTGAGGGGGGATATGATAGGTCTTGAACGAGTAGATGTGAATCGGTTATTTACACTTTCGAATAATAGAAGGACTAGGGGGCATTCCATGAAGTTAGCAAGTAGCACATTTAAGACTAATCTGTGAAAATTATTTTTCACTCAACGCACAATAAAGCTCTGGAATTTGTTGCCAGAGGATGTGGTTAGTGCAGTTAGTGTAGCTGGGTTCTAAAAAGGTTTGGATACGTTCTTGGAGGAGAAGTCCATTAACTGCTGTTAATCAAGTTTACTTAGGGAATAGCCACTGCTATTAATTGCATCAGTAGCATGGGATCTTCTTAGTGTTTGGGTAATTGCCAGGTTCTTGTGGCCTGGTTTGGCCTCTGTTGGAAACAGGATGCTGGGCTTGATGGACCCTTGGTCTGACTCAGCATGGCAATTTCTTATGTTCTTATGTAAAAGCAGGCTGGATGGAGCAAATGGCTTTGCAGGTGCCTGTGGCAGACTGGTTCGAGGTAAAGAAGAGCCCTTGAATTGTGAAGTTCTGCTTTCTATCCATTTTTATGGCAAGGACAGGGCTTAATTAGCCTGTTTTGTCTTCTGTTCAAGTTTTCTCCTGTATGTTGAAGCAGTCACATTACCAATGTTGTTATCTCTTCCTTTCTTCCCAGCCTATTTACTGAAACACTGAGTTTTAAGAAACTGAAAAGAAAGAGCACGTTATTCTCTAGACCCCCCAACTCACGATTAGCAGGTGTGCTGTGAATTGTGCCTCAGACGTATTTTATATCTTTGGCATTTTTAGGAAAACCTGGACATGTCTGGATTTCCTGTTGAAAACATCCGAAATTTCAGTATCATAGCTCATGTAGACCACGGTAAAAGCACTCTGGCAGACAGGCTACTTGAAATAACAGGTACTTGGGGGTTGTGTTTTCTTTTTAAAACTTAGCACAGCATACTTTGTTGTATTTATTTATTTACTCCTGCTCATGTATGTGCATTGTTTGTTTTTGTATTTTGTTTTTTTTCCCTTAGGAAAAATTATGCAATACTTTTTAAAAAGCAAAAGCATATTCCAAACCCTGCTCCAGTCTCACCCCACCCACCTAGTTATATGGTGCTTTTAATCACATCAATGATTCTGTTACCCTTGCAATTAAGGGAATACATTCTTTTGATTTGTTTTACTTTTTTGGTTTTCATTTATTTTATGCTGTTGGCCTTATTAGCAGTATTGTGAACCACCTTGATGGGCTTTGCCCAGGAAGGTATTATATAAAAGTGTTTTAAATAAATAAACTAATAAGAAAGCCTCTTAAAGGCCCCGTGTGGGTATTTTTGCCCCATGTCGGAAAGCCAGTTTTAACACATTCATTTCCATGGGTAAAGCTCTGTTTTACCCATGGAAATGGCTTTGAATGTTACCCTCTTACTGTTAATTCTCCCGACCCAAAGCAGACTCCCTTCAGCGAGGAAATTAAGGGCAAGATGCACAAAGATTTTTCTCTTCTTCCGTTTTGATAGGGGAATAACTATCGACACTTAAAGGACAATAAATGGCCAGGTCATCAGAATTTATTTTAACACTAAAATAAATCTTGCATTTTATTCTGGTGCTATCTAAAACAAATATGTATGGGTAGTTTTGGAGGGATAATTTTCGAAGGGAAAGCACGTGTGCAGTTTGCCTTTAAAAAATGATGTAAAGACTTGCGAGTAAAAAGTACCCACAGGCTCTATACCAATGCGGACGATTACAGAATTACCCCCTAAGCATAATAATATTCTGGGGAAGTTTACTGTTCTATGCTAATTTAAAAAAAAAGATTGGCAGTAACATGAATGTTGTGACTTGGTACATTTCTGAAGCAGCACATTTTTGATGTTATGTTTTGTTTTATGAATATATTGTATATGTTTATTTTATAAATCAGTTAGAGCCTTTGCATAAAGCGATTAAGAAATTTAAACAAACAAACATTACTTCAGAATCACACTGAGCGTTTTAACTGAGAATCAGTTTTTTGGAAAATGTAACATTTCCTAGCATGTAGACAGATGGACTCAGGACCAGTGGGTTTATGCTCCCCTGCCAGCAGATGGAGACGGAGCAAGCTGACGTCATAGTATATATAGCTATGAGCACAAATGCTCGTAGTTTGGGCAATAAAATCCCAGATCTGCAAGTCCTAATGGTGGAGGCGGACTTGGACATTGTTGCTGTCACGGAGATGTGGTTCACGGAATCTCACGATTGGGATACGGCAATACTGGGTTATAACTTGTTATGGAAGGATAGAGCGGATAGGAAAGGGGGGAGGCGTGGCTCTTAAATCAGAAACAATATCCAAGCATCTGAGTTGCAAGGAAGATGGGGCAATGAAGAAGCACTATGGGCCAACCTAAAAAAAGATGGGACATCCATTTTTATTGGAGTGGTTTACAGGCCTCCAAACCAAAAGAAAGAGCTGGACAGAGATCTGATTGAAGACATCCAAAAGATGGGAAAGAAGGGAGAAGTGGTGATTGTTGGAGACTTTAATTTGCCGGATGTAGACTGGAGAATCCCATCTGCAGAATCTAACAATAATAAGAAATAGTGGATGCTCTGCAAGGAGCTTTGTTCAAACAAATGGTAATGGAACCTACAAGAGAGGGAGCAATACTTGATTTAGTGCTCACTAATGCAGATAATGTGTCTGATGTGCAGGTGGGCACCCATCTCAGCACCAGTGATCATCAAACGGTATGGTTTAATATCACAAAAAAGATACGGAAAAGAAGCACACAAACCCGAGTTTTGCAGTTCAAAAACATGGACTTTGATGAAATGGGGAAGTACCTGGAGGAAGAACTAGTAGGCTGGGAGAACGAGAGAGATGTGGAACAACAGTGGACCAAACTAAAAGGAGCAATTACCAAGGCAACTAATCTATATGTTAGAAAAGTAAAAGCAAAAGAAAAATGATACCTATCTGGTTCTCCAAGGAGGTGGCTGACAAAATAAAGGCTAAAAGAACAGCGTTCAAGAAATATAAAGGATCCCAAAAGGAGGAGCACAAAGAAGAATATCTGGTAGCACTGAGGGAGACAAAGAAAGTAATCAAGATGGCAAAAAGTCAAGCGGAAGAAAGGATTGCCAAAGAGATTAAGAGAGGTCACAAAACATTTTTCAGATACATCAGTGAAAAGAGAAAAGTTCAACGTGGTATAGTGAAATTGAAAGGTGAAAAGGATCAATGTGTGGAGAGAGACGAAGAAATGGCAGAAATATTAAACAAATACTTCAGTTCTGTGCTCACTAAAAGAAGACCATGGAGAAGGACCATTGCTAGTTAACAAACTAGAGGGGAATGGAGTAGATGTAACTCCATTTACAGTAGAGAATGTATGGGAAGAGCTGAGGAAACTGAAAGTGGACAAAGCCATGGGGCCTGATGAGGTTCATCCCAGGATACTGAGGGAGCTCAGAGATGTGCTGGCGGGTCCACTGTGTGACCTGTTCAATAGATCCCTAGAAAAGGGAGTGGTGCCGAGTGACTGGAGAAGAGCGGTGGTGATCCTGCTTCACAAGAGTGGAAACAGAGAAGAGGCTGGTAATTACAGACAGTTAGCCTCACCTCGGTGGTGGGAAAAGTAATGGAGTCGCTGTTAAAAGAAGGAATAGTGAGCTATCTACAGTCGGAAGAATTGCTGGACCAGAGGCAGCATGGATTCACCAGGGGAAGATCCTATCAGACAAATCTGATAGAGTTTTTTGACTGGGTAACCAAGGAATTGGATCAAGGAAGAGCGCTCAATGTCATCTACTTGGATTTCAGCAAAGCTTTTGATACGGTTCCGCACAGGAGACTGGTGAATAAAATAAGAAGCTTAGGAGTGAGTGCCAAAGTGGTGACCTGGATTGCAAACTGGTTGACAGACAGAAGTCAATGTGGGATGGTAAATGGAACTTACTCTGAAGAGAGAGCGGTGTTGAGTGGAGTGCCGCAAGGGTCGGTGTTGGGACCAGTCTTGTTCAATATCTTTGTGAGCGACATTGCGGACTGGATAGAAGGTAAGGTTTGTCTTTTTGTGGATGACACTAAGATCTGCAACAGAGTGGACGCGCCGGAAGGAGTGGAGAGAATGAGACGGGATTTAAGGAAACTGGAAGAGTGGTCGAAGATATGTCAGTTGAGATTCAATGCCAAGAAGTACAGAGTCATGCATATGGGGTGTGGAAATCCGGAAGAACTGTATTCGATGGGGGGAGAATGGCGGATGTGCACTGGGCAGGAGAGAGACCTTGGGGTGATAGTGTCTAATGATCTGAAGTCGGCGAAACAATGTGACAAGGCAATAGCTAAAGCCAGAAGAATGCTGGGCTGCATAGAAAGAGGAATATCAAGTAAGAAAAGGGAAGTGATTATCTCCTTGTACAGGTCCTTGGTGAGGCCTCACCTGGAGTACTGTGTTCAGTTCTGGAGGCCGTATCTCCGAAGGGACAGAGACAGGATGGAGGCGATCCAGAGAAGGGCAACCAAAAGGTGGAGGGTCTTCATCAAATGACTTATGAGGAGAGATTGAAGAATCTAAATATGTACACCCTGGAGGAAAGGAGGAGTAGGGGGTGATATGATACAGACTTTCAGATACTTGAAAGGTTTTAATGATCCAAAGACAATGACAAACCTTTTCCATTGCAAAAAAATCAGCAGAACCAGGGGTCACAATTTCAAACTCCAGGGAGGAAGACTCAGAACCAATGTCAGGAAGTATTTCTTCACGGAGAGGGTGGTGGATACCTGGAACGCCCTTCCGGAGGAAGTGGTGAAGACCAAAACTGTGAAGAATTTCAAAGGGGCGTGGGATAAATACTGTGGATCCATAAAGTCTAGAGGATGTGAATGAAGACAAGAGGCATGGGGTGGCTTGAGGGAATGTTGGCTACTACCTGGAGATGAATATCCTTATTCAATAATGTGACTCTAACTTTGCTCTATGCTACAACGGCAAGAGGAAATGTGGAAAAAAGGATTTGCAACCACATAAAAGCAGGGGAGTAGCTTGCTTGTTACGGCGGTTACTACCCCAAACCAATAAAATACCTGATACTTCACTTTCAACGCAAATCCAGCATAGCTCTCTGCTTCAACGGCAGGGGAGGAAATTTTTGACAATTCACGCATATCCAGCATAGCCCTCTGCTTCAATGGCAGGGGAGGAAATTTTGACAATTCACGCATATCCAGCATAGCCCTCTGCTTCAACGGCAGGGGAGGAAGTTTGACACTTCACGCATATCCAGCATAGCCCTCTGCTTCAACGGCAGGGGAGCAAGATTGATACTTCACTTTCAATGCATAGCCAGCATGGCTGTCTGCTTCAACGGCAGGGGGGAATGAAGAAAGGTGGATCTATATTCAGGCAACAGTCAACAAGGACTGAATTACATAGTCTGAATAAACAGATAAGCATGGGTGTAGCTTGCTTATTGCGGTGGTTAATACCCCTAACTAAATTAAGCTATTTCATTTAGATGCAGGTCCAACACTGCTCTCTACATTAATGGCGGGGGTGGAAGGGAAATAGAATAAAAAAAGGTTACTAAGAGCCAAGAGAAACACATAAGTATGTGAGAGGAAAAAAAGTGCGAAAGCTTGCTGGGCAGACTTGATGGGCCGTTTGGTCTTCTTCTGCCGTCATTTCTATGTTTCTATATAGCCCTGCAGTGACCCCAGCCTGCCAATATTCTCCATCTCTAGGAGATGATGAACATGCATCTCCCTAAAGGGATTTCTTCGAGCTTTTTGGAAGGAGAAATTTTAAATTCTAAACTCAGGAAAAGAAAGCCCCGCTCTCCTGCAGAGATACCTAAAGGGCCCTCCCCCAGTTGAGAATTCCTGAGGCAATTTCCGTGGTCCCTCAGAGATGTGCCTTAGTCCGGTAGCTGGGTTTCCCGGCATGGACTTAGCTGCTAGTTCAGCTGAAAGGCAGCGGGTGCAGGAGGCCAAGCGTGGGGATGATGGCAGAAGCCCCCCCCCCCCCCCCCCCCCCGCTGCTGGAGACCGTCTCTGTACTCAGCCGGTAATCTAAGGTTTAAAAAAAAAGAGAACGTTTTACCCTGAATCAGAGACAGTTAGAGGGGTTTCAGGACTTCTTCCAGTCTCCATTCTTGGAGCTGTACTGATGTTTTTTCCCGATCCCGTTGGAGATGGGGAAATGGCGGGTTGAGCGGCCCCCAATGGGCTAGGCCCCGGACTTTTAGGCTTTTCTCTTGCACGCTGTGTGGTAGGCTGGAGCAGCCGTTTTCACGTGCTCTTGTGCATGTTCTGCTGCTCTCTATAGGCCATCAGTGTGCACAGTGTGTCAGTTCTGCGCATGCGTTGTGCGCTTGGATTTTGGGCGCACTTTTTTCGTTCACAAACGTTTTTGTGTTTAACTTGGTGCACAGGTTGTGCGTGCGCTTTGCCGCACTTTCTTCAAGGTGCCTATTTTTTTGGGTGCATTTTGTTTGTGAATGCAAACCATTCCAACGCATGTTTACCGCAGATGTGGCACCGATAAGCAAGATGTCTAAGTGTCTTCCTGTTTGTGTTGCTTGTCATATTAGGGCTTCTCAGCCTGACCTGGCTTCTAACCTGTGTCTGCGCTGCTCAGACGATCTAGGAGAATTGTCTTCCTTAGATTTTGCTAAACCTGGCTCTTCCATTCTGATGATGGGTTGGTCATGGCCTTGACTGGGGGAATGCCAAATCTTGGTTCTGTCTTGAATGGCAACTCCACTGGTAAGAGCAGCTCTGTGGATCCAGCTCCAGTTTCTTCTGGGCTTGGTCTGAATCCAGCTGCTTTTTCTTGGGTGGAATGTTTTCAAGGCTTATAAGCCTTCAGGCACAGTCCTCCACTTCCTCGCAGACCCTCAGCCGGTGGCTCCTCCCTCTTCCAATCCTATGCTTAAGCACTGGGGCTCGCCTTGGCTCTCTGCGGGTGTTCCCGACAGGAATCCGGATGGCACTGATAATGAGATTGATCCTAATTCCCTGGAAGATGGGGAAATTCCTCCTGGGCTGGAATCGTATTGAACCACGTTGCAGTTCTTTCATAGAGATGAACTGCCAGCCTGATTTCCCAGACCTTGAAATATCTGGGTGTCCCTGGTTCGGTTGCATGTCTGAGCTGAGGAAGAATCCCATTTTGGTTTCCTTAGGTAATTCTTGTGATGGATGCCATTCAGGAATTGATAGATCTGGAATGGAATGCCCTAGAGGCAAGTTTTAAAGGTGGTCGGACATTGGAAGGCCTGTACACCCTGGATCCGACTGTAAAGAGAGCGTTTGTGTTTTCCCAAAGTGGATGCTCTGATATGTGCTGTTTCTAAGCGGACAACTATCCCCATAGAGGGAGGAGCAGCCTTGAAGGATATACATGATAGAAGGCATGAGGCTATTCTTAAGCAAGCTTTTGAAGCAGTGGCATTGAATTTATAGATTGCCTCCTGTTGCACCCTAGTGGCGAGAGCTTGTCTACTTCTCTCTCAGGAGGTTGATGTGTCTGGAGGGAATTCCAGAGCAGTTATGGAGCCTGCTGCCGCCTTTTTAACAGACTATGATTTGGTCCGGACCCTGGCCAGAGGAGTGGCTTCAGCGATAGCGGCCAGGTGTCAACTCTGGTTGCGAAATTGGTCAGTTGATGCAGCTTCCAAAGCCATCTTACCAAGAAGTCCTTTAAAGGCTTACATTTGGTTGGGAGCGAGTTGGAGAAACTGGGTAGTAAGTGGGGCAAGTCTCTGGTGCCTCAGTTGCCAGAGGATAAGAAACAGTTACAGCGCATTTCCGGGTTTCCAGGTGTTTCACTCACTAGAGAAGGACAACCTTTCAGTGGATTTGGCCTGTCGGTAGGTCTCAGTGCTTTTGTCCCCTACAGCCCAAGAGAGGAGTGGGCTCAGGTGGTGGACCTTCCCAAGCTTCCCGATGAAGGTTTGCCAACCCACTTTCCAGAACAGGAAATAGGGGACGTTTCTCCCTCTTTTATGAGAGGTGTGTCGAGATCACGTTGGACCAGTGGGTCCTGGAGATGGTACGCAAAGGGTATGCACTGGAATTTCGCAGTATTCCTCGGGACGTGTTCATGGTGTCCCCTTGCCACTCCCCGCAGAAGAGCAGGTAGTGGAGTTCATGCTTCAAAGGCTACTCAGACTGAGGGCTGTGGTTCTGGTGGCCATGTTTCAAGAAAGCATGGGGCGATATTCCATTTATTTTGTTATGCCGAAGAAGGAGGGCTCCTTTCGTCCCATCCTGGATCTCAAGAGGGTCAACCATCACTTGAAGATGACTGATTTTCAAATGGAAACCTTATGCTCTGTCATAATGGCGATGCAGTTGGGGGAATTTATGACCTCCTTGGATCTGTCAGAGGCTTACCTTCATATTCCCATCCGATTGGAACACAAGTGCTTTCTACGCTTTGCGGTGTTGGGCTGCAATTATCAGTTTTGGGTGCTGCCTTTTGGCCTAGCCACCACTCCCAGAACATTTTTCAAAATTATGGTAGTAGTAGCTGCAGCTTGTGAAAAGAAGGAATCCTGGTGCACCCATATTTGGATGACTGCCTGATTTGAGCCAAGTCTCTCAGGAAGAAAGTCGCCTGGTGACACACAAGGTGATCTCCTTATTGCAGGAGCTCAGTTGGGTTCACCACCTGACCAAGAGCAATCTTCAACCATCCCAGTTTTTTTTTGCATCTGGGGGTCCGGTTCAACATGAGGCAAGACGGAGTTTTCCTACAGGAAGTTCGGATCCAGAGATCAATTTCAATTGCGTCAGTTGACGAACAGCATAAGCCCAATGGTGTGGTCCTACCTACAGGTTTTCGGCTTGATGGCAGCTACCCTAGAAGTGGTGCCATGGGCAAGGGTGCATATGCGTTCACCTCAGCGCTCTCTGCTATCTCATTGGAACCCGCAGTCTTAGAATTATGCGGTTAGGCTTCACTTGCCGATGGAAATCTGTCCCCACCTCCAATGGTGGTTGCAAGAGGATCATCTGAGAAAGGGAGTTCCCTTGTCCTCTCCATCCTGGTTGGTATTCGCGAGAAATGCAGGTTTCCATGGTTGGGGTGCTCACTGTCTGGAGTTAACGGCCCAGGGGCACTGGAATGCTGAAGAGTCCCGCTGGAATATCAGTCGCCTGGAGTCCCGGGCGGTGCAGCTGGCATGCTTGCAGTTCAGCCACAGGCTGCGGAATCAAGTGGTTCACGTGATGTTGGACACCGTGACGACGGTGACTTGTATCAATCACCAGGGGAGGAACCAAGAGCCAGCAAGTGTCGCAGGAAATAGACCAGCTGATGAATGGGTGGAAGGTCATCTGCAGATGATCTCTGCCTCTCACTTTGTAGAAAAAGACAACGTAAGAGTGGACTTTCTCAGCAGGGAGAGTCTGGACCCAGGAGAGAGGGTGTTGTCAAACAAGGCATTTCAGCTGACTGTGGATCGCTGGGGCCTTCTGTTCCTAGACCTGCTGGCAACTTCTTAAAATGCAAAGGTTCCTCAATTCTGCAGTTGCTGGAGCGGGCTGTGGTCCCTGGTAATAGACACTCTTGTACAAGTCTGACCAGAAGACAGATTGCTTTATGTCTTTCCTCCGTGGCCCTTGCTGGGCAGGATAATTCGCAAGATCGAAGGCCACAGGGGGTTAATACTTTTGGTGGTGCCAGACTGGTCCATTCATCTGTGATATGTGAATTTGCGATGACTCCTGGTGGAGACCCCCTTTCTTCTTCCACCGTACATGGATCTGCTTCGGCAGGGACTAGTTCTTCATAAGGATCCAACTTGATTCTGTCTTACTGTTTGACCCTTGAGAGGGCTTGCCTGTTAAAGCACGGTTATTCCTCCATGGCGATTACCACTTTACTCCATGCTTGCAAGTTCTCCACGTCCTTGGCTTATGTGTGGGTTTGGAGAGTTTTGAGGCCTGTTGTAAGGAGCGGTGTGTTCTTCTCGTTCAGTTAAGTTTTCTCTCATTCTGGATTTTTTGCAGTATGGGTTGAACAAAGGCTTGGCCCTTAATTGCTTGAAGGTGCAGGTTGCGGCTATTGCCTGTTTCAGAGGCTTGGTGAATGGTGTTTCTTTGTCTCATCCTGATGTAGCCCGTTTTTTGAAGGGAATGAAGCATCTTAGGCCTTCCTTAAAGTTACTGGTTCCATTGTGGAATCTTAATTTGGTGCTGGATTTTTTGGTAGGCCCTATGTTCTGACCACTGCATAGCCTTTCCTTACGGTTTTGACCTTGAAAACTGTGTTCCTGGTGGCTATATGTTCTGCATGTTGGATTTTTCAGCTGCAGGCCTTGTCTTGCTGGAGTCATTCATTTGGGTGACTCCGTGGGCGTTACAGCTGCATACTGTTCATCCTTCTTCCCCAAGGTAGTCTCGGACTTTCATTTGAATCAGTCCATCTCCTTGCCGTCTCTGGATAAGGTCAGGGATGTGGAGGAGTGTCTCCTTTTGCGCTTCTTGGATGTTAAGTGTTTTGAGGTGTGGTATCTGGAAGTCTCTGAGTCTTTTCGAAAGACGGATTGTCTGTTTGTTCTCCATGGCGGGAGTAAGCAGGGTGCTCCAGCTTCACGGGCTACCATAGCTCGCTGGATTAAGGAGGTGGTAACGGCCGCATATGTGGATTCTGGAAAGCTGTTGCCTACTGAGGTTAGGGCCCATTCCACTAGGGTTCAGGCAGTGTCATGGGCAAAGGTTAGTCTGTTGTCTCCCGTTGATATCTGCTGAGCTGCGACATGGTCCTCCTTACACACTTTTTCCGGGTTTTATCGTCTGGATGTGCAGGCCTGGGAGGATGCAGCCTTTGCACATGCGGTGTTGATTGGACCAAGGGCAGCCTCCCACCCTGTTGGGGAGTAGCTTTGGTACATTGCACTGGTCCTGAGTCCATCTGTCTACATGCTAGGAAATGGAGAAATTACTTACCTGATAATTTTGTTTTCCTTAATGTAAGCATTCATCCAGTCCCTAGCTTGGGGTACCTAGAATCTTACATGAGTTCAGTGTTTATGGTTGGTTGAGTACAGTTCTGGTTACCTGTTTTTAATCATGTTTTTTGCTAGTCTGACCACAGTTGCTTTTGAAGAGAATACTGGCAGGCTGGGGTCACTGCAGGGCTATATATACTGTGATGTCAGTTTGCTCCGTCTTCATCTGTTGGCAGGAAAGCATAAACCTACTGGTCCTGAGTCCATCTGTCTGCATTAAGGAAAATTAAATTATCAGGTAAGTAATTTCTCCATTGAATTGCACAATAGATTATGAAATTAAATATTACCAGTAGCTTTTAAGTTTCTTTTTTGTTTATTTTTAAGGGGCAATTCTGAAAACTGAGTGTAACAAACAAGTGCTGGATAAACTACAGGTGGAGCGGGAGCGAGGAATCACTGTCAAAGCTCAGACGGCATCGCTCTTTTACCCTTCTGGAGGAAGGACCTATCTTTTGAACCTTATTGATACACCAGTAAGTAAGCTCTTGCATATCTGTATGCATATCTTTGAAAATGCCAAAAGCTTTTTTTTTTTTTTTTTTAACTCAGAGCAAAGAGATTCCATTTTGAAGGACAGTACTATTTCAATAAGTGCATGCTGATGGGCTGCTCCGTATCATGCGCATATTTTGAGATGCTTAGTTCATTTTTGCATTGGGTCCTAGAGCGCACATCAGGATGCCATGAAGTGGTACACTACCTTGATGACTTCCTTTTCGTTGGTAATGGGACGCACAAGTGTTCATCCTTGCTGCAGGTGATTAAGAGTCTAGCTTCAAACTTCGGCATCCCGTTATCACCAGAAAAAACAGCTGGTCCTGCACAAGCCATCATTTTCTTGGGTATTGAACTTGATGCAAGAGAGAGAGAGTATCTAGACACCCCTTAGAAAAGCTTCAGAAACTGAGGGAATTGATAGTAGAAGACCACCTTAAGACAATTGCAGTCCTTGATTGGTTTATTTAGTTTTGCTTGCCATGTGATTCCAATGGATAATTATCCAGTGACTAGCAAATGTCACGGCAGGAATTACAAAAAAACAAAAAAAGTATCGCCACTTCAGGATTTCATCCCCCATACGGCATGATTTAAAGGTTTGGGAGCAGTTCCTGCAATACGTCAATGGATTGAGGATGTGGCCAGACTCCCTCTAGATACAATAGTGAGCTTGAGCTCTTTATCGATGCTTTGGGTGGTGTTGGTTACAACTGGATGACATCATCGGATGGAGCCTGGTTTCTGTAAAGTTAGACTGGCACACTGAGCATGCCCAGAATGCCACTGACCTTGCATCCACACGGGGTCCCTCTTCAGTCTTATAATATAGAGTTTTCAAAAAGTGAAATAAAAAATACTGCGAGGAAACCCAACTCTGTGGGGAGACGGGCAGGTTCTGTGAGGACTAACATCCTGCTGTCTTTGAAGAACACCTGTTACAGGTAAGCAACTCTGCTTTCTCCAAGGACAAGCAGGATGGTAGCCTTCACATCTTGCAGTGAAGAGCATGTGCCAACGTGCACAACAGCTGGAGCTGCAGCAAGTAGAGGAGCAGGCCATCACCCAAAAAGGGGATCATGGAGGGAGAATTGGGATCTTATGGCTGGAAGAGGTTCCGGAGGACAGATTGCCCAAAATGAGAGTCCTGCCAACAGTCTTTGTCTAGGCAGTAATGGGAGGCAAATGTGTTGCCACCTTGCAGATTTTGTAGATGGGAACTGCCCACAAGTGCGCTACCGAAACCAACATGGCCTGGACAGAGTGAGCTCTGACATGGCCAGCAGCTGTAGAGCCGCCGGCGTGTGGCAGAAGATAATGCAATCGGTTAGCCAATGGGACAGTGTCTGTTTGGAGACAGCGATGCCCAATCTGTTCTTGTCAAACAAGACGAACAGCTGAGTGGAGGTGCAACGGGGCACCATCTGTTCCATGTAGAAGGTGAGTGCCCTCTTACAGTCTAAAGGTGTGGAGAGCATATTCACCGCGGTGAGCGTGAGCCCTGGGGAAAAATGACGGCAGTACAATTGGTTGAGGTGGAACTCTGAAACCACTTTGGGTAGGAACCTGGAGTGTGTACGCAGAACCACATTGTCATGACAGAACGTCGTGTAAGGTGGGTACGACACCAGCGCCTGCAGTTCACCTACCCTGTGAGCCGATGTGATGCCACCAAGAGCACCTTCCAAGAAAGGTACTTCAGGTCACAAGAGCGCAATGGCTCAAAAAGGGATTTCATGAGTTGCGAGAGAACTACGTTAAGATCCCAGGAAACTGCCAGGGGACAGGTGGGAGGTTTCAATTGAAGGAGATCCTTCACGAACCTCCCACAAGCAGATGGCAAGAAATTGCAGAACCATCCACACCCCGATGGTATGCCCCTATGGCGCTGAGGTGTCTGTAGGCTGGAGAGAGACAACAGTTAGTCCAGAAGAGCAGAGAGGAAGCAAGTGAAGGGAACTGAGCCGTGACTCTTGCACCAGGAAGAGAATTGTTTCTACTTCAGATTGTAGGATTTTCTGGACTCCAGAAGAACATTGGATATCTTCTCTGATAGGCCGAGGGCTTCAACCATCAGCTGGTCAACATCCAAACCGTGAGGGCCAGGATCCGCAGGTTGGGTGGTGGAGCCTGCCCTGGTCCTGGGTGATGAGGTCCGGTGCCGTTCCTTGACAGATTGGGAGATGCGCCGCCAGCTCCTGAAGTGTTGGATACCAGACTTGACGGGGCCAAGAGGGAGCAATTAGGATCATGGAGCCTTGATCCTGTTGCAACTTATGGAGTATCCTGGAGATGAGGGGAAGGAGCGGTTAAGCGTAAAGCAAGCCTGTCCCCCAGTGGCTTGAGAATGCATCTGCTATCGATCCTTTGCCCCTTCTGCCAAGGGAGCAAAAATGGTGCACATTCCTGTTTTCCATGGAGGCAAACAAGTCTGTGTCCGGGGTTCCCTTAACAGCTGAAGAGGCGGTTCGCTACCTCCTGCATGAGGGACCACTTGTGTGGTTGGAATATCCGACTTAGGGCATCAGCTAGGGCATTGTCCACTCCCGGAAGGTACACTGAATGGAGAGTTATACCGTTGTCAGTGGCCCATGTCCAGACATGGACTACCTCCTGGCAGAGAGGAAATAACGTGGTTCCTCCCTGCTTGTTTAGGTACCACAAGGCCTCCTGATTGTCAGTCTGCACCAGAACTACCTTGTGCACAAGAAGCTCCCTGAACACCTGTAAGACATAATGGATCACCCTCAGCTCCAAAAGGTTGATCTGAAGTCACGTCTCCTCAGGCGACCAGAAATCCTGAGTGTGTTGACTCAGAACATGCGCTCCCCACCCTGTCTGAGAAGCGTCGGTGGTGAGTGTGGCTTGGGGCGGAGCTGCCGAAAATGGAAAGCCCCGCACCAGATTCTCGGGAGTTGTCCACCATAGAAGGGACTGCCGTAATTCGTCCGTGACCTTGATGTGGGCATGCAGGTCCTGGGACACCTGATACCACTGAGAGCGCAGTGTCCGTTGTGCTTGGCGCATGTGTAGCCATGCAAAAGGGGTGACATACACCGTCGCCTCCATATGGCCCAGCAGCTGGAGCAAGTGGCGAGCAGAGACCTGATTGCAGCCGGAAACATGGGGGTAGATTTTATAAATTTACGCACGCGTGTACTTTTGTTCGTGCACCAGGCGCGAACAAAAGTATGTGCAACCTGCGTGCGCCGAGCCCAGTGCGCGCTGCCTATTCCCTCCGAGGCCGCTCCGATTTCAGAGCGGCCTCGGAGGGAACTTTCCTTTCGCCTCCCCTATCCTTCCCCTCCCTTCCCCTACCTAACTCACCCCTCCAGCCCTATATAAACCCCCCCCTACCTTTGTTGGCAGATTTACGCCTGCTGAAAGCAGGCGTAAATCTGCGCGCACCAGTGGGCTGCTAGCGAGCCATCACCCGACCCAGGGGCTGGTCCGGAGGCCTCGACCACGTCCCCGGGCTGGCGCCCCGCCCCCGGACCCGCCCCGATCCACCCCTGACCCCGGACACGCCCCCAGACATGCCCCTTCCGCCCCTTTTACGAAGCCCCGGGACTTGCGCGCGCCGGCGGCCTATGCAAAATAGGCGCGCAGGGCTTTTAAAATCCGGCCCATGATGTGCAAGAGCCATTAAGGTCTCTGCCCTGTCATGAGGTAGGTAGGCATTGTTCTGGACAGTGTCCAGGTGTGCCCCAATGAAAGTTCAGTTGCATGGCCGGCTGAAAGTGGAATTTGGGATAGTTGATCAGAAATCCCAGGGCCTCCAGCGAGTCTATCAGGCAGTCCAAGCCCTTTGGTGAGAGCTGACCTTGATGAGCCAGTCATCAAGGTAGGGGAATATATGAACCCCTGCCTTCGAAGATGGGCACTGGCAACTGCTAGATATTTGGTAAAAACTTGAGGGGCAGATGCCAGGCTGAAGGGCAGGACTCGATATTGGTACTGTTGGTAGCCGACCAGAAATCGGAGGTACTGCCGATCCCTGTGAAAAATGGGGATGTGGCCTTACGCGTCTTGCAGATCGAGAGAGCAGAGCCAGTCACCTCCTTTGAGAAGGGGAATTAGGGTGCCCAGTGAGACCATTTTGAATTTCTCTTTTACCAAGAATTGGTTTAGAGCTTTCAGACCCACTATGGGCCAGAGGCCATTCGTTGTCTTGGTAATAAGAAAATACCAGGAGTAGAACCTCCTGCCCTGTTGGCCAGTTGGCACAGGCTCGACCACTTATGCGGAAAGGAGGGCAGAGAGCTCCGCTCAGAGTATTTGATTGTCTCCTGCTGTTCCCCAACTGGGAAATGGCGGGGAGCAGGGTGGAAGACTCTTGAAATGAAGCAGGTAACCTTGCCGAACGTTGGACCGGATCCAGTTGTTCGACATGATCAATCCTTAATGATCCTCGAATAGTTGGAGATGACCCCCAACCGGGGGCCAGGGTTCCATGGCTGGCTCTGGCTCCCTCACTGCCAGTCAAAATCCAGTGGCAGGGTTTTGTGGTGGAGCCGTGGGCGCCCAGGGGGCCCTAGGCTGCCTTTGCCTGGTTTTTACGACCAGTTTCTGAGGCCTAGTCCTTGCAGTGGAAGGATAATACCTGCGAAGTTGTTAGGCCACTTTGGATATGGCTGAGCAGGGTTTTCTGGTAGACTGGGTGTCAGACATACTAGCCGATGATTGTTGAAGGGTCTCTTGATAGTCCTTCTACCAGCCACCACCTCCTTAATCCGGTCGCTAAACAGGTTCGCCCTAGTACAGGGCAGGTCGGCTTGACGGTCCTGGACCTCTGGGCGCAGGTCTGAGGCCCGTAACCATGCTGTGCGCCGGGCCCCAATGCCCGCTGCAGCCAACCTTATGGCTGTTTCATACACATCATAAGCTGCACGGACCTTCTGTTTGTCACACTGCAAGCCCTGTTGGACAACAGCCTTAAAATCCTCCTGGAACTGCTGAGGTAGGCGCTCATTGAATTCCAGGGCTTTCTGCCACAAGTTCCGAGAATACTGCCTCATGTAAAGCTGATAACAAGCTATGTGGGCAATCAGCATGGTGCCCTGAAACACTTAATGGCCCAAGGCGTCTAGGTTTTTGTGTTCATGCCCGGGCAGAGGTGAGGTATGAGTGCGCTCCCTCTTAACATTTTTTGATGGCTGACTCAGCTACCACTTATTGGTGGGGAAGTTGACGGTGGTCAAACCCGGTGGACGGTTGAACCAGATACCCTGCATCAGTTTTTCTGTTGACTGGTGGCTCCGAGATGGAATGCTCCCATAAGCTGATTACCAGGCCCTTAAAAACATCATGGATGGGTACTGCCACTACCTCCTTCGCTGCATACGTGAACTGCAGGATCTCAAGCATTTTGTGTCTAGAGTCCTGCTCCATCAGCAGTTGAAAGGGGACAGATTCGACTATGGCTTTGAACCTTGTGAAGGAGAGATCCTCCAGGGCGGATCGTCGCTGTTCCTCTGGAGGGGAGTATTCAGAAGGTAAATTTGCGATTCATCCGCTGAAGAAATGGATGCTTCCTCTTCCCAGAGATCGTAGGGGGCCTCTCCCATGCTGCGACACTCTGGGAGGATGAAGGCTCACCTGGATGCGGGGCCTGGGCTTCAACGGCATCGGAGGGCCCCGAATTCTAGAGGGATCCGATGGCGCCATTGACAGCGGGGGCACTGAAGGAATTGGTGGAATCGACCCGAGGGCCTTGGGAGAGCTGGACGCTGAAGAGTTACCGCGAGCCTCTGGCCCACCATCGAGCCTGATGGCCTGTCCTCCGAGGAGTCTCTCACTGGTATGGGGGCTGGTGGTGATGGCAGTGGTGTACCCAGAGATCTCTGAGGGACTTGTGGCACTGGTGCCGGCTGTGTGGGTAACATACCGAGCAGCATATCGAGCTGTTCCAGCAATGGGGCATGAACTGATCGAATTGGTCCAAGTAATGCAAAAGACTGCATATCCATTGCAGGTTTCTTCCGGGGGGCTCACATCATCTGGTCCTGCATCATTCTCAGGAAGGTATGGCAGGAAGAGAGATCCCACCAAGTAAATGCATGTTAAAAAAAAAACATGGAGGAAACTCAACAAGTGGACGGAGAGGTTTAGGCCTGTTTTAAATGGTTTATGCCTCTCACTTGATTTAATCGAGAGTTGCCCAGGTCTATTCCATCCAGATGGAGTGCAGTTGTCCGTCATTGGACTGGATATATTCATTAGTGAATTACATGATGTTATTGAGTGCCTTGCAACCCTGTAGGGCTGCAGCAATAGATTTATAGTGGGAGCCCCCTGGAAAACAAGGTTTCATTACCAAGGCATAGGAGGCTACCCAGCACAGTTAGATGATTCTGAATTGAGAGTGACATTTGCTAGATATGGCCCCCACCAATGCATTGCTGGTTGGCAAATGGAGCAGCTGCCTGCTATTAAGTTCACTTAGAGAATAGCCACTGCCATTAGCAATGGTAACATGGAATAGACTTAGTTTTTGGGGGCTTGCCAGGTTCTTATGGTCTGGATTGGCTACTGTTGGAAACAGGATGCTGGGCTTGATGGACCCTTGGTCTGACCCAGTATGGCATTTTCTTATGGTTTTTTTTTTTCTTATAGCTACACCTTTCCGCTTCAACTATGGGAAGTGAGAATATTGTATGTGTGATTGATCCTTTGCTTTGACAGCAGGGGATTGCTGAGTAAAGGTGGGGGCTAATGTTTACTATGCTTACAGTTACACAGTGCAACAGATTCCACGGCTGAAGCAAGCATATGTATTAATGATGGCTTATGTAATCTCATTGATGTTTGCTCTGTGCTGGGTCTCCTAAGAGGTTTTTTAAAGTTATTTGTTGTTAAATTCTGAGCCAATCACAAGCTGCTTATTGATGTATTTATTTGCATTATGTGTCTATGCTGCGGCCAATTATTATTTCCATATAAAGATACCTTTCAAATAAGACATGTTGTCTATCTGATCTTTTGCATGGTGGTCAGGGGCATGTCTCTTTAACAAATGCACATGTTGAGGCTTTTTTCTGGCTACTCTACCATGCAGCCCATTTTTGTTCAAGTATCTCTTTATTGTAGCTTGGTATTAATAGAGCCCATAATTTTCCACTTCTTGATCAGAGTTTGAACAGTACTGATTGGCATTTTCAAATTTTTTGGTTAACTTTTATATCCTTTTTCTGATATATAAAGTTTAACTAATTTTGCTTGCCAGATCCTTTGACAGTTCTTTTGCTTTCTCCATGCTTCTGTAACCACCAAAATTGGTACAGCCTTGGTTGAAATGCACAAAGGGTTTCTCAAGAGCTAAGAAACTTACTGCCTATTTATACCAGATACTAATTTGCAATCACTATTGAACACAAAAGGCCTCAGGAAATATCCCGTGTGCAGATAACATAAATAACAATAAAAGGGACAAGATTAAAATTTGTTGATAAATACTGTTGTCCGGTAAGTTAGCCAGTGGTAGTAGCCTTGCTTTTTGGCTACTGCTGACTGTGTACTGTATCATTTTTAATGCATTTGTGATGTTTTTTTTCACTAAATTGTCCTGGATTTTACAATTTTTAATTTCATAAATGCATGTAAAAATTCGTTCATTATTAAACTTAATTCACAAGTTCATTCTTTATGTCAATCCCAGATCTCTCTCAATGTCAATCAAAAAAAGACCAGACTAATGGAAATATGTAATTAACTTGAGTTGGTGGTAAAAGCTGTTCTGTTTTAAATTGGCTGTTAAACCCTGCTCAATATTCATAAGAACATAAGAAAATGCCATACTGGGTCAGACCAAGGGTCCATCAAGCCCAGCATCCTGTTTCCAGCAGTGGCCAATCCAGGCCATAAGAACCTGGCAAGTACCCAAAAACTAAGTCTATTCCATGTTACCATTGCTAATGGCAGTGGCTATTCTCTAAGTGAACTTAATAGCAGGTAATGGACTTCTCCTCCAAGAACTTATCCAATCCTTTTTTAAACACAGCTATACTAACTGCACGAACCACATTCTCTGGCAACAAATTCCAGAGTTTAATTGTGCGTTCCATTCCCGACACTGTGTTTCGACGGGAACAGTCTGCTTCAGGGGCTAGCTAGAGTATGTTTATACATTGTTTGCATTCTTATGGGCCACCATCTTAATTATAATCAAACAAGACACAGGTGTGGATACCTACCCTTCATTGCCTTTTCAACCTGTGTGTATCAACTTGAATTTATATTATCAGCCCAAACATTCAAGGATATGCAAACCTTTGAACAGAACCATTTTATTATTTCCTTTATTGCTATGGTTTGTTTAATGATTGTGTTATTATGTGATGCATAATATTTTAATTTGAAACACATTAAAAATAACAGACATGTTTTGTCTGATCACTCATGTTTTCTTAAGATGCTACACATCTTACAAATTTTGCCAGGAGTATGTAAACTTATGATCACAACTGTATATATTAGAGATGTGCATTCGTTTTTCCCGAATTAGGCAATTTCATCAAAATTGTCTAATTCGGCATCATTCAAGGGAACCGAAAAATGAATGGAATTTTTCAGAAATTTCGGAAAAATTAATTTTTGGGTTAGCACACACTAACCCGAAAATATGAGGTCCCCGAAAAACCCCCCCCAAATTTGTTTTTCCAACGGTGGCCCCAAAAACGAAGCCCGAAACATTTTAAAAAAACAATGCACATCTCTAGTATATATTTCTTCTGTGGTTTCTAACTCCATGAGTCATATAAATGCACTTAATATTTATTAGGAAATCTTGCCTTATTTATACATCTAATCATAGTTAATAATCTACCTGGTAGTATGATCAACTACAAAGGGTAAGATTTAAGTTTAATTAATGATCGAATAATACCAATCATAGTCAATTGTGTGATTATAATAACAAGAAAAATCATGAATGCTCAATAAATAGTACCGTCATATAATTATATTTCTTTCATCCTGGAATTGTGGAAACATGTAATTCCTTTGCTCTTTTCTTAGGGTCATGTAGATTTTAGTTACGAAGTATCAAGATCACTCTCAGCTTGTCAAGGTGTGATACTTGTAGTGGATGCAAATGAGGTAAAAATTGGAACTTTTAATTTTATTTTGCTCTTCCATTTGAACAGTTGTAAAAATGTGCTGAATCAAGTGACTAGAAGCTGCTGTCCTGTAGATAAAAGAACAGGGCACTGAGAATTTCTCTGTACCACCCACCGATGTTCCTTCATAGCACTTTAGCTGCTGGTCTCCTGGTGGGGACAGGCTTACCAGGGTATCAGGTTTTTGTTTTTTTTTGCTGTGGTTGTGGTGGTGTTTTATGATGTGGATCCTTGTGTCTTGGGAATTGATGGGAAAACCAGACTTCTCTAGAGATGTGCAGCCTACCACAAAACATTTATGTTCTTTAAAGTTACTTTATCACATAACAGTTTACTGTATGATCATTATATGAGCTGACATGCTACCTAGAAACCAACAGATCAAATACATTTTAATGACATAGACTAAAGCATTGTTTTTCTTTTGAAATAAACTATTATACATGGGAGGATTCATTCTTTTCACTCCTTTCTCTTATGGCTGGGTGGCTTCATGATTCCATGGGCCTCTAGCACAGTATTTTCCCAACCAGTGTGCCTTCAGACCTGATCAGGTGTGTCACAAAAATGCCATCATCGCCCGATGTTCAGATCTAGGCCAGCACCTTGGCTCTCCTTTCTAATGGGCAGCATGCAGGGCATGAATAGCTGGTCCCTGCCTTCTGTAACTCACATATTCCATACAGCACTCATCTTCACCTTCCTGAGTTTCCTACTTTTGAGTCCTTCCAGCCTCTGCCTTATCCCTAGACTGAGTGACATAGGGAGAACATGTGTTGAGCCCTGAATGTGACTCACTCAGAGTGTTGGGAGCAGGATAGAAGAGGAGATTTGGCAGTCACAAGCAGTAGACAAGGTAACTAATCGATCCAGCTGCCTGCACCACACCGACTTCTCCCTTTGTGATGGGTTCAGGTGTGTCTATGCTTCCTGTCTCCCTTTGGTTAAAAATTTGGAAGAAAGACTGGTGAAACTTTTAGTCTTTCCTAGTCCTTCTTTTAACCGTATGAGTCCTGTCCATGTCTGCACTGCCTGCTCCATGGAGGCTGGTGTGCCACCCAATATTTTTGTTGTTGTAGGTATGCCTTGGGCATGAAAAGGATGAGAATGCCTTGAAAGACTACCAGGAGAAATTGGCTGCCTATAAGAAAGTCATCAATGGCATAAAAAAAAAAGTTGATGCTCTACTAGGATCACTAGAGAGGCCTCACAACCACGTGAATTTTTTAATATCATACACTCTCTCAGTAATAACACCGTCCCGACGCAGTTTGTAGCCACTCATGTCTTGTGAGGAGGTTGCCTTGTCTTTCTTAAAGAAGACATCAACTTCATCCATGCCCGCTAATGTTGTCATATCTATGGTAACCTATGCCTCAAGTTTAGCCAAGCATTCTTGGAACACTTTTTCCTCATACCACTTCTCTGGAGGTATCTTCCATTTTGAATGCACTGAAAGATTCCTATTGTGTGTTCAACACTTGTTACACAGCTCTAATTAAAGTACTGCGCTCTGATGTAAGTGGTTTTATTGCTAGATTAATAAACACATCTTTAGAAGAGGAATCTATCCCACCTGCCTTGAAAACTGCAACGATTCGGCCTTTGCTTAAAAATCCAAATTTGAGCCCCGCTGATGTAATTAACTATCGCCCAATCTAAATGCTGCCATCAGTTTCAAAGATCTTGGAAAAAATAGTCAAAAATCAATTGCAAGATTACATTACTGAGCATAACATCCTAGATAAATGTCAATTTGGGTTCGCCCTTGCCTCAACATAGAAATCCTTCTATTAATCTATTTTGAAATTATTCGGAAGCGGTTTGATATAGGCACTAAATACTTTGCTGTTTTCTTGGATATCTCCACAGCTTATGATACCGTTGACCAGTCTATTCTTTTGTGATGTTTAGAGTCTATGGGATTGTCTTCAGTTATTCTTGCTTGATTCACTTCATACCTTTCTTCTCGTTCATTCTGTGTATCTATTGGAGATATACTACATCTAATCTCCATCCACTCACCAGGACTCATAAGGTGTGCCCCAAGGTTCTTCTCTAACTACCACTCTATTTAATATCTATTTCACTCCACTTTACTCTGTTCTTAGGAGTGTGAGTTAAGGTGTTCAGAATGTAAGCAGATAACATACAATTCCTTGTGCCTGTCAGGGAAACATTGCAATTGACCTTTGAGAAGCTCAACAACTGCCTGATCAAAGTAAAAAATTGGGTCACCATGAACAAGCTGACCTTGAATCTTAAGAAGACAAATTCTCTTCTTAAGCCTCACAACAATTTAAGATTTGCCATCCAGTTTTTCTTTTGAAAGCTAGCTTATTCCTATTTCCATGCAAGTACGTAATTTAGGGATTCATATTGATTGTCAATGTTACCACAAATCAAGTCTATAAGTCACTCCTCTTATTACAAAATACAGATGTTACGCTCTGTTAAACCATACCTATGTCCAGCAGACTTTCTTTTAATTACCCAAGCCCTCCTCCTATCTCCTTTGAACTCCTGTGACACACTTTATTTAGGTCTCCATCTTTCCTCTTAATTCTTTACAGCTAGTTCAAAATTCTGTTGCTCGCTTAGTAACCAATGTTTCTTCACAGGAACATATTACTCCCTCGCTTGTAAAATTTCATTGGCTTTCAGTGACTTGGTGTATACAATTCAAGGTGATATACTCTGTGCTCAAAGTTTATATGTTCCCTGTACGTACCAGGATCAGTCCAGACGGTGGGTTATGTCCCCCGTCCAGCAGATGGAGTCAGACAAGGCTTCGGAGGGTGCTATCATATAAACCAGTGCACCCTCTGTAATAGCTCAGTATATCTCTGACTCCAGCAGATAGGAGTAGGGGAACCTGGTGCTTCCCCTTCATGAAGAATAAATCTTTGGTTGCTTTTTCTCTTTAAGGGTTTGCCTTTCAAGGTTGGATCAAGTTAGTTTTGTTGAAACAGTCGGGACCCCGGGCACAGTCTTCTAGATCCCAGTCCTGGCCTCGTTCCTTTCGTGGTCGCAAGCCTACTCGGAAGGGACGAGTCAGGGGGCGTCGTCCAAGCCCACCCAATGATGCCGTGTCTCCCCACTCCTCGACACCACGGATCGGAGGATGAATTTCTCTCTTTTATGAGGAGTGGGCCCACATCACCTCGGACCAGTGGGTCCTAGACATCTTAAGGAACGGCTACACATTGGAGTTTGCCCGCCTCCCAAGGGACAGGTTTCTCTTCTCCCTATGCGGCTCGAGCCCCAAGAGGCTGGTGGTACAACAGACCCTGGACAGACTCCTGAGTCTCGGAGCCATCACCCCCGTCCCCTTCGGAGAGGTGGGCTTGGGTCACTATTCAATTTACTTCATCGTACCCAAGAAGGACGGGTCCTTTCGCCCAATCCTGGATCTCAAGGAGCTCAACAAATCCCTGAGTGTCCCCCACCTCCGCATGGACACTCTGCATTCTGTGATTGCGGCAGTGCATCGGGGAGAATTCCTGGCCTCTCTCGATCTGACAGAGGCCTATCTCCACATCCCCATTCTCAAGGCCCATCAGAGGTTCCTTCACTTCAAGATCCTAAATCAGCACTTCCAGTTCCAGGCACTCCCCTTCGGGCTGGCGACCGCCCCACGGACGTTCACGAAGATCATGGTGGTGGTGGCAGCTGCCCTGCGACGGGAGGGGATCTTAGTTCACCCCTACCTGGACGACTGGCTCATTCGAGCGAAGTCCTTTTCCGAGGGACAGGCAGCAGTCTCCAGGGTCGTCGGCCTTCTTCAGTCCCTCGGCTGGGTGGTGAACTTCCCCAAGAGCTCCCTCACTCCTTCGCAGTACTTGGACTTCTTGGGAGCACGCTTCGACACTCTTCAGGGCAAGGATTTCCTACGCCTGGACAAAGCCCAATCCCTCCAAGAACAGATACAGTGCTTTACTGTGTTGCCAGCACCCACATCCTGGGACTATCTACAGCTCTTGGGATCCATGGCCTCCACGGTAGACCTGCGTCCCTTGCAAGTGGCTCTGCTCTCCCGCTGGAAACCGGTCTTGCAAGACTACCAGTTAGTACTCTCCCTCTCCCCCAGCCTGCCAAAGACAGCTTGGGTTGGTGGCTGGACCTGCGGCATTTGGCCCAAGGCACTTCTCTCGAGATACCGGATTGGGTGGTGGTCACCACTGATGCCAGCCTCTCCGGCTGGGGGGTAGTATGTGACCGGAGCTCAGCGCAGGGACAGTGGACGAAGGCACAAGCAACCTGGCCGATCAACCGACTGGAAACAAGAGCAGTGCGCCTGGCCCTCTTTCACTTTCGGTGAGGATCTTATCAGACAACGCGACCACAGTAGCATATATCAACCGCCAGGAAGGCACGAAGAGCTGGCACATGTCACTCGAGACAGTCCGTCTGATGTCGTGGGCGGAGAAGCACGTAGCATGCCTGGCCGCCTCGCACATCGCAGGCGTAGACAACATTCAGGCGGACTACCTGAGTCGTCAGCAACTGGACCCTGGAGAGTGGTCTCTCTCCGAAGCAATGCAACTTCTCATTCATCGCTGGGGACCTCCTTGCCTAGACCTAATGGCGACCTCTCTCAACACCAAGGCACCTCGGTTCTTCAGTCGCAGGCGGGAGCGTGGTGCAGAACGAGTAGATGCCCTGGTGCTCCCTTGGCCGGACCACCTTCTGCTCTACGCTTTTCCTCCATGGCCCCTAGTGGGCAAGGTCATTCGGAGAATAGAGCGCCATCAGGGGCCCGTCATCCTGATAGCTCCCGAATGGGCTCGCCGCCCTTGGTTCATCTGGCAGTGGACGGCCCACTTCGCTTGGGCCACCTTCCTCGATTGCTCCATCAGAGACCAGTATTTTTCGAGCAGGCAGAACACTTCTGTCTTGCGGCCTGGCTTTTGAACGGCGCCGCCTCCGGCGCAAAGGATACCCTGATGCGGTAGTCTCGACTCTCCTCAGGGCCCGGAAGACTTCGATTTTGGCTGCCTACGTGAGGGTCTGGAAGGTTTTTGAGGCTTGGTGCACAGCGCATAATAAGCATATCTCGAGAGTCACGGTTCCTCGGATCCTTGCGTTCCTTCAAGACGGATTGGATAAAGGTCTTGCCTACAACTCTTTACGAGTTCAGGTTGCCGCCCTGGGCTCACTCATTCAGTACGCAGATCATCCGTCTCTCCTGGTGCAGCCGGATATCACCCATTTTCTCAAGGGGGCGAAGCATCTTCGGCCCCCGGTCAGGGACCCGTGCCCTTCTTGGAGCCTCAGTTTGATTCTTAAGACCCTGGCCGGGCCCCCCTTCGAACCCCAGCGCAAGGCCACCATCAAAAATATCATGCTCAAGACCGTCTTCCTGGTGGCCATCTGTTCTGCACGCAGCATCTCCGAACTTCAAGCTCTCTCCTGCTGGGAACCCTACCTACGTTTCACGGACACCGGGGTGTCCTTACGCACAGTGCCCTCCTTCCTACCCAAGGTCATTTCGTCCTTTCACCTGAACCAGACGGTTGAGCTCCCGTCTTTCTCAGGGGAGGAACCAGGTCCTCTTCGCTTTCTTGATGTTAGACACACTCTAATTCGCTACCTGGAGCTCACTAATGACATCAGAGTTTCTGACCACCTGTTCGTCCTATGGTCGGGGCTAAGGAAGGATTCTCAGGCCTCAAAGACGACGATTACACGTTGGCTCAAGGAAGCCATAATCACAGCTTACATCGGTGCGGGGCGGACCCCTCCGCTGGGCGTTAAAGCCCATTCTCTCCGCTCGCGGGCCGCATCCTGGGCCGAAGTACAGTCTGTCTCATCACAAGAGATTTGCCGGGCAGCGACTTGGAAGTCCCTTCACACCTTTGCATGTCATTACCGGCTGCACCTGCCATCGTCAACCTCCGTACACTTTGGCGACCAGGTCAATCGAGCAGGGCTTGCAAGGGCCCACCCGGTTTAGGGAAGCTTTGGTACATCCCACCCTCTGGACTGATCCTGGTACGTACAGGGAAAAGAAAATTACTTCTTACCTGCTAATTTTCATTCCTGTAGTACCAAGGATCAGTCCAGACGCCCGCCTCATTGATTACTGGGTTTAGGGGATCCTTTCCCTGCTCGATCTACTTTTCTCTTTCTGGTACCTGTTTGTTAATCTCAGCTATGAGACTGTTCCACGGTTCTTTCTGCAAGTTACCGTTCTGGCACCAGTTGCCTTAGTTACGATCTGTTATGTTTCAGATACTTGATCCATCCTTAGTAATTGTTTATTTTGGCTTTGATATTCTCTATACTGAGCTATTACAGAGGGTGCACTGGTTTATATGATAGCACCCTCCGAAGCCTTGTCTGACTCTATCTGCTGGACGGGGGACATAACCCACCGTCTGGACTCATCCTTGGTACTACAGGAACGAAAATTAGCAGGTAAGAAGTAATTTTCTTATCTTGCCATGTGTTTCTTCCTCCATTCAGTCATATCAACCAAACCGCTCTTTATGCTTTTCCTCAGGAAATTTGCTTCAATTAGCCCCTGCCAAGTGTTTACAACTTGCTGAACTCTGGAAGAGAATATGCAGTGCAGCCGCATCTTTCTTATGGAATATGCTACCTGACGTGATTAGGGCTGAGAAGAATTTGCTTCGTTTCAGGAAGCTATTAAAAACCCATATGCTTTATTTAGCATTCAGGTGGTTAGTTAGCAGTTAAACAGTAAGAACCTCAATTCTTTGTAATATTCTTTAAGAAAATTTTTTAATGTATTTGTCCCGATTGATTTGTATAGTTTATATTGTTATTTTTGCCTATGTGTGTTATATTGGAATCCGCTGAGATTTATGTATCAGCAAAATATACATTTTTTGAAATGAATAAATATAAAAGACTGGGAAACACGGTTTTAGCAGATACTTGTTTGTTGGCTGTAAATGGTAGTTTTCATTATTTCGGTATTAAAGCTCTCTCGTCTGGAGAAATGCATCTATCGAGACTCTCTCTGCTAATCTCAAATGTTTTCCAGCGCATCCTTTGACAACAATGGACTTCACATCAAGAAAAGATAGCACCTAACTTTGTTTTTCTATTAAAAAAGGAAATAAATTTACATATGTTAAGCAAAAGAAAAGTTGAATCCTGATGTCAAGCAGATAATGCAAAAGCTGTTATGATACCCTTGAAGCCATTTTTTAAATTCACATTCCTTTTCATCCTGCCAAGTGGGTTATACTCTTACACCAGCAGGTGGAGGCAGAGAACAACTTTCTTTTCTGATGTCAACTGAGCCTATATTTTCTGGGATAGCAAGATAAGTTGTCAGTAGTTCTCTGCCTCCAGCTGGTGGAGGCTGTTCTGGCATAGCAAAAAAATAAAAGAGAGACTGGGCGACGTCCTTTGGTGGGTCCATTTCCCCAGAAAAGGAAAGTGAAGAGAGGGATACCTATTCTCCCTCTTCGAAAAGAAAAATAAAAAGGAGATAGAAAATCCAGTTCCCATTTGGACCATGGTAGGATGGCTATGAATTATGGTTCACATAATGCTGGACACACACAAGAAGCAAGAAAAGTGTTGAGAGAAAGCGGTTAAAGCCCCCATCCCAACCTCTTCCGCCTGGCCTATGGAGAGAGGTAGAAAGTGCCTGCAGGTACAAACTTAGATTGTAAGCTCTCTGGGGACAGGAAATAACTACAGTACCTGACTGTAATCCTCTTTGAAGTCCCAAAAAGCAGAATATATATTTAAAAAAAAAAAATCGGTGTTATGGTAGGAAGCAAAGTTTCATAGTGGGCTGTTTCTGCATCAGATTTGTTGCACTGGCAACCCCAGCAGAAAAACAGGTTTGCAAGTGCATTCAGGAAATGGGTGGCCAAGCAAAGGTCATTGAATTGCTAGGAAAACCAACACCAGCACAGAGGGAAGCCAGAGGGTGGCAGCTTGAGGTAAGAATGTCGACAGGAGAAGCTGGCTCCGGAGGAAGCAGGCCCAGGCAGGAGAAGGCCTGTTGGGACGAGGAGTTTCAACAGAATGTATTCTCCTTAGGCGTAAGACTTGCAGAGAAATGAAAGAGATCACTGGAATGGGTAACAGAGGACCCAGATTTCCGTCAGGCATCCCTAGAAAGGGCAAGGAAGGGCTTAGGAAGTTCCCGTACCCCATATATTCCCCTTTGATGTACAGTGCTCAAACTGGAAGTACAGAGGACCTGAAAGGCCTTCAAGGCTTTGGATAAGACTCTGGCAGTGAGATAGTCAGATGCCATAGTTGGGCTCTTTCTCAGAGAAGAGCTGAGCACCCTCTTTTCTAAAGTGGACCAAGCCTTAGATGTAGCAAATGAGCAGAAGGAGGAAAAGAAGTCTCGGGGGCCATCCAATCCTCCTGAGTATTAAGAAGCTTATCAGAGCCTTTTTCCTTCATTCAGTCATAAAAAGATGTGATTATGGCAGAGCGGGATACTCCGGCTAGTCATATAATGATCAAGTTGTACCCCTCTACAACAGATAGAGGTAGATCAGTTCTTTAGTGCCTAAGTTAGGTGCCCTAGTAGCAGCAATAACAAAGAAAACAATCTTTCTGGTTGATGGAGGCTCAGCCCTCAAAAGATTTGCAGGGCTGTAAGATCCAATCATTATTAAATTTGGTCCTTTGAAATTGCCTGTAGCTCATTACAACAGCAGTTTGTAGGGTATATGTAGTCAGGGCATTGATAAGTTGGCTACACAAGAGGCAGGCACTTGTACTGGAAACAGAATCCTGAGGAAGCCACCAAGTTAGAATCAGGGGCAGCTTTTGTAGCTGACACCCACCCTGTATGATTTAATTAGAATCTCATCAAAGCAGGTGGCAACAGAAATCATAGCAAAAAGATTTATATAGCTGAAGCACTAGTTGGCAGATTAATTGAGTTAGGCTAAGCAGGCTTCACTTTGAGGGACATCTGCTGTTTGGTGAAGAATCTAGGGGAGTCCAAAGCCCCAGAGGACTGAATCAGGGACAATATGAGATCCTTTAAAGGACGGTCTAAGGAACCTAGACAGTAGAAAGACAAATTTACGTAACCCCAAGGAGGAAGAACCCCAGCGATTCCAGCATTTTGGGGTACCCAGAAGGTATTTTGAGACAGAAGTTCCCAAAGTTCAGAAGAGGCTTAAAGGTTGAAATGAAGATACGAAAATCCATTCCTTGTTTCCCCTGGTGGGTGACTGCTTGACAGATTTTTTTTTACGAGAAATGGACCCATATTGCCAGGGACAGATAGATCCTAGAAATTACTTGGTAGTGTTAAGCACTCAAACTGGCTCCTCTTGTACCAGAGGCATGCATAATATCACCGTGCAGAGCCCCAATAAAAAAGAAGCCATTCAAGCAGCTATAGACCGATTGCTTGCCCTTAAAGGCAATAATCCCAGTTCCTGAAGCAGAAATTGGAGGATTGCTATTCTATCTACTTTGCAGTACCAAAGAAAGAGACTTGAAGAGGGTTGACACCTCAGAATACCACATTTCAGGACTGAGATGTTGAAATCTGTAATGGAGGCAATCCAAAAAGGAGAGTTCCTTACCTCTCTAGAGTTAGTGGAGGCCTACTTTGCATATGCTTATCAAAAAGATACACCAGAAGTTTGAAAGGTTTGCAGGCCTAGGGTGCCTTATTAATTCAAGCTTATGCCCTTTAGTTTGGCCACAGCAATTCATACCTTTACCAAGGTGGTACAAGAAAAAAAGGCATTCTGGTCCACTCGTATTTAAGCAATTAGCTAATCAAGGCCAAGTCAAAGCAGGAGTGCAGATAGTCCACTCAAAGAGTGAAACTACTCTTGGAGTTGTTGGGCTGCATTGTGAATAAAGCCAAGAGCCAGTTGCAGCCTTCCCAGCTCTGGTCTGTCTCAGAGTGCACTTCGATGCAGGGACAGGGAAGGTTTTTATGAATCAGAAAAGGGTGCGAAGCTGCAGTCCAAGTGAGAGAGTTAATGGCAAACAGGAGACCCAGAGGGAGGGACTATCTGCAGGTGCTAGGGTCAATGGCAGCCTCAATAAATCTGGTGCCATGGGCAAGGGCCCACATGCACCCACTACAAAGAGCTTTATTGACTCAGTTGTCCCCACAGAGACAGGATGACAAGAAGATACTCCTGCTCTTAGGGGCAACTAGAGTCAGCCTCCAGAGATGACTGATTGACACCAATCTGTTCACATCAGGAAGCCTGGAACAGTCAAAATGGATTACCTTAGTGGCTTTCACTAGCCTGGTAGGCTGGGGAGCCCACTTGAAGGACAGATGGCTCAGGACAGGTGGATGAAGGTAGAACCCATCTGGTCCATAAATCACCTAGAGTTAAGAGCAGTCAGGTTGGCACTCCACACCTTTCTTCCCAGGCTAAATGGGAAAGGCCGTGTGAGTACTATTGGACAGTGCTATGGTGGTAACATATGTCATCGGGCATGGGAGCATCTGAAACTCACAAACCGAGAAAGAGACAAGAATTCTGATGAATTAGGCAGAGATGCACCTCAGTGGCTTGACAGCAAGACACATAGTGGGAATGGACAACTTGCAGATAGACTATCTCAGCCGGAACAAATTACGGTAGACCCAGGGGAATGGGAGCTATTGGAAGAGACATTTATGTAGATATTAGCTTCATGGGAACAGCCCCATTGAGACTTAAGGAGTACCTGTGGGAACACCAAAACTGAGACATTCTGCAGCCTAGCCTATGAAAAGGGAATATATGAATTGGTTCAACTGTGGCCAGTGGGTGAACTGCTCTATGTGTTTCCACTATGGCCGATGATTGCAATGATGCTCATGAAGGTGGTGGACCATGACAGTTGGGTTATTTTAGTAGCACCGGACTGGACTAGGCACCCATGATACTCAGACCTAGGAGGCTGAGCAGGACAAAGCCTCTCAGACTCATAGGAAAGAAGGGACTGATCCATCAAGCCCGATGATGATGGAAGATATTGAAAGGAGGAGACAGTATTTGGAAGCGGTTGTCTCAGTGCTCTTAAGGGCAAGGAAATGCTCCATCTCGATTGTAAATAGCAGACTCTGGAAGGTATTTGAGGCCTGGTATTGAAAAGGGGGTAATTCCCCATTAAAAGGCACAGATAGGACCGATCTTAGAATTTCTAAAGGAGGGCCTGGATAAGGGTCTTGTATTAAACTTGCTGAAGGTGCAAATAGAAGCATTGACTTGTTAAGGGGACAGGTGGAGGGAAGCTCAATAAGTTCCCATCTGCACATAGCATGATTCCTTGAGACAATAAAACGTGTGCACACACACCCTCCCCCCATTGGTACATACTGCCAATGTGGGACCTAAACCTGGTGCTGAGAGCCCTAACGAAGGCACTCTTCCAACCAACCTCTGAAGGAAATGTCAATTAAAGATTTGATTCTGAAGACAGCATTCTTGGTAGCAATCTCCTCAGCCAGAAGTTCTTTGAACTCCGAGCACTGTTGGGCGGAGATCCATAATTGTTATTTAATAAAAATAAGGTTACAATTCACCCAATCCCTTCTTTTCTTCCCAAAGTAGTATCAGAATTCCATATGAACCAGCAGATATCTCTACCCGCATGTAGTTAGACTGAGTGTGTGGGTTAAAAAAGAAGCTTTCACCTGTTGGATGTCAAGAGGGTTTTGCTAAGATACCTCAAGGTTATGAATGAAGTTGGACAGAATGTTTGTACTGTTTGGGGGCCAGATAAAGGGTCATGCAGCATCCAAAGCGTCTTTCGCAAGATGGATCAAAAATGATCCTGGCAGCCTACATTGAAGCATGCAGACAAGTGCCATCCACGATGAATACTCATTTGATGAGAGCCTAGGCACAATATAAGTTGGTTGCTCCACAAGATATATGTAAGGCAGTGATATGGGCTTTGTTGCACTCTTTTGTAAAGCATTATAAATGTGATCTGCATGCAAGTGAGGACTCTGAATTTGATAGGAGAGTTGTACGGGCTATCAAAGCCTCATCTCACTCTAGGTAGATACTTCTTGGGCATATCCTACTTATCTGGAGAGGTTTAGCAGGATGAAGTGGAAGGTGAAATTTAAACTTACCTATTAATTTCCTTTCCTTTCCTTGAGTCCTGATAGACCAATCTAGAACTAATTGAGCTAGTTTGTGCAAAGATAACAAATAGGAAGGAAAGAATAAACATTTCATTATAATTTATTTATAGTTTGACTTTTGCTTTCTCATTTGCTAATCTAAAAAAAAAAAAAGAAAGAAAAGGGGGGGAAGAATACATGCAGTTAATTTAGCCACTTCCTGAACTATAAGGTGGCAGAAATCCTGGGAAAGAGGAAGAACAGAACGTTTGTAGCTGAGATGAGTACATAAATGGATTTTGTTTTCTCTTTCTATGTACTTGTCCTTGTATAGAAGGGGGTGAAGTAGAATCAGCAATATAGGGAGAAGCTATGGCAAAAGGCTATTAGCAATTTATCCTGCTATTCCAGAATATATAGGATCAGATGACTTCAGAAAGGGAAGTTGTTCTCTGCCTCCACCTGCTGGTGCAAAAGTGTAACCCATTTGTCTAGACTGGTTTGTCAGGACTCAAGGAAAGGCAATTAAAAGAGTAAGTTTAAATTTCACCATGTTGATGGAAAGAGCATCTTGTATATTTTTGTGGAAATTTTATATTGGTGGATGCAACTTTTGCATACTCCAATCTGACAGACATAAGCATGCCAGCAAGACAAAGTCAATTCCTTATGTTCTGGTGTTTAATTTTTCTTCTAGGGCATTCAAGCACAGACCGTAGCAAACTTCTTTCTTGCCTTTGAAGCTCAGCTGTCTATAATTCCTGTTATCAACAAGGTAAGCATTTTGAAACTTGCTCTTTTATACTGTGTCCCACAGAAAATTAGACACTGTTCTGTGCAAGTTCCAAATTTTCTGTTGGGCAACGCCATCCACTGTATTTACAAGTAGGACCAAAAGAGAATGAAGTCCAAAACATACACAAGTTTCTATTTTTGAGGGCTCTGGGAAGTTCTACTCTAAAGAGAGAACGTATTAGCCATAGCCAATTCTGCTATGAAAGCTTCCTGACATAGCCATTGCTAAGCATTAGCAGATCTTCCTAACAGCTTATTTATTTTATTTGCTACACCTTTCTCTCTTTTAGTTTTTAATGTAACAGCCAATCCATTTATATCTTAAAGTCACCAAAATTTTTGTTATTGATCATGTTGTATATTGTATTTTTTTATTCTAACTTTGCTTTAAATTTGACTTTGTTTTATTTTTTTGTTTTTAAGTTATATTTTAATTTTTAATTTGATTCTGTTTTTATAGTTATATTACTGTAAACCGCTTTGGTCAATTTTTACATTGGTAAAACGGTATATAAATACGTTAAAATAAATAAAATAAAATAAATATACAAGTCTCATTAAGTTTCTTCCATTTAAGAGATAGAGGAGTATATCCAAACTGCATCACAAATCTGTTTCAGAAGGAACTCGGCTTTAGACCATAGTGGGTACTCATAATGCAGAAATCAAGTTAGATCAAAGAAAATTGAACTAGGGCACTCCTGCTATTACTATTGCTATCATAAAAAAATATTTTTTTAATCTATTTTAGGGCCTCATTTTCTAAGCATTTTTCTTATAGAAATATTATCCATAACTGATTGAAGGTAGAGGGTGGCCAAGGAGCACTACTTATTATTTCTTTAGTGCTACTAGACCAAGGATGGCAAACGCCAATCCTCGAGTGCCACAAGTAGGCCAGGTTTTCAGGATATCTACAATGAATATGCATATGAGAGATTTGCATGCACTGCCTACTTTGTATGCAAATCTATCCTGAAAATCTGGCCTTTGTGGAACTTGAGGACTGGAGTTCGCCATCCCTGAATTAGACCTTGCACAGTGCTATAGAGATACAGAATAAGCAACAGTCCCTTCTCTTTAGAGCTTGCTTTCTAGTTTATAGATAAATGATTTCAGTTCCGAAATGTGTTCCTTATCATCCCCCAGATCAGTCCAGAAACATGGGGTTTTTCTCCCCTACCATCAGGTGGAGACAGAAGAAAAGCTTTACTGTACCAGTGGTACATAAGACAGTATGCTATCTGCAGTTACTCAGTATTCTCTGTCAACTCTGTGGAGTTGCAAATCCTGCAGTTGGCTGAAGAAAGGAAAAAAATAAATTGCCCCTAGGTGTGTTAGGCTCGGTCTACCCCCTGGTAGAGTAGGGGAGAGCAGTGGGTTGGTGGCCCTTGGAGTGGCTTTACCCTGGTTTCTTGGGGGAATTTGATAGCCAGTAGTTTGGCTCCCTCATTTCTTACCCTCTCACACCATGTCTCTCATTCACTCAAGTTGGAGAGTTCCCCAGCTGGACTTGATGGTGTCAAGGTAGTTCTTCAGTGGCAAACGAGCAGAGGGTCTCGATCGTCTCTCATAACCATGGCTGTGCAGAATTCTGTTGTACGTGCTTCCTTCTTGGCTTATAGAGGCTCATCGTGGAAAGGTGATCCTGGTGGCTCCAGAATGGCATCTGTGGTTTGCGGATCTGATAAACCTAACATTGAACAGACCTTTGAGGTTCTGGCATTTTCTTAGGTTGCTTCATTAGGGACCATTTTTCTTGGAAAAGATGGATTGCTTTTGTCTCATGGCCTGGCTTTTGAGTGGTGTCGGTTGAAACAAAGGTTATTCCAGAGAAATGATTTCTTTGCTTCAGGCAAGGATAGCCTTGACTTCCTTGGAATATGTAGGGGTGTGGAAGGGATTTGAGGCCTGGTGTCCTGAAGCAGGGGTTCCTCCCCTTCAAGCCTCTATTCTTTGGAGTCTTTCCTTTTTGTAGATATGCCTACAAAAGGGTCTGGCATTGAATTCTCTTAAGGTGCAAGTGGCAGCCTTGGTCTGTTTCAGGGGAAGAGTCCATAAATCTTCCCTGACATCATATCCTGACATAATATGATTCCTCAGTGGGGTGAAGCACTTGCGTCCCCTGCTGAAACGGGTGGTTCCCCTATGGAACCTGAATTTGGTTTTGCAGGATTTGTGTAAAGCGCCTTTCCTGTTCATATCCTGGATCAGTCCAGACGAGTGGGTTTATGCATCCGTACCAGCAGATGGAGGCAGAGAACAAAATTTTGAAGCACTGCTACATAAACGAGAGTGCCACCTGCAGTCCTTCAGTATTTCTGTCTCCAGCAGATGGTAGAGGTGCAAACCTGCAGTCTGGAGTTCCTTCGTGAGCTATTGCCTCGGATAGAGCCGGGTGAGCAGAGGGGGGTTGGTGGTCCCTGGGATAGCACTGCCCTTATCTTCAGGTGGGGTGATAGCCAGTGGTTCCGGTTCCTGCATTCCCTCTGGGTCTCTGTCGCCGGCCTGAGCTCAGCCTTTTTCGCAGAAGCAGGGAAGTATTTCAGTTTATCAGTTTTTCTTTCCCTTCTGTGCATGTGTCCCTTTAATTGCTTTGTTAAAAAAAAAAAGAGGGGCACAGAGCAGCTTTAGCTTGTGCTCCAGCGGCTGAGTTCAGTTTTGCTGCCAGGAGGCAGCTCAAGGTGAGCGGGGCCGAATTGCCGTTTGTATCGGGGCCAGGAGAACTTGTTCAGCACCTGGACAGCACTGCCTGCACTGCTCGCAGACAGGGTTTATTTTTAGACTGCTTTTATTTTTAGGCCGCTGTTTTGCTGGGATGGCGCCTCCCACACTGCACGGGAAAGTTTGTCACAGTTGCGGCTCAAGGCGCTCTTGCCTCAATTTGGCTGTGCTTTGCGGGGAATGCATCTCTGGTGGTGCAGGAACTTCTGCGGGCACCCCGAGTGGTAGTAGAAGCCTGTTTTCGGCGGGGGGTAGTAGAAGCCTGATTTTGGAGGCCTGAGAGTGTCTGAGAAACAGGTGGCCATTTTGTGCACAGGTGCTTGGAGCCAGGCTGCTGTTTCTGGGCCTCAGGACTCCCCTTCCATGCTTTTTCCTGCAGAACAACACCCTGCTTGTGGCAGGGTGTTGTCCTTTTGATGCATAAGGCCTATTTGGCCAGGAAGGGAGCTGGGATCAAGCGGCTTTTGCCTAGGAAGTCCTAGGTGACAAAGAAGCCTAAGCAGGTAGAATCAGGAGGTTTTCTGAGGCTTTTGGTCTGAAGAGGTCTGTTGTGGAGGACACATCTGATGAGACAGCTGATCCGGATCAGGTACAGGGGGGTCTGGTGGATCCGGGAAGGGACCCTGCTGGTATGTTGCTGGATCCATGACAGGATCCGGGTCAGGATCCTATCTGTGCTGAAGGGGATCCTATGCAGGACCTGGACGAGATGCCTGCGGCGGTCGGGAATGATCCTTGGGTGGTCCGCTTGTTCCGCAGGAAGGAGTTGGGCCCACTGATCCCCCAGGTTCTGGAGGAGCTGGAGATTAAGGTCACTCGGGAGGAGTCAGACAATGAGGGAGTGAATCCAGTCCTGGAGGGATTGTGGGGTCCCCCTAAGGCTTTCCTGTTGCCGAAGATGGTGAAGAAGTTGCTGGATCGGGTGTGGAAGTCTCCTGAGGAAGGCTTCAAGTTAGCCAGAGCTATGGCCAAATGGTATCCTTTGCAAGAGCAGACCCCTGGAGTCATGGAAGATCCCAAGGTGGATGCGGCGGTATCCATGGTTACCAAAAAGACTACCGTTCCGGTGGCAGGTGTCGTTGCCTTGAAGGATATTCAGGATCAGAAACTGGAAAAGATGGGATTAGAAAACAATGTGCATAGATTGAATATTAAATCTTTGCACATTTGTTTTCCAGCAAAAATCTGCCCGCAATAAAAACAAGTGCAAAGCCCATGGTTCCTTCGTGCCTGTGGGCAGTTTTCAAAGGGAAAATTAAGTATGAAGTCTGTGGTTAATATGCAGCCAGAAGGGCAGTTTCTAAATTGCCCTTTTCATCATCTATTTAAAAAAAAATGTATAAAAAGCACAGCATTTACCTTCTCAGGACAACAAGGATGGATCATCTATAGGTGTTAACTTTCATACACTGAATTACTTACAGGTGAGAATTCACTCAAACATCGGGAAAGAATTGTTACAGTCTGTGGCAGCATAGTAACAAAAAGCCTGATGATTCTGTTGCTTGCTTGCCTTTTGGATTTGCAGAGTTTGATTTATAAGTTACTGAGCCATAGCCTTTGGGCACTGCCCAATTCTTATGCTCAGAATGCATTTAACCATCTCAGATTTCTCATGGGCATTTAGTGGCTGTTGTGCTGCATGCGTCTCCAGATATTTTAGAAAATTTACTTTCTATAACCATGCAGGCATAGAGAATGTGAAGCTGCCCTTTTGGGAGCATAATGCAATATTTTGTATTGTAGATCGACTTGAAGAATGCAGACCCAGAAAGGGTTGAAAAGCAAATTGAAAAGATGTTTGATATTCCAAGGGATGAATGTATTAGGGTAAGAATGATTGATTTTTTTTTTTTTGATTTTTTTTTTTAATATCGCAATCCCGAGCCACACAGGTTGCCCAAAGCAGTTAAATCTCCTTTTCTTTATTAGTCTTAATTTTAGAGCCCAGCAGCTTTACTGCTACTTATTTCTTACTTTTTGGCTCTGGCAACCCCTCACCCCCATCTGCTCAGGGCTTCAGGCACTGTGAGCCTTTATGGCGAGGGTAAAAACAAAACACCCCACCATACACCATATAGAATTACCTAGATAATATACTGTTACAATACACCATGTCATTATAAGCAAGTTATAAGTTATATGTTCCGAGTTAAATTAACTCTTCCATGTTTCAGTGTACTATGTCATAATACGGCTTGCCCTATGACATCATGTTTTATGTAAACCGATGTGATATGCCAAATCGAATGTCGGTATAGAAAAGCAAATAAATAAATAAATAAATACACATGAAAAGCTAGAAAAAACAATGTTTGTTAATTTATTTTGTTTATTGCACAATTATGACTTGCTGCTATAAAAAAAAAATCCTTCTTTTGTAACAGTGATTGCTGTGCACAAAATGTTGTAAAATTGTCTCTGATGGGTGGTATTCTGAGAAGCCAGTTTGACCAAAGACAGTAGTGAGGATTTGACCAGTGGTGCCAAATAGCAGTATAAAATCAAGCAAATAGAAAAAAATCAGGTCAATAAAAATATTGTGAGGGACATGGTTTGCATCTTCTGTGCCATAGGCTCAGGATCTTTCAGGCTGTAGGACATCTCAAAAAAGCTATAGTTGCACTGGAGAAAGTGCAGAGAAGGATGACGAAAATAAGGAGCATGGAACGGCTACCCTATGAGGAAAGGCTAAGGAAGTTAGGGCGTTCACTTTGGAGAAGAGGCAACTGAGGAGGGATACGATTGAGGTCTACAAAATCATGAAAGGACTTGAACACGTTAATGTAAATCAATTATTTACTCTCTCAGATAATAGAAGGACTAGGGGGCACTCTATGAAGTTAGCAAGTAGCTCATTTAAACCAAATCGAAGAAAATTCTTTTTCACTCTGTGCATAGTTAAGCTCTGGAAATCATTGCCAGAGCATGCGGTTAAAGCAGTTAGAGTAAGTGGGTTTAAAAAAGGTTTGGATAAGTTCCTAGAGGAAAAATCCATAAACTACTGTTAATTAATAAACAATAATAGCTTGAAATGTATTTAATGTTTGAGTACTTGCCAGGTACTTGTGACTTGGTTTGGCCATTGTTGGAAACGATACTGGGATTGATGCACCCTTGGTCTGCCCAGTATGGCATATCTTATATTCTTATGTTCTTATTGGAGTTGGGGACTATGTTTTGATGCAAATAGGTTTGAATCTTGGAATAGTGCATTATGCTATACACAAAATGGCAAAAGTAAATTGTGTATCAGTAAAATAAATGTGAACAACTCTGACTGTTAACTAATTTCTTTAACAATATTTTTAAAAAACTCAGAAGCAACTCCTCCCAAAATGCAATACCAAAACAACCGCTAGAGAGGGAAAGAACTTGATTAAATTCTTCACTACCATAAGCCTTTAAATGACCACTTAAATAAGGAAGACAGTATCAGAACAAAGTGCTTGATTTTTTAATCCACTGTCTCTCGCCCGCAATGGGCCCCAGGCAGTATCAGCCTTATAAGCACTATAAATGTAATCATTTACTGTCTCCTTATAAACTGCTTTTGTCTACTATTGTTTTAAATTTTTTTTTATTTTTATTATATAAATTGTTTGCTTAAATACCAACAAGACATCTCTCAATTTTAATTTTGCTGAACGTCTGAGTTGAGCTAAGTATTTTTGGTTTTAAGAGATTTATAAAATTAAACTTTTTGTTCCCTGTATGTACCCGGATCAGTCCAGACCGTGGGTTGAGCCTCCTGTTCAGCAGATGGAGACAGACCAAAACTGTGAGGGTATCCTATATCAGGACAGATCCTACCCTACACCCCTTCAGTATTCATTTGTCTTCAGCAGGTGTAGGCAGCTGAACTTACGATTCCCCTTCTTCTTCTTCCCTTAGTTTCCCTGAGGGGATTTTCTTTACTTTTGGTCTGGATCAAGCAAGTATTAAATTCTTGTTTAAAAAAAATTTTTTTGAAAGTTTTCTCCCTTTTTTTCCTCACAGACAGAGTTCGGTCTCTTCACTCTGCTGGGAGCCTGGGGGGAGGGGGTGCTTGCCCATCCTAGGCCCCTTTTTCCCTGTGACCACCTGGGGTGATACTGGTGGTACAGTCCCTCCCCCATTATCTAGCTGTCCACTAGAAAAACAGTACCCTCTCAGGGAGTGTTTTTCCCCTGGCTTAGCTGAGCAGTTTAAAAAAAAAAAAAAAAGGTACAAGCAGGGCTGTATTTGTTACTTGTATTTGTTACTTTTTAAGAACTGTGGACAGCTCCGGCAGCGTGAAGAGTTCAGTCGCTGCTGACCGACTTCAGCCGTGCACAGCTCAGCTGTTTTTACTTTTTTAGCAATTTTTTTTTCTTCAGCGCTGATGCCGCGTTCCAGCGCCTGTAAACCATGTGGAGAGTCTGCCACACGTTTTCCCCCTGAGGCCTCTGTTCAGTGTGCCTACTGGGTGGGGAGAGTCCCTCATCGGTCCCCTCGCCCACAGTGACTCGGGGGCGAGTTCCCTGCCATGTAGCCAGGCCGTTCCCGGCCCGGAAAACCGCGGGAACGGCGGCCATCTTGGAAGCAGGCTCAAATGCTGAATCGGATGTGCAGGAGGAAGGTGAGCCCAATTTTTTAGTTTCTCCTGTGGTTTTGAGCCCCCCTCATGCCACGGAGGGGTGCCTGACTTTTCCCTCCTCCCCCCCCCCCCCCCCCCCCGGGAAGTTTGTCTTGTTTCTCCACGGAGTTTGTGCTTCTTATGCACAAGTCCTATTTAGCTAGCTTACAGCAGGAGGAAGATCCATCCCTGGACCCCCCCACCAGTGAATTTCTCCTCCGCAGCCTCCGAAGGTGCCGGAGGGCCAGGGCTCGGTTAGGGTGGTCCTGGGGGTCCCGCCGCCTCTGGATCCACCACAGTCGCTGCCGGTCCCAATTCCAGATCTGGATGTTGACCAGCTGTTTCCTAACCCCCCCCCCCCCCCCCCTCAAGGGGAACAATCCTCGGGTGCTACGCTTATTTCAAAAGGAGGAACTAGAACGCTCATTCCCTTCATTTTTCAGGAACTGGGAATTGAGTTGCCCCCGGCGGATGCGGTTACGGCCGCAATGCCTGCCAACATGAACCCGGTCCTGGCGGGACTTAGGGCTCTTCCATGTACTTTTCCTTTTCACCCTATGCATAAGCTGATTCGCCTTAGGGAATGGGAGTCCCCTGAGGCGGGACTCCGAGTGGGGAGGGCTATGGACAAGCTCTTCCCCCTTACTGAGGACTGCTTGAATCTACTTAAGATGCCCAAGGTAGATTCCTCTGTCACGGCGGTTACCAAACATACCACCATCCCAGTGGATGGGGCTACGGCTCTAAAGGATGTCCAGGACTGCAAGTTGGAATTTTACCTCAAATGCATATTTGAGGTCCTGTCCTTGGGAGTTCGGGCGACAATCTGCGGCAGTCTCATGCAGCGAGCAAGCCTCAGGTGGGTTCAACAATTACTCAGCACCCAAGACCTCCCGTCTGCAGAGACGGAGCAGGCGGGTCGCTTGGAGGGAGCGATTGCGTATAGGGCGGATGCCCTGAACGATCTGTGAGTGCAAGCCACGGCAATGGTCTTCGCGGTCTCGGCCAGGCGCCTCCTCTGGCTGAGAAATTGGTCTATGGACGCCTCTTCCAAAGCGCAGTTGGGAACCCTTCCCTTCAAGGGCCAATTGCTTTTTTGTGAAGACCTAGAGCAACTTATCAAATCCCTGGGAGAAAATAAGGTTCATAAGTTGCCGGAGGACTGCCCGAAACAGTCTAAGTCCTTCTTACCCTTCTTACCCTCTCGCACTAGATTTAGGGGGCAACGCCGTTTTTCCACCAGGGCAAGGGGCTCATTCCCGAGGGGTAATGCTTCCCAATCTCAATCCTGGCCTCATTCCTTTCGGGGACGTCGGCCTTTCAGGGATAGTAGCCAGCAACACTCGGTCACCAAGTCCTCCTCTCAATTAGATGGGGCCGGCTCATTCCTCCGTTCGAGACTTAGGTGGAAAACTGTCCCAGTTTCTCAGGGAATGGGCCACCATAATGATGGATCAGTGGGTCCTAGAGGTAATAGAAAAAGGCTATGTGTTAGAATTTGTTCGAGACCTATCGGATCTTCACCTGATTTCCCCCTGTGGAAGTTGAAAGAGACCTGCGGTCGAATAAACCCTGCGCAGGCTGCTGGAACTGGGGGCCATAGTCCCAGTCCCAGTGGAAGAACAAGGGTCCGGCCAATATTCCCCATTTTCGGATGGAAACCTTGAGGGCGGTGATAGCAGCAGTTAGATCCGAAGAATTCTTGGCCTCGCTCGATCTGACGGAGGCCTACTTACACATCCCGATTTGCTGCGATCACCAGCGGTATCTTCGGTTCGAGATACTGGGCCAAATTTTCAGTTTCAAGCGCTCCCTTCGGTGTTGCCACGGCACCGCACACTACCACCAAGGTAATGGTGGTAGTGGCGGCCACCCTGCGTCGAGACGGAGTCCTAGTCCATCCTTACCTGGACGATTGGCTCATCCGGGCTAAATCAAAGTCTCTTTGCCAGCTGGCGGTCTGCAAGATCCTGTCATGTCTGACCTCTCTGGGGTGGGTCATTAACTTTCCCAAGAGCAAGCTTCAACCCTCATAGACATTGGAATTCCTGGGGCCACGATTCGACACTCGAGTAGGCAGGGTGCTTCTTCTGGAGGACCGATCGCTCAAACTCAGGGGCCAAGTGTGCAATTTTCTCTCTCTTGCCCTGCCAACGACCTGGGATTATCTCCAGGTTCGGGGGTCCATGGTCTCCACTATCGATCTGGTCCCCTGGGCTTTTGCGCATATGTGTCCGTTACAGAAAGCCTTGCTATCCCACTGGAAACCGGTATCGGAACAGTTTCAGACGCCCCTGCCGCTCTCTGAGTCTACCGTTGCAGAACTGCAGTGGTGGCTATCGCCTGCCCATCTTCAGAATGGGATGTCCCTTCTGACACCGCAGTGGATCGTGGTAACAACGGACGCCAGCCTCTCCGGCTGGGGAGCTGTATGCCAGATCTAGTCTGCTCAGGGGTATTGGTCTCCAACCCAATCTCGCTGGCACATCAATCGACTGGAAGCTCGAGCGGTCCGACTGGCTCTCAAGGCCTTCCTTCCCCTACTTCTCCACAAGGCAGTGTGGGTCCTGTTGGACAATTCCACCACTGTAGCCTACATCAATCGTCAAGGGGGCACCAGGAGTCGCTTAGTCGCTCTGGAAGCTAGCAGGCTCTTCGCATGGGCAGAACGTCACCTAGAGCGCTTAGCTGCGTCCCATATTGCGGGGAAGGAGAAAGTTCAAGCGGATTTCCTCAGTCGCCAAAGGTTAGACCCAGGCGAGTGGGAATTGTCAGATGCAGCGATGAACCTGATCATCCACAGGTGCGGTTCCCCTCACTTGGATCTGATGGCCACCATGACCAATGCGAAAGCTCCTCGGTTCTTCAGCCGTAGACGGGAATATTGCACGGAAGTGGTGGATGAGGCCTGGTCCTTCCCTGGCCTCGCAACATTCTACTGTACATGTTCCCTCCCTAGCCATTAGTGGGCAAAGTACTCCGAAGAATCAAGCTTCATCGGGGCCTGTCATTCTAGTGACTCCAGAATGGCCTCGCAGACCGTGGTTTGCGGACCTCGTGAATCTATTTATTATTTATTTATTTATTTAATATCTTTTATATACCGACGAACGTTGGGAACATCTCGTCGGTTTACAGAGAACAGAACTTAGCAACAGGCTTTACAATTTTCACATGATTATAAGAGGAACAGTAATAACAATAACATACAAATAATAGGGTAGCTAATGCAAGTAATAATCAACTAAGTGGGATACATGGTTGGGGCCACGGACGGTCCCCTAAGCCTCGATCATCTTTCCCATCTTCTTCGGCAGGGTCCCATATTTTTTGATCAGGCGGATCGCTTCTGTCTAGCGGTCTGGTTTTTGAACGGCGGAGATTGAGAAAGAAGGGATATAAGGAAGACGTTATATCCACTCTGTTGCAGGCCAGGAAGCCGACTACCTCGCTTTCTTATGTCTGAGTATGGAAGGTTTTTGAAAATGCATGTGTTGCCTTGGGTATCTCGGCTCGTAAGGCTCCAGTTTCCCAGGTCCTTTCTTTTCTCCAGAACGATCTCGCCAAGGGGTTGTCGTTCAGTTCCAAGCGAGTGCAAGTCTCCGCTCTCGGTTCTCTCTTAGGTACCATTGACGGTTACTCAGTGGCGGCTCATCTAGATGTCGTCCGTTTTCTCAAGGGAGCCAAGCACTTGAATCCTCCGGTCTGGGTTATTTGTCCCTCGTGGAGTCTTAACTTGGTTCTCTGGGTTCTCTGCGAAGCTCCTTTTGAACCTTTAAGAAGGACTACACTCAAGGATTTAACTCTCAAAACCGTCTTTTTGGTGTCCATTTGTTCAGCCAGAAGAATCTCAGAGCTCCAAGCGTTGTCGTGCAGAGAGCCTTTTCTACGTTTCTCGGATTCAGGGGTATCCCTTAAGACTGTACCCTCTTTCTTGCCAAAGGTCATGTCTTCTTTTCATGTCAATCAGTCTGTGGAACTTCCAGCTTTTTCTTCACCAGAAGTAGCAAATACAGCTGGGGGTGATCTGCTGTGCCTAGATGTGAAACGGGTCTTGCTGCATTACCTTCAGGTTACAAATGAGTTTCGGGTCTCTGACCACTTGTTGGTTCTGTGGAGTGGGCCAAATAAAGGTAATAAGGCTTCCAAGGCCACTATCGCGTGTTGGCTAAAGGAGGCCATTGCGCCGGCTTACATCTGTAAGGGTCGGCCTGTGCCGGAAGGCTTAAAAGCTCATTCCTTACAGTCTCAGGCTACTTCTTGGGCGGAAAGTCAATCGGTCTCTCCGCAGGAACTATGTAGGGCAGCTACTTGGAAATCCCTGCATACTTTTGCTCGTCATTACCGTCTGGATGTGCAGGCTCCAGTTTTTGGCTCCTTCGGGCGGCAGGTTCTTTGAGTGGGACTATTCTCGGTCCCACCATGTTTAGGGAAGTTTTGGTACATCCCACGGTTTGGACTGATCTGGGTACGTACAGGGAAAGGAAAATTGGTTCTTATCTGCTAATTTTCGTTTCTGTAGAACCACGGATCAGTCCAGACACCCGCCCATACTAGATCTGATACGTCCGCTCGAATGTTCTATCTTTTTCTACAGGTTTTTTCAATTATCTGATTTGTTGTCTACTATTACTAAAGGCACCAGAAGCATCTAACAGATGAAAATAAAATTGTATGCAAGAGCGTTTTTATTCATACAGAATCCTTTCAATTGTTCAATTTGTTAGTTTTTTCTTATTGCTTGCTTGATCTTTGGGTAGTTATATCTGCTTTGAAAATACTTTATACTGAAGGGGTGTAGGATAGGCTCTGTCCTGATATAGGATACCCACAGTTTTGGTCCATCTCCACCTGCTGGACAGGAGGCTCAACCCACGGTCTGGACTGATCCATGGTACTACAGGAACGAAAATTAGCAGGTAAGAACCAATTTTCCTATAGATGTGTTGTTGGTATTTAAGCAAATAATTTATATAATAAAAATTAAAAACATTTTAAAACAATAGTAGACAAAAGCAGTTTATAAGAAGACAGTAAATGATTACATTTATAGTGCTTATAAGGCTGATACTGCCTGGAGCCCATTGCGGGCGAGAGACAATGGATTAAAAAATCAAGCACTTTGTTCTGATACTGTCTTCCTTATTTAAGTGGTTGTTTAAAGGCTTATAGTAGTGAAGAATTTAATCAAGTTCTTTCCCTCTCTAGCGGTTGTTTTGGTTTAACAATATTTTGACATGAGAAGAGTATTCCAGATAACCACTGTCTTTATTAATATTGTCACTGGGAAAAGACCAAGGAAATGAGCAATATAATCTGCTCCCCCCCATCTAGACATAAACTTTGGTTCCTCTTCATCCAGTTCAGATGACTGGGTTATGCCAACTGACCAGCAGATGCAGCAAAATCAACAGGCTTGCTGACATCACCCCTTATATGTATCCCTGCTGACCTCAGCCTGCCAGTATTCTTTGTCTCCAGCAGATGGTAGGCGAGCATCTGGTGCTGTGTCTGAGGCCTGTTTAGGCTGGTGTAAGAGGAAAAGAAAAATTCTAGAAGGCAGCTCCTTCAGTGAAAGGCACATCTTCCCTCCCTTAGTTGAGCAGAGTCCTGGCAAAGAATTCCTTGATTATGAAGACAGCTGTTGAGGTGAAAGAATATTCTTTCTCCCTTGGTTGAGCAGGGTCTGAGTCAGATAAGACTAAATTTCTCCTTATGTGAGATTTCTTGAACAACTCAAGGAAACACCCAAACAGCAACATTATTGTCTCATAAATCTTCACAGCTGCAACATGCCTATCCCTGATGCATACTGTTTCCCTGTAAATACCCAGATCTGTCCAGACTCATGGGTTTTGCCTTCCCTCCAGCAGATGGAGACAGACACTGCCACATAATCTAGTGTACCACCTGCAGTCCTTCAGATGGAAGAGGTGCAAAACTGTTCTATACCTATATATAAAAAAAAAAAAAAAGAATAGTGCAGTTTCGAGGAGTTTCCTCCCAGGAGGTTGGTAGATCCTGGTGGGGCCATCCCTCCTGGTTTGAGGTGGACGGGCAGGGAGTTGAGGACCCTTGGATCTCAGTCTTTTCATGATGGGATGCAACAGCTGGTGGATCCAGTTCAAGAGCACTTGCGAAACCTGTTGCTAATCTTCACCTCAGGGAAGTTCTCTAATTTTCTTGTCTTTTTCACAAAGTTTAGAAGAAACTAATTTAAAAAAAAAGAAATAAGTGTAGGAGCAGTTATTTTTAATTGCTTTCCCGGTTGGCGACGACTGCATACTGCTGCGTTTGGCAAGCGCTTTTTCCCAGTGGCTCCCACTAGTGTTTTTCTGCTTCAGGCAGTGCTGCACGTTCGGCACAGGACCGCAGCATGCTGCGCGGTTGCTGATGCACCGCACGTGACATGTGCATATGCCTTTCCCGTGCTGGCCAGTGTTCTCAGTGCCTCTTTGGGAGAGAGGTCACTTTGGGAGCGACTGCGGAGATGGCGACTTGGCAGCACAGGCCTGGGAGGTCTTTGGTTGCATTCCTGATGCCTCTCTGGGAGAGAGGGCACATCGGGAGCGACTGCAGACGAGGCGACTTGATAGCAGGGGCCTAGGAGGTCTTTGGCTGCATTGGTGGAAGAGGCTGAGTTGCAGTCGCAAGTTCGCAATTTACTGGAGAGCCAAGTGCCCAGGGTCTGGGAGTTACTTACAGGTTCTCGGCTCCATGGTGTCCAGTGCCTTGGGCGTTTGCTCATATGAGACCTCTACAGACAGCATTACTGTCGCGGTGGGATCCATTTTTGGAGCAGTTTCAGCTTTCACTACCGCTTACGGACTCAGCCAGTTCCAGTCTCTACGGTTGGGGGAGCTGTCTGCCAAGCCCAGTCAGTGCAGGATCAGTGGTTGGCAGAGGAAGTGTCTTGGTCTCTCAATCGCTTTCAGGCGAGAGAGGTGTGGTTGGCACTGCATGCATTTACTTCCTCTCTTGCGTGGGTGTCCGGACAGGATCTTGTCAGACAATACATCCACAGTGGCTTATTTCAACCAGTAGGGCAGTACCAAGAGTCGAGCAGTGGCTCAGATGGCTCAGGAGCTAATCTACTGGGCAGAGACACATCTGGCATTGATAGTGGCTTCTCACATAGGCAGGATCAACAATGTGTAGGCAGATTTTCTTAGCTATCAACAGCTGGATCCCGGGGAATGGAAACTGTCGGAGGAAGCGATGACTCTCATCTGTTATAGGTGGGGCAAGCCCTGCATCAGTTGCATGTTGAGCAAGCCCCTCATGGATTTGATAGCAACTCAGCAAAATGCCAAGGCACCCTGCTTCTTCAGCGTGGAGTGGAGGGAGTCGACGCCTTGGTTCTTCCTTGGCCGTGCGACATTCTATATGTGTTTCAGCTGTGGCCGCTGGTGTGCCAGATTTTGCTACGTGTGGGGCTTCAACCCAGAGTCGTGATTCTGGTGGCTCTGGAGTGGCCTCGGTGGCTTTGGTTTGCAGATCTTATCAATCTAATGGTGGATGACCCATTGGGACTCACTCTTCTGCCAAAGCTGCTGTGCCAAGGCCCCATATTTTCAGATCAGACAGCTCGCCTTTGTCTCATGGTTTGGCTTTTGAGAGGGAACTTTTAAGAGAGCACAGTTTCTCTGAGGATGTTCTTGTGTGAGCTTCCGTTGCACATACCTTTTCCTTCTTGCAAAGCGGTTACTAACAGCTTCAGGTTGTCAGATCCACTTTTTTTATGCTGTGGAGTGGTGCAAAGAATGGACTCATTCTACTTGTCCCAGGTGGCGTCCTGGGCCGAATGTCAACAAGTGTTGCCGCAAGAGATTTGTGGGACGACTGCTTGGAAATCTTTGCACACTTTGGCCAGACATCATTTGGATATCCAGGGCGCTGAGGCCATGGGCTTTAGTGAAAGTGTGCTTCGAGCGGGACTCCCACAGTCCCACCCCATTTAGGGAAGCTTTGGTATATCCCAGGAGTCTGGACTGATCTGGGTATGTACAGGGAAAGGAAAATTGTCCCTTACCTGCTAATGTTTGTTCCTGTAGTACCACAGATAAGTCCAGAGTCCCATCCAATTTTAGAAAGGGAATTTTGGAGAGTCTGCTTGATATCTTATTATAATTATTCTGAAGATGGGCATAGTTGGTTTGTTTTTTTTTTAGTCCTACATGTTTTACTGTGGGCAAGATTATCTGTTCTAAGTTTCCTCTTCCCAATGTTCATTCAGGGGATATGATTTTGTAATTATTGTTATTATTATGGTTGCTATCTTGGCTTGGGTACTACTTCAGGTGGCACACTAGGTTATGTGGCAGTGTCTACGAAACTTTCTCTGTCTCCATCTGCTGGAGGGGAAGTAAAACCCAGACGTCTGGACTGATCTGTGGTACTACAGGAACAAAAATTAGCATGTAAGATCCAATTTTCCTATAACTCACAACAGTGTTGAGGCCTGTTGTTAAGGTATCTAATTAAAAATTCTGAATCACCTTTCCCCTATTGTCAGAAACCTTCACATCATCTTATCGTTTCCAGTTCATGGCTACCTAAATGCCAAAGTTTTAAGGTAAATTAAGAGATGTCAGCAATGTCCCTCCAAGGAGTGACAAGGTGTGTGCAGTTTTTTTTTGTGTGCGAGCAACAATTTTTTAAACCAAGTTTTGAGCGTCAGTATTAGTGTTGCATTTTTGTATATAACACAAAGAAACATTTCTGTGAGTGATCATGTAAAACCTGAGTGATGCTTGAAAATGAATGAGTAATTGCACACATTCTCAGTTTAGAGGAAACTAAGGTTGTCAGCCTTCTGTTTGTCCTTGCCAGAAATAATTGTACAGCAAAATTTTTTTGTAGCAGTTAGTGCTATACCAGAACAATTTTTTTGTGCCAGCAAGTCAGAATTGTGTAGCAAATTTAATAATACCAGGTAATTATTTAAACCTTTTCTAATCTATCTCTGACATTTTTCCTCCATTTCTATTCAGTTTCCTCTTTTGTGTATTTTCTTTTCATGTATGTATTTTCTCTGGAAATTCCTGTCCTTGTTTCCTGTTTCCTATTATTTCTCACTCCTCTCTCTTCTTCCCCAGCTTACCCCCCTGCCCCTTCCTATTTTTTTCTCTCTGTGACCACCTTGTTTCCTGTCTCTTTGTCTGACTGCAGCTGCCTTTCTCCCTCCATACTTACAATCAGCAGAATGGATGCCTTTGAGATATTGAAAACTCTTCTAGCCCATGTCCTTCAGGGACTCACCAGGCCAAACAGCTCATCCACTCCTGCTTGTTGCATCCTTCCCTGTTGCATCACTGTTGCATCCACTCCTTCCCTGTTGCATCACCACCCTGAACAGCAATGCCTTCCTCTTGCAGTTGCACAGCTGCCTCAGTGCCCATAGTACAATAGTACAACCTGTGGCTACATCTTCACCATTGTCCTTGTGGCCATACTGCTCCCATATGCATCAGCATCACCTCTGCTGGCGGCCGCACTAGCTATACTCCTGCCTGCAGCCCTGGATCCAACTGATAGCTATGCAAGCACCATTCTCACAGCAACCCTCTCCTGCTTGAGGCCCTGGAAGGAAGGGGCATCACAGCTCTGCTGTTCTTCCCACTCTCCTATAAGTAGCAGAAGGCACTGGTAGAGAGGATTGTTGCATCGCTTTTGATGCCTATACTGGTCTGATACTGTCTCCAAAAAAAACAAAACTCTCTGATACCAAGAAATGTGTTCCTAGATTCTGGACACCTAATGTTTATGTTGGTTGTATACAGTATGGCCCCATTTATATTATCTGATAAGAATTAGTTCAGTGTAATTGTAAATAGTTTTATGGAAAATGCCTCATTTAGATGCAGTGATAGATTATTCCAGAGTCTTATTCTTATGTGCATTGTAAAATGTAACTATGCTTTAGCTCTGCTTGTCTCCTAGAATTTGCATGTTCATTATGTAATTTTCTGACATGTTTATCTCCAAATAAAACATCAATTCATGTTTTCATGGAACTCTTTCTTTACAGATTTCTGCTAAACTAGGAACAAATGTTGAAAAAGTTCTCCAGGAAGTTATTGCGAGAATTCCTCCGTGAGTCAACATCATGCCATGATTTTGTGCAGCTTTCTCTTTTCTCTCATCACCATAACTGCTTATATCAAATGTGTAAAAAAAAAATTTTTCCGGAATTTTATCTTTAGGGTCTGGTAGCATAGAACTGTAGTTCCTGATCATATCCCAGTTCAGTCCATACAAATGGGTTTTGCATCCCTACCAGCAGATGAGAAAGAGAATAAAACTTTTCAGGCACTGCTACTTAACAGAGGATGCCACCTGCAGTCCCTCAGTATTTCTCTGTCTCCAGCAGATGGTAGAGGTACAAACCTGCAGACTGAACTCAGTTTAAAAAGAAAGAAGAAGCGAAGACAGGTGCTGCCAGAGGTGTTAGGTTTGTTTGTTGCCCTTCCCTCTGGTTGAGCAGGGGGAGGGAAAGCCAGGGGTCCTAGTTCTCTCATTCTCCCTGAGGCCTTCTCACCTGCCCCATCGATTGAACCAGCGAGGAGCACCCAGAAGCAAGAAAGTATATTTTCCCTTTGTTTGTCTATCTGGGTTGCTCGGTGGCTGTTCCTTTTAAAAAAAGAAAAAGTGTGTAGTGCAGGCTTTTTTGCGGTTGGCAGTGTCGACTGAGCATCAGGGGTGAGAAGAGAAGCGCATGTGGCTCGATTTCAGGACCCCATGGACAGTTCTGGCAGCAGCATCAGAGTTCTTTTTTCTCCCACTCAGTGCAGTTTTTGGCTGCGGGCCGTGATGCGCTTCATGGCACCTCCTGCGGAGTGTGGGAAAGTTTTTATCGGGCCTGTGGTGTGAGGTAATCGCGCCTCAGTGAAGCCCTGCTATGAGCCAGCTGTGCCTCTGGAGGTGAATGGGCATCGGCAGAGGGCTCAGCAGGCAGACGTTGCAAGTGGTTTGCAGGCCCCATTCAGGAGTCTCCAGGGTGGTTGAAGGAGACTGTGGCCATTTTGCTTCCATATGGCAGAAGGCCTGTAATGGAAAGGGAGTTCAGGGACTCCCCTCCCCTGCTTTCTTCAGTACAGCAAGTGTCTGGAGAAGTTAGAGATGTGGCAGGGGATCCAGGAGAGGATCTGGCGGATAAGGAGGAGAGTGAGCCTGATGGGTTTTCTGCAGAATTTGCGTTTTTGCTGCATGAAGCCTATCTCACTAAGAAGGAAGCAAAAGTAAGCGGTCAGTCATCCAGAAGTCCCAGAGCTCGGCTAAAATAGCCGAGCTCTGGGACCTCCCGGGTCAGGGAGCATTCTTTGGCTGTTGGGATGATCAGGAACAGAGGAGAACTCTTTGGAAGATTCGGAGGGAGATTCTCCTCAGGAGAATTCACAAAATGACCTGGGTATTGATCCAAGTGCTAAGCCTGCTACTGCCCCGGTGGGCAGTAATCCGGATGCGGGGGATACTCCTCTCACAGAAGGGGATGACACTAGGGTGGTGAGATTGTTCCGTAAAGGAGGAGTTGTGGCCTCTCATCCCTAAGGTTCTAGAAGAAATGGAGATAAGGTCACACAGCCTCTTTAGGAAGATCTCTAGCTTGTCCGGTCCTGGACATCTTTTAGAGGCGCCGACCCTGCCACGGGAATGGTCGTCTTCTTGGTTAACGCCAACACTGTGGCATCCACCTTTGGAAGCTTACAAACCTCCAAAGTGTCCTCCAGCAAGGGATACAACCTGGTCATAGCCCTGGCCACTTTCAAACCTGCCTTTGTGGACTGCCAAAGGCTTTCCCTTTGAGAAGTTGAAGCTGCTGATTGACCAAGAATGGGATTTTCCTGAGGCAGGTTTGAAAGTGGCCAGGGCTATCTGCTGGTAGGGATGCAAAACCCACTTGTCTAGTCTGATCTGTGGTATTCCAGGAACAAAAATTAGCAGGTAAGAACCAATTTTCCTTTAGAGCACAGAGCTGAAAACCTGACAACCAATGTTGTCAAACCCAGATTTTGTAAAGTCTTCAAGGCAGGGCTGTTGTGGTCTTGGGAATTACCCTGGGCAGGGCTTTGTACATTCATGTCATTATACCAATAAGTTTACACTCGCAATTGAAATGACATAATACAATAAACCAATACAACAAAACAAGTATAAAACCAAAAAATAAAATATGTATGACTGTATGGGAGCACACACATTTTGCATTTGATTCTGAATTAAAACTATGATTTTGATTTGATACCTTTGTTGCTTATTCTAGGCCCAACATGGACCGCAGTGACCCCCTACGAGCGTTGGTTTTCGACTCCACTTTTGACCAATACAGGGGTGTAGTGGCTAATATTGCTTTATTTGGTGGAGAGATTTGTAAAGGGCAGAAAATTGTGTCTTCTCATACAACGAAAAGCTATGAAGTTAATGAAGTGGGGATCCTCACACCAAATGAACAGCCAGCTGAGAAACTGTAAGTAAGACATTATTGCTGTAATAAGTGCAGCACAATTACATAATAGCTCCACAGACCTTAGGGTTTTTCCTCCTGCCAGTGATTGCTTCATTAATTTCTGACTGGTATTTCAAACTTGAATCAATGTAGTTTTTATCAAGGACTAGCTGTAATTCACTGTATAATGAGTTAGCAGATTAGGGTGTGCTTGTAGATATGGTCCACTTCTTCTGCACTCAAGCAGGCCAGTCCACACCAGTGCGTTATGCACCTCTACCAGCAGATGGAGACAGAGTAAAGTTGACTCGCTGGCGTCATCGACGTATAGCCTGCCAATATTCTCCATCTCCAGCAGATGATGGACATGCATCTCCCTTCAGGGCAATGCTTGTAGTAAAAAAAACAAAAAAAAGAATTAGGAGAAAGAAGATTTGATGCACTGCTTGAGCTCCTGAGGTGACACCCGATTTAGTCCCTCACTCAGTTTAGTGCCCCTCTGTTTTTTTCTTATGGGCTTCTTCCCTCAGCATTTATTGTCTGTCTTTTACACCCTTTCCTTCTCATGTCTCTGGGGAGTTACTGTAGAGTGGACATGGCTTGGGCTCAGCAATTGAGCAGCCTTTGGCTAGGCCACGCTCCTCAGACTCTTTCTGTCTGTTATATGATAGGCCACGGCAGGAAACTTTCCTACATGCAGGCATATGCAAGCATTCTCGCGCAGTGATGTATTAACGTAAGCGGGCACGTGCACGCTTATTTGTGCATGTAAATCTGTGGCCTATATTTGTATGCTTATTTGCACACGGGGGGTATTTGTGTGGGTACTACTGCGGCGTACTTTTGGGTGTGTATTTGCATGTACTCTCAAACGCTGTTGGTAAGCGCATAGAAAGCCGCCTAGAGCCCTGTGCAGGAAGACTTTGGAGCCAGGTACAAAATGGTCCAGGTGCTTGGCAATCTGAGGCTTGCCATGTTAGGGCAATCCAGCCTTAGCTTTCGCTATGCCTGCGTCAGCACTGCTTGAATGCTCAAGGCGGTTTGACCACTACATATTTTGCTGATGTTAGGCCATCCCCTCAGGAGGGGGAGTGGTGTGGAAGGCGACACAGCGGATGTGTCCTCTTCCCTCTTGTTCTCAATGACAGAGACATCTCTGGCAGAAGGATCAGAGAGTATCAGGTTTGGGTCTGTGCGCCCTGTTTTGAATCCATCCTCCTTTTCTTGGGTGGAATTTGTCCAGGGCCTGCAGACTTTTCTGCAGGGGTGCCCAGTGGAGGCGAAGCAATCTACTAAGAGTGGTTTGTATAGTCAGGGCTCCCACTTGTCAGCCACTGCAGACAAGTGCCGTGGGGAAGCTGGCCTTTGTGATGTTAAGGGGGTTGTGGATCATGATACGTCGGATGACTCTGATAAGGACTTGGGTTTCTCCCTTTGGAAGAGGGAGAAATTCCGCCTGATTTGGATCTGCATTGGACTTTGCTTTGGTTTTTTCACAAAGATGAGTTGCTGAGTCTGTTGACTCAGACCCTGAAGACGCTTTGTGTGGATGGGGTTGACGCTGCAGGCTTGCAAATGCAAGATCCCATATTCCCTGTACGTACCGGGATCAGTCCAGACTCTTGGGTTTTCCCTCCCCACCAGCAGATGGAGACAAAGAAAGTTTTCCTGGCGTGTAGCCAGATGGACTCAGAACGAATGGGTATAGCATGCTCGTGTCAGCGGTTGGAGACGGATCTGATGTCAGCACGGGTATATATACCCCCACAGGAAGCGTAGCAACTTAGTAATTTCCGTCTCCAAAGCAGTTTGGAGTGCCTGCACGCTCGCTGAGCGTGTTTTCCAAATCTACTTTCTATTTGCTATTTTCTACTTTCTTTCAACTAAAACTTTTACAGCATCGAGCCCCGCACTCCTGCGGTGATACCCTAAGGTCCCTCCCCCAGTTGAGTTTCCCGGGGTGATTTCCGTGATCCCCCGGAGGTTTAAGTCCTCGGTCCGGTGGCCGAATCGCGGCAGGGACTTAGCCCCCGGGCGAGGTTCGGGTGTGGCATACGAGGCGCCTCGGTCCCGGCGTGGACGAGGCAGCGGGTGCATATCCTCAAACGCGGCGGTGAAGGTACTTGCCCTCTCCCCCCGCAGCCGGAGACCGCCCGGGTTCCACCCGGGAAGCGCCAAAGATCAGGTAAGGCGTACATCTCTTATTTCTGGTCTCCAAGGAACAGAGGATCGGCGGCGTGGCACGCCGTGGAGGGCGCCATTTTGTGGGCCCTGTTCAGGTATTGAGCGCCCGTAATAGGCGCAGCTCTATAACTAAGCGCATATTATATTCCTCATTGTGCGTATATTATACTGAGAGCATATTGCATACAATTGAGCGTGTATTGCTAACCGCTTATTGATGAGAGCCTATTGAATGCCATTGAGCGTGTATTGCTACACGCATAGCTGAGAGCATATTGCATACAATTCAGCGTGTATTGCTAACCGCTTAGTGATGACAGCCTATTGAATGCCATTGAGAGTGTATTGCTAACCGCATATTGCTGAGAGCATATTGAATGCCATTGAGCGCGTATTGTTAACCGCTTATTGCTGAGAGCCTAGTGAATACCATTGAGCGTGTATTACTAACCGCATATTGCTGGGAGCATACTGAATGCCATTGAGCGCGTATTGTTAACCGCTTATTGATGAGAGCCTATTGAATACCATTGAGTGGGTATTGCTGAGAGCATATTGCATACTATTGAGCGTGTATTCATGACCGCCTATTGCTGAGACCATATTGCATATCATTGAGCGTATATTGTTCGCCCTATATTGCTGCCGCATATTATTTTTAAGCGCCTGTTCTATTGAGCGTATATAGCTGCTGCTTCTTATTCTTATTATTATTGAGCGCCTGTTGTATTAAGCGCATATTGCTGCCACATATTATTAAGCGCTTGTTGTACTATAGCGCATATTGCTGCCGCATACTATTATTGTGCGCCTGTTCTATTAAGCGCATATTGCTGCCGCATATTATTAAGCGCTTGTTGTACTATAGCGCATATTGCTGCCGCATATTCTTATTGTGCGTCTGTTGTATTAAGCGCATATTGCTGCCGCATATTATTAAGCGCTTGTTGTACTATAGCGCATATTGCTGCCGCATACTATTATTGTGCGCCTGTTCTATTAAGCGTATATTGTGGCCGCTTTTCATTCAGCGCATACTTTTTCAATGGAACAGAACGCCTCAGCGTCTTCAGCGGGGGCGCCGCCTGCCTCCGGCATTCAAGCCCTCGGCCTCTGCTCCACATGCCAGCTTCGAGCCACGCACAGTGAAGGGCCAGAGTCCCTATGTGCACAATGTGAGGAGGCCGTGGGACCCTCGGGCCAGGACCAATCTCAGCCACGATTTGCTGACAGTTCCCCAGGGGCTACCCCGAATTTAGCGGTCAGTCTCGACCAATCGGGAATCCAGGGGGATCTTGTACCCCGGCGATTAGAGGCTGCTTCAATTTCCTGGGTGGATCTCTTTAAGGGGATTCATGCCTTTGTACAGATGCAAACGGCTTCCCGTCCAGGCCCTGCGGTTCCTGTTGTTCCTGCGGTTCTTGTTGTTCCTGCTGTTTCCGCGGTTCCTGCAGTGGCTGTGACTGCGGCGGCTGCTGCGGTGGCGGCTCCTGCGGATCCTGTTCCTGGACCCTCCCGCCCCTATCGTGAGCGGGTCCTTCCGCCGCTGGACAGTCCAGATCAGTCGGACCAGGAGGTTTCACCGGACGAGTCTGAACTTCCGGACGAGGGGGAGCTTCCCCCAGGGCTTGAGCCTTATAGAACCATGAGGAGGTTCTTCCCCAAGGAGGATCTCTCCGACCTGGTGTCTCAGTGTCTGGCGGAGTTGGATATTACAGGTCCCAGCGCTACGGTACCCTCTGCGCAGAACCCCCTGCTGGAAGGTCTTCGTCCTACAGCCCGCCATTTTCCATTCTTGCAAGCAGCACAACAACTGATAGATTTAGAATGGGCGGCACCAGCGGCTTCCTTCAAAGGGGGCCGGGCCCTGAAGGGGCATGTATCCATTGGCACCGGCTATCCAGGACCTGCTGGCGTGCCCTCAGGTGGACGCCTTGATTAGCGCTGTGGTAAAGCGCACTACCATTCCAGTTGAAGGGGGGACGGCCCTCAAGAAGCTTCATGACCGGCGACTGGACGCCATTCTGAAACAGACCTTTGAGGTGGCAGCTCTATCTTTGCGGATCGCAACCTGCTGCACAGTGGTGACGCGTGCCTGTTTGTCACAGGTCAGGAACAACGCTCCAGCAGCTGACATGGAGTCAGCTCTCTCGTTCCTCACGGATGCTGCATCAGACCTAGTCCGAACAACAGCCAAGGGGATCTCATCCTCCGTAGCTGCCAGGCGGCAGCTCTGGATCCGGAAATGGTCAGCCGATGCACCTTCCAAGACACGCCTCACCAGATTGCTCTTTAAGGGCTCTTTCTTGTTTGGCAGCGACCTTGATAAACTGGCCGGCACATGGGGTGCTTCTCCAGTACCTCGACTACCAGAAGATCGGTTCAGAAAGAACCAGCGTGCCTTTCCAAGGCCCTCCAGGGGTAGAAGCTCCCAGCGCTTCGTTCCCCTCATGAGTCGCTACCAGGCACCTCGTCCTCAGGCCCGGAATCAGTCCTTTCGGACCAAGCAGCGCAAGAGGGGAGCAGGCCCAGGTTCAGGTCCTGGCCGCACCTCACAATGAGAATCCGCCGATCCATCTGGGGGATGGAGCCATAGGGGGCAGGTTAACCCTCTTCTACCCCAGATGGGTCGAGATCACGTCGGACCAGTGGGTCCTCGCCATTATCCGGGAGGGATATTATCTGGACTTTCATCATCTCCCTCCGGACAAGTTTGTGGAATCTTCATGTCACAGACACAAGACGGCAGCATTGGAAGCTACCCTAGCGAGGCTCCTGTCCTTGAAAGCCATCATCCCAGTACCTGCCTGGGAAGTGAATTCTAGACACTATTCCATTTATTTCATGGTACCCAAGAAAGGGGGCACCTTTCGGCCTGTGCTGGACCTCCAGTCAGTCAATCGTTACTTACGGGTACCGAGGTTTCGCATGGAGACTCTGCGCTCCGTCAAGGCTGCAGTACAGCCAGGAGAATTCCTCACGGCGTTAGACCTGTGAGAGGCATACCTGCATATCCCGATCCATCCGGATCATCAGCGCTACCTACGCTTCAAGGTTCTAGGCCACCACTTCCAGTTTCGGGCTCTGCTCTTCGGGTTGGCCACGTCACCACGGACATTCACCAAGGTGGTCGTAGTGGTAGCAGCGGCACTCAGGCGGGAAGGAATTCTTGTCCATCCCTACTTAGACGACTGGCTGATCAGGGCGAAATCTCGAGAGGAGAGCCTTCGGACAACCGACAGAGTGATCGCCCTTCTGGAAAGCTTGGGCTGGGTAATCAACCTCAGCAAGAGCTGCCTACAGCCTTCCCAGTCTCTGGAATACCTGGGAGTACAGTTCAACACCCGGGCGGACACAGTCAGTCTCACTACCAAGAGAAAGTTGAAACTTCAGCAGCGTATCCAGTATTTGATGGGAGCCAGTCGGCCCATAGCCTGGGATTATCTGCAGGTTCTTGGTCTCATGGCATCCACCCTGGAAGTGGTGCCTTGGGCGAGGGCCCATATGAGACCTCTACAACACTCCCTGCTCTCTCGCTGGAGCCCCCGTCTACGGAACTATTCCACGCGCCTGCATCTACCAGCCAGAGTGCGGACCCAGTTGCGGTGGTGGTTTCAGTCCAACCACATGAGCAGGGGGTCGAAGATGTCATCACCCACGTGGACCTTGCTCACCACAGATGCCAGCCTGAGCGGCTGGGGAGCACACTGCGAAGAACTCACCGCACAAGGGCGGTGGAACAGAGAAGAGTCAGCGTGGAACATAAACCGTCTAGAGGCCCGGGCAGTCCGATTGGCATGCCTTCGATTTGCTCCCAGACTGAAGAACAGAGCAGTCAGAGTGATGTCCAACAACGCCACCACGGTGGCATACATCAACCGTCAGGGCGGAACCAGAAGCCGACAAGTATCTCTGGAAATCGCCCCACTGATGGCTTGGGCAGAGGCGAATCTTCAGGACATCTCCGCCGTCCACATTGCCGGGAAGGACAATACCACAGCAGACTTCCTCAGCAGGGAAAGCCTAAATCCGGGAGAGTGGCAGCTGTCCCCCACAGCCTTCCAGATGATTGTGGATTACTGGGGGATTCCGGACATGGATTTACTGGCGGACAAGTCCAGTGCTTAAGTACCCAGATACTTCAGCCGCAAGCGCGACCCGTTCTCACATGGAATCGATGCCCTGGTCCAGCCGTGGGCCTCCAGGGGCTCTGCTATACGCCTTCCCTCCGTGGCCTCTGCTGGGCGCCATCATCCACAAGATTCAGAAACACTGGGGCCTAGTTCTTCTAGTGGCACCAGACTGGCCAAGAAGACCCTGGTACGCAGACATGAGAAGACTACTGGCAGGGGAGCCTCTTCCCCTGCCTCCTCTCCGGGACCTTCTACGTCAAGGTCCCATCCTCCACGAGGATCCAGCTCAATTCTCTCTTACGGTCTGGCCATTGAGAGGGCTAGACTGAAGAAAAGAGGTTACTCTGCGCCCGTGATAGATACACTCCTCCGAGCTCATAAGTTTTCCACGTCCCTCACCTACGTAAGGATCTGGAGGGTATTTGAAGCATGGTGCGACACTCATGGCACCAATCCACATGCGACCACAATCCCTATTGTGTTGGATTTCCTGCAGGATGGACTTCAGAAGGGTCTCTCCCTCAGCTCCATCAAAGTTCAGGTGGCTGCGCTGTCTTGCTATGGTCCCAGGAGGGATGGCAAGACCAACGCCAAGCACCCAGATGTTTCTCGCTTCCTGCAAGGAGTCAAGCATATTAGTCCGCCACTAAAGTGGCCTGTGCCCTTATGGAAACTCAACCTTGTTTTGGATTTCCTCGCGGGATCCACCTTCAGACCCCTTCGGGGACTGTCTCTCCGTTCTCTAACCTTGAAGATGGTATTCCTATTGGCGGTATGTTCGGCATGCCGCATCTGAGAGCTACAAGCACTGTCCTGCCGTGATCCCTTTCTCAGAATCACTCCTGAGGCTATCCATCTTCGTACGGTTCCCTCCTTTCTACCAAAAGTGGTTTCACAGTTTCATCTTAACCAAACCATATCCTTGCCTACCACAGCGGGTTTGAAGAAATCTGAAGAAGGGCGTTTATTACGCCATCTCGACATTGGCAGATTGCTGCCCAGATATCTGGAAGTGACACAAGAACTACGAAAGACGGACCAACTGTTCGTCCTGCACAGCGGGGGGAAGCAAGGTGAAGCGGCCTCGCGGCCTACCATCGCCCGCTGGATTAAGGAAGTTATCAGAGCAGCTTACTTGGAGGCCGGGAAGTCTCCGCCTCTACAAGTCAAGGCTCATTCTACCAGAGCACAAGCGGCATCTTGGGCAGAATCCAGGATGCTGTCGCCTGCAGAAATCTGTAAAGCGGCGACGTGGTCCTCCCTCCATACCTTCTCCAGATTCTACCATCTGGATGTCCAGCCCAGGGAGGACTCTGCATTTGCGAGGGCGGTACTACATGGTCCTCAGGCAGCCTCCCGCCCAGGCTGGGAGTAAAGCTTTTGTACATCCCATTCGTCCTGAGTCCATCTGGCTACACGCCAGGAAATGTTGAGATTACTACCTGATAATCTCCTTTTCCTTAGTGTAGACAGATGGACTCAGCATCCCGCCCAGCTGCCTGTGTACATGGGTTTCACCGATCCAAGGTAAGCCATGTCTTCTGTCCCATAAGAGCGTACACTCTACCTGGTGTCAACGCCTTCCGGTTGGGAATGCTGGCGGTCTCCAGCTCCTATCAATCGGTCAGGGGAATCCTGTTTTCACTTTTCACTGAGCGTCAGTACACACATCCATAATAGCTTTTGCAAGGAAGATTACTGAGTTGCTACGCTTCCTGTGGGGATATATATATCTCTTCAAGGCCCAAAGCACAACACAATCCACAATACCACCCATCAACCACTCACCTTCCGTCAGGGACTTAGGGGTGCGACTTGACAATCAATTCAACTTTAAATCCTTCATTCACAACACAACAAAAGAATGTTACTTCAAACTTCAAGTGCTCAAAAATCTGAAACCACTTCTCCACTTCAGCGACTTCCGTTTAGTAGTTCAGTCCATAATTCTGTCCAAGTTAGACTACTGTAATTCTCTTCTGCTAGGTCTGCCAATCTCATCCATAAAACCCTTACAGATGGTACAAAACGCGGCGGCAAGGTTACTCACCAACACAAACAAAAGAGCACACATCACACCTATTCTGTTCTACCTCCACTGGCTGCCTATAAAAGCTAGAATTACCTTCAAGACTTTATCAATGATCCACAAGGATATCATGGGCAGCGCACACCTAAATCTTATCTCACAACTCCGCCTTCACACATCAAAAAGACCAATTAGATATAATTACAAAGGTTCTTTACATGCTCCCCCGATTAAGACTTCACTAGCTAAACGAGCACTCTCCACAGCCGGGCCCACCCTTTGGAACTCTTTACCGCCTGATCTTCGACTAGAAACCTGCCATTTAACTTTCAAGAAAAACCTGAAAACGTGGCTCTTCCGGCAAGCCTATCCGGAATCACAGGAACACTTTGACACCGGTCAAAGAACAAAATAGTTCAACATAAAGTCCATGACTGCCCATACACCCTCAGGACCAAAACACGCCTCACCTGGACAGTTATCTTATTATGAAAGACCCTTTCTTGTTACTTCAGCTTCAGCTCGTGCTCGTCTCATAGTTATGCCATTTTAAAATGCCCACTGTCCCCTGTTTACCTTTACCAGCACAATTCTTCCACCAATAATTTGCAATTAATAATACCTCTTACTCATGATATTTGACTAATGTATAGTCATTTTTATTTTATATATTTATTTATATATATGCATTTATATATATATATATATCTATACATAAGATTTAATATTTATTGATTTACGTTTTATTGTTCTATTCGCCGTTTATTGTTTAATGTTATGCTGTACTCTTTAGTTCAATACTCTGTTTTATTGTTTAATGTATCGCCTTACTTGCGAAAGTTTTGTTCTATGTAAACCGACCTGATTCGATTATGTATATCGAGAAGGTCGGTATATAAAAACTCTAAATAAATATACCCCCGTGCTGACATCCGATCCGTCTCCAACTGCTAGCACGCGGATACTATCCCATTCGTCCTGAGTCCATCTGTCTACACTAAGGAAAAGGAGGTTATCAGGTAGTAATCTCAACATTTTAGCCCAAAAAAAATCCTTCAAAAATTGGAAGAAGGATCCATCTGAAGAAAATAGGATAAAACATAAGCATTGTCAAGTTAAGTGTAAAACATTGATAAGACAGGCGAAGAGAGAATTTGAAATGAAGTTGGCCATAGAGGCAAAAACTCATAATAAAAACTTTTTAAAATATATCCGAAGCAAGAAACCTGTGAGGGAGTCGGTTGGACCATTAGATGACCGAGGGGTTAAAGGGGCTCTTAGGGAAGATAAGGCCATTCCATAAAGACTAAATTAATTCTTTGCTTCCATGTTTACTAATGATGATGTTGGGGAGATACCAGTTCCGGAGATGGTTTTCAAGGGTGATGAATTAGACGAACTGAGCCAAATCATTGTGAATGGGAAGATGTAGTAGGCCAGATTGACATACTAAAGAGTAGCAAATCATCTGGACCAGATGGTATAAATCCTAGGATGCTGAAGGAACTAAAAAATGAATTTTCTGATCTATTAGTTAAAATTTGTAATCTATCATTAAAATCATCCATTGTACCTGAAGACTGGAGGGTGGCCAATGTAACCCCACTATTTAAAAAGGGCTCCAGGGGCAATCCGGGAAACTATAGACCAGTGAGCCTGACTTCAGTGCCGGGAAAAATAGTGGAAACTATTCTAAGGATTAAAATCGTAGCGCATATAGAAAGACATGGTTTAATAGAACACAGTCAGCATGGATTTAACCAAGGGAAGTCTTGCCTAACAAATCTGCTTCGTTTTTTGGAAGGGGTTAATAAACATGTGGATAAAGGTGAATCGGAAGATGTAGTGTATTTGGATTTTCAGAAGGCGTTTGACAAAGTCCCTCATGAGAGGCTTCTAAGAAAACTAAAAAGTCATGGGATAGGAGGTGATGCCCTTTTGTGGATTACAAACTGGTTAAAAGACAGAAAACAGAGGGTAGGATTAAATGGTCAATTTTGTCAGTGGAAAAAGGTAAACAGTGGAGTGCCTCAGGGATCTGTACTTGGACCGGTGCTTTTCAATATATATATGAATGATCTGGAAAGGAATACGACGAGTGAGGTTATCAAATTTGCAGACGATACAAAATTATTCAGAGTAGTTAAATCACAAGCAGAGGACCTATCAGGACTGGAAGATTGGGCATCCAAATGACAGATGAAATTTAATGTGGACAAGTGCAAGGTGATGCATACAGGGAAAAATAACCCTTACTGTAGTTACACAATGTTAGGTTCCATATTAGGAACTACCACTCAGGAAAAAGATCTAGGCATCATAGTGGATAATACTTTAAAATCGTCAGCTCAAAAAAGCAAACAGAATGTTAGGAATTATTAGGAAGGGAATGGTTAATAAAACGGAAAATGTCATGCCTCTGTATTCACTCCATGGTGAGACCACACCTTGAATACTGTGTATAATTCTGGTCGCTGCATCTCAAAAAAGATATAGTTGCGATGGAGAAGGTACAGAGAAGGGCAACCAAAATGATAGAGAGGATGGAACATCTCCCCTTTGAGGAAAGGCTGAAGAGATTATGGCTATTCAGCTTAGAGAAGAGACGGCTGAGTGGGGATATGATAGAGGTCTTTAAGATCATGAGAGGTCTTGAACGAGTAGATGTGAATCGGTTATTTACTGTTTCGGATAATAGAAGGACTCGGGGGCATTCCATGAAGTTAGCAAGTAGCACATTTAAGACTAATCGAAGAAAATTCTTTTTCACTCAACCCACAATTAAGCTCTGGAATTTGTTGCCAGAGGATGTGGTTAATGCAATTAGTGTAGCTGGGTTCAAAAAAGGTTTGGATAAGTTCTTGGAGGAGAAGTCCATTAACTGCTATTAATCAACTTTACTTAGGGAATAGCCACTGCTATTAATTGCATCAGTAGCATGGGATCTTCTTGGTGTTTGGGTATTTGCCACGTTCTTGTGGCCTGGTTTTGCCTCTGTTGGAAACAGGATGCTGGGCTTGATGGACCCTTGGTCTGACCCAGCATGGAAATTTCTTATGTTCATATGACAGTGAAGAATGTTATTTCTGTTAATTTGTTTGATGAACTGGTGAGTGCTATTACCAGCACCTAAGATTAGTGCATGTTAATTTTTTAAACAAGCTCAGTGATTCCAAATGGTTAATAGTCATGTTCAAGTACAATCAGTTTGTCCACTGTTGCTTTGCCAGAGAATACTGGTGGGCTAATGTCAGGGCAGGGCTATATGTCTGTGACGTAGGTGAGTAAGCTTTACAATCATCTGCTGGTAGAGGTGCATAACCCACTGGTGTGGATTGGCTTGCCTTCCTTAGAGGAAAGGAAATTATCAGGTAAGTAGTAATTTCTCCATTCAGTGCATTTGTCAGGCTATATTTGTCACTTAGCTGAAGAAACGCCGGGATTAAAAAATCCCTTTGGTCTGACCATCCCTGACTTATTTGGCTATGTCAGGGGTGTTCCTGGGCAGAGCACTGGTTTCTGGCTTTGTTAGCTGGATAACAACAATTTTCAGCGTTATATGACTAAGATAGCCAGATCAGTTTAGGACAGTTGATAAGCAGTCCCAAAGTTAACCATATAAACTTCTCTGGCTAACTTTAAGACTGGCAACTTTATTCAGTGGTGTACTTGCACCACTAAATATCCTAGCCAAGTTAACCAGCTAACTTTGCCAGTGGCTGAACATAGACCTCTTGCTGGCCAGCTTACATTTTGTGGGGAAGAGCTACTTTTGAAAAGTAGCAGGAAAAACTTGGTTATCTTCAGAATGGTGACTTGCAGTCTGTTTTTTAATGAGTGGTAGTGGCATCAGTCTTGGAGAAAGAAGACTGCCCGCGTGCCTGGGTGCAGTGGCAAGATGAGAGAGAGGTGATTATGCACTGAACAGTGGACAGACTTGACAAGGGAAAGTCCTTGTTATGGTATTAAGAAGGGAGGTATGGGAAAAGGATATAAGTAAACATTTTTATTTACATACATATCTATCTAATTTTGTAATCCGTTTCTTTCCAAAGACTGAAGTTTCACTCTAATGCCAATTTTGTTTAGATATGCAGGACAGGTGGGCTATCTGACTGCAGGGATGAAAGAGGTGCAGGAAGCTCAAATAGGAGATACCTTGTATCTGCAAAAGCAGCCAGTGGAGCCCTTGCCAGGGTTTAAATCGGTAAAGCCAATGGTTTTTGCAGGTAAGTCTGCAACAGATTGAAATTTTGATTTATCTGTCTGCATGTCTGTTTCTGTCTTTAGGCTCTGCTTCCCTAACTCATGAAGGTGCCAGGAGGGATAGCCCAAACCAGGGTGCCAAAGCAGAGGTCCTTTTTGTACCCCAGATCAAACCAGACATGGGTTTTGCATCCCTACCAGCAGATGGAGACAGAGAACTAAAAGTTTGAGGCACTGCTATATAACCGAGAGTGCCACCTGCGGACCCTCTATTTCTCTGTCTCCAGCAGATGGTGGAGGTGCACAGTTAAGAAGAAAGAAAAAAAGAAGGGACAGAAGAAGAGAAGTTAGAAGATGCTTCCTGAGGTGTTAGGTTCCTTTGTGGGCCATCCCTCAGGTTGAGCCAGGCAAGTGGGGGGTTTGGTAATCCCTGATCAGCTTTAGCCCGCAGCAGATCCAGGAGTCTGACAGCCAGGGGTTCTAGTTCTCTCTTATTCCCTGAAGGCTCCTTCCCAGAGGTGTTGCAAGCAGAAGTATTCCTTTTTTTGCTTGAATTTTTCACTTTGCTGTGGCTGCTGTTTCTTTAAAGAAAAATAAAAGTGTTACATTTTTCTTTTAGCAGCAACCACTCGGGCTATTCCTGGTTTGATCATCAGGGTAGGCCTGGTCTGGGGAAGGGAGCAGTGTAGCTCCTCTGTTCGCTACTTCAGCCTGCTTGGGGAGCCGGAGGCTGCGTTGGGCCATGTTCCCCCTCCTCTCCAACGTCTGCGATCACGTGGCTTCTGTTCCTGTGCACCAGGCCCAGCCACGCGGAGACAAGATGTCTCCGATAGCAATTTCCCAGCGCGGGAAAGCTTCAGGCTGCTCTGGGAGCTGGAGGCTGCGTTGGGCAGTGTTCCCCTCCACTCCCGCACGCCGCAATCACGCGGCTCCTGTTCCTTTGCAGCAGGCCCAGCCTCGAGGAGACAAGGTGGCGCTGACAGTGGTTTCTCAGCATGGGAAAGCTTGTCAGGCCGACGGCCTGGCTCGGGGACAGCTGGATGAGGCGGTGCTATGCCATGATTCCTTTCTAGAGGGGAGGGGTCCTCCGTTGGGAACAAGACCGGTAGGAGAGTCACAGGTTCCCAAGGCCCTGTCAGGGTCAATACATTGAGCCTAAACAGCCTGTCAGGCAGGAGAAGGGCTACAGTTAGGAAGCTGATGGACTCCCAGGAGCCCAGGGACTTCCCTCCCCCATTTATCTCCATCTATCCTGTGGGGGCAGGGGGGAAGAGATGCAAGCTCTGGGCCAGACAGGGGAGAGGATGATGTGGAGTTTTCCTCAGAATTTGTCTTGCTTATGCATAAGGCCTTTTTAACCAGGAAAAGCACTGGCTATAAAGGGGCATTTCTGTTAGCTGTCTTGTCCTGCTGAAAAGAGGCCGAGGGTCTCCTTGGCCAGGAGGTCAGGGGACCTCCTTCACCAGCTGGGCCTGGACCATCCTGAGGAGGCCTAGTGGCTTGGATGCCCTGGAAAATGGTCTCGGGATTGGTCCATGAGTGGATCAGAATGACCCAGCAGATCTCTCAGTGGCTATCAGTCTCAATGGGGATAAGGATATGGTTGATCCGGAAGAGCTCCGGATAATGGAGGGAGACGACCTGCAGGTGGTTCGTCTGTTCCATAAGGAGGAGTTGAGGCCCCTTATTTCCCATGTTTGGAAGGAACTGGGTATTAGGGTGATCCAGGAGGAGCTGGACAATAAAAGGGTGGATGTTGTTTGGCCTCCAGGGCCCACCAAAAGCTTTTCCTCTCCTTAAAAGGATCTAGAAGCTTATGAACCAGGAATGGGAGTTCCCGGAGACGAGCCCCAAGGTAGCTAGAACCATAGCAAAGTTGTATCCCCTCACAGAGGATATCCTGCAACTCCTGGTGTTGCTGAAGGTGGATGCTTCGGTCTTGGCGGTCACTAACAAGACAACCATTCTGGTTGCAGGTTTGGCAGTGTTAAAGGATGTGCAGGACCGTAAGCTAGAGATTCATCGGGAGAGGATGTTTGAAGTCTTGACGCTGAGCCTGCAAGCAACGATCTGTGGAAGTCTGCAGAGGGCCTGTTTATACTGGATCCAGGAGAAGTCTTCAGCAGATGCTGGTGTTAATAGCTAGGCAACGCAGGTGGAGGCTGGGATTGCATATGATGCTGGCATGCTTTATGACCTGAGCTGGACTTCAGCCAGGAATATGGTTGCAGCGGTCTCAGTGCAACGTCTGCTGTGGTTGCAGAATTGGTCCACATCTCAGCTCTGTAATCTTCCCTTTAAAGGAAGGAAAATTGTTGTTCAGGGAGGACCTGAAACAATTGATGAAGTTTTTTGGGATGTCTAAAGGGAATAAGCAGCCAGAAGATAAGATGACAGTCAGGAAGTCTTTTCTGCCTCACTCTAGGTTTTGGGAGGTGCGGCAGTTTTCGTCCTAGTAAGGATTCTGCACTGTCTTCGGGGAAGAACTAGGGTTCCAGTAGGCAGCAGTCCAAGTTCACAAAAGTGATGGTGGTGGTGGCAGCGGCTCTCCACAGGGAGGGGATCCTAGTTCATACTTATCTGGATGACTGGCTTATCCAAGGGAAATCAGAAGAGGTATGCTGGCAGTCTGTGCGCACGGTGATGGATATGTTGTGATCCTTGATCCGGGTGGTGAATTTGGCGAAGAGTCACCAGAGCCATACCATATGCTGGAATACTTGAGGGAGAAGTTCGATACTTATATATAGAAACATAGAAATGACGGCAGAAGAAGACCAAATGGCCCATCCAGTCTGCCCAGCAAGCTTCCCTCATTTCTTCTCTCATACTTATCTGTTTCTCTTAGCTCTTGGTTCTAATTCCCTTCCACCCCCGCCATTAATACTCAGCTTGGAAGATACTCAGCTTGGAGGAGTTTTTCTCACCTCGGAGAGGATTCAGAAGTTACAATCCCAGGTGGTGTGGATTTTGCGGATGCCAGTGTCAAAGGCTTGGGATTATTTTCAGGTCCTGGGTTAAATGGCATCTACGTTGAATGTGGCCATGGACTTTTGCCCACATGTGCCCTCTACAGGGGGGTGTTGCTGTCGCACTGGAATCAGTTTTCAGAGGAGTTTCATTAGCCTTTACTGTTGCAGGGTACTTCCAGGTCCAGTCTCTCGTGATTGCTGTGTTGGCCCAATTTGGAGAAAGGAATGGGCCTGGAGGTTCTGGACTTGGTTATAGGGATCACGGATGCCAACCTCAAGGGTTGGGGGGGTGGGGGGCGATCTGTCAAGAACAAATGGCACAAGGACTGTGGTTGCCAGTGGAAGCATCCTGGTCTATCAATTGCTTGGAAATGAGCAGTGTGCAGGGCATTGGTGGAATTCCTTCCACAAGTCCAAGGTCAAATGGTCAGAGTGTTTTCGGACAATGCGACAACGGTGGCTGATATCAATCAGCAAAGGGGAATGAAGACTCGCACGGTTGCCCAAGGAGCCTAGGAACCTTTTGCTTGGGCAGAGCGACATTTGCAGGGGATAGCCACTTCACATGTTGCAGGAGTGGACAATGTGCAAGTGGATTATCTCAGCAGGCAACAGTTGGAACCGGGAGAATGGGAGCTGTTGAAGGAGGCCTTCAGATTTATCCAGTCTAATTGGGGCAGTCCCCATCTGGATCTGATGCGTCAAGGAGCAATGCCAAGGCATCAAGTTTCTTCAACTATAGACTATAGGTCGCAGCTGAGGGCATAGATGCTCGGGTTTTCCGTGACCAACAAGGATCCCCTCCCTGTGGAGAGCTGCTGCTACCACCACCATCACCTTTGTGAACTTGAGAGGTGCAGTCGCCAAACTGAACGGGAGGCCTGAAACTGGAAAAGTTACCCCAGAACCATAGCACAAAAAAACGTTGATGTTCTTCTCGAATGGGTTTATGCAGATAGGCTTCTGTTAAGTCCAACAAGGCCCGAAAAACTCCACTCAACAAACTGCTATCACTGTGCTTAATTCCGACTCCTGTCCTGAAATGCCCCAGACCTCCGCCCCACTCGATAAAAGGTATACACAATCACGAAAATACGCATGTACTCTTGACATTTATAAAATAGCTTACATACTACTTATGTACATATATGCTATTTTCACACATGTAAACCCTTTGAAAATCCAGCTGTAAGGGAGTCATTTTAAGAATGGCCACATAAGTATAAGGAGACCAATATTCAAAAAGCACTAAAACTGCTAACTTATCTGGCTAAAGTTAGCTGGTTATGTTATTCTGGATATTTAGTGGGATAAATGTCCTACTTAATATCCCTGAATAAAGTTAACAAGCTGAATTTTGCCAGTTAACTTTAAATCTAAGCGGCCATATTCAAAATATAGCCAGTTAGGATTAAAAGTTATCTGGCCTCGTTTGGCCAGATAACTTTAGCCTTAGCTGTGGATATATTTAAAAGAATATAGCTGGTTAAGTGACAATGGGCTTTTGAAAAAAAACATTGTGCTCGTGCCTCCCAGCCCGATTCCCAGCTCCCTAATTCATTTTGAAAAAAGTCCTCCAAACTCCTCCAACTATTTTTAGGCAAAATGTATGTTGAACATTTGATGCCATCTCTCCTTCCCAGTAAATAAGTTCCTTAAATAGGGCCCCTCCCTCTTCCACTCCCTTTCCATCCCCCTCAACCCTAACTATTCTACTTAGCCATTACCTTATTCTAGCACTAGGATCTGCTGAGAGGACTTGGGGGAGGAGCCCTCTGCACCTAAAATGAGCACTTCATCCATCTGCTGGATCTAGTTCAAAACCATTGGCATTAAAGAAGGTGGGCCCAAGAACAGTTTCTTCATGAGGCAATTGGCCTTCATTATGACTGCTGTCTGTGCTGTGCCCCCATACTGGGCTGCCATTGCATGTGCATGGATCGACTTTGTTAGTCCAGGAAAGCCAGTCCTCAGAACATACTGTGTGGGCACCACATAGGCGGAATAGCCCTGAACTTCCCCTCCACCTGGGCCTGAAAGCCAGGAACTGTCTTTATTCTCCTTCAGCTCAATTGCCTTCCTTTTTTTTCACAGCTTTATTGCAGTAACTAGAAGGCTATTCAGGAGTTAATCTGCCAGACAAGGCTGCCTTCTTAACCTCTGGCTCTTGCTGTTGCCCATCAAAAGGTAGAGGAGGAAGAGGGGAACCTGATCATCTGGCTATCATATTTCCCTTAGAGCTGGAGGGCCAGCATGTCAAGGGTCATTCATACGCCTTCTCACCCACCCCTGCTCAAATAGGGGGGGGGGGGGGAGGTGATTCCTTAAAACCATACCTCAGGAGCAAACTCTTCTAGGCAGTCCCTGTGGCACAGGATAATCTGTCTGCCATCTGATGGAGATAGAAAATACTGGAAAGCTGAAGCTGCACGGGGCCCTATGTAGTGTGAAGGCAGAGCTCTGCTCTGTATCTCCATCTGCTGGTAGTGGTAACCTGTGAATCTAGATGATCTGGAGGCATGATAAGGAACATCTGATTCAGCCAGATAGGAGAGAGACCCCGGGGCAAGAAGAGCCAGGTGTTCAATTGTAGCATGATGATGTGGGAGCCTTTTTGAGTCACTGTGTGCCAACAGCAAGACTTACCATGACGCTGGGTGCCAATATCAAAAGACCATCATTTTCAGCTGGGAGCTGAAACTGACCACTATTCCTATTTTTAATATTTGCGCTATGAATTTGTTACTGTTGTGCGAAATATAGGACGTTGTGCCATTTTGCTGTGATACATACGTTTGAAATTCAGCAAAGTCATTTGTAGTAGACCATGGCGATGCAGAAAAAAAATGCTCTGTTTTCCTCTTTTACACTGCTTCACTATTTTAGTGTCAAATAGTTGCTAATATTTTTTTTTTCATAATGCTACTTGGGAAATAAAACCACAAAGCTTATTTAGAATTAATGATGTGGAAAAATGCTTTTCATTTGTCTCAATTGCAGCTTAATGAATTGGGCATTTGTGATAAACTTGGTTAAAGCATATTAATTCCTCTTGATTCTGTTATTTTCACAAGGGAAAAGCGCTGCTTGCTGAAGGGCAGTGGCAGTTTGTCATCTATAGCGCACTTCCTAACTTCCAGGTGGCTAGAGCAGGAAGGAAATAAAACTGCAGGAGTAGAACGTTGCTAAGAGAAATTAATTTGCCAAGAAAAATCTAAACTTCCGTCCACAGTGGTCTTGTTACTCAGCGTCATTCTCACCAATAAACAAGGAGATGTATGTAACATTTCATGATGTGTCTTTTATATGTATCTGCTAGTAGCGCTCTGCAGATAAGTAGTAGTAATCGAGTTGCCCTTGTTTGATATTACAGGCACTAACCAATGGCAGGGAAGCTTTCAAAATGTTCGATGATATCAGTGTGTCTTGAAATTTAAAAGACTAAACTGGACTGGCCTATTTTTCTACAGGAAAGAAAAAAAAACCCTAGAATTTGAAGAGTTGGGGACGTTGGGGGGAAAATGGAGAGTAGAACACATGAAAATTGTGAGGCAGGGGGCTCTATCTATAGCCGAAGTTTGAATTAAATAGGATGAACAAATCTAAAGTTATTGGAAGGGGGGTATTGGGGACAGAGGGATATTTGTTTCCTAGTAGGACACAAAGCTAAAAAAAACAGTTCTAGTGGTAATATCTCTCTCAAACAGGCCGATACTGTTAACCCGTATTTGGACGCACATTTTCGACACGCTAGCTTTACACATTATTCAGTAAGGGGTAATAGCTCGTCGAAAACGCGTGTCCAACCCCCCGAGACTAATAGCGCCCGCAACATGCAAATGCATGTTGATGGCCCTATTAATCATTCCCGCGCGATACAGTAAGTAAAATGTGCAGCCAAGCCGCACATTTTACTTTAAGAAATTAGCGCCTACCCAAAGGTAGGCGTTAATTTCTGCCGGCGCTGGGGAAGTGCACAGAAAAGCAGGAGGTCTCAAAAGTTAACAAAAGTTAAAAATTAAAAAAAAAAAAATTAAAATCAGCCCTCAGGTTGAAAACCGGACGCTCAATTTTGCCGGCGTACGGTTTCCGAACCCGTGGCTGTCAGCTGGCTCGAGAACCGGCGCCGGCAAAATTGAGCGTTGGCTGTCAAACCCGCTGACAGCCGCCGCTCCTGTCCAAAAAGAGGCGCTAGGGACGCGCTAGTGTCCCGAGCGCCTCTTTTTACCGCGGGCCCTAATTTAAATATTTTGTTTTACTGTATCGCGTGCACAGGACACTGACCTGTGCGCACGCCGGGAGAGCGGGCGCTCGCCTGCTCTCCCACAAACTTTACTGTATTGGCCTGAAAGTGTTTAACTCGGATATGTGTTACATTTTGTTCCAGGGTCTTCTCAAGTGCTTGATTGAATTAATATTTACCATATTCCCTGTTTTTCTCATTCTCCATGCTCTATGAACATTAAGTTGGAAAGCTTCTCCTAAATATGTGCTAGTGAAAATAAAATGTTACTTTTTATGTTGTATCAGTCTTAATGCATCCGTTACATCTTTCAAGTAAAACTTCTGTTTGTTGTCCTGACAAATGCTGTATGCTGCAGGGAAGGCCTACAGCCCTGATAATCATCGTTCTTGTACATACTCAGATAATTCCAGACCAGTGGGTTATGCATCCCTACCAGCAGATGGAATCAGAGACAAAACTTTGAACACTGTTACATAAGAGAGAGTGCCACCTGCAGTCCCTCAGTATCTCTCTGACTCCAGCAGATGGTAGAGATGCTAACTTGCAGTCTAAGATTTAGATAAAAAAATAAAACAAAAAAGATTAGTTGAGCTAGTGTAGTGTGTTGCTCCTTGAGGTGTTAGGCATTGTCGCAGGCCATCCCTCAAGTGGAGCTGGGCGTCCGGGGGGTTGGTTACCCCTGACTGCATTTCACCCGTGTGCCTGCCGGTGAGCTTGATATCCAGAGGCTTCTGGTTCCCTTGGCCTCCAAAGCAGTTTCCCCATGCCTCTGGCCCTACTCTTCAGCAAGGTTTGGTAAAGTTGAGTGTTAGGACAACAAGGTTTTTTTGGTGTTTTTTCTATCGCTTCAGGTAAGCCTCCGGAGTCAGCCGGGGCGGTGGGGACTGTATCCTGAAGCCTGGTGCAGGGCAGAGCAGAGGCTGTGAGGAGGTCGGCAGCCTGGAGCTCCGGGTGGGCCTGACAGCTTTTGTGCTTCTCGGCTGAGTGGGGGAGGTTTCCTTGCCGCCCCCTCCCCGGGGTTCGTCCTTTCAGGCCTTCCCGCGGTGCGGGAGTCACGGTTGGGGCCGGAAGCAGCGCGTTGTAGGAGCTTTGGTTTGCTTGCTGGTGACTGTTGAGGCTTCTTGTGCGGCAAGCACCAGGAGACCGGCTGGGGTTGCGTTCGGCCGGACTTTCGATTCCCTCCGCGGACGCGGGGTTTTCAGATCTGCAGGGGATGGATTCACTCTCCCCCCCCCCCCCCCCCCGTCCCCGATGGAGCTAGGGTGCACAGCTGGAGATGATCAGCAGCATGGGTCCCCACAGGGGGCAGGGGAGGTGCAGCTGGACTTCTCCCCTGAGTTTGTTCTTCTCCTGTATCAGGCTTTTTTGGCCAATTAGAGGGCGAGAGTCAAGAGGAATGCAGAGCGACCTGGAGACCCTGTGGACGGAGGTCCCAAGCGGGCTTCTCAGGGTCCGCCTGAGCTCCTTCGGCAGCTGGGGCTTCTTCAGTCTGGAGGCACAGATGCAGCGGTGATTGACCAGCAGGGGACTCATCTCACCCTCTGGGGACAGATATGCGCCCTATCCCCCCCCCCCCCACCTGGGAGACCCCATCATGGACGACCCGACCCTAGATGAGTTCCCAATTCTGGATGGGGATGTCCCTCGAGTGGTACGGTTGTTCAAGCTCGAGGAACTACGCCCCTTGATTCTCCAAATGCTGGAGGAATTAGGGGTTAAGGTCTCCCTGGAGGAATCCGATAGTGAGGGGGTTCAATCCCAGTCCTCGATGGTCTTCGAGGATCGATGACGGCTTTTCCACTGCCCAAGAAGATCAAGAAGATAATGACCTGGGAGTGGGATTCCAGTTTGAAGGTGGGCAGAGCAATTTCCAAGCTTTATCCCATGAATCTGGAAACGGACCTCCTGAAGGGTACCACGAGTGGACGCAATTGTTTTGGCAGTCACTAAGAAGAAGACAATTCCGGTGGTTGGAGCAGCAGTGCTGAAGGACATGCAGGACCGCAAAATGGAGATTCAGTGGAAGCTGTTGTTTGAGGTTGCTGCGGTATGTGCCAGCATGATGCAAAGGGCCTGTCTGTGTTGGGTCCAGAAGGTCTCAGAGGTGGCATCTGGCGACCTTTTGCCCTTGCAAGCAGCCCGCCTGGAGGCAGGGGTAGTGTATTTTACCGATGCTCTGTATGACTTGGTGCGGACTTCAGCACGTGCCATGGTTCCTTTGTCACGGCCCACAGGCTTTTGTGGTTGCAGAACTGGTTGGAGGCTTGTCTTCCAAGGTGCATCTTTGTAATCTCCCCTTTAAGGGAAAGCTCCTCTTTGGGGAGGATTTGGACCAGTTGGTGAAGAGGTTGGGGAGACTAAAGGAAATCGGTTGCCGGAGGATAGGAAACATAATAGGAAGGTGTTCCCTTTCCGAGCTCGTTTTCGGGATTCTCGGACGTTTTGGTCCGGTAAACTGGTTCTGCCACCCGGTTCCAAGCAGGGCTTTGGTCGACAGCAGTCCTTTTGTGGAGGCCAGTGGATTTCAAGAGACAGCACCGGCCAGGACTCAGGCGGTAGTAAACTTGTGCAATATTGGCAGGGGCCCCCACTCCCCTGGAGAAGCAGTAGGTAGCAGATTATCCAAATTCTATGAGGAATGTGCTGCGGCAGTCAAAAAAGCAAACAGAAGTTTGGGAATTATTAGAAAGGGAATGGTGAATAAAACGGAAAATGTCATAATGCCTCTGTATCGCTCCATGGTGAGACCGCACCTTGAATATTGTGTACAATTCTGGTCGCCGCATCTCAAAAAAGATATAATTGTGATGGTGAAGGTACAGAGAAGGGCTACCAAAATAAGGGGAATGGAACAGCTCCCCTATGAAGAAAGACTAAAGAGTCTTTTCAGCTTGGAGAAGAGACGGCTGAGGGGGGATATGATAGAGATGTTTAAAATCATGAGAGGTCTAGAACGGGTAGATGTGAATCAGTTATTTACTCTTTCGGATAGTAGAAAGACTAGGGGGCACTCCATGAAGTTAGCATGGGGCACATTTAAAACTAATCTGAGAAAGTTCTTTTTTACTCAACACACAATTAAACTCTGGAATTTGTTGCCAGAAGATGTGGTTAGTGCAGTTAATATAGCTGTGTTTAAAAAAGGATTGGATAAGTTCTTGGAGGAGAAGTCCATTACCTGCTATTAAGTTCACTTAGAGAATAGCCACTGCCATTAGCAATGGTAACATGGAATAGACTTAGTTTTTGGGTACTTGCCAGGTTCTTATGGCCTGGATTGGCCACTGTTGGAAACAGGATGCTGGGCTTGATGAACCCTTGGTCTGACCCAGTATGGCATTTTCTTATGTGCTTATGACTGTTGAGTCTAGGAGGTGGTCAAATATGGTTATACTCTAGATTTCTTGTATCCGGTTCGGGACGCCTTTGTGGAGTCACATCTGGTTTCACACGACAGGAGAGAGGCCATGTGGGGGCGACCCTTCAGAGGCTTCTTGACTTAAATGCAGAACAGGGTCAGGGTTGGGACTCTGTGTACTTCGTGGTCCCCAAAAAGGAAGACTCCTTTTGACTTATCCTCAACCTGCAGAAGGTGAACTGGCGTTGTGGGTACCCAAGTTTAGTATGGAAACGCTACGCACTGTAGTTGCAGCGGAGCACAAGGGGGAGTTTCTAATGTCAGTGGATCTGACGGAGGCCTATTTGCACATCCCGATCCAGCAGGACCATCAAAGATTCCTAAGGTTCAAGGTGCTGGGATGACATATTCAGTTTTGTGCTTTCCTTTTTGGGTTGGCTACGGCACCTTGCACATTCACCAAGGTAATGGTAGTGGAGGCAGCGACTCTGTGCAAAGAAGGGATCTTGGTACATCTGTATTTGGATGATTGGCTCATCTGAGCCAAGTCTCACGAGGAATGCGAGTGGTCTTTCCAGAGGATAATAGGCACGTTTAGGTTTCTCTGTTGGGTCATCAACCTGCAGAAGAGTTAGCTGGTGCCAATGCAATGCCTGGTGCACCTAGGAGCACAGAACCAACAGTCTGGGATTATCTCCAAGTCCTGGGCTCCATGGCATCCACTTTGGAGTTGGTTCCCTGGGCATTTGCGCACATGAGACCATTACAGCGTGCACTGTTGTCCATGTGGCATCCTATTTCGGAGCAGTTCCATATTCCCTTGCCTCTGCTTCAAGAGCTCAGACACAATCTCTCTTGGTGGCTGTCACATCACAGTTTACTGAGTGGTGTGGATCTGGATCCCCCGGATTGGGTGGTGGTCTCGACGATGCCAGCCTGTCCGGGTGGGGAGCAGTATGTCAGGACAGGATGGCTCAGGGTCAATGGCAAGTGGCGGAGAATCGTGGTCCATAAATATTCTCGAAACCAGGGCGGTTCACCAGGCCCTTCAGGTGTTCCTACCCTTAGTCAGAGGTCGGATGCTGCGTGTGCTGTCTGACAATGCAACCACAGTGGCGTACATCAACAGGCAGGGGGGAACGAGGAGCCCAGCGGTGGCGCTGGAAGCGAGGCAGTTGTTTGCTTGGGCCGAGCTTCATCTGGGGGGGCTCGCCACGTCTCATTTCATTTCATTTATTAAAATTTATTAATCGCCTGTCACAAAATAGGTCTAGGCGATTTACAATAAAACGTACATAAAATAATCTGAAAACCTAAAGTACAGCAAACAGTCATACCGTTATCGACAAAAATAAATAACAAGCACAAAACAGAATACATTTACCAGAGGAAGTTCATATTGTTTCACCAATAATAATTATCCATCTTCAGTTTAAAGCACTCCATAAGCATGTTGAAGAAGAAAGTTTTTTAATTGACGCCTACATTTTTTTACATTATTTTGTGTGCGTAACTCATATGGAAGGGAATTCCATGAGGCAGGAACAGCTACAGAAAAAGATGTTTCACAAGTTGAGGAAAGATGCGCAAGATGAACAGAGGGTATGTCAAGTAGACTGAGTTGTGAAGATCTCAACCCACGAGTAGGTTTATAAATTCTTAGTAAAGCGTTGGTCCAAGGAGTGGACTCAGGACTAAGAAATTTGAAAACTGTCATAGCAATCTTATACCGCTCAGAGATAGATAACCACTTTAGATTAGAAAGAATTGATGTTATATGCTCAAATTGCTTAATGTTAGAGACAAGTCTAGCAGCTGAATTAATTAGGAACTGCAAAGGTTGTAGAGTAGATTTAGGTAAGCCTAATAACAATCTGTTTCAATAATCAACGTGGAAAGATGATAGCTCGCACAACAGTATGGAGATCCGAATCAAAGAGCAAATGACGTAAACCTGATATTAAACAATGTTTATAAAATCCAGTTTTGATGATTGCCTTTATTTGAGGTTTAAATAATAACGTGGCATCGAGCAGACCGCCAAGACTCTTAATAGGTTTATTAAGTGAAAAGGAACAATTATCAAGTGTAAAGGTATCTTTTTTAGATCAGAATGAGGTTAATGCATCAATAAGAACTGGTTTTTTTTGTGTTAAGTGAAAGTTTATTCTGATGTAGCCATTGTTTTATTGTAGATAAGCATATTTGAAGGTGATCAATTGTACTTTGCCAGGGGGTTTGAATTTTAATGTAAAACTGTATATGTCGCAGGCATAGACAACATGCAGGCGAACTTTCTCAGCAGACAGCAGTTGGACCCAGGAGAATGGGAGTTGTCTGCTGAAGCGTGGAACCACATTTGCACCAGGTGCCCCCCACCCCCCCCCCCCCCCCCAGCTGATCTGATGGCGACTCGTGCCAGTTCAAAGACGGAAAGATTCTTCAGTTTACGAAAGTAAAGCGAATCGGTGGGGCTCGATGCCCTGGTGTGTCCATGGCCCAAACAAATTCTTCTTTTTGTCTTTCCTCTGTGGCCTCTGATCGGACGCGTTCTAAGGCGGATAGAGGCGCATCATGGTATGGTAGTACTAGTGGCACCGGAGTGGCCCAGACGTTCCTGGTTCATGGACCTGGTGCAGCTGGCGGAGGACGGTCCTCTTCGGCTGGCCCATCTGCCACGTCTTCTTCGGCAGATGGGCCCATATTCTCGGATCGGAAGGATCACTTCTGTCTTGCGGTTTGGCTTTTGCCTGAAAGGATATTCGGAGCTGGTCATTTCCACTCTTTTTCAGGCTAGGAGACCCACTATGTCGATGGCGTATGTCAGGGTTTGGAAACTGTTTGAAGGGTGGTGTCTGCAGAGGAAACTGAACCTCATGACGGTAGAGGTGTCGCAGATCTTGGACTTCCTGCAGCAAGGCTTAGCTAAGGGCGTGGCTTTTAATTCATTTCGAGTGCAGGTGGCGGCCTTAGATGCTCTTAGAAACTCATCTCAGTCATGGAACCTGGCAGCCCATCCAGATATCATCCGATTTCTTAAATGCGTGAAACATTTGCGGCCGCCAGTGCATAAAGTGTGCCCGGAATGGAACTTAAATTTGGTTCTCCGCGCGCTCTGTGGGGCTCCGTTTCAGCTGTTGAGGAGAGCGTCCTTGAAGGATTTGACGCTGAAGACGGTGTTCCTAGTGGCCATTTGTTCGGCACGAAGGGTTTCAGAGCTGCAGGCTCTTTCTTATAGGGACCCTTTCCTGAGAATTTATGGGGACAAGGTGTCTTTGAGAACAGTGCCTTCCTTTGTGCCCAAGGTGGTTTCTTCCTTTCATGTCAATCAGACTGTGGTGCTTCCAGGGTTTCCGGATTAGTCACAGGAGTCTCCCCAGCTCAGGGAGCTGCATTTGTTGGATGTGCGGTGCATCCTTTTACACTATTTGGAAGCTTCCAATGACTTTCAGCGGTCAGACCATCTCTTTGTCTTATTTTCCGGGGCCAAGAGGGGGGGACAAAGCGTCGAAAGCTTCCATTTCCAGATGGATTAGAGAAGCCATCTGTGCCACATACATTTCTAAAGAGAGACAGACTCCTGTGGGATTTTAAGGGCTCACTCCACAAGGGCGCAGGCGGCCTCCTGGACGGAGTGTCAGCTTCTCTCTCAGGAGATTTGTCGAGTGGCTGTCTGGTCTTCTCTGCACTAGATTTTACCATTTGGATATGAGGGCGCAGGTTGAGGCATCCTTTGGTGAGAGTGGTTCTGCATGTGAGTCTTTTGGAGGCCCGCCCAGTGTAGGGTGGCTTGGGTACATCCCACTGGTCTGGAATGATCTGAGTAAGTACAGGAAATGAAAATTGGTTCTTACCTGCTAATTTTCGTTCCTATAATACAGCAGATCATTCCAGAAGCCACCCAGTTCTGACTCCGAAAGACTGGCTGTTGGCTGGTGAGCTGTTAGAGTCTGCAGAAACATTTGGCTTTATAGCTTTGTTCAAAGCAGGGCCGGTGGTTTCCGGAACGTTTCGTTGGTTAAGGGCAACCTGGACTTCTGGTTTGTTGGGAGGGGTCAGGTCTCCCCTTAGTTGAAGTTTAGTTTTTGAGGCTTGGGTACAGGCCAATACTGAGGGACTGCAGGTGGCACTCTCTCTTATTTATTTTTATTTTATTTTAAAAGTTTTTATATATCGCAAAATGGTCAGGGTCTGACCGTCTAGGCGGTTTACAATAAAAACATACATAATTAAAACAGACATTCATTCATGCATATTCAATGCAATATAAAATTAACACCTTAACAAATTCATTTCTAACATTAAGAACTATATAGCATAGTAGATTTTGTCGTGTGAATCGGATTATTGTATGAACAATTTTAGTCAGTTTAACTGATACTGTAGGCAGCCATAAACAGATATGTTTTCAAATGTTATTTAAATTCTCCTGTATTTTGTATTAATCTGATGTCTTCTGGAATAGGATTCCAGAGACGAGGACCTGCAACTGAGAAAACCCGTTCCCGTGTCATGTCCAGTCTTGCCTTCTTTATCGATGGAACTTCTAAAATACATTTATCCATGGAACGTAGTTGTCTTGATGGTTTATATATCCTGAGTAAAGAGCAGAGGCATTCAGAGTTAGTTGTAGATTATGTATTATTGTGAGGATTTTATAGGAAAATACGGTAAGATATGTTGCAGTGTCCAAAGTTTTGTCTCTAATTCCATCTGATGGTAGGGATGCATAACCCACTGGTCTGGAATGATCTGCTGTATTAAAGGAACGAAAATTAGCAGGTAAGAACCAATTTTCCTGTAACTGGGCAACTGCTTATATATTTCCAGAGTCCCCTCTTCCTCCCCCTGCTTTATTTTCATTTGAATTCACTTTGAGTTGCAGATACAATGTGCTTTTACAAACTCTAATATTAAAAGGCGAGAACACTGGAATGTGACTTTGTGGTCCCTTAGAGGCACACATTCCATACCACTGATGGACACAGAGAGCTAAAGATTTAGGGTACAATTGCCAGTGATAAGATGGAGAGGAATAGTCATGGTCAGGGTAACGAAGAGTGAGTTGAACTTAAGTGGTAAGGTCAGAGTTTTCGGACACTGTGTGGCATCCTGAAGGAATTGTGTGATTCATGAGACCATTTATTGAAATTGCTGAGAAACTATCATTAATGAATCCCATAGATCAAAATGCAGTGGTTTTAAATATGTATTTCCTCTGTAGAACATTCACACTAAATTACAAGAAATAGACACATCCCCCATCAAGATGTATGGTATTCCTGACTGGCTTCTTTTGCTGCTTTTATTATACACCAACATAAGAATTATCCAGAGATATCCTATGCAGGGTTGTCTTTAGCCAGTTGTGAACAGTGTGACTGCACTAGGCCCCATGACGGTCAAACCACTGATTCCTTCATGGACCCATCAGTTGGGGAATAAGAAGTGTAGCAGAGATGGCTTCTACACAGACACGAGCTGTTCCAGGAGCTCGGCCCCTTTTTCCTCTGAGCTGGTGATCAAGGGCAGCAGCTGCAGGAGTTAGGAGGAAGCACTGTTGAGCTGCTACTGCTGCTGCTTCCTTGCCTCATCTAGCCGATTGGCTCTTCTAAGTAAAATCAGCCAGTCAGCTGCAGAAGCTTATTAATATTCCTCCTGGCTCCTGTCTGTAATGGGTGGGTAAGGGGAGGTGAGGGATGATGGAGCAGAGCATTTGGAGAGAGGGGAGAGGAGAGGGTGAAAGCAAGCAGGGAGGTGAGAGAGCAGATTAAAGAACAAGGGTGGAGAAAGAGATGAGGACAGAGGCGTCTGAACAAGGATGTGGGTGGTGAAAGATGACCAGTACAACTGTACTTTAGAACAGTAAGCAACCAGTATCAGTTTGGCCTTTTTCTTAATGATATTTGTGATGAGTGCAACCACGATAAATGAGCATTCAAACAATGTTATTCTAATAAAATACAGTGCAGTTTACCATTATATCTGCAATTAGTTTTCAGTCTTGTGCACTTGGTGAAAGGCTGCATAATTCGTTCATCTTCTGACCTTCATTGCTGTATTTGGACAGGAATGTATCCAGTGGATCAGTCAGACTACAACAACCTGAAAAGTGCTATAGAAAAATTAACTTTGAATGATTCCAGTGTCACAGTGCATCGGGACAGCAGTGCAGCTTTTGGAGCTGGCTGGAGGTGAGGCTCATACCTGTTTTAAAGGGGAAATACCATTGACACAGGCTTTATATATATATTGTGGTTTCCACTTGGGTGGATGCTGTATATAACAGTTTTTATTTTTGTTCTGCTGGATGTTTTTTTAAAACAATGCTTTGAGACCAATATTCTCAAAGCCATTTACCTGGATAACGCAAGTAATCCGACTAAATGGCAATTCCCTGTACGTACCCGGATCAGTCCAGGACAGCTGGGTTTTGCCTCCCCACCAGCAGATGGAGACAGAAGAAGACTTTGCGGACTCTGTCCTATACCCCTGAGGTGCCACCTAGTGTCTGCCAGTATTCTTCTGTCTCCAGCAGATGGTGGAGGTGCAAAGCCTAGTGTCTCTCGGTGGTGCTAAGTTAGGGATTGGTTCTTTAGCTTAGTGCTGCTGTTGTTCTTCAGGTTAGGGATCTTGGTAGGGTTCCTTCTATTTTCAAAAAAAAAAAAGGCAGTGCAGCATCTAGCCTCCCAGGGGGTTGTCAGGTCCTGGTGGGACCATCCCCCCTGGTATTAGAGGCTGCAGAGCAGAGGGTTGGGGACCCTACTTCTGCCGTGGTTCGGGGTGATGCCGGGGGTCTCGGCCACTCATCCTCGTCCAGCCTGCCCTTTTCTTCAGTTTAAGGTAAAGATTTCAATTTTTTAAAATTCGTTTTTAAAACTTGCCTGGAGTTAGGGCCTCCGCCGACCTGGTGTTCGCGCCGTTTTTTGCCACTTTTTTGCCGTTTTTTCGCCGTTTTTTCATCCCGGGAAATCGCGCCGAACGCCGCGGTTCTTTTTTCGGATACGCAAATAATCGAGCCCGGGGATTTGCCGCGTGGTGCGGCCTACTTACCGAGAAATCGCGCCGAACTCCACAGTTCTTTTTTTGGGTACTCAACAAATCGAGCCCGGGGCTATGCCACGTGGTGCAGCCTGCTCTGCCTGTGGCAGTGCGCGCGCGCGGATTTCCCGCGCTGGGGTCTGCACGGCCTGTCTCTCCGGGGGGGAAGGCTCCTCCCGGGATTTACTTGGAAAGGAGCCTGGGCAAGGCTCCAGATCGCGTCGGGAGCCCAGGAGGCCTGATTTTAGGGAAAAAGACCCGGCTCCACCAGCTCCATTCCAGCTCAATGCTGGTTCGGAGGCTCTGTTAGCAACCTTCCGGGACCAGGAAAAGACAGCGCTGGATGCACTGGCTGATGGGTCTTCTCCTCCTCCGCTCTCCCCGAGGCCGGCTGCTCCTGGTGGGGGCATGGGGCCGATAGCTCCAACCGGGGGTTCCTCAGATGAGGATCTGGAGTCGGATGGTGGTTCTTCCTCGTTCTCCTCACAGTTTGTGGATATGATGCGCAAGTTCTTCAAGGCTCGCAGATCTGGACGGAGGTCGCGCTCCAGATTGCCCCGGGAGTCTTCTTCACGGAAACGGTCCAGGCAGTTGGAGGGGGTGGCTGCCCCCAAGCCGAAGCGTCCTCTCCGTTCTCGGGAAAAGCTGACGGAGTCTTCTCAATTGGACTCATTGGACGACAATCCAGCGCCCCCGTTACCGGCTGGCGACGGACAGGAAGAGGATCCTGAGCTTTGTCCTCAGCCGGCCAAGCCGGGGACGGTCCAGGCGACTGACGGCGATGATCCCAAGGTGGTGCGCCTGTTTCGAAGAGATGAGCTAGGGCCGCTGATACAGGTCATTTTAGAGGAGCTCGCTATTGAAGTCCCCCCTGAGGATTCCAGGGTTGGATCTATGGACCCAGTCATGGTGGGTCTCCGAGGTCCGGCTCGTTCCTTTCCCTTTCACTGGTCGGTCACGGACTTATTGTATAAGGAATGGGACAATCTGGAGCTAGGTTTAAAGGTCGGCCGAGTGATGGAAAAATTGTACCCGGTCCCGGAGGACGCGTTGGAGCTCCTCAGGCTTCCCAAGATTGATTCCGCAGTTGCCGCGGTTACCAAAAGGACCACTATTCCGGTAACAGGGGGTACAGCCTTGAAAGACCTGCAGGGTCGTAAACTGGAGCTGCAACTTAAGAGAATTTTTGAGGTGTCGGCCCTTGGGGTCAGGGCGGCTATGTGTATCAGCTTCGCCCAAAGGGCTTGTCTCCGATGGGTTCAGGATTGACAGGCTGAGTCCGACCTGTCTGGTGCAGCAGCAGAGCGAGCTAGTCGGCTGGAAGCTGCGGTTGCGTACGGCGCTGACGCCCTGTATGATCTCCTGAGGACGTCTGCCCGGACGATGGTCTCAGCGGTTTCGGCCCGCAGGCTCCTATGGCTCAGGCACTGGGCAGCGGATACCTCTTCAAAAGCGCAGCTGAGTTCCTTACCATTTAAGGGGAAGCTCCTCTTCGGGCAACAGTTGGACGATCTGATTAAGTCTCTGGGTGAGAACAAGGTTCACCGGTTGCCGGAGGATAGATTCCGGTCTAAGAGTGCCTTTCCTCAGCGGAATCGTTCTCGGGGGAATCGTCGCTGCCGGTCCTTTCGTCAGAACGCGCCCCGACAGTCTTCTTGGAATCAGTCCTTTCGGGGCCGTCGCCCAGCCAGAAATGGTGCCCCCCAGGCCCATGGGGGCTCCAAGACTACACAATGAAGTGCGGCCGGCCCACCCTTCCGTTCCAAAGATCGAGGGACGGTTGTCTCTTTTCCGGGAGGCGTGGGTCCAACTGACGTCCGATCAATGGGTCCTAGACATAATAGAGCACGGCTACGCCTTAGATTTTGCACGGCCAGTCAGGGACCATTACATAGTGTCCCCTTGCGTGTACAGCCAGAAGCGCGTGGCGGTGCAGGTCACCCTGCAACGCCTGCAAGATCTAGGGGCCATAGTTCCGGTGCCTGCGGGGCAGCTGCGGTGTGGGCGCTACTCCATTTACTTGGTGGTTCCAAAAAGTGTTCTTTGAGTTGGACTTTTGCTGTCCCACTCTGTTTCAGAAAGCTTGGGTACATCCCAGGAGATTGGACTGATATGTGTACCTAAAGGGAAAGAAAAATTGGTTCTTACCTGCTGTTTCATTTCTGTAGTACCACAGATCAGTCCAGTTGACATGGAAAGAATTGGAGAGTCCGCTCGATTCGTTAGTTTTCTGATATTGTTAAGGTTGGAAAGGTTCTTTTCCATTATAAGGTTCCACTCCCTACTGCTTGTTCAGGGGGACTTGATGATTTTTTTTTTTTTTGTAGTTATGCTTATTGGTATCTTGGCTTAGGTACAGGTCAATACTGAAGGACTGCAGGTAGCACACCAGGTTATATGGCAGTGTCAGCAAAACTTTCTCTGTTTCCATCTGCTGAAAGGGAGGCAAAATCCAGGAGTCTGGACTGATCTGTGGAACTACAGGAATGAAAATTAGCAGGTAAGAACCAATTTTCCTCTCTGTGTAGTAATTCGATGAGCCTTCCTGAAAATTGAGACTGTGCTGATGTGTTTTGCTTTTGGACTTGGCCTTAGAAGCGGTCCTATACTTTTTCAATTTATGTCTGTGTATGTGTACCCCAGACTGTAAAAGTCAGGGCCCATGTTGGTGGACATTTGAATCCAATTCCTCTCCCCCGCTACCTCTCCCAATCGCCATCAAAATGGAGAGCTGTTGTAGTTGCTGCAAAAGTATCAAGGCTTATTGGTTAAAGGTAGTAATCCCTTGCCTTCTGTTACTGGTAATAATTGTTCCCTGTACGTACCAGGATCAGTCCAGACGGTGGGTTATGTCCCCCGTCCAGAAGAGGGAATCAGACAAAGCTTCGAAGGGTGCTGCCACATAAGCCAGTGCACCCTCTGCAGGAGCTCAGTATTTCTCTGACTCCAGCAGAGGAGAGTAGGGGAACCTGGTGCTTCCCCTGGATGAGCATTAGTCTTGCTTTAATTTTCTTTCTCAGCTTGTTCTTCTGTGGTTGGATCAAGATAGTTACTTAAAAATAAATAAATTTTTGCTTTAGTGTGAGGTTGTCGAGCCTGTCTGGCAGTCAGGTCTGTCTCTATTCTTTCTTTCCCGCGTTTTCCCTGCATCTTTGCCTGGAGGGTAAATTGTCTGTTGTGTTTTGGTTGACAAAGCAACAAGGAAGGCTATCTAACAAAGCCGTGGGGGTAACAAAATGAGGATTAGAAGCCAAGATGTCAGAATTTTGATCCTTTATTGGAGACTTAAAATTTTAAAACCGCCCGACTCAGGCCGAGTTTCGCCCTCTGTCAAAGGGGCTGCATCAGGGGCTCTGTTATATCAAATAAAATTCATACAGGTACAGATGGAGTGTAATATAGTGCATCAAATGGTCTCCGTGCTGGTGTTGTGTTCAACATATAACCAATATGTTGTAATCAACTTTGTTCAATATTATTCCCATGGACTGCATGCCATTCGTTTATTTGCAGTCGGTCACGTATCTTCACGGTGTATTTGCAAAATAAACTCAAAAGGCTTTTTTTGAGTTGCAAATACACCGTGAAGATACGTGACAGACTGCAAATAAACGAATGGCATGCAGTCCATGGGAATAATACCATTTGATGCACTATATTACACTCCATCTGTACCTGTATGAATTTTATTTGATATAACAGAGCCCCTGATGCAGTCCCTTTGACAGAGGGCGAAACTCGGCCTGAGTCGGGCAGTTTTAAAATTTTAAGTCTCCAATAAAGGATCAAAATTCTGACATCTTGGCTTCTAATCCTCATTTTGTTGTGTTTTGGTTCCAGGAGTTTCTCCATCTGCAGCTGCGATTACAGTGGGAAGTTGGTGGTGCCAGCCTCTCCTCGCTCTGCCGCCAGAAGCCCTGCGGTCCCGCAATGTTTTGATTCCCCGGGACCGCCTCAGCAGGGAAGGGGTGATTCCCCTGCTGCCTCCGGGGGCACTCGGGGAAGCGGAGGTGAGGTCGATTCCCGCTCCCCGTGGCATTTTCAAGGCGTCTGCCCCCCCCCCCCCCACCCTCACGGCTCACCCCCCTCCTTCCCTGGCCGCCTCAGACCATGCCCCGCTGTGCAGCCTGCGGCGAGCCGGGGTCCAGACTATCGAGGGAGGGCATCCGTTCCAGGTGCCTCCCCAGCGGGGAAGGCACCTCCAGGCCGCAAAATCGCTTTTCTTGCCGTGCTCCGGCGTGCCGGGGGCAGTGTGGGCTGGTCCTTTCGCCGCCTTTGGCGGGAATGGTGGCCATCTTGGATCCCCCGGATCGCATCTCTCAGCTATTGGGAGTGGAGGGGCAGGTTTTCTTCGACAGTTCCCCTCCGATTTTAACGCCGGTGGCTAGCCTCGATGCCCGGGCCCTCCCAGAGGACCCCTTGCCCGCCCCCCCCGGGCCTTCCAATATTCTCACCAGAATTCATTGTGCTTATGCACAATGCATACCTCCAGCGTTTGGAAGCCCCCAGGATGCCTTCCCAGGAACCCCCTCCTGCCAAGACCCCCCGCCTCACGGATGTTCCGCAGGGAGACCAGAGCACACCAGGCAGTGTATCAGGGACTACACATGGAGGCCCCAGGGTCCACTTTGCCCCCTCCGCGCCGGGAGGAGCGGGCGCATACCCGGACCGGGGGAAGACCCCCCGGATCAGCCGGATGATCCCCTAGCGGAGCCACAGCTAGAGGGAGATGACCCGCGGGTGCTCCACATCTTCGGGAGAGACGAACTTGAGAATCTCCAGATCCTGCAGGAGTTGGATCTTCATCCCCCTCCCGAGCCGCCGGGACCCTCTGCTCCAGTGGTGGCATCGTGAGCTAGAAAGGGGGACCCAGTCCTGGCGGGATTGCGCCCCCGGTCTCGGGCCTTCCACACTCATTCTATGTTTCTTACAACTCTTGACCAGGGAGTGGGACTCTCCCGAATCCTCCCTAAAGGTCAGACGGGCTATGGAGAAGCTCTATCCTCTTCCGGAGGACTTCCTGGACTTGCTTAAGGTGCCAAAAGTGGATTCGGCGGTGCCGGCGGTTACCAAGAGGACGACTATCCCTGTCACGGGTGGCACGGCCCTTCGGGACCTCCAGGACACGAAGCTAGAAATCTACCTCGAGAGTCTTAAGTCTCAGCACTTGGATTGCACGCGGCCGCCTGCAGCTCCCTCGCCCAGAGGGCGAGTCTCCGCTGGGTTCAACAGCCACTCACATCTCAATCCCTGCCACCTGAGGAGGCGACTCAGGCTGACCACCTAGTGTCGGCCATAGCATACGGGGCGGACGCCCTGTAGGCTTTGTCCCGAGTCTTGGCGAGATCTATGGTCTCGGCGGCATCTTCTGTGACTCCGCAACTGGTCGGCAGGCTCATCCTCCAAGACCAGCCTTGGCTCCCTCCCTTTCAAAGGCAAGTTCCTCTTTGGGGAAGACCTCGATCAGATCATCAAGTCTCTGGCAGAAAGTACGGTCCACCGGTTGCCTGAGGATCATCAGAGGACTTTCAGGTCCTTCAATCCCTCCAGGTCACGACCCCGGACTCAGCGTCATTACCGGGGGTACAGACCGGCGGGGCCCAGGGCGTCTTCTTCCGGATCCCAGTCCTGGACCCGTTCCTGTCGAGGTTGCAGGCCCGCCCGGGAGGGGGCGGGTCAGGGGACCCCGCCAAACCCTCTCGATGTCAGGCTCACCCACTCCTCTCTCCCTCGGATCGGGGGTTGCATCTCCCTCTTCTACGAGGAGTGGGTGCACATTACCTCAGACCAGTGGATCCTCGACATCTTAAGGAACAGCTACGCATTAGAGTTTGCCCGCCTGCCAAGGGACCGGTTTCTCTTCTCTCCTTGCGGTTCAACTCACAAGAGACTAGCGGTACGACATCCCCTGGACCGCCTCCAGATGCTAGGGGCCATTCAGCCTGTCCCCTCCGGAGAGGTGGGCTCGGGCCATTATTCCATCTACTTCGTCGTACCCAAGAAGGACGGGTCTTGTCGTCCAATCCTGGATCTCAAGGAGGTCATCAAGGCCCTCAGGGTGCTCCGTTTCCGCATGGAGACCCTGCGCTCCGTCATCGCTGCGGTACATCAGGGGGAATTTCTGGCCTTCCTGGACCTGACGGAAGCCTATCTCCACATTTCCATGCTCCCGGCTCATCGGCGGTTCCTTCGCTTCAAGATCCTGGATCAGCACCTTTAGTTCTGGGCTCTTCCTTTCAGCCTGGCGACCGCCCCGCGGACTTTCACGAAGATCATGGCAGTGGTGGCGGCGTCATTCGGGCGAAGTCCTTCACGTAGGGACAGGCAGCAGTCTCCAGGGTCGTACAGCTCCCCCCATCCTTGGGCTGGGTAGTACACTTCGCCAAGAGTTCCCTCACACCCTCTCAGTCCTTGGACTTTTTGGGAGCACGGTTCGATACTCTTCAGGGCAAGGTCTTACTGTGCCCGGACAAAGCTCAGGCCCTTCGGGAACAGATACAACGTTTTATTATGCTGCCAGCGCCCACGTCTTGGGACTATCTACAGATCCTAGGGTCTATGGCGTTCACGATCGACCTCGTCTCTTGGGTTTTTTGTTCACCTAAGGCCGCTTCAGGCGGCCCTGCTATCCCGCCGGAAGCCGGTCTCGCAGGACTACCAACTCGTTCTACCTCTCCCCCAGGACAGCTTGCGTTGGTGGCTGGACCCGCAGCATCTGGCACAAGGTCTTTCGCGCGAGATCCCGGATTGGGTGGTAGTCACCACCGATGCCAGTCCGTCCGGATGGGGGACAGTTTGCGGGCACAGCTTGGCCCTCATCCACTTCTTGCCTCTGGTGCGGAATCAAGCGGTATGCATCCTCTCTGACAACGCGACCACCTACGCATATATCAACCGGCAAGGTGGCACAAGGAGTCGACATGTAGCGCTCGAGACGGCCCGTTTGATGGCATGGGCAGAGCAGCATGTTGGGAATTATTAGAAAGGGAATGGTGAATAAAATGGAAAATGTCATAATGCCTCTGTATCGCTCCATGGTGAGACAGCACCTTGAATACTGTGTACAATTCTGGTCGCCGAATCTCAAAAAAAATATAATTGTGATGGAGAAGGTACAGAGAAGGGCTACCAAAATAATAAGGGGAATGTAACAGCTCCCCTATGAGGAAAGACTAAAGAGGTTAGGACTTTTCAGCTTGGAGAAGAGATGGCTGAGGGGGGATATGATAGAGGTTTTTGAAATCATGAGAGGTCTAGAACGGGTAGATGTGAATCGGTTATTTACTCTTTCGGATAATAGAAAGACTAGGGGGCACTCCATGAAGTTAGCGTGTGGCAAATTTAAAACTAATCTGAGAAAGTTCTTTTTCACTCAACGCACAATTAAACTCTGGAATTTGTTGCCAGAGGATGTGGTTAGTGCAGTTAGTATAGCTGTGTTTAAAAAAGGATTGGATAAGTTCTTGGTGGAGAAGTCCATTACCTGCTATTAATTGAGTTGGCTTAGAAAATAGCCACTGCTATTACTAGCAATGGTAACATGGAATAGACTTAGTTTTTGGGTACTTGCCAGGTTCTTATGGCCTGGATTGGCCACTGTTGGAAACAGGATGCTGGGCTTGATGGACCCTTGGTCTGACCCAGTATGGCATGTTCTTATGTACAGACAAAAACTGAACTGGAAACCGCAACAAGCTAAATTCTGTATGCACTGCAACAATGTAAAAAATAGAAAATTATCATTTCTCATAAAACAAAATTAGTAAAACCATACCAATAAAAGGAATAATTCAAAACAGTGAATAGAATAGCATTCAATAATTAAAAACATATAAAAATCTTCCAAACATCAATAAAATATTTCAAAACAGATACATCAAATAACACCCAAAATTAAAATAAGGATTTTTAAAAATTCCCCATTATTTACATACCTTGGAACTTTTGATTTCCAGATGCCTTTAAATTGGCATGGATTAGCAGGCAGAGAGTAACTGGGATAGCTGTACACACACATGCTCCCTCTCATACACACACATGGCTCTCTGTCACTCTCCCACATACATGCACACATGCTCTCTCTCACTCTCCCACATACATGCACACATGCTCTCTCACTTTCCTTCACACAAGCACACATGCTGTTTCTCACTTCCTCCTTGACTTAGCAGGCAGCAGCAGTCTCATTCAGCCCCCTTCTGGCCACGGGGCATTGGACTACTTCTGGCAGGGCACACTCCTCCTTCTCCTCCGAAGAAGCAGTGCGGCCCCGCTGAAATTGACGGCATGGTAAGTGTGGCCTTAGTAAGTGGAAAAGCAACGCAACCCTGCCATGATCAACAGCGTTGCTAGAGGGGCCGCACTGCTTTTCCACTTATTAAGCCTGGGCCAACCTCGCTGTCAATTTCAAAGGGCTGCTCTTTCTTTTGCTGAGGATCCGCCAGCCGTTCTGTTCTCCTTGGCACATGGCAGCGCCATGGTGCCTTTTGGTAGCAGCTCCTATGGCTGTGGCCATGTTGGCCATAGGCACGCTACGGCTCTGCTGGATACTTTACCTGACATTAGCTGAATTCCTGTACATTTTCAACGTACACTTTAAACTCTCAAATCCATAATGTTTGCATACACAGCTTTATGTGGATGCCTCCCATTTCAGAAACCTTATGAATTGTATGCTATTGGTTTGGATGACAACTTTTAGGAATTGTTCCCTGTGGCTCCCTCCTGACGCAGCCCCTACGATGAAACACAGCCGTGTTGGAGGTATGTACTTCTTTGACACTTCTTTAAAGCCTGTAATAAAAGCTGTTTTCTGAAAGACTTTACTGCATCATTACTTTTATTTATTTGGAACAGCACGATTTACTGGTTTCACACCCTGCTCATCACACTGTCAAATGTGGGCCATTCTTATTGTATAATCTTTTACTGCTCCATACATGATCCCAGCCTCCAATCTGTCCAAATCCACTTTCTTTGCACCATGTTTTGAGCCAGGTATTGAAATGTTCTATCTAGTTTATCCTTTCCTTTCCCTGTCCATGAACAGGTAAAATTTCAGAAAAGGGCAATATTCTTTACCAGAGGTTTAATCTCCTTCCCCAGACACTGGAAATCTTTCTGTACTGCTTGGATTCTGTTTCTAGCGAGGTCATTGGTCCCCAGATGGATGATAACATTGATATTACAGTCTTTACTTTCTTCTATAATTGCACCGATTTCCTAGTTGGTATTTCTACTAGCTGTAGATCCTGGAAGGCATTTCATATTCCCTGTACGTACCCGGATCAGTCCAGACACCTGGGTTGTGACTCCGCACCAGCAGATGGAGACAGAGCAAAACTTGACGGGCTCCCTACATATAGTAAGGTGCCACCCACAGCCCCTCAGTCTTTCTCTGTCTCCAGCAGATGGGGCAGGTCCACCCACAGTCTCGGGGATCCTTGGTTGTTTTGGCTCGGGGTAGTCAGTCAGGGATCTATTTTGGTTTTCTATCTAGTCCTAATTAGTTAGGGCAGTGAGGTTTTGCAAAAAAAAAAAAAAAAAAAAGAAATCAAGAGAAGAAGATAAAGAAGAAGATAGAAGTCTCCCGTCGGGGGAGCCTCCCAGGAGGGTTGGAAGGTCCTGAGAGGACCATCCCCTCCAGGTCGAGGCCGCTGCTGAGGGTCGAGGACCCGGCCTGTGCTGGCAGCAGCGTCGGGGGTGACACCGGGGAGCCCGGTTCACTCACCCCCGCTGGAGCTGAAGACTGCAGGACCACGGCTAGCGCCTAAGTAAAAAAAAAAAAAAATAAATAAACATAGCGGTTTTTCTTTCTGCTGACCTTGCGGCGCCGGCTCTCTCTCCCTGTTCGCCGTCGTTTCGCCGTTCGTGCGGTCGCTTGCGGGAGGGCGGCGCTGGTTGGGGGGGGGGCCGTTCGTCGCCGCGGATGCCGAGAGGGTCAGCGTGTCGCGCGTGCGGCGCTGTGCGCGCGCGTCTCTCCCGGGACGGGGTCTGTTCGAGCTGCGTCTCCGGGGGCGAGGGCTCGTCGGCGGTCGCCCGGGGGGGTCGATCGCGGGGTGCCCGTTCGCCGTCGCGTGCCGGAGGCTCGGAGGCCGCGTCCTTGGATCCGTTCCCGCGCTTAGCGCGGGAACGGAAGCCATTTTGTCCAGCGTGAGGGACGCCACGAGGAGGGCCCTCCAAGATGGCGCCCAGCCTCCCTCGCTGTCGCCACAGCCCAGGATTTCGGGGGGAGAGCCCCCGGGACCCCGTGGGTCGGGGACCCCGAGTGCTGTGGAGGGTTCCTCCGGATCGGAGGGCTCTTTTTCGGAAGATTTCTCGTTTTTGCTGCAGAAACTCGCAAAGTACAAAAAGTCTAGGCTGAAAGCGGGAAAAGCTTCGGGGGGGAAGGAAGATCGTTCCCGGCCCCAGAAGAGAGCCGTTCGGACCCGGGAGGCCCGGGGTGGGCCGCGGGAAAAGAGACGGCCGCGTGGTGAACCACAAGACTCGGAGACGTCGTCTACCGCCTCCTCGGACGAGGACGCGATGCCGGGAGCCCCTGAAGGCCAGGAGGGCCCTGATGACGACGGACAGGCCCAACCGGGAGCCGGCAAGGGCCCGCAGGCGGCTGAGGGTGATGACCCCAAGGTCGTCCGCCTGTTTCGTAGGGAAGAACTTTATCCCCTTATCCCGACTATCCTGGATGAGATCGGCGTGGATCCTCCACCTGTGGAGTCCCGGCAAGGAGTCAAGATGGATCCGGTGCTGCTGGGCCTGGCTGGTCCTGCGCTGGCGTTCCCTTTTCACTTCTCGGTCTCAGATATCTTGTTCCGGGAATGGGATACCCCGGAACTGGGGCTGAAGGTGAGTAAAGCTATGGACAAGCTTTATCCCCTTCCAGAGGATGCTCTGGAATTGCTGCGCCTTCCACGTGTGGACGCGGCGGTGTCAGCAGTGACAAAGAGGTCTACCATTCCCGTTACGGGTGCTACGGCCCTCCGGGATATCCAAGATAGGAAGCTGGAGGTGCAGTTGAAGAAGATCTTCGAGGTGTCCGCACTGGGGGTGCGGGCAGCCATGTGTAGTACTTTTGCACTGCGAGCGGGTCTCCGGTGGGCCCAAGTCCTGCAAGCCAATGCCGACCTCTCCTCCGGGGAGGCTACTCAGGCGGATAACTTAGAAGCGGTGATTGCCTACAGTGCTGATGCGATGCACGATGTGCTCAGAACATCTGCCAGAGCTATGGTAGCGGCGGTCTCGGCGCGTCGGCTCCTCTGGCTTCGTAACTGGGCTGCGGATGGGGCATCCAAGGCCCACCTGGGGTCGTTACCTTTTAAGGGAAAACTCCTGTTTGGTAAGCAGCTGGACGACCTGATGCAGTTCGTGAGCGAGAATAAGGCTTTTAAGTTGCCGGAAGATAGACCCAGACCTCGGTCGTCCTTCTCGGCGAGAAACAGATTCCGGTCTAACCGTCTGCAGCGGCCACAGAGGGCGACAGGGTCGGGTCAGTCCTACCGGTCCGGATCGGCTAGATCATCCTCCTGGTCGCAGTCCTTTCGAGGGAAGAAGTTCAACAGAGCCAGTGGACCCTCTTCCGGCTCGGGGTCCAAGTCGGCCCAATGAAACGAGACGGGTCCATTCCTCGTTGCCGCCCGCCCTCGTACCTTACGTGGGTGCGAGGCTCACCCTGTTTTACGAGGCATGGACCAGAATCACTTCAGACCAATGGGTGCTCGCTGTGATAAGAGGCGGTTACGCGTTAGATTTTGTGCGGCTCCCGGTGGACAAGTTCCTCATCTCACCCTGCAAAGCGCTCGTCAAGCGCGCCGCTGTCCGGACCACCCTTCGGCGTCTAGAGGACCTGGGCGCCATTACTCCCGTGCCGCAGGATCAGCAGGGCACGGGAAGGTACTCCATTTATTTCATGGTCCCAAAGAAGGATGGAGCTTTTCGACCCATCCTCGATCTGAAGGGGGTCAACCGATGCCTGCGGGTGCCGCGGTTCAAGATGGAGACGATCCGCTCGGTGATTGCCGCGGTTCGTCCGGGAGAGTACCTCGCTTCTCTGGACCTCACGGAGGCGTACCTTCACATCGGGATTCAGCCGGCTTATCACCGGTACCTGAGATTCTGCATACTGGGAGGCCATTACCAGTTCCGGGCGCTTCCCTTCGGCCTCGCCACGGCTCCACGCACTTTCACCAAGGTGATGGTGGTGGTGGCTGCTCAGCTCCGGAGGGAAGGGCTGCTGGTGCATCCTTACTTGGACGATTGGCTCATCCGAGCAAAGTCGGAGGCCGGGTGTCGGCAGGCGATTGCCAGGGTCCTCCAACTCTTGCGCTCGCTCGGGTGGGTGGTCAACTTGGCCAAGAGTCATCTGCAGCCTACGCAGCAGTTGGAGTATCTGGGGGCCCTGTTCGACACCGAGAGGGCCATGGTGTCGCTGACTCAGGAGAGAGTGGTCAAGCTCCAGCGACAGGTGCGCCACATTTTGTCCATGCGGTGTCCGCTGGTTTGCGATTACCTGAGGGTCCTGGGTTCCATGGCGTCGACCCTCGCTCTGGTCCCTTGGGCGTTCGCTCACCTGCGACCGTTACAATCAGCGTTACTTTCCCGTTGGAAGCCAGTTTCGGAGGAGTTTTATCTTCCGCTGCCTCTCACGCCCTGTGCCAGGGCCAGTCTGCACTGGTGGCTCTCCCGGGATCATCTGTCCTGCGGGGTGTCTCTGGTCATGCCCACCTGGACGGTAGTGACGACGGATGCCAGTCTACTCGGCTGGGGGGCGGTCTGCGGAGGCCGCTCGGTCCAGGGACAGTGGTCGAGCCAGCAGTCGAGGTGGTCCATCAACCGCTTGGAGACCAGGGCGGTGTCGTTGGCCCTGCAATCGTTTCTCCCGTGGATACGGGGCCAGGCGGTTCGGGTGCTCTCGGACAACGCGACCACGGTGGCGTATATCAATCGTCAAGGGGGCACGAGGAGCCAGCAAGTAGCGGAGGAGGCACGGCGGCTCATGATCTGGGCGGAACAACACCTCAGCGGCTTGGCGGCGTCTCACATCGCAGGTGTGGACAACGTGCAGGCGGACTTCCTCAGCCGTCATCGGCTGGATCCAGGCGAGTGGGAGTTACCGGACAGGGCGTTTCGCCTCATCTGTGCCAGGTGGGGAACGCCACGCCTGGACCTGATGGCCACCGCTCAAAACGCAAAGGCCCCTCGGTTCTTCAGCCGTCGGAGGGAGCGGGGCGCAGAAGGAGTCGATGCTCTAGTGCTTCCCTGGCCCACGGACGTGTTGATATATGTGTTTCCCCCGTGGCCTCTGATAGGCAAGGTTCTGCGCCGAATCGAGTTGCATCCGGCGGACGTGATCTTGGTGGCGCCGGAGTGGCCACGGCGCCCGTGGTTCGCGGACCTCATTCAGCTGGCGGCAGAGCCTCCGCTTCGTTTTCTCGGGGCCGAATCTCTTCTTCGACAGGGTCCCGTCTGTTTGGAGGATGCGGATCACTTTTGTCTCGCGGCATGGCTTTTGAGAGGGCGCGCTTAAGGACTAAGGGGTACTCGGAGGCTGTGATTGCTACCTTGTTGAGGGCTCGTAAACAGTCCACGTCCTTAGCCTATATGAGGGTGTGGACGGTTTTTGAGGACTGGTGTAGTACTCATGCGGTGGACCCTGTACGGCCGCCTGTGCCGGGGGTCCTCGCCTTTCTCCAAGAGGGCCTGTCGAAGGGGCTGGCCTGGAGTACCCTGAAAGTACAGACGGCTGCACTTGGTTGTCTGCGCGGTAAAGTGCGCGGTGTGTCCTTAGCGTGTCATCCGGATGTGGTGCGCTTCCTTCGCGGGGCTAAGCATTTACGCCCTCCTGTGCGGAATCCTTGTCCGTCTTGGAATTTGAATTGCGTGCTCTCGGCGCTTGGGGGAGCACCGTTTGAGCCTCTTAAGCGGGCAACGCTGAAAGATCTTACCTTGAAGACCGTGTTTCTAGTAGCCATTACGTCTGCTCGTCGGGTCTCGGAGCTGCAGGCCTTATCCTGTCGGGAACCGTTCTTGCGATTCTCGCAGGGCGGAGTTTCCCTGCGGACTGTGCCGTCCTTTTTGCCTAAGGTGGTGTCCTCGTTCCACTTAAATCAGTCAGTGGACCTCCCAGGTTTTGAGGTCGGGGATCAGATGGACAAGGGGATGAAAGAGTTAAGGAAGCTCGACGTTCGCAGGATTCTGCTTCGGTATCTGGAGGTTACGAATGCTTTCCGGATGTCCGACCATCTGTTTGTTCTCTGGTCCGGTCCTCGCCGGGGGTCTGCGGCGTCGCGGGCCACGATTGCGCGTTGGCTCAAAGACGCTATTAGCTCCGCTTATCTTCTGCAGGGTAAAGTGGCGCCTAGGGGGCTTCGTGCTCATTCCACTCGGGCGCAAGCCACGTCCTGGGCCGAGGTCTCTCAGGTGTCCACGCAGGAGATCTGTAGAGCTGCGACGTGGAAGTCCTTGCATACTTTCACAAGGCATTACAGACTTGATGTCCAGGCGTCTGAAGCGCCGGGGTTTGGGGCGAGTGTTCTCCGAGCGGGACTCTCTGCTTCCCACCCTCGGTAGTTTGCTCTGGTACATCCCAGGTGTCTGGACTGATCCGGGTACGTACAGGGAAAGGAAAATTAGTTCTTACCTGATAATTTTCGTTCCTGTAGTACCACGGATCAGTCCAGGCTCCCGCCCGTCTGTTTGGTACAATGAAGAGAGAGAGAGAGTCCGCTCGATTGGTTAGTTGTACTGCTATTGTTCCAGTTCTTGGCCTATTGCCGCTTGCCTCTGGTCTGATGTTTTCGGTTTTCAGCCAGAGGGTGTTTGAATTGGTTTAAAATTGTTCTAGTTAGTTAGTCGGTCACTGGTTTGCTTTGACAGTTCGTTCGACTGAGGGGCTGTGGGTGGCACCTTACTATATGTAGGGAGCCCGTCAAGTTTTGCTCTGTCTCCATCTGCTGGTGCGGAGTCACAACCCAGGTGTCTGGACTGATCCGTGGTACTACAGGAACGAAAATTATCAGGTAAGAACTAATTTTCCTTTTGTGTCACCTCTGAAAAGAGATCCTAAATTAGATCCTCCAATGATGATGTCTCCTATCAGAATAAACTTTCTTTTATGTATTTTGATAATGTTAAAGGGTGTTCGGTTGCACTGGGTGGCTTCTTCTTTTACAAATGACCACTTATTGCCTGTTGGAAGAGCAGCTTTGGTTTCCAATGCAGAAAAGGCATTATATAATGGTATCAGTGTGGACAGGGCATGTCTCTTTACCCCAGCCCTTAATCTACTGGAGCCCACCATATTCCTAGATATTTGAGTGCTCTGTGGGAGTGGGGACAGATATCCTGAATGTTTCTCAGTTATGGAGACTGGGTGTCTCTGGGTCACAGGTCTTGTTCTACCAGAGCTCACTGAAATCCATTTTTCCCTGGGTTTTAGAATCCTCTGTGGAAGTTGGCATTGGATATTCTGGATGCTTTGAGGAGGATTTTCAAAGCCTAGATAATTCCTCTGACAAATAAGTCAGTCAGTTCCTTTTTCATTGCAGAAAGCTGGAGGCAATTGCACAACCCTTAAGTTTCTAAATGCAATACCTTGGGACAAAAGCACCACAGTTGTTACACTGAATAAAAGGCATTCTGATTATAAGGCTCAGTGAGGAGACTTGATTAGTGATACCTTAATTAATGTGCAAATTGTTGGATTGTTGCTTAGGTCACTATTTACTTAAACTAAGTCCTTGGAAGAGCTATTTAAGAAGAAAACACCCTAGGGGGGTGGGTGGGAGAGGGGAGGGAAGGAAGGTATAAACAACTTATAGGAAGAAGGTCTTACTATCCCCCTTTTGAAAAAGGAAATGTGATTATAAAGACTAGCCAAAAAATACTCTGTTTACAGCTGTGTAAAAGGCAAGCATCCTATGCTCTGTGCTAAGTTCTGGTAAGGCTAGATAGAGAGGAATCTAAATTGAGGGGGGGCAGCTCCTGTAGTGAAAAGTTTATACCTTCTCCCTCAATTGAGCATAGCCCAGGCCCAGGGGGCTTCCAGATGGTCTGGATTGTGCTTGATCTTCTTGTTCGCTAGCCTTCCTCCCTCACCCCACTCAGTCTCTATTTAGTTGTTTGGTCCTTAAAAAAAAAATGGAGATCTGTCATTGCCCTTCCTAGCATGTTGTTAAACATTTTAATACAGAAATTTTTTTTTTTAAACTTAAGAGAAATTGAATAAATTAGCAAACATTTTGGGTGACTCTAGCACTAACAAAGATTTTAAAACAGAGAAAAGCTAAAGGAAGCAGCATTTCGGGGGGGGAGGGAGGGGAGAGAAAATCATTGACTGAGGTGTTCTTCTGTCAGTGCTCCATGTTTCAGTGGTGAATTCTTGTTTGCTGGCATGGTACAGGGGAGGGCATGGCAGTGTATGGTGAGTGCGTCAAGAAAGCCGCGCTATGCAGGAGCTTTAGAGTACGACAAATGCAGGGTGGTGGAAATTCTGGGCTTTGCTGTGATTGTACGGAGGAGAGAGGGGTTGAGTTTGCAGGCAGTTTGCCTGCAGTGTGAGGGACTGCATCACCTGGCCACGCTGTTCCTTCAGTCCCTGCCTGCTGTGGCAGGAACAAGCAGACATACTCGAGTCGCAGCTGAGGGAAAAGGAGCTATAGCCTCATTTTCTCAGTCCCGCGGTGCAAGGACCAGACTTTAAATTAATGTAGCAAGCTTTCCCTGCAGACTTTAGAGAGGCAGGACCTTTTTCTTCTGCTTTTGATACCTCTTCGGCAGCCTGGGTTTCGGTATCAAAGGAAATTTTAAAGTGTTTGCACCAGGAATTTTGTATGGGATAAGCTTCGGTCCCACGATCCACTCCGGTGCTTCTTCTGTCCCAGGGGCCTCAGAGGCTTTTGGGAAAGAAGAGGATTAGGAGGGGGAGGGATCAGGAGAAATGGATAAATATTCTAAATCGGAGGACCCCATTGGAGATTTTAAGGTCCTGAGATTAAGGTGTAAGTGAGGAGGTTTTGGAAGAAAGGGGCATATATTCCAGAAAAGGAGGGATGGCTGTTCCATGGTGCGGCTATGTCATAAGGAGGAAATGGGCAATGGGAGGCCAGCCCAGGACCATTTCCAGTTTTTCTTTTACTATTCTTTTTGAGGGTTTTTTTTTTTTTTTTTTGGGGGGGGAGAGATACTGGTCTCAGCAGCACCCGTTGTCACAACATGGGTGGGGGAGCTGTCATTAGGTCTGCAAGTTAAATCTGACAGGTGCTATTTAAAAGATTACCAGTTAGGTAAAGGTAGCCAGATAACTTCATTGGGGATATTCAGCAAGACATTTATCCTGCTGAATATCTGAGATAACATATCCAGCTAACTTTAGCTAAATAAGTTATCCATTGGGGGTTTTGATTGGTTCATAAAAGTAATCACAATCTGCAAAGAATTTATCCACGGATTCAAATTCTCCATCAGTAACAAAATGAATGACTTTCTTTTTTAACCTGGCAGTTTTCTCCTATTGTTTTATACTTCAGTTTGAATCAAGGTTGGGATCTGGTGCTATGAGCTGACATTTGCAACTAGGAATTTTTCTCTGCCCCAACGTACCTAGTCTGGTCATTGCAGTAATGGTCCTGGTCCGATGATCGTGCACCAAGACAACCCTGTAATCATGGGTCCTGAATCCAGCCATTGGGTGTCACCTTTAAGATGTGAACTCTCCCCCATCTTCCCCTCTATCCCTGAAGGGCTGTGAATGTTACTTCCGCATCATCCCCAACCAACCTGAGGAGCGGAAGATTCAACTCACAGATCAAACCAGGGCTCTTCCGCATAGCAGTCCATAGAGCTTGCCCCCTGAGCCACTTGGCTAACCCCAATTAACCATATTTTGCTATTCAGTTTTTGCAGGTACATCAAAATCTATAAAAGATGGGTACTGAGAGTGAAGAACAGGCCCTCATGTTGAAAGCACAGTAGGACAGCAAAGATTTAATACCAAACACACTCAGCAGTACTGCAGGGAATACAAGGCTCCTGACCCAGGGAGGAGAATTCAGTTTGTTTTCAGTTCAGAAGCTAAAAGATCCTTGTGGTGGAGTTCTGGGATGTGGTTAGACCAGAACTCCATACTTCTCCACCTTCGTGCATGTTAAATCAGAGGATTTTAAAAGGAACTGATTGTGAGCAAAGACAGAATCAAGATGAGGCACAATTAGAGAGAGAAAACGGAGACCTGGACAGACAGACTGCAACACTGGAACCTCCAGGAGATTGTCCCAGGATAGGTAGGAAGCAGAAGTCTATCCTTAAAAATACTGGCCTGTTTGGTTTTCTTGTTCTGCTTTAATTGGCTTGTGTAAATGTTTGCCTGTGACAAGGGGTCTTCTGCTCCCTGAACCTATTGGTGATGCTTTAGAACCAGCAGTCAGGCTGCAGCGCAATGCTGGGCATGCCAGGAGCTTGGACATGTGTTCTGAGCTCCTGGTCCGTGGTAAGGGGCTTGGGGTCATGGGGTCCCAGTTGTGTGGACGGTTAGGCTGGCAGTGATGGATGGAAGGGGGAAGAGTGCCCTCCTCATTGGAACTGGCTGTCTCCATTTTGTTCACTATGCTTCGGATTTGGCTATAGATGCATAGAGGTGGATTTTTATTTTTTCATCTTCCTACAGATTGCCATGCAGAGAGAGCTATATTAGACAACTAGAAGAAGACTGGACACAGTGGACTTCTGGTCTTATTTCAACTTGACCAATTATATATATAACAATGTGGATCTCCTTAGCCACCCCAACTCAATGAATAGAGAAGGCAGAATGTTACGAAATGGATACATACAATTGATTATCAGTTTTCTTTTATCACTAACAAAAGTGTTTTCTTTTTTCTAACAGGTTGGGCTTTCTGGGTCTTCTACACATGGAGGTATTTAATCAGCGTTTGGAGCAGGAATATAATGCATCAGTCATCTTGACTTCACCCACTGTTCCATACAAAGCTGTTCTGTCTTCAGCAAAATTGATTAAGGTACTTTGTTTAAGATGGATTTATTTAATAGACCTTGAAATGAACAGTACCTTAAGCCCCTTTCTATTGTATACAAGCAAAAAAGAAATATGTTGGACGCTCTTATATGGGATTCTAACCACATTTTTTTTTCTTTTAAAGTCTCAGAAAATTATTTTTAAATGTAAGAAATGTGCTGTGCATGATCTCTTTGTGGAAACTTGTACCCTCAAAAGAATGTTTTAATCGTATTCTCTGTGCACTATGCTCTTGTGCAAGGAAATAGCAGGCAGGTTAGGGAGATTTACCTCCATCCTTTTAATGATAAAAGGATATAACGCATCGACATGGGAAATTTGTAGTTCCCATTAAATAATTAGTGAGATGATAGTAATCATGTACGGATTAAAGTCTGCAGCATTCCATCAGAATGAGAGAACATTTTTACTGCTGCAGCTATCTACTTACATTCCCTGTACGTACCGGATCAGTCCAGACTCCTGGGTTATGCCTCCGCACCAGCAGGTGGAGACAGACAGAGCAAGACTTTGCAGGCTCTGCCATATATACTAGGGTATAATAGACAAAAAACTGGAAAAATGTGACACAACTAGTCTCAAAAATCACAATAAAGTCACAAATATACTATGGTACTTTTCAATTAGGTATACCCTCATTTATGGGCTGATGCACACTTTCGCCTACCGGCGTTTTTTGCTTTCAGGTACAACTGCCAACTTGGCTGCCCATTTAAAGTACGATCACAGGGTTACCCATGTTTTTAAAGAAAAGTCCATATATTTACACCGCACAGATTAAGCGCTGCATGGAAAAGATTTTTTTTCTTTTTTTTCCGCCCTTTTGGGCCTTTTTTTCTTTTCTTTCGAATTTTCAAACAAGTCTCTTTTTTCAACTTTTTGTTAAAAAGAGTGAATCCACTTATCTTTTGAGTGGACTAGCAGTAGTCCCGAAAGCTCAACTGCACGCCGCTTTGCTAGCTTGCCCCGCTCTGCTAGCTAGCGGGGCAAGCTAGCAAAGCGGCGTGCAGTTGAGCTTTCGGGACTACTGCTAGTCCACTGAAATTCGAAAGAAATTCGAAAGAAATTCGAAAGAAATTCGAAAGAAAAGAAAAAAAGAAAAAAAGGCCCAAAAGGGCGGAAAAAAAAGAAAAAAAATCTTTTCCATGCAGCGCTTAATCTGTGCGGTGTAAATATATGGACTTTTCTTTAAAAAAATGGGTAACCCTGTGATCGTACTTTAAATGGGCAGCCAAGTTGGCAGTTGTACCTGAAAGCAAAAAACGCCGGTAGGCGAAAGTGTGCATCAGCCCATAAATGAGGGTATACCTAATTGAAAAGTACCATAGTATATTTGTGACTTTATTGTGATATATACTAGGGTGCCACCCACAGCCTGCCAGTATTTCTCTGTCTCCAGCAGCTAGTAGGAGTGCAGAGCCCACAGCCTGAAAAAAAAATATAGAAAGAGGACTGGGGGAATTAAGGTTAGCTAGTCAGAGTGGTTTTCTTATTTTCTGCTTGTTCCTCTTAATTAAGTTAAAAAAAAAAAATCTAGTCCTTTTTTTCATAGCTTTGAGAAAGGAACGGTCTGTGGTCCCAGGGGGTTGTCAGGTCCTGAGAGGACCATCCCCCCTGGTCGAGCAGATCGTTGGGACTAGGGGTTGAGGACCCCACTTATCCAAGCCCAGCCGGGGTGATACCGGGGAGCCCGGCTCACTCACCCCAGCCGGACCGATCCAGCACTAGTCGTGGGACAGCTCTGTTGAGGTAAAAAAAAAAACAAAACACATTTTTTCTTGCGCTTTCTCCGGACTCACCACGGCGGCGATTCTCCTCTTCTCGGCCCCCCCTTCCAGACAGCGTTTCGTTGTCGTTTTCGTGGCTTTCTTTCAGCTCTCCCCAGTGCAGGCATGCCACGAGGCACGGCCTGCGGATCCGGAAGCGCGCGCCTCTCGCGGGATGGGCTGTGTTCAACCTGCATTCCCGGAGGCGAGGGACCGTCGGGGGCGATTCAGGGGGTGGTAGTCCGACGGAGGACACTCGCAATCGCGGTCAGAACGCGCCCCTCGCCTGCACTGAAGCCGTTCGCGTGGAGCGTGGGATATCCCACCATTTTGCCGCCGGCCTCCGTTATTACTCCGACCGCGGAAGGAGCCAGGAAACACCCCCCCCCCCCCTGCAGTGCCCAGCTTCGCGATCGGCTTCCCTTGTTTATTTATTTATTTTATTTGGTGTTTTTTCTATACCGGCAACCATGATACAATCATATCATGCCGGTTTACATGGAACAGGGGTACAATAAAACCTTAAATATTAACTTAGCGAAGCCGAAGTTACAATAAAACAGGGGTGCTGGAACTGGGGAAGAAGAAGACAAAGCATAAGTAACTTAATGGTAAGAAGAGCAATTATTTACAAAGTGCTGAATGTATAGTAATGGTTGCTATGGTGAGTCAGTGAGTTTCGGGAAAGCTTGTTTAAATAACCAAGTCTTAAGCCTTTTTCTAAATGTCAACAGGCGGGGTTCTTGTCTGAGATCGGGGGGAATAGCATTCCATATGGTAGGTCCTGCAGTGGAGAAAGCCCGTTCTCTAGATGCTAGATGGTGTGTGGATTTGGTTGGGGGGGCATGCAGGGAACCTCTATATGCTTCTCTGATAGGTCGAGATGAGGTGTGTAGTTTGAGTGGGAATTGAAGGTTGAGAGGGGTTTGGTTATGGATGGTTTTGTGGATGATGGTGAGGGATTTGTGTAGAATTCTGAAACGTATTGGTAGCCAATGTAGATTTTTTTAGAATGGGAGAGATGTGGTCTCTTCTGCCGGAGTTTGTCAGGATTCTGGCTGCCGCGTTTTGAAGCATCTGAAGAGGTTTGATTGAGGAGGTGGGGAGACCTAGCAAAATGGAGTTGCAGTAGTCAATCTTGGAGAATATTTCGGCTTGGGAAGACAGTTCTGAAGTCTTGAAGGTGAAGAAGTGGTTTAATTCTTTTTAGTACCTGCAGTTTATAGAAGCAGTCCTTGGTTGTGTGGTTGATGAATGTTTTTAAATTCATCAACCACACTCCCAGGTCTCTTGCTTGGGTGACAAAGGTATTGGTGAGTGACTTTTGAGGAGTATTGCTGTCATCTGGGGAATTGAGGAGGAATTCGGTCTTAGCTGAATTGAGTATTAGGTTTAGGTTAGAGAGGAGGAGGGTGATCTCTCGGAGGCAAGTTTTCCAGTGCTTGAGCGTTTTTGTAATGGATTCTGTAATGGGGATCAAGATTTGAAAGTCGTCTGCGTATAGGAAGTGTTTTAGATTAAGGTTAGTTAGCAGCTGGCACAGGGGGGAAGGAGGTATATGTTGAAGAGAGTGGGGGACAAGGAGGATCCCTGGGGAATTGAAGCGGGGGGACTCTTTATTGTTGATTCTGACTTTGTAACCTCTAGTACTGAGGAAAGATTTGAACCATGTAAAGGCAGTTCCTGTTATTCCGATGTCCGATAGTCGGTTGAGGAGGATGGGGAGTGGTTTTTGGTATCGAAATTAGAACTAACAAAGAGCTTTTTATGTTTATAATTGTGCTTAATAAACTTAACGAGATAGCTAGATAGAAGTCTGGGCTTATAGCCAGCTATGCATAATTAGGTTATGTAAGTAGATATATAAGTGTAAGCAAGTGGAAACACTAAGGGGTAGATTTTATAAATGTACGCACGGGCGTACTTTTGTTCGTGCACCAGGCGCGAACAAAAGTACGCTGGATTTTATAAGATACGCGCGTAGCCTATAAAATCCGGGGTCGGGGCGTGCAAGGGGATGCACATTTGTGCAACCTGCGCGCCGAGCCCAGCAAGCGCTGCCTGTTCCCTCCGAGGCCGCTCCAAAATCGGAGCGGCCTCAGAGGGAACTTTCCTTCCGCCTCCCCTCACCTTCCCCTCCCTTCCCCTACCTAACCCAACCCCCCCCCCCCCCCCGGCCCTATCTAACCCCCCCCACCTTTGTTGGCAGATTTACGCCTGTGGAAAGCAGGCGTAGCTGGCGCGCCATCTCCCGACCCGGGGGCTGGTCCGGAGGCCTCGACCACGCCCCCGGGCCCACCCCCGAAACGCCGCGTCACTCGCGGCCCGCCCCCGAAACACCACGTCACTCGCGGCACGCCCCCCCAACACGCCCCTCCATGCAAGCCCCGGGACTTGCGCGCGCCCCGGGGCTTGCGCGCGCCGCCAAGCCTATGCAAAATAGGCTTGGCGCGCGCGGGGGGGGTTTGGGGTAGGTTTTCGGGGGGTACGCACGTATCGTACGCACATACCCCTTTGAAAATCTAACCCTAAGTCAGCAAAGATAAACATGCCTCTGTATAAGCAAATGTAAACATTCTCTTTATAAATTTAAACATACAAACAAAGGGTATAAATACATGATAAATTATATGTCCAGGGCTGCTATCTTATCTCTGAAACATTAGGGCATAGCAGTCCGGGACTTGGCATTAACCTATATGGGTGAGTTTAACCATTTATTTTCTTTTTTCTGTATCCATCTTAGAAAAGACTTGATCAGTTTACTCATATATAATAAATATGCATGTTCTTTTACTGAATAATCTTTTGTCTGATTACTGGATTGCTCTGTCTTTATAAATAAATATTGCTCTCACAATAATACATTTACTCTTAGGAACAATTATGTGTTACACTTATATGACATAGGGTCCTGGAGAGAGAGAGAGAGAGAGTGACCTATAAAGGTACTCCTTATTAATGATTCTCTCATCCAGTACTACCTGACAGAGTATGAACCCAAAATAATTGGCACCCCAGATGGGACAGCTCGATTATCAGACAAATTAAAAACTTTAGGAGCTCTTTTCTTTAAAAAAAACAAAAACCTAGATACATAAAAAGGGTAAGTTTAAGCTACACAATCGCTCAATTATTTAGGGGTTGGCCAGCATTCCAGATAGAACCTACTGCGCAGGGCTATTCAGTTATAGGAAATGGAGAGAATATTACTTTTAGAATTCAACAAGGGGATGGGGGTCCAGGCAAATTGTATTTAACTATTGAAGTACATACCCTTGATACCATTCCGCAGCCCCCATCCAATTACCAGTACCTACTTGGAGGATAGTTGATGTAGCAATAAATAGGCATGATTCAATAATTATTACTGCCACAGCACTGTCTGTATCAAACTGGATAGGAGGAAATTTAGATTTTCCTGCCTCTATCAATAGGCATAGACTAGTTGCCAGGGAACCCTGGACACTGGGGGATTCCTTTCCAGAAGGATATTCCCCAGCCATGACAGTAGAAGTAGCTAATTTGAATGCTAACCAATGAAGAATTGAAATTGCATTAATGAGAAGTATTATAGGAGATGTGATGAGGGCTGCTCCTATAGCCGAAATAAGACCCACTACAAGAGCAGCTGTCATAGCTACATTACCAATAACTTAGATAAGGGTTGTGACTGGATCAACACCCACTGATATTAGGGATATTTCGATATGACTAGGTAGTAAGATTGCTGGAATTGAAGGAATAGGGAGCATAAACAATCCATATATCAGAGAATAGTCAATGCACTGTTCCCTGTACGTACCAGGATCAGTCCAGACTGCTGGGTTATGCCTCCCGTCCAGCAGATGGAGTCAGAGAAAAGCTGAAAGGCACCCCCTAGATATACCAGTGTGCCACCTGCGATCCCTCAGTATTTTCTCTGACTCCAGCAGATTGAGAGGCATAACCTGCGGTCCTGATCCTTCTACATTTGCTACTTGGTTCTCCAGGTTTTGTTTTATATATTATCCCTGACTAGATCAAATAGTTTATCTTTTCAAGTAATATAAAATAAAACAAGAGGCAGGAAGTTTAGGACACGTTAGGTTCTGGTGTTTTAAATTGGTTTTCACACGCAGCGAGAAGGCAGGTTTGTGGCAGGCTCATAACATAGGGCTTCCCAGACCTGTCCTGAAGACCCCACAGTCAGGCTGGTTATTGGGATATCCACAATGACTATGCATGAGATAAATTTGCAAACATTGGATGTTTATTATGTGCAAATTTATCTCATGTATAATCATTGTGGAAATTCTGATAACTCGACAGGCTGTGGGATCACCAGAACAGAACTGGAAAACCCTGCTGTAATAGAATTAAAGGACAGCACCTAACAAGATACATGGGGCCCATTGTATCTGACCTGTGCTCAAGGTTTGTTTAACTGCATGGATGACTTTTGTTTTGCAGGAATATGGTAGAGAAGAGGTTACCATTGTCAACCCTGCTGAGTTCCCCGATAAATCACAGGTGTCACAGTACTTGGAACCAATGGTTTTAGGTACGCTCCTAACACCTGCAGAACATATTGGAAAGATAATGACTTTATGCCAGGTTTGTGTACATTATGCTTTCAGAAAGTGGAACTATCATGTAGTCATTTTTTCGAAAGGGGTGTAGGGGATTTTTTTTTCTAAGTTTAAAAAAATAAATTTTTTGTGTTATGTAGCAGGTTTTGGTTTTTGTTTCTGCTGGCTTTGGCATACTGCAGCATAATTTTACTCTGGCCCTTTTGTGCAGCATTGTACTTACTAGAGAGAACCCATAAAGTTCCATATGTTTAAAATTAGTAGGAAATGTCACGCACAATACTGTTCATCACAAGTTTGAATCAAGTTTTATGTGAATACTGAACTGTCTTTAGTGATCTTAGAAAACTGGTTCAAAACAGTTTTCAAGCATACTTGTTAGGGAACTTAAATGAGTGCTTTGTGTTAGATTTTGCTGGAATGATCTTGAAAATTATTTTTAAAAACTTGTTAATTTTAACTTTTATTTTTTCTTTTTTACCCAATTAAGGGATCAATTTAGCAAGGAATATTTCCCTTTCTGTACCTATGGAAGGATCTTCATCTTTTTCCTGGAAAATATATAAACATCATGCTTAAGTTTCAGCTGACAAAAAAAAATAAAAAAACTGGAGGAATTCTTTTTATTGACAAATTACCAAATACTTTTCTCACAAATGCAAATGCCTCATGGTTTAACTTTTCTAAATTTGGCTGTGTTCAAGTTCACGGTCTTTCCAGTATTGTTTATATAAAAACATGGGAATTGAGGGCAGGTGAAGACTTGCCTGTGCACCTTGCCTTAACATTTTCATCCCTATTGCTATTTTGCAACCCCTTCTTCATCTCTAACTTTAGTCTCTTTTCCATTGATAAGAATCCATTTGAATTTTGATACCGTTTTGCCCTGCCACCTCAGATGGAACTTTTTCTGTGGATTCACCATCTTTTTGGTGAAGAAATATGTCCATACATTACTCCTCAGTGTATGGTCCTCCAGCTTTATCTCATCACCCTTTGTCCTAGAACCTCCTACTCACCAAAAAATCACTTACTTGTTATGCAGCATTTATGCTTTAAGATACCAAAATGTCTTTATTACATTCCCCTCTCCCTCACTACATTCTGGATGTATAATTATTACATTTCACCTAATAGACTTTAAGGTGACATCCCTTCTCCATTTTGGGAGCCCTCATCTGGATTGTCACTATTCTATGTTCCTCTTGCGAAAGCAGTCTTCAGCAATTGATACAATACTTTAAATTAGGTCTGTCCAGTGGTTTGTATCAGCATCTCCATTTTAGTGGTTTTCAGTACTCCTGTGGCAAAGCAGTATAGAGCGGGTTCAATCCATCTGTATGTCTGGAGGTAAAATAACCTTTGGTAGACGTCACCGATTGGGTCCAAACATGGTGGCAGGGAGCAAGGCCTCACATACATATTGAAAATCCAACAAGGTCTATTTAAATAGAGTCATAATTGGAAAGTGCTAGAGAACCCATCCTTTCCTTTTCTTCCAGCTAGACCAATCCACTTGCATGGGTTTTGCCCACTGACTAGCAGATGGGGACAGAGATTAACAAGTTTCCTAATGTTACCTTACATAGGCTCCCGTGCTGACCTCAGTCTTAAGCCTGGTTAGACTGATGGAATTCTTGGCTTGGATAGGCAGCTTCTGAGGTGAAAGCATTGTGCTCCCTCCCTCCTCCTTTCTTGAAAAAGAAAATCTGATCCATCTCCAACTGATAGCAGTTGGAGATGGATCAGATTTCAATCTGACATCAACCCTAGTACATATACCCCAGCAGGAAGTGCAGCTCTCCAGTATTTTCCGTCTCCATAGCAGTTAGGGCTCTATGCATGCTCACACAGCGTTAGAGTAATTTTACCAAAGAAATCTTACCTCTACAGACGAACCCCGCTCTCCTGCGGTGACACCCATTGGGTCCCTCCCCCAGTTGAAAATTCCCGAGATGATTTCCACGATCCCTCGGAGGTAAGCCTCGGACCAGTGGCCGACCCTCGGCGGGGACCTAGCCCCCGACATTGGGTGAGGCTGAGAGGCAGCGGGTGTAACCTCGAGCGCGGCGGTGAAGGTAGTTTCCCTCTCCCCCTGCAGCTGGAGACTGTCCGGATCGAGACCGGGAAGCGCTGAGACAAGGTAAGGTAGAAATCTATTTAAAAGTCTCCGAAGCTCGAGGAGACGCACAGGTCGCCAGCCGGAACCAGTGCCACTGGGTTGATCTGCCCTAGCAGGGCTAGATCCCGGTCAGATCCGAGGGTCCTCCCATGTGGAGACACTCCGAAGTGGTCGCTATATTGTCCGCGTGGTCGCCGTCACCATCTTGCTCTGTTCGCCACCCTGTCCGCCGTTCTGATCCGTGTGCACAGAGACGAGCCGTGCGCACAAATACCTTGTGTGCACAACGTCACATGCCCAAGTACCGGGCGCACAAGCGAGGCATATAGCCACGCGCTTACTGTGCCAGGCGCATAACTTTGATCTGTGCGCACAACAGCGCACACATCTACCTGAGCGCACAGCCAACCTACGTGCACAACTGTATTTTACGCGCACAACCCATGGCACCACCGGAAAAGAAACTCAAGGCTCAGGGCCTTTGCCCAGCATGCCACATTAGAGCCGCACGGCATGAGGAGGCCACTGCCCTGTGTATACAGTGCGAAGAGGCCCTAGGGGATCCAACTCATGGCCCTCCCCAGCCGGTACCGGGCTCTAGCCTCTCGAGCAGTACTCCGGACCTAGCATTGCACAGCGGGACCCCCCCCTCAAACGGGGCTCCCCAGGGATACGGCGCCCCTTAGTCTAGACCCAGCATCTATCTCCTGGTTGGAATTCTTCAAAGGTCTGCATACCTACGTCCACATGCAACCGGGGCCTCCTATTATATGGCCACAGGCTCCACCAGAGGACCTCAACATACCGGGACCCTCTATGCCCAGGGAAGTGATCCCACCACCCAGAAGCCCCACCTTCGGGAACATGGACAACTCAGATGAGGATTCAGGACCCCTGGAGGAAGGGGAACTCCCTCCGGGGACAGAGCCCCACCGAACCATGAGATGCTTCTTCACAAAGGACGAGCTTCCAGACCTGGTCACACGCAGCTTAAAAGAGCTTGCTATCCCGGGCACAAGTGCCTCGGGGGAACCTAAGACGAACCCACTATTAGAGGGACTCCGTCAGACCTCCCACCATTTCCCACTATTGCAAGCCATCCAGCAACTAATTGACCTGGAATGGGATGCCCCAGAAACTACATTCAAAGGGGGCCGGGCTCTGGCAGCCATGTACCCTCTGGACCCAGCCGCCAAAGATCTCCTGGCATGTCCGAAAGTGGATGCCATGTTCTGCATGGTTTCGAAGCGCACTACTATCCTGGTGGAGGGAGGAGCAGCACTCAAGGATGCTCAAGACAGACGTCTGGAATCTATCCTCAAACAGTCCTTTGACGTCTCCACTATGTCTTTACAGCTCGCGGCCTGCTGCGCCGTGGTGACATGTGCCTGCCTAGCACAGACCAGGAACAACACTCCTGGGGAGGCCCTGGAACCAGCTGTATCATTCCTCGCGGACGCCGCTTCTGATCTAGTACGCACAGCAGCTAGAGGAGTGTCATCCGCCATGGCAGCCAGAAGACAAATCTGGCTCCGAAACTGGTCGGCCGACGCATCCTCCAAAACGAGACTCACAAGGATGCCTTTCAAGGGAACACTCCTGTTCGGCAGCGAACTAGAGAAACTGGCCAACAAATGGGGTGAGTCCCCACTGCCGCGGCTACTGGAGGACAGGAATAAGAGAAACCAGCGATCCTTCCCTCGAACCTCCAGGGGCAGAGGATCACAGCGCTTCAACCCATATAGAAGCACATATCAAGCGGCCCGCCCTGCAGGCCGGAGCCAGTCTTTTCAGAACAAGCACAACAAAAGGGGAGCCAGCTCGGGCTCAGGCCCCAGCCACACCACACAATGAAAATCAGCCGACCCGTTTAAAGGAAAAAGCCATAGGGGGCAGACTTGCCCTATTCTACCAAAGATGGGTCGAGATAACTTCGGACAAGTGGGTCCTATCCATCATTCGAGAGGGATATTACCTGGATTTCCACCACCTCCCTCTAAGGTTCGTTCACAGACTCCGAGACAAAGCGGTCAGAGTAATGTCGGACAACGTCACAACAGTGGCCTACATCAACCATCAGGGAGGAACCAGAAGCCAACAGGTGTCTCTGGAAATAGAACTCCTAATGTCATGGGCGAAAATGAATCTTCAAGAGATCTCGGCCATCCACATCGCTGGGAAAGACAACGTTTCTGCGGACTACCTCAGCAGAGAAAGTCTAGATCCAGGAGAATGGAGGCTGTCGACCACAGCATTCCAATTGATAGTGAACCGTTGGGGAACACTAACCATGGACCTCCTGGCAAACCAGTCCAACGCCCATGTACCCAGTTTCTTCAGCTGCAGGCAGGAACCCCAGTCCCAGGGAATCGATACCCTGGTACAGACCTGGCCACAGGAGATTCTGTTATACGCCTTCCCTCCATGGCCCCCATTGGGCGCAATCATCCACAAGATAGAACACCACAGGGGACCAGTACTTCTAGTGGCCCCGGACTGGCCAAGAAGACCGTGGTACACAAACATGCAAAGACTGCTGACAGGGAGCCCCCTGCCACTACCTCCACACAGAGACCTGGTCCAACAGGGACCAATCCTCCACGAGGATCCAGCTCGATTCTCTCTTATGGTCTGGCCATTGAGAGGGCTCGCCTAAGGAAGAGCGGATACTCTGGGGCAGTAATTGACACCCTACTCCGAACATGCAAGTTCTCCACATCCCTAAAATACATAAGGATTTGGAGAGTATTCGAAGCCTGGTGCGAGGACCGCGACATCATACCACACTCAGTCAAAATTCCTGCAATTTTGGAATTCCTGCAAAATGGCCTACAGAAGGGATTGTCTCTCCACTCCATCAAGGTACAGGTGGCCGCATTGTCATGCTACGGAACCAAGAGCGGCAGCATAGCCTCTCACCTGGATGTCTCCCGCTTTCTGAAAGGAGTCAAGCAGATCGACCACTCCTGAAGTGGCTGGTGTCTCTTTGGAACCTCAACCTGGTCCTAGATTTCCTAGCAGGAACCTCCTTCATACCTCTCCGCGGCCTGTCTCTCCGACTATTAACATTGAAGACAGCCTTCCTGCTGGCAGTCTGTTCGGCCCGTCGTATATCCGAACTAAAAGCACTGTCCTGCCGAGAGCAGTTCCTCAGACTCACCCCGGGAACGCACAGTTACGCACAGTTCCGTCGTTCCTCCCCAAAGTGGTGTCTCACTTCCATCTCAACCAAACCATCTCGCTACCATCGCCAGATGAGCATAAGAATTCGGAAGAGGCTCGAAGTCTACGCCATCTCAACGTCGGCAGGCTCCTAGTCCGATACCTGGAAAGGTCAGAATCCGTACGAAAGACGGACCATCTATTCGTCCTTCACAGCGGGAAGAAGCAAGGGGAAGCGGCCTCGCGAGCAACCATAGCCTGCTGGATCAAAGAAGTCATCAAGGCGGCCTACGTAGAAGCAGGCAAGCCACCACCTTTACAAGTCAAGGCCCATTCTACTAAAGCCCAGGCAGTGTCCTGGGCGGAAACCAAGATGCTGTCACCTGCCGAGATCTGCAGGGCGGCAATATGGTCCTTCATCCACACCTTCTCCAGGTTTTAACGCCTGGATGTTCAGGCTCGGGAGGACACAGCATTTGCAAGGGCAGTACTTAAATGGGTCACGGGCAACCGCCCACCCGGTTCGGGAGTAGCTTTTATACATTCCATTGGTCCTGAGTCCATCTGCTACACGCTAGAAAATGGAGAAATTACTTACCTGATAATTTCATTTTCCTTAGTGTAGCCAGATGGGACTCAGCATCCCACCTAAGGCTGCCGTTACTCATGGACTTCTCGGGGGATTCACGGGTAAGCCATGCTTTCCTTCAGCTAGGACACCCATCCTACCGGGTGTCGACATTTCTCGGTTGAGGGCACTGGCGGTCTCCAGCTATAACCAATTCAACCAGTTCAAATTTATTAAGTTAACCAGGTTATAAAGTTATTCAAGTTATTCAGTCATACATATATATCCACAATGTTTTTCGAGGAGAATACTGAAGAGCTGCACTTCCTGCAGGGGTTTATGTACTAGGGCTGACATCAGATTGAAATCTGATCAGTCTCCAACTGCTATCAGGAGTACACTATACCCATTGGTCCTGAATCCATCTGTCTACACTAAGGAAAACAAAATTATCAGGTAAGTAAGTTCTCCATTAGGTTTCTTTTTTTTTAATTTTTAAAATTTTTATTTAACCAGAGTGAAAACAATACCGCAAAGCCGAAAAGTAAACATGATAAGCTGAAATACAAACACAAGAATCACATGAACAATTCAGCCACTGACCTGAATATACTGAAGAATATGATTGATCAGATACACAATATTAGGAAGGAAAAATACCCAGACGCCTCTGCTGTACTGTGGCCTGTCAGAGGTGAATGAACTCTGAGTGCCTTTCTGAGCATGACTTGCAGAATATCCCTGAGATCGACCTACTGGCAGGCTCTGCAAAGCCTATAATTACAGGCCAGGAAGGCATCAATGACAATGTTTGCACCACAATACAGGGAAGCTGGGTCCAGGATGCAAGCTTTTGTCTTACAAATGCATATCTCAACGGACAGAAACCAGGTGGAAAGAAGATCCTTTGAGGTTACAGTTTTAATTAAATCCTGGTGCCAAGAAACGGAATTCAGGCCTAACTCCTATTGAAGCCACAGACTTGCGATTTGTTTACACAACAAAGAATATCAAGAGAAGAACAGAAGAACACAGTGCATCAAAGCCAGGGTGATAAAGGAACTTTTATGGTGGAAGGGTGGTTGCAGGAAAGACAAGTAAATAATATGATTTTTACAAATGAATGAAGGGTGGCCTCACAAGCATTTCCTATACATGATAGATTGTCATGACAACAGCATAATGTATCTTTGTAAAGAAGTCTTTGGGCAGTCACGTCATTCATTCTGGAAACTTCGGTAGTGCTGTATTTTGATTATATAAGTCAGGGCATGTCATATATTCATTGAGATGTTAGTTATTACAGATAGAGGGCATATAGCAACTCCCAGGAACACTTGTCTTTGACTCTTCTTTAAAAAGCCAAAATAAATTAAATTTTAAACCTCTTGCTGAGTTGAAGTGTTCTTGTTGCCCTGGCTTTGAGTCCAGAAATTATTGACAATACCTGGGCAAGAAAACCATAAAGAAATCCCCCTTACCAAAAAAAAACCAAGAATAGGAAATGAAAGAGAAATAGAAAACACTCTTTTTCCTCCTAACAAGACAAGTCATCAAGATAGGCCATCATAAGCTCAGATCCAATTTTAATCCCTACTTTTTTTTTCAAATTGCTGCTTCTCTGGTCTATAAAACCTTTCCTAAATCCTCTACAGTTTCAAGTGGTTACCTAGGCTCTCATTCTCACTTCTATTTAAAGGCCTTGCAGCTTTAAAACAAATTCCGCAGCCCGTCTCATCACAGTTCACTCTCTTCATGACCACATTACCCCTGCTTTGTATCAGCTCCATTAGCTCCCCATTCATTGGAGGATTCAATTTAAAATTCTTCCTCTGGTTTTCAAATCTATCTATGGTTTAATTCCACACTGTCTCCCTGAGTTAGCATCTTACTATCCTGCTTGTACCTTACAGGCCTCTACTAAACATATATTGGTAACACCATCTCACAAAGCCATTCATCTACAAGCCTCCTAGGATCATATGTTCCAGTTTGTGGGTCCTTCCTTCTGGAACAAGCTTCCAAAAAATACCTAAGACAAGAAAGCGATTATATGCTTTCTCTTCACTTGTGCCATTAATCTAAAGACAAAATGTGACGCCTTGGACTCAAGCCAGGTGTCCTTTGCTGACTGGGACCATCTTGTCTTCACCTTAGGTTGTCAGACTTATACTGTGTAGACATATAAATTTATTAGTTTTATCTGTTTCATTAGCATCTGTTTGGTTTTATTGAACTGCTTCCACTGTTTATTTTCTGTTTCATTAGCATCTGTTTGGTTTTATTGAACTGCTTCCACTGTTTATTTTCAGTTGTTACCCGCTGAGCTTTGTAGATCAGTGGGCTAGAAATTTTTAAAATAAATCTCAAGATATAAAATACAATATAAAAAAGAAAGGGAAAAACAAGTTCAAGGTAAAAATGCATCCCTAATTAACCCTCTTAGGAATCCTCTTCTAGTCGGCAGAGAGAGCACAGAACTGAAGGCATTGATGCTTTGGTTGACTCTTGGCCTTGGGATGTTCTACTATACATCTTTCCTCCATGGCCTCTAGGATGCACGGTATTGCAATGGATAGAGAAACATCTGGGCAATGTAATTTTGGTGGTGACGGAGTGGCCAAGTCGGCCTTGGTTCACGGATCTCGTCAAATTGGCCGTGGACGGACTACTGCACTTCGGCCATCCAGCGGATCTTTGTCAGCACCCAATATTTTCAGATCAGGTAGCACACTTTTGTCTAGCAGTCTGGCTTTAGAGAGGTGACTTTAGAGATTCAGGGGGTATCCCAAAGCAGTTATTGCTACTCTGTTACAGGCTAAGCGAAAGTCCACGTCTGTCATTTGTATGGGTCTGGAAAGTTTTTGAGACCTGGTGTATTGCTATCAGGGTACAAGCTTTCAAAACTATGGTGTCTCTTATTTTGTCCTTTCTTCAGGAGGGCTTGGTGAAAGCTCTGGCCTCTAACTCTGTTAAGGTCCAGGTGGCGGCTCTAGGTTGTCTCCGAGATAAGGTAGAGGAGTTTCCTCTGTCCACACATCTGGATGGTCATGTGTTTTATCCGGGGGGAGGCAAAGAATTTGCGTCCACTGGTAAGGAGAGTTTGTCCCTCCTAGAATCTTAATCTTGTGCTCAGGTTTGTGTGAGGCTCCCTTCGAGCTGCTAAGGAAAGCAACTCTTAAGGATTTGACTCTTAAGGTAATTTTCCTCATGATTATATGTTCAGCTAGAAGAATTTCGGAGCTACAGGCTTTGTCTTGCCGGGATCCTTTCCTGCAGATCTCAGACTCGTGGGTTTCGTTGCATACGGTTCCTTCTTTTTTGCCTAAGCTGGTCTCAGCGTTTCATATGAATCAAACAGTGGAGCTTCTAGACTTTCCTGAGTTGGACTCCTCTATACCTCATGTAAAGGAGCTTAGGGTCTTGGATGTCCAGAGAGCCTTGTTGAGGTATCTGAAGGTGACTAATGACTTTAGAAGGTCGGATCACCTGTTTGTTTTGTGGAATGAAATGAAAAGAGGTTGTCAAGCCTCTAAGGGCACGATTGCACATTGGCTTAAGGAGGCCATTGATTTGACATATATAGCTAAGGATTGACCGGTTCCTGAAGATTTCAGAGCCCTTTCGATGTGGTCTCAGGCAGCCTCGTGGGCGGAGGCTTAGCAGGTTTCTCTGCAGGAGATTTGCAGGGCAGCAATGTGAAAGTCGCACACTTTCGCAAGGTACTATCTGTTGGATGTTGGGGATCCAGCTTCCAAAACCTTTGGTGAAGAGTGTTTTGCAAGCAGTCCCACCCTAGTTAGCGAGCTTAGATACATCCTAGGAGTCTGGACTGATCTGGGTACACAGAGAGAAAGGAAAATTGGTTCTTACCTGCTAATTTTCATTCCTGTAGTACCACAGATCAGTCCAGAACCCACCCAATCTGTTAAGGAGGAGAATCATTCTTTTTCTTGGCGTGGAATGCAGACTTGCTTGTTGGGTTCATGCTATTGTGTTTTTATGTTGGACTTCTAGAAAAGTCACCATTCTCTAGTTCTTGGGAAAAGTTAAGAATTTGTTAACAATCAAGTGGTTTACATTTGGTATACAGTTTTTTGTTTTGTTTTTTGCTTGGGTATAGGTCAATACTGAGGGAGTGCAGGTGACTCACAGGATTATGTAGCAGTGTCAGTAAACCTTTCTCTGTCTCCATCTGCTGGCAAGGATGCAAAACCCAGAAATCTAGACCGATCTATGTTACTACAGGAACGAATATTAGCAGGTAAGAGCCAATTTTCCTTTCCCGCTGGCAGTAATGAGCCAGCAGTTATTTTAAACATATTGCATGAGGTGGCTGAGCCAGGCCCTTTACAGGCACAGATTTAGATCTGTGGTGGAGGAGTCTATGGCTTTTTCCTCTGGAGCCATGTTAGTGTCTGGGCTTAAAACAACAGATCTCTCCTCAGTGATATTAGTTTCCTCTGTATTTTAATGGAGTTTTTGAAATGTCTGCACTAGGCTTTTGTATGTGGCAGAGTGCAGCCTCCGTCCATTCCCCAGGGTTGGCCGCATTTCAGGAGGGTAATCTTGAGAGTTCAGGCAATAAAAGGATAAGAAAGGAGGACAAGGAAGAGATTAAGGATGCAAAGTCCTTTCATTCTGGTGGCTCTCCCTTGGACCTTAACGGGTTAAGAGAGAGAGTGCTATTGAGGGAGAATTGGAGGAAGGGGAGCTGTATTCCCTTTATGTGGAATACAGCTCAGCCATGGTCAAGTTATTTCACAAGGAGGAGTTGTCCGACATAATCTCTCTTTTTTTTTTTTTTTAAGTGTTGCATTTCTCTGAGGAAGATCCTGAGTACTCAGAAGATCCCATTATGGTTCATATTCAAAAGCTAGCAAGGGCCTTTCTTTTGCACAGGTCTGTCAAGGATTTAGTTGATATATAATGGGAATCCTTGGATAGTGGTCACTCCTTGGTGAAACTATATCCTTTTGTCTCCTAAAAAGCAGAAAGGTTGAAATTTCCTAAGGTGTGTGCAGTGTCAAAGAGAACTATAAATCCTGAGGAGGCTGGTATGTCTCTCAAGGATCAGAAAGTCAGAGGCAGTTCTTTAAGCAAGCCTTTGAGGTTTCTAATGTTTCTCTTCAGAGATAGCAGTGTGTAGCTGCCTTGTGTCTAGAGCTGGTTTGCATTTGTCTAAGTCAGAGCTTTCCAAACTTTTCATGTTGGTGACACACTTTTTAGACAAACATAATTTCGGGACACAGTAATTAGTCTACAAGCAAACCGGAGGTTAAAGGTTAAATGAACGAAATGTATTTCGACAATTTATGTATGTTTCCTTAAATATATACATAATAAAATGTTTCACGACACAACATATCTTGTGAAAACCTTTCGTTTATATTAAAAATATATAATATTCCAAGATTAATGTTATTGTTATAATTTATGAGTAACAATAATAAAACAAAGTTATTGTGTTATTCAATTTACCTCTTTAATGAGATATATGAGCTTGATGGGATGAACACAGCTTTTGAATATTTGGTGTTAATAAAAAAGTCCAAAGGGTCTTCTGCATAATTTTAAAAAGCTGGCCACTTTCACACTATATAATTATTTGATAGCCTTATTCAACTAATTCTATATGGCTATGAGAGTGAAATCTGGAATTTATAGGAAGGGACAGAATGTCAATATAAATCCTGCACCTCCAGTTCTGTAACTCTGTGCATCCACTGAAATTCCCCCAAACAATGGAGCTTGGATGTTTCCCTTACAGCTCATCATACTAAAAGATATTTTCAAATGCTGGTGTCACCTCACAGTAACAGCAGCACAAACACCTTCCACTGCCAGGCACATTGTGAACTAAAATAAAACCTCACAAAAAAGACACTCAAAATCTATACTGCAATCCCATTGTAACATAACAGTAATAACACCAAGGACTCAAACAACAATAACCCTATCTGTGAAAAAGCATGGGTAAATATTACACTGGGTCCTAGAATACCAATACACCACCTATTGAGGAAACAAAACAAACCCGATTGCTATAGATCCCTATGCTAGCAGAATCTGTCATCATGGTCACACACACAGAGCAGAGACAGACCCTCACCAAAAACAGAATACAAAATAAAGGAGCACAAATTAGACAAAAACTGAAATGGAAACTCCAAGAAGCCAGACTCTGTATTAACAATGGAAAAACAGAACCACCATTCCTCATAAAACAAACAAAATCAAGAAACATAAAGCATCAGTTATAATAGTAAAACCATACTAATAAAAGAATATTTTAAAACTACTGATAAATAGAATTTCTATTAATTAAAATCATATACATTTTTTACAATTTCCCAGAGGTTATCCTCTCTCACACAGACTCACATGTCCATTCTCTCTCACACATACACTGTCACATACATACACATTCATGCTCTTATACCCACCATAACCTCTCGCTCTCACAGACACTGACACGCTCTCAGGCTCTAAGACACTCTCTCCCCCTCCACACACACCCCACACACAAACTCTTACTCCCCTGGATTTTCTCATACACACTCTCTCTGGCTCCCTCACACACAAACACACACACCCAGGCAAGTTCCCAATCATTCTCACACACTAAAACTTACCCCCAGGCAGGCTCCCATTCATTTTCACACCACTCCCTCACCATCCCCCAGGCAGGTACCCATCCATTCACACACATACACCCCCAGGCAGGCACCCATTCATACACATGCACACACTAAAGGCAGACCCCCTCTCTTTCTTTTGCCAACAACCTCTGAGCCTCTCTCATTCCTCTGCTGCCACTGATGCCGCATGGCTATTGGGGAGGCGCTGATTGCTGCTATTGGCACTGAAGCCCATTCTGCTGCCTCCTCTGTGCAGGCCCTGTGGGTTTCCAGTTCCTCCATGTTGATCTCGTACATTGTGAGATCCGCATAGAGAAAGTGCTACTCTTGACATTAACAAAGATTACATGTGCCAATCAGTAAAAAGTAATTTATTTCTTTTTTTACCTTTGCTGTCTGATCTTAGTTTTCTAATTGGTTGTCCCAGGCTTTTTTGTTCCACCTCCCCTTTCTTATTTTTTTGCCAATTCATTTCATATTGTCTTTTTTTCTATTTCTTTTTTCTCCATCTATCTTCTTCCCTCAAACATACAGTCAGGTTCTCATTCTCACATGCTTTCTCTCTCTCTCTCACACACACACACAGGCTCTCACTCTCATACAATCATTCATACACAGTCTCTCTCTTGCACATGCTGTCTGACTCTCACACACCCAGGCTCTCTCTCACTCCCACATGCTGTCTTGCTCATGCACAGGCTCTCACTGTCACATGCTGTCTCTCTCTCACACACACACACACAGGCTCTCACATGCTGTCTCTGCAAACATTGAGATCCTCACTCCCACACCCAATCTCTCAACTCACACAGGCACCCAATCTCTCAACTCATCTCATACACGCACACAATCTCTCAATTCAGCTCATACAGGCACCCAATCTCTCAACTCAGCTCAGCTCATACAGGCACCCAATCTCTCAACTCAGCTAATACACGCACTCTACAGGCCCTCAGCCTCTCTCTTACCTCTGGGCCTCCTCTTCACGGGTCGCTGCAGGATCGGCTCTGCAGCGGCCCTGATCTTCTCGGGCCGATCCGATCCGCGGTGGGGGCCCTGCTACCGGGCCTCTTCTCGCCCGCTGCAACAACGCGGCTCCTCTTCTGCACGCGGCTGCTTCATCTCCTTCCTGCCCGTGCGGCTCCGGCAACATTTTTCTTCAGGGGCCGCGTGGGCAGGAAGGAGGCGGAGCACCTGCACGTTTAGACGTGCCCTTTTTCTTCGGGCCGTGGTGACGTGAACTCACCACGGCCTTACCGATCTTCCGGCTGTGCACGATTCTTCGCTGCTCAGCCGCCAGTGGGATGAGCTCTACCGGCGGCCGCATTGGCTCCCACTTGTCGGTGTGTCACGTGCACCGGGCTTGCGCGACACACCGGCACACCTCAGGCGACACACCAAAGTGTCGCGACACACACTTTGGAAAGCTCTGGACTAGAGCATCAACACTTTCTGCGATTTGCAGTTCTGGGACACCATTTTCAGTTTTGGCCACTGCCTTTTGGTCTGGCCACCGCTCCCAAGACCTTTTCCAAGATAATGGTGGTAGTTGTGGCAGAATTGAGAGAGGATGGGATCCTAGTACACCCATATTTGGATGACCTGTTGATTCGAGCCAAGTCGCTGTTAGAGAGCCACTTAGTGACCCGCAGAGTGATCTCCCTTTTGCAGGAGTTCGGCTGGATGGTTAACCTGGCCAAGAGCAGTCTTCAGCCTACTCAGTCATTGGAATGCCTTGAGGTTCTGTTCGACATGAAGCAGGGCAAGGTTTTCCTGCTGGAAGCTCGTATTCAGAAGTTGATGGCACAGCTACGTCTGTTGATGAACGCTCTGTGCCTGACCGAATGGTCCTACCTGTAGGTACTTGGTTTAATCGCAGCAACTCTGGAAGTGATACAGTGGGCGAGAGCGCATATGCATCCTCTTCAGCACTCCTTGTTGCCTTGGTGGACCCCTCAGTCTCTGGACTATTTGATTTGGCTCCACCTGCTGATGGAGGTCTCCTCCCAACTGCAAAGGTGGCTACAGCTGGATCATCTAAGGAAACGAATTTCCCTAGCACCACCAAACTGTTTAGTACTGACAACAGATGCGAACCTCCATGGTTGGGGAGCTCACTGTCAGGAGCTGACAGCACAAGGGTGCTGGGGTGCAGAAGAATCTCTCTGGAACATCAATCGTTTGGCATGTTTGCAGTTTGGCGACAGGCTGCAGGGTCGAGCGGTCTGGATAATATTGGACAATGCAACGACTGTGGCTTACATAAATCGGCAGGGAGGAACCAGTGAGAGTCTGGACCCAGGAGAATGGTCGCTCTCAAACAAGTCGTTTCAGCTGATTCTGGATCACTGGGGTCTCCCCTTTCTAGACTTGTTGGCAACTTCTTGCAATGCAAAAGTTCCACAATTCTTCAGTCGCAGGAGAGATCCAAAGTCATTGCGGATTGATACATTGGTGCAGGAGTAGCTGGAAGACAAGCTGCTATATACTTTTCCTCCATAGCCCATGTTGGGCAGAATAGTCTGGAGGATCCAGCGCCACAGAGGGATGGTGCTCTTGGTTGCTCCAGATTGGCTCAGGAGACTGTGGTATGTGGATTTATGGCAGCTCCTGGCTGAATAGCCCCTTTGACTTCCAGCGCACAGTGATCTGTTGTGGCAGGGTCCTGTTCTTCACGAAGATCCGACTTGATTTTGTCTTACGATATGACCCTTAAAAGGGCTTGCTTGCTGAAACATGGATACTCTGTGGCTGTGATTTCCACCTTGCTAAGAGCTAGGAAGTTCTTTACTTCCTTGGCCTATGTGCGGATTTGACGAGCGTTTGAGGCCTGGTGGGAGGATCAAGATGCTCTTCCTTGTTTGATCAAGATCCCGCTCATTTTGGAATTTTTGCAGGATGGCTTGAATAAAGGCTTGGCCCATAATTCCTTAAAGGTATAAATATTGGCTCTCGCCTGTTTCATAGGTCAGGTGAATGGTGGATACTTGTCGGCTCATCCTGATGTGGCCTGTTTCTTGAAAGAAGTGAAACAACTTTGTCCTCCTTTGAGGTTTCTGGTGCCCTTTTGGAGTCTTAATTTGGTATTGGATTTCTTAGCAGGCCATACGTTTAGATCAATTTGTAACCTGACTTTGCAGTTAATGACCTTGAAAACTGTGTTTCTTGTGGCAATTTGTTCTGTGCATCAGGTTTCCAAACTGCAGGCCTTGTCTTGCCACAATCCATTCCTCCAGGTGACTCCAGGGTCGGTACAACTGCATACTGTTCCTTGTTTTCTACCGAAGGTGGTCACTGATTTTCATTTGAATCAATCCATCTCCCTGCCATCTCTGGACAGAGAGAAAGATATAGAGGAGTTTCGTCTGCTGTGGCCCTTGGATGTCAAGAGACATATTGTCAGGTATCATGAAGTTACTAAGCCTTTACAGAAGACAGATTGCCTGTTTGTCCTTCACGGCGGTACTAGGCAGGGAGATCTGGCCTCGCGGGCTATCATAGCTTGCTGGATTAAGGAGGTAGTCATGGCTGCATATGTTGATCCTGGGAAGCCATTACCTAGTCAGGTCAGGACTTATTCCACTAGGACTCAGGCAGTGTCATGGGCGGAAGTGAAATTGTTGTCTCCCATCAACATTTGCTGAGCTGCGTCATGGTCCTTGTTACACGCTTTTTCCAGGTATTATTGTCTGGATGTGCAAGCCCGGGAGGATGAAGCCTTTGCACGTGCAGTTTTGACGGGACCCTGGGCAGCCTCCTGCCCTATAGGGAAGTAGCTTGGGTGTATCCCACTTGTTCTGGATTCATCTGACTGGACACTAAGAAATGAGAAATTACTACTTACCTGATAATTTCCTTTTCTTTTGGACAGTCAGATGAATCCAGCTTCCCTCCCTTGGCTACTGACTGGTTGCATTATGGTCCTCCTCCATGGCTATGTGTTACAGGGTTTACTGGTAAATGTTAGTTCAGTCCCTAGACTAGTGTTAATACGTTCTTGTCTGATCTCAGGGTGCCTGTTGGCTGAATATTGAAATGGTTCTCTATTTAATCAAGTTTTGCTAATCTGTCCAGAGTTGCTTTTGAAGAAAATACTGATAGGCTGATGTCACTGCAGGGGTATATATATACTGTGACGTCAGTTTGCTCTGTCTCCATCTGCTGATAGAGGTGCATAACCCACTTGTTTTGGATTCATCTGACCTAAAGTGAAGGAAATTATCAGGGAAGTAATAATTTCTCATTATGCATGTAAAAAAATGTATGCGCATCAACTACTGAAACAAAAGAAAATGAATGTGCATCCTTAATTTTCATGGGTCTGCATACAGTGGACAATGTCCATTTATTTTAAACAATGAAATATTTATTCACTTTGTGAGCATAAGAATTGTCTTACTAGGCAAGATCAAGGGTCAATTTAGCCCACATCTCATCTCCATCAGTGGTAAACAGTGGGTACTTAAAAGAAATATATAAGAAACAGGGTATAGATAGAATAGTCCTTCCTCTGTCATACCTCCTAGGTATGAGTTAGGGCAGTGGTTCTCAGCCCTGTCCTGGGGACCCCCCCAGGCAGTTGGGTTTTCAGGATATCCACAATGAATATGCATGAGAGAGAATTTGCATACACTGCCTCCATAACGTGCAAATTTTCTCTCATGCATATTCATTGTGGATATCCTGAAAACCCGACTGGCTGGGGGGGTCCCCAGGACAGGGTTGAGAACCACTGGGTTAGGGACACAGTGACCCCAGGATAACTTCTAGGTTTAATAGTCTGTAATTTGTTATATTCCTGACATTTGCTTAATCCTTTTTTTCCAATATAGTTAAAGGATTTGCCTCTGCAATGTTTTGTGGCAAGGAATTTCACAAGTTAAATACATTCGGTGAAGTGGAGCCTTTTATTTTTTTAAAACCTGCTACCTAATCATTTCATTGTGTGCCAGCTAGTCTTTGTATTATAAGCAGGGATGGTAACTTTCAAACGGGAAAAGGGGCGCATATTGGCATATATGCGCTGGTGCGCATCCAGGGTCGCAGCAAATAATAGTTCCCCATTTACTCTCCACAACTTCCATTATTTTATCTCGCGCTATCATATCTCCCCCCTGTCCTTTTGGCAAACTCACAGGAATTTTGTATTCATTATTCCTTCATATGGATGATGATGTACATCCCTGATGATTTTTGTTTCCCTTCCCTGTACCTTCTCTGTGTCTGCGTTTCTGCATACATGACCGTGATTTTGTTTTACTAGGATCGAAGGGCAATTCAGAAGGACATGGTTTACATTGACGATCAAAGAGTTTTGCTGAAGTATCTTTTTCCATTGAATGAAATTGTGGTTGATTTTTATGACAGCTTGAAATCCCTCTCTTCAGGGTATGCAAGGTAAATATATTGAGTGTAAAAGAATATGTATTAGAATCAGATTGCACTTGACATAATATAGATAAACCTATGTGTCTACTAAGTCTGTTTACAAAAGTGTACGGTATAACTCTTTAATCTCTCACCAGTCCAGAAAGGTTTATTGAACGAACATATATGGTGTAGTCTCTTGCCTCAGTTTTTTAAATACAGTTGTATGTAACAATTTTGGAACCTCTCCTAAAATTGTATATTTCAAGTAAACATAAGCTGACACAATAGAGAAGAGTCAGTGTCTCCCAAATAGTAAATCACATGAAAAAGGAGGGAAACAAAAAAAAAAAAACCCACCAAAATCTCAAAAGCAATTTGGTCCTGCAAAATTGTATCAAGGTGTCAGCAAGTCTGACAGTGTACCCTTCAGTGCTTGACCATCCGGTCAGTTCATTCATCCACCTTGAGAAAGAGCAAACACTGTTTTTAAGAAATCTTTTTATAATGCATATAAAAAGGTATATTTTTAGACAATCTCTGCTGCAAGAATCATTCCCAGTCATGTGATAGTTAAACATGACATCGTTCTGCCATTTTTAATGCAAAATTACAGTTTATGTGCTGATTTAAACATATTGACATCAGTCAATATTTTATAACAGCTTCCAAAAATTTCTTGTTGCCAGCTTCAAGTCTTTCTGTTCTTCCTTTTGGAATTCTTTCCCACTCTTCCAACTCTTCTAGCTGAGACATTCTTAGGTCTCCTTGCATGCACTGCCCACAGATTTTCAATAATATTCAAGTCTGGAGACTGAGAAGTCTGTTCCAAACCCTAAATCTCTTTCTTCTTTCTTTCATGGTTGATTTTGAGATATGTTTCCAATTGTTGTCTTGCTGAAATATCCAGCTTCTTTTCAGCTTCAATTTCGTCACTGACTGTGGGACATTAGCTTCTAGGATGTGTTCCAAAAAGTTTCAGGTTTATCAAGGTTTTGGTTTTCATACTTTTTAGATGATGACTTATGTGATGGTGCCATTGCAAAGATTTCCTTCTGATAACTCTCCTATGCAGAACATTTCTGTTTAAACAGTGCTGCACTGTGGACTACTACTGCAGTGTCAGCTAATTTTTCAGCAGGTAATTTGCAAATATCTCTGGGTTGTTTTTTTTTTTTGCAGATATGACCAGTTTTTAGACAGTTCTATCAGAAATTTTTCTTGATCTTCCAGATCTTGCCTTGATTTCAACAGTTCTGTGTAAATTCAATTTCTTAATATTTTTGACAGTTGATGAAGGCTGGAGTCAGTGGACACAACATTAATGATTACTTTTTTATGCAGTTAAAAACTTCCATAAAAAATTGATTTGTAAACAAATATGACTAAAGGACTCATTTGCAACAAAAGGTGCAATAATGATAACGAGGCTAACCGTGCAAAAGCATATCACAGGTAGCCTTTTATGAGCGGTTCCCTTTATTTGCAATTAATTTTTAGAGGATTCTACAGCATTTTCTGTATATGGTTGAGTTGATCTTCATAGTTTGTTTTACTTTGTACTATGCAGAGACTGTGTCCGCTTCTGTTCATGTACAATTTCACCAGAGGTACCTAAACATTTGCATACAGCTGTAAAGTACATGAAAATGGTTACATTTACCAGTTTTCTGATTATATGGCAGGGATAGCTATGTGCAGCAAGTTATGTCTTATGGAATACAGACAGCTTAATTTTGTTGCATCTCATGGAAGTGTTCCAGATCAGGTATTTAATGCCAGCTTTTGAAGCATGAAAGCAAGATGGGGCAAGCAGAACCGAGAGTACTGTTAAGGCAGGGACAGGTGGGTGCACAGTGCACATGTGGCCATGCAGTAATTACTCTGAGAAGCGCCTGGACTTCCACTGCTGACAGTGCATGATATTTGAGCAGGAAGAAGAGGACTTAAGGAGCATGACAAAAACAGGAGAGAGCCTTATTGGGGGAGGGGAAGAGATATGGTAAATAGGGATGGTACTATTTACTCCCCTGACTGACATAGAGATTGAGCTAATTTCTAACTAAGGTTGAGCCACATTCAAAGATCAGTGGAAGGATGCCGTCACCATCACTGCCTGTACATTTTCTATGGGTAGAGATTAAGTTCTCCAGTGCAGTGAGTGCATCATCTTTGATGAGCACTCAATTGCTTTGTCAAACCCTAATCACGTTACTGGGGACATTCAGACACCAAAGAGGTCTAAAAGATGAATACATTGTTTGGTTTAGTTTCTAAAATGTTATCTTTTTAGAGATGTCATTGATACACATTTGAAGTACTGGTGGAATTCAAATAAGTCACCAGAATAGGTATTTCCACAAAGTGTTAATTTATATAACACCCAGTATTCTAATCAAACTTTCCCTGCACGCTCCCAGATCAGTGCAGACTCCTGGGTTATGCATCCCTGTCAGCAGAGGGAAACAGAGAAAATTTTACTAAAACTGCTACATAATCACGTGTGCCACCTGCAGTTCCTCATTATTTCTCTGTCTCCAGCAGATGATAGATGGTGCAAAACTTTCAGTTCTGCAGTGAGGAGACTGGTTTGATCTTATGAGCCTTCCTCCCAGGGGGTGTTTCGGCACTAGTGAATCTTCCCTGTCTGGTTGAGGTGGGCAAGTTGGAGGTTGGTGGCCATTTTGTATGCTCGCTCGGTCACTCTGTGGGGTGTAAATCTGATGGTCCAGATCCCTCCCCTTCATGAGGTTGCTAAGGTGGCTGCTGGCTCAGGGTAGTGGGGTTTTTTTTTTTGTTTTTTGCCCTTTTTGAATTTGGCTTGTAGCTTTTCTGTGTTCCATCCTTGTAGGTAGGTCCGTAAAAGTTTATTGAAAAAAAAAAAAAAAGTTACAACTTGCTCAGAGATTCTAAGTAGGTCAAACGGACGGCTTCCTGCCTTTATGGTCTGAGTGGCAGGGGAATTTGTGGTGAATTTGCCGTTGTTTGTTCTGTCTGTGGTTTGGGGCGCATTGGGAGGTGTTTTTCCCCGCCAGGACAGTATGAACCGCGGCTCAGCTCGTGCACACATGAATAGCTTCAGTATTTGCTCTGATTGCTCGTCAGGGGGTGAAGGGCCACCTGTAGGGCCAGTGCCAGTGGAAAAACAGAAGGTTATCGCTCGCGGCTGCTCCTCCTGCGTGCTGGGGTTTGGCGCATGTTGGGGATCCTTTTTCTATCGGAGTGGGAATGGTGGTCATTTTGAGTGCATATGCAGCCCGGGCCATGACGACTTATGGCTAGGGGGGGGTTTCCCCCGAGGCTTTCCCTGGTTCGATCAGATCCCGAGGAGGAGCCAGGGGAGCAGATGGGGCTGATGAACCCATTCTGCCTGTTGTGGGGTCCTCTCATCTGGTGGCTAGTGCTACCAGGCCTTTTTTTGCAGATTTTGTCTTGCTCCTGCATGAGGCCTATTTAGCTCAGCAGGAGGCAAATACTGCAGGGCTGGGGACCTGGACCCGACCTTCTGAGGGTCTGGATATGGTTTCCAGACCAGGACGTCCTCGTAAATGGCCTTCTCTCAGTTGTTGGGCTCTGATCCGGCTGGTGAGGAGTTGGATGACTCAGAGATGGCTCTCGGGGCTCCGGGTATTCCTCCCTCTCATGATATGGCAGTCAATACAGATGTGGTCGGTATGGATCAGGGGGACAATCCAGAGGAGATCCCGGTTTCAGAGGGTGATGACCCTAAGGAGGTCCGTCTATTTTGGAAAGAGTAGTTACGTCTGTTGATACCTAAAGTTCTTGAGGAAATGGGAGTGAACGTTCCTCAGGAGGACTCTGATATGGAGGGGACAGATTCGGTCCTGGAAGGACTTCGGGGTCCGGTAAGAGCCTTCCCTTATCATAAGTCGGTGAGTAAGTTGGTGGATCAGGAGTGGTCTGCTCCCGACAACAGCTTGAGAGTCGGGAGGGCAATGGCGAAGCTTTATCCTTTGCCCGAACAGACTCTGGGTCTCTCTTCCTTTCCTAAGGTGGATGCGGCTGTGTCGGCTGTTACCAAGAAGATGACTATCCCGGTTGCAGGGTCCACAGCTTTGAAGGATGTTCAGGATTGAAAATTGGAGGTTCACCTCAAAAGGATTTTTGAAGTTGCAGCTCTGGGTTTACAGGCAGCAATTTGTTCCAGTTTTATGCAGAGAGCTTGCCATATTGGGTGCAGCAGCTTCAAGATGACCAGTCGAAGTCTGTTGAGGAGGCTAGTAAGGCTGACTGGTTGGAGGCAATGGTGGCATACGTAGCGGACGCTTTGTATGACCTGGTCAGGACTTTGTCGCGAGTTATGCATTGTTTTCAGCCAGGAGGTTGTTATGGTTGAGGAACTGGTTGGCGAATGTGTTGTCCAAGTCTCAGTTGGGGCCTCTGCCCGTCAGAGGCTGACTCTTGTTTGGTGAGGACCTGGAGTAGTTGATGAAGGATCTGTGCCAGAATAAGGTACACAGATTGCTGGAGGATAAGCTTAAGGGCAAGAGGTTTTTTCAGGCTCGGTTTCACTTTTGGGATAGTAGGAGGTCTCGCTCGAGGAGGGGAGCTTCAGGTCTGCAGAAACAGTTCTCTCCCCGGGGCCAGTCCTGGGGTCAGTCCTTTCGAAGGGGTCAAAAACCCTTCAGGACAGCCACAGGGGGGATCGCAGCTGGACCTAAGTCCTCGCAATAAGCGAGGCTGGTCCACTCCGCCATCACTTTTATGGAAGGTCACTTAGCAAGGTTTTACGGGGAGTGGGTCAAGATTACCCAAGATCAGGGGCTCCTCAGTGTAATAGGAAGCAGCTATGAATTAGAATTTGCTTGGCCCGTCCGCGATTTGTTTCTCGTTTCCTCTTGCAGGTTCGTAGGCAAGCAGTTGGTGGAGCGAGAGACACTAGACCGGTTGTGAAAGTTAGAGGCAGTGATTCTGGTCCCCAGGGACCAACGAGGCGAAGGAAGGTATTCCATTTACTTCATGGTTCTGAAGAAAGAAGGCACCTTCTGGCCAGTTCTGGACTTAAAGAGAGTAAATACAACACTCAAGGTTCCACGTTTCTGGATAGAGACTCTGAAGTCAGTGATAGTGGCAGCGTGCAAAGGGGAATTTCTGGCATCTCTGGATCTCACAGAGGCATATCTGCATATTCTTATTTGGCCAGATCATCAACGATTCCTGAGGTTCATGGTTCTGGGTTAGCATTTTTAGTTTCAGGCTCTTCTCTTTGGTTTGGCGACCGGTGCCTCGCACGTTTACCAAAGTTATGGTGGTGGTGGCAGTGCACCCTTTTCTGGACGACTGGCTTGTCAAAGCAAAGTTGGAGGACCTTTGTTGCCGATCGGAGCAGAAAGTAGTCAATAACCTCAACAAATAAACACAGCTGAAAGTCACCTATAGATATAAAAATAAAAATTGATTTTTATTACTCATAATTAAATATTAAATTAAAAACAGTATACACATTTATGATTATCCAAACAATCATATAAATGGTAACCCCAACCCACTTATCAATTAGAGTATATTACTGAACTATGTAACCGCAAATATTGGCACACCATGGATAACTTATAAACCAAACCTATTTCGTGCCTAAATGTAAACCGTTGTGATGGTACATTACTAAACGACGGTATAGAAAAGCTTTTAAATTAAATTAAATTAAATTAAATCACTCGGCTGGGTGGTGAACCTGGCAAAGAGTCACTTAGTGCTGTCACAGTCCCTGGAATATCTAGAAGTTGGTTTGACGCTCAGGAGGGCAAGGTGATTTTCTTGAAGGAGCGTGTTTTGAAACTGCAGGGGCAAATTCAGCGCTGTTGGGGTTACTGGTGTCCAGGGTCTGGGATTATTTGCAGATTCTGGGCTCCATGGCTTCAAACCTGGAGTTGATCCTATGGGCTTTTGCGCATATGAGGCCTCTACAGAGGGCTCTGTTATCTCGTTACAGCCCGCTCTTAAAGGAGCTTCATCTTCCCTTATTGCTCAAGGGAGGTGCAAGGGGACAGTCTGTCTTGGTGGCTTCAAAATTCCAATCTGCTTCTTGGCGTGGAGCTGGAGGCTCCGGACTGGGTGATTATTACTACCGATGCCAGTCTTTCTGGATGGGGAGCAGTGTGTCAGCAGCAGTCTACTCAGGGCAGCTGGTCCTGTATCCCTCAGCTGGCTACCTGCAGCCCCACTCTCGGGTCTTGGCCCAGCACTCAGTGAGGGAAGGGGAGGGACCCAGAGGAGCCACTGAGAACTGAAGGCTGAGCTGTGCCCTGTCTCCTCTCCTCATCCCATTCAATCACAACACAGGAAAGGAGGCAAGAGGGCAGGAACACAGCACAGCTCTCAGTTCTGTCTTTCCCTGTAACTAGGAGGCTGTGGGAAAGAGGAGCCTCTTGCAAAAAAATGGATTTTCAGTGTCTGGTCAGTACTTCTGCCAGGACAATATACAGCACAGCTGAAAACCTGGCTGTCCAGAATAAAACTGGGACGTTGGCAACCCTGTTACAACCTTTCCCTTCTGTCTCTTACTGCTCTATTATAGCTCTGATTCGCTCATATCCACTGCTGTCAAACTATGTTGTATCTGAATTGGTTGCTCAGAAATGGCTGTTAGCTTACTCAGTGGCAGTATTGCAGATTGCTATGCAGGGAATGTGGATTTGATTCCCAAGCTTGGTTTCTACTTGAGCTTGCAAGTGCTAAGAACATAAGAAAATGCCATACTGGGTCAGACCAAGGGTCTATCAAGCCCAGCATCCTCTTTCCAACAGTGGGCAATCCAGGCCATAAGAACCTGGCAAGTACCCAAAAACTAAGTCTATTCCATGTAACCATTGCTAATGGCAGTGGCTATTGTCTAAGTGAACTTAATAGCAGGTAATGGACTTCTCCTCCAAGAACTTATCCAATCCTTTTTTAAACACAGCTATACTAACTGCACTAACCACATCCTCTGGCAACAAATTCCAGAGTTTGATTGTGCATTGAGTAAAAAAGAACTTTCTCCGATTAGTTTTAAATGTGCCCCATGCTAACTTCATGGAGTGCCCCCTAGTCTTTCTACTATCCGAAAGAGTAAATAACCTATTCACATCTACCCGTTCTAGACCTCTCATGATTTTAAACACCTCTATCATATCCCCCCTCAGTCATCTCTTCTCCAAGCTGAAAAGTCCTAACCTCTTTAGTCTTTCCTCATAGGGGAGTTGCTCCATTCCCCTTATCATTTTGGTAGCCCTTCTCTGTACCTTCTCCATCGCAATTATATCTTTTTTGAGATGCGGCGACCAGAATTGTACACAGTATTCAAGGTGCAGTCTCACCATGGAGCGATACAGAGGCATTATGACATTTTCCGTTTTATTCACCATTCCTTTTCTAATAATTCCCAACATTCTGTTTGCTTTTTTGACTGCCGCAGCACACTGTACCGACGATTTCAATGTGTTATCCACTATGACACCTAGATCTCTTTCTTGGGTTGTAGCACCTAATATGGAACCCAACATTGTGTAATTATAGCATGGGTTATTTTTCCCTATATGCATTACCTTGCACTTATCCACATTAAATTTCATCTGCCATTTGGATGCCCAATTTTCCAGTCTCACAAGGTCTTCCTGCAATTTATCACAATCTGCTTGTGATTTAACTACTCTGAACAATTTTGTGTCATTTGCAAATTTGATTATCTCACTCGTCGTATTTCTTTCCAGATCATTTATAAATATATTGAACAGTAAGGGTCCCAATACAGATCCCTGAGGATCTGTCCACTGTCCACTCCCTTCCACTGAGAAAATTGCCCATTTAATCCTACTCTCTGTTTCCTGTCTTTTAGCCAGTTTGCAATCCACGAAAGGACATCGCCACCTATCCCATGACTTTTTACTTTTCCTAGAAGCCTCTCATGAGGAACTTTGTCAAACGCCTTATGAAAATCCAAGTATACTATATCTACCGGTTCACCTTTATCCACATGTTTATTAACTCCTTCAAAAAAGTGAAGCAGATTTGTGAGGCAAGACTTGCCCTGGGTAAAGCCATGCTGACTTTGTTCCATTAAACCATGTCTTTCTATATGTTCTGTGATTTTGATGTTTAGAACATTTTCCACTATTTTTCCTGGCACTGAAGTCAGGCTAACCGGTCTGTAGTTTCCCGGATCGCCCCTGGAGCCCTTTTTAAATATTGGGGTTACATTTGCTATCCTCCAGTCTTCAGGTACAATGGATGATTTTAATGATAAGTTACAAATTTTTACTAATAGGTCTGAAATTTCATTTTTTAGTTCCTTCAGAACTCTGGGGTGTATACCATCTGGTCCAGGTGATTTACTACTCTTCAGTTTGTCAATCAGGCCTACCACATCTTCTAGGTTCACTGTGATTTGATTCAGTCCATCTGAATCATTACCCATGAAAACCTTCTCCATTACGGGTACCTCCCCAACATCCTCTTCAGAACACCTGAGGATGTTGTGGGGATGTTGTGGAAGCAGTGTTCACTAGAGATGTGTTTTCATTTTTATTTTTTGTTTTTATTTAATGTGCATTAAATTGAAACAAAGAATACTACATTAATTAAAAAAAAAAAAGAATACTACATTAATTAAAAAAAAAAGTTATTTTGGTTGTGCACCCCTAGTGCTTCTTGGGGGATGGGGTTTCAGTGGTGTCATTTAGAGGCCAGACTTGGGGTTCACATATGCTAGGTTCTGAAAGGAGCCACGATCTATGTTCCCTGGCTAAAACCCATCACTAATTGAGCTAGTTGGAAAGAGGGGTTATAAAAATTGGGGGGAAAAACTCAGGGTGACTGCAAATGAAGGTTCATGGTGCCATAGACCTTTACAGTAGAAACCAGTTCCAATTGGAGCTCCAAAAGAGCAGGAAGAAATACCAGAAAAATAGTAGTATATATATTTATGTTATATGACAGGCCTCTACCAGTGTGAGGCAATGAATTTAGGCCCTTCAAGGAGATTTTAGAAAGGGCAGAAAGTAAGGATCCCTTGAAAGTGTTCCCCTAGGGCTACGCTAATAAATTCACAGCAAAAAAAAAAATTGCAGCACATTATGTAAATCTGTTAGTCATGCAAAATTACACTTTACAGATGTTTTTTTTCTCTGAATATTTATTTATTTATTTATTTATTTATTTATTTAAGTTTTTTATATACCAACATTCAAGACAATAGTCCCATCATGCTGGTTCACATGAAACAGGTGTGCAAAATAAACTTAAACTTGAACAATAGTGCGGAAAAAGCAGCAGTTACATGTAACAAGGAAAAATAGAACTTGGAGTAATAAGGAAAAAAGGAAAAGAAGAACCAGCTAATTACATATAATTACATTTTAAGAGGTGGCTAATAGTGATATTCAATGTGAGGTGTGTTGATTGTTGGGAGTTAATTAATATTGGAGTTAGGAAAGGCCTGCATGAATGGAGCCCTTAGTTATTTAAGAAATCTTGAAATATGGCTTTTATAAAGGTTGTGTTGATGATTCAGGAAACTTTGAAAGACACATGAATATTAGTACTCTGAAACCAGCAATATGTATAATACATCTGGATCTAAACACCTTTTTATCTCTGTAGCTTTGATTATGAGGATGCTGGATACCAGCAGGCAGATCTTATAAAAATGGATATTCTATTAAATGGACGCCCCATAGAAGAGCTAGTAACTGTCTTGCACAGGTAAGTTTCTGTAATGAGAATTTTGTCATTGGAAGTGTAAGTAAACTTATTTTCATGATCAGTGGGCATAGCTCCTAAGAAGCTGTAACATGTTCTTGGCCTGAGTAATAGAAAACTAATGTGTGTGTTTAAGAGCAAACCAAAATGCTTCCCTTTTAAATGATCCCATTAAATTTTCTCAAAACTGAACTTTAGGGTTTTTTTGTTTTAAGAAGCAACTGGACTCTCACATTTGACATTCCTCTTCATACCCCAGATCAGTCCAGACTTCTGGGTTTTGCCTCCCTGCCGGCAGATGGAGACAGAGAAGAAAAGCTTTGCTGATGCTGCTACTTAACCTAGTGTGCCACCTGCAGTTCCTCAGTATTTCTCTGCCTCCAGCAGATGGAAGATGTATAAAACCTGCAATCTTGAAGTATATACATATTAAAAAAAAAAAAAAAATAGATTCAATTCAGGACTAGTCCACCCAGGGGGTTGATAGGTGCCTGGTGGGACCATCTCAGTTGATTGAGGCGGCGAGCAGAGGGTTGGTGAACTTTGGTGGAGGCTCATCTCTGACATATTGGGGGCTCTGAAAGCTGGTGGTCCAATTCCCTCGTTAACCTGGATAGACCTTTCGCTCCATCAGTCACCTCTGTAGCATTTGTCTAAGGAAAGTATTCTTTTGTTTGTGTTAAAGGTTAAAAAAAAAACCAAAAAGACACAGAAGCAGCTGCGGAGTGCCTTTGAGCTGGTTAAGCTACAGGAGATCAGAGCTTGGACTGCCCCATAAGTGATCAGAGATTGCTGTTAAGGCATGGAGGGATCAGGTGGTGAATGTTGGTTACGGCATTGATGAGGTCGCTGCTGCAAGAGATAGGCAGGAAGCACATGTGGGAACACTAATGGCACTGGCTAAGGATTGTGGCAAGAGCTGCCGCTTGTATGGGGAGCCACATGTGCAACTGACTCAGGTGGAATTGTACATGCGCTGCATCTCCGGGGGAGAGGGCAGCTCGAACAGGACAGGCTCCGAATCAGCAGTAAAGAGAGCAGTGAGATTAGCGTGGGCTAGCACCGCAGACGTTCCTGTGAACTTAGGTATGGCAGCCGTCTTGACTTTAGCAGCAGCGATGAGGGAGCCCCTGGGGGAGGCAGGGGATTCCCCTCCTCCCTTATCCCCGACCATGCAAAGTCCTGCAGGGGTACAGGAGGACTCTGAGGGTGATACGGTCCTGCTGGAGGAGGGTTCTGAGGATTCTCACACTTTTTCATCTGAATTTGTGTTACCCCCTCCATAGGCTTTTTTTTGCCAAAAAGGCAGCAGGGGAGAAGCGCCCTCGCCCCCAGGGTCATCCACAAGATTGCCAGTGACCATCAAAAAGTCCCAAAGTGGTCAAAAGGAAGGGGTCCATGATTCCTGAACATACCCAAATCAGTCCAGACCAGTGGGTTGTGCATCCCTACCAACAGATGGCGTCAGAGAGCAAAAACGTTGGGCACTGCTACATAACAGACAGTGCCACCTGCAGTCCCTCAGTATTTCTTTGACTCCAGCAGATGGTAGATGTGCAATACTGCAGTCTGTTAGTTAATTTAAAAATAAAAAAAGTAGGTGACAGGGAAAGTTGTTCTCCTGGTAGTTAGTGTAGTTAGTAGTCAGTGGTACAGCTCCCTGAGGTGAAGGCACTTTCGAGGGCCATCCCTCAGTGGAAGCCAGGTGACCGGGGGGTTGGATGCCCCTGCCTGAGTTTCGTCCGCAAAGGATCGGTCGCTTCGACAACCAGGGGCTCCTGGTTCCCTCGACCACCGAAGCTGCTCCTTTTTCTCCCTGATTCCGCAGACTCCAGGGGTATCTGCATAAAGTTAAAAAACAAAACAAAAAAAAAAAAGTAGCAGCTTACAATTCAACATAAGCGGAGTCTATGCCGGGGATGGGCCTTGCTGGCTTGCAGCAGACCAATCGGAGAGTGGAGCTAGAATCCCGCAGGACTTGTCGACGTCCCGGGGCTCCGGGCAGGTCGGCTTGGGGGGGGTGGGGGTGGAAGGCCTTCTCGCGCAAGGTAAACCACGTTTGCTTGGCGCGAATTGCATTGACGGGCTCTGGAGAGCGGAGTGTTTTGCCTAGAGGGAGCTTTTATTTTTAGCTTCGGCCAACGTGCGGAGGTTTCCCAGCCCAACTCCTACCTTTTTGCCAGCGACCGCATGGCTACGCGGCAAGGGCAATGGCGCCACAAGCTAAGTTGGCAGCGTGACGGGACAGGCCCTCGATCCTGATTCCCTCGATCCTGATTCCCTCTGTTCTGCTTGCAGCTCGGGACAGGAGGGACCTTCTATAGGGGGGAGGACAGTCAAACAAGGACTCCGTTCATTTAGGCCGATGTCCTCCTCTGCGAGGGGGCCGTGTCGGAGGTCGCGGGAGGAGGAATTCCCCCCCCCCCCATTCTATCCCCTGCAGAGCAGGAATGCTTCTTTGGGTATGACCCTGTGCTGCATGACCCCTCAGCTGAGGGGGATGAGGCCCCAGGGGAGTTTTCCCCGGAGTTTGTTCTTTTTGTTCTTCTACTTCACCAGGTTTTCCTAGCCAGGAAGCAGGTGGTGTTGAGAGCAGTACGGCCGGACAATCCGTTGGAGCTTCAGCCTAAGCGCGAGTCCAGGGGGCCCTCGGATCTCCAGAAACATTCAGGGGACCAGCAGGGGGAAGCCCCAGATTCCGGGGTGGGTCAGGATCCGAGGCTTGCTCATGATCTGGGCGATGGGACCCAGGACGACCCGAATCCGGAAGAGCTCCCATCTTCGGAAGGCGATGATCCCAGCGTGGTGCGCTTGTTTAAGCGTGAGAAGCTTCGGCCACTTATTCCCCAGGTTGTGGAGGTCCTGGGGGTCAAGGTCTTTCAAGACTAGACTGACAGCGAAGGGGTTAACCCGGTCCTGGATGGGATTCGGGGACTGACGACTTCTTCCCTTTGCCGAAGAAGGTCCGTAAGCTGGTGAACCGGGAGTGGGACTCTCCAGATGTGGGCTTGAAAGTGGGCAGAGCGATGGCGAAGATTTACCTCATATCACAGGACGTTTTGGATCTCCTGAAGGGCCCGAAGGTAGATGTGGCTGTGTCTGCCATGACAACGAATACCACCATTCCCGTGGCTGGGGCTGCCGCGTTGAAGGACATGCAGGACCGCAAGCTGGAAATCCAGGTAAAATGGGTCTTTGAGGTATCCGCTCTGAGTCTTCGGGCAGCTATTTGTGCCAGCCTCATGCAGAGGGCATGTCTGTTTTGGGTCCAGTAGGCCTCTGTGGCTCCGAGTGTTGGTGGTAGTGAGCCCTTACGGGCCGCGGGTATTGTGTATGTGGCACACACCTTGTATAATTTGGTACGAACCTCTGTGCGTAGTATGGCATCCGCAGTAGCGGCTCGTAGACTCCTCTGGTTGCGAAATTGGTCACCGGATTTGTCGTCCAAGTCTCAGCTTTGTAACCTCCCCTTTAAAGGCAAGCTTCTCTTCGGGGAGGATATGGACCAATTGGTAAGATTGCTCGGCGAGTCAAAGGGCAACCGGTTACCGGAGGACAGGAAGCCTTCAAGAAAGTTTTTCCTCCCTAAGCTCGTTTTCGGGATTCTCGCAGATTTCGGGCTGATAGACTTTCAGCTCCTTCGGTGCCAAGGCAAGCCCCGGGGTGCCTGCAGTCCTTTTGTGGTGGCTGCTGCCCAGGCAGAGACCACTGGCCAGGGCTCTGGGAGTTAGAAGCCCTCCCAATTAGGCCAGGGGCACCCATTCCGACATAGAAGCTGTTGGAGGCAGAATGTCAAGCTTTTATGTGGAGTAGGCAAGGATTACCTCGGACCGGTGGGTTCTGGAGGTGATCAGAGAGGGTTACGCTCTTGAGTTTTTACACCTGGTTCGGGAGGCCTTTGTGGAGTCCTGCATTATCTCATGCAGCAAGCGCGAGGCGGTGCAAGGGACTCTGCAATGGCTTCTCTATCTCAGAGCCATAGTTCCCGTTCCCCTTGCCAAGCAGGGTCAGGGAAGGTACTCTGTATACTTTGTGGTTCCCAAGAAGGAGGGTACATTTCGCCCCATCCTAGATTTGCAGAAAGTGAACCGGTGTCTTCGAATTCCCCGTTATAGCCAGGAGACTTTGCGAACGGTGGTGGCCGCGGTGTACAATGGGGAGTATCTTGCGTCCCTGGATCTCACCGAGGCGTATCTGCTTATCCCAATCCGGTGGGATCATCAGAGGTTCCTACGGTTCATGGTCCTAGGCCGACATTTCCAGTTCCAGGCGCTGCTGTTCAGTTTCATGACGGCTTCACGCACCTTCACCAAGGTCATGGTGGTAGTGGCGGTGGTCCTTCGCAAGGAGGGGATCCTCGTTCATCCGTACATGGATGATTGGTTGATTTGAGTAAAATCAAGGGAAGACTGCGAGAGATCAATCCAGAGGGTGATGTCCACCTTAGGCTCGCTCGGCTGGATCATAATGTTGCAAAAGAGTCACTTGGTGCCTGCCCAGTCACTGGTATACTTGGGAGCGTGCTTCGATACCTGTCTAGGCAAGGTCTTCCTGGCAGCAGACCGTGTGACGAAGTTACAATCACAGGTCAGAGCTCTCCTTCAGAGGGAGATTCCCACAGTTTGATATCACTTGCAAGTTCTGGGGTCCGTGGCCTCGACTTTGGATTTGGTTCCATGGGTGTTTGCTCATATGAGACCTTTACAGCATGCTATGTTGTCGAGGTGGAGTCCTGTGTCGGAGCAGTTCCATTTACCGTTGCCTTTTCTTCCAGAGTTCAGAACCAGTCTGTCATGGTAGCTTTTAAGCGGCAGTCTGGAGCAGGGTATGGATTTGGACCCACCGGACTGGGTGGTGGTCTCTATGGATGCCAGTCTCTCCAGCTGGGGAGTGGTTTGTTTGGACAAGTTTGCTCAGGGTCTATGGTTACCAAGGGGAGAGATCCTGGTCCATCAATTGTCTCGAAACCAGAGCGGTCCACCTGGCCCTGCAAGCGTTCCTGCCCCTGGTCAGAAACAAAATGGTTCGGGTGTTCTCAGACAACACAACAACGGTGGCGTACATCAGCAGGCAAAGCGGGACAAGGAGCCACGCAGTGGCGCTGGAGGCATGGCGCTTATTCATCTGGGCAGAGCGCCATCTCAAAAGGCTCGCCACATCGCATGACACAGGGGTGGAGAATGTGCAGGCGGATTTTCTCAGCAGACAATAGTTCGAACTGGGAGAATGGGAACTGTCTCCCAAAGCATGAGACCACATTTGCACTAGGTGGGGAGTTCCTCAGTTGGATCTGATGGCGATGCGAACCAATGCGAAAACAGATCGCTTCTTCAGTCGAAGAAAAGAGGTGGGCTCTGTGGGCATAGACATGTTAGTGTATCTTTGGCCCACGGGAATTCTTCTGTATGCATTCCCTCCTTGGCCTCTCATCGGTTGTCTTCTCCGATGCGTAGAACTGCATCCAGGCAGCTTCGTTCTAGTAGCTCCGGAATGGCCACGATGCCCATGGCTCGCGGATCTGGTTTGCATCGCCCTGGAGGGTCCGTTTCGACTAGCTCACCTTCCACGCCTTCTCTGCCAGGGGCCCATATTTTCGGATCGGGAGGATCAATTCTCTCTCGCAGCTTGGCTTTTGAGAGGCGGTGATTGAAGGGGTATTCCTGGCAAGTCATTTCAACTCTTCTTCAGGCGCATCGTCCGGCTATGTCTATGGCCTATGTCAGTGTGTGGAAGCTTTTTGAAGGGTGGTGCCTTCAACTTTCCTTAGATGCTCTTTTGACAGATGTGGCCCAGGTTTTGGATTTCTTACAATAGAGTTTAACCAGGGTTAACCTTCAGGTCCAGGTGGCGGCTTTGGGAGCCTTACGGGGCAGGTTCCATGGCTGCTGTCTGGCGGCTCACCCAGATATTACTTGGTTTCTTAAGGGAGTCAAGCATTTACGCCCACCTCTCTGTCCTTTGTGACTGAATTGGAATTTGACCGTGGTGCTTCGTGTCCTTTTTTGAACCCCTTTTGAGCCTTTATGCAGAGCGTCGTTGAAGGATTTGACCTTGAAGACTGTTTTGCTGGTGCCCATTTGTTCTGCTCGAAGGAGTTCGGAGTTGCAGGCCTTGTCTTGCCAGGATCCCTTTCTTCTGATCTACAAGGATAGAGTTTCCTTGCGCATGGTTCCTTCCTTTGTTCCCAAGGTGGTATCTGCCTTTCATGTCAATCAAGCGGTGGAATTACCGGGGTTTCCTCAGTGGTCCCGGAATTCCCCTCAAGATCGGGACCTTCATCTTTCGGATGTCCGTCAGGCACTCTTGCAATATTTGGAAGTTACCAATGATTTCAGATGCTCGGATCATCTGTTTGTCATGTTTGGAGGTCCTAAAAAGGGTGACAAAGCTTCTAAGGCTACAATCTGTAGATGGATCAGGGAGGCAATTTGTTCTGCCTACATCACCCGAGGGCAGCAGGCACCCTTGGGTCTCAGAGCGCATTCCACTAGGGTGTAGGCTACCTCCTGGGCTGAGTGTAAGTTTCTTTTGCCACAGGAAATCTGTAGGGCGGCAGTTTGGTCCTCCCTTCTCACATTCACCAAGCATTATCATTTGGATGTTAGGGCGCTAGAGGAGTCGTCCTTCGGTGAGAGTATCTTGCACGCAGGTCTTTCGGGTTCCCACCCAGTGTAGGTTGGCTTGGGTACATCCCACTGGTCTGGACTGATCTGGGTATGTTCAGGAAAGGACAATTGGTTCTTACCTGCTAATTTTTGTTCCTGTAATACCACAGATCAGTCCAGAGGCCCATCCCCTTTTCAGATTCCGAAAGACTGCCTTGAGATGTAATGCTTCGCTGAAAAAAAAAATGTTTCCTTTTGCAGATGCTCTTGAAGGAGCAGGTTCTGAGGTAGTCTAGTTGTTTTTGTTCTTCCGTTATGGGCAAATGGGTTGACTGTTGTGTTTTGTGTTCCAACCCCCTTCGCCCCTTAGTAAAGTTAGTTGTTTGGGCTTGGGTACAGGCCAATACTGAGGGACTGCAGGTGGCACTCTGTTATGTAGCAGTGCCCAAAGATTTTGTTCTCTATCTGCTGGTAGGGATGCATAGCCCACTGGTCTGTACTGATCTGTGGTATTACAGGAACGAAAATTAGCAGCTAAGAACCAATTTTCCTGTATCCTAAGGGTACTCAGCTTGGCTGGGCAACCGAGCAGCCCCATGGAGGAGTCTGAGGACTGTGAGGGAGCATATGGTCTCTGGGAGGAAAGTCAGCACAGGATCTTTCGGATCCTGGGGAGGTGCCAGTGGCAGAGTGGTTCAGCTGTTCCAAAAGGAGGAATTGTGGCCATTAATTTCACATGTTGAAAGAACTAGGCATCAAACTTCCAGAGGAGTCCAGCCATGGGTGGACCCCATTATGGATGGCTTGAGAGGTCCAACGAAGGCCTTTCCCTTCCACAAGTCGATAAAGAAATTGATGGTCAGGGAATGGGATACCCCAGAGACCAGTGTAACGTTGGGAAGAGCAATGCAAATTTATATCCCCTACTGGAGGAGATGCTTGAGATTTTAATGCTTCCAAAGGTGGATGCGTTGGTCTTGGCAGTGACCAAGAAAACCACCATTCTGGTGACATGTTCTGCTTCACTGAAAGGATGCACAGGATCGAAAATTGGAAGTTCAGCGCAAAAGGATTTTGAGATTTTGGCTTTGGACATTTGGGAGGTGGTATGCAACAGTTTCATGCAGAGAGTATGTTTGCACTGGGTTCAGCACTTGTAGATGAAGGATGCTTCCTCATCAGCTTCTACCAAACAGGCTGAGCACTTAGAGGCGGTGGTGACCAATGTGGCAGACACTTTACATGACTTGATTAGGACATTTTTCAGGATTATGTCGTCAGCGATTTCGGCCTGCTATGATTAAGAAACTGGATAGCGGATGTTTGGTTCAAGTCTTAGTTAGGTGCCCTTCCATTCAAGGGCAAACTGTTGTTTGGGAAGAATTTAGAGAGGCTAGTGAAACATGTAGGAGAGTCCAAAGGGCATAAATTGCCAGTGGACAAGCTGAAAGGTGGAAAGAGGCCCTTTGTTGCTTGTTCGTGTTTTAGGGACAACAGGAGATTTCAGCAGATTAGAGGCCCTTTGGCAGCACAGAGACAATTTTCAGGCAGGGCTCAGTCCTTTCGGGGTGGGCTGAAGCCTTTCCAGGACAACCCTGATCAGGGAACCAGGGGAGCTAAGTCTTCACAATGAAACGAGGCTAGTCCACTCTTCTCTGGCTTTCGGGGAGTGGCTAGCCTTTTTTTTATGAGGAGTGGACCAGAATCACAATGGACCAGTGGGTCTTAGAAGTGAAAAGAGGTGGCTATGCATTAAAATTTAAACAGCCAGTGCAAGAAGTCTACGTCATCTCTCTTTGTGCTCTCCGTTCCAGGCAGGTAGTAGTTTGGGACACAGTAAACCAATTGCGGCGCCTGGGGGCTATAGTGCCGGTTCCCCGAGATGAACAGGGAAAAGGAAGGTATTCCATTTATTTTGTGGTTCCAAAAAAGGAGGGAATGTTCAGGCCTATTTTGGATTTCAAGAAAGTGAATGCTTCCCTCAGGGTATCACGATTTTGTATGGAGTCCCTGCATACAGTGATGCTGCAGTACGGAAAGGATGGTTCCTGGCATCTCTTAGATCTAACAGAGACATATCTGCATATTCCAACCAGGCCGAGCACTTGAGGTATATGAATCTGGGGGACCATTTTCAGTTTCACTCCCTTCCTTTTGGGTTAACGACAGTGCCGCATAAATTCACCAAAGTGATGGTGGTGGTGTCTGCAGCTCTTCAGAAGGAAGGTGTGTTGGTACACCCATATCTGGAAGACTGGCTCATTCAGGCAAAGTTGGCAGACCTTTGTCAAAGGCGGTACAATGGATCATGGTGAGATTGACGACTCTGGGCTGGGTGGTGAACCTAGCAAAGAGCCACCTTGTTCCGTCCCAATTCCTTGAGTATCTGGGCACTCGTTTTGACACCAGGATTGGCATGGTGTTTCTCATGGAGGACAGGGTGATAAAATTGCAGAGTCAGGTTTGCCACCTTTTGTGGCTCTCCATGCCCAGGGTTTAGGGTTATTTGCAAGTCCTGGTGTCTATGCTAGATCTAGTTCCCTGGGCGTTGGTTCATATGCAGCCCCTTCAGAGGATGCTTCTATCCTGCTGGAACCCATTATCGGAGGAGATTCAGATTCCACTTCCACTCGGAGGGGATTCTAGGTCCAGTCTTTCATAGTGACTTGGTCAGGCCATCTAGAACGAAGGGTGGAGTTGGAAGACCTGGACTGGGTGATAGTAGTCACCGATGCTAGTCTTTTAGATTGGGGAACAATGTATCAGTGACAGATGGCACAAGACCAATGGTCAATGGAGGAGGCGTCATGGTCTATCAATCGGTTAGGAACGAAGGTGGTGCGCTTAATATTGCTTTCATTTCTGCTATGGTTGCAGGGTCGTGTGGTCCAAGTTTTATCGGACAATGCAACGATGGTGGCTTATATCAAACATCAGGGAAGAATCAAAAGACAAATGATTTCTCCGGAAGCCCAGGAGTTGTTTCATTAGGCAGAGCAACACTTGTCAGATCTGGCGGCATCTCACATAGCCAAGGTGGACAACGTGCAGGCGGATTTTCTCAGTCGGCAGAGCCTGGGCCTTGGTGAATGGGAGCTATCAGAGGAAGCGATGCTCCTCATTCAGGCCAGGTGGGGGATATCCCACATGAATTTGACAGCATCGAGACAGAATGCCTAAGCGCTCCAATTTTCAGTCACAGGCGGGAGCAAGGAGCAGAGGGAACAGACGCTTTGGTTCTACCATGGCCACCGGGGATTCTTTTCTGTGTGTTTCCTCCATGGCCATTGGTGTGCAAGTTGTTACTGTGAATAGAGAGACACTCGGACGAAGTGATTCTCACAGCCCCAGAGTGGCCATGTTGACCATGTTTCACATATGTAGTAAACTTAGCGGTGGATGGGCCATAAAGGTTCGGTCACCTTCCAAGATTACTTCATGGGGGTCCAATATTTTTGGATCAGGCAGATCGCTTCTGTCTTGCTGCCTGACTTTTGAAAGGAATCGTTTGTGAGAAGAATTACTGGCACCCATGTCTGGATGTTACGTGCTCTTCTTTCATTAGTTACATATTTATTTAACCAAAATGATTACGACTGAGAAGTAAAACAAGTAGAGATAAAAAGCAAGAAACAATAAAAAGTAAAGTGTCAACATGTGAAGCCAGGCTGAAGGAGATTGGGGAAATGGCATACTGTAATCATTTTTCTGAAAAATCACATACTGTTTTCTTTTACAGAGAAAGGGCATATTTTGTGGGTAAAGCTATATGTGAACGGCTAAGAGATTCCATACCAAGACAACTGTTTGAAATAGCCATCCAAGCTGCTGTTGGTAGCAAAATCATTGCTCGAGAAACGTGAGTTCTTATTGGGTTTTTTTATTTTTTTGCTCACTCTGTATTGCATATATGTTTAACATATTCATGATAATTACAGAGCCCTTGATTATTTACAGCCTTGCTTTGGTTTCCCTTCTTTGCATAACTCCCACCTGAAGCACGAGGATGATTGCACAAAAAAGTTGCACTCCTAAATTTACACACCTATTTTCAGCTGAACTTAAAAGCCTAAGATTTTGGTTGAAAATTCACCTAAAGTTTGGATCCTTTATTTATGCCTGCTTTTCATTTGCCTAGATTTAGGGTCCTAAATTAGGTGCCTAGTACTGAAATTCCGTACTATGTGGCCAACATTTTTACCTGCCTTTGTAGCCACACCCTTTTTTGGTGCCTAAATTTAAGAGTCTACTGGCTAGGAGCCAAAAATTAGGCACTCAGCCTTAATGCCCTAGTAAGTTTTCAAAAGGGCCAAATTAGGAGCCTAGTTAGGTCACTAAATCCTTCGAAAACTGACTTCCATTTGTTTCTTTCCTGCCTAGTGCCCAACTAGTAACATTCTCTCAGTATTCCACCCATGATGCAATTTAAAATATAGCTATTACCACAAAAGTCTTCCTTTTCCAAACAAATATTTTACTTTTATTTTTAATTGGAAAAGGTCTATAGAGCACTTTTTATCCATATCCCTAAATGGTTTCTAAAACATGAAGTGTTTTTTGTTTGTTTGGGTTTTTTTTTTCTAAACTTTAAAAATGCATTTTTACTGCTTGACTGGACAGAAGAGCAAATGCAGCTGTTACATTTTGAACTGCATTGTTAAGTGCAATTCACAGAGTATGAAAACACCTATAGGTTTTAGTGGTTTGTCCATTTATCTGTTCATAGTATGTTTGGGACCTTCCCTTGCACCCATTTTTGTAAAATAAATTAAGAAAGTGAGAAACCAAAATGAAACCATTCATGTCCAGAAAACGTATCTAAAATGATTTTCTTGTTTTTATATATATAAAATAGTGCATATTCTGGTTCTTTTAAATCTTGTTGTTCCTCAAGATTATTTATGCCCTGCTGATGCACAATAGTCCCTGCCTCTCAGCCAGGGACCCCGCCCATACAGTGCAATGCACTGAATGAACTTAATGGCGGATCAGTAATAATACTGAAACACAAAAAGACTAAGAAAAATGCCTTCTTTTGTGTTAAGCTAGGCGCATATACTTTTCTAACTTGTTTTTTGTTTGGGGACTGTGGTAAAAGGTACAGTATTCACATTAATTTTATGTTTTCCAGTGTCAAAGCTTACAGGAAGAATGTCTTGGCAAAATGTGTAAGTAATGCATTTAACTTTTTGTGTGGGAGTTTAAGAATACACCATAGACCCTAAATCAGCTCCGAATCAATAGGTCAGTACAGGCCTAAGCCAAACATACACACAAGGTAAACAGATTCATCTAACCAAGGAAGTACTGCAGAAAACTGAGCCAGTTAACATTGACCTTGTAGCTTTTCATCTTTACAGAAAATAATAGAATAATTTACATATCACTTTAAAAAAGAAAATTATTATATACGGTTACATAGTTGCACAAATGAGATTTTACATATACCAATATATGCACATTAAATGAAGGCCGATGATGCCAGGATTCCAGCATTGGTTGTGATTGAACTGGAAAAGAGATGAACCACCAGGCCAAAAACAAGCTATTTAATTTTTCATAATGTGGTCATGAATACTGAATAATCCAAAGATCCCGTTTGAGAATATTAGGTATACTTCATTTTGAATATTAGTCTCACTAGAAGCACAGACTCGTATTGGAGAAATTACTTACCTGATAATTTTGTTTTCCTTAGTGTAGACAGATGGACTCGGGACTAATGGGTTATGCTCTACTGCCAGCAGATGGAGACAGAGTCAGGTTTCAAAGCTGACATCATACTAGATACACCCATACAGCAACCTCAGCCCTTCAATGTTCTCTTCAAAAGCCACCGTGGACATACTATTGAAAAAACTTGATTTAAATATGATTAAAATATGATTAAAGATGGATAAGAACATAAGAAATTGTCATGCTGAGTCAGACCAAGGGTCCATCAAGCACAGCATCCTGTTTCCAACAGAGGCCAAACCAGGCCACAAGAACCTGGCAATTACCCAAACACTAAGAAGATCCCATGCCACTGATGCAATTAATAGCAGTGGTTGTTCCCTGAGTAAACTTGATTAATAGCCATTAATGGACTTCTCCAAGAACTTATCTAAACCTTTTTTGAACCCCTCCGGGCAGTAGTAACTTAAGCGTGCCGGCCCCGACACAGGCCGCTGTGTTGGGGCACTTGGCCACGCCCCGGCCATGCCCCCGATCCCTAACCGAGCCCCCTGGCCACGCCCCCGACTGCCCCTTTTTGCAAGCCCCGGGACTTACACGCGTCCCGGGGCTTGCACATGCTGCCGAGCCTATGCAAAATAGGCTCAGCGCACGCAGGGGGGGTTTGGGGTAGGTGTACGCGCGTATCCCTTTGAAAATCTACCCCATTATTTCTAGTACATGCTTAGCTAATACTAGCTAGGGTTCTCTTATGTAGAAAATAATGAATTAAAAGGCTTACCAATATCATGAAGCAATTAGCTCGTTTACTGTCTCTCTCTCGTGCAGTCAGTCAGAGTTTATCTTGCTCTGCTACCGTTCCTCTCTCCGTACTGTTCTTAACGGGTTTAAATAGACAGAACAGCCAGGCCGGTGGGGGCTCAGATTTTGAAGCCACCCAAAGATAAGAAAGTTGGAAGGCATCCCAATTGAGGAAAGTTAACTTTTTGCCCCCTGACAAGGGTAGCCAGGTGGGGGGCTCTCATTTTCTAACTCCCCAAGAACAAAGATAAGAAGTAAAGTTTCTTATACTTTTTTTTAATCCTCGAAGGACACAGGTGTCTGAAGTTGGAAGGCATTCCTGTTGAGGCCCTTTTTCTAGTGGAAAAGTGCAGGGCATGTGAAAAAGCAATTCTTATGCTTCAATATTATCTTGATATGACTGACTACATTGTACATGCACGGCTGAAAAGAAACATTTTCTGACAAAGAAACACTTTTCTAACATATTTTCTGACAATCTATTTTGTGAGGGAGTTATTCCGGATTCGGCCTCCCCATTGTACCCAGGGTCTCCCATTCTAGGCAACTCACTGGCGCCGATTAGGAGTTTCTCCTGCACGGGAGTCACCCTTTTGATACCTGGTGAGCACGATATGCGTTTTTTTACAGATGACTGCTCATTCCAGTCATTCTTGCATGCAGGACAACTACCTCGGTGAGGGTTCTGATCCATTTGCATCCTATTTGGCAGGTATGCCTTTCAACCTCTTGCCATATCCATGGCTGCGTGAGTTAGGGGATGAGGGACCTCACAACAGAGGGTGCTACCTTTTGTTGCAGTGGCATGCAAGCTATGCTTTCCTCTTTGGGGATAATCTTATCTGGGGGCAGGGAGGTCCTGGTTTATGCAACCATTGTTCCACTTTCTGGACTGCCTGATTCCTTGGGGAAAGTATACGTAATCATAGCCTTGGGTGTTGATACCTAGGCCAGGTTGTTGGACAGTCTGTTCCAACATCAGTCTGACCTTGCCCTGCTACCCTTTGGGTTGCCAAGTCGGTAAAGAAATCCTGTTTCTACAAGGGTTTGCACTTGCGGCATCCCTGCTTTCTGTCTTTGGGTGGAGATTTCTGGATTTCTTCCCTGGGAGGTTCACGCTCAGTTTCAGCTGTTCCTAACATGCTGAGAGGTCTACCTCAGGAGGCAATTCCCTACTGGAAGAAGCAACGAGTTGTTTGGTTGGCTGCGAAACTTTCTCTGTCTCCTTCTGCTGGAAGGGAGACAAAACCCAGGAGTCTGGATTGATCTGGGTACATAAAGGGAAAGACCAATTAAGTGTGGCTGACTTGATATTTACCAGCTTGTAAATCCCTTCTATGTGTGAGTGCATGTGCTATACATCTATGGAAGTTTTACAGGCACTGTAGATAAAATATGGTCAATTAAATTTCAAACATCTTGTGCTTTTATATTTTTTAGTATGGTGGTGATATAACAAGAAAAATGAAGCTTCTAAAAAGGCAAGCAGAAGGAAAGAAGAAGATGAGGAAAATAGGCAATGTGGAGGTGCCAAAAGATGCGTTTATCAATGTGCTAAAAAGACAGCCAAACAAATAATGGGTAAACAGGGCCATGCAAATCATATAATAAACTGTCTGTATATCAAGTGGAGTAAGCTATCAGCATTATTTTCAATGCTAAAACCCTTACCAGAAAAAGTTTTACAAAATATTTGTTCTGCTTGCTTCTGGAGGAGTTGTCCACATAATATAAGTCCCATACAAAAATCATTCCAAAATTTAATGGGACCAGTTCTGCCCTTTGCCTCAGACTCCCAACTGCAGTAATGCTAAAGAAGTACTTAAAAAAAAAAAATCCTGATTTTTTTTTTTTTTGCTCCTTTTTGCCCTTTTCCCACTGCTATTCAAGGAAAACAAGGACATCGAAATGAGGAGAGAATAATTTTGAGCAGGCTTATCAGGTTGCCAGTTCAGTCCAAAAGGACTCCCTACATCTATTTAAGTCAAAGAATTATTTTGAATACAGGCCTTGATTTTGAAAAAAATAAAATGCCACAAAAGCACTTTGTATAAAAGCAACATCATCTCCAGCTGCTCAGGAAAAAGAGCAACCAGTCAGAAAATATCTGACACCTAACTGGTCACTCTCTTTATTCACCTTGAAAGGGGAAGAACTGACAGTAGGTATTTTGTTTTCCTCCTTTCTCTCGCATTTATTTTTCCTCAAAGTATGTTTAATTATGCACACAAATAACGGCATTGTTATCACATCAGCTCCTATGTTTTGCTTTGTTTATAGCTGTTAATAAGACAACATTGATCTTATTTGCATTTGTCTACATCACATTTGCATCAGATAACCAAATTATATACAGTGTACCAAAGCTTATTTATTAAGAAAATGTGTCTTTTTCAGAAAAAAAATGTTCATGTTTGTATAGCAGGCTTCTTTGAAAGATGATTGTAAATATATTTGAGTCTTGAGCCTAATTAATAAATAATATTTCAAAAAAGTGTCAGTTTTTTTGTGGAAAAATTATTTTATTGTGAGTGCTTTAAAAGAACACCCTTAGCTTTCTGCACATAATACGAGTACTAGCTCTACCCATAAACGAGATTGTGTGATTTATAATGAGAACAAAATAGAAAACATTAGGTATAGCTATTTCTTTGCTGTAGCATATTAAATTCTAGAATGCATTCATGCTTATAGCCAGGTCACTGTACAGAACTTAACAATAGATACACACAGAGCAGACCAGGCCAGGTCAAAGTATTTTCTAAAATCAATTGTGTTTTCTACAAGAATTGCAGATTGTATAATCTTCTTTCCCATAGCAGAATTGCCTCCAGTCATATCTGTGTTCTTAGCATCTCAGTACACAGTAAAGTACTTTTGTTACATTGCAACTTACAGATCAATATTAGACATCCTTATTGCAGGAGAGGGCAGAAAAAGGAAAATTGGTTCTTACCTGCTAATTTTTGTTCCTGTAGTACCACAGATCAGCCCAGACTTCTGGGTTTTGCCTCCCCTCCAGCAGATGGAGACAGAGAAAGTTTTACTGCCACTGCCACTTAAGACAAGGTGTCACCTGCAGTCCCTCAAAAGAGATTTAAGTAAACCAGATAAAAATGTCAGTCGGTTGCCCTTACTTGTGAGTACCTTTCTCCTGGTACGAGCACGGGGACACCAGAAATCGATCTCTTAGCCAACAAGCAAACTCTAAAGCGTAACCATGTCTTTTCAAATATAGGACCAACTGGTCTTATGTGATCTTGGTCCACTCCTCGTAAATTAGAGATAAGCAGCCTCCTATCCGTGGGACCAAAGAGTGGAACAGCCCTGTTTCACTGGGAAGACTTGGTGCCATTTCCTCCCTGGGAAGGGCCATTTCTTCCATGTCGAAAGACTAAGACCAGGACTGTTGGTGACCGGAGACTTGTCTCAGAGCCAGACCAGAGGGTCTGGGCCCCCGGAATCTTTGATTCCCTTTGAAGCGGAAACGAGAAGATGGGAAGCACTTGCCTTTTGGCCTGTCCTCAGACAACTTATGAACTTTATTCTCCTCTAGAGACTTGATCATTTCCTCAAGGTCCTTGCTGAAGAGCAATTTTTTCTTCAAAGGTAAAGATCCCAACTGCACCTTGAAGGAGACATCAGCTGACCAATTCCTCAACCAGAGGAAGCACCTGGCCGAAACCGCCAACATCATCCTCCAAGAAGAGGTCCTCAGAAGATCATACAATGCATCAGCACTGTATGCCACGACGGCCTCCAGCCATTCTGCCTGGAGATCCTCAGACTCCGCCAAAGGCTTGTCACATTACAGGTGCTGAACCCAGCGAAGACCAGCTCGCAGCATGAAACCTGCTACACATAGTGGCCTGAGCACCAAGAGCCGACACTTCAAAAATCCTCTTGAGGTGTATCTCCAGCTTCCTGTCCTTAAGATCCCTTAAAGCTGCTGCTCCCGTGACCGGAATGGTTGTCTTCTTGATGACCGCAGAAACTGTGGCATCCACCTTGGGAACCTTGAGCAGGTTGAGCGCCTCTTCAGGCAACAGATACAATCTGTTCATCGCTCTGCTGACCTTCAAACTGGTGTCCGGAGTATCCTAATTCCGGAATAGGAGAGCACTTCAAAACTATGGAATGGAAAGGACTCTGCTGGACCCCGGAATCCAACCATCACTGGGTTCACCACTCCCAGCTCTGAATCCTGCCGTGAAACCTCAATGCCCAACTCCTCCAACACTGCTGGAATAAGTGAGCTCAGCTTCTCCTTATGGAACAAACGCACCTCTTAGGGTCATCACCCTCGAGGGATGCGCCCTGCATAAGGGTCTGCTCCGGATCCAGGGCACCAATACCTGGTCCTGACTCCATGTCCGAGTCGGCCAAGGAAGAATCCATGTCATGTGGTGGAGTCGAAGCCCTCATGAACCGCCGGACCCCCAAGGACAAGGAGGGCATGGATCTCTTGGTGGGCTGGCCCAGGGCTTCCTTAGGACCTCAGCATGCAGCCTTCCTGGCCTTATAGGCCTTGTGGAGCAACAGCACGAAATCGGAGGAAAAAGAAGACATATCCAATTGAGCCCCAGGGTCCTCATCGCTCCAAGGAGGGCCTCTAATGTCCGGATGACCTCCAGAGGCCTGAACCTCCAGAGCCAAAGGGGGAGGGAGGTCCCAACTCTCCTCTGCAGCCTGTGCGGCCGAACGAAAATGCGATAACATGGCCACCATTCCCGCGCTTAGCGGGAATGGATCCTCAGGAGCCAACCATGCCAATGGCAGCTTCCCCAGGTTGCGGAGAGCGCTGCCTGTGCCGCCCATGATGCTCCCCAATGGTCCCTGCCCCCAGGAGAGGCATTGGGAGCAAAGGCCAGGAAAGACGCGGCCGTGCGTCCCGCAGGCAAAACAGGCCGTAACACGCAGCATTACAAAGGGAGCCCGGGCCAACCATGGCACAAGGGAGAGAGGCAGCAAGGAGCAGGAGGAAGGAAGAAACAAACCTTCTAGGAGCTGTCCACCAAAATAAGGGGCAGAGAGAAAGTGAAATCACGTTTCTCCTATGCCGTTCCGACAGCTCCCATGCCCCAAATATAAGAATAAAACCTCTTACACTTTTTTTTTGTTTTTTGAAGAAAACGTTAAACAAACAGGAAGAGGGGCACTTTCCTGAGAGAAGGCAGCAGGCTCCAATGAAGAGGCAACAAGCTCTGGTGACCCTCAGGGCGAGATCCCCAGATATCAGCCCTTTCTGGCCAGGGATACAAGCAAAAACAGGGTCCCCAACCCCCTGCTCAAGATCCTCTCGCACCAGAAGGGATGGCCCCACCAGGGCCTAATTAAATTCTGGGAGGCAAAGACAAAGCTATTTGTCTTTTTTTGTTTTGTTTGTTTTAGTCAAACTACAGGCTTTGCACCTCCACCATCTGCTGAAGATAGAAAAATATTGAGGGACTGAAGATGGCACTTCGTCTTAAGTGGCAGTGTCAGTAAAACTTTCTCCATCTCCTGGAGAGGAGGCAAAATCCAGGACTCTGGACTGATCTAGGTACATACAGGGAACTGCTGAAATTATTTTATGTGCCTATTAATACAACCAATCCAAAGTCCATTGTAAAGGGAGAAACAAAAGTGCCAAGTTTTGCAGAACATTCTAAACAGTATTACCTATTCTCCACCCACAGATAATTTGGTCTTATAATTTTGGCATCATGTGGTCTAACAAAGAGTAACCAATTTGCATTGCTGGAGTTTCCTTTAAAATGTCACTGCTTCATTGCTATTTTAGTCCCATCCTCCTCCAGTTGGATCCTATAGGGTTTAGTGTGTGTTTGCTCACATTAAAGATGGCTGCCAGATAGCTCAAATTCCTCCTTTATACAGAGAGGGCTATTCCATTTTTATTTCCTGTGTTTCAAATCCTTTGAAAACTATATGCTGTAATCAAATGGTATCATTTAAAAATGTATTTATTTATTTATTTAGAGTTTTTATATACCGGCAATCATGAAAACATATCTTGCTGGTTTACATAGAACGGGGGTGCAATAAATACATAAACAATACATAATACATAAATACATAAACAATAAATAATAAACATTCTTCAACATGCCTACAAATTATCATTAAGGCTTTTCTTCCATTTTGTGTCTATGGGAAAAACACTTAGTGAATCAGGTACTATATTAGATATTTTCTTACAGCTGCATTGCTCGTTATTCTAAATTAAAAGAAAATATCAAATATTTGCCACTGACAGCATTTTTATTCACAGAGTTGCTGATTCTTCTGGGAGGGAAACACTCTCCTCATTGTCCTGAAATTATTAGCCATTTTTCTTGTTCTCCTTTCCATCACACTTTTTTCTCTGGTGCATTTCAAAGGCATGCCGCTCCAGATTTGGTAAACTGATATTCAATGTCATCCTGCTACACCAGTCCAGCTGAATCTATACAGGTGGATTATGTCCCCCTACCAGCAGATGGAGGCAGAGCATACAGAGTTCCACTGTGACATTGCTACTACATAGATGTGGTGCAACACTGAGTACCAGTATACACTGCCTCTAGTACAAAGGTGCTCAAACCAGTCCTATGGGCCCCCCAGCCAGTTGGGTTTTCAGGATATCCCTAATGAATATGAATGGGATTTATTTGCATGCACTACCTCCTGTGTATGAAAATATTTCTCATGCATAATCATTAGGGATATCCTGAAAACACAACTGGCTGGAGGGACGCCCATAGGAGCCATTTGAGCACCCCTGCTGAGGTAGATGGTAGGATTTACTAGTGGTGCAAGACTGTTTATAGCTAGGCCACTGGTTTCTTCCAGATGAACAAGCCTGCCAACACTAGGGGGACTAGGTTAAGGGGCAGCTGGGGCTCTCTTATTTTAATTTTTTATTTTTTTAAAGGGATTGAAGATAGACCTGATTTCTTATTCTCTGGCAGAGATATTCCCACCTGCCCAAGCCCCACAGCCTCAAATTAAAAAAAAAAAAATGACATCAAGATGAAACAGGCACCAGAGCAGGAGTTAGCACAAGGTGTTCTGAGGCTGCAAAGGAGCCCTTGAAGGGATAGATTGTGGGGTGCAGCTTCCCAGTGAATTGAAATGTAGCAAAAGGATGTCTGGAAGTATGATACAGCAACATCCAAAGTAATGCATGGATCTGAGAGGAAGGCCTATAATAGCATGAAAAAGTCACAATGCAGCCACCAATGCGGAGTGTGCAGCTCCAAGAGTTTTTCCTCTTTTTCTAGGCCTTTATGTCCTTTGTCCTGCAGGCAAGGGGGGGGGGGGGGGGGTCCTGGGAGAGACTTCTAAGGCCCCGAAGCATGGCAAAGACAGTTCCCGTGTCCAGTGTAAGCGCATTGCCACGTTCCAAACAAGCCTTTGGTGAGGGCTCGGGCTCTGTAGATCAGGTGGTAACATCGGCCATTTTAGGCTCTCCACCGCAGAGATTTCAGGACTCAGGCAGCATTTGGATGACTCGGCCATATCTTTTGGTGACGACCTGGCTCTAGCTCTGATAGAGATACCATTCAGAACAAAGAGTTTTGGGGCCATTATCAGGTAAGCTCCACCTGGAATTTTCTTTTACACAAATGGCCTAATTTTCAGAAGCCCACGCATGTAACCCCCGATACGAGCAGAAGTGCCAGGCCTAAAGAAAGGGGCGGGGTAGGGGGCAGGCTGGGACAGTGCCATTAGACTCTGTCCCAGGGAAGCACATGCCGGGATATACTTCTGCTCCTGAGAAGCAGTAAGTATAAAAATAAAAAATTTGGGGATAGGTAGCATTAATTTAGGGGTTGGGGAAGAGGGAGGAAAGACAGGGTTGGGGTAGGGAACTGGGGGTGGCCCTGTTGCATCACCACGTTTAATTCCAATATTCCCCTCTGTTGCACACATTAGAGGAAACCCGTGCACACGGTAATTATATTTTAAATCGTGAGTCAATGCGTGCATGTTATAAAATAGCCACGTCCATATGCCCGCGCGCATATTTTAAAATCTACCCTAAAGCCTTTTGTGTTATTGAAAGGCCAGAGGGGGAGCTCAGAACTTCTCCAGGGGTCAGTAAGTCTATCTCTGAGGAGCCAGGGCCCACAGGCATCTCAAGGGAGTTGTGCTCTCCTCGCTAGAGGATCCAGAGGAGCCTCTGAATGCTGCCAGTTGTACTTCATTAGAAGAAGGAGAAATTCCTTTAGAAAGGGCAGATGATTGTTATTTATTTTAAAGGGATAAGTTCCCGGCCCTGATTGATCACGTGGTTACCTCTCTCTGAACAGAGGCAACTAATTTAAAGGAAGTATTGGTCTGGGACCCTATCATTAAGGGGGTCTGCAAATCCACCTAGTAGTTTCCTTTGCATTCTGGGGTAAAAGGAACTAGTGCTAGCAGTGTGAGAGATTCCTGAAGTACGGTAGGTTTAAAATCTTCTTAAGCTATACCCTCTTTCTCCAGCAGCTGTTCACATTTGTTCCAGATACCTAGGGTTAATTCTCTGGTAACCACGGTAATACATCTCTCAAGGATTCTCAGGATAGGAAAAACAACTTCTTTTGAAACATCTGTTCACATCTGTGGTTTTGTTGGTGCAGATTGGCATTTGCAGTGTCCGAGTGGTACAGGCGCTTTTGCACTGGATCCAGCAACTCTCTGAGAAGAAGGAAGTGGCTAAGTAGGAATCAGCTACTGCATTCCTTGATGGTGCCTTGTATGATTTGCTCAGTAATTCTTCTTGTTCAGTGGTGTTAGCCGTGACAGCCAGGAGGCTCTTCTGGTTATATAACTGGGAAGTGAATTCCTGGTCAAAATCTTGTTTGGGGAAGCTTCCCTTTAAAGCCCTTTAAAGCCACTATTCCCTTTAAAGCCCTACTTAGCCACTTCCTTCTTCTCAGAGAGTTGCTGGATCCAGTTCTCATAACCATTACTGACTCCATTTCCAATGCCCTAAAAAGATGGGAAAGTGCCCTCTCCTCCATCAACAGTCTACTTACCCAACTCAACCTAGCCCTAAATGCCAACAAAACTGAACTTATGATCATTACACCTCAAGACATCAATCTCCTACTCAACCCTACAGCCAGTTCTCCCACCACCCCCTCAATATTTTCACATACAGTAAGAGACCTAGGTGTCATACTCGAACCTCATTTTAACCTACAAAAATTCATCTCCACGATCAAGAACTGCTATCATAAGTTACACACTCAAAAAACTTAAACCTATCCTGCACCTCAGCGACTTCAGAACAGTCCTACAAGCCCTTATCTTATCAAAAATAGACTATTCAAACACGATTCTCCTAGGTCTCCTGAAGAACAGCCTTGCTCCCTTGCAACTGCTACAAAATTCAGCCGCACGAATACCAACAGGCACTTGCAGAAAAGAGCACATCACACCTATCCTCAAACAACTCCATTGGCTTCCTATCACATCCAGAATTCAATTTAAAACCCTTACCCTTGTACGCAAAGCTATCCACCACCCAGACATGCACTGGTTCTCAGACTTTCTACACATCCGCTCCTCATCCAGACCCACCAGAACGCCCTACACAGCAACCATTCAAACACCCTCCCCCAAACTCTTTCATCTAACAGCTACCAGACAACGTGCCCTCTCCCTTGCTGGACCCTCCTTATGGAACTCAATGCCCACCCAGCTACGCCTCGAGACATGCACCAAGAAATTCAGACAAAACCTCAAAACATGGCTGTTCACCCGAGCCTACACATGAGCCCCCTTTCTCTATTGCCACCCCCCTCCTCCTCGCCCCTTCCACCCTCTCCTCCCTCATCCACCGCCTCCCCCCTCCCCACACATATGTATATATCCGAAACTTTTTGTAATTAACTATACATTGCATTTAATAATTGTACTGTAAATATACCCAGTTTCTCCTCCCTTATTTAACTATACATTGCATCTAAGGATTGTACTGTAAACCTCCCGGTCTCTCCAATTCCTCCCCACCCAACCCCCTGTTACATTACCAGTTTCATTGTGAAGCCCTGTTGGCTAATTTTTTGTTCAATGGAAACCGATGTGATGTTTTCTTAACAAATGCCGGTATACAAAAAACGTTAAATAAATAAATAATAAATAAATAAATAAAGGGAGACTTCTTTTTGGCAAAGACCTGGAACAGTGGGTTAAGAATTTGGGGACTTGAAGCTGCAAAGACTCGAGTACAGGGGTTTGTTTTTATCTAGTTCTATTAGAGGATAAGGTCAGTTTCAAGAAGCTACAGATCAAGTACTTAATCCTATTCTTACTCCTTTTGTGGCTCTCATGTGACCAAGGCTAAGGATCAGTTCTGCGTTCAGTTCTCATGGCAATTCAACAAAGCAAATCTCTCTTCGCTGGACCTGTCAGAGGCTTATTTCCAAATCTAACAGTAAAATCAGCATTATCTCTGATTTTGCATTCTACAGCAACATTTTCAGTGCAGGGTTCTCCCATTTGGCTTGGCAATGGCTCTCTGCACCTTCATCAAGATCAAGGTACTGGTGGCAGCCTTTTTGAAAAAAGAAGGGTTCTTAATACATTCTTATTTAGACAACTGGTTGATCTGGGCCTAGTCTTAAGAAAATAGTGTTTGGGTGTCAGAGTGGTCCAAGTTTTAGAAGACTTGGGCTGGGTGATCAATTTTGCAAAAAGTAAGCTTCATCCTGCTCAGTCTTTGAAATATCTGTGAGTGCACTTTGACACAAAGCTGGGCCAGGTACATTTAACTCAGGAGAGTATGCATAAGTGGATGTTGCATACACGAGGTCTGTCACTTTGGAAGCTCAGAGAGCTTGGGATTACCTTCAACTTCTCGGTTCTATGGCTGCAGTGTTGGACTTGGTTCCATGAGACCTGAGCACACATGAGGCCACCCAGTTAATTTTTCTGCCTCGATGACTGCCTCGCTCTCAAGATTTCAAGATTCAGCTTCCAGTGTCTGTAAACCAGGGTCTGTAGTGATAGACTATTCCCAAAACCTCTCTCATGGAGTCAGTTTCTCAGTCCCTTCTTGGATGTGAGCCTATGAGGCTGGGGTTGCGCATTGCCTGGGTCAGCTTGTTCAAGTAATGTGGTTGTTTAACAGGCTAGAGATGAGTGATCTGTCTAATTCTGGTTCAGTTTTTTCCCTTCCTGCAGGGGAAAGTGCTGAGAATGCTGTCTGACAATGCAGCAACCTATTGGATCCAGGTGAGTGGAAGCTGAGTTAGGAATCCTTTCTGCTCATCGTGCGAAAGTGAGATTTACCTCATATAAACTTGATGGCTACTCGCAAGAACACCAAAATGGACAATTTCTTCAGCCAGGTCAGGGAGTTTGGAGCTGCGCATAGATGCCTTAGTTCAATCTTCTTTATGTATTGCCCCCAGCCCCTAAATTGGGCAACTACTTTGTAGAACTGAGCTGGAATCCAATCAGTTGATCTTAATAGCTCCCGATTGGCTACAGAAGCCTTGGTTTGTGGATCTAGTGATGCTAAAGGTCAACCTTCCTCTCCATCTTCCCATTGCTTGTGGCCTTCTAGTACAGGGTACAATTGTCATGAAAGACCCGTCTTCATTTTATCTTACAGCTTGGCTCTTGCAACATGTCGCTTACAAAAGAGAGGATATTCTTCCTCTGTTTATCCTGTAAGACTTCTACATCTTTGGTGTTTATTTGTGTTTGGCATGTTTTTGAGGCTTTTTGCAGAGTGGGGTTTTTTTTGGTTTTTTTTTGTGTGTGTGCTGATACTCCTTCATTGCCTTCAATTTGTTTTTTTAATTTAATCTTTATAAATTAAATCATTTACACAGACATGAAACAATTCAGAACATGTGAATATACCAGGAAAACACACATAAATATATAGATATATCATAACAAGCCCACTTAAAGGGGGAGATTAAGAAAACAAATATAATAAAACATTCAGAGAACTAGAGGGCAAACAATAATTAGGCCCTCTAACCCTCAAATAACTGGAACACAAATTTTAAATTCAAGCTATTTTATCAATCAGGAAATAATCCAGTTGAAGAGGTTCAATAAATACAAACTTACTATTCTGATGGGCTACTAGGCATTAATAGGAAATTACTTACCTGATAATTTTGTTTTCCTTAGTGTGGACAGATGGACTCAGGATCAATGGGTATTGTGCTCTCCTTATAGCAGATGGGAGACAGAGTCAGATTTCAAAGCTGACGTCACCCTACATATAACCAAGCAGCAAGCTTAGCTCTTCAGTATTCTCTTCGAAAAGCCAGTGTGGATACATGTTGCTTAATACTTGATTAACCTTGAACTGGTTCAACTGATTATAGTTTTGAAACTGGAGACCGCCAATGCATTCAAACAATAAACACGGACACCGCACAACAGCAGGTGTCTTGAACTAGGGGTAGGCCTTGGCTTACCTGTACTTACTTAGTCTCGAGATTTGATATCCGAAGTTCTCGATTTCTGGAGCAACCATGGGCAGGATGCTGAATCCATCTACACTAAGGAAAACAAAATCAGGTAAGTAATTTCCCATTTCCTAGCATGTAGCAAGATGGACTCAGGACCAATGGGATGTACAAAAGCTACTCCCCTACAGGGTGGGAGGCTTCCCGTGGCCCACTTAGTACTGCCCTTGAGAAAGCTGTATCTTCCCTGGCCTGAACATCCAGGCGGTAGAACCTAGAGAAGGTGTGTAGGGAGGACCATGTCGCCGCCCTATATATCTCGGCTGGTGACAGCAGCTTGGTTTCAGCCCAGGAGACTGCCTGGGCCCTTGTGGAATGCGCCTTGACTTGTAGAGGTAATGGCTTTCCTGCCTCTATGTAGGCTGCCCTTGATTACTTCTTTGATCCAGCGGGCTATGGTCGCCTGCAATGCCGCTTCCCCTTGTGAGGAACGAACAGGTGATCAGTTTTGCGTAAGGGTTCCAATCTTTTCAGGTATCGGTCTAGGATTCTGCTGATATTCAGGTGGCGAAAGAAGCATAAGTCTTCTGAATCCTTGTGCTCATCTGGGGATGGTAAGGATATAGTTTGGTTCATATGGAACTGGGAAACCACTTTCGGTAAGAAGGATGGTACCGTATGCAGCTGTATGGAGCCTGGGGTGAACCTGAGGAACGGTTCTCAACAGGATAGTGCTTGAAGTTTGGAAATGCGCCAAACTGAGCATATTGCAACCAAAAATGTTGTCTTTAAGTTCAGGAGACGTAGAGACAGCCCGCGTGTTGGTCTGAAGGAAGCCCCTGCTAGGAAGTCTAGTACTAGGTTGAGGTTCCATAGAGGCACTGGCCATTTTAAGGGTGGTTGGAGTTGCTTGACTCCTTTCAGGAAGCAAGACACATCAGGATGAGTGGGTAGCCTGATACTGTCCACTTCGGCCCTGAAACAGGCCAGTGCTGCAACTTGGAACTTGAGGGAGTTGAGAGACGACCCCTTTGTCATGCCATCCTGTAGGAATTCTAGGATCATGGGAATCTTGGCTGTCCTCGGGAGGAGACCGCGGTCTTCACACCAGGCTTTGAATACTCTCCAGATCTGTATGTAAGACAGAGATGTGGAGAACTTGTGTGCCTGGAGCAGGGTTGTCAATCACGGCTTTTGAATAGCCGCGCTTCTTTAGGCTAGTCCTCTCAAGAGAGAGTATCGAGCCGGGTCTTTGTGGGAGATCGGTCCCTGCTGAAGAAGGTCCCTGTATGGCGGTAGACGCAGAGGATTCCCTGCCAGTAGTCTTCTAATGTCCGCATACCATGGTCTTCTTGGCAAATCCGGGGAAGTAGAACTAGTAGAACTAGTCCCCTCTGGTGCTCTATCTTGTGAATGATCCTGCCCAGTAGTGGCCAGGGTGGGAAAGTGTACAGGAGGTCTTCCTCTGGCCAGTTCTGGATGAGAGTGTTGATTCCCTGAGATTGTGGTTCTTGTCTGCGGCTGAAGAACCTGGAGACTCGGGCATTGAGACGAGTGGCTAGTAGGTCCATGATTGGAAGACCCCATCAATTTACGATCAGCTGGAAGGCCGTGTCCGCCAGCGACCATTCCCCCGGGTCTAGGCTCTCCCTGCTGAGGTAGTCCGTTGAGATGTTGTCTTTTCCCGCAATGTGGGAAGCCAAAATCACTTGCAGATTTATTTCCGCCCATGCCATGAGGGGGTCTATTTCCAGAGACACCTGCTGGCTCTTGGTTCCTCCCTGGCGGTTGATGTAGGCAATGGTTGTCGCATTGTCCGACATGACTCTGACAGACTTGCCTTGGAGTCTGTGGTTGAATCGTAGGCTGACTGCTCAAGCTTCCAGGTGGCTTATATTCCATCCCACCTCTTCCTTGATCCATTGTCCTTGGGCCATTATTTCCTGACAGTGGGCTCCCCACCCTCGCAGACTCATGTCCGTGGTGAGCAAGATCTAGTTCGGTGGGGATGGGTTTATGCTTCTGCTTAAGTGGTCTTCCTGTAGCTACCATTGAAGCTGATCCCGAACCTCTATCGGTAGCTGAAGGCAAATTGAGTAGTTCTTGGATGGTGGGTTCCATCGTGATAGTAGGGAACGTTGCAGCAGTTGCATATGGGCCCTTGCGCATGGGACGACTTCCAGAGTTGATGTCATGAGGCCGAGGACTTGAAGGTAGTCCCATACCTTGGGGCGAAGCGAGATCAATAGTTTTTGCAGTTGACCCATCAGTCTCCTTCTCCTTGGAGGGGGAAGGTAGACCTTGTTCTGTTTGGTATCGAACCAGACTCCCAGGTATTCTACTGACTTGGAGGGCTGTAGACAGCTCTTGGCTGTGTTCATAACCCACCCGAGTTCTTGTAGTAGGTTCTTGACTCTGGTGGTCGCGTGACAGCTCTCCTCCGGAGACTTTGCCCTGATCAGCCAATCGTCCAAATAAGGGTTTACCAGGACTCCTTCTTTCCTCAGTGCTGCCGCCACGACCACCATAATTTTTGTGAAGGTTCTGGGGGTGGTAGCTAGTCCGAAGGGTAGCGCCCGGAATTGATAATGCTGACCCAGTATCGCAAAGCTCAGGAAGTGCTGGTGGTCCTGATGGACTAGAATGTGAAGATAGGATTCGGATAGGTCCAGAGAGGTTAAGAATTCTCCCGGTTGTACTGCCATTATAACAGAGCATAGGGTTTCCATGCGGAAGTGTAGTACCTTCAGGTAGCGGTTGATAGCCTTGAGGTCCAGGATGGGCCAGAATGTTCCTTCTTTCTTGGGGACGATAAAATAGATGGACTAGTGTCCAGTATTTTGTTGAAGTGTGGGCACCGGAGCTATTGCCTTCAGACTGAGTAGTCTTGCTAATGTGGTTTCCACTGTCAGTCTCTTGGAGTGGGAGTGGCAAGGTAATCTCATAAATTTGTCTGGAGGGAATCTTTGGAATTCCAGAGAGTACCCCTCTCAAATGATAGTTAGGACCCACTTGTCCACTGTTATCTCGACCCATCTTTGGTAGAAGATGGCAACTCTGCCCCCTATGTCTTCTTCCTGTGGATGGGTCAGCGTCTTCTCATTGTGGGGTACGGCCGGAGCCTGCCCCTGAGCCTGCTCCCCTCTTAATGTGTCTGTTCCAAAAGGAATGAGACCTTCCTGAAGGGCGAGATGCTTGGGACTGTGTGTTCTTGTAAGGTTTAAAGCGCTGCGATCCTCTACCCTTGGTTTTTCTGAGGGAAGAGCGCTGGTATGTTCTTTTGTTCCTGTCTTCAGGTAACCGGGGTACTGGGGATTTGCCCCATTTGTTGGCTAACTTCTCCAGTTCGCTCCCGAACAGGAGAGATCCTTTAAAAAGCATTCTCATGAGGTTCACTTTGGAAGTCGCGTCAGCCGACCAATTCTGGAGCAGAGTTGTCTTCTGGCCATCACTCCCGCAGCGACACCTCTGGCTGAGGTGCGCACAAGGTCTGTGGTAGCATCGGTGAGGAAGGAGACCACAGGCTCCATCGCTTCTCCAGGCGTAGTTGCGTCTCTGGAGAGGATCAAACAGGAACATGCCACCAATGCGCAGCAGGAAGCAATTTGTAGCATCATTGCTGATACAGCAAAGGACTGCTTAAGGATGGCTTCCAGCCTTCTGTCCTGGGTGTCCTTCAGTGCCCCTTCTCCCTACACCGAGATCATAGTGCTCTTTGAGACTGCACAGATCACAGCGACCACTTTAGGGAATTGTAGAAGTTTCTTAGCTATGGGTTCTAGTGAGTATAGGGCTTCTAGGGCCCACCCCCCTTTGAAGCTGGCCTCTGGAGCATTCCATTCCAGGTCAATCAGTTCTTTGATGGGCTCCAACATAGGAAAGTAGCATGAGGCCTTACGGAGGTACACCAACATGGGATCCTTCTTTGGTTCTGATATAGGCTCCGTGCCTGGAATACCCAGTGTCTTCATAGTTTGGGACACGAAGGTTGGTAATTTGTCCTTGTGGAAGAATCAGAGCATGTCCGGTATGGTTCCATCCCTTGGGGAATGTCTCCTTCTTCCAGGGAGTCATTTTCCTCATCTGAGATGTCTGGATCCCCATCAGGTAGGCTCTGGGTTAGGAGAGGCATGTCTCGAGGAACTCGAGAGGTGCCAGGAAGGGCTTGTGCTTCTGGCAGGGATTGAGTCAGGTGGACAGCAGGGGCTGGTTGTGCCTGGATAAAGGTTTGCAGCCCTTTAAAAGATTCCACACAGGAGAAGGTTCCTGGGTCCATGTTGATCCCAGGAGGGGTTGTAGTGGGAATGCCGGAGGTACGTTCCTGTGGGAGCGCCAAGTTGGAAATACTTAGGTCCAGGGTGCCATCATCCGTGGTTCCGGATCCCTCTCCTGGCTGTAGGAGATCTTGTTTTGGTTCTGTCTGGGCCTGTTCACACTGTTGGCACAGGAGGGATTCCAATTCAGGCTGCGCGGCTCTTAAGTGGCAGGCTGGGCAAAGGAAGCGTCCCTTGGCTTTCTTGGATGGCGGTGCCATAGTTTGTGCATGTGTAAGGTTTGAAAACTCGTCCATGCGTGGAGGTATGCGCGCGGATGTGCTTAGTTGTGTGCACCGGATATGCAGAAGTTATGTGTACGACGTGCGCACGGACAACGGACTTTGTGCGCGCTGCACAATTATGCGCACAGCTGTGCATGCGGCCCTGTTGTGCACACAGCTGTGCACGCAGTTAAGCATTTGTCTTTACGGGCACGCTCAACTTTGGTGCCTCGGGTCTCTGGTCTGCCCCGCACGTACCGCCGGTCGAGGGGGGGAAATGGCGCCGGTGACCCCAACGCAAGATGGCGACCCCCGCCCCGGAGGGTCTCCACGTGTGTGGACCCTCGCACCGAATCAGGGCCTAGCCAAATGAGGGCTGCTCAACCTGATTTTAAACCTTATCGAGAGGAAGATCGGTACGGCTATTCGAGCCCTGGAAACCAGAGACTTAGAAGTAAAGGTTTCTACCTTACCTGGTCTCGGCGCTTACCGTTCGCATGCCAGGCAGTCTCCAGCTGCGGGGAGAGAGGGAAATACCTTCACTGCCGCGCTCGAATCTGCACACACTGCCTTTCAGCCACCCTGCGTCTTTCTAATGGCAATCTCTTTGGCCTGTCACATTTCAGAGGTGCAGGCCTTGTCTTGCCAGAATTTGTTCCTATCCTTTTCCACAGATTGTTTCCTTTTGGCCTGTTTCATTGTTTTTACCGAAGATTACATCTGTGTTCCATCTAAGTCTATTTCTTTGCTAGTGTTTCTTGAGGAAGAATACCAGGACATTAACAGGTTGATGCAATTTGTGGATGTTTGCAATGTGCTTCTCAGATATTTGGAGATCTCTAATTCTTTTCAGAAAACAGACAAGTTGTTCATATTATTTGGTGGTCCCTGGAAGGGCAAGGCAACTTCTAAGGGAGGGGCATCCGCCGAATCTGGGGAAGCGATGGAGAAGGTACAGAGAAGGGCTACCAAAATGATAAGGGGAATGGAACAACTCCCCTATGAGGAAAGACTAAAGAGGTTGGGACTTTTCAGCTTGGAGAAGAGACGACTGAGGGGGGATATGATAGAGGTGTTTAAAATTATGAGAGGTCTAGAACGGGTAGATGTGAATCTGTTATTTACTCTTTCAGATAGTAGAAAGACTAGGGGGCACTCCATGAAGTTAGCATGGGGCACATTTAAAACTAATCGGAGAAAGTTCTTTTTTACTCAACGCACAATTAAACTCTGGAATTTGTTGCCAGAGAATGTGGTTCGTGCAGTTAGTATAGCTGTGTTTAAAAAAGGATTGGATAAGTTCTTGGAGGAGAAGTCCATTACCTGCTATTAAGTTCACTTAGGGGTAGATTTTAAAAGAAGCGCGATCAGCCTACTTTTGCTTGCGCATCAGACTCAAGCAAAAGTACGCTGGATTTTAGTAGATACGCGCGGAGCCGCGCGTATCCACTAAAATCCTGGATCGGCGCGCGCAAGGCTATCGATTTTGTATAGCCTGCGCGCGCCGAGCCGCGCTGCCTCCCCCCGTTCCCTCCAAGGCCGCTCCGAAATCGGAGCGGCCTCGGAGGGAACTTTCCTTTGCCCTCCCCTCACCTTCCCCTCCCTTCCCCTACCTAACCCACCCGCCCGGCCCTGTCTAAACCCCCCCCTTACCTTTGTCGGGGGATTTACGCCTCCCGGAGGGAGACGTAAATCCCCGCGCGCCAGCGGGCCTCCTGCGCGCCGGGCCGCGACCTGGGGGCGGGTACGGAGGGCGCGGCCACGCCCCCGGACCGCCCCGGGCCGTAGCCACGCCTCCGTACCCGCCCCCAAAACGCTCCCGACACGCCCCCGAAACGCCGCGACGACCGGGCCCGCCCCCCGACACGCCCCCCTCCGAAAACTCCGGGACGTACGCGAGTCCCGGGGTCTGCGCGCGCCGGTAGGCCTATGTAAAATAGGCTTACCGGCGCGCAGGGCCCTGCTCGCGTAAATCCGGGCGGATTTACGCGAGCAGGGCTCTTAAAATCCGCCCCTTAGAGAATAGCCACTGCCATTAGCAATGGTTACATGGAATAGACTTAGTGTTTGGGTACTTGCCAGGTTCTTGTGGCCTGGATTGGCCACTGTTGGAAACAGGATGCTGGGCTTGATGGACCCTTGTTCTGACCCAGCATGGCATTTTCTTATGTTCTTAAGCGGCGGGATCCGAGGGCCCGGGAGACACCGGGGGAGAGGAAGGGGGGGCACCCCTGGGACCACCCGCACCCGAACTGGCTCCGCAGCCGGTCCAGGGGTCAACGGCGCTGAGTGAGGGATTTTTGGCAGGGGGGGGGGGCTTTCGTCCTGCTCCTGCAAGCTAGCTAAATAAGATTTATGCATGAGGACAAAATCTGCAGAAAAAGGGACCCTGGATTTGACGGGGGGGGGGGGGGGGAGGAGGGGTCAGGACCCCCCCTCCTGGGGGCCCGCGGGGTTCAAATTGGGGGTTAAATCAAAAAATCTAGCCCCCCCAGGGCTCTGAAATTGGCCCCGATGAAAAATCCAACATGGCCACCGTTCCCGGGCTCTGCCGACCCGGGAAAGGCCTGGCCATGCAGGGAGAAGAGGAGCCCCGGGCTAAATTTGCTTGTCCTGCCGAGGAGGGACCTTCCCCACTCAGCAGGCAAGCAGTACAGAGACCCTGCCGCGAAGAGGGCAGCCCATAAGAAAGGCAGGCTGCCTGCTGGGACACAGCCGAGCCGCGGCTGAAGAAAAAAAAAGTAGAAAAATCACTAAAAAAAGGCAAACTTCTTCCTTTTTTTTTTTTTTTTTGTTGTTAAATAAATGGGAACCAGAAGAAATACTTGCTTGAGCCTATAAGAAGACAGAAGAAAAGGCTGACTAGCCTACAGCAGAGAACCGAAGGGGAGATACTGCACCTGCTGGAGACAGACAAATACTGAAGGGTTAGAGCAGGGGTCGGGAACCTTTTTGGCTGAGAGAGCCATATTTTAATAAGTAATTCTGTGAGAGTCATACTAACTACAACCTTTAATAAAAAAGTAAAAATCTAACAAAACCCCCCCCCTTCCCGACGCCCCCAAGGCCTCCAAAATTAATTTACTACAACCCCCCACCCTCCTGACCCCCCCCCCAAGACCTGTCAAAAGTCCCTGGTGGTTCAGCGGGGGCCCAGGGCTTGCAGACAAATCTTTAATAAAAAAGTAAAATTCTAACAAAACCCCCCACCCTCCTGACCCCCCACAAGACCTGCCAAAAGTCCCTGGTGGTCCAGCGGGGGTCCAGGAGCAGTCCGGGAGCGATCTCCTGGACTTGGGCTGTCGGCTGCCAGTAGTCAAAATGGCGCCGACGGCCCTTTGCCCTCACTATGTCACTGGGGTCGACCAATGGCGGCGGCAGCCCTTGTGACATAGTAAGGGCAAAGGGCCGTCGACGCCATTTTGATTACTGGCAGCCGACAGCCCAAGTCCAGGAGATCTCTCCCGGACTGCTCCTGGACCCCCGCTGGACCACCAGGGACTTTTGGCAGGTCTTGGTGGGGATAGGGGGGGGGCAGGAGGGTGGGGGTTTTTGTTAGATTTTTACTTTTTTATTAAAGATTTGTCTGCGAGCCAGATGCAGCCATCAAAAGAGCCACATCTGGCTCGCGAGCCATAGGTTCCTGACCCCTGGGTTAGAGGATAGGCTCTGTCCTGATATAGGGCATCCTTCAAGTTTTAGTCTGTCTCCACCTGCTGGAAAGGAGGCTCAACCCACTGTCTGGACTGATCCGGGTACGTACAGGAAAGAGACTATTTCTTCTACATACTTACTTTAGGGCTCCTGATATTATCCATGCTCACTCTACCAGGGCTTAGTCATCTTCTTGGATGTAGGCAGTAGCAATTTCACCACTGGACATTTGCAGAGCACCTACCTGGTCTTCTTTACCTTCATTCTCTTTACCTTGGATGTCTTTGCCAACGTGTTTATGGGGCATGGGTACTCAAGGTGGCCCTTACTTCATCCCTCCCAAATTAGGGGGGGCTTTGGTACATCCCAGCTGTATGGATTCAGTTGGACAGGTGTAGCAGGATGACATGGAAGGAGAAATGTTTATCTGTTCATTTTCTTTCCATGAGTCCTGCTTCATCAGTCCAGGACACTTTCTGGGAAGTTAGGCCATGTCTTTAGAATTCACTGCTGTTTTTTGCTCTACCTGTATGTATATCTGTCTGTGTATTTCTTTTACCTCTGATTCTCTGTTCTGCAGGGGTCTTCTCCAGTTTGAAGTTGGTATGTTTTTTTGTCTTTAATCTATTTAGTGTATTTCAGGGGTTTGTCAATGGATACTGGTTTCTCACAGTGCTAAACCACCTATATGTAGTGGTGATAATGTCACAGTGGAAATCTTATCTCCTCTGCCTGACATTTTCTTGTACAGGGACATACACCAATCCAGCTGAATCCACAGAGTTGGGTTAACAGGACTCATGGAAAGGAAATGAACAGGTAAAAATTTCTCCTTGTGCATCACACATTTTGCTAACTTTTCAAAATACAAGCACTGGGACAACCCCCACTGTAGTGTTAATAAGAGAGTCAGTATGGATACAGAGCCTGGGAAGGTGTGGTTATATAGTAAGGTTCAAATCTCATTTCTTCTACTGCTACTCCTTGTGACCTTGGCCATATCACTTTATCTCCCATTGCCTCAAGAACCCTCTTTGATTGTAAGCTTTTTGCAGAAGGGGCTTCTCATACCTGAAAAATGTTGTTAATCATCTTGAATTAAAATGGGAAAGTCAATGAAAAAAATACAAAATATTATTATAATTAAATAAAAATAATCCAGTATTTCAAGAGGCACCATCTCTAGCTATAAACACATTTTATTGACTAAATGACAAAGCATATGTAAACGTCTCACTGAAAATATATATATCAGGCGGTCAAGTGGAACAGTGGCAATAGCAGCATGAGTCAGGTTCTGCTTTCTATTGGATGCCTCTACCCCCCTTTCATGTACAACTCAAGTTATTAATATTCATTTTTCAAGCTTAAGGAAATACAAATGCTTTATTTTCTGTTGATTTCATTTCCCATTCTAGGGTCTCATAGCTGGTTTGGCTTCTAGTATTAAAAAAAAAAAAGCAGCAAATATCTCAAATATTGGTGGTGGTTTTCCTGAAAACCAAACCTGCTTGGTTACCCTGAGGGCCATGGCTCTATTTGATATCACTACTTCAAAGCCTGCTTAAGTATCTAAGTGGCTAAAGTCACACCGTCTCAGTCCACAGCTCAATTGGAATTAGTTGTCACCCTTATGGCCAGTTTCAGAATGGAGGCCAAGGATCAAATATGAATGGTAACTGAAGTGTAGCCCCTTGCTCCAGGCAAAGGCAGACACGCACAGCAGAGTGAGGAAGCTTGAATGAATAATATCGCTGCTTTAGCTATGCGGTGGCCAAACCATGCTGTCAAGTTAATACCTTTTCTAGGTACTAAATTTGTAAAAAAAATATTAGCAGCTTTGAAAGGTGAAACTACAAACAGGGTACTGCTACCTGGCAGGTCCCACTGTTAGAACCTGTGGCATAATCACATGATGTTCTCTTCTTGTCTTCTTATAGGCGGAGTGGTACACAATACTCCAAGGCTCAACTGTTCCTACAAAACTAGTGGAACAGTTAGTTGGTGGACCTTAAAGTACAGCTGCCACTTGCTTCTTTAATGTGCTTTTACCCTGCCTGTCTTGCTGGACAACAGACCAAAACACAGGCACTCGGCACCAAAGTACACAGTCGAGGGCCATAGTAAACCAAAGTACATCTTTAAAAAACATCAAGCATTTCATAGTATAAACACTGTGCATCTGTAACACTCGTTTGTAATAATAATTGAAAGAAATGGACATGCATTGTACCGTCATCTTTAAACATATATAATACCTAGAGCGTACCTGTAATCAAAAGCAAAAGAATGGTGACAACGTCTGTGCAATGAATGGGAGTCAGCATGAACAGTGCTGCCTCCCCCATCCTCCACGGTTAACAGATGCCGCAGAGTGAGTGTGCGCAAAGGGAAATTTTGTAAAAAAACAAAAACGGCAAGCCTAAAAGATCAAAAGGGGCAGATTTTCAACAGTTTACATAAACGTGGAATGTCAATGATGTAAAAAATAAAATTACAGTACTTAATTTCCCACGTTCTGACCAGTGTAAATCATATTGCATAGCAGTAAAGTCATTTTCTGCATTGACCTAATTGCTCTTCCTCAGTCCTCCTTCAGTTTTCTTCTTTCATACTATGTAGCGGATCCACAAGCTTGTTGTGCACGTGCATCAAACCTTGAAGAATAAAAAGTATTTTTTTTTAAACTCTTGCTAGCATTCAGTGTACACATTGCGTAAGCCTCACCTGACACTGTCTACTGGCTTAAATTCATTGTTACTTTCCTAATAAACCACATGTTAAAAATTGCAGCATCCAAACTATGGAAAACTAATGGAAGTGTTGAGGAAGGAGTTGAAGCAATAAACCTGGTGTAGTGTGGGGGCAGGAATGCAAACCTTTTTTTTCTCCTGCAATCTTAAATACTCTATGCACATTCAAATAGAACACAGATACTCAACACAAACTGGTAATTTAAACATAGAACACAAGTGGAAAACTGGATTGAATACTACTGCCTTTAAACCATGGAAATATAAGCAAAAATATGTAGGCATAAAATAAGATAGCAAGGTCAAGACAGGCAAATATAAAGCAATTCAGTGAGCAGACATTTCTTGACCACAAAATGTTGTAGGCAACCAACACCCATATGTCCAAAAGATAAAATCAATGAGGCTGATATTCAGCACCATTTAGCTGGATAAGTTTTGATTTAACCATCTAAGTGGTGTGTTTTAAATACCGTATTCATCCGCAGTCAGCTGCCACCTCTTATCTGGCTAAGTGGTGGGAGGGGAATGGGCATAACGTAGGAGTTAATTTAGATGAATAACTTATCCGGTTAACTCTGGTCAGCCCATAGACCTTTCCTAAAGTTAGCGGGATAAACTTACCTGGCTAACTAAGATAGCTGGATATATTTAGCGGTGAGACCGCACCATTGACTACATAAACTAAGCCACACAAATTTATCCGGCTAACTAGCCAAGCCACATATTGGCATAATATGAAAATCCATGTGTGCTTAAAAAAACCCAAAAAAACCCAACATATTTTAGGACTGCATGAAAAACCAAAGGCACTAAACCATTACTTTCAGAACATTTGGTCATTCTTAATATTTTAGGGTAATTAAAATAGGTCTGTGTGCACGTTTTGTTCTCACTGTGTATGTTCTATGCATCTACAGTTTTTCTTATGCCTCAGTATCTGAGGCAGTAGGTGTGATTCGCAAATCCAGACTTTGGCTATCCCAAAAAAGGCTGTGATGTTGAAAAACTGAACAATGAATAATCATGAGATCAATTTGCAAATGCATTTGAACAAAACTAAATTAATCTGCATTTTCTTATCATCCTTCCATACCATTCCAGATAAGTGGATTGTGCCTTCCTGCCAGCAGGTAGAAACAGAGAACTACAAACTTTTCATGACATCATTCATAGTATATGAGCTGGTACAACAGTAAACCTGTTCCAGTAAGTGCAGACATATCTGGCATTGGAAGTCTCAGTAGTGCCCAAGGGGTGAGGAAGTAGGCTCAGGTAGCTTCAGGCTTCCTTAGACTGTGAGGGGCTCCATCCTCCCTTAGAAGTTGAAATTCTCCTCTCAGGACTATGATCTATTGATTTCTTCTCCTCCCCTGCCTTGGCCTCTTCTGATATGATGGGCTCTGGTCCTGCTCCCTCTCTGTCTGTCTGTTTGTTTGTTTATTTATTTACTTACTTTTATATACCGGTGTTCGATTTTACATATCACATCGGTTTACATTTAAACAAAATTTGCAGGAACTTATGTGTTACCTTTGTCAAATACATTAAACATTTAAATATGGGGATTGTTAACAAGGGATATAAAAGAACATGGGGAATGGCTAACACGAAGGGATGCACGAAAGGATGCACAAAGGGGAGTGCCCCTTCAGCGCATGACGCCTGGTGTTCTGGCGCCGTTTAACGTCCGTCACAGTCCTCAGTGACATCAGAGGGGGCGGGTCTCCCAATCAAGGATCACACACCGCCCCTCCCCTCTCAGTTCCAGATGGATTCTTTCACTTTTTTTTCTTTCTTTCTGTTTAAGGAGTCTTTGCATTGAGCAGGGTAACAGATCAAGTTATTTAAAAAATAAACAGGGGAAAAGATTTACTGCACAGACCAGCTTGGACTCTAGTGGTTGCTGTATTTGTTTTGGGAGAGTCTGGGGGAAAAGGAAGCATGTAGCCGAAGAAATTGCCACATATGGTAGAGCCCATGACCAGAGTGTGAATGTGCAGCAGTTACAAAAGGCAGGGGAAGTATATAGCAGCCTAGGTGGCAAGGGCCCCGGCAGGGAAACATGGAGGGCAGAGTTCGGCCTAGTATGGCGGTGGAGGACCTGGATGTATTTTTGGCAAGAGATGCTGCCATTTTAAATGCACAGCAAGCACAAGAAATGAAGAACCTGGTATTGTCTCCCTTGATCCCTGCTTCCTTGGGAGGTCCCCCAGAGATGTCTCTTGAAGGCTTGGGAACTCCTCCTGTGGGGAGCTCAGGGCCAATGTCCTTTTTTCCATGAAATGTTTGCTATTTTTGCATAAAGTCTTTCTCCTTCAAGGCAGATCTGTGGGGCAGAAGATGACTGATGCTGAAGAGACTTCCAGAACTCAGTATTCCTTAGGAAATCACAGCTCCCCCCCCCAACTGAAGAAACATTGGTTTACAAAAAAGAAACCTTCTCCCATGATCTGCAGGAGAATCTTACCGCTAGCCAGTCCACTACTGAAAGCGGACAGAAACAATCTATCAGGGATCTCCGAAGAGGAAGAGGAAATTCTGATGGTTTAAAAGACAGGAATTAGTTTCTCCCTATCCCAAATGCTTAAATCCCTTTACATTTCTAATCAACAGACTGGGAATCCCAAATAAGAAGGGAATCTATTATGGAGGATTGCAGGAAACCTCCAAAGTCCTTTTCCTTATACATGCCTTGGGGGGCATGATTATTGTGAAATGCTAAGTCTCTGCTGTTGGCCTGAAGGTGGGAAAAGCAATGAGATCCAAGAATATATATTATGGGTCACTAAGGTTGATGCTCTAATCACCACGATTACACACAAGACCATTATCCCTATAGAAGAGGGTATAGCTCATGGATTCTAATGACAAGAAAATGGATTAATTGCCCATACAAGCTTTTCAGGTATTGGCATTAGCCTAGCAATCTTCTGTATGTGGAGGGGAATATGTGGCCTGAGCTCTATTGAGAAGGGCACAACAGCTTCTGGATGACCCTGATGGGGACTGGAGCTCATCTGCGTCTAGTGAGTTGGCCTTGATGGAACCGGGTACAGCTTTCCTTGTGGACTCTTAGTATGATTTGATTAGGGCCTCAGCCATAGCCATGGCCATGGCCATGATAATCATAGCTAGAAGACTACTATAGCTCAGCCACTGGTCAGCTGATAATGACTCAAAATCTTGAGTATGCTACCCTTCAGAGGCAAGCTTCTTTTTTCTATTATATCTTCATTGACATAATTCAAGAAGATCTTGATTTAAGAAACTCAAAAGAAATAACATGGCAAGCTTCTTTTTGGTGACAACGTGGAGAAGCTCGTGAAGGATCTCAGTGAGGTAAAGCCCCAGAAATTAGTAGAAGATAAGCACTGTGGGCCAGCCAAGGAAACCATGCAGCAGCAGCAGCAGCAATGTAAAGAATCAAGATGTTACCGTCCTAGATGAAATTTACAGTTTTACAAGTCAGAGGGAAAGAAAATTCCCGAGATGGAGCAGGCTCAGTAGGAGGAGCCCACCCAGTGCAATGAGGACCAGCAGTTCTCCTCTGTGGCAATTCCCATGGGTTTTATTTGGAGTGGATCTACATCACAAACAACCAGCAAGTGTTAGGGGTTGTTCAAAACAACTGTGCTCTGGAGTTGGCCTTTCCCACTTCAGAAAACTTCTTTCCCTTGCCTTGTTGGTTGGAGACAAAAAGGACAGCAACAGAGTCAACTTTGTGAAGGTTTCTGCAAATGGGAACAGTATTTCCAGTTCCAACTGATGAAGAGGTGCTAGAAAAAGTACTCAACTTACTTTGTGATTCTGAAGAAGGAGAGCCCTTTCAGGCCCATTCTGGACCTCAAAGGGGTCAACTGCTTTTATTTATGAACATTTGATTATTCCACCTTTTCCCAACATTAATCTCAAGGAGAATTACAATAAAATGAAAATGATCAGCGGCACGGAGTAGCTTACAGTCAGAATGTGCAATTAGATTTTTTCTCTCTGTTTCCTTCCAGTGGGATATGGATCCCTTAAATACTAGAAATACTAGTGACCTGGATTCAATACTTAAATATAATGTTTTCTTAATAATTCTGTTTCTTTATTTTGATATGTGACAATATGTTTTCCTAATCAAGAATGTTCCTGTATTGTATTTGAAATTCCATAAATATAAAATAATAAAAAAGAATGTGCAATTAGAGTAGTGATGGGATCCAATGTAGGAAACCCATTTGTAAAACGTTTAAGACCTAGTTGGGTCCCTATTGTGTATAAACTTTCCCTCGCTGGGAATTCTGGGCTGGAAGAAGTGAGTCTTAAAGGAAGACCTGGTTAAAAAGCTATACCTTTGCTTTTTTTCTGAACTTATGGCAACACAGTTCCACAGGCCCAAGATTAGAGGTAAATTTGCTCCAAATTTTTGGAACATAGTATCTTAAAGCAGGGAAGCTTGTGCAGGACAATCTGGCAGCAGAGGAGAGGAAAGATGAGCCATTTGGGAGGATCAAAGTACTCTTGAGAGAATGTAAGGATAAAGAATTTGGGAGAAGTATTCAGGAAGCTGTTCATTCAAGTATTTGAAGACATGCAGAGTTTTGAATTTTATCCTGTTTTCCACTGGGAGCCAGTGAAGTTGATATAGAATAGGCTTGATATGATTCTTTTGCATCTACCAAACCTTTTGTGGCAGTACTTTGAAGGTGCTGGAGATGTCTCACTGTATTGTGCAATGCCGTTCTATAGCGAATTGCAATAATCGATTCTGCTGGTGATGAATGCACGGATTACACAAGCAAGAATAAGATCCCCATGTGGGCCTACATATGGGCATATATGGTCATGCAGAAATCTACTATAGTATTTTATAATCTGTGCATACCTGGTCACGCAGATTATAAAATATACAATCCGCCCCCAACATACATGCATATGTTTCAGTATGCACAATATTTGCAATGCATTGAAAGTGGGCACATTTTTTACCTAGGTTTTATTTTGATTATGTTATGTAATGGTTGCTTTGTTCCATTTTGTACTTGTTTTTATGTTTAGGATTGTATGTTCTGTCTAACTTTGTTCCTTTGACTGTGTGTGTGTGAGATGATGTAATCTGCTGAGATTTGTGGAATATAAATCTTTTAAATAAACAAATATTTTATAAACATATGGGCGCAAATATAGAAAAATTGGTTTTTACCTGCTAATTTTCGTTCCTGAAGTACCACAGATCAGTCCAAACAAGTGGGTTTTGCATCCCTACCAGCAGATGGAGGCAGAGAACTAAAAACTTTTAGGCACTGCCAGATAACTGAAAGTGCCAACTGCAGTTCCTCAGTATTGACGTGTTCCCAAGCCAATTACAGAGTAACAACTCCTCAACAACCCCCTTAAAGAGGGCGAATGACAAATCCAAAAGTTAGAGCCCCCCCCCACCCCCTCCCCAACAGAAAATCCACAAATCAACCCAAGGGGCTAACCACAATATGTCAAACTTCTTTAGGTTCTGTATATATACATTCTGATAGTTCTTTCCAATAAGCATGCCAGAACACGGACTTGCTGTATCGGTCTTGAGAACATTAAGGGGCTGGGTCTCTAGACTGAGCTGGGTACTTCTGGAATGAAAATTAGCAGGTAAGAACCAATTTTCCTTTCCTATGCGTACCCCAGATCAGTCCAGACAAGTGGGATATACCAAAGCACCCCTACACTGGATAGGCCCACAAAAGACCCCCTCTAAACACACTTTTGCCAAAGATTGGCTCTCCTGGAGCCAAAACATCTAAACGGTAATGGCAAGATAAAGTGTGAAGAGAAGAACGTGTCACCACTCTACAAATCTCCTATGGCGATACTAATTGACACTCGGCCCAAGACGCTGACTACGCTCTAGTAGCGTGCACACGCAACCCCTCTGGAATACTTCTCCCCTTACAAAGGTAAGCTGAAACAAAAGCTTCCTTCAGCCAACACACTATCGTGCCCTTGGAGGTCTTGCATCCATTTCTGGCACCTCCAAACAATACAAACTAATGATCTGACCGCCAAAAACTGTTTGTGACCTTTGCTTCCTTCAATTTGGGAAGGCAGGAGCTCCATAGTCTGATTCAGGTAAAACGAAGATTCCACCTTAGAGAGGAATGAAGGTACCATGCACAAAACCACCCCCTCGTCCAAAATCTTCAAAAATGGCTCCCTACAGGACAGAGCCTGCAGCTCTGAGATCCTTCTGAACAAACAAATTGCCAACCCAATATACCACCTTTGGCATGAGGTCCTTTAATGATGCCTTCCTCAACGGCTCAAAAAAAGAGGCCCACAAAGCATCCACAAGACCAGATTTACACTCCATACCGGACCCAATCTATGCACCGGCAGCCACAGATGCTCGACCTCCTTTAAAAACCTCATAACATCCACATCTGAGGCCAACAATCTTTTCCCGGTAGTATACCTCTGAGACACCCCAAGGTTACCACCTGAACCTGCAAGGAATAGTAAACTAATCTCTTGAAAATCACGGGCTCAGAGAATCCTTTTTTTGTCACAAGCGCGTGCTTTCAAAAGTCAAGTTTATTTATTTATTTAACGCTTTTTTATACCGATGTTCGTTTGCACATCACATCGGTTTACAGTAAAACAATCTAAGGCATGAAAGGAAGTTACATCTTAACCATTTGTACATGAGACAAAAGTGAAAATAAGACCTTGCCTTAATAGCATCTGCAAATGAGCTAATCTCATGGACCTGTCAATTGTGTGCTGAACCAGATCCACGAACCATGGATGATGCAGCCTCTCCGCACCCCCAGTACTACTTGGCCCGGATGCCTCTCGATGTGCCTAAACTCTCAAGGCCCGCAATATATCCATCACTGTGCGCACAGACTACCGGCATACCTCCTCCTATTTCCCTTGGATAAGCCAGTCATCTAGATAAGTATGAACTAGGATCCCCTCCCTGCGGAGAGCTGCTGCCACCACCATCACCTTTGTGAACATGCGAGGTGCAGTCGCCAAACCGAATGGGAGGGCCTGAAACTGGAAAAGGTACCCCAGAACCATAATATGAAGAAACTCTTATGTTCTTCCCAAATGGGAATGTGCAGATAGGCTTCCGTCTTGTCCAGCAAGACCTGAAAAACTCCATAAGACAAACTGCCTCTATCACTGTCCGCAATGTTTCCATATGGAAAAACGGGGAACTCGCAGTACCACAATTCACCTTTTGCAGATCGAGGATGGGACGAAAGGCTCCTTCCTTTTTTGGCACAACACAGTAAATAGAGTATGTCTTGTGACCGTGCTCCCTGGCCGCTACCGGTACTATCATGCCAGCAAATGAAGGCGATACAATGTGTCCTGAATCATTGCTTGCTTGCCTCGGACACTACAATGAGACACCATGAAAGCTTCTGTGATGGGGTGAAAAAATTCTAAAGCATAGCTGTCCCTTATTACCTTTAGGACTCATTGGTCCGAGGTAATCCTGGTCCACTCTTCGTAAAACTGTGATAGACGGCCTTCCACCGCCATCTCAAGGGAGTGAACCAGCCTGGCTTCATTGTGAAACCTTACCACCACCACCAGCCTAGTTGAAGCCCTCGCAGGGAAGTCTACGGGCGCCTCAAAAGGACTGCTGCCTACTGGAACCCTGGTTCTGCCCTGAAGACAGTGCAGAACCCTTATTGGGTCAAAGACCGCTGCAACTCCTGAAAACTAGCACGAGGCGGAAAAGACTTCCTGTCATCTTATCATCTGGTCCAAGAAAGCAAAGAGGTAGGCGATCTATGATAGCTGTCAAGGAAAACACAAGAATAGATGCCTTTAATCTTTTCCAAAGTTTATTAAAACAGAGACGTATTCATAAGTTGCAACTTATCTTATCTTATCTTATCATCTGGGAGTTTATTCCCTTAAACTCCCCCAAAACCTTCATCAATTGTTTCAGGTCCTTCCCGAACAACAATTTTCCTTCCTTTAAAGGGAAGATTACAGAGCTAAGACTTGGACCACATATCAGCTTACCAATACTGCAACCACAGCAGATGTTGCACTGAGATAACCGCAGCCATATTCCTGGCTGAAATCCAGCTCAAGTCATAAAGCGTGTCAGCCTCATATGCAATCCTGGCCTCCACCTGAGTTGCCTGGATATTAACATCAATGTCTGATGAAGACTTTTCCTGAGACTCAGCATAAACAGGCCCTCTGCATCAGACTTCCACCGATCGCTGCATTACTTTACTAAGCTTGGAGGTCCAGGCTAGGAATGAGGCTGCCTTCGGTGCAGGGGTCTTGAGAATAGGCACGGACTTCCTCCCACCAAGTATGATGGTAGGTTGGGTATATCTCTCTTGTCTGGACTGCTATGGCAGATGATATAGAAATAGAAATTGAATCTTACCTGATAATTTCCTTTCCTTGAATCCTGCTTGCTCTAAAAATATAGAGCTTGTATTTAGGGGGTTGAGTTATAGGTTCATTTTATGTATGGTATTATAATGTATTTTATTATGTATTTGTAAATATGGTATATAAGCATCTTTTATTTAGTTATTATGTATTGTGAACTGCTTAGGGTCTAGCATTGAGAAAATAGTATTTGGAAATATAATAAATTGATTTTATATTTTATTTACATTTATTAATCCACTCAAAGGGATTTCCAAATACTATTAAAATAAACAAAGAATCCTCCCAGGTCAGTTTAGGATGGCGAAAGTATAGAAATTACAATGGTTTATTTATGTGTTGGGAATACAGAAAGGAGCAGGACCTGGTAGACCTTTCCCTTCTTTTAGCTTTACCTTCTCAAAGGAGAGGAAAATAAGAGAAAAGCCTTTCCTGTTTCTAAGAAATTATCTATAAATTAACTATTACTCATTTGCTGTTCTGATGATTGTTGAATAAATTAGCTTTGACAAAGATATAGTGACAAGATTTCCTACTGTACCAGTTTATTATGTGACTGATATAGAAAAATGGCAGTTCTCCATCTCCCCCTACTGGCAGAAAGGCATAACCCACTTGTCTAGACTTGTATGGCAGATTCATGAAAGGAAATTATAAGATAAGAATCAATCCATTTTGGTTACTTGTAAAATTAAAGCAGGTGAGTGTTACTCAAGGAATGGATTTGGGAATCTTTGGCTTATACTAGAAGTTCTCTCTTTCTTTGCTGAGTGCAGGTCATTTTGAAAAATCAATTTAGAATCACATATTTTGGAACACAAAGATACTTTTTAGGTTATTTTTACTAACAAAAATAAATGAACTCTTTACAATTCCATTTTCTACCAACTTTTCCTGCTTTGTGCATGTATGATCCCCATTAGCTTATATGACAAATGGAGCAGAAATATGTTTAAACTGCCACACTGCAAACCAAACTATTTTTTGATTCATTGCTCACCTTTAAAATACTTCACAGTTTTAACTCTTAGTTCCAAAGTAGCATCCTCATCGCACACAAATATAGTGCAAGGATGTTGCTGAAAAGCTGAAACTGTCCACATATGATTCACACCCTCTTCTATTGCTTTGTACAGGGCAAATGCTTTATGTGCACCTGTGATGAGAATCATCACCTGGAAAACATGAAGACAGCTGAACAATGAATAAGATTATAAACATTTTCTTAGTTCTAGAACTACTGATATATTCATTTGTTTGATTTGTGTATCCAGTGTAATTGGTGGCCTTGATCAGTTAGAAATGATGTTATATTTAGTTAAAGCAAACCTTATTTAGGCCAACCCTGCTTGCTCAGTGGGAAATGCTGTGCACCCCTGAGGCCCAGGGTTGTTGGAAGAGGTGGGCAGAACAAGAGCCCATTGCACACAGTCACTATTTTGTGTCATCAAGAGGATCGCTTCTCAGATCCCCATGCTGGCTGCAATATTGGAGAAGGAACCCCCTCCTCCGACAGCCATGCCATTTAGCTTGGCAATGGTCCTGCCCAAGCCAGCTGGAGATGCTGAGCAGGCAGTATTCCCAGTCACTGTACAACAATAGATGCATGTAGCTTTGTACAAGTGGTACTACAATCAGCCTTTTATGGAAGCATATTTTAGAAAGCAGAAAAAGAGTACCATGCTGATTGCAGTACCACTTATACAAGGCTGCATGCACAGTAAGATGAATGAAAATAAAACCACCCTGAGAGCTGGGAAGCGATAACACTGTTACAAGGCTAACATGGTTAGAGATAGATCCTTCCGGGGTACTAAGTCAGTGGGTACATGCACAGCACTGCATGAGGAAGGGAACTTAGTAGTGTAAAGTCTGAATCTTTAAGCATGATGGCTTATGAAGCCCTTATCTTTACTCAACTCTGTAGCTGGGTTGTTAAAAAATAAATAAATAAATTGAAAGCAGTACCTCGAACCATTTGCTTTATGTTCCTACCTCTCTGGCATCCATCACAGTTCCCACGCCAACAGTCAGTGCCATGGTTGGCACTTTAGACAGGTCTCCATCAAAGTATTTGGCATTTGCCAGAATGGTGTCCATTGCTAAAGTCTTTAATCTTGTCCTCGATACCAAACTGGATCCAGGCTCATTAAAGGCAATGTGCCCATCCGGGCCAATCCCTAAACAAGTAAAAGGAAAAAATGACTGACAAAATCTAAAGCAGTCTAGAGAGGGACTCATGCCATGCCTTAGTAGCAGGCTCTGCAGAATGAACAAGACTTCCGCTCATACTGGCTTTAAACAAAGGGGGGAAAAGGAAGGTTAAAAGAAAGGGCATCTTTAAACAAAAAAAAAAAATGTAAGGAAACAAAATATTCTTCTGGAGAAGTAAAATTGTCAGGTGTGAGCATTAAACCCATTTCTTTGAAAATCATGGGCCCTTTCAGTTCAATTACTACTCTATATACTTTGTACAGTGGAATATTCTATTTCTGACCCCTGAACTTTCTTTTTTTCAACTGTGATATTTCATACTACTATCTTTGCATTGTAATGTGCTAGGATGGCAATTTTGTTGCAATACTTAAACTTCATCAACAAAAACAACTGGATATTATCCTTGTGATTTCAGCAACCGATACCCGTCAACATGACTGAAAGCTGAATTTCCTACACTGCTTTTTTTTTTTTTAAACAGCAACAATTTTTCTCACAGCAATTCCCATTATACTTGGAAAAAAAATACAGGATTCTAGATTAGCTTATTAGAGAGGTGTCGACACTGATCACTTCTAGGTAATTTCTTCATACCTCCAACAAACAGATCAATTCCTCCTGCATCTTTGATTTTCTTTTCAAATGCCTCACACTCCGCCTGCAGGTCTGCTGCATTCCCATCCAGAATGTGTGCGTTGTTAGGGTCTATGTCAATGTGCTTGAAGAAATTGTTCCACATATAAGAATGATAGCTCTCAGGATGATCTCTTGGAAGTCCTGAGAAAATATTAAAAGCCAAATGAGTATCCTCCATCAAAAAGCTAACAGATATTTACTCATTTTTGTTCATGATGGTGCCACCTTTTATGTTAATCTATTTCCATTCATAGCCTAGTGCAGGAGTAGGCAACTCTGACCCTGGACTGCCACCAACTGGCCTGGTTTTCAGGGTATCCACAATGAATAGGCAGACGGTATATTTGCAAGCATTACCTCCACAATATGTGTACGGGCAAGCTTCCTCTGCCTCCTATCATGCACATTCACCATCGCTTACCTATAATAAAATAATGCAATGCACACCCGTTTTGGAACCAAGAGATCTTTATGTGGGTCATTTGGCCGCAGCACAAGCTCTATACCATACAATATTTAAGTTAGGATATTAAAAACATTTATCAATATCAACCTCACAACATTTGCATATATTTTAACCATAACAATTGCCTAAAGCAACATTTGCATACCATTTGAACTTCCTACTGTAGCGGGGGGTGACCATGCTTTGCTTTCTCGTCCAAATCTTTGCTCTCAGTCTTTTGTCCATTCCTGGCCTTGAAGCCATTGCTCCGTAGTAGCCAGTTGGCCGGTTGCCTTGGCCGGGGGCCCGTTCCGTAGAAGTCTGGGACCCCGACATGTCCCTCGCCATTGAAGTGAGCGGAGAAAGTGTCCAACTTGTTATGTGTTCCATCGCTATTTTTGGGTTAATTTTTGTTGCGGGCGTCTCCTCTTATCCCCTTTTTCTCCTTCTGGTCACACCGCCACGGTCTCCCGGTGATGAAGCTTCTATCGCCGGGAAGACCTCCCTAGCTTGTGTTGCGGCCAACCCTGTCTTTAACGGCCTCAAGTGCATCCTTTATATCAGAGTTAAATATGTCTAGGCCTATGTCAGATAAGTGTACCCCGTCAGGCCTAAGTAACTCCGGGCATTGTTCCTCTATCATATCATGCGGTATGCTAAATCCACCGATAATTGGCATGAATCGGGTCATCCATTTATTTATTTTTTGCCTCGTTTTTTCTATGGCTTGGTGTGAGCGTTCACCCCTCCATATCCGCCTGGGGATGATGCAGGACCATATGATGCATGTTCTGGGCATTAATTCGGTAATGTTTATGCAGTCTTTTTGTATTTTCTGCACGAGCTCGACGCTGCGTGTAGATGTAAGGTCATTACCCTTAGGTGCAATATCAATGCCATTAGGGGTGGGTGGTTCCTAATTATTTGTAAGATTGAAGGCATCAGTTGGTCCCACATCATGCCTGGGCATCCCTTCCATGTTACCGCCCACCCATAGCTTGCCATACCCAAATGTATGCCCGATGGCCTTGTTTTTGCTCGTTCCAATGCTCGTGTGATGTAAGAGTGACCGATGATCTAAATTTGTCAGTGCCCTGTGTCTGAAATGAGATAATAGAAAAGTAAATCCAGTTGTTTTTTTATTACGCTTTAAAGTATTCTTCGTGCCTGATATATGTTTTGTATCTTCTGGATCTCCATCTCCCTATTTCCTTTATGGCTGTTGTGGACAGGCCATAAGCTGCAGCTGTAGTTGCTGCTCCTATTCTGAATGAATGGGACCTAAAATCTGAAGGTTTGATACCTGCAGTTTTTAGGACCTGCTGCAGTATGCGTGTAAATTGGAAGCGTGAAAGCGGGCACTTGTACTCGTGTATTAGAAGCGGCCCTTGTACACCTGAGCCGAGGGTGAGGAACCGTTTTAGGTTCCCTATCGGGCATGCGCTTCCTTTGAGCTGGCGTAATTGTATTTTGGTTCCTTTTGCTGCCTGATCTGTCTTGGAATGCCGGATCAGTAGCGACATCTTGTTGTTTTCTACTTCCAGGTCTTCTATTTGCAAGCCCGAACCCCCTGGTTCTTTTCCTGATCCGGCTATTAACTCACTGATTCTGAGGGCTGCTAAGAATGCCAGGGAGAAAGCGCAACTAAACAGTGCTAACTCATAGCTGTCATAGCAAGTGAGGTGTAGAGCCTGAAGTATCTTCTTTAGGCACTGGAATGTGATGAGTCGTCTTTTATCTCTTGCTCTGCTGGTTTCTTTGGCCCAACCTTTCATAATTTTCTGAACTGGAAATTGAGCTGCTGGGTTTCTGTGTCCTAATGCCTTTGAGAAAAAGGCTATGCCTGCTAGGCGGGAAGCCATAGTAGAACACGCTAGTCCTTCTTTTCGCTGTAAGATGTAATGTGCCAGGGTGCTTGAGTTGATTGTCCAACTTAGTCTGCATCTCCTCTCTTCAAGGAATTCTCGGAGGTCGGATATGGCAGTGATGTAATTCTTTCTTGTGTTGGTTGACAAAGAGTTCATGATCATTCTCCAAATTTCAGGGGGCCAAGTCTCCATACTTCCGCTGGTGCCGGGGTGCCTGTCTTCTCTGATGCTGGTGCTAGTGATCTGAAATAAGCCCACTTTTCGCGGGAGAGTCAGCGATGCAATTTTGTATTCCTGGCACATGCGCTGTGCGTAATGTGATATTGTATCGCAAGCAGATTAGTACTAGGTGCCGCAGAAGTGCTATTCCCCCCTCTGAACTAGCTGAAAGCCTGTTGATGGCTTCCACTACTGCCATATTGTCACATCTGAATATGACGTTAGCGTTGGGCAATCGTGTGCCCCAAATGTGCAGAGCGACAACTATGGGAAAAAGCTCGAGGAAAGTGATGTCTCTGGTTATTCCTAGAAGATGCCATTCTTGTGGCCATTTTTCAGCACACCATGCCCCCTTGAAGTAGATGCCGAAACCTACACCTCCAGCTGCGCCTGTAAAGAATTCCAGGTCACTGTTGAATCTCGGGGGGTCTGGCCATATTGATACCCCATTGTAGTGTTGTAAAACGTTTTCCCACACTTTAAATGCTGAGATTACTTACCTGATAATCTCCTTTTCCTTACTGTAGACAGATGGACTCAGAACAAATGGTGCTAGCAGTTGGAGACGGATCTGACGTCAGCACGGGTATATATACTGCTAGCACGAGCACAATGTGCCCACTTGTTCTGAGTCCATCTGGCTACACGCTAGGAAAGTCCTGTTTTATGGTCTGGGTGATGCGTATGTGGTGGTATTTCCGGGTGACTCCTGAGGTTGCTTGCGCAAGTCTTCTTATGAATGCCCTGCCCATGGGTATTACCTTACATGCAAAATTTAATAACCCAATTAGGGACTGGAATATTTCTAATGTTGCTTTCTTTGAGAGGGTCATGTTTTTTAAAGAGACTTTCAATTTTTCTACTTTTTCTTCGGGGAGCCTGGATAATCTGGCTTGTGTGTTTAACTCAATTCCAAGGAAGACTATTTTATGGGCTGGTCCTTCTGTCTTGCCTTGTGCCAGCGGAATCCCGAAAATTCCGGCGATCTTTTGGAAGTTCTCCAGCAGAGCCCTGATTTCCTGCCTGTCCTTTGCTTCAGTGTTTACTGAAGAGGATGTTGGGGAGATACCCGTATCGGAGAAGGTTTTCATGGGAGATGATTCAGATGGACTGAACCAAATCACGGTGAACCTAGAAGATGTGGTAGGCCTGATTGACAAACTGAAGAGCAGTAAATCACCTGGACCGAATGGTATACACCCCAGAGTCCTAAAGGCACTAAAAAATGAAATTTCAGACCTATTAGTAAAATTTTGTAACCTATCATTAAAATCATCCATTGTACCTGAAGACTGGAGGGTGGCTAATGTAACCCCAATATTTTAAAAAGGGATCCAGGGGTGATCCAGGAAACTACAGACCAGTTAGCCTGACTTCGGTGCCAGGAAAAATAGTGGAAAGTGTTCTAAATATCAAAATCACAGAACATATAGAAAGACATGTTTTAATGGAACAACAAGTCAGCATGGCTTTACCCAAGGCAAGTCTTGCCTCACAAATCTGCTTCACTTTTTTGAAGGAGTAAATAAACATGTAGATAAAGGAACCGGTAGATGTAGTATATTTGGATTTTCAGAAGGCGTTTGACAAAGTTTCTCATGAGAGGCTTCTAGGAAAAGTAAAAAGTCATGGGATAGGTGGCAATGTCCTTTCATGGATCACAAACTGGCTAAAAGACAGGAAACAAAGAGTAGGATTAAATGGACAATTTTCTTAGTGGAAGGGAGTGGGCATGGAGTGGGCAATATACGCTAAACAGAATATGCGCTCAATAATATGCGGTCAGCAATATACGCTAAACAGAATATGCGCTCAATAATATGTGGTCAGCAATATACGCTAAACAGAATATGCGCTCAATAATATGCGGTCAGCAATATACGCTAAACAGAATATGCGCCGCTCAATGCAGGCGCCTATCATGGGCGCTCAATACCTGAACCGGGCCAACAAAATGGCGACCACTGCAGCGTGCCGCATACAGGCAACGCTGCCGATCCTCGACTTCGGAGACCAAAAGGAAAAGTTGTGCGCCTTACCTGATCCTCGGCGCTTCCCGGCTAGAACCCGGGCGGTCTCCGGCTGCGGGGGAGAGGGGAAGTACCGTCACCACCGCGCTTGAGGAATGCACCCGCTGCCTCCCAGGTCCACGCCGGGACCGAGGCGCCTCTTAGCCCGCAGGCTTGGCCCTGCCGCAATTCGGCCACCGGACCGAGGCCTAAACTCCGAGGGAGCACGGAACTCACCCCGGGAAGCTCAACTGGGGGAGGGACCAGTGGTATCACCGCAGGAGCGCGGGGCTCGATGTTCCAGTAAAGATTTTAGTAATAGAAGTAGATTGGAAACACGCTCAGCAAGCGTGCAGGCTCTCCAAACTGCTTTGGAGACGGAAATTACTGAAGAGCTTCACTTCCTGTGGGGGTATATGTACCCGTGCTGACGTCAGATCCGTCTCCAACTGCTAGCACGAGCATACTATACCCATTTGTTCTGAGTCCATCTGGCTACACGACAGGAAATACTAGATTGCTGAATGGGGGCTCCTTGAATGGGCCCGCATCTCTACCTAGTGTTAGTTCTTGTTTTATTTTTTCATAGGCTACCTCCTCGTATTGTTTTATGGAGGAGGCGTTGCACACATTACAGTGCATAAAGGGGGGATCATTTCTACATGGGATTGTATATCCTGATGTGAAATTTTCAACTATTTCCTTTGCTTTCTTGACATGTTGGTAACGCTCAAGCCAGGGGGCCATCGTTTCAATTTTGTCTGGGGATGGGGCCAGTTCCGTCAGCATTGTGGTTGTAATGTGGTGGCATGCGCTTGTCTTTTTGTGTTCTGCAATGAGCGGCTGGGTGCAATCCTCTACATTGGGAGCAAGCATGATGAAACTTACAGTGGGCCCAGTTGCAGTGCCTGGAGTTGAATTGCCTGCACGTTTTGTGCCTCCCCATCGGTCCGCCTAAATACCTGATTCTGGATGTGACATAGCTAAAGGGCTGCTCGTGGCTCATGGGCTTTTGTGTTGTCATTTCATCCAGCCATAGATCCACGACCCTTTGCCTCCAAGAGATTGTGTTACCTTCCACCATGGCTTTACAAAATTTAATGTCGTAGTTGAGCCATGCCCAGGAGCCATATTTCTTGTAAGCTCTCATGATGGAGTCGAGATATCTTATGAGGTATGGTGCCTGTTCGGGTTCCCTTTCTACAATAAAGCTCATAAATATGTGAAAGGCTGAGACCCAGTTGTTCAGCGTTTTGGCGATTTTAGGTTTTCTGTCTCTATTTTCAGTTGGTGTATATTTTTCTTTGTTTTCATTGGAGCCCTCATCTTGATCTGGGAGCAGGAGCGAGAATATATCTATGAATTCCTTTCTCCATATTCTCTTTTTCATCTTTTTGGATACTCCCCTAGCTAGCGTGCTGACCCCACAGAGTTCATCTTCATGCCTCAATCTGTCTTTCAGAGCTGTAATGCTGTGATGGCCTGGGAGGCCTCCTCTGTTTGCCTTGTTGTAGCGCACTGTTCTGTTTGTAATCATGCTATTTTGGGCGATGTGCCTTTGCGAGCTGACCTCTTTCTTTTAAAGTTTTTCAGCGCATTTTGCATGAATGTGGCAAGGGTTAGCTCTTCGTCGCTGTTGCTTTTCAGCAACTCAGAGTCAGAGGATAGTGTGCGCAGTGTGGTGTCTTGTGTGGACTTACTAGGGCTTGACAGTTGTCTTTCTTCAGTTGCTCTGATGTCGCTACTGTTGGGGTTGCAGGCATGGCTCTTGTTTCTCCTGTCACCAGCCTGCTGTGTAGATTTTGGGGCCGTTACTTCTTCTGAAACGTTGCTGCCGAGTAGCCGCTGTTGTAGCCAATCTGTACCGTGCTCTTGTACCTGTTCCCTTATTTCGGTCATTAGGACCTCTAATTCTTGCTGGTTGTTAGACATTTGATTTTTCTGACGTGGTCTTTTGTTTGTGTTTGACTTTGTGGCTTGTTGTCTCCTGTTGGTTGTAATCTTTTTGTTCTCTTTCTGTTTTGACGCCCCCCTTGTGCTGTGCTTCCTTTCCGTGGTGCCATACCTATTGGAATACTGCATGAAATAGCATAATGAAGCAATAAATGTATCGGCTTGTTCTTACTATTAATTGTTGAAAAGAGTGAGAATAGAACCAATCAAATTGAACATATATATAAAAAAATGTATATATGTATAAATATATATTTTTTTGCCCTTTACCAAAATGGCCACCGCCATGTCCTTCCCAGTTTTAGACATGGCTGTTGCCATGCTCTTGATTATGCATTCCCAAAGATGGCCACTGCCACGTTTCATATAGCCGCCGCCATATTGTTGTACATCCAAGATGACTACTGCCATAATCTCACCAAGATGGCTGCTGCCATTGCAGGTCAGAAGTTTTTAAGCTTCGGCGGGCGTTCAATGGCAGTCTTTGTTCCCTCCCTTTCAATCCCCCTTCACCTTTTCTTCCAGGGGCTCACCTTTCCTTACTCACCCCCTCCTTAATCTCCCCTTCCTTGAATCCTTCTGCCTGCTCCACCCAAGCCCTACCTCCCTAACCTTCCCCTCCCCCTTGCTGGCTCGTCGTTTGCTGCCCAACACATATTGTGCCTGCCCACGGACATTCGTCCGTTTTCGCTAATGGGACTTTGTATGCAAATATTTCTCATGCATAGTAACGATGGCAGAAAAAGATCCAGTCTGCCCAGCAAGTTTCTTATGGTAGTAACTGCTTCTCCGTAAAGATTATCCCCATGTTTCTGATGATAAATTGCCACTCCATGCCAGTTACCCCCAAGTATTATATTAAGGGTAGTAATATTTACAATCAAAATAAAAGCAAAGCCATAACAAAATTACTGCTAGCAACCTTTTTATGGGATGAGCAGCCTTCTTGATAATTCAGACAATGCTGCTTGAACATGCTTGCTTTAGGACTTTGTCATACAAGCAGACCTGTGCTTTTTCCCTAATGTCTGCATATCAGCACGCCGTACCATAAAAATTGGGGCCCAGCATTGGCTGTGATATCAATCCAATTCCCGTTTGCTCCCGCCACCAAAGCAGAGAACAATGTTCCACCTGTGTCAAAAGCATCAAGGCTAATTGATTAAGGGTAGTAATCGCCATCCCTTTCTGTTAAAGGTAGTAATTGCCACTCCGTGCAGGTTACCCCTATGCACCCTTCTCTTCATTTCTAAATTCTAGCCTTTAGGGATCTGCATTGTATATCCTATGCCTTTTGAATTTGTTTACTGCTTTCATCCTCACCATCTCTTCTGGAAGGGCATTTCAGGTATCCACCACCCTCTCTGTGAAGAAATATTTCCTGATGTTAGTTCTGAGTTGTCCCTTCTACAGTTTCATTTTGTGACTCCCTAGTTCTACAGTTTCCTTTCCAATGGAAAAGGTTTGAAATTTGTTTATTATTAAAACCTCACAAAATAGAGTCAAGGGTGATTTGGTATTATAGAGAAAGTGTACATTATTAAAATCTTCCAGGTATCTGAAGATCTGTATCATATCTCCCCTGCATCTCTTTTCTCCCAGATTATACATATTTAGATCCTTCAGCCTCTCTTCATAAGTCTTCTGATACAGACCCCACACCATTTTGTCACCCTTCTCTGGACTACATCCATCCAGTCTCTATCCTTTTTGAGATATGGGTTCCAGAACTGAACACAGTACTCCAGGTGAGGCCTCACCAAGGACCTATACAAGGGCATTATAAGAAAATTATTATTTACCTGCTAATTTTCGTTCCTGTAGTACCATGGATCAGTCCAGACAGTGGGTTATGTCCCCAATCCAGCAGATGGAGTCAGCACAAGCTTTGAGGGGGCGTCACCCTATATAGCACTAGCCCCTCTGCAGGAGTTCAGTATCGAGTATATCAAAGCCCGAGTAGAAAAACCGAACCCCTTAATGGATCAAGTAGAAAAAGAACCGGCAACGAAGCCGTGCAACTATAATAACTAGAACTGCAAAGATCCTACCAACGGGTAGGAAGCTTTATAAACACAGTAAGACAACCTACTCAGTAATACAACCTGTGGGGAACTGCGAGAAGCAGTAAAAGCTGAAGACGTTAGAAAGGACAGCCACAGAAAAGGAGCCGAGCAGGCAGAGAACCCAGACGCGGTGGGCGTCTGGACTGATCCATGGTACTACAGGAACGAAAATTAGCAGGTAAATAATAATTTTCTTTTCCCTGTACGTACCTGGATCAGTCCAGACAGTGGGATGTACCCAAGCTTCCCTAAATCGGGTGGGGTCCTGCGAGGCCTGCTCGGAGAACCTGCTCGCCAAAATGCCCAGAGACTGGAGAGGCGAGAGGTAGGCGATAGTGCCTCGAGAACGTATGTAACGATTTCCAGGTGGCTGCTCTACAGATTTCTTGAGAAGAAACCGAGCGAGCCCCCGCCCAGGAGGTCGCCTGAGAACGCGTAGAGTGCGCGACAATGCCGGGTGGGGGAGACCGCCCCACCCCAATGTAGGAAGCCGCAATGCCAGCCTTCAGCCATCCGGCAATCGTCGTCTTGGAGGCCCGGGACCCCTTCTTGGGGCCAGACCAAAAAACGAAGAGATGGTCAGACGTCCAGAAATCATTCGTAGCTTCCAGATAGAGATGCAGAGTGCGCTTGACATCCAAGAGTCGTAGAGACTTCGGCTCGGAAGACGAGAAGGACGGCAGTTCCACCGTCTGATTCACATGGAACGCAGACACCACCTTCGGGAGAAATGATGGAACGGTGCGGAGGAAACTCCAAAGTCGGAGAAACGCAGATAAGGTTCTCTACACAAGAGCGCCTGCAGTTCCAAAAGGCGACGAGAGGAACAGATTGCCACCAGAAACACTGCCTTAAGGGTGAGATCCTTAAGCGTTGCACTCCTCAGTGGCTCGAACGGTGGTCCCGACAGGGAGCGAAGTACAAGGTTGAGACTCCAGGAGGGCCAAGGATCTCGCAACGGAGGCCGCAGATGTGTAACACCCTTGAGGAAACGAACAATGTCCGGGGGCTGCAGCAGAGAACCCCCATCGCGCAATAGCGAACCAAGGGCGGCCACCTGGACCCGTAGGGAATTATAGGCGAGCCCCTTGTCCACCCCCGCTTGTAGGAATTGAAGGATGTGAGGAACAGAAGCCTTAGTTGGTCCCGTGTTCTGGCTGGAACACCACGCCTCGAACACCTTCCAGACTCGAACATAGGCTACCGACGTCGACGTCTTTCGCGAACTCAACAGCGTGGACACTACCGCCTCCTGGTAGCCCCGGCGCCGGAGGCGGCGCCTCTCAAAAGCCAGGCCGCCAGACAGAAGAATTCTGCCTGCTCGAAAAATACCGGACCCTGATGCAAGAGGCGGGAGAGATGTCCTAGTCGTATGGGTCCGTCGAGGACCAGCTGTAGCAGGTCCGCAAACCAGGGACACCTGGGCCATTCTGGTGCGACGAAAATCACAGTCCCCTGATGAGCCTCTATTCTGCGGAGTGTTCTGCCCACCAGTGGCCACGATGGGAATGCGTAGAGAAGGAGATGGGGCGGCCACGGGAGCACTAAGGCATCGACTCCCTCCGCACCTCGCTCTCTCCGGCGACTGAAGAAATTGGGAGCCTTGGCGTTTTGCGCGGGCGCCAGCAGATCCAGGTGGGGGGTCCCCCACTGATGGACAAGCAGTTGCATCGCCTCGTCGGATAGTGACCATTCCCCGGGATCCAGTAGTTGACGACCGAGGAAATCCGCCTGGACGTTGTCTACCCCTGTGATGTGCGAGGCCGCCAGGCGGACCAGATGCCGCTCTGCCCACTGCATCAACATCGCTGCCTCGAGCGCGACCTGCGGGCTGCAAGTGCCTCCTTGTCGGTTGATATAGGCCACGGTGGTTGCGTTGTCCGATAATATCCTGGCCTCCCGGTGCCGAAGAAGTGGCAGGAAGTGTCGCAGAGCTAGTCTGACCACTCTGGTCTCCAGACGATTGATGGACCATTTCGACTCCTCCTCGGACCACGTCCCCTGCGTGGAGCTGCGGTCGCACACGGCTCCCCAGCCGCCGAGACTGGCGTCGGTGGTAACTACCACCCAATTTGGGAGATCGAGGGACACGCCGCGAGCCAGATTCGCCGGATCCAACCACCAGCTCAGACTGTTCCTGGCCGCTTGCGGCAGAGGGGGAATCACCTGGTAGTCCTGCGAGAGCGGTTTCCAACAGGAGAGAAGAGCTCTCTGTAGAGGTAGGAGGCGCGCAAACGCCCAAGGGACCATGTCGATGGTGGAGCCCATCACCCCCAGGAGCTGAGACGGGTGTCGAAGGTCGCCCCCAAAAATCCAAGCGCTGCGAGGGCACGAGGGAGCTCTTGGAGAAATTCACCACCCATCCCAGGGACTGCAGGAACTGTACTACCCTGGCCACCGCTGCCTGTCCGTGGCGGAAAGACTTCGCTCGAACGAGCCAATCGTCCAGATAAGGATGGACTAGAATGCCCTCCTTCCGAAGGGCAGCCGCCACCACTTCCATGATCTTGGTAAAAGTGCGCGGAGCTGTCGCCAACCCGAACGGGAGGGCTAAGAATTGGAAATGCTGGTCCAGAATCTTGAACCTGAGAAGACGCTGATGTTCCCGGTGGATGGGAATGTGCAGGTAGGCCTCCGTCAGATCCAAGGAGGCTAGGAACTCCCCCCGATGCACCGCCGCGATCACAGACCGCAGCGTTTCCATGCGGAACCGGACCACCCGGAGGGACTTGTTGACTTCCTTGAGATCCAGGATGGGCCGGTAGGAACAGTCCTTCTTTGGCACCACAAAGTAAATTGAATAATGGCCCAAGCCCACCTCTCCGAAGGGCACGGGCGCAATAGCGCCTATCTCCTGACGCCTGTCCAGCGTTAACTGCACCGCCCATCGCTGGGGACCCGATCCGCAGGGGGAGAAGATGAACTGTCCCTGCGGAGCGCGGACAAACTCCAAAGCGTAGCCGCGTCCTATGGTGTCCAGAACCCACTGGTATGAGGCGATGTGCACCCACTCCTTGTAGAACAACGCCAGCCGACCCCCAATTCTGGGAACGGCGGAGTGGGCGAGCCTGACAACATTGTGAGGACTTGGGAGAGGGATGTCCCGTCCGGGGGTGGAGCGGGCGGGCCAGCGCCCTCGAAAGGAGCACGACCAGGGCTGAGACCTGGGGGCGGAGGGCCTGGAGCCCGCCGGTCTGTAGTTCCTGTAGCGTCGTTGAGCCCTGGCTCTGGTCCGGGACGAAGAAAACGCCCTAGAAGACCGGTATCTGTCCTCTGGCAGACAATGAACCGCATTTTCCCCCAGGGACTTGATGATCTGATCCAAATCCTTCCCGAAGAGGAACTTACCCCTGACAGGCAGGGAGCCCAGACTTGACTTGGAGGACGTATCCGCCGCCCAGTTGCGAAGCCACAGCAAACATCTGGCCGCTACCACCGAAACCATGGAACGTGCCAGCACCCGAAACAGGTCGTACGAGGCATCCGCCCCGTACGACACCGCTGCTTCCAGCCTATCCGCCGGGGCGGCCTCCTCGGGAGGAAGGGCCTGGGAAGTGAGGAGTTGCTGCACCCAGAGGAGGCTTGCCCGCTGGGCAAGGGAACTGCACATCACTGCTCGCATACCCAGTGCGGAGACCTCGAAGACCCTTTTGAGGAAAACTTCCAACTTGCGATCTTGCGTATCCCGCAGGGCCGCGCCTCCCGTCACTGGGATCGTCGTCCTCTTCATGACCGCCGACACCGCGGAGTCCACCTTTGGTACCTTAATGAGATCCAGGAAACTTCCGGCAGTGGATACAACTTTTCCATGGGCCGTCCGACCTTCAAGGAAGCCTCCAGAGCGTCCCATTCCCTAGTGAGAAGCTGGAGGAAAGATTTGTGGATGGGAAAGCCCGGGCCCTTGGCCGAAGAGCCGCCAGGACCGGATCCCCCTTCTTTGATGAGGTGACGACTGCAGGCGCTACAGGCGCGGGCGGATCCGGCGGCGGACCCAGATCCAGCTCCTGGATAATCAGCGGGATAAGGTCGTCTAGCTCTTCCCTCCAGAAGAGGCGAAGCGTGCGCGGATCATTCCCCTCCGGCATGGAGTCCGCCTGGTCCATGGCCGTAACATCAGGGTCAGAAGCCGCCGGGCCTGGCGCCGCTCCCCCCGGCCCCGGGGGGGGGGGTCGGGCCCGGACGGGGGGGTGGGGGCCCCCACGCCCGCCAAGACAGGGGGGGGCCTGAGAAGCAGTCGCCATCCGAGGAACCGTAGCCGGGGGAGGCCCCGCAGGTGCGTCCAGCCCCTGCAAATATGCCGTATGCATAAGCAGAATAAATTCCGGGGAAAACCCCGGGCTGCCCGAGGGGGCTCCGGACGAAGGAGAGGCCGTGGTACCCTGCCCCGGCGGACCCGGTTCCGGTACCAGGGTCGGTGGAGAAGCCGCAACTGCATCCCTATCCTCCAGCGCTCCCTGAGTCCCCTCAGGGCGCTGTGTGTGCAAGATGGCCGCCGTTCCCGCCAGGAATGGGGGAGGGGCCGGCCCACGCTGCCCGGGCAAACTGGAAAGGAAGGCAAAATCGGTGAGGGACTGCGAGGTGCCCTCCCCCCGGGAAGGCACAGAGCGTCCCCGCAGGCTGAGCAGCGCGACGGCCGCGGCATCGGGATCGCGTGGCAGCAGAAACAGCAGCGAAGAACAGCCTCAATTAAAGCCTTAAGCCTCGGGGGGGCCGCGAGAGAGCGAAAAATGGCGCCGCGGGGGGGCCCGGTCGGCCTGCACTGCCCGCCGGATGAAGCTCCAAGTGCCGCGGGGGGGCCCTCCTGGCTGCACAACCCGCCGAAAACGTCCTCCCTGCCTGCCACAGCAGCCCCTGAGGAGCTGCAAAATGGCCGCCGGCAAGAAATTCAGCACGGAGAGGCCGGCTCCACCGGCATCCGCGAGGCACCGGAGGTTGGAGAGCTGCAAAGGAAAAGAAACAGCACCAAATCCAAAACTTACCCCGTCCAAAACGCAGCACAGGCAAGAGAGAGGACACAGAGGGTAAGAGAAAAACAGCTCCCCAAAAGTGAAACTTTTTCAGTCTTTTTTTTTTTTTTTTTTAAATACAACAACTTGATCCAAAACAAGACAAGTAGGCAGAGGCCAAAGCGAAAATCAGAAAGAAAAACACAGGGAAAAACCTATAGCAATGGGAGAATCCCAGGATACCCTACTCGCATCTGCTGGAGTCAGAAGATACTGAACTCCTGCAGAGGGGGTAGTGCTATATAGGGTGACGCCCCCTCAAAGCTTGTGCTGACTCCATCTGCTGGATTGGGGACATAACCCACTGTCTGGACTGATCCAGGTACGTACAGGGAACACTTCCTTTTTCTTACTGGTTTTTCCTCTCTATGCAGCCCAGCATTCTTCTGGCTTTAGCTATTGTCTTGTAACATTGCTATGCTGCCTTCAGATCGCCAGACACTATCACCCCAAGATCCCTCTCCCAGTTCATGCACATTAGTGTTTCACCTCCCCCTCCCCCCAAATCACATACAGCTTTTTTGGATGACTGCGTCCCAGATGCAGGATAGGAAAATTAGTTTCTTACCTGATAATTTTCGTTCCTGTAGTACCAAGGATCAGTCCAGGACACCTGGGTTGTGACTCCGCACCAGTAGATGGAGACAGACTAAAACTTGTGGGCGGAGCCATATATGCCCCTGTGTCAGTCACAGCCCCTCAGTCATACGGAATGTCAAAGTAGAACACAACCAGAGAACTAAACTAGCTATAAACCGCTAATAGAAAGGGGAAAGAAATACCCCTCCTGGAAACGGACTCTCCAATCGAGAGAGCCAAACAAGCGGAACAGAGTAATTCAGAACAAAGAGCGGACTCTCCATTACTTCAGCGCAGCACTGCGGGCGGGATCCTGGACTGATCCTTGGTACTACAGGAACGAAAATTATCAGGTAAGAAACTAATTTTCCTTTCCCTGTACGTACCAGGATCAGTCCAGGACACCTGGGATGTACCAGAGCAAACCTACTGAGGGTGGGAAGCAGAGAGTCCCGCTCTGAGAACCCTCTCTCCAAAACCCCCGGAATCGGTAGCCCGGACATCCAACCGGTAATGCCGGATAAAGTATGCAACGACCTCCAGGTAGCCGCCCTGCAAATCTCTTGAGGCGACACCGGAGAAGCTTCCGCCCAAGACGCCGCTTGAGATCGAGGCGAGTGAGCCCGCAGCCCACAGGAAGCGGTTTTCCCCGCACCAAGGACGCCGAACCAATGGCCTCCTGGAGCCAACGGGCGATCGTCGTGCGTGACGCTGCGGCTCCTTTCTTTGGACCAGAGAACAGAACCAACAGATGATCCGTAACCCGAAACGGATTAGTAACCTCCAGGTATCGAAGGAGGAATCTCCGCACGTCAAGCTTCCGTAATTCCCTCGCTTCTGGAACAGAGGAGCGGGCAGCTCTACCGAGTGATTCATGTGAAAAAACGACACCCCTTTCGTTAGAAAGGAAGGAACCGTCCACAAAGACACTCCGGAATCGGAAATACGCAAGAAAGTACCCTACAGGACAGGGCCTGTAACTCGGAAACCCGCCGTGCCGAGGCAATCGCCACCAAGAACGCCGTTTTTTTTTTTTTTTTTTTGTTAAAGCGAGATCCTTAAAAGTTGCGTGTTTCAAGGGCTCAAACGGCGCTGCGCATAGAGCGGAAAGAACCCCATTGAGGTTCCAAGATGGATAAGGGAGACGTAATGGGGGCGAAGGTGCTTAGCACCCCGAAGGAAACGAGAAATATCCGGGTGAAGAGCCAGGGACGTACCACGGACCTCACCGCACAAACAACCAAGCGCCGCCACTTGGACCCGTAGAGAACTGCACGCCAGACATTTGGCCAGACCTGCCTGGAGGAACGCCAGAACGTCGGAGACAGAAGCCGAAGTGGGAACCACCCCACGCTGCACACACCAGTCCTCAAAGACCACCCAGACACGGACATAAGCCAGAGACGTCGACTGCTTCCTGGAACGCAGCAGCGTGGCTACCAACGCATCTGAGTAACCTGTTCTCTTCAGCCGATTCCTCTCAAAAGCCATGCTGCGAGACCGAAGTGATCCGCATCCTCCAAACAGACGGGGCCCCGATGGAGCAAGCCCGCCATTCCTTGGAGCCGAAGGGGTGCCGCTACAGCCAGTTGGACGAGGCCTGCGAACCACGGCCGGCGCGGCCACTCCGGTGCTAACAAGATTACGGTGGCCGGGTGCAACTCTATGCGCCGTAGAACCTTGCCGATCATCGGCCACGGGGGAAACACGTAGAGCAGCATATCCGTCGGCCAGGGAAACACCAACACATCGACGCCTTCCGCCCCCCGTTCTCGCCGTCGAATGTAAAACCGCGGGGCCTTCGCGTTGTGCCACGTGGCCATCAGATCCATGTGGGGCACACTCCACGTTTCGCAAATGAGAAGAAACGCTTCGTCCCCCAGCTCCCACTCTCCGGGATCCAGGCGATGACGGCTGAGAAATCCGCCTGAACGTTGTCGACTCCCGCCATGTGAGATGCTGCTACGTTGCTGAGATGTAGCTCCCACCAGGCCATCAAGCGCTGAGCCTCCTCCGCCACCTGGGGGCTCCTGGTCCCGCCCTGGCGGTTGATGTATGCCACGGTGGTCGCATTGTCCGATAGCACTCGGACTGCCTTTCCCCGCAGCAACGGTAGGAAGGCTTGCAGGGCCAGATGGACCGCTCTGGTCTCTAGGCGATTGATAGACCACTGGGCTTGCGACGCTGACCATAGGCCTTGGACCGAGCTCCCCAGGCAGACCGCTCCCCAACCGGAGAGGCTGGCATCCGTGGTCACCACTGTCCAATTGGGCACCCGAAGAGAGACTCCAGAGGACAGACGACTGGGATCCAGCCACCAGAGCAGGCTGGACCTCGCGTGGCCCGCTAGAGGAAGCGGTAGATGGAATCCCTCCGAGACCGGCTTCCAGCGGGATAGTAAGGATGACTGTAAAGGTCGCAGATGAGCGAACGCCCAGGGAAGCAGCACCAGTGTTGAAGCCATAGGCCCTAGGACCGTAAGGTAGTCGCAGACCCGCGGTTGGCGGAGAGACAATAAGCGCCGTACTTGGGCTTGCAGTTTGCACACCCGGTCGTGCGACAGGAACACCGTGCCCTGCTTCGTGTCGAAAACAGCTCCCAGATATTCCAAGGTCTGCGTGGGTGTCAGATGACTCTTGCTGAAGTTGACCACCCATCCTAGGGACTGCAGAAGAAGTAGGACCCTGGCCACTGCCACCCGACACTGATCCTCGGACTGCGCCCGAACCAACCAGTCGTCCAGGTATGGATGGACCAGGAGACCTTCCCGGCGCAGCTGCGCCGCCACCACGACCATTACCTTCGGGAATGTACGGGGGCCGTCGCGAGCCCAAACGGGAGCGCTGGAAAATGATAATGCCGTCCTAGAATGCAGAACCGGAGAAAGCATTGGAACGACGGCAGAATGCCTATGTGAAGATACGCCTCCGAGAGGTCCAGGGAGGCTAGGACCTCGCCGGGCCGTACCGTGGCGATGACTGAACGAATCGTCTCCAGTTCGAAGTGAGGAACGCGAAAACAGCGGTTTACCCCTTAGAGATCCAGAATTGGTCCGGACGTGCCATCTTTCTTTGGGACGATGAAGTAAATGGAGTAACGCCCCTTGCCGTGTTGGCTGACCGGGCCGGGGGAAATAGCTCCCAAGCTTTCCAAGCGTTGGATGGTGTCTAGCACCGCCGCCTTCTTTTTGGGGCCTTGCAGGGTGAGACAAGGAACTTGTCCACTGGGGTGCGAGCCAAATCTAACGCGTAGCCGTGTCTTATCACATTGAGGACCCACCGGTCCGTCGTTACACCGGCCCATCTCCAGTAAAAATGACAGCAACCGCGCCCCGACGTTGGGGACGGCGAGCTGAGGCCGCGGTGGGAGGTGGGCCGACCAGCTTTCATTGCGAAGACTTGGCCCCTGTGATCGCCCAGGCTTCCCCTTGTCTTCCGAAACGCTTCCCCCGAAAGGAACTGCCGCTGCCACTGCGGGGTACAGACGGAGGAAGACCTATACGATTGTCGGAGGCGCCTCGCTGACCCTGGCGAGATCATAGCTCTGGCGGCCGCCCGGAGCAAGTCATACAAAGCATCTGCGGCGATCCGCCTGCCGCGCCTTCTCCTCCGACCGATCCGCGATGGCCTGGAACACCCGAGCCCCCCGGAACCCAACACGCAGCGCACGCGACTACAAATCAAGGCAGACACCTGAAAACACTTGCTCCAGCTGGAGTTCCCTCCTCCTGTCCTGGATATCCGTGAGAGCGGTCGCTCCTGTAACCGGGACCGTTGACCTTTCAGGTACCGCCGACACCGCTGCATCCACCCTGGGAACCCGAAGAAGCTCCAGGGTATCTTCTGGCAATGGATACCACTTGTCCACAACTTGTCCATGGCTTTACTCACTTTCAGGTCCAGCTCCGGGGAATCCCCTTCCCGGAAAATATATCCGCAGCCGAACAGAGGAACGGGAAGGCCACCGCTGGGCCGGAGAGCTGGAAAAGACCGGATCCAGCCTGGCTCCCGGTCTAGACTCCACCTGTGGGACTACTCTGGGGTCATCTCCATCCACTGCTGTACCAGTGCTGGTACCTGGCAGGCCTGACCCCTCTACCTCCGGCTCATCAGCGCCCCCCCAGCCGGGGCTGCGTCCGGGGCTGTGTCCTCCGAACAGGAGGACCCGGAGTCCTTCTCCTGCGGTCCGCTCCGCACCGGGCACTTCTGCTTTGGAGGGTCGGAGGGCTCCTGAGTCCGTCTCCTGCGGTCTGCCCCGCACCGGGCACTTCTGCTTTGGAGGGTCGGAGGGCTCCTGAGTCCGTCTCCTGCGGTCTGCCCCGCACCGGACATTACTGCTTTGGAGGATCGGCGGGCTTCCCAGATCCTTTTCCAGCTTTCCCCCTCTGCTGCCTAGATCTTTTGCCCTTCAGGACCGTCCGTAAAAGGAACGCGAAAACCGAAGAAAGAAGGCCTCCGAAACAGAGGAGGCCCCCTCCGCACTGACCTCAACCAGAGAAGCAGCCCCTCTACCCCGGGGAGGCCCCCCCGGGGGCTCGCTGCTGCGGGAAAAACGCCGGAGGGAGACCTCCATTTGCTAAGACCTGTCTCGTGGTCTGGACAAAACTGCAGCTAAAATGGCCGCCGTTCCCGCGCACAGCGCGAACTGAACAGCAGCGCTATCCCTGCCTGCTCGTTGCAGGGTGGCCCCGACGCTGGCCGAAAACAAGGTACCCCGACCTGACTCTGACCGCCCCTATACAGGCGTGCGCGGCAGGAGGCTCCACGTGGCATCCCCCACGCGACCGGCAAGTGCCCAGGGATCTCCGCTAAAATCAACCCCCCCCCCCACGGAACGAAGCCGCGAAGGACGGAGAGCCGGCATCCCCCACGCGACCGGCAGGAGCCCAGAAGGGATCTCCACTAAAGTCAACCCCCCCCCCGGAACGAAGCCGCGAAGGACGGAGAGCCGGCGAGGCGAGGAAGCCTCAAAACAAAACAGACCTTTTTTTTTTACTACTTGCGATTGCCGCTTGGACGCTGTCCCTGGTCCTGACCTGCCTGCTCCAGCGGGGGTGAGTGAACCGGGCTCCCCGGTGTCACCCCCGACGCTGCTGCCAGCAAGGGCCGGGTCCTCGACCCTCAGCAGCGGCCTCTACCAGGGGGGGATGGTCCCCTCAGAACCTCCCAACCCCCCTGGGAGGCTCTCAGGACAAGGGAGTCTTCTTTCTTCAGATGAACAAAGGCCAAAACTAAATTCTTCTTTACTTAGAAGAAAAAAATTGCCAAAAAAGAAAATTATTACTTACCTGCTAATTTTCGTTCCTGTAGTACCATGGATCAGTCCAGACAGTGGGTTATGTCCCCAATCCAGCAGATGGAGTCAGCCCAAAGCTTCGAGGGGGCGTCACCTTAAGTACTACTACCCCCTCTGCAGGAGTTCAGTATCGAGTATATCAAAGCCCGAGTAAACAGAAACCCCCTGCTTGGATCAAGTTAAAACAAAACGGCAACAATAAGCCGCTGAATGTTAACGTAGGAGACTGAAACCGACCCACCAACGAGTGGTCGGGCATGAACATAGCGTGTCAACCTCCAAGAGAACGATGAAAAGAACAGTGATAAAAACTGGAAACACGTGAAACACAAACAGCAGCAGTAGGGACACTACTGTAACGGGAGACACAGTTGAACAGAATCAGCAGCCACATACAGCCGAGCAGGAATAGGACCTAGGACCCAAATGCGGTGGGCGTCTGGACTGATCCATGGTACTACAGGAACGAAAATTAGCAGGTAAGTAATAATTTTCTTTTCCCTGTACGTACCTGGATCAGTCCAGACAGTGGGATGTACCCAAGCTTCCCTAACCCGGGTGGGATCCTGCGAGGCCTGCTCGGAGGACCTGTTCGCCAAAGTGTCCCTGGACGGACGAGGCGAGATGTAGTCTGTAGTGTCTCGAGAACGTGTGCAACGACTTCCAGGTGGCCGCTCTACATATTTCTTGCGAAGATACCGAGCGGCTCTCAGCCCAGGAGGCCGCCTGAGAGCGTGTGGAATGTGCTACGATGCCGGGTGGGGGAGTCCGCCCCACCCCAATATAGGAGGCGGCAATGCCGGCCTTCAGCCAACTGGCAATGGTCGTCTTCGAGGCCTGAGATCCCTTCCGGGGACCGGACCAAAGGACGAAGAGATGGTCCGAAGTCCGGAAATCATTCGTAGCCTCCAGGTAGAGCCTCAGAGTGCGCTTGACGTCAAGGAGACGAAGAGACCGCGGCTCCGAAGAAGAGAACGATGGAAGTTCCACCGTCTGATTCACATGGAAAGTGGACACCACCTTCGGAAGGAAGGAGGGGACAGTGCGAAGTGAGACTCCCGAATCGGAGAACCGAAGATAAGGTTCTCTACACGACAGGGCCTGCAGCTCCGAAATACGCCGTGCGGAGCAGATGGCCACCAGGAACACCGCCTTGAGGGTGAGATCCTTGATTGTTGCATTCCGCAGCGGTTCAAACGGAGGTCCTGACATGGAACGCAGTACTAGATTGAGACTCCAAGAGGGACAAGGATCCCGCAGTGGAGGCCGCAAATGTTTGACCCCCTTGAGAAAACGGGCGATGTCCGGGTGTCGCCACAGAGATCCTCCGTCGCGCAGGAGGGAGCCAAGAGCGGCCACTTGAACCCGAAGTGAGTTGTAAGCGAGCCCCTTGTCCACCCCTTCTTGTAGGAACTGGAGGATCTGAGAGACCGACGCCTCCGAGGGTCTTGTGTTCAGGCCGGTACACCACAGCTCGAACACCTTCCAGACCTGCACATAGGCCACCGACGTCGAGGTCTTTCGGGAGCGCAGCAGCGTGGACACTACCGCCTCCGGGTATCCCCGTCGTCGGAGACGACGCCTCTCAAAAGCCAGGCCGCAAGACAGAAGAGTTCTGCCTGGTCGAAAAATACTGGGCCCTGGTGGAGGAGGCGGGGAAGATGTCCCAGCCGGATGGGTCCGTCGATTACTAGGTGAAGGAGGTCCGCAAACCAAGGTCGTCTCGGCCACTCTGGCGCGACGAAGATGACGGTCCCCCGATGAGCCTCTATCCGTCGTAGTAGCCTTCCCACCAGCGGCCACGGGGGGAACGCATATAGAAGCAGATCGGCCGGCCACGGGAGCGCGAGAGCATCGACGCCCTCCGCCCCCCGTTCTCTCCGGCGACTGAAGAAACGAGGCACCTTGGTGTTTTGAGCGGATGCCATAAGATCCAGGTGGGGGGGACCCCACCGCCGAACGATGAGCTGCATGGCCTCGTCGGAGAGGGCCCACTCTCCGGGATCCAGGAGCTGGCGACTGAGGAAATCCGCCTGGACGTTGTCCACGCCCGCTATGTGCGAGGCCGCCAGACGGGCCAGGTGCCGTTCCGCCCACTGCATCAACATCGCCGCCTCGAGCGCGACCTGCAGACTGCGGGTGCCGCCCTGTCGGTTGATGTAGGCCACCGTGGTCGCGTTGTCCGACAGGATTCTGACTTCCCGATTCCGAAGGAGCGGCAGGAAGTGAAGCAGCGCCAGCCTGACCGCTCTGGTCTCCAGACGATTGATGGACCACGCCGACTCTTCCACGGACCACGTCCCCTGCGTGGCGCTGCGGTCGCAGACTGCCCCCCAGCCTAGGAGACTGGCGTCGGTGGTAACCACTACCCAATTTGGTAGCTCGAGGGACACGCCGCGAGCCAGATTCTCCGGGACCATCCACCAGTCCAAGCTGCTCCGTGCAAACTGGGGCAGCGGGAGTATCACCTGGTAGTCCTGCGAGAGTGGTTTCCAGTGGGATAGGAGTGCTCTCTGTAGCGGCCGGAGGTGCGCAAATGCCCAAGGAACCATGTCGATGGTGGAGCCCATCACCCCCAGGAGCTGTAGATAGTCCCAGGAGGTGGGAGCTGGTAATGCAGAGAACCGCTGTATGTGCTCCCGCAGGGAGTGCGCCTTGTCCTGTCGTAGAAAAACCGCCCCCAGACGGGTGTCGAAGGTCGCTCCCAAGAAATCCAAGCGCTGCGAAGGCACGAGGGAGCTCTTGGAGAAGTTCACCACCCAACCCAGGGACTGCAGGAACTCTATCACCCTGGCCACTGCCGCCTGGCCATGCCGAAAAGACTTCGCCCGTATGAGCCAGTCGTCCAAATAAGGATGAACTAGAATACCCTCCTTCCGAAGGGCAGCCGCCACAACTACCATGATCTTGGTGAAGGTGCGTGGGGCCGTTGCCAGGCCGAACGGAAGCGCCACAAACTGGAAATGTTGATCCAGAATCTTGAACCGTAGTAACCGATGATGCTCCTGGCGAATGGGGATATGAAGGTAGGCCTCCGTCAAGTCCAAGGAGGCCAAGAACTCCCCTTGGTGTACCGCCGCGATCACCGAACGCAGCGTTTCCATGCGGAACCGGATCACCCTGAGGGACTTGTTGACTTCCTTCAGGTCCAGTATGGGGCGGAAGGAGCCGTCTTTCTTTGGTACTACGAAGTAGATGGAATAATGGCCCGAGCCCACCTCTCCGGAGGGTACGGGCACAATGGCGCCTATCTCCCATAGTCTGTCCAACGTCGACTGCACCGCCCTTCGCTTGATGGCCGAGCCGCAGGGCGAGAAAATGAACCGACCCTTCGGAGCGCGGGCAAGTTCCAAAGCGTAGCCGCGTCCTATGGTGTCCAAGACCCACTGATCCGAGGTGATCCGTGCCCACTCCTCGTAGAAGAACGCCAGCCGCCCTCCAATCGTGGGGACGGTGGAGTGGGCGAGCTGAACATCATTGAGAGGACTTGGGTGAAGGTTGTCCCGCCGTGGAAGCGGGGCGTGCGGGGCGGCGCCCGCGAAAGGAGCGAGACCAGGGCTGAGACCTAGGGGCAGGGGGCCGAGCCGCCGCCGGCCTATAGCTCCTATAGCGCCTTTGCGCTCTGGCTCTAGTCCTGGAGGACGAAAAAGCCCTGGTGGAGCGATATCTGTCTTCCGGCAGGCGATGGACCGCGTTTTCCCCCAGAGACTTGATGATCTGGTCCAGATACTCGCCGAACAGGAACTTACCCCTGAATGGCAGGGAACCCAGACTCGACTTGGAGGACGTGTCCGCCGCCCAGTTGCGTAGCCATAGGAGTCGACGTGCCGCCACCACCGAGGCCATGGAGCGGGCAAGGACCCGAAACAGATCGTAGGAAGCGTCCGCCCCGTATGCCACCGCAGCTTCCAGTCTATCCGCCTGGGCGGCTTCCCCAGGTGGCAACGCCTGGGACGTGAGCAATAGCTGCACCCAGAGAAGACTGGCCCGCTGGGCAAGCGAGCTGCACATCACAGCCCGCAGCCCCACTGCGGAGGCCTCGAAGACCCGCTTGAGGAAGACTTCCAACTTGCGATCCTGCGTATCCCTTAGCGCTGCTCCACCCGTCACCGGTATAGTCGTTCTCTTCGTGACCGCCGACACCGCGGAGTCCACTCTGGGTACCTTGATGAGATCCAGAAAATCTTCCGGCAGCGGATACAGCCTCTCCATGGCGCGGCTGCCCTTCAGCGCGGCTTCCGGGGCATCCCATTCCCTGGTGAGAAGCTGCAGGAACGACTCGTGAATGGGAAAAGCCCGAGCCCTCGGGCGAAGGGCGGCCAGCACCGGGTCTCCCTTCTTTGAGGAGGTGACTACAGCGGGCGCGACGGGAGCTGGCGGATCCGGCGGAGGGTCAAGGTCCAACCCCTGAATGATCTGGGGGATCAGGTCATCCAGCTCTTCCCGCTGGAAGAGACGTAGCGTGCGCGGATCCTCACCTTCTGAAGTGGAGTCCCCTTGACCCGCCGCCGCAGGGTCCGACCCAGGGGAAGCTGGTGCCGACCCAAGGCCCCCCGAGCCCACCGGGAGCCGTGGTTGGCTGGGGGGCTGTGGGGCCCCCACGCCCGCCGGAGCGGGGGGGGCCGGATAGGAGGGCGAAGGTCGCGGTAGCTTGGGTGGTGGCGGATCCGAGAGCGCAGCCAGGTCCTGCAGGTAAGCCGTATGCATCAGACGGATAAACTCCGGGGAAAATCCCGGTCTAGTCGGGGGGACCTCCGCGGGTGGGGGCCCCTGGGGACCCTGCCCCAGCGGGCCTTCCTCCGGGTCTGTCTCAGGTATTAACCTCGGGGGTGAACCCTCCGAAGCTTCCTCATCCCCCCGCGCTGCCTGGGCCCCTTCAGGGCGCAGCGCATGCAAGATGGCCGCCGTTCCCGCCAGGAATGGGGGAGGGGCCGGCCCGCGCCGCCCGGGCAAGGCTGTCATGGAGGACCGAAGAGTGAGGGACCGAGAAGTGCCTTCCCCCCCGGGGAGGCACCGCGCACAAATTCCCTCCCTTGAGACGCGCGATCCAGGCTCGCCACAGGCCGAGCAACGCGCTGGCCTCGGCATCCGGAGCAAGTTTCAAACAGTCCCCGACAGCCCAGAACGCCTGGAAACCCGGGGGAGGGGCCGCGAGACGGATCGCCGCTGCGGGGGGGCCCTGGTGGCCTGCGCTACCCGCCGAAGAGAAAAACGGCGCCGCGGGGGGGCCTTCCTGGCCGCACAACCCGCTGGTGACGATCAGCCCTCTCCCCGCTGCAGCCCACGAGGAGCCGCAAAATGGCCGCGGGAGAGGGTGAAGACGCTAGCAGGCCGGAGCACCGGCAGCCGCGTGCAACCTAGCTGTAAAGAAGAAAGGAAAAACAGCCCAAAACAAAAATCTCACTTACCCCGGAGCAGCAACGACTAGCGCCGGTAGAGAGGAAAGGGAGAGACAGAGAGCAAGGAGAAAGCCACGCCTCTCCAATTACCCAAATTTTTTTTTTTTTTTTTTTTTTTTAAATACAACTTGATCCAAACAATCTAAACAAACCTACAGAAACCAGAGCCCCAAACAAACAAGGGACGCAAAAGAAATAGGTGATAGGAAACGGGAGCAAGCCCAGATTCCACTACTCGCATCTGCTGGAGTCAGAAGATACTGAACTCCTGCAGAGGGGGTAGTAGTACTTAAGGTGACGCCCCCTCGAAGCTTTGGGCTGACTCCATCTGCTGGATTGGGGACATAACCCACTGTCTGGACTGATCCAGGTACGTACAGGGAACCCAAAATAAAGAAGGAAAAATTCCAGAAAACCTCACTAACTACCAGAATCAGTGCAGGCAGAGGCTGTGACCGGACCTGCACCATCTACTGGAGACAGAGTAAGACTGAGGGGCTGTGACTGACACAGGGGCATATATGGCTCCGCCCACAAGTTTTAGTCTGTCTCCATCTACTGGTGCGGAGTCACAACCCAGGTGTCCTGGACTGATCCTGGTACGTACAGGGAATCTGCAATTCTTGGCATTGAATCCCAGCTGGTAAATTTCAACAACTCTTCAAGCTTTCTTAAATCACTTTCATTCTCTCTACTCCTTCAAGCATGTCCACTCTGTTGCAGATCTTAGTATCATTCACAAATAGACAAACTTTACCTTCTATCCCTTCCGCAACGTCATTCACAAAGATAATGAGATATTGAACAGAACAGGTCCCAAAACTGATCCTTGTATCACTCCATTTAACAACTCTCTGCAGAGTAGGTTCCATTTACCATTACACTCTGTCTCCTGTCAACCAGTTTGTACTTCACTCTACGCCCACTCCCAAACTTCTCATTTTACTCATGAGCCTCCTATGTGGGATCATATCAAAGGCTTTGTTGAAATCCAAGTAGATCACATTGAGCACTCTTCTTTGATCCAATTCTCTAGTCACCCAATCAAAAAAATAAATCACTCAGATTTGTCTGACAGGACATTCCCCTGGTGAATCCATGTTTCCTTGGGTCCAACAACCCACCAAATTGTAGATAGTTTACTATCCTTTCCATCAGAAGAGTCTCCATTAATTTTCCCACCAGCGAGGTGAGGCTAACCGGCCTGTAGTTTCCAGCCTCCTCTCTGCTCCCACTCTTGTGAAGTGGGACCATAACTGTTCTCCAATCTTGCGGCAACATTCCCATTTCCAGGGATCTACTGAACAGGTGTGGAGCTAGAAAAACATTGTTCTTTCAGTATTAAGGCTGTTAGGGAGCGAATCTTATAAGTCACACCATCCCATGAAAATGTAAGGCCAAAGGGGTGAAGCCATCTATAATTAACACTTTCCTTGCGAAGAAAGGTAGTGACCTCTCTCAGATCTTGTCGATTCTGTAGTGTAGCTGAAATTTACCAAGGAAATAAAACCCTCCCATTGATCTAAAATCCAGGTAAATTATGCAATCCAAGACGTAAAATGTAGAAAAATGCAATATGAAAGTAAGATGGCTAGTTTCATATCCATGGCTTTAATTAATCACAATCCTAATTAATAAAAACAAAACAAAACCTTATCTTCTTACTGAGCATTTTTGCAGTGTGACACTGAAGTTGACAGCTTGTCAGTCTTTTGCAAGGTGATTTATTGTTTGAAGATACTTACTGTCATCTGCAAAAAGATTAAAAGCAAAACACAAAAGTAAACAATGAATAACTTACCCACATATTCATCCATGTTGAAGGTCTTGACATACTTAAAAGACAGGTCACCATTCTTATGATATTCTATCAGTTTTTTGTAACACCCCAAAGGAGTTCTCCCTGCATAGAAGTATATCAGGAGAAAAAAATATCATCAGAGCTTTTGTTCTATTGACAAACTGTAGCATAAATGCATGCGGCAGAAACCAAAACAGTCTATCATGCTAAGAATGAAATCTCATGTTAATCCAATTTAATCAACATTCTGTTTTTCCATCTTGTTTTCTACACAGAAAGCACGACCACTTGGAAGAGCAAAATGAGGCTTTTAAAAAGGGTGTCAACAGCTGGAAGCACCTTTAACGGTGAGACACTACATGATGAATGGATCTACTTGTAACTTGTCTATCTCCAACAGGCACACACCAAGTGTTGCTAAAAAATGACCAAAGATGTAAGAGAGAGCTGTGCAAGGTCAAGGGAAGTTGTAATCAGGCTGTTGCTTAAATGTAACACAACAGCTAATAACACGGGATTTAAAACATGAAAGATCAAAAGACAGTGGTGGGGTGGAGGGGCTTTGACCAATATTTTCTATGAAATGAGAGAAAATACATGTTGCTATGTACTGTACTTACTGCAAATGGAATAATCAAACACCGTATGGAGATACTAATGAATTTAGTGACTTTTATAATACATGAAATATTTGCAATAAACTAAACATCAACAAGGAGGTAGATTTTTTTTTTTTTTTTGTAATTTTTTATTTATGAAAACAGAGTACAACATTCAATATTACGAGCATGGAAACAATAACTCACAGGTACATATCAATAAACCATTGTTGCAATACACCGTTTCCATTGCAAACCTCAAAAGACGTACCTCGACTATCTTTCCGTTTTCCTATTATCTGCTTCCCCGCCTCCCTGACCCTCCCCCCTCCCCCCCCCCCCCGCCCCCATACGCAAAACAGTAGCAGGTAGAGAAATATAAGGAGAAAGTAACTCTCAACCATGACTGATTAGATTATAATATACCCCTGTCAATAGGCAAGGCCTCCACTACAGCCTCATATAGAAAGCATTGGTAGCCTTATGTAGAGAGATGGAGATGTCGGCCTCAACTGGGAGATGTTTGGCGCAGCCAATCAGTGAGAGGTCGAAGCATAAGACGGGTGGCCTGTGGGCGGGCAGAACCCATAGCTATGAACAAGGAGGTAGATTTTAAGTCTTGCGCGCACAAAAACTTCCACCTATACGCGTAAGTGGGCCGTGTAGGACCTACGCGAATTTTAAATAGCTGGGAAAGGCGCGCAATCATTCATGTACACGCGCCCAAAAAACGTAGGCGGAAAAGGGCCAGTACTGACACACATAACCCCTAATTTTCCTCAGCCAGCGCACATATGTTACGCATGTGACTTTGATACAGCTCCTCAGTAGGCGTAAGATTCCAATGAACATTGTAGGGGGGGAGAGGGAAGGAGAGAAAGAGACTCTTTATAAGGCTCAGCCTGATACTCAATATATGGACCATTGTAAGGGGCACTTTGATTCAGAGTGAGTTTTCGGGAGGTGGGTTGGGGTTAGTGGGGTGTTACAGACACATTCAGAGGTATTCATTGTAAAAATGATAGCATTAAAGATTTTTAGACCTTATAAATGATGAAAAGGAGTTGATTTGTAGAATGCAGCTAGCAGAGATTGCAGTGTAGAAATCAACTTCTCGTTAGAATTTTCATCGCTTATAAGGTCTAAAATTCTTTAATGCTGTCAATTTTACAATGAATACCTTTGAATGTGTCTGTAACATCCTCCCACCCCAACATACCACCTGATAACTCACCCCGAACCAAAGTGCCCCCTTACAATGGTCCATATATTGAGTGTCAGGCTGAGCCTTATAAAGGGTCTCTCTCTCGAGCACACGTAATAAATGCTTGTAAAAGCTGCAGACATACGTGTGTGAAGAGTATTTTATAACCTACACGTAAACTTTATAAAATAGTGCATATCTTTGCGCGCTGCAAGATACGCATGTTTATGGATGCACGCGCTGGAGGAGTCATAAGAAGTATGTGTTTGGGTGACCATGCTGATGGGGAAAACAGGGATGGAAAATTCCTGGATGGCAGCTGCCCAGGTGCCAAAAAAAAAAAAAAATAATAATCAGTGCCTAGAACAATAACAGGCCCGAATCCAGTTGGAGCCACCATTACAACAGGCCTGGGCCCGGGAGGAGCCGCTGTAGCTGTCGACTGGGACTACTCCCTGCTCACCCAGAAAAGAGGCTGCACGGAGGAGGGAGAAAAAAAAAGCACAAGTAAAAAAGCAATGGCAAAATAAATCAAATTAGACAAAACAGAACAAAATCTAAAAAGCACAAGAAAGCAAAAAAAAAAAAAGAACAAAGAACAAATTAAAAAAAAAAAAATGTTTAAATAGAAGCAAACCCCCATCCCACAACCAACATCAAAATTAAACAACAACAAAAATAGGAAAGAAAAAAAGTGAAAGAAAATAATTTTTTTCATGGCTCTACAAAATGTTTACTAATGCCAAAATTTTCTAAATTGTTTTCCACACCTGGGAGGAAGCATAAATAAAAGTTGTATAAAAACAGCCATGAGATCAACAGGGGCTACAAATACTTTGGAGTGAATTTTAAAAGAGATGCTCGCGTTAAAAGACCCATATACGCATGCATCTCGTCAGAGCGCGAGCAACAGGAACGGTGACTTTCAAACCAGTGCATGAGTGCACATTTGTGTGCGTACACTGGCCTGCACCCAGGGATGATTTTATAACGGCTATTTTATAATATGCGTCCATGTTACAAAATAACCTGGCCGCATGGAAATGTCCGCCAAACTTTAAGTGGCGCGCAAATCCTGCCTTTATCGTGCAAGTCAGGGGACTTGAAAAGGGTCGCACACCCATGCCATTCCCAGTTTACCAGTTTGTCCACCAGTTCGCCCAGTTAACAGCTATGTCCTCCAACCCACTGGCTTGATAACCTACACTCTCCCCAGTTACTCCATACATTTTAAAGCCCTTAGAAATGGCTCGATCCTTTTATTTTATGACTTACAAAAGGAGATAGAGCAGATTTTAAACTAGAACAAGGGGCAAAGCCGACAGTCACTCAGCAGTGCATGGTTCGGAGAATGTATCCTTGAAGGATACTAATGAAACAGGAGAGTTAAGGCATCCCAACAGAGAGGTTCCATTAAAAGCAAACATAGTCCATATTCCTATGTGTAAAAAATCACCGAAGCTAATGATTTCCGAATTATCCCAAACAACTGAAAAGCAGGTTGTTAAAACAAACAAAAAACACACTTTGAAATGTTTGTATGTCAATACCAGAAGTCTAAGAAGTAAGATGGGAGCGTTAGAGTGTGTAGCAGCAAATGATGAGATTGACATAATTGGCATCACAGAGACTTGGTGGAAGGAGGATAACCAATGGGACAGTGCTATATCAGGGTACAAATTATATCACAATGACAGGGAGGATCAACTTGGTGGGGGTGTAGCACTTTATGTCCGGGAGGGTATAGAGTCTAACAGGATAAAGATCATACAAGAGACTAAATGCTCAGTAGATTCTATATGGATAGAAATCCCATGTGTGTTGGGTAAGAGTATAGTGATAGGAATATACTACCGTCCACCTGGACAAAATGGTCAGACAGATGATGAAATGCTAAGAGAATCAAGGAAGCAAACCAATTTGGCAGTGCAATAATAATGGGAGATTTCAATTACCCCAATATTGACTGGGTAAATTTAACATCAGGACTTCCTAGAGACAAAGTTCCTGGATGTAATAAATGATTGCTTCATGGAGCAATTGGTTCAGGAACCAACAAGAGAGGGCGCTATTTTAGATTTAATTCTTAGTGGAACGCAGGATTTGGTGAGAGAGGTAACGGTGGTGGGGCCACTTGGCAACAGTGATCATAACATGATCAAATTTAAACTAATAACTGGAAGGGGAACAATAAGTAAATCTGCAGCTCTAACACTAAACTTTCAAAAGGGAAACTTTGATAAAATGAGGAAAGGGGAAACACCAATGGATAGGGTTAATTTAGTGACCTTTCCTCAGAGATCTCCAGTATGCATACCTGAGATTACATTGTTAGAAAAACTAGAAGTTGTCACTTAAGATGTATGATGGAATGCTGTATCTGTTTTTGAAAAAACAATAATCTCTTTAACTCAAGCCTTTCAAGGCTTTCAGGATCAGTCTACAATAGTAAACCCAGTAGTATTATCCAACTCTATTAAAATACAAAAACTGGATACTCAAGTAGACCAAATGAAAGAGGTACAAACAACTTTGATTCAAGGGGAGAGTAGAACAGATAAGAAAATAGAGAATCTGGAGAACAGACTTAGATATAATAATTTGAGAATGATAAATTTTCCCAATTGCAAGCTGTTTTCTCCTAATGAACAGTTAAATAAATATCTTAGAGAAGTGCTGTCTTACTCCTCCACTAATTTGCCTAATATAACTAAAGTATACTTTTTACCTGATATTTTGAAAAGAGGTGAAGGAGAAGGAGCAAGAGGTGCTTCTAAAGAAAATATAGAGATACCATCCCCCTTAGAAGATCTATCAGGTTTTTTAGAGACTTCTCAGGAAGAGCAGATAGAGAGAAGAGGTATATTACTGGTAACATTTAATACAGCTACGGAAAGAGAAATGTTTTAAGAAACTTTCTTAAGTGTAGGAATAAATTGTATCTGGGAGAAAGGATCTGGGTTTACCCAGATGTTGTAAGAGCGACACAAATTCGTAGGAAAAGGTTTTTGAATTTGTGCCCCAGAGCACGAGCATTGGGAGCACAAATATTGATTAAATTCCCATGCAAATGTACAACAACATTAGATAATATACGGTATGTATTTTTGAAGCCTGAGCAATTAGAAAAATTGTTAATTTCTAGAGAGGAATCCACCTAGTATCTGTTGTGAACTCAGGATGTATATTGATATCTCCACTACTTTCTAGTTTTCGTTTTTTCACTGATTGTAAGAGACTGCTCTGTTAATTTCCTGAGTATCTCTCAGATTTCATGGTAAATAATAAGGCAAATAGTATAAAAAATTGGTGGGGTTAGTTTAAATATATATCATCTGTGAGCAATGTTAAAATGCTATACCTTATGGTAAGGTATAATCCTTATTTGTATTATGTTGAAAAACTAATAAAGAATAAATTTAAAAAAAATGAGGAAAATAGAAAAAAACTGAAAGGTGCAGCTGCAAAGGTTAAAAGTGTTCAACAGGCTTGGACATTGTTTAAAAATACAATTCTAGAGGCGCAGTCCATATGTGTTCCACACATTAAGAAAGGTGGAAAGAAGGCAAAACGATTACCGTCATGGTTAAAAAATGAGGTGAAAGAGGCTATTTTAGCCAAAAAAACATCCTTCAAAAATTCGAAGAAGGATCCATCTGAAGAAAATAGGATAAAACATAAGCATTGTCAAGTTAAGTGTAAAACATTGATAAGACAGGCGAAGAGAGAATTTGAAATGAAGTTGGCCATAGAGGCAAAAACTCATAATAAAACCTTTTTTAAAAATATCCGAAGCAAGAAACCTGTGAGGGAGTCAGTTGGACCATTAGATGACCGAGGGGTTAAAGGGGCTTTTAGGGAAGATAAGGCCATTGCAGAAAGATTAAATGAATTATTTGCTTCAGTGTTTACTAATGAGGATGTTGGGGAGATACCAGTTCCGGAGAAGGTTTTCAGGGGTGATGAGTCAGACGAATTGAATGAAATCACTGTGAACCTGGAAGATGTAGTAGGCCAGATTGACAAACTAAAGAGTAGCAAATCACCTGGACCGGATGGTATACATCCTAGGGTACTGAAGGAACTAAAAAATGAAATTTTTGATCTATTAGTTAAAATTCGTAACCTATCATTAAAATCATCCATTGTACCTAAAGACTGGAGGGTGGCCAATGTAACCCCAATATTTAAAAAAGGCTCCAGGGGCGATCCGGGTAACTATAGACCAGTGAGCCTGACTTCAGTGCCGGGAAAAATAGTGGAAACTATTATCAAGATCAAAATCGTAGAGAATATAGAAAGACATGGTTTAATGGAACACAGTCAACATGGATTTACCCAAGGGAAGTCTTGCCTAACAAATCTGCTTCATTTTTTTGAAGGGGTTAATAAACATGTGGATATAGGTGAACCAGTAGATGCAGTGTATTTGGATTTTCAGAAGGCATTTGACAAAGTTCCTCATGAGAGGCTTCTATGAAAACTAAAAAGTCATGGGATAGGAGGCGATATCCTTTCGTGGATTACAAACTGGTTAAAAAACAGGAAACAGAGAGTAGGATTAAATGGTCAATTTTCTCAGTGGAAAAGGGTAAACAGTATAGTGCCTCAGGGATCTGTACTTGGACCGGTGCTTTTCAATATATATATAAAACGATCTGGAAAGGAATACGACGCGTGAGGTTATCAAATTTGCGGATGATACAAAATTATTCAGAGTAGTTAAATCACAAGCGGACTGTGATACATTACAGGAGGACCTTGCAAGACTGGAAGATTGGGCATCCAAATGGCAGATGAAATTTAATGTGGATGTGCAAGGTGTTGCATATAAGGAAAAATAACCCTTGCTGTAGTTACACAATGTTAGGTTCCATATTAGGAGCTATGACCCAGGAAAAAGATCTAGACATCATAGTGGATAATACTTTAAAATTGTTGGCTCGGTGTGCTGCAACAGTCAAAAAAGCAAACAGAATGTTACAGATTATTAGGAAGGGAATGCTTAATAAAACAGAAAATGTCATAATGCCTCTATATCGCTCCATGGTGAGACCGCACCTGGAATACTGTGTACAATTCTGGTCACCGCATCTCAAAAAAGATATAGTTGCGACGGAGAAGGTACAGAGAAGGGCAACCAAAATGATAAAAGGGATGGAAAAGCTCCCCTATGAGGAAATGCTGAAGAGGTTAGGGCTGTTCAGCTTGGAGAAGAGACGGCTGAGGGGGGGGATATGATAGAGGTCTTTAAGATCATGAGAGGACTTGAACGAGTAGATGTGACTCGGTTATTTACACTTTCGAATAATAGAAGGACTAGGGGGCATTCCAGGAAGTTAGCAAGTAGCACATTTAAGACTAACCGGAGAAAATTATTTTTCACTCAACACACTGGAATTTGTTGCCAGAGGATGTGGTTAGTGCAGTTAGTATAGCTGGGTTCAAAAAAGGTTTGGATAAGTTTTTGGAGGAGAAGTCTATTAACTGTTATTAATCAAGTTGACATAGGGGCAGATTTTTAAAATTACGCGTGGGGGGTACATTTGTGCACGCTACTCGGCGCGCATGTTATAAAATCCAGGGTCGGCGCACGCAAGGGGGTGCACACATGTGCACCTTGCGCGCGCCGAGCCCTAGGGGAGGCCCGATGGCTTTCCCCATTCCCTCCAAGGCCACTCCAAAATCAGAGCGGCCTTGGAGGGAACTTTTTTTTTGTTCCCCCCACCTTTCCCTCCCTTCCCCTATCTAACCCACCCCACAGCCCTACCTAAATCCCCCCAACACAGCGGCAGGTTCCAACACAAGCCGCTGTGTCGGGGCACTCTGACATGCCCCTGGACTGCCCCCGAACCGCAGCCCTGCCCACAGCCCCACCCATGCCCCGCCCATTTTTGCAAGCCCCGGGACATATGCATGTCCCGGGGCTTGCGCGCGCCGCCGAGCCTATGAAAATAGTGGCGGAGTTAGGGTGTGTCAGCGGGGTTCCAGGGCAGGGTCACCGTTTACCCGCATAAATCACGATTTTAACTCCGGCGACCATAGCACGCATTGGGCTGTTACCTGCGCATATTTGCTTCTGCTCTAGATCAGAAAAGGCTTTGTTTTAGGCCTAAAATTACAGGGTGAGGGATCTGGGTAAAATGAGGGGAGTGCAAGTTCAAGAACCAGTGGAGGCTGGATGATGGGAGCGATAAGCTGGGCAAAATGGTGGACTAATTGGTAAAACTGGGAATGTCCTTCACGCACGCATGTTTTAAAATCTGCTTTGCTGCCCACGTTAAAACCGACAAATCCTAAGAAAGATACGCAAATAACGTGTGCTCATGTAAGCGCTTAAAATTAGCACACATACTCGCCTGGTGTATTTTACGTAATACGTGCACAATTACGCAATTTACTATTCTTGCATATGTGCGCTTCCATGCACTTCCGTGCACATATATGACAATCCGCATGCTCGTGTTAAAGTTACTGTCCCTGAATTTTTCCTAATTGATTTTAAAATGAATTTGAACTATCCAGCTACAGAAAGAGAGAAAAGACCAAATAAGGACAGTTCGAAATCCAATAATCAAAATGCAAAATACACAGTGCCAACCCACCAGCTTTTATGAAAAAAGGAAGCCCAGGTATCAAAAAGACAATCATATCAGTATATTTATTTGGAGCAGATTTAAAAATGACGATGGTGTACAGAAATCAAAGTTCTATGGTTAAAGAGGATTAAAGGGACACAAGTGCAAAGAATAAGTTTCGCTTGAAGCTAGCTGGGGCAAAAGCAGTATCGAAACTCAAGGGAAAAAAAAAAAAGGGCAGCTAGTAGAAAAGCAAGGGAAATGCATTGGTAAAGCACAGTCCATAATACTGTAGAAGGCATGGAAAATGGGTAGACAATGATGGTCTTTATCTACCATCACGTTTCCATGAGGAACATCCTCTCGCCTGTATTATGTAGCTCCCAGTGTCGGTTTTTAAAAATGGGTATGTTTTGCACACATCATGACAAGCATGAACCTCATTCTCAAGCTAAAGTCTGTTGGATATAATCTTAGTTATTCCAGTTTACTGCTACGTTTTCTTCTCAGTACTTGCGTTGTGCGAAAAAGAGCTTCATTATGGAACATGTAGGATGTTACAGCCATGGCCCGCAAGATGGGCTTGGAGGTTTTTCTGATCAACTCCTGGCACCTAAGACAACTGGAACTATTTCCATATCCTTTTACAACATTTTCCTCATCTCCTATTGCATCTTAGTACTTGATTATCATCCAGCTCTCCGCATGTAGTACAAAATAGTTACCTGGAACCAAAACTTCTATACGCTTGTATTTCTCTTTTTTACCACTGTGTCTGCTTTTCTGGTACCAAGGTTTTTATCCATTGGGATACGGATGTCCCTGTAATCTTGTCTTTAATTCTCTCTAATTCTGTCTGGATCAAAGTCCCAATGTTTACCTAATACTAGACTGCTAAAACATTTACCTATAGAGTTTCCGGTGGATCAGTCACTACATTATTACACCAGCGATCAGGGGAAAGACTGCATTTCTGTGTCACAGAATCTGTACTTGTTTTTCCAGGTTTTTCTATGGTTGCAATGAACCACTTTGTGCTTAGTTCTGAGTCCTGTACTTCTATTATCAAACTGTCATCTTTAGGTTCTAGCTCATCTTGCTAATCGACTCCAAGTCAGGCCTTGGTCTACACACGATTTGTGCAGTAGCTCTGTGTTTTCCCAACTAGCCCATATTCTACTATATGTTGTTCCTAGAGCTAGTTTTCCTTCTTATCTGGTCTAAATTTTTAAAGAGCTTTTTCTATCTTGTAAACTCTTGGTCCTTTTCCTATATACTGTCATGGCATCAATTTTATGGAAGGCTTTTCCAAGTTTTATGACAAACGTTATTTCTGCTTTAGCACTTACTGTAACATTTCAATACCTTAATGGCATTATGTATGCTTGCAAGCCTATTGTAATAAGTCTGTAAGTACAGACTATCTAAATGATTGGAAAAAATCCCAGGCACCAGGTCACCTGAAATTTGGCACCTGACATTGTCTCAAGACTCATTGGAGTTGCCACAGACTTCTAGGACCCAGCTAAAGGTGCCATCGCTTCCCTAGGCTGGATTCACCAAGAGACGCTATCACTAACACCAGCCAAGCTCAGAGAAAAAACGTAATGTGGTAGGGAACAGAAATGAGCAGAAGCCAGAGGAAGAATAAACAAAGGCATAAAGTGAAAAAGGCAGAATAAGCAAAACAAAAAAAAATGACAAAACGATAAAAGGTCAAATAAGCAATACAAAAAATGTAAAAGGGCAAAAAAACCCCTTGGCTCCTAAAAAATGTCCACCCTGAAAAAGACAATGCGTTATGTGTTTAAAATGATAAAATGCTTAAAAATTAAAATGGTTTGAAGACTAATAAAACAGAGCAAGCTTCCGTAGTTAAAGCTGGATGTATCATTAGTTACAGAAGACACTGTTTGAACTATATGATGGAGGTCCTCTTATTAAGCTGATGTACATTTCCTTTTGTAATCTTTTGTTCTTTGATGATCACTGAAGATTGTATTTGGGTATTTTTATATATTTATTTTATCTGATCTCATTTTATAAAAGATGAAACAAACAAAAAAAAAACATTTAGCTACAAAGCTTGCACTGCCTTCAGCTCTTGGAGTAAACAGTCTTGGTTATACCCTGATTCTTATATATTAAATGGTGAGCATAGTGATCTTTTCTTGTTATTGCATCCAACTGGTTGAGTTCTTTCTGAGGCCAAGATATGATTCCACAGCTGTAGAAAATTATAGTTTGTAAACTGGTTAACACCAGGGTGGACAATTCTGATCCTCGAGATCCAAAAACAGACAAGGTTTTTGGGATATCCACAATGAATATGCATGAGATAGACTTACATCTCATGCATATTCATTGTGGATATCCAGAAAGCCAGGCCTGTTTGTGGTTCTTGAGAACTGGAGTTAGCCACCCCAGGGTTAACAGCTTGTATTTTATCAAAGTCAGCCACTTTTACAAACAGCAAGTATATAGCAGGCTTTTGATTAGTCTTGTTGGGGCTGTCTACAGTACAGGAGCACCCTAAACTTTGGGGGCAGAGTTCTTGCTGTGTTCATAGAGCTATTATAAACATTATGGTAATATGTAGCAAGAGGTTGTGATAAAACATTACAACGAGGTTGTTTATAATTTGGGCTGTTGATCATACTTGGCTGTTTGTTATAAAATGTATCTTATATGTGGTTGAAACATAAGCTTTATTACTTTATGAATGGCTTTGATTAGCTGCTTGACCAATTGATTTTCAAAGTGATTTCTTATTTCCTTGTGTGCACTTATTCTTTTGTTTCATTTTTATTTTTTGTCCCTGTTTTATTGTTTGTATGGTTGTGTTATGCATTGGATTTTAACTGGCTTATTTGTGTATTTTTATTTTGTTTGTTTGTAAATTTTTTAAAATTCTGATTCTTTAAACCACATTGATCTTTTTTCTGGATTTGAGGTAAATCAAGAAGAAATTAAAGTAATCTAATTGTGCTACTGATGCTTATGCTGCTTTGTGCTCCTTTTACCCTGCCTGGAGCATTCTTCTGAATGGGTAGCCTATAAACAATGCTTCTGATTCTAGGAGTTTATAAAATGTAAATTTAGGCAATTAGGAGGTCTTGATGGCTACCAAAAATAGATATATATCAAGGTATCACTGTGTAAATTAAAAATTTGAATGCATTTTTAGGTGGATTCTATTTAGTAAGGAACATGGTGATGCCCCCCTATCCAAACCCCTTTCCTCTTATATGCTGTGTGTATACAGCTTGAATGGGAGTAGCAGGGTATGTGTGTGTGTGGTTGGAAGGGGTGGCAAGGTCTATGTGTGTGTGTGGCTGGGGCAGGATGAATGTAAGGACAGGTGTTGGAAGAGAGTGGCTAGGTGTGTGTGTGTGTGTGTGTGTGTGGCTGGAATGGGTGGAAAAGTATGTGTGTGTGTGTGTGTGTTTTTGTGTGCAGCTTGAATGGATGGTAAGTTGTGTATGTGTGGGTGGAAAGGGTGGCAAGGTGTACGTGTGTGTTTTTGGGTGCCGCCGAAAGGGCAGCAAAGTGTGGGTGTGTGTGGTTGGAGGGGTGGCAAGATGCGCGTGTGTGTGGCTGGAAGGGGTGGCAAGGTATGTGTGTGTCTGTGTGACTGGAAGGGGTGTAAGGGCATGTGGCTTCAGGGGTGGTGAAGGGCTATCTGTATGTGCTTGTCTGATTGGGTCTCTCCCCACTGCATTCCCCTTCCTACTGTACTTCCTCCCCTCACTCTCCCCTCTTGATTGCTCTTCCTCATCCATACCGGCTCCCTGCTGGCTTGATGCTTCCGTGCACCTCTTCTTGGGCTGGCAGGGCTTGGGCTCCCTCCTGACCTGCTACTCTGCGTACCTCTTCTTGGACTTAGACTCCCTGCAGGCCCAATGCTCTCACTGCACCTGTTTTCTTGTGCCAGCAGGGCTTAGGCTCACTTCTGGCCCACTCTGATGATGTCATCTGGCTGTTGCTCTCAGCAGCTGGATGACATCATTGGAATACCTCGAGGTAAGCCTATATTTGTTTTTTAATTTCGGTTAAAACTGAAAAAAACTCAGTTTCCCCATTGGGGGTGTTTTATCAGGGTTCTTAGTTTTAACCGAAAATCAGACCTATCTATAAACCCAAATAAATAATACCACTTTCCTCACACTCTACATTTATTATGTCTCTGTATACCTCGGACTGTGTCCAAGGATGAAAGTTCAGATGCAGTAGTCACTCAAGGATAATTTTCAAAACAATTTCTGCAGGTAAATCAGTGTTTTACAGCTCTGCGTATGTCGTGAGGGGTTGTGGATGAGCTGAGAGGGGATGAGAGTGAGGGATGGGATTGAAAGAGGGTGGGTAGTGACTGAGAGGAGGGGAGGTGAGAGTGAGGGGAGGGAGGCAGTGGGAGACAGAGGGGTGAGTAAGACTGAGGGGTGGGAAGGGGGTGAATGATCGAGGGGAAGGGAGAGTGAGGGAGAAAAAGTGTAGAAGTGTGCTGTGTTCGAAATAGACTGAAAACAAAAATTTAATGTAGCCCGTTGTGACGGGCTTAATGGCTTGTATGGGTATAACACGTGAAAAAAAGAAAATTAGGTCTTACCTCCGATAATTTTCATTCCTGTAGTACCAAGGATCAGTCCAGACTCCTGGGTTATGCCTCCGCACCAGCAGATGGAGACAGAGAAAAACTTGTCAGGCTCTGCCATAAATGCCAGGGTGCCACCCACAGCCTGTCAGTATTTCGTAATGTCAAAGCAGAATAACTCCCAGCTGATAAACTAACTATACACACGAAGTTCAACCGGGAAGCCCTGGGTCACTAATCCCAACAAGGAACCGGACCCGAAAAACCAGGCATAAACAGAAAGCATCCTTACCACCCAATGAACTAGAGCAGAAAGGAAATAGCGGACTCTGCGAATTAATGCCGAAGTGGGCGGGACTCTGGACTGATCCTTGATACTACAGGAATGAAAATTATCGGAGGTAAGACCTAATTTTCTTTTCCCTGTACGTACCGGATCAGTCCAGACTCCTGGGATGTACCAGAGCTCAAAACTACATGGGATGGGATCCGGAGAGGCCCGCTCACAAACGCCTACGCTGAAATTGCCCTCCCTGGAGTCCTGAACATCCAGCCGATAACGACGTGCAAAGGTATGCAATGATTTCCAAGTCGCTGCCCTGCAGATCCCTAACGAGGAGATCTGGTGACACTCCGCCCAGGAAACCGCCGGGGAACATGCCCAGTGCGCCTTTAGACCTAAATGCAAGGGCCGACCAGCTAAAAAGTACACCAAGATAACGGCCTCCTGCAACCACCGCGCGTTTGGATGCCATATTACCCTTCCAGAGAATGAAGAGATGATCCAAAACCCGAAAACCATTAGTCACAGGCAAGTAGCGCAGAAGGACCCTACGCACATCCAGCTTCTACAACTCCTTGAACAGGGAATCCGAACTGTCGAGTTGTGATAACATTGTAAGCTCCACCAAGTGGTTCAAATGAAAAACCGAGACTACTTTCCGTAGAAAGGAGTGCACCGTCCGAAGACTAACCTCAGAAACAGAGATCCTCAAGAAACGTTCACTACAAAACAAGGCCTGAAGTTCCGAGACTCATCAAGCCATAGATGCTACGCCCCCGTAAGAAAAATGGACAACATCGGGGTGTGACGCCAGCGTCCGCCTTTCCACAGCACCATATAAGCCACCGAGGACGGGCACCTGCACCCGTAACGAACTAGAGGACAGGCACGTGGTAAAGCGACTTGAAGGAAGGCTAAAACGCCGGAAAGGGATGCCAGAGTAATACCACCAAGACTCGAAACATTCCACACTTGAACATAGGTGAGGAAGTGGAGATCTTGCGAGACCTCAGAAGAGCGATGACCACCGCATCAGAATAGCCTTTGCCTTGGAGCCACCAGGATGAACTCCGTTGGGTGACACCGTATTCGACGAAGAACCTTGCCGAACAGAGGCCAGGGGAAAAGCCCATAGAGAAAACGACGTCGGACAGGGAAGAGCTAGGGCGACCACCCCCTCTGCCCCCAGCTGCCTGCGCCAGGCAAAGAAGCGGGGAACCTTGGCAATCTGACAAGTCACCATCGGATTCATGGCCGGCGGTCCCCATCTGTCGCAGATGAGCTGGAACGCCCTGTCCGCCGGTTCCCACGCTCCAGACGAGTTGATGCCGACTCAGGAAGTCTGTGTGAACATTGTCTACCCCTGCTATGTGAGATGCTGCAATACGGAGAAGGTGCTGTTCCACCCAGTGCATCAATAGATGAGCTTCGAACGCCACCGGGCGACTCCGAGTCCTTCCCTGATGGTTAAGATAGGCTACCGTCGATGCATTGTCGGACAAGGCCCTGACCAACTTTCCCTGAAGCAGAGACAGAAAAGTCCGTAGTGCCAACCGCACCGCCCTAGTCTCCAAGCAAGTGATCGACCAGTGAGACTTGCGCGCGGACCAGAACTCCTGAATCGACTTTTGCAGACACACCGCTCCCCAACCGGAGAGGCTCGCATTCATGGGGACCACCGTCCATACCGGCGCCACGAGCAACACCCCCCCCCGTAGGAGACTGACTGAACACAACCACCAGCCCAGGGTGGTCCGAACCACGTCCGTGAGAGGTAACAGGCAATGAAATTGTTCGTACCCCGGACTCCAGCGGAAAGCAACGCCGACTGAAAAGGGCCGCATGTGCGCACAGGCCCATGGTTCCAATTCCAATGTCGAAGCCATGGAGCCGATCAATTGCAGGAAGTCCCAAACCGCCGGCGTCTTCAACCAAAAGAGTGTAAGAACTGCAGAACCTGCTGGATTGCAGAACGCTAAAGCGCCTCGAACTTTGCTCGAATCAACCAATCTTCCAGACAAAGATGGACTACCAGTCCCTCCCTGCATAGCTGCGCTGCTACCACCACCATGATCAAGGTGAAGGTTCTGGGAGCCGTTGTGAGACCGAACAGCGACGCTTGGAATTGGCAATGCTTCCCCAAGACAGAGCACCTGAGGTACTTCTGGTGGACTGCCCTGATTCCGATGCGTAGGTATGCTGCCGCGAGATCCAGCGAAGCCAGAAACTCTCCCGCCTTACTAAAAACAATCACGGACCTCAGGGTCTCCATGTGCAAGCGTGGAATCCGAAGACATCTGTTGAAATCCGTTAGATCTAGGATGGGCCGGAAGGCTCCTTCTTCCTGTGGAACGACGAAGTAAATGGAGTAGTGTCCTCTTCGTTGCTCCAAGCCTGGAACTGGAACAATCGCCCCTAGATCCAGCAACCGGTGCAACGTCCGTTGGGCAGCTTGCCGCTTTCCCACATGACCGCACAGAGATGGAAAGGAAAACCTCGGATTGGGGAACGAGCAAATCCAAGGCGTAACCGGGCCATCGTGATTGAGGTCCATACCTCGTAAAAGAGAGACAGACTGCCACCTACCTTCGGAATGGAGGGATGGACAGACGAGAAATCATTGAGTCAACTTACCTCCGGGAGTCGGAGATGTGGGAGCGAGTCTACCAAAACGTCTTCCTAGAAAGGACTGGGACTACTGCCTCCCCACCCCCCACCGGAGGAAAGGAGAATGAAGGGATCCTAGAGCGAGAGGTACGTGGCTTACGGTTTCCTCAAAACCTGGATCTGTAAGCGGAGGACCCCTTGGGACGGGACCGGTCCTCTGGGAGTCGGTACCCCATGTTTTCACCCCGCAACTGGATCATGTCTTCCAATTCCTTACCGAACAGTAGCTTCCCTTGAACGACAAGGACCCCATACGAGACTTGGAGGCTCCGTCCGCAGACCAGTTCCGCAGCCACAAACAGGCGTCTGGCCGAGACGGTCGAAATCATGGAGCGCGCTGAAGTTCTAAGGAGCCCGTACAGCGCGTCCGCCCTATAAGCCACGACCGCTCTAGGCGCCCCGCTTGCCTGGCTTCATCCTCTGAAAGCCCTTCATTGGCGAGCAGTTGTTGTACCCAACAAGGACCAGCTCGTAAAACCAAATTACTACAAATTGCTGCTCGGCCCCCAAGAGCGGAAACCTCCAAGATCTTCTTCAGCTGAATCTCCAACTTGCGGTCTCGAAGATCAGTTAAAACCGTGGCTCCGGTAGCCAGAATGGTCATCCTTTTCGTGGCCGCCGAGACTGCGGCATCCACCTTCGACACCCGCAGGACCTCTAGAGCGTCCTCCAGCAAGGGAGAGAGTTTAACCATAGCCTTCGTGACCTTCAGGTTCAAAGCCGGGTATCCCACTCTCGAAAGAGCAGGGCCGTCACAGAGACGTGAAAAGGAATGGAGCCCAGCCGAGACTCCTCAGGCGGCGTGGCGATTCCCAGCTCCTCCAGGATGGCGGGAATAAGGGGCCAGATCCTTCCTTCTGAAGAGGCGGATCACCCTCGGGTCGTCCCCTTCCGAAGCCTGTCTCTGCCTCGCTGCCCCCTGTGGCGGCGCGCCATCTCCCTCAGACCCCTTGGAAGCGGGGAGGGCGCTTTGGAAATCTCCGGACCCGACGATTCAGATGTAGGTGCCAACTGCCTCAGCCCCCCTCGGAGGCGGAGAGGGCGCCTTGGAAATCTCCGGTCCCGACGATTCAGATGTAGGCATTTCCCTCAGCCCCCCTCGGAGGAGGGGAGGGTGCCTTGGAAATCTCCGGATCCGACAATTCAGATGTAGGGTCCGTGTCCTCTCTAGGCAGTATGGCCCGCAGCGGGCGTTTGGCTTTGAACCACCCCGCTGCGTTCTGCGGCCGAGTACGTGTCTAGTCCAGCTTGACTGGCCGCTCAGGGCCCCCCGGACTGGCCAGAGGGTCGCTTGTGGGCTTTGCGGGCCTTAAAGGCCCTATGCCTGGCCAAAATAAAATCAGGGGCAAAGGGTCCTTCAAAGTTTGTGGCCGTGTCTCCCCCTGCCCTCCCCCCACCGCCTCCGATGGAGAACAGGCCGCGGAGCCGGCCGCTGGGGGGAGAGGAAAGGAGGGGAATCCCTGGGGCCTGCCGTGCTCGGTGTCGCGCTTGGCGCAGGCACCAAGATGGCCGACTTTCCTGCAAATTTTGCGCGAGAGGTCGGCAGGCAAAAGACTGATTTTTTTTTTTTAAACGCAGCTGACTGTAACTGCTTGGGGAGGGCCACCAGACGGTCCCCGACCGCGATAGCGAGAGGCTGCCGCCGAACAATCACCCCCCGAAGCAAGGCCGACGACCCTGCGCCCCCCAGGACGCAGGCTGAGGACAGCCCAGCTCGATAGAGGTGCGCGGCACTGGAGCTGCAAGCCGAGCAGGCCGACCCATGTGGCCTGCTCGGAAGAGTGACAAAAGAAGCCAAAATTAAAACCCAACCTGAAAGGGAGAAGGGGAGAGGAAGGGAGGGAAACGCCGAATCGACTGCTGCAGAAGAGAACCCGGCGCTCGCGCTGAAAAGAAAAACCACTCCGTCTTTTTTTTTTAAGTTACCTGGAGCTGTCCCTCGCTGTGGTACTGCAGCGGTCCAGCTGGGGTGAGTGAGCCGGGCTCCCCGGTATCACCCCGGCTGGGCTGTAAACTAACACAGGATCCTTGACCCTTAGCCCAGCAAGTGCTCTACCAGGGGGGATGGTCCCCTCAGGACCTGGCAATCCCCTGGGAGCAAAGGACCGGCTCTTTTGCAGTAGCTTCTTCCCTCTTCCTTGCCACCGAATTTTTATTTTTATTTTTTAACCTAAAAGAGAAAAGAAAGCCATACACAAAAAGAACCTGACTACACTAACACCCTTCCTTTTTTTTTTTTTTTTTTTAAATCAGATCTGACTGTGGGAGAAGCACCCGACCATCTGCTGGAGACAGAGTAATACTGATAGGCTGTGGGTGGCACCCTGGCAATTATGGCAGAGCCTGACAAGTTTTGCTCTGTCTCCATCTGCTGGTGTGGAGGCATAACCCAGGAGTCTGGACTGATCCGGTACATACAGGGAACCTCATTTTGCGCACATAAAATGCTATTTATTGTGCAATATTTTGGTCAAAAGCCTGCCCCTATTACAATGAGCTGCTTTGCATGCACTTGGCATGCATAAAAATTTTCAAATGCATGCAAAGCAGCTTATTAGCTAATTCTATGCTAATAACACGGCTTGCATTATTTCCCAGAAAGTTAGCTATAACCCCTAAGTTGTAGCTAAATTTGCATGGGAGTATCAGCACTGTTCTGATGATCCCAGCCTGAAAATTAAATGGCCAGCAGAGCCCCCCCCCCCAAACTATGTAAAAAAGAACCCCAGGGGTCTGTGTAGACCCCTGTTAATTTCCCTCCCCCTCCCCCTCATCTTTAGATGCAGCCCAGCAGGGGTAAAAGTGCAAATATATCTGCTTCCCAGTCTTTTGCATCGAGTGTCACATGTATGATTTTTTACCCACCGGTGAGAAGTTGTACATGTGCACGCGATGCAAAGAGCTCCTGGCTCTCAGAGAACGAGTCCGATCTCTGGAGGCTAGAGTGGCAGACCTGGAGGAGCTGAGGGAGACAGAGAGGTATATAGATGAGACCTTCAGGGACATAGTAGTCCAGTCCCAACTTCAGACTGGCAGCCCTGGTGCTGCCTTGGAGGAAGAAGGTCTCATAATGGGAGAGCACCAACCAGATGTAGCAGGAAAGGATCCTGTAGCAAGGACCTGCTCTCTAGGTGATGCATTGTCCTTTCGCACTGAGGATATCTCCCCAAGGCCTACTGCCCAGGAGGGAAGGGTTAGGTCGGCCGTCATAGTTGGTGATTCGATTATTAGGAATGTAGATAGCTGGGTGGCTGGTGGGCGTGAGGATCGCCTGGTAACATGCCTACCTGGTGCGAAGGTGGCGGACCTCACGCGTCACCTAGATAGGATTTTAGACAGTGCTGGGGAGGAGCCGGCTGTCGTGGTACACGTGGGCACCAACGACATAGGAAAATGTGGGAGGGAGGTTCTGGAAGCCAAATTTAGGCTCTTAGGTAGAAAGATTAAATCCAAGAACCTCCAGGGTAGCATTCTCTGAAATGCTCCCTGTTCCACGCGCAGGTCACCAGAGGCAGGCAGAGCTCCGGAGTCTCAATGCGTGGATGAGACGATGGTGCAAGGAAGAGGGATTCAGTTTTGTTAGGAACTGGGGAACCTTTTGGGGAAGGGGGAGTCTCTTCCGAAGGGATGGGCTCCACCTTAACCAGGATGGAACCAGACTGCTGGCGCTAACCCTTAAAAAGGAGATAGAGCAGCTTTAAACTAGAACAAAGGGGAAAGCCGACAGTCGCTCAGCAGCGCATGGTTCGGAGAGATGTATCTTTAAAGGATACTAATGATGCACTAGAATTAGGGCATCCCGACAGTGAGGTTCCAATAATTAGAAAAGTAGTCCAAATGCCTGTAACTAAAACCTCACCTGAGCTAAAAAATTCTAACTTATCCCTATCAATTAAAAAGCAGAATAAAATACAATCAAAAAACAAACTTTGAAATGTTTGTATGCTAATGCCAGAAGTCTAAGAAGTAAGATGGGAGAATTAGAATGTATAGCAGTAAATGATGACATAGACTTAATTGGCATCTCAGAGACATGGTGGAAAGAGGATAACCAATGGGACAGTGCTATACCGGGGTACAAATTATATCGCAATGACAGAGAGGAGCAGTCGGGAGGAGGTGTGGCGCTTTATGTCCGGGATGGCATAGAGTCCAACAGGATAAACATCCTGCATGAGACTAAATACAAAATTGAATCTTTATGGGTAGAAATCCCTTGTGTATCAGGGAAGACTACAGTGATAGGGGTATACTACCGTCCACCTGGTCAAGATGGTGAGATGGACAGTGAAATGCTAAGAGAAATTAGGGAAGCCAACCAAATTGGTAGTGCAGTAATAATGGGAGACTTCAATTACCCCAATATAGACTGGGTAAATGTATCATCGGGTCACGCTAGAGAGATAACGTTCCTGGATGGAATAAATGATAGCTTTATGGAGCAAATGGTTCAGGAACCGACGAGAGAGGGAGCAATTTTAGATCTAATTCTCAGTGGAGCACAGGACTTGGTGAGAGAGGTAACGGTGGTGGGGCCGCTTGGCAATAGTGATCATAATATGATCAGATTTGATTTAATGACTGGAAAAGGAACAGTGTGCAAATCCAAAGCTCTCGTGCTAAACTTTCAAAAGGGAAACTTTGATAAAATGAGAAAAATTGTTAGAAAAAAACTGAAAGGAGCAGCTACAAAAGTAAAAAATGTCCAAGAGGCGTGGTCATTGTTAAAAAATACCATTCTAGAAGCACAGTCCAGATGTATTCCACACATTAAGAAAGGTGGAAAGAAGGCAAAACGATTACCGGCATGGTTAAAAGGGGAGGTGAAAGAAGCTATTTTAGCCAAAAGATCTTCATTCAAAAATTGGAAGAAGGATCCAACAGAAGAAAATAGGATAAAGCATAAACATTGGCAAGTTAAATGTAAGACATTGATAAGACAGGCTAAGAGAGAATTTGAAAAAAAGTTGGCTGTAGAGGCAAAAACTCACAGTAAAAACTTTTTTAAATATATCCGAAGCAGAAAGCCTGTGAGGGAGTCAGTTGGACCTTTAGATGATCGAGGGGTTAAAGGGGCACTTAGAGAAGATAAGGCCATCGCGGAAAGATTAAATGATTTCTTTGCTTCGGTGTTTACTGAAGAGGATGTTGGGGAGGGTACCCGTAATGGAGAAGGTTTTCATGGGTAATGATTCAGATGGACTGAATCAAATCACGGTGAACCTAGAAGATGTGGTAGGCCTGATTGACAAACTGAAGAGTAGTAAATCACCTGGACCGGATGGTATACACCCCAGAGTTCTGAAGGAACTAAAAAATGAAATTTCAGACCTATTAGTAAAAATTTGTAACTTATCATTAAAATCATCCATTGTACCTGAAGACTGGAGGATAGCAAATGTAACCCCAATATTTAAAAAGGGCTCCAGGGGCGATCCGGGAAACTACAGACCGGTTAGCCTGACTTCAGTGCCAGGAAAAATAGTGGAAAGTGTTCTAAACATCAAAATCACAGAACATATAGAAAGACATGGTTTAATGGAACAAAGTCAGCATGGCTTTACCCAGGGCAAGTCTTGCCTCACAAATCTGCTTCACTTTTTTGAAGGAGTTAATAAACATGTGGATAAAGGTGAACCGGTAGATATAGTATACTTGGATTTTCAGAAGGCGTTTGACAAAGTTCCTCATGAGAGGCTTCTAGGAAAAGTAAAAAGTCATGGGATAGGTGGCGATGTCCTTTCGTGGATTGCAAACTGGCTAAAAGACAGGAAACAGAGAGTAGGATTAAATGGGCAATTTTCTCAGTGGAAGGGAGTGGACAGTGGAGTGCCTCAGGGATCTGTATTGGGACCCTTACTGTTCAATATATTTATAAATGATCTGGAAAGAAATACGACGAGTGAGATAATCAAATTTGCAGATGACACAAAATTGTGCAGAGTAGTTAAATCACAAGCAGATTGTGATAAATTGCAGGAAGACCTTGTGAGACTGGAAAATTGGGCATCCAAATGGCAGATGAAATTTAATGTGGAAAAGTGCAAGGTGATGCATATAGGGAAAAATAACCCATGCTATAATTACACGATGTTGGGTTCCATATTAGGTGCTACAACCCAAGAAAGAGATCTAGGTGTCATAGTGGATAACACATTGAAATCGTCGGTTCAGTGTGCTGCGGCAGTCAAAAAAGCAAACAGAATGTTGGGAATTATTAGAAAAGGAATGATGAATAAAACGGAAAATGTCATAATGCCTCTGTATCGCTCCATGGTGAGACCGCACCTTGAATACTGTGTACAATTCTGGTCGCCGCATCTCAAAAAAGATATAATTGCGATGGAGAAGGTACAGAGAAGGGCTACCAAAATGATAAGGGGAATGGAACAACTCCCCTATGAGGAAAGACTAAAGAGATTAGGACTTTTCAGCTTGGAGAAGAGACGACTGAGGGGGGATATGATAGAGGTGTTTAAAATCATGAGAGGTCTAGAACGGGTAGATGTGAATCGGTTATTTACTCTTTCAGATAGTAGAAGGACTAGGGGACACTCCATGAAGTTAGCATGGGGCACATTTAAAACTAATCGGAGAAAGTTCTTTTTTACTCAACGCACAATTAAACTCTGGAATTTGTTGCCAGAGAATGTGGTTCGTGCAGGTAGTATAGCTGTGTTTAAAAAAGGATTGGATAAGTTCTTGGAGGAGAAGTCCATTACCTGCTATTAGGTTCACTTAGAGAATAGCCACTGCCATTAGCAATGGTTACATGGAATAGACTTAGTTTTTGGGTACTTGCCAGGTTCTTATGGCCTGGATTGGCCACTGTTGGAAACAGGATGCTGGGCTTGATGGACCCTTGGTCTGACCCAGTATGGCATTTTCTTATGTTCTTATGTTCTTACCCTCCCCCTCCAGTTCAACTAATCCTTCCAGAGTGCTGCCAATGCCTACAAGACCCTCTTCCCATCTTTTGATTAAGTCCCTGATAATCTAGTGGCCCACCATCATCATTTAACCATCCCTGGTGTCTAGTGGGGCCCAGAACACCCCCCTACGCTCCAGGCCGGTTGATGCCATCTTTCAAAATGGCGTCAGCCGGCCTTTGCCCCTATCAGTGAAGCTGCTGCAATATTTTACTAGTGAGGGGACAGATATCGGAAGCACATCCCCCGCGATAAACTATTGCGGTTTAATAAATGACCCCCCCCCTGTTTGTACCTCAACAATGGAAGGTGAAGTGACTTGCCCAAGGTCACAAGCACCACCAAAAGGATTTGAATCCTGGCTTCCCTGGGTCACAGCCTGCTGCTCTAACCACTAAGCTACTTCTCCACTATTCTAGGTGCCAAAAATAAATGATGTAGGCCAAAAATATCTCCAAATATTCTTCCATTTATGCAACTCAGGAATTCTGCAGAATGGAGGGAAACATGAAACCAATTCATACCTGTGGGTAAGCCTAAAGTAAAATAGTTTCCAGGGCCTGGCTTGAACCGGATTATGTGATTGCAGATGTATTTTGCTGCCCATTCACTAGCTAGATCATAATCATCGAGAATTACCAATCTCATTCTGGTGATGAGCAGCTCCTAATTTCAAATACCGGATCTAAATCTGTAGAAAACATAAGAAGGGGAAAGCATATTTACAAAAACATAACGCTGCATCCATTGGGTTTGTATGCTGAATTTGCAGTCCTATTTCTTCCACTTACATTTTTTATGTCATTTTTAGAAGTAGCTGGGTTTTTTTTTTACATGCATTTTAGTTTTCCAGCCTAGAAGATAAATGCAAGCAATCAACAGTGAAGCCCTAGTGTGTTAAAAAAAAACCAAAAATACTTTTCTTGACATTGAATGGATATTTCTGAGGGGAAAAAAAAGTTTGTGACATACAGTCCCTGTTAACTGAGGTTTGCAGAGTATTGCACAATAATGAAACAGTGAGGTGATAGCATATAAAAAGAAAATTATTTCCTTACCTGCTAATTTTCGTTCCTGTAGTACCATGGATCAGTCTAGACCGTGGATTATGTCCTCCTTCCAGCAGATGGAGTCAGAGCAAAAACTGAGAGGGCGGTACCTCATGACTGGTGCGCCCTCTGTAAACCTTCAGTATTAAGAATATCCAAGCAATAAAGAAAAACCCCTTGGATGGATCAATACAAAAATGAATATCAACTAAATTGAACATCAAACTGTAAATCTGAAGAAGCAAACTTGCAATGTGAACTCTCAGTCAGTCCCAAACAAGTCCTGAAATGATTACACAGTCGAGCTGAAGGATTAACCCAAAGAAAAAACTCCAAAATCCTTAGAGTGAGCGTCTGGCACCATATTTTCGGATCGGGAGGATCACTTCTCTCTCGCGGCTTGGCTTTTGAGAGGCGACATTTACACTTGAAGGGTTATTCCGAGCAGGTCATTTCCACTCTTCTGCAGGCTCAACATCCGGCTACCTCTATGGCCTATGTTAGGCTCTGGAAGCTTTTCGAGGCATGGTGCCACCAGAGTGCTTGTGATCCGTTAACAGTGGATGTTTCCCGAGTGCTCAATTTTCTGCAGCAAGGACTTGCAAAGAGTTTGGCGTTCAATTCCCTTCGGGTACAAGTGGTGGCTCTGGGAGCTTTGTGGGGTAGATTTGACGGCCGTTCGCTGGCAGCGCACCCAGACATAGCTCGTTTTCTCAAGCACTTGCGGCCCCCCCCATCCGTGCAGTGTATCCGGATTGGAGTTTGATTCTAGTGCTCAGGGTGCTTTGTTCCACTCCCTTTGAACCTATCCGCAAGGCTTCGTTGAAGGACCTGACTTTGAAGACGGTGTTTTTGGTGGCCATTTGCTCGGCATGTCGGATTTCAGAGTTACAAGCATTGTCGTGTCGAGATCCTTTCCTTCGGATTTACGAGGATAGGGTGTCCTTGCGCACGGTTCCGTCCTTTGTTCTGAAGGTTGTTTCGGCCTTTAATGTCAATCAGTTGGTGGAGCTCCCGGGGTTTCCACACTGGTCTCGAGAGTCTTCTCAGGACAAAGATCTTCATCTTTTGGATGTTCGACGCATCTTATTGCGTTACCTGGAGGTTACCAATGACTTCAGACACTCTGATCATTTATTAATTCTCTTCGGTGGTCCGAAGCAGGGGGACAAGGCATCTAAGGCGACCATTTCTATTTGGATTAAGGAAGCCATTTGTTCCTCTTATATTGCCCAAGGACAGCAGGTGCCTTTGGGTCTTAGAGCTCACTCCACCAGGGCCCAGTCTACATCCTGCGCAGAGTGCCAGTTACTGTCGCCGCAGGAAATTTGTAGGGCGGCAGTGTGGTCCTCTTTGCACACATTTACTAAACATTATCGACTGGACGTTAAGGCACCGGGAGAATCTTCCTTTGGGGAGAGTGTCCTGCATGTGGGTCTTTCGGATTCCCGTCCAGTTTAGGGTGGCTTGGGTACATCCCACTTCTCTGGACTGATCTGGGTATGTTCAAGAAATGAAAATTGGTTCTTACCTGCTAATTTTCGTTCCTGTAATACCACAGATCAGTCCAGAGGCCCACCTCTTATTTCAGATACCGAAAGATTGTCTTTTCTGGACTTTTGCTGTGATTTTGGCAAGTAGCTCCCTTTTGCAGATTTGATTGTTGGAGCTGTTTTGGAGGCTGTTTCTCCAGTTTGATTTTTAAATTGAGGCGAAGGAGTGGATGGTGGTTGTTTTTTTTTATCCCTTCGCTAGTTAGTGTTATTTCTTTGGGCTTGGGTACAGGTCCATACTGAGGGACTGCAGGTGGTACTTGTGTATATATAGCAGTGCCCAAAGCTTTGCTCTCTGACTCCACCAGCTGGTAGGGATACACAACCTACTTCTCTGGACTGATCTGTGGTATTACAGGAACGAAAATTAGCAGGTAAGAACCAATTTTCATTTACCTGCTAATTTTTGTTTCTGAAGTACCACGGATCAGTCCAGACAAGTGGGTTTATGCATCCCTATCAGTAGAAGAAGGCAGAGAATAAAAACTTTGAGGCACTGCTATATAACTGAGAGTGCCTCCTGCAGTCCCTCAGTAATGACCTGTATCCAAGCCAAGATGTCTATCTTAACAAACCCCAATAAACCTGGGGTAAACAGATACTTAAAGGCCGGAGCCTCCTATAAAAAAAAATAAAAAATCTAGGCCCTCTTAACCTGACAGAACACACACTTCTCATTATTCTGAATATATCCCATATCAGCTCAGCAACATCCAGAAGTGAAGAAGTCTTTCGCAAAATGGGGAAGGGTCTCTGGAATGATTCATGGTACTTCAGGAACAAAAATTAGCAGGTAAGAACCAAATTTTCCTTTCCTGTTCGTACCCTGGATCAATCCAGACAAGGGGGATGTACCCAAGCCCCTCTACTCTGGGCGACAACTCGAAAGATCTGTGTGCAACACACTTTCCCCAAAAGACGCCTCCTCTGGCACCCACACATCCAAGCGGTAATGTTTGCGTAAAAGTGTGAGGCAAAGGCCACGTCGTTGCAAGACAAATCTTCTGCAAAGGAAACAGTTAACATTCCGCCCACGAGGATATCTGCACCCTGGTGGAATGTGCTCTCAACCCCTCCGGCACCAACCGACCCTTACAGATGTAAATCGAAGCTATTATCTCTTTCAGCCATCATGCAATAGTGCCCTTAGATGCCTTATTTCCCTTCTTAGCACCTCTGCACAGGACAAAAAGATGATCAGATCTCTGAAAGGCATTTGTCGCCTTAAAATGTCGCAAAATAATTCTGCACCCATCCAGCAAGTGAAGCTCCCTCACCATAGGAGCAACCGCAGACAAATCTGGAAAGGCCGGTAACTCAATCACCAATTAAGGTGAAAGGAGGAAGCCACCCTAGGCAAAAAAGAACTAAGTTCAGATTTCATGCTAGACAAATCTTCTGAATGGGAGAACGCAAACATTTTGCCCCTTTGAGGAAACGAACTACATCCAGGGGAGATGCCAACATTCTTCCCTAGATCCTACCTCAAAGGGAACCTAAGGCTGACACCTGAAACCAAAGGGAATTATAGACCAAACCATAAGTCAAACAGCTTTGCAAAAAAACCCAAAAAAAACTAGAATCTATGAATGACCACTTTCAAAGACTGCACCTTATCCTGTAAATACCAGGATTCAAAGACTCTCCACTTCGTTCCCTGTAAATAGTTACCCAGTTACTGTTTGTTGATGTTTATTTCTTGTATGCAAAGTTTACTGTTCTATGTAATGGCAGTGCCAAAAGTTCTGTATAATGACACTGTCAAAAAGTTTTAGTTATCTGTAAACCGATACGATGTGCAAAAGGCTATCGGTATATAAAAACCTATAAATAAATAAAATAAATAAATAAGCCAAAAACATGGAAGGCTGCCTTACCTGAAGCAAAGTCGCAATTACCGGCTCCGAATAACATTTCATTCGGAGCTGTCACCTATCAAAAGCCAAGCTGCTAGACAGAAGTGATCCTCCCAGTCACAAAATACGGGTCCCTGCCATAACAATCCTGACAAAAGGGGCCAATCGAACGGAACCATGCACCGCCAGACAAAGAAGGTCCGCAAACCATGGCTGGGGGGCCATTTAGGAGCCACCTGAATCACCCTGCCCGAATGAAGCTTGATGCACCGCCACACCTGACCTTCGATAGGCCATGGTGGAAACACGTACAGTAACAGGTGTGTCGGCCATGGGTGAACAAGAGCGTCAACGCCCTCCAATCCGATCTCCCTTCTGCGACTGAAAAACTGATCTCTCTACGCATTTCCTGAAGTCGCCATGAGGCCCACCGCTGGTCTGCCCAGCCTGGCCTGAATCAAGGAGAAGGCCTCTGCCGACAACTCCCACTCCCCCGGATACAGACGAGGAAGTCCACCTACACGTTGTACACTCTTGCTACATGGGAGGCTGCAACTCTTGCCAGATGTTTCTCCACCACAACAAAAAGCTCTTGGACACCTCTTCGTTCTGCCCTGGCGGTTGATATACGCCACTGATGTAGCATTGTCTAATACTCGCACCGCCTTATCTTGAATGAGGGGGAGAAACTCCAGTAAGGCTCTGCGCATTGCCCTGGTTTTCAACTGATTGATGGACCAAATCACCTCCTCTGAAGACCACTTCCCCTGGGCAGATTTTTCTTAACACATCGCACCCCCACCCACCAGAGAGGCTGGCATCCATGGCAACCACCATCCAGTCGGGCACTTCCTGATCCATCCCTTTCTCAAGATTGTGCCAAGAGTGCCACCATGAGAAGCTGGAACTGGCATATTCCAGCAATGGCAAATGAAGCTGAAATGTACCTGAAAGTGGATTCCAAAGGAATAACAGCATCCTCTACAGCAGGCACATGTGAGCAAAGGCCCAAGGAACTAACTCCAGTGTAGAAGCCATGGAACCCAGGACCTGCAAATAATCCCAGACCCGGAACCGCCAGACGCAACAGCCAAAGGATCGCAACTTGACTACTCACTCTGTAGTCAGAAACACCTTCCCCAGCAGCATGCCCTCAGATATTTCAATGACTGGGTCGACTTTAAATGGCTCCTGCCAGATTCGTCACCCAGCCAAATGAATCCAGGAGCTGTCGGAACTGCTGGACTGAGTGACAACACTCCATTTCTGACTTTGCCTGTCCTAACCAATCGTCCAGGTACAGGTGCACCAGGATACCTTCTTTCCTGAGCGCCACCGCCACTACCACCATCACCTTTATGAACGTGCATGGTGCAGCCGCCAACCCAAAGGGAAGGGCGTGAAATTGGAAATGCTCCCCAAGTACCCTGAACCTCAGGAACCGCTGGTGTCCAGCCCGCATGGGGATACGGAGAAAAGTTTCCGACAAGTCCGACACCAGAAACTCCCTTTTGTGCACTGCCACTATCACTGTGCATGACTCTATCCAAAACCGTGGCTTCCGGAGGGCAGCATTGACCTACTGCAGATCAAGAATGGGCCAAAAAGTCCCCTCCTTTTTGGGCACCGCGAAGTACACAGAGTATTGACCCTGTCCCCTCTCCAGAGGGGGCACTGGAACAATGGCTGCATGAGATGTAGCCATTGCAACGCCTCCGCACCACCTCTCACTTGGCCCAGGAGACATAGTGAGAGATTACAAAGGTGTCCCTGAGCGGACAAGAAAATCCCAAGGTATAGCTGACTCTCACCACCTCCAGGACCCACTGGTCCAATGTGATCTTGGTCCATTCCTCATAAAAGAGGGACAGCCTTCCTCCACTAGCCTCTGGAGAGGAGCAGACCAGCCTGCTTTCAATGACCAATCTTACTTCCGCCTTCCCCTTGGGGCCTGCGTTGGGTTCCAATAGACTGCTGCCTGCCCGAACTCTGTTTTGTTTTGTTTTTTTCTGCACCGCTGCCCAGGGCTCCTGCTAGTGCAAAACTGCCTCGCTTCTCAGAATCAAACTCACGGAGCAAAAAAAATTTCTTGGGGGTTTTCTTGTCCTCTGGCAACTAATTATCCTTTGACTCTGCCAATTGCTTCATGAGCTGCTGCAAATCCTGTCCAAATAGCAGCTTTCCCTTGAAGGGGAGGTTCAACAGCTGGGCATCCGTCAACCAATTTCATTGCCATAGGAATCTCCTCGCAGCTACTGCCGAGACCCTACCTCTGGCAGAAGCATGGATCATATTATACCGAGCATCAGCCACAGAGAGGCCACTCCCGCCTCCAAGTGGGTTGCCTGCACTGCCTCAGTCACAGTCCCTTACCGCTTGCCATGTGCCTTCTGCACCCGGAACACACAGGCTCTCTGCATCTAACTTCCGCACACTGCGGCACAAAGACTCCAAGCCGAAACCTCAAACAGTCTTTCAGCAAGATCTCCAGTTTCCGAGCCTGGACAACTTTTAGAGCTGCCGCTCCGGCTACCAGAATGGATGCTTTCTTAGCGATCACCGACACGACTGCATCCACCTTCGGAACTCTCTAGGACTCCAAGATCTGCTCCAGCCAGGGGTATAGCTTCGCCATAGCTCCCTCAACCTCTAGGCCCACCTCAGGAGATTTCCCCTCCTTATCTACCAGCTTCGGGAACAGAAAGGCCTTGGGGGAGGTCTCCTTAATTCCCTCAGGAATGGGTCACCCCTTCATTATCTGAGTCCTCCCAGGTTTGTTCCAGCAAGGGATATGGCTTAGCCATAGCTCTGGCTAGTTTCAGGCCTGCTTCGGGAGACTTCCAATCCCGATCCACTAACTTCTTCACCTTCTTGGGTAAAGGAAAAACCGCTTCAGAAAGCCCCCACAGTCCCTCTAGGACTGGGTTCACCCCCTAATCCCCAAATCTTCCATCGCCTGGGGAACTAGCACACCTAACTCCTCTCTACGCAACAACTGAACTACCCGAGGGCAGTCACCCTCAGCAGTCAGACTTCATCGAAAAGGTTCCACTAAATCACTGACTGGGTCCTTGTCTGGCTCCACTGCAGTACCCTGCCGCTGATCGGGCCCATCCGACTCGCCTGACATATCCCCATCCTCAGCCGTGGACCGTCCCAGCCCAAGGAGACACAGGATCCCTCCAGAGCCCACCTGCTTTCCCCCTTAGTCATAAGGGGTTTCCTGGGTAGCGGGCGCCTGGATCCTGCCTCCTTCTCTGCCAAAGAGGCCTTGTGAAAAAGCAGCACAAGATCCACTGAAAACTTCTGAATCAGAAGAGGACAGATCCTGCCCATCATCCCCCCTGGCCCCCCCCCCCCCTTCCCTGCCACCAGCAGGGCTTAAAATGACGGGCAAAAGCAGGGGAGGAGAGTCCCGAGACTCTGAAGCAGACTCTTAGCTCCTGCCATGTGCTCTCAAAATGTCTGCCAGTGCTTCCAACCCCCCTCCCCCCGGGGCCTGCAGCCCCGGCCCGGCCAACGCATGGGCCAACCACCCCCCCGATGGGCCCGTGGAGGTCCTAGCCCCTCCTGAAGCACCCTCTGCGCACAACGTGGTTATACTGCACACCACAGCCGAGGCAACTTTTCCTGTGCTAAGTGGGCATCAGCCTGAATCGCAGTCGGCCCTAAAAATAGCCCCTGCCACTGAACAGACCCTGCCGGCGGCGCATCCCCGATGCTAAGTGAGCCCCCCGGCCCGGCGATTGGGAGGTTTTTGCCCTCACTCACCCGGCCCTGCCTCCCAGCAAATCAGCATCTGAGCAGCTCCCTTCACAGCGTCTTTTTTTTTTTTCCTCAAAGGCACAGACACCGAATAAAGAAAATAACCAGCAAACAAGGAAAGCACAAAGAAAAGGGCTACTTCCGGATGCAGAGGGAGCACACTCTGGAGGTAAAGACTCAGGAGGGGGTGAGGGAACCAGGACCCCTGGCTTTCACCGCCCCTGACTGATAAGGGCTGAGCTAGCTCAGGGGTCACCAATCCCCCGCTTGCCCTGCTCCACCCAAGGGATGGACCACGAAGGACCCTAACACCTCAGAGAGCCTTCCAAGAATCTTGTCTTCCTTTTTTTTTTTTTAATCAAACTCCAAACAGCAGGTTTGCCCCTGTACCATCTGCTGGAGACAGAGAAATACTGAGGGAACTGGAGGTGGCATACTCGGTTATGTAGCAGTGCGTCAAAGTTTTTATTCTTTGCCTCCATCTGCTGGTAGGGATGCATAAACCCACTTGTCTGGACTAATCCAGGGTACGAACAGGAAATAATTACTCATACAGGATGTTGCACATGAGCTTTCACATCTGAAGAGGGAACCTGTTTTCATTCAAATAAAAAGTAACTGCATAATCATATATCAGCAATTGTTTTGGGTTGTTTTTTTAATGAAGAGGTCAAATTGACACGAACAAAATATTGGTGCTCTCAGTATTCCAGACCTTCTCTATAATTGTACATATATGCATCAAAACAAGTTTAAACACCAATGTTTTCCAAACCTTTAATGCCCAAGGCACTCCTAAATTAACAAAAATGTTATGTGCCACACCAGCCTACACAGTGCATACATGGAGAGGACTCATATGGCTAAAAAATAGTGATAGGAAAGCACTGCATGGGCCCTAACCAAACCAGGGGCATTGAACTTCCAGTTTTAAAAAATGCAAGCTATAGACTTTAAAAATTTCAGTTATGCACATCGCATACAATTCTCTTGTTATCTATGCAGAGGTTTCCAGGCTTCTGGTATGTTGGGCTATCTGTATATCAAGTTTGATTGTTGAACCAACCCAATACAATGCTTTCCAGCAAGCAATATTTGGGCATTCTGTGCTTTTCATTGGCTCTAACCCCAGGTACTGTTGGGTTTTTTAATTGTATTTAGATCTTTTTTTTTTGTTTAATATCAAAGCTGAAGTTTGAAGGACACCAACAGCAGAATACAAAAGCAGTGATTGTCGAGTGCTGTGTAAAACAGGGTTCTTAACTGGTGTGTGAGACACACCAGTGTGTTGCCATTAAAACGCAGGTGTGTCGCCACACTTCCCGGTCCCCTGTGGCCCAGCTCCTCCCCCTGCCCCAACAAAAATGGAACTCTACCTCTGCCCGGGCTCAAAATGCTGATAGCCTGGGGAGAACACGGCAGGACAGCTGGAGTCAGCAACACCAGCATAGTCTCTCCTTTCCACCACGGCCCCCCGCCCCCCCAGAAGAGGAAGTGGGAGTGCAGCGGTAAAGTGCATGGTCCGAAGAAAAGCCATGCAGCCAGAGCAAAATGAGGAGCATCGTCAGCCCCATGGCCAATGGGACTCCTTTATCAAAGCCGCAATGGCTAGAAGATGAGGAGGTTGTTGCTGCCACTAGTTCAGTGGGGAGAGTGAGTGAGCAAGCATGTGTTTGAGATTTTGTGTGTGTGAGTGTGTGTGAGACAGCATGTATGTAAGTGAGTGACTGAAAGCCTGTATGTGTAAGTGTGTGATTAAGAACCTGTGTGGGTGATTGAAAGCCTTCGTGTATGACAGTGACAGTATGTATGTAAGTGATTGGGAACCTGTATGTGTAAGTGAGAGAGAGCATGTGTATGTATGATTAAGAGCCTGAGTGTATAAGAGAAAGAGACAGCATATGTGTAATTGCGTGATTGAGAGCCCATGTAAGTGAGAAAGTGTGTGTAACTGTGTGATTGAAAGCCTTTGTGTAAATAAGAGAGAGAGAGAGAGAGAGAGAACATTGTGTGATTGAGAGACTGGTCAGAGAGGTGACGTGTGCATCTGTGAGAAAGACTGATCAGGGATGCAGGTGTGTGTATGTGAGAGAGAGGCTGGTCAGGGAGATGACTGGTGCTTGATGGTCAGAAACTGGTCCTTCTGTGTGACTAGTGTATGTGTGTGTGTGTGAAAGAGAAAGAGAGAGAGACAAACTGGTTGTGGTCCCGAAGGAAGAGGACCATGAGGACAGTTTCAGCAGCTACTGCTGCTTCTGGTGGGGCCTGCAAGGGAAAGGAGAAGGAGAAATGCTAGAGAGGGTAATTAAAGGTGGCTTTTTAAGTTCATTTTCCTTGACTGACTGCAATTTTAATTATTGGGTATTATGTAGTGAGCCTGCTGTTTTGAAATATTGTATTGGCGTTTGGAGAATTTTTAATAATTTGTAAGAGTTTTTAATTGTTAGATGTTATTCTGTTCATCAGCTGTTTTGAAACATTTATTCATATAGTTTTACAATTATTTCTGTGTGGGAATCTATAGTACCTTGGCTTTTCTTTTTTCCTAATTGGAGGTGTATTGGTGTTTAGGATCTGGTTTAATATTTGTAGTGTTGCCTTTTTATAGATATTGTTGTTCCATTTGAGTGCATGTCATAATGCAGGTACAACTTTGTGCAGATACGCTTGTGTGCATTATTGCACATCCTGGTACTATGTTAGGTGCTATATTTCTGTTTCCATTTCTCCAGTTTTGTACTGCATGCAGAGTGTCTTTTTTGGGTCTCCATTATTTGTAATTTTTAGTTGTTCTGTACTTGGTGAAGGTCAATTTTGTGTGTATGACCAAGGAGAGGGATTTAATTAGCATGCAGGCTAGTAAAATACCTCAACTTTTTTGTTGTGTTTTCTCAATAGGTCATGCATTGATGGTAAACTGCTATCTTTTTATGAGTAGGGCTACGCCTGGTAATAGAGGGCGTTTGTATCGCTGTTATTGAGATAACACCAGAATATATTTTTTGTATAGTGAGTTGTACGAGGAATGTTCTAGTTCTGCTTTATACCCATTGCTGAGGGTTGGTGGTGGGGTTCCCCTGGATGCAAAGTAAACATTTAGCCTTGTGACTGTCATGTGTTCAGTGTGTCACATATGTGAAAACTAATCAGGTGTGTCCCGACAGAAAAAAAGGTTGAGAACTACTGGTGTAAAACTAGTGAAATAAAAACTGGTGAACTAATAGCTTCTCAGGACAGTGGATGCAAGACAAAAGAAATAAAGTATGCAAGTATCTGAATGAAGAAAATAATTCTAATCACATCTAATGTATTGCAGCAATACAAAGATATAGTAAAAGAAAGGTAGAATTGTGACACTAGCCCTTCATCAGGATCAGCTATGAATTTACCTGTCACACATTATTTAGGGTACAAATTAAAATGTGTGCACATATGCTCGGTGTAGTTCGAGTCGCTTTACCCTACTAAAGCAACACTGCTAAAAGGTTATTTCATTTACTAATTATTATATTGACTCTCTGATTTACAGCTCTTATAATTCCCTTTACACCATGCATCATCTTTTTCCCCATCATTATTTAATCAAATCCAGAGATAAGAAGCGACGATATTCTTCCGTCCTTCCCTCCAGGATTTAAAGGGTCCCTTGGCCTTTTACACAATCTTTGGAGGGGAGGACGGGGTTAAGAGCATGCGGCCCATTTTGCTGCCGGGTGGGGCAGCTACGCAGCTTCTCTGACAAAAGTGAGACAGCGCGCGGCAAGAACGCGGAACTGAACAGTGCACAGAACTCCTTCCCCGGACTCACCCGCAACAATGCAGCCGATCAACAACAGCACCAATATTGTCACGTGACAGCAGCCGGGTGACAGCTGATTAGTCACGTGATCATGTCCTCGGACCCCCCCCCCTCCTCCCTCCCCCCCGAAGAGTGGCACTCATGGGAAGTAATGTTACCAGCTTGGACTACTCTTCCCACCGATATGAGGAAAAACATTTTTGTGGTAATTTGGCTAGTTTTAGGCTGGGCGATCAGCTGAATGCTAGCAGCTTTCTATGCTACTATCGACTTTTTTTTTCTTTGCCTGGGGCAGCCCAGCCGGTAGTCGCAGAGTGATGACTTAAGGGCAACTGCCTATCAGAGGTGACAGGAACAGCAAGGCAGCTGCAGAACACGGAAGGAAGGAAGAAGCATGCTGTCAGGCAGAGCTCTTCCAACCCCCGAGCTCATAACCAAGCAATTTACTTTTCTTAACGAGAAATAAGCGATTGCAATAAAACCCAGCCACATAGGAAACAGGAAAATCGAGCCTGACTCCTTGCCTGCAGTTATAGAGCTTAGAGATCCCTGCAAGTTTCAGAATCATACCGGAAAAGAGAGCAGAAGGAAGTTGTGAGATCACTAGCCAGCTACAGGGGATAGGGAGGAAGAAAACAGCGTTTTCCCCTGCCTGGGGAACAGCCCCTTTTTCTTTCCATCAATTAAAAGGACTCCCCCCCCCCCCCCCCCCCCCAAAAAAAAAACAAAAAACAAAAAAACACTTGCAGCAGCAAGGGTTTGTTTTGTTTTTTTTTTTAGTTTTTTTTGTGCGCACTATTCCTCTTCCTCTCCCCTTCACGTTTAACCCCTTTTCTTTTACAGCAGAAGTTCTCCTGAGGCTCCACTGACGGAGCGGGAGGTACGGCAAGTCCTACAGCCTGTGAAAGAACCGTAACGGTCAGGTAATGGGTGAGGAATCAGTTGCTATTAACTGTTAATGCTGGATTTCCACCCTCCAGCCTGCTCCCTTCTCTCCCGCTCTCACCTTTAAGTTTGGAAAGCTCAAACACGCCCCTTTCAGTCACAGGAACTCCACCGAGGTGGGCCATGGTTTAATAATTGCACTGTTTTGTGTTTTCTGCTTCTCTCTCCACAGTGCACGTCCCTCATTAGATTGCCTTTCTTTCCCGTTTCACACAGGGAATCTGCAAGTTGAGCCAGCACCAGCCCAGGTACTGGCTGCTTCATTTATTAAACCTCGCTTGTTTTCCCTTGGCTACACTGTCCTGCTCTAATGTGAAGAGCTGGGAATAGGGTTCCTCTTCTCCCTTTGTTCTTTTAGCCAGTTATGTCTCTGAAGGAAGAAGATCCCACTCACTTTCTCTCTAAAATGTAATTTTCCCTCTTCTAATCCCCACTTTATTGTTGCTAGCTATAGTAGCCCTTTTTTTCAGATTCCCTCTCCTTGTTATTAATTATCCCTCCCCCCTTTACTCTGTTCTAAAACTTTTCACTCAAAACTTCACATCTGAACATGGCCAAACCAGCCATCCTTCAGGAGGGCATTTTAAGCACCCTCTCTCTTACCCCAGAAATAGTGGCCAAAATGGGAGCACTATTTTCCCAGCCTCACTCAACCCCAAAGCTAGAGGCCAAGATGGGAGTAACAGCCTTGTATAGGGTTACCAACTTTTTCCACAGCCCAGGACTGGACACTTAAGGACTGAGAGGGTGGCACCCCACCCCTCCCCCACATTTGCATACATTGGCATAAAATAAAATCAAGAAATATAAATAAAAAGAAAAACTAACTCAACACAGTTGATGAACTGATTATCCAGTTGGTATATTTAAAAAAGTTTTTAAACAGCAACTTTTTTCAAAATAGCAGACATGTCAATTTACACCCATTAATTAAAACTGATTAAGAATACCCCACTCCCCATACCAGTGAATTCTAGAGACAATGTAATTATTGCGGATGTACAGTGTGCGTAGACTTATCTCTCTCTCTCTCTCACACACACTCTAAAACAAGGATATCCAAACTCAGTCATCAAGGGCCTCAATCCAGTCAGGTTTTTAGGATTGCCACGGTGAATATTTAATTTTTATATTCTGCTTTTTGACGCTTCAAAGCGGATTACATTTGGTTACTGTAGTTATTTCTCTATCCCCAGATAACTCACAATCTAAGAGGCTCATTCATCAGATCACGTTAGGGCATTATTGCACGCGTTAGGGCCCTAACGCATGTGATAAATACTGCATTGCGAAATAGTATGCAGTTTTAAAATTAGTAGTTTATTGGGAGGATTTTGGGTGGAGTAAATGGAAACGAGGGCCACTTAACGTTGTGGGCAATAAAGTAACGCATAGCAACGCAGGTTTTAACGCTGGAAATAACTACACCTTTTTCTGTGCGTTAGGCCTGCGATACCTGTGTGTTACGCCCGAAACAGGATTTCCCTGTACATACCCAGATCAGTCCAGACTTTCTGGGTTTTGCCTCTCTGCCAGCAAATGGAGACAGAGAAAGTTTCACTGACATTGTACATAACCCAGTGTGCCATCTGCAGTCCCTCAGTATTTCTCTGTCTCCAGGAGATGGTAGATGGTGTAAAACATGCAGTCTGGAGAGAGAGCAAAAAAAAAAGATTAAAAAACAAATTTCTGGATCCTCCCAGATAGTTGTGAGGTCCTGGTGGGACCATCCCCCCTGATTTGAGGCAGATGGGCAGGGGGTTGGTAACCATTATAGCTTGGTCCGGAGGTCTGTGGGGGTGGACATCTGGTGGTCCAGCTCCCTCATTCCCCCACAAAACAGCGGTGGAACATGCTGATAGTTCTACACTGCAAGCCCAGTAGAGCAGGAAAGTATCCCTTTTATACAGTTTGTCCTGGGCTGGGTCATTAAAAGTTTGGCAAAAGGAGACTGTTATAGTGGTCTGGCTCTTTTCTGATCTGCCATGTGGCCTGGAACCTGAACCTGAACCTGAACCTCTGCATCAAAAGAAAGTATTGGTTTCTATGCATCTTTATTTGTTCTCGGAGAGCGAAAAAAAAAAAGAGAACAAGTTGAAGGAATCTGTGTAGCATCAAGGTTCCGAGGGGGGGTGGCGACAGCAGGGAAGCTACCTCAGCAGCTTAGGGAGCTCAGCAATGGGGTTTTTCATCAGCTTCTCTGCCTGCGGAGGTGACCAGGTATTGGCTCCGTGGCGCTGAAGCACTGTTCCCCCTACTTGCTGTTGAGGTGGTGCGGGGAGGAACAGAGAGTCCTTGCAGCAAAATCGTTCAGGGATCTGTGTCGAGCATGACCGCACAGATAGGAAAAAGCCTCACGGGTGATGTGGTCTAGTGCTGAGACTTTCCCCGTCAGTGTGAAAACAACAGATATTTTTGATTCCCTAGCAGCTTCGGTGGGAGAAGCAGGGGAATCCCTTCCTCAGCTATCGCCAGAGGTTCCCTGTCCTGCAGAGAGGCTCTTGCACTGAGGAGGAGTCTTTGGTTCTGGTAGAGGTCTTCTACCTGTTTTAATTTGCTTATGTGTAAAGCGGGTTTAGCAACATGCTGGCTCTTGGCCTCAGTCTCCATGGATTCTCGGCCAGACAAGAGGCCGGAGCTGTTGAGAAGCTCTTCAGGCTGATGATTTTCAGTGCGTTGAGGGCACATAGTTTTTTAGGCACTCATCAAGCATGGGGTTGTGCACCTAAATTTTGAAATATATATTTTACAGCGTGAATTTAGCTGGATGCACACTTTGCAGTCACCTGTTAAGTGTACTGCCAGACTAATGGCACCTATAGCTAAGAAATCTAAGCACCTTTCCCTCTGTGGTGCCTCTCATATATTTGGGCATCTCAGCCTGATGTTCCCTCTAAATTGTGCCAGCGCTGCTTAGAGGCTCAGGGAGAATTACCTTCGTATGATTTTACTAAGCCCTGCTCTTCCCAGCCTGATGGGGGCCTGGGTAAACACATGTCAGGAGCGGCGCTTGACCTTGGATCTCTCTTAACTGGTTTGTCGGCGAGGAAAGGTAGCTCAGTGGGCACAGCACAGGTGCCTTCTGGTTTTAGCATGGCTCCTTCTGCCTTTTCTTGGGTGGAATTGTTTTAAGGCTTGCAATCTCTTCCTCAGGTGCAGTCCTTCTCCCTGACCAATCTTGTCAGGTCAGTCACAGGTGGTAACCTCCCACATGCTCGGTTCTGCTATGAAGCGCCAAAGTACACCTAGATCGGCAGCCAGTCTTCCCGATAGGGATCCGGATGGCACGGATGATGAGGCCTACCCTTATTCTGTGGAGGATGGGGAAAATCCTCAGGAACTGGAACCATATAGGACTATGTTGTGGTTCTTTCATAGAGATGAGTTACTGGCTCTAATTTCCCAGACATTAAAGATGCTGGGAGTACCTGGGGCTGATTCAATGCCAGAGCAAGAAAAATCCCATTTTGGTTTCTTAGCATAAAGCCTCTTGTGGAGGCCATTCAAGAATTGATTGAACTTGAGTGGGGCACCCCGGAAGCTAATTTCAAAGAGGGATGGGTCTTGTTAGGCCTGTACCCACTGGATTCAGTGGCAAGAAAACGGTTGAGTTTTCCAAAAGTGGACGTGTTTGGGTGTGCTGTCTACAAGTGGACGACTATCCCTGTGGAGGGAGGAGTAGCCTTGAAGGATGCATACGATAGAAGGATTGAGGCCATTCTTAAGCAAGCATTGGCAATGACCTTACCGATTAGCTTCTTGTTGATCCTTGGTGGCTTGCTCCTGTTTACTTCTCTCCTAGGAGGTCGATGAATCTGGAGTGAATTCCAGGGCAGTTATGGAACCAGAAGCTGCCTTTTTGGCAGATGCGGGCTGCAATTTGGTCTGCAACTCAGCCAAAGGGGTGGCTTCAGTAATAGCGGCCAGGCATCAGTTATGGATGAGAAATTGCTTGTTTGATACGACATCCAAGGTTAACCTTATGAAATTGCCCTTTAAAGGTTCATTCTTCTCTGGGGGAGAGTTGGAGAAACTGGCTAATGAATGGGGGCGAGTCCCTGGTTCCTCAGTTGCCTGAGGATAAGAAGCAGACACCATGCTTCTTTGGCATAAGAGTCATGCTAGGGGATCCAAGCACTTTCAACCTTACAGAGGAGCGACCTTTCAGTAGGTCTGTCCTTTCGTCCCAGGCAGGGCACAGACTCTGGGAGCGGAACCTCCTTAGCCTCCCAATGAAGGTGTGCTGACCTGCCCCCAGGAACAGGAGATAGGGGATTGCCTCTCTCTCTTCAATCAGAGGTAGGTCGAAATCATGTCAGACCAGTAGATCTTGGAGATGAAATGAGATGAATATGCACTGGAGTTTCGCAGTATTCCTCAGGACGTGTTCATGGTGTCTTGTCACTCCCTGCAGAAGAGGCAGGTGATGGAGTGTACATTGTCACGACTCCTCAGTCTGAGGGCTGTGGTAAGACAATATGGGCCCATATTCCATTTATTTATTGCTCGATCAGAAGCAGCATGGATTCACCAGGGGAAGGTCCTGTCAGACGAATCTAATTGATTTCTTTGATGGGGTGACTAGAGAACTGGATCAGGGAAGAGTGCTCGATGTAATTTACTTGGATTTTAGTAAAACTTTTGATACGGTCCCACACAGAAGACTCATCAACAAAATGAGAAGCTTGGGCGACAGCTCCAAGGTATTGGCGTGGATTACAAACTGGTTGACGGATAGAAGACAACGGGTGATGGTAAATGGAACCTACTCTGAAGAGAAAATGGTGTTAAGTAGAGTGCCACAAGGATTGGTGTTGGGACCAGTTCGGTTCAACATCTTCGTGAGCGACATTGCGGAAGGGTTAGAAGGTAAAGTTTGTCTATTTGCAGATGGTACTAAGTTCTACAACAAAGTGGACACGCCGGAAGGATACAGAGAATGAGACTGGATTTAAGGAAGCTGGAAGAGAGGTCGAACATATGGCAGCTGGGATTCAATGCCCAGAAATGCAGAGTCATGCATCTGGGGTGTGGTAATCCGAAATAACTATATGCGTTGGGGGGGGTGAAGGCTGATGTGCCTGAAGCAGGAGAGAGACCTTGGGATGATAGTGTCTAATGACCTGAAGTCGTTGAAGCAGTATGACACGGCAATATCCAAAACCAGAAGAATGCTGGGCTTCATAGAGATAGGAATATCTAGTAAGAAAAGGGAAGTGATAATCCCCTTGTACAGGTCCTTGGTGAGGCCTCACCTGGAGAGAACTGATCTCAAAGGAGATAGAGACCGGATGGAGGCAGTTCAGAGAAGGGCGACCAAAATGGTGGGTTGAAGAACCTGAGTATGTATACCCTGGAGGAGAGGAGGGGTGATATGATACAGATCTTCAGATACTTGAAAGGTTTTAATGATCCATGGTCATCAACAAATCTTTTCCATTGGAAACAATGTAGTAGAACTAGGTGTCATGATTTGAAACTCCAGGGAGGAAGACTTAGAACCAATGTCAGAAAATATTTTGTCACTGAGAGGGTGGTGGATGTCTGGAATGCCCTTCCGGAGGAAGTGGTGAAGATTAAAACTGTGATGGATTTCAAAGGGGCATGGGATAAACACTGTGGATCCCTAAAAAGCTAGAGAATGGGAATAAATAATAAAGCTAAACCAGCACGGAGCGACAGTTACTACCTTGGGAAGCTTGCTGGGCAGACTAGATGGACCATTTTGGTCTTTTTTTCTGCTGTCACTACTATGTTAGTATTTTGTTGTACCCAAGAAGGAGGGCTCCTTTCATCCTATCCTGGGTCTCAAAGGAGTCAATCATCATTTGCTGGTGACTAATTTTTGCATGGAAACTTTGCACTCCGTGATAATGGCCATACAGTCGGAATTTCTGACCTCATTGGGTCTGTCCAAGGCATACCTGCATATTCCCATCCAACTAGAGTATCAAAGTTTTCTGTGATTTGTGGTTTTTGAATATCATTATCAGTTTCAGGAACTGCCTTTTGGTCTGGCCACTGCGCCCAGAACTTTTTCCAAGGTTGTGGTAGTGGTGGCGGCAGACTTGAGAAGAGATGGGATCCTGGTACACCCATACTTGGGTAACTGGATGATTTGTGCCAGGTCTCTGGCAGAGAGCGTCCTGGTGACGTGCAAAGTGATCTCCTTGTTGCAGGAGCTTGGTTGGGTGGTGAACCTGACCAAGAGCAGTCTTCAGCCATCTCAGTCGCTAGAGTATTTTGGTGTTCAGTTCGACACGAAACAGGGCAGAGTTTTCCTGCTGGAGGGTCGTATTCAGAAGTTGTTGGCACGGGTGCGTCTGTTGATGAACACAATTCGCCTGACAGTGTTGTCCTATCAACAGGTACTTGGTTTGATGGCAGTGACCCTGGAAGTGGTGCCATGGGTGAGGGTGCATATGCGTACTGTTCAGCGCTCCCTGCTGTCTCATTGAGCCCACAGTCTCAGCACTATTTGATTTGGCTACATCTGCTGATGGAGGTCTGCTCTCAACTACAGTGGTGGTTCAAGAGATCATCTAAGAAAGGGGGTTTCTCCAAAGCCACCAGACTGGCTAGTATTCACGACAGATGCGAGCCTACAAGGTTGTGGAGCTCACTGTCAGGAACTCACAGCACAAGGGTGCTGGAGTGCAGAAGAGTCTCTCTGGAACATCAATCAGCTGGAAGCCTGGGCAGTCTGGTTGGCATGCTTACAGTTCAGTGACATGTTGCAGGATCAAGCGATCCGGATAATGTTGGAAAAAGCAATAACAGTGGCTTACATCAATCGGCAGGGAGGAACCAAGATCCAGCAAGTGTTGCAGGAAATAGACCAACTTATGGAATGGGTGGAAGTGCATCTTTGGGAGATTTCAGCTTCGCACATTGCAGGAAATGACAATGTAAGGGCAGACTTTCTCAGCAAGCAGTCTGGACCCAGGAGAATGGGTATTGTCAGACGAGGCGTTTCAGCTGATAGTTGATCGCTGGGGCCTTCCGTGTCTGGACGTACTGGTGACTTCTTGCAATGCAAAGGTTCTTCGATTCCTCAGTCACAGGAGAGATTTGAAGTCATTGGGCATCGATGCTGTCATGTAGGAATGGCCAGAGGACAATTTGCTGTATTCCTTTCCCCTGTGGCCCATGTTGAGCAGAATGGTTCTGAAGGTAAAGAGTTAGAGGGCTGGTGCTTTTAATGGCACAAGATTGGCCCAGGAGACCATGGTATTGCAGCTCTATGGAGGCTCCTGGTAGACTCTCCCTTCCGGTTTCTGGCGCACAGGCATCTGTTGCAGTAGGGGCCTGTTCTTCACGAAGATCCAACTCAATTTTGTCTTATGGTGTGGCCCTTGAGAGGGTTCGCTTGCAGAAGCATGGATAATCTGCTGCGGTGATTGCCACGAGCAAGAAAGTTCTCCACTTCCTTAGTCTATGTGCAGGTTTGGCAATTGGTTTTGGATTTCTTAGCAGGTTCTACGTTTCAATTGATGCATAATCTTTCCTTGCAGTTGTTGACATTGAAGACGGTGTTTCTTGTGGCGATTTGTTCTGCGCATAGAATATCTGAGCTGCAGGCTTTGTCTTGCCGGGAGCTGTTCCTTCGAGTGACTCCAGCTGCATACTGTTCCTTCCTTTTTGCTGAAAGTGGACTCTGATTTTCACTTGAATCAGTCTACTTCCCTGCTGTACCTGGATAGGGAAAGAGATGCAGAGGAATATCGCCTGCTGCTGCCCTTGGACGTCAAGAGACATATCTGAAAGTTTTAAACCTTTCCGGAAAACGGATTGCCTATTTGTCTTCCATGGTGGTGGTAAACAGGGCGAGCCGGCTTCGCGGGCTACAATAGCTCACTGGATTAAGGAGGTAGACTTTGCCACATATGTGGATGCTGAAAAGCCGTTACCAGGCCAGGTTAGGGCTAATTCCACTAGGGCTCAGGCAGTATCACGGGCGAAGGTTAGATTTTGTCTCCTGTCAACATTTGCTGAGCAGCGACGTGGTCCTCCTTGTACACCTTTTCCAGGCATTATCGTCTGGATGTGCAGGCCTGGGAGGACGCAGCCTTTGCACGTGTGGTTTTGTCTGGACCGCGGGCAGCCTCCCACCCTATTCGGGAGTAGCTTGGGTACATCCCACTGGTTCTGGATTTGTCTGTCTAGACGCTAAGAAATTACTACTTACCTGATAATTTCCTTTTCTTTAGGATAGACAGACGAATCCAGTTTCCTGCCCTTGGCTGCCGAATAATTGCACTGTGGTCCTTCTACATGGCTGTGTGATCCAGGGGTTATTGGTAAGTATTAATACATTCTTTGTCTGAGCTCAGCGTTTCCTGTTGGCCAAGTACTGAAATCAGTTATTAATCAAGTTTTGGCTAGTTTGTTCACAGTTGAATTTTGAAGAGAATACTGGTAGGCTGATGTCACTGCAGGCATATATATACTTTAATGTCAGCTTTGCTCTATCTCCTAGGGATGTGCATTCACACATTTCAATGAAATTGTCTAATTTGTCCTGGTTCGGTAGAACTGAATAATGAAAGCAATTTTTCCTTTTACCGCTGCACATCTCTACTATCTCCATCTGCTAGTAGAGGTTCTTATCCCACTGGTTCTGGATTCATCTGTCTATCCTAAAGGAAAGGAAATTATCAGGTAAGTAGTAAGTTTTCAAGCTGCATGTGCTGCCACCATTGTACGCAATAGACTTCATGCCTATTTATTGTGGAAAGCCTAAAAACCTGGATTGAACCTCTTGAAGATAGTTTTGAGACCTCTGTTCTAACACACATTCGTTCTCATGCGCATGATAAATTAGGGCCAGATTAAGGAATGGGAATACTCACACACATACTTACTGAGACTCTCAAAACGCATGCTGATTCGCACATTTGCATGCAGACTGACAGGCTGGGGAGGGATGATTTGCTCCTGATGGGGAGGGTGAGGGATAGGTTGCATTCCGAATGGGGGTAGGAATTGCTCTAGCGTGTGTGTGTGCCTATAAATTGCAGCCTGGGGAGAGAGTGAGTCGGGAGGAAGGGTATCAGTTACTCAAGGGGTATGTGTGCATGTGTTGCTTTTCTGGAATAAATGGGATTTTGTAGTACTCGATCTTTGGCAAAATGAGGAGGCAAAGTAAATGCTGCTAGTAAGAAGGCTTATGGCAGAGAAGACGAGGGATGCTGGGAAGGAAGGGGTGTAAAGAGGAGCCAGGGCAGACAACCAGCCAGGATGCCATGTGCCATGCCTGAGGTGGTATCATCAATGTGCCTCATCTGGGCAAAAGTAAGGGGGTGATGGAAATGGGAGAAAAAGAGCTGAAAATTGGAGGGGGATGGGCAAGAGAGATGAGGGCTGTGGGCTGAGGGAAAAAGACAGGGAGGGGGTCAAGAGCAAGAGGCAGTGGGGATAGACGGAGACAAGAAGAGGATAGGTAGAGAGGAGGAGGCTGGCGGGGGGGGAAATTAAAGTATTTCCCCCCCCCCCAACAGATTCTTCCTCCTTTAGCAAAAACCTTCTCCCTTCAGCCCCTCCCCATTTAGTCCCCCATTCTCTCTCTGTCTTCTGCCGCTTTCCCCTCTTCTCTTCAGCCTCCCTCCTACTTTCCCAGAACGTGAACTGCTGGGGTTTTGTTTTGGTTTTTTTAACTTGCTTGCAGGGGAAATTGCATCTTAATTGATTGGTCCCCAGCCTGGCCACCACTTTCAAAATCTGCTGCCTGCCTCGACCGGATTTTACAGAATACAGTTACACAGTATAACCCCTCATGTGACAGGGAACAAGGGTGGTACTTTCTAATGTTACACAGTATAACCGGACCCTGTACAAGCGAGAAGAAAAATGTGTGGCAGAAATTGTACTGAACAATAACCGTTCATCAGTAGAGGAATCCTTTTATTTTACATATGCACACAAACACTGTACACGGAATTAAATACCACAGTAAACATTAGTGTAAATGCGAAGGACCCCGACACGGCCGTGTTTCACAACAGGGCTGCGTCAGGGGGACCGGAAGATTCACAAGTCTATAATGCTAAAGATTATACAGTTATTGTCCAGGTCGGCGACCACAAAAGTACAGTTTATGAATTAAACTTAAACTGGGAAAGAGAGGGAACCAGGACACAGTAAAAATGACAAACCAAAACATACAATGTAAATTAAAAATAAAGTGAAACAACAAAGCAGGTAGAAAAGTGTGTATAGCCTTATAGGAAAAATTGTCAAATAATTGGCTAGAAAATGAAATTTAAACGGGGGAGGGGGGTTGGGAACAATGAGATCCAAAACCATGTAAACTATTGCTAAAAAATGCTAAAAATTATGCTAGAAAATATACAAAAAGGCAACAGCTCTTAGGACTCACTTATGTACTGTACAGTGGGCAATTTGCTTGCAGATGGCTGAAAAATCAGCTGAAAAAAACAAGCTAAGTCATTGGTATAAAAGCGAGAACGGACTGGTCAGAAATCAAAAGATCAAAAAGGAAAAAAATATGCAAACCCTCGAAACAGAGGCTCAAAGGCAAAACGTAACGTAGCATTTTTTAGCAATTGTTTACATGTTTTTGGATCTCATTGTTCCCATCCCCCTCCCCCGTTTAAGTTTCATTTTCTAGCCAATTATTTGACAATTTTTCCTATAAGGTTATACACACTTTTCTACCTGTTTTGTTGTTTCACTTTATTTTTAATTTACATTGTATGTTTTGGTTTGTCATTTTTACTGTGTCCTGGTTCCCTCTCTTTCCTAGTTTAAGTTTAATTCATAAACTGTACTTTTGTGGTCGCCGACCTGCACAATAACTGTATAATCTTTAGCATTATAGACTTGTGAATCTTCCGGTCCCCCTGACGCAGCCCTGATGCGAAATACAGCCGTGTCGGGGTCCTTTCCATTTACACTAATGTTTACTGTGGTATTTAATTCCATGTACAGTGTTTGTGTGCATATGTAAAATAAAAGGATTCCTCTATTGATGAACGGTTATTGTTCAGTACAATTTCTGCCACAAATTTTTCTTCTGTGATTTATCTATATGTGTGTGTTTTTTTACTCCGCCCTTCTCTTGTGCTTTCGCCCAATTGAGAAGAAAACCAGACCGTCCGGTTCAAAACAGGTCAGTTGGTCACCCTAGCCTTGCAGCCCTACTCCACCCCCTAACTCCCCAAAACAAGGGGAGGACATTAAGTCCTCCTAACTTCCACCCCCATACAGTCAATCGCTGACATTGCTGTGGGGAATGTAGGAGGGAATGCAGAAGGAGACCCAGACAAGCAATGGATGGGAATGTGGGAAGGATAGGAAAAGAAGGCAATCCCCCCAGCATAGAGCCCAGCCGTTACACCCTGCAACCCTCTTGGGGGAACAAAAGAAAGATATACCTCGAAGACAGACAATTCCTCCAAACTGCATTCAACGAGCCACCTCTTCACTGTAGGGAACAGCATCACCCTGTGGCGAGGGGAGTAAAACCCGCCAAGCGGAAGAGAAAAACCAAAAACTCGGAACCAATCTGTTTTGAAAGGACAGCCCTGCCCAGTGAAATGCCCTCCCAGAAGGGGAGGGGCAAAGCAGAAGCTGCATGCCCTAAGTCTATATCTCCCTCGCAGGAGGCGGAGCATTCAGGAGACATTTCTTCCAACTCCCCAGCCCCCCAACCAAACACAGGTGAAGAGTGGGCAAGCAGAGAGGCAATGTTACTCCTTCCCCTAATCTCACCCTAACATCTGCATGTGCAGGGCAGTACTGCCCCTTTCCTGGTTCCCACCCTGGCGACTATAGATATATATATGGGGCACGTGGAAGGAAAGGTAATGCCACTCCAGCCCCATCCCATCTCTACATCTGCAGATGTGAGTGCAGGGCAGAAATTCAGGAAGGAGACTGCTACCCATCCTCCCACCCCAGAAGCAGCAATAAGAAAGCCAAGCTATCATGCAGCAGCCGCTGCTTCACTTCCTGCTGGTCTCCTTACAAACCCAGTCATCGACAGATTCTCGTCGGCAGCCAGGGGAATGTTGGGCCTGTCCTTAAAACACAGCATCCAATGCCTCATGCTAGCTTCCCTGGACATAAATGGTTATATCTCGGCCCTGGCCAAAGTAGGCCCCAGGAATGTCATCTCAGCCAGCAGGATGTACAGAAAAGCTGACCTCTTCATGAGTTTGTTCGCCATGGTAAATAAAGTGGTGGAACAGGGCTGGGTGGACAACATGTTCCATCAGAACCCCTCATGTGACAGGGAACAAGGGTGGTACTTTCTAATGTGGCACCCTTCCTCCCAAATGCCCTAGTCATGCAATGCATTCATGACCTTGGGCAGTTCCAATCCGTTCACCACATTACACACAGGCTATAAGGAAAATGAACTAAAACACGTGACATCTTTCAGACGGCAGGTCTGGGTACGCCTCCCTGAAGACGATGTGAATGGTCCCTTTCAGAGAGGGCCAATATAACATCTATTACAAGGCGGAGGAAGACCATCGGATTCTCAATCCCCACTCTCCCCTTTGAGACCCCAGCCATACAGCTAACAACTCAAGATGGCTGGTTCAGAGAAAACCGAGCCTCAGGAGTCCGAAGTATAGACCAGATGGCCTGAAGACTGTCTGTGCCTAGCACTCCCTATGTCTCCAAAACAGAGTTATTCATGCCTCTGGAAGCCCTGTGATGAGGATGGCCAAGCACGTACCTGAACATACCTGAGTCTTGAGAGAGGATGGCTCAACTATTTGGCACCCTTAACACAAACAGCTGTAGAGACGGGTCCCGCATGCACTGGGTGCTCTCCTTCCTAAAGCGGGGGGGGGGGGGGAGGGAGGGGTGTACTCAGTATCCTTTTTACAGGAGACCCACATTATCCCAGATGATGAAGCAGCCTGGAATCGAGGGTGTGGCTGGCAAGGTCGCCATCTTGGCTTTGCGGTCCCTGCAGGCAGAGGTGGTAAATAGATTGCATTTTTGAAATTTGTTTGAAACAAATGCACATGCCTACTGTGGAATGGTAGTTAAGACAGGACCTGGAGATTAGGACTAAATGGTTAGTTATCGAAATGGAGAATGGTCAATAGTGAAGTGCCCCAAGAATCTTTACTGGGACCTGTGCGGTTAAACACTTTCATTAATGATCTGGAAAAGGGAGTAATAAGTGAGGTGATCAAATTTTGCAGATGACATGAAATTATTCAAAGTTGTTAAAACAGCAGTGGATTGTGAGGAATTGCAGAGGACCTCCTTAGGAGCCTAGGCATCTAAATGGCAGATGAAGTTTAATGTGGGTAAGTGTAAAGTGCACATAGGGAAACAGACTTTCATCTACAGGTACCCAATGCTGGGTTCTGTATTAGCAATGACCACCCAGGAAAATGGCCTTAGAATCCTTGTGGATAATACTTTGAATTCCTCAGTTCAGTGTGGGACAGTGGTCAAAAAGCAAATAGAATGTTAGGAATTTTTTGGAGAGGAGTGAGAATTGAATGGACAATATCAAATATTCTCCCTTTTGACAAACTATATGAGCCTTTTTGGTCTGCAGTAAAAGAATTTTATTTTAATTACTTACAATTACAACATTATGTCTCCTCTTTGAATGATAAGGGGAATGGAACAGCTCCCCTATGAGGAAAGACTAAAGAGGTTAGGACTTTTCAGCTTGGAGAAGAGACGGCTGAGGAGGGATATGATAGAAATGTTTAAAATTATGAGAGGTCTAGAACAGGTAGATGTGAATCGGTTATTTACTCTTTCGTATAATAGAAAAACTAGGGGGCACGCCATGAAGTTAGCATGTGGCACATTTAAAAGTAATCGGAGAAAGTTCTTTTTTACTCAACGCACAATTAAACTCTGGAATTTGTTGCCAGAGGATGTGGTTAGTGCAGTTAGTATAGTTGTGTTTAAAAAAGGATTGGATAAGTTCTTGGAGGAGAAGTCCATTACCTGCTATTAGGTTCACTTAGAGAATAGCCACTGCCATTAGCAATGGTAACATGGAATGGACTTAGCTTTTGGGTATTTGCCAGGTTCTTGTGGCCTGGTTTGGCCTCTGTTGGAAACAGGATGCTGGGCTTGATGGACCCTTGGTCTGACCCAGTATGGCATTTTCTTATGTTCTTTCTTAATACTGGTTGGCAACTTGTAAAAGACTGACTTCATTTAGAAGAACATAGTAGGCGTTCTACTTCTTTTCTTTTACAAGACTTTAGAAAATGTATGCACTGGTCTCTTGACTCCATATGGAATAAATGACAGCAGAAACTACAAAGTCAAATACCTCTTCAATCTTTTATTGCTTGTTTTAATCATATTCCCAAAATCACACATAGGGGCGGATTTTAAGAGCCCTGCTCGCCTAAATCCGCCCTAATCCGGGCGGATTTAGGCGAGCAGGGCCCTGCGCGCCGGTGCGCCTATGTTCAATAGGCGCACCGGCGCGCGCAGACCCCGGGACTCGCGTAAGTCCTGGGGTTTGGCGAGGGGGCGTGTCAGGGGGCGGGCCCGAGCCGCGCGGCGTTTAAGGGGCATGTCGGCAGCGTTTAAGGGGGCGGGCCCGGGGGCGTGGCCGCGCCCTCCGGACCCGCCCCCAGGTTGCGTCCCGGCGCGCTGGCGGCCCGCTGGCGCGCGGGGATTTACGCCCGACAAAGGTAAGGAGGGGGTTTAGACAGGGGCGGGTGGGTTAGGTAGAGGAAGGGAGGGGAAGGGGAGGGGAGGGGAGGGCATTAGAGGATTTCGGAGCTGCCTCGGAGGGAACGGGGGTAGGCTGCGCGGCTCGGCGCGCGCCGGCTATACAGAATCGATAGCCTTGCGCGCGTCGATCCAGGATTTTAGCGGATACGCGCGGCTACGCGCGTATCTACTAAAATCCCGCGTACTTTTGCTGGCGCCTGATGCGCCAGCAAAAGTACGCCTATTCGCGCGGTCTGAAAATCTACCCCATAATGTGCAAATAAGGGAAGCTCAGATTTTATATTTCACAATGTCAAGCCTATTTAGCATAATTATCCAATTTGAATCTTTGTCTCAAATGTACAACTGAAGTGAACTACTTTTTTTTTTTTTTAATTTGCAAGCTGATACAACCATTTTGGAGACAAGTTTAATTTTACACCAGTTGAATTCTGGAAGTCACATTTTCTTTGCTTCCACAGTCTGCCATATGCAGAATATTCTCATCCTCCTGTCCAGAAATTGTAAAATGGAAACTGGATTAACAAGGCTTTTCTTGTAGTCATTATTTCAATTTTCCATTAGTGGAGAGAGACTGAAGGTCTGTCATTTACTCAGTGACATAACCTTTTTACTAGGGAGCAACTTATTAGCTACCAGGCCTCCCCACTGGTTAAGAAACTTCTGGATGCATTATATATTGTTGTTACCCCACAGAGCCCATAGCCTGATTCTTAACTTTTGATAATGACTATTGAATACTGTTTAGTTTAAGGAAGGGGGATTTGGGGGGCATTTTTACATTTTATGCAAGCATTTGGATTTTGGAGCGTATTGGAGAAAAGTATTTAAAAGTTCTTCTTTTTTAATTTTCTAGCCTTTGTATGATACATGGGATGGATCAGAATCAAATATATACTGTATGAAATGTTTTCTTTTTGTTCAGTTGAAAATAAAATACATTTAACATAAATGGACAATATGTTAATGCATCTCTTTTGATCTATGATGCAAATAGACCTTGTGTGCAATTCTGGTTGCTCCATCTGAATAAGACATAGCAGAGCTAGAAGAGGTGCAGAGAAGGGGGAACAAACATGATAAAGGTGGAGAAAACAGTTCCATAATAAAGTTTAAACAGGTTAGGACTCTTCATTTTGGAAAAGTCAGAGGAGTGGGGATATGATAGAGGGTTTTAAACCATGAGCTGGGTGGAATAGGTAAACGGGCCAGTTGTTTATCCTTTCAAATAATACTAAAACAAGGGGGGTATACTATGAAATTAATAACCAGCAGATTTAAAAGAAACCATAGAAAGTATTATTTTTTTTACATTTTATACTTGTAATATGTTTCTGAAATATATTACAAGAAATTAAAGGAAAACACAGAATTATAAAACATTACAATAGAAAGTATTTTTTCACTCTAGGGCAGTTAAGCTATGGAATCTGTTGCCAGAGAATGGGGTTGAGGTGACTAGCATAGTGGGGGTTTTAAGAGGTTTGGACAAATCCCTAAAGGGAAATTCCATAAACACTTATTAGCCAGGTAAACTTGAGATAGCTATTGCCTATCCCCGGGCGTGCATAACAAGAAATAAATCTACATTTTGGCATCTGCTGGGTACTTTTGATGCGAACTGGCCTCTTTCGGAGACAGTGGTCTGACCCAGTAAGCCATGTCTTTATATTCTACCCTCGGGCTTTGCGCCATTTCCCAAAGTGAATGTAAGGGCATACTTCCACTTTGAAACTTGCTGTGGGTACAATGTACATGTGAGTACTTGCATCTGCTTTTCCTGCAGGTAGATATTTGCAGGAGAAGTACACATAAAGATGTGAAAATATCATCCACGCATCAGGGCTAACCCTAGGAGGATGTGAGGCCTCCGAGTGAATTGACCACAACGGGGCCCTGGATCGCTGAAAATATATTATTGGGGATGGACTGCCATGGCAGTGCAGGGCTCAGGGAGGTTGCCTCTGTTCATCACTGCTTCCCTTCCACCACCAAGGATAGCCCCACTTCACATGTATGTTTCCCCTCTCGACCTATAAACACCACCTTCCATTTTGAGTGAAAATATATTCGTTATGGAACAATGTACAAACTTTTAGCTGCATTGATGGAGGGCAGCTTTAAGACAGCTAATTAATACAAGTAAAATGCTTTTTACCCATGTAAAGTGCTTTGAAAATTATCGTCCTAATCCTTAGGGATGGCCAACTCCAGTCCTTGAGAACCACAAACAAGCCAGATTTTAAGGATTTGGGCAAAGAATACGTGACTCACTAACATGACTTCCCTTCGTGGTTTAGAGGAATTAGAAAGGACTAGTGGTTAGAGACCAGGGTTCAAATCCCCCCTGCAGGTCCTTGCGACTTGGGCCAGTCACTTTACCCTCCATTGCCTCAGATACAAACTTAGACTGTGAGTCTTCTGGAGACAGAAATAACTACAGTACCTGAATGTAATCTGCTTTGAAGTGCCAAAAAGAATAGAAAACTGAAATCCCTTAGCAATAACATTTTTAAATGGTATGCAACAGGCATGGCCAACTCTGGTCAGGAGCCACAAACAGGCCTGATTTTTAGAATATACATAATGAATATGCTTGAGATAGATTTGCATACAATGGAGGTAGGGCATTCAAATCTATTTCATGCATATTCATTGTGGATATCCTGAAAATCAGAACTGTTTGTGGCTCTTGAAGACCGAATGTGGCCACCCCAGATATAGAGCAAGTAGTACTATTTTTGTTGTGTTCGTTTTATAATACTGAGCAGTTCAAGGTTCTGCTTTTTCATGGGATTATATGATATATTTGGACATGGGCAAACCTGTCAGCCTGATTTTCATGTTTGGTCCACCTTTATATAAAGTGGTATCTTTAATTTTTGCCAGCCCTAATGTAGTATCCCTGAGGTCCATTTCATTTTCTGGTGCTATCCAGCTAAGCAAGTTAGTTGGATAAACATATCTAGCTAACAGCCAAAATATTCAAGAACAGGTCTGCCTTATCCAGCTAAGGGCCTGATTTACTAAGGCTTTTTCCCATTCTGTGTCTAGGGAGAAAGTACTTAATAAATCAGACACTAAATTAATTGGATAATTAGCTCCACCTTTGAATTCTCTCATCCTGTCCCCCACTTAGCTGGCTAACTATTGCTGTTGAACATGGCCAAATATTGAAATATCACCACTTAGATGGATAAGTCCAAATTTACCTGGCTAAGTGGTACTGAATATGGAACTCGGTGTATTTTGTATCACTTAAGGATCTAGAAGAATCTGCCATCACTTCAGTTACACTTGATTCATTCGTGATTCCTGGTGTTAGGGTGGTCTGGCTTGAACCACAAACCTTTGGGATTTAAGGCTAGAACTTTAGGGAGAGAACTATCTGAAGCATGGAGAATTGGGGAAGCAGTCATATTGTTAACTTCCAGGTATTGTGGGCTAGTTTACACTCAGCCAGGTACCTATTGGCTAATAGGTAGACCCACCTTTTCCTTCCAGATGTTCAAAGGTTCTAGCTAGCAGAGTTTTCCTTGCTAGTAGGGATGTGCATAGATTTTTTTTTTGTGTGTGTGTCATGTTCGTTTTGGGTCGTTATTTCGTTTTTAAACAATTTGGGGGGGGGGGGGGTTATTTCAGGTTTCCCTAATTTTGCAGTTAGTACCCACTAACTGAAAATGTTACCAGTCAGTTAAAAAGTGTCAGTTTGGGAGGAATTTGTTAGCTAGAGTTCCCTGTACGTACCAGGATCAGTCCAGGACACCTGGGTTGTGACTCCGCACCAGTAGATGGAGACAGAGCAAGACCTGTCGGCTCAGCCATATATGACAGTGTGCCAGCCACAGCCCCTCAGTCTTGCTCTGTCTCCAGTAGATGGTGCACGTGCAGTCACAGCCTCGGCTGTCCTGGGTCCTGCTAGTCAGTTAGGGGTAGTTTGGTTCTTATTTTTAAATTTTTAAAGGTCTGGTTAGTAAAGTTGCCAGGCGCTCTTATTTTTTTTTTGGTTTCTGTTTTTCAGTTCTGTCCGCCCTGCCTCCCAGGGGGGTTGGAAGGTTCTGAGGGGACCATCCCCCCCTGGTTGAGGCCGCTGCCAGGGCCGAGGGCCCAGCTGTTCAAGTGGCAGCGTTGGGGGTGACACCGGGGAGCCCGGTTCACTCACCCCCGCTGGAACAGGGCTCCAGGACCGTGGACAGCAGTGAGTAATTGTAAAAAAAAAAAAAAAAGGTTTGCTTTTCTCTGCCTGCCGGCTCTCCGTTTCGTCGCGGCTCGGTCTCTTTTTCACGGGGGGGGGGGGGGGGGGGGCCGCTTGCCGTGGGAGCGGATTTTTTTTTTTTAAATTAGTTTATTTTTTGTGCTTTTTTGACGCGATCGCGCCTCATGCCGCGCAGGTTGGCCTGCCGAGCATGCGGCTCGGCGCGCGCGCGCCTCTCCAGGGAGGGCCTTTGCGCGTCCTGTGTCCCGGGCGGTGAGGGGCCGTCCGGGCCGCGTGGGGGGAGCCGTTCCCAGGCGATTCGTTCACCGCCGCGTGTAGCAGCAGCGTCGGGGGGGCCTGAGGAGCTCTTCCCGATTAGCGCGGGAGTGTCGGCCATTTTAAATTCTGCCCGCGAAATCGCGCGGGTGCTGGTAGAAAATGGCGCCTTGCCTCCTCTGCTTTCCCTGCAACCGGGTCCAATGGGGGGGACGCCCCAGGGGGGGCAGCGCCCCCTGGGGAGGTTAGTTCCGGTGAGGATTCTTCGGCCTTCGGGTCCTCCTCCTTTTCTACTGACTTTGCATTGTTGCTACGCAAGGTCCTTAGATACAAGGGCCGCAGGCATAGGCATGGGTCAGGGGCCGTTTCGGGGACTCACAGGTCGAGCCCCAAGCAGAAGAAGATCAAGGGGTCCTCGGATCATGCCTCCGGTTCTACCAAGGCTAGACGAAACCCGCGGGGAGTCCCGCGGGGGGTTCCACAGGCCACGGATAGTGAGTCCTCCGTCTCTGATGAGGCGGATTCCCACGAGGAGTCCCCTCGGGGGACCGAGGGGACGCCAGGGGGCGGTTCCACCCCGCCCGGAGTGGGCAAAGGGGCGCAGGCTGTGGAGGGCGACGATCCGAAAGTGGTCCGCCTCTTCCGCAGGGAGGAACTAGCCCCGCTTATCCCAGCTATTCTCGAGGAGCTGGGCATTGAGGCTCCGCCGGTGGTCGCCAGACAGGAGGCCAACATGGATCCGGTACTCCTGGGTCTCACTGGCCCCGCAGTGGCTTTCCCCTTCCATTTCTCATCGACGGATATCCTGTTTAAGGAGTGGGATACCCCGGAGTTAGGCCTGAAGGTGACAAAGGCCATGGACAAGCTTTATCCTCTGCCGGAGGAAGCGTTGGAGCTGTTAAGGATCCCGAAGGTGGACGCAGCGGTGTCGGCGGTGACCAAGAGGTCGACGATCCCTGTCACGGGAGCCTCGGCCCTCAGAGATATCCAGGACCGGAAGCTGGAGGTGCAACTCAAGAAGATTTTTGAGGTATCAGCTTTAGGAGTCCGGGCCGCCATTTGTACTAACTTTGCGATGAGAGCCAGTTTGCACTGGGCTCAGGTCCTCCAGGCAAATGCGGGCCTCTCGGAAGAGGAAGCCTCACAGGCGGATCGCTTAGAGGCGGCAATAGCATATGGGGCAGATGCTCTCCACGATCTCCTTCGGACTTCTGCTAGATCCATGGTCACGGCGGTCTCTGCGCGTCGCCTCCTTTGGCTTCGTAACTGGGCGGCGGATGGCTCCTCCAAGGCCCACCTCGGTTCACTTCCATTTAAGGGAAAGCAGTTGTTCGGCAAGGAATTAGATGATTTGATGCTTTCCCTGGGGGAGAACAGGGCTTTCAAATTGCCTGAGGGCAGGGCTAGGTCTCGGTCCTCTTTGTCCAGTAGGCCCCGTTTTCGTGGAAGCAGAAAGTCGCGTCCTCAGAGATCCTCGGGTCCTGCATACCGGTCGTATCCCGCTCGCTCCTCCCAGTGGTCGCAGTCCTTTCGTGGGAAAAGACCCGGTAGACACGGGGGAACCCCGTCGGGCGCCGGGTCCAAGGCCTCTCAATGAGATGAGGCTGACCCATCCCTCGCCTCCATCCCAGGCCGTAATTCCCAACGTCGGGGCGAGGTTAATGTTATTTTTCGAGGAATGGGTCAAGGTAACTTCGGATCACTGGGTCCTCGACGTGATAAGACACGGTTACGCTTTAGATTTTGCTCGAATCCCGTCAGACAAGTTCCTGGTGTCGCCCTGCAAGCATCCAGAGAAGAGAGCAGCCGTGCTAGGGACCCTCGGACGTTTGGAAAACTTGGGGGCCATTTCCCCCATACCTGCCACTCAGCAAGGCACGGGACGTTACTCGATTTACTTCATCGTTCCGAAGAAAGATGGCACGGCCAGACCGATCTTGGACCTGAAAGCGGTGAACAGGTGCCTTCGCGTCCCACACTTCAAAATGGAGACAATTCGTTCAGTAATTGCCTCGGTGCGGCCCGGCAAATACCTGGCCTCGCTAGATCTCACGGAAGCATACCTCCATGTGGGTATCCAGCCATCATTTCAGTGGTTCCTCAGGTTCTGCATCCTGGGAAGGCATTATCAGTTTCGGGCACTCCCCTTCGGACTGGCGACGGCTCCTCGTACATTCACAAAGGTGATGGTCGTGGTGGCAGCTCAGCTTCGGCGAGAGGGTTTCTTGGTACACCCTTACCTGGACGACTGGTTGATCCGGGCCAAGTCCGAGAGCCAGTGTTGGTTGGCTGTGGACAGAGTCCTCCAGCTGCTACAGTCCCTGGGCTGGGTCGTCAACTTCCTCAAGAGTCATCTAGTTCCCACCCAGTCCTTGGAATATCTGGGAGCCGTCTTCGACACGAAACGGGGCCGGGTGTCCCTGTCCGGGGAGCGTGTGCGCAAGCTGCAGTCTCAAGTCAAGCGGTTATTGTCTCTTCGGCTACCGCTGGTTTGCGACTACCTGATGGTTCTGGGGACTATGGCGTCAACGCTCGCATTGGTCCCCTGGCCGTTCGCTCATCTACGTCCGTTACAATCATCTTTGCTATCCCGTTGGAAGCTGGTGTCAGAGGACTTCCACCTGCCGCTGCCGCTCACGGATCAGGCGAGGGACAGCCTGCAATGGTGGCTGGTATCGGATCACCTGACTTGTGGGGTGTCCCTGTTGGTTCCCAACTGGACGGTAGTGACCACGGACGCCAGCCTCTCCGGTTGGGGTGCAGTTTGCCTAGGCAAGTCAGTACAGGGCCGGTGGTCCTCAACTCAAGCGCAGTGGTCCATCAATCGGCTAGAGACCAGAGCGGCTCACCTGGCACTGCAGTCCTTCCTGCCGTTGATACAGGGAAAGGCGGTGCGGATATTGTCGGACAATGCGACCACCGTAGCCTACATCAACCGTCACGGCGGGACAAGGAGTCCACTGGTAGCGGAGGAGGCGCAGCTCTTGATCAGCTGGGCGGAGCAACAGCAATATCGCAGCGTCCCACATTGCTGGAGTCGATAATGTCCAGGCGGATTATCTCAGTCATCATCACCTAGATCCAGGGGAGTGGGAACTGGCGGAGGACGCCTTCCTCCTCATCTGCAGGACGTGGGGGATGCTCCACATGGATCTCATGGCCACGTGGCAGAACACAAAGGCTCCACGGTTTTACAGCCGACGCCGAGAGAGAGGGGCCGAGGGTGTCGACGCATTGGCTTTTCCCTGGCCGACGGACGTGTTGCTGTACGTGTTCCCTCCGTGGCCGATGATAGGAAAGATCCTGTGACGCATAGAGCTGCACCCGTCCAAAGTGATCCTGGTGGCGCCGGAGTGGCCACGTCGTCCGTGGTTTGCCGATCTCATTCAGTTGTCGATGGGCGCCCCCCTTCGTCTCCAGGGGTTCGTGGGGCTCCTCCGCTAGGGCCCCGTCTGTTTGGAGGATGCGGATCTCTTCTGTCTCGCGGCATGGCTTTTGAAAGGCATCGCTTGAAAAGCAAAGGTTACTCAGATGCGGTGGTGGCCACGCTGTTGAGATCCAGGAAGCAGTCTACGTCTCTGGCGTATGTCCGAGTCTGGGTGATTTTTGAGAACTGGTGCCTGCAGCGTGGAGTGGTCCCCACTTCAGCCTCTGTCTCCGATATCCTAGCATTTCTCCAGGCTGGTCTCGCCAAAGGGTTGGCGTGCAGTTCCCTGCGAGTACAGGTGGCGGCGCTTGGTTGCTTGCGAGGTAAGGTTCAGGGGTTCCCCCTGGCCCTGCACCCGGATATTTCCCGTTTTCTTCGGGGAGCAAAGCATCTCCGTCCACCATTGCATCATCCCTGTCCATCCTGGAACCTCAATTGGGTTCTTTCCTCCTTATGCTCGGCACCGTTTGAGCCCTTGAAGCGGTCAACGGTTAAAGATCTCACGTTGAAGACCGTATTCCTGGTGGCGATTGCTTCGGCATGACGTGTTTCAGAGTTGCAGGCGCTATCCTGTAGGGAACCGTTTTTGCGTATTTCCGACTCAGGAGTCTCCTTGCGAACGGTTCCTTCCTTTTTGCCTAAGGTCGTGTCGGCATTTCATTTGAATCAATCGATTGAGCTCCCTGCCTTCGCGGTTGGGGAGTCCTCGGACCCGAAAATGAGGGACTTACGGAAGCTAGATGTGCGGAGGTCTCTCCTTCGCTATCTGGAGGTCACTAATCCCTTTCGGGTGACGGATCATCTTTTCGTCCTATTTTCTGGTTCAAAGAAAGGTGCCGCAGCGTCCCGCACTACGATCGCCCGTTGGCTTAAGGAGGCCATTGGTTCAGCGTACATGGTGCGGGGAAAGCCGGTTCCCGTGGGTCTCAGGGCTCACTCAACGCGGTCTCACGCTGCGTCTTGGGCGGAATCTTCTCAGGTGTCGCCTCGAGATTTGCAGGGCGGCTACCTGGAAGTCGTTGCATACCTTCAGTCGACATTACCGGTTGGATGTTCAGGCTACTGAGTCCGGGGGGTTTGGAGAGAGGGTACTCCGAGCGGGACTCTCTGCTTCCCACCCTCGGTAATTTGGCTCTGGTACATCCCAGGTGTCCTGGACTGATCCTTGGTACTACAGGAACGAAAATTATCAGGTAAGAAACTAATTTTCCTATATGGTTCTGAATTCCATTGGCTGCCTCCTTAGTTACCAGTACTTGTTTGTGTTGCTATGATTGCAAGGTGGTGTTTGTAGGGGTAACAAGTGTAAACAAACAAGTGATGTAATTTTATAGCATCAAGTTCTAGTCAGCAAAAGCATGTAACACAAATGCATATTTAGAATTTGCCAATCCTTCTGTGTTTTAGTAAAGGGGCCCTGGCATTTTGGGATATGCATACTTTGAATTCCCCTGGTTTGAGTCTGTATGTTTGGGTGGGGGTGGGGGGGGATGACTGGTGAGAGAGGAAGTGATGGATGAATATATGGAATGATGTGGGAGAGAGTCTGGTTGGGGTGGTGACTGGAGAGAGAGGCAACCTGGTGTGTGTGGAGGGTAACCTGTCACCCCATACAGTTACCCCAGTCACCCCCCACCCCCCCCCCCACACACACACACACACACAAACCAGGTTGCCACTCTTTCCCACATGTCACCCCATACACAACAGGCTGTCTCTCTCTCTTGCCAGGCATTTCCCCAAGCAGTCTCTCGCTCTCTCACCTGTCACCCCAGTCACTTCCCCTCTCACTAGTCCCACCCCATACACAACAGGCTGTCTCTCTCTCACCATTTACTCCCCCCTCGCTAGTTACCCCCCACATTCCAGGCTACATCTCTCAATAATCATGTCAGTTTCCCCCACCTGTCACCCCAGTCACTCTCCCTCTCACCACAGCCCACATAGCAGGCTACCTCTCACCACTCCAGTGTCTCTCCCACCTGTCACCCCATATAGCCACCCCAGTCACACTCCCCCTCTCACCAGTCACACTCCCACACACACACCAGGCTGCTTCTCTCTCACCAGTCACCCCCACAAACACCAGGCTGCCTTTCACCAGTCACCACCCCAACCATTCTCCTTTCTGACACCCCATACACTCCCAATTCACCCCCTCTCACACTCACTACTTCAGTCTCTCTCCCACCTGACACCCCATATAGCCACCCCATTCACTCCCCCTCTCACCAATCACCCACACACACACCAGGCTGCCTCTCACCATTCACCCCAGTCACTTCTCATCTCGCCAGTTACCACCCCCTACCCAAACACAAAGATAGACACCAGGGGAATTAAAAGTATGCATGTAACAAATTGCCAGGATCCCTTTACTAAAATACAAAGGGATTGGCAAATTCAAAATATGCATTTGCATTACATGCTTTTTCATTTGCTGACAAGAACTTGATGGTATTAAATATTTATTATATCAATTGTTTGTTTACGTTTGTTACGAGGCACTTGACATCCCCCACAAATACCACCTTGCAACCTTGGCAACACAAACAAGTAACTGGGAATGCATAACCATAACGCTAGCTAAAAAACTGCTCTCCCCAATCGACACTTTTTAACTTAGTGCGCACTAAGTCCTGTTAGTGTGCACTAATATGAAATACAAATTTTTATGAAATTTTGATTTGTTTGGGTTTTTTGTTTCATGGCACTCCCAAAAATAGATGAAATAGATAATTTCATTGTCATTATCTATTTTGTTTAAAACGAATGCACATCTCCACTTGCTAGTACACCATTTTCAAGCTTGAAAGCCTTTTGGCTGGATTGGGTCTTTCCTCCTGCTTCCTGCATAAGGGAAATCACATTCTTTGAGTCCTTGGTTGTCTTTACCCTGCAGTCTGTAAACCAGGAGTTATACTTTGTGTTCTGTCTTCTCATTAAACCTTTATAAGCACAGTTCCTGTGTGGTATATGACCATCCCAGCACCTAACAGTCCATCAAGAACATGTAAGTTGTTCACACCAAAAACTTTAAAAGCACCGGGGGAATAAATGCAGGCTGAAGAAAATAAAATAAAAAACGTGCAAAGAATAACATAAAGAACTCATATGGGGATTGCTCAAGACTTAATGCTACAAAGTTCTTGGAATGAAAAAGGTCCTATGCTGTAGTTGTGCAATGACCATGATACTAGCTGGTAATTTTGTTCTGGCATATGCATCTGTTCAGAGGACAAATTTAGAACACCATAAATAGCTCAAGACCCTCTTCATTAACTCTGGATATTGCAGTTGTTTGTCAATTTGTAGGTCATATACACCAAGAAGATTTTTAACCAGTAAAGGTATGTGAAAGCTGAATGTATTATCTAATTTATTAGATATATAATCATTCTTTTCCTGTGAACAAGAGGATCATATTTGATATGAAATTAAAATATCTTATTCTCAACTATTTTTATGTTCTTTAAGAATAACATCAGATAAATCATTGTATATAAAAAGCAAGCACCAAAATACATTTAAATGTCTGCGCTGTTTCACTATTCATTATTCAAGACTTTTCTGCTGGTATTATGTATGGTTTTCACTTTATGAAGACAATTAATATTGATTATTAAGCAAACATAATATAAATCAAGATTTTTTTTCCCATTATCTGTAAAAGTATAAAATTAACCTTTAATGAATAAAACATTTTCTCCCACTCTGTACTGCTTGAAAAATGTTTACTGCCTGGGAAGGGCAAAAATTGCCTGACTTCCAAAAAACATAAGGTTGTCCACGTTACTTGAGTGCTGTTTGGCAGTTTTACTTCTGACTAGGGAAAGGTGACTTCAAATGCTTCAATCATGCCATTACTTAAAATAGCATCTTGTTTCCCAAAGCAACAACTGTACCCAGCAGTGTAGAAGAGAAGGGTGATACAAGTAAACAGATACAATAAATTTTATATCACATTGTGGGGCTTCAATATGATTTTACTGTGCTACTAAAATATGAGATCTTTCCTGACAAACGATACCTTGAGCTCAGTTTGCATTAAGTAATAAGGACAACATTTTAGAAAAAGTAACTTTTGTTATCCTATTTAAAAAAAAAAAAAAAAAGTAAAATGCAATTTAAGGTTATCAAAGCAAGCATTATGTCATATCTTCTTGTAATTTATGTAGATTTATTTTTTTTAATTAAAAAATAAGCTAAAGGGAAAGGGCTTTGAAAATGTCTTCAGGTTTCAAGCAGAACACACTGCAAAAGAGCAAGTTTCCACTTTTTCAGCTAGTATTTTGCTGAATCTAAATAAATAAAAATGTAAATGTTTGTTTGTTCAAAATCATATCTCCGAAAGTTCTTCACCGATTGCTTTCAAATTTTGACACAACGTTGCATTCGTTTTTGCACGTATTTTTATATACCTATATTATAGATGTCACACCTGTGACAGGTAAAAACATGCTTTTTGGGAAAAACAGCACCATCTGTTGGACGTAAAAGCAACACGCTATCTCTGACCGACGGACCACAAATGCGCAGTAGAGAGCAGCTCTACCGCACATGTGCGGACCATAGAGCTCTGCGCTACGTGCTGGGTGACACAGAGGGGAGGAGAAAAGGGTAGACGAGTCGCCGCTCCGAGAAATGGCTCAGCCCATTCCTCTGCCGCTGGGGAAGGGGGGAGGGAGTAGGGACTGCCGGACAGTTACACACAGGAGGAGGAAAGGGTAAAAGAGTCGCCGAGCCAGTCCATCCACCGCCGGGGAAGGGGGGGAGGGAGTTGGGATGGCCGGAGCAGAACTAATGTGCATTGTGAAATTAAACCAGACTGAGCCATGGCAACGCGCTCCGAGAAACGGCTCAGCCCGTTCCTCTGCCGCTGGGGAAGGGGGGAGGGAGTAGGGACTGCTGGACAGTTACACACAGGAGGAGGAAAGGGTAAAAGAGTCGCCGAGCCAGTCCATCCACCGCCAGGGGAGGGAGTTGGGACGGCCGGAGCACAGCTAATGCGCATTGTGAAATTAAACCTGACTGAGCCACGGCAACGTGTGGCCGGGTACAGCTAGTTCATAATAAAATAATGCCTGAAAGGCAGCGCAATGACCTCTCTGTCTTGCATAGAATTCCTCTTGGTTCTTTGTGCTGCAAAGTTGTTCAAAATTCAAAACTTATGTATTATAGCCACAAGACCTGGAAAAGGTCTGTATTGTTACTGCTATGTATGCATTCTAGCAAAACCTCTAGCAGTTTTTCTTCTCATATCAGGAAAAGGCAAGACATTCTTCTAATGTTGCATTTAACAATTGTGCAGCAGAAACGCCTGCTCAATTATTATCCTTTTCTTTTTAAATAATACAGATTTAATTTAAACAGAGGGCCCTGAATGTGCTGATCTTGTCTCATCTTGGAAGCTAAGCAGGGCTGGTCCTGGTTAGTATTTGGGTAGTACTGGCATTTATGTGAAGTTGCAGTCAGCACTGCTGCCGCCAGAAGAGTGTCCAGTTTTATTTGTCATTTTGGATGCTAGCCATAAAAAAAAATGGGTGTGGAGGCCCCACTTCCTAATCCCTTGGCCATCCTTTAGAAAAAAAAAAAAAAGGTCAGGGCCCACATTCTGGATCCTCCACTAGCCCCCCACCCCATCTTAAAAGAAAGCAACCAGGCTCTAGGCCTCCCCCCCCCCCCCCCCCCCCCCCCCACCCCCAGAACCCCATAGGCCATGCTGAAAGCAGGAATCCCCCATAGCAGTTTCTAGCTCAGCATCAATTATCGCTAACCTGCACAGTGTGGCAGATTCTACCATAAGAAGTGTGCTGGCAAACTGGATGGACCATTTGGTCCTTTTCTGCCATCATTTCTATGTTTTGTTATTATGTATGGCAAAGCTACTCTATAGCCAGAGAAGCATTCCTTTATTGTCAAAACAAGGCTATGGTGGTAGCATAGCATTGCTATGACTACAGTTCAATACAATGCTAACTACATTGTCTATTCCGCTTAGCTTTGTCCTATTGACGATGGATGTTGAGCAGAAAGTAGGTAAGCAAGAGTTTTTTGATTTCGCCTAGGCCAGTGACGGTGAGCTCCAGTCCTCGAGTGCCATAAGCAGGCCAGGTTTTCAGGATATCCGCAATAAATATGCATGAGATAGATCTGCATACAATGGAGGCAGTGTATGCAAATCTCTTATGCATATTCATTGCGGATATCCTGAAAACCTGGCCTGCTTGTGGCACTCGAGGACTGGAGCTCACCGTCACTGGCCTAGGGTGTTCTTGGGGGGGGGGGGGGAGTGTTCTCTGAGCCCAGGATCACTTTCTTTTCAGAAGACTGCATGGGCCTGGGATCTGATAGTTAGGAGGTGATGCCCACAAACCCAACAGCATCTTTTTTTTTTTTTTTTTTTTTTTTAATGGCAGACAGGAGGAGGAACTTCCAGAATTTTATTTTCTTTCATTCAGTTAATTGAAACAAAACAATGTAAAAGAAATAAGATAAATCAAATAAAAAAAAAAAAAAAAAGACAATGAAATGGTTTTGAGTACACACTTCTGTCTGTGTTCCTTCACATTCATGATGTGTAAGATTCCAATTGGGTATTTTGAATTCCTATATATACCCAATGTCTATTCACAAATGATTTAAATAGAACCATGCCTTACATGGTAATCTACAACTTAGAAACATGATGGCAGAAAAAGACCATATGGCCTATTTAGTCTGCCCATCCATCCAGTTTATAGAGCCCTTACAATTACTATCGCTCCCTCAGATATCCTTTGAATTTATTACATGCTTTCTTGAATGCTGACAAGGTTTTCACCTCCACCTCCACTGAGAGGCCTTTCCCTGCATCTATTACTCTCTCTGTAAGGAACTTTTCCTAAGATTACTGAGTCTACCCCTTTTCACTCTCATCCCATGACCCCTTGTTCTAGAGCTTCTGTTACAAGAGTCTAGCGTCCTGTGAATGGAAACCTTTAAGACATTTTAATGTCTCTATCATACAGTGGTGTAGCCAGAATTGATTTTTTGGGTAGGCACAAGGTTAACATGAGTGGGCTGTAGGCATGCAGGTCTGAGACCTATTAGTTGTTTTCTTATTGATAAATAATGCCATATACTACACCCTAGAATGGCTTTCTAAGTAATTTGCAACAGCCATTATGCATCATGCGTGAAACTTTAAAACTTTTTACCTCAATTATTTCAAGCACCAGCATTAAAAATTCCTTATTAATCAGAATTTATTTTATATTTATTGCAGTTTATAAATGCACAAGTATAGAAAACAATCAGATCCAATCATGTAATAAAACAAAAATTAATGTATTCTTTCATGAACCAACTTTGCAGAAAAGCAGAAATCTTCATAAATACAATAAAATATAATTAATCATCAGAACAGGTGCAGCGCAGAGCTAGGGCAATTCACATTACAACTAACACGAAAAAAAAATTTCAAATTCTGGTGTCACCTTAGCAAAATATAACCCTCCACTGCTATTTTGTGAAGTAACACAAACTCTTGCAAAGAAAGAGGCATCTAGAACCTTGCCATACATTCACAGCACTGATTCTCAGGATTCAAATAACAGCAACCTTATGAAAAAGCAGCAAGGCAAATACTATACCAGGACCTAGAACATTAATACATCACCTACAGGAATATCAGATCAAGCTGGACTACTACAGAGAAACTACACGTTAGCAGAAATACTGCTTTTCAGTCACACACACAGGCAAAACAGAGACCGATCTTTACCTAATATACAGGCCAATACAGAACGGTGCGCTCAGCTGGATGCACGCTTTTGACGCGCTATTATTACCCCTTATACAGTAAGGGGTAATAGCGCGTGGAAAATGCATGGCCTACCCCCCGAAACGAATAGCAAATGCATGTTGATGAGCCTATTAGGTACTCACCCGCAATACAAGCCGCACATTTTACTTTCAGAAATTAACTCCTGCCAAAGGCAGGAGTTAATTTCAGACTGCACCGGGCAAGTGTACAGAAAAGCAGAAAATACTTCTTTTCTGTACACCCTCCGACTTAATATCATAGTGATATTAAGTCTGAGGCCCCAAAAATAAAAAAAATAAAAATCTTAAAAATAAACCTGCCCGCGGGTTGGAAAACGGACGCTCAATTTTGCCAGCGTCCATGTTCCGAACCCGTGGCTGTCGCTTCCGCCAATAAGGAGGTGCTAGGGACGCGCAGGCCCTAATTTAAATACTGAATCGTGTGCCCAGGACAGGTACTTGGGCGCGCGTTGGGAGAGCGGGCGCTCGCTTTGGAGTGCCGGCTCTCATGCGCAGTTTACTGTATGGGCCTGATAGAAATAAGAGACCACAAATTAGAAACAGAAACATGCAGATAGAACCAAAATAGAAAGCCCGAGAAACTAAAGTCTCTGAACAGTGGAATACTGAAGAAAGAGCAAAATATAAGAAATGCACATTCTCAAAGATGGCATATCTAATATCTCAAAATATATATTTTTTTTTTTTACTTTTTTCTAATCAGTTGGTCCTGGTCTCTTTTTCCTATTTTTTCCCTTATCGCTCATTTCCTAATTCTTTTTCAGTGCCTTTCTTCTACTACTGTCTTCTTCCCTTCCACACACACACATACACGCTTTCTGTCACAGACTCCCTTACACACTCAGGCTCTCACTCTCATATGCTCTCTGCCCCTCACACACAAGCTTACATTCTCTGCAGACACACATACAAGTTCTCACTTTCTAACCCCTCCAAAGGCTTACATTCTTATGCACACACAGATGCACATCCAGGTACCCATTCTCACCCATACACTCAAACCCAGACTCCCATTCTCACCCACATACACATATTCAAGTTCCCATTCTCACCCACACATACATATATTCAAGCTCCCATTCTCACCCACACATACACACATTCAAGCACCCATTCTTACCCACACATTCAAGCTTCCATTCTCACCCACACACAAACCCAGGCTCCCATTCTCACCTACATATTCAAGCTTCTCACCCACACATATACATTCAAGCCCTCGCACAGCTTCCACTTCCTCCCCCTCCCCCTCCCAAGCAAGAAGATCAGTTGGCCTCTTCTTCTGTCACCGGCCTCCTGCTATCTTTGGGCCATACGGCCCACCGATCTTCCTTCTTGGGGTGGGGGGAGGGGAAGGAAGCGGAAACTGTGTGTGGCACTTCTGCTCCCTCCCCCCCAAATAGGAAGATTGGTGGGCCATACGGCCGCAGGTCCTGGGTCCTCCTCTTCGCCGCGAGGAGATGGGATCCCGTGACGGCCTTGCAGGTCCGGTGCTCCACTTCCGGTTCCAGTTGGGTGGGCCTGGTTCCAAATTGGGTGGGCAGCTGCCCACCCGTGGCTATGCCACTGCTATCATATCTCACCTTTCCTCTAGGATATGCATGTTTTAGATCTTGAAGTCCATCCCCATTTGCTTTACAATGAAGGTCACTGATCTTTTTACTAGCAATCCTACTGATAAGTAATATGATACATAACTGTAGTCCCAAGGAAGTGCAACAAGAAAGTGATAATTTGGTTTTTAGGAAAAGAGTGAAAACATGGCTTTTTAAGTAACGTGGAGTATATAGTGGTGGAGGTTGCAGGTTTTTTAACATGAAAGGGGCAGGCTGGAGGATGTCAGTTTGATTAATTGTGGGGGATTATGGAATTAAGAAGATGGGAAATGATGTTAGGTTTTTATATTGTTTTTCTGTAGCTTGTGAACCAGCTTGGTAGGATTTGTAAGTTTGGTGTGTGCGGTATGGAAATAATAAATAAAAATGAAATGAAATCCTCAAGACAGACTCCAACAGGTTTATATCCTTTCGAAGGTATGGTGTCCAAAATTGTACATGGTGTTGCAAATGAGGACTCAACAGGGACCATACAGGGACAAGAACACCTCCCTTTTTCTGTTGACCATTCCTCTCCCTATGCAGTCAAGCATCTTTCGGGCTTTTGCCTTCACTTTATCCACCTTTTTGACTATCTTAGGCTCATCAGATACAATCGCACCTAGCTCCCGCTCTTCTTGTATGCTTAGAAGAATTTCACCTCCAATACTGTACCTCTCCCTTGAGATTTTGCATCCTAAAACTATCACTCTGCATCTTTTAGTATTAAATCTTAGCTGGCAGTCTCTAAACCATTCCTTGAACTTTGCTAGATTCCTCCTCATGTTTTCTGCACCTTCCTGGCTGTCTACCATGTTGCCAATTTTGGTATCATTGTCAAAAAGACAAACATTTCCTGACAATCCCTCTACTATATTGCTCACAAAAATGTTGAAAAGAACCATTCCCAGGACTGATCCCTGAGGTACAACACTAGTAACATTCCCATCCGACGAGTAAATTCCATTTATCACCAGGGCCGGCTGTAGGCTAACTGGAGCCCTATGTGAAAACTGAAATTAGCGCCCACCATCACCAACAACAAAAATGTGTACACAGGGCCAACTCTAGAGCAATGGCACCCTGAGTGAAAATCACTGATGGTGCTCCCTCCCCTGCACCTGAGCCCTGCTCCTCAGGGCAAAGGGTAAGGTAGTGAAACGGGAGGGAGAAGGGAGAACATGCCCCCCTCCCCCCTTGATTGATATGGATTGGTAGCAATGGGCATACTTACTGTATTCCCCCAACTTTCGCACTCTCCCCTCCCCTCACTACTCCAATGCTAGCCTTAAAAAATGCAAAAATGCCTTTTCTGTAGATGCAAACAAATCTTAGAGAGACAACATATATAGTTAATACAAAATTTATTGAAAATACCCACATATATACCTATATAGACATATAAAACTAAGCTAGCGCACTCACACATTCATACCACTAAATAAAAACAATGAATGTTTTTTTTTGCGATGTTAAATTAGGAATTAACATATACTCCTTTCACAATATAAATACTGTTCAATTTCATGTACTCTTGTCAATAATCTCTATGATATGTCATTTAATCATTACATATGTCAAATATCTCCACAGTCATTTAGTCAGGATCATCTGTTCATTATGTCCGACAAAAGATGATACAAGATCTCTTCGTTTCACCCCTGTCATTAGGGGCTTCCTCAGGGACTGATGTTTTTCAAGTATTTTTAACTATACTAATACACAGGAAGTTAATGAACTTATTCTACTTGTTGAAAACATCCTTTAAAATCCATATTGCACAGCATTCCCTTCTTTTTACTGAAGACGTGTTCTAGAATCCGTTTCAGCAGGTGACGACGTGTGACGTCACTTCCGATTAGACAATATGTTTGTTTGAGACTGCAGGTCGGCGGTTCCATAAAAGATGTGCATGGATTTGAAGGTTAAAATATACTATAATCGTTGAAGGGAACGCTGTATAATACGGATTCTAGAACACGTCTTCGGTAAAAAGAAGGGAATGCTGTGCAATATGGATTTTAAAGGATGTTTTCAACAAGTAGAATAAGTTCATTAACTTCCTGTGTATTAGTATAGTTAAAAATACTTGAAAAACATCAGTCCCTGAGGAAGCCCCTAATGACAGGGGTGAAACGAAGAGATCTTGTATCATCTTTTGTCGGACATAATGAACAGATGATCCTGACTAAATGACTGGAGATATTTGACATATGTAATGATTAAATGACATATCATAGAGATAATTGACAAGAGTACATGAAATTGAACAGTATTTATATTGTGAAAGGAGTATATGTTAATTCCTAATTTAACATCTCAAAAAAAACATTCATTGTTTTTATTTAGTGGTATGAATGTGTGAGTGTGCTAGCTTAGTTTTATGTGTCTATATAGGTATATATGTGGGTATTTTCAATAAATTTTGTATTAACTATATATGTTGTCTCTCTAAGATTTGTTTGAGTTTATGACATGACTATAGAGAGTTGTATCTTATTACCCTTTGTGTAAATATTTTCTGTAGATGCAGCATTTGTGTATCTACAGAATATGCATTTCTATATTTTTTTATCAAACGTATCCCTGGATCACACATTACCAGCAGTACTTAACCAAAATATCTCCAACACAAATTTCAAATTTTGGTCTAAATAACCAAGAAGTATAGCAAACCCCTTGACTATGTATACTGTGCCTGACATTAAATTTATCTGGCAACTTGGCTTTACAACATTACAGGAAAAACTCTTAAGGACCTACATGCAATAAAGAGAGCCCTGTACAGTTTTAGCCACCTAGCAAAATTATTTTTAAAATAATCTTACAGCAGTGCAGCAACAGTTTTAGAAAATGGATACAAGATCTTATTCAGATGATATTTAAGACCTCGGCGATTACACAAAATATATGCACAGGTGTGAGTTAGTGGTTGGAGACAAATGCAGATTAAAGAGACCATGTAGCATAAATAGAAATATGCAGACAAAAACTGAACTGGGAATCACAACAAGCCAGACTCTATGTAATGTAACAATAGAAAAACAGAAACATCACATTCCTCATAAAATATCAAACAAAATAAAGAAATATAAATCAGGAATCATAATCATAAAACCATACTGTTAAAAAGAATAATATTTCAAAACATCTGATGAATAGAACATACAATATTTAAAATCATATTATAAAATATTTCAAAACAGCAGAAACCTCAAATAACACTCAATAATTAAACCTAATAAGAATAAAAAAAAAAATCTCCTGCTCTCCATATCTGAGATCTTTTGATTTCCAGTCTCCATGAGGTTATCATAGGTTGGAGGAGGAGGCTGCACAAACTTTATCCTCTCTCTTACACACACACACACACATTTACACATGGTCTTTCACACACACACACACACACACACACACACACACACACACACACACACACACACAGGCTCTTACACCCACCCATACATTGTGTATGTTTACGTGCACGTGAGAGCCTATATGTGATACATAGACTCTCTCATACACATGCAGGCTCTGTCTCACACCCTCTCACAAACACACATACTGTGTATGTGTGTCTCTGTGTGTGATACATAGGCTCACACACAGGCTCTTTCACACACTCCCTTACACTCATACACAGGTTCTTTCACACCCATTCATTATATATGTGTGAGAAAGTCTATATATGTATATACATGCATGTGAGGTCCTTTATATTATACACAGGCACTCCCACACATGTACATACACAGGCTCTGTCTCTCACACAGACATGCAGGCTGGCAGACTCTCATTCACAGGCAAGCTGTGTCTCTAACACACATGCGCACACACACACACACACACACATATATGAACGTAGGCTCTGTCTCATATACACACACAGTCTTTGTCTCACACAAGTAGATCTGTATTTCACACACATATGTGTGCACTCTCTCTCTGTCTCTCTTGCAATAAATGACAGCAGAAGTCATGTCAAGAGGGAGGGTATTGGGTTTTGAACTCCAACTCCTTGGCAGTCCAAAACCCAATACCCTCCCTCTTGACAGTCCCACGCCATTGTTTAGTGCCTCTACCCACCTTTAGGCTTTGTATATAGTACTTTTTATGTTATCAACCCACATATTTATTTCCAAGTTATTTTCTTCCTGTTCCTTGTAAGACATTTACTTGTCACTGTTGTTATTGTTCAAAATGTAAACCAAATTGATCAGTAATTCTGTTACTGGAAAATCGGTATAGAAAAGTTCTAAATAAAATAAATAAAATGTTTAAATAGTATCATCTCCTGTTGCCATGGAGTTGGTCTCATGGCTGTTACTGCGAGATTGGTCCTTCAGCAGCAGAAGATGATGTTCGCTTAAACGTGATTCCTGCTGCCAACTAGGGATGATGAGAAATAGATGGAAGTTTTGGAGTCATTGATTGACTGCTGCACCCGATCCAATTACAAAATGTGTCCCTATCCTCTTAGCGGTGTCTCCGTAGTCTCCACGCCCTGTGCGGATGTATGAGTCGCACACCCCTAAAGCTAGCTATTTTTATCACTGCCCTTTGTTGCTACCCCTCAGTCACTTTAGGTTCCATGCAAGGGTGCTCAATTTATTTATAAGTCTCATGCGGAACTGTGTCAAACGCCTTACTGAAATCCAAGTACACTATGTGTAGCTCTTTTCCTTGATCCAACTTGGGTCACCCAAAGAAACTGATCAAATTCTTCTGTCAAGATTTACCACTAGTGAAACCATGCTGCCACTGATCATGCAAGCCATTGGATTACAGAAATTGCACTGTCCTCTCTTTTAGCAATGATTCTATTAATTTACTCACCACACTAACCGGCCTAGTGACTACATTTGCTCCTCCCCCATCCTCTGGAACTATTCTGGACACTTAAGAAGCTTTGAAAAGATTAACTAGCAGAACTTCCAGGCATTCTCCAAATTCCCTCAATCCCCTTCAATATATCCCATCCAGCCCCATTGCTTTATCTACTTTGAGTTTAGTGAGCTCCTTGTTCTGAAAATCAATTGACGTTTACCCTACTGCAGGGGTAAAGGAGATTGGCAGCAATTGCTGAAGGCTGTTAGAGGTTTTTTTTCCTCCATTCACAGCCCTCTGACGGAATACAAACCTGAGCTATTTTCATTGAAGCCTGCAGTTGTTAAAGTATTGTGCTGTAGGGTCCAAAGGATATTAATTAATAATGGAGGATTATTAGCACCTTTTAAATACTACCAGCCAGATTGCAGCTGTCTCAGATAAGGAACACGTGACAAAATGTGCAGAAAATGAATTGGTTTTGGTTATAGTCAGTCACTTATAATATGAAAAGTGGAGTTCAGATACATAGCTACCTTTTGATATATGTGCACTTCTGCCCCAGGCAAACATGCAGTACTCAGTTAAAGTGTACACAAGTGGCAAGGGAGAGAAGGGTGAAGCTGTACAGTTAACGCTCCAATCGTGATTGCATAGTCTCTTCGGCAGGTTCATCAGGACTGTACTTTTCCAGCCACATTATTAATGTGATGATGAAAGGTGGGCGTTGTTGTAAACATTTACCACCAAATATGTGTGCCCTCCCCCTTGGTCGGGACTGTGAATTACCCCTATGCTTGGGGTGGGGAGTACCACATGAGAAATTATATTTACTAATATGATTTATCTTTGGGTTCATAGCTTGAGTGGGGGATGAGACAGGATCCTGGTTACCCCGATACGACAACTCTGTGCCCATCCCAAACGACCTCTCACCCATGCACCACAGACCAGACAAAATCATCACACCAGAATAAAACAGTAATTAACCATTTTACTAGCATTGTGTAAGTAGACAGTAAATCCAACCAGTACAGTATTGAAGTATAATATAAACTTGCAGTTTTCTTATTTTATACAAGCAATGCAAAAATAACACTGGGTATTGTCTTTTAACCAGTGATACCAACATACCCATATGGATAGTAAAAAAAAATGTGAATATGTTTTTTTAATGATAGACATAACGGCGGCAAATTTATTTGAATGCCTAAGCACACACTTTATATGAGTGTCTTCTCTGATAAGAAAGTAATAGCTGAAGATTTTAACTATTTTGATTGCAAAACTCCCTATTGTCTTGAAACACAATCTACTGTCAATTAGACACAGAGAACTATGGATTTTGCATCACAATATGCTAACATATTAATTATCTCTAGCATTACATCTAAAGGTGAAGTGTTATAAATTATTTTCTGGTCTTAATCCATTTACTGAGCCTCAATTTTTTTCTTTATTTTCCCATTTAGCACAATGTCTGATTCCGAACAGTTTCACACTGACTTTTACCAATCCAATTATACCACTGATGACCAAGGAGAACATTTCAGTGGTTTTGAGTACCAGAAAGGTTATGATGAAACCAAGACGTGAGTGTACATTTTTATGTTTTAGACTGGGAACCAAAAAAGACTGGCCTGCAAAGAAATCTTTCTATTTTTAAGAGGCTAGTGTATCTTCAAATCACAATAATAGTTTTTGATAAAGGTTAAACTTGTCTGCTTGGGTAAATGTTGAAAATACAAGAAGTTACCCATCAATCTTTTCTTGAATGTGAACATTCTTAAATGTTTAGTTGTACCAGTGGTGGTTGTTCTAGTGAAATCAGCTCGTTCTTCCCTCCAGTACAAAGTAAGAGACAAGCTGATATAAATCACTCTCTGCTGCTGTTGGCACAAAGGTAGAATTCTTATATTAAACAATTTCTGGAAAACGACTTCTACCTACACTACTTTGCTCAGCTAGGTAGGCACTAACCTTCTAGGGAAATAAAACTTTCAAATCTTCATTAATGATGCAAAATGATAATTCTGTTTCATTGGACATGAATTCTATTTGCTGTTTTGAAAAGGATGAATCTCCTATAGGGTATCTATTGGATTTGGGTTCAGAAAATAATTTCCTACCACTTTGAGTACTATAGATTTTGAGGGTGATATTGAGAATAATGTAGCTGATTATAACTAAGGTGTTAGCCAGCTAGATGCAAGGGTTTGAAAATTGCCCTGCACAGAGAAGCTAAATAAATCCACAGTTACATTTTAGCCACTCAAAAGATTTAATGTTTAGAGAGTTAGGGGCTGGAGATACAGCAGGCACAAAATATGTCAACATTTTTCTACCTGCATAACCTTTAGCTGAATTCTCAAACTACCCAGCTAATTCATCTTAGCAAATGTACTAAATGTTATGAGGGTATCTTGCAGCGAGGTGGCTTTAGTGAAGATTGCCCCCTTTTTATTTTTCTGTCTGCAGACTGTACAGCAACCCATAATCCTCTTTTGCTCTGCTTTGCTAGACTCAAACACTGTAGAATGCTATGTGAGCCTCTCCTTTTCATTGCGGCAGAAATTCAAAGACCAGATGTCCATAGAAACAGATTTGGCCACTAATTTTCATTAGTAGGTGGTCCACATGACTATTAGGTTTCATGATTACCGTGGAAGAAATCAGTTGCCGATGGTGATCATGTGACTTGAGTTGTTCACCTGTTTTCATGGACGAGAAGCCAAATAATCACTAAACATGGGAAGCATTGCTGTTTCTCTTTTATGTTATATATTTCTCCGTCCCCAAAATAGGCTTTCTCTTTGCTGGAATAGTATGGTTGTTGTAAAGATTTCCCATTAACGTAGGCTGCTTGGCCTCTTTCAAAGGAAATATCCTTTATTTTCTTTTAAAAGTATAATTTTTCTTTTGTTCATTCAAAAGTTTATTTAGTTCATTGTGTTTTCCCCTTCTTTTTCCATGTCTCTATGCCAGATGAGATGATACCAGTTAGTCAATGCTTGTTTAAATAGGAATATTGTGATATTTATTGTTGCAGAGACTGGACAAACAAGTTGCCACTCATTCCTGAATTTGTAGCTCCAGAAATGATGACATCTGCTGATTACACAGGTCAGCTTTTTCAACCAGCAAGCAACCCAACCTTTTCTTCTCAATCTGATCAGCTTGATAGTTTTGATGAAGAATCTCCTTTACTAGAAGGTAAAATTCACATACAGTGTGATGTAAATGGGGCTATGCCTGTCACTAACCAAATTCCTATGTGATTTTTCTATCTGGAGCAGTAAAAGGGGTTTTGATATTTTTTATGCCTCCCAGTGTTACAACCCCCACATTTTTGGGGGAAAGGCTTTTTGGGCCATATAGAATTTTGGAGCATGCCCAGTGCTTCATTGGAAAGGAGATAGAGGAAGAGTGAGAAGCTGAAACCTTTCCCAGAATTTCAATAGAGAGAGGATTGAAGATCAGAGATTTCCCCAGGATATCAAAGCAAGGTGGCTAGAAAGCTGGAAATTCCCCCTAGATCTTACAGAAGGCAATTCAAGCATTTTTGTAAAGAGGTTTTGAGGATGAACTATATACTCGGGCAATAGTCTCTGCTCTCTGGTCCTTGGTGGGGTATGCCTGTGCATAGCTGGTGAAATAGTCTGTCACAACCGGAATGTTCTCTTTATATTGGAAGTCCATTTCTAAAGTCAAGAAGTCTATACAAACCAAGTCCATAGGGCCTTAACTAGTAATGTTTACCATCTCTGCTGCTCTGTGCACTAGGGTCTTTTTTTTTTTATACTAATACATTGTTTACAATGTTTCTCAACATCTTGTGCTTGTTTAGGCCAATAGAACCTGTCCTCACCAGTTGTAGGACCATCTCTGTCCCCATATGCCCCATGTTATCATGGAGAGACTGTAGCACAACTCTGTGGAATTTTTGTGGTAAACACAGTTGTTCGTGATGACCCGAATTGGTATTTTTCCATTCTCTGTACAATACCTGATTCTGCACAAATAGATGATCCCACTCTCTGATGAGCAATGACATGTCTAGATCAGGGGTCGGGAACCTTTTTGTCTGAGAGAGCCATGAACGCCACATATTTTAAAATGTAATTCTGTGAGAGCCATACTAACTACAATGCCCCCCAAGACCTGCCAAATTAATTTACTACAACCCCCTACTCTCCTGACGCCCCCCAAGACCTGCCGAATTAATTTGCTACAACCCCCCACCCTCCTGACCCCCCCCCCCCCCAAGACCTGTCAAAAGTCCCTGGTGGTCCAGTGGGGGTCCAGGGCTTGCAGACAAATCTTTAATAAAAAAGTTAAAATCTAACAAAACCCCCCACCCTCCTGACACCCCCCAAGACCTCCAAAATTAATTTACTACAACCCCCCACACTCCTGATGCCCCCCCCAAGACCTCCAAAATTAATTTACTACAACCCCCCACCCTCCTGACCCCCCCAAGACCTGCCAAAAGTCCCTGGTGGTCCAGCGGGGGTCCGAAAGCGATCTCCTGGACTTGGGCTGTCGGCTGCCAGTAGTCAAAATGGCACCGACGGCCCTTTGCCCTCACTATGTCACTGGGGTCGACCAATGGCAGCAGTAGCCCCTGTGACATAGTAAGGGCAAGGGGCCGTCGACGCCATTTTGATTACTGGCCATTTTGATTACTGGCCCCCCCACCCGGCCACTTGCCGGATGGGGGGGCCCCTCCTCAGCAGCGCCGAAGACTTCAGCTTGGGGACGCGCTCCCCGATGCATGGCCAGGCCGTTCCCGACCTGGCAAACTGCGGGACCGGCGGCTATTTGGGGGATTTCTACAGAAGCTGATTCAGGGCTGCAGGACCCAGAGGAGCTGGATTTTCAGGCCCTGCCCCCCAATCTGAGCCCGGTGTGTTCCCAGGGTGATGTCCCAGATCCCCCCTCTCCTCCCTCGTGCCCCCCTTCCCCCCCCTCAGGAAAATCTTTTTGGCTCCGTTTTTTCATCTGAGTTTGTGCTCCTTATGCACAAATCGTATTTGGTCTGCTTGCAGGAGGATGAGGACCCCGTTCCAGGTCCCCCCCTTAAGGTTCCTCGAGTATCCGCTCCCCTAACCCCCACAGCACCGGATGCACGTGGGTCGTTGGGGTTTGGGTGGTGCCGGGGGCCCCGCTCCTCCCGGACCCACCTCAGCCTCCCGTGGCTCTTCCCCAGGACTCAGATGAGGAATTTGCTTCACCTGCCCCTCCCCTCGAGGGAGATGATCCCCAGGTTCTCCATCTGTTTCAACGGGAAGACCTCGAGCTGCTCATTCCCTTCATTTTGCAGGAACTGGGGATTGATGCCTCCCCAGAGGACTCGGTGACTGCGGCGATGCGGGTGAACGCGGACCCAATCCTGGCAGGGCACTTCTGCGCACGTTTCCTTTCCATCCCATGCATAAGCTTCTTCTCCTGCGGGAATGGGAAGCCCCAGAGACGGTGCCCCGAGTGAGTAGGGCTATGGACAAGCTCTATCCGCTCCCCTAAGATTGCCTGGACATGCTGGAGATTCCCAAGGTGGATGCATCCGTATCTGCGGCAGTCTCATGCAGCGGGCAAGCCTCAGGTGGGTTCAACAATTACTCAGCACCTGGGACCTCCCGTCTGCAGAGGCAGAGCAGGCGGAACGTTTGGAGGGCGCCATCGCATATGGCGCGGATGCCCTCTATGACTTGCTCCGCATTCAGGCTAAGGCAATGGTTTCCGCGGTTTCAGCCAGACGCCTTCTCTGACTGCGTCATTGGACTGCGGATTCTTCTTCCAAGGCTCAGCTGGGCACACTCCCTTTCAAGGGCAAGTTGATTTTTGGAGAGGACCTAGAACAGCTTATTAAATCCTTGGGTGAAAACCAGGTCCTTAAGCTGCTGGAAGACCGCCCTTAACAGGCTAAGTCTTTTTTTTCCTGACGTGTACCCATTCCCGGGGGCAACGTCAATACAACAACAGGGAGCGAGGTTCCTTCTCTAGGGGAGCCACCTCCAGGTCGCAGTCCTAGTCTCATTCTTTTCGGGGCCGTCGGGCCTTCCGAGATGGTAATTCACAACTCCCGGCCACCAAGTCCACTACCCAATGAGATCCGGCCGGTCCATTCCTCCGTACGACACTTAGGTGGTCGTCTCTCTATCTCGTTTCTCCTTGCAGCCAACTAACGAGACCCACTGTCTGTCAGACCCTTGCCAGACTCCAGGACCTCAGAGTGATAGTCCCGGTATCGTACCCAAAATGGACAATTCATTTTGTCCCGTCCTGGACCTCCAGAGGGTCAATCGTGCCCTCGGGGTGTCCCATTTTTGAATGGAGACCCTGAGGGCGGGGATAGCGGCAGTTCGTCCTGGCGAATATCTGGCCTCCCTCGACCTCACGGAGGCTTATCTCCACATACTGATTCGTCATGAGCACCAGAAATATCTCCGGTTCACCATCCTGGCTCAACACTTCCAGTTGCGTGCTCTGCCCTTCGGCCTCGCCACCGTTCCCCGCCCCTTTACCAAGGTTATGATTGAGGTGGCGGCCGCACTCCAGCGAGAGGGAATATTGGTCCACCCTTATCTGGACGATTGGCTTGTACGGGCCAAGTCACTGACTCTGCAGATTAGCGGTCAACAGGATCCTAGCTCTTCTCACTTCCCTCGGCTGAATAATCAACTTCTCCAAGAGCAATCTCCAGCCCTCCCAGGTTCTGGAATGTCTGGGGGCTCGCTTCGATACCCGGGTAGGCAAGGTTTTTCTCCCAGATGCTCGAGCGCTCAAACTCCTCGATCAAGTGCACAGCTTTCTTTCGCTCCCACTTCCCACAGCGTGGGATTACCTACAGGTTCTGGGAACCATGGCTTCCACCATCAACCTGGTCCCCAGAGCATTTGCGCATATGCGTCCATTGCAGAACGTGTTGTTATCCTGCTGGAAGCCATGCTTTGAACAGTTTCGGGCGATTCTACCACTCTCCGACTCTACCATTGCAGACATACAATGGTGGCTGTTGCCGGTGCATCTCTTCAGAGGACTGCCTTTACTGACTCCACAGTGAATCATGGTCACGACAGATGTCAGCCTCTCTGAGTGGGGAGCGGTCTGTCAATCTCAAACAGGGCTACTGGTCCCCGGTTCAGTTTCGGTGGCACTTAAATCGTCTGGAGGCTCGGGCCATACACCTGGCCCTCAAGGTTTTTTCTTCCGCTAATCCGCCACTACGCGGTGCACGTTCTCTCGGACAATTCCACCATGGTGGCCTATATCAATCGCCAGGGGGGTACCCGGAGTCGTCTGGTGATGCTGGAAGCCAGCGTACTCCTCGCCTAGGCTGAGTGGCACCTAGTTCGTCTATCTGCCTCCCACATTCTGGGCAAGGAGAATGTACAAGCCAATTTCCTCAGCTGACAACGTCTTGATCCCGGAGAGTGGGAATTGTCCGACGAATCGATGGATCTCATTGTTCGCAGGTGGGGTCCTCCTCTACTGGACCTGCTGGCGACCTTGAGCAATGCCAAGGCTCCCAGATTCTTCAGCCACTGGAGTGAGCATTGCTCGGAAGGAATGGATGCTCTGGTCCTCCCTTGGCCTCACGACGTTCTCCTCTCCGTGTTTCTTCCTTGGCCTCTAGTGAGAAAAATTCTCAGAAGAATAGAGTTCCATCATGGTCCAGTACCCGAGTGGCCCCGCAGACCATGATTCGCGGATCTGATAAATCTGGCGACAGATGCTCCTCTTCGCCTTGGCCATCTCCCACGCCTCCTTTGGCAGGGTCCCGTATTTTTCGACCCGGCAGATCGCTTTTGTCTAGCGGCATGGCTTTTGAATGGTGGAGCTTGAGGAAATAGGGCTATAAAGAAGAAGTTATATCCACTCTGCTTTGGGTTCATAAGCAGTCTATGTCTCTGGCCTAGATTTGCGATTGAAAAATGTTTGAAACTGCTTGTGTGGAATCGGGTGTCTTGGCTCACTCGCCTTCAGTTTCTATGCTTCTTTCCTTTCTTCAGAAGGGCCTCTCCAAGGGTTTTTTCCTTCAACTCGTTGCACATTCAAGTCTCTGCCCTCTGTTCCCTCTTAGGTACCATTGAGGGTCTTGCAGTGGCCTCTCACCCGGATGTCATCCGTTTCTTTAATGGCACCAAGCATCTGAAGCCGCCCGTCCGGGCCACTTGACCCTCGTGGAGTCTTAATTTGGTCCTCCAGGCTCTTTGTGAAGCACCCTTCGATCCTCTCCGTTGGACTATCCTCAAGGATTTGACTCTCCAGACTGTCTTCCTTGTCTCCATTTGCTCCACTAGGAGAGTTTCTGAGCTTCAAGCGTTGTCCTGTCGGGAGCTTTTCCTGCGGTTCTCGGATTTGGGAGTTTCTCTTAAAGCCGTACCTTCTTTCTTGCTGAAGGTTGTTTCTTCTTTCATGTCAATCAGTCCGTGGAACTTCCCGCATTCTCTCCTGAGGATATAGCGGGCCCAGTTGGGGGTTAGCTTCGCCGCCTTGATGTGGGATGCATTTTACTGTGTTACCTTGAGGTTACCAATGGCTTCTGGGTCTCTGATCATCATCTTTTTGTGCTCTGGTCTGGTCCAAATAGAGGCAACCAAGCTTCTAAGACTACGGTCGCTCATTGGTTGAAGGAGGCGATTTCCTCGGCCTATATCTGCCAAGACTGGTCCGTCCCTGAGGGCTTAAAGGCTCACTACTTGCATTCTCAGGTTATATCTTGGGCGGAGGGTCAATCGGTCTCTCTGCGGAAATATGTAGGGCCGCTACGTGGAAATCCCTACATATCTTTGCTCGCCATTACCGCCTTGACGAATGGGCACCAGTGTTTGGTTCCTTTGGTTGGCAGGTACTTCAAGCGGGACTGTCTCGGTCCCACCCTTTGTAGGGAAGCTTTGGTACATCCCACGGTCTGGACTGATCCGGGTACATACAGGGAAAGGAAAATTAGTTCTTACTTGTAAATTTTCGTTCCTGTAGTACCAAGGATCAGTCCAGATGCCCTCCCGTGTTTCCTAGGTCGGTCCGCTCAAACTCTTTTCTGTTTTTTCCTTCTTACAGGAATGTTTCTGCAAGGCTCTTTTGGATTCTTATGAAAGGCATCGGAAGCATCTATTATGATGACCAGGGGTAGTCATGCAAGAGCAATTAGTTATACAGTTCATTCAAATGTTCTATTGTTTGATTGTTCAACAAATTTACTAGTTATCTTGTTACTTGCTTGACCTTATACTTTTCACTGCTTTGACAATGGTTATACTGAAGGGCTGCAGGGTAGGTTCTGTCCTCATATAGGATACCTTTTCAGTTTTGATCTGTCTCCATCTGCTGGACAGGAGGCTCAACCCACGGTCTGGACTGATCCGTGGTACTTCAGGAATGAAAATTAACAGGTAAGAACTAATTTTCTTATATAGCCTGTGACAAGTTAGCCCTTTCACCTCTACACCAATTTTTCAACACCAATACATCCTTAGCATCCATTTTTCTCCACAGTATTAAAAATAAAAATTAATCAAATTGATCCCAGCAGTGCCTCCAAAAATGTTTGTAATGCCTCCTTGACTGCTTACCTCACGGAGCATTCCTGGGTCCAGGACCAAGCTGGCGGAAGCCCCTTAGGGCAGACTCCATAGGTCCTCACGTTCTTGGTGCCTGGTGCCTCCACCTGGGGAAGAAGATGTTAGTGGGGGTATTTCCCTCCCTTTGCCCCAAGAAACAAATGTGTCTGTGAAAAAGGCTGGCTGTATGTACCAATATATACAGGTTTATTAGACTATAAAAGCATATACATGTCTACATGGCTATGTATATTGCGAATAGGATGTCAAACAGCACACTAATCTATGCGGGGTTAGTAGGCCATGCAACTATATACATTTCTACAAGATAGCAAGAATATTTAATATTTGACAATTTGGGGCTGTTGGCCCCCACAGTATACCACCATATGGAATAGAAGGGACTTCTTATCTTCTCACTTTTGCATGTATTATTATTATCCTCCCCCTTTTTTTCGAAAGTCTCACCCATGTGAAAAGATGGGCTGGTGGGCACTGTTGGTCCGGGGGGGGGGGGGGGGTGTCATTGTATCTAAACCATCTCTTTCCACTCCGTTAAGAGGTCCATGCCAATGCTGAGGTCCATACCCTCCTGGGGGACCTGAGTCTGCCTCCTGGTCTGTTACAGGGGTCCATTCCCTCCTGGGGGACCCAACTCCACCTTCTGGACTGCTGCTGGGGTCCACACCATCCTGGGGGACCCAACTCCTCCTCCTGGTCTGCTGTGGTGGTCCACACTCTCCTGGGGGACCCAACTGTACCTTCTGGTCTGCCACTGGGGTCCATGCCCTCGTGAGAGACCCAGCTCTGCCTCCAGATCTGCTGCTGGGGTCCCCTTGCTCAAGGGGGACCTCTGGATCTGCTGCTGTCCTTCTGTTCTCCTCTCTTGGTAGGAGCGTTTTCCCTGGCATGGGTTTTATGGATCCACTAGGCTCATGGCTCTTTAGTGTTCAGTGATTCAGGCCCGTTGCAGTCTCAGCTTTTAGTAATTTTAGTTCTGCTAAGCTCATAGCCAGTCATTCATTGTTACTTAGCCTGGATAAGTCACCTTCTCTCACCAAAAGGCCTAGTTTTGCTTTCTCTGTTGTCTGACCCTGTATGGGTCACCTGCTCTCAGCCAAAAGGCCAAGACCCAGAAAGGACCACAGAAAGAGACCATGTGCATGCCCCTCCATCCTGCCTGGCTATCTCTTTCTGTTGTGTGGGAACTGGGTACCCAAGTGTCTGAATACCCTTGTTAGTCAGGGTGAGAATCTGTTTGCTTCCTAGGACTGGTTTTCAGTACATTTCTCTATAAATCCCTTTCCCAGTCATAGTTCAGTAATTTAGGAGTTTGAATTTTTTATCTTTAGCGATATTTCACTGCAAATTTACCAACAATAATTACCACAGGGGGCTGTGACATGTAAATCCCCTACGTGAATCTCTGACTAATCTATTCAATGATCATTTAAGTACCTTCACAGTAAGGAGTCTGGCAATCTTTTCAATTTCCTGCGCTGGCCACTCAAGTTACATAGTTGCTATTATGCTCTTTATTTTTTCCTGCTTCAGTTCACTTAAATGGTAGCATGCTCAAACCTCTGTCTCTTGTGAGTGAGGATTTCAAAGACTTTTGGATTTTGACTGACCAGTGCTTGAGGGAAGAGTATAGCCTCATTATCTCAAAGGGCTGGGACAGAGATCTGTTTGCTATTCAGCCAGTTAATAGATTAGGTGAAGAGCCACTAACTCAAGAGAATTGGGTTTTGATAGTTGATTTACAGTTGAAATTTTTGACTTGGAAATTTTTGGATATTTTGCTTAGGGGATTTTTTTCCAGGCCAGTTCATGCCTGAACTGTATCTACACTCTAGTTATCCCATCTCACTGGTAAGGATATTATCAATCAGGATGAAGGTGCAAGAGCCAGAAAGGAAGTGAGCAGAATAAGGATGGACAAAGAAACCATTTACTTTTTATTGATCATTGGATGTATGCTGATTCCTATTTTTGTCATTTTGACCTAAATTCTTTTCTTTAAGTTACAGTAAAGACTATTTTTTATTTTAACTTTGCTTACAGACTCCAGTGTTTTCATTGAGTTGGACCCAATTGTGGACTTATTGGGATGTATGAACCCTTTTGTGATTCCTAGTTTCTCCCTGTGGTGATAATTTTGGTTTCCCTGCTTTTACTTTTCACTATTTGGCACCTTCTGTAAATCATCAATATAGAGTGTGAAGTGGTCACGGAGATCATGGTGGATAGTGCCAGGGGCCCCGAAAGAGAAATATTTCTGTCCAGACCTGAACTAGGTACAGTAGCACCCCTAGTCTAGGATAAAGCACCAAAACGGGGGACCAGCTACACAAAGTTATTAACTTTAACTGTGTGCTATATGCTTAATTTTGAGAGCACAGTCTTGGAGAGAGTGTTAACATGATATGAACTAGTTCCATGTGGGCAGAAATGTAAAAATCTAGGCATATGCTGTAGCAACAGCTCATACTGACTAGAGTAGCTACTGATTTATTCATCCATTGGACAATCTAATTTCATGTGACATGTATATAAAGCTTGAAGAATGAGTAGAAAGAAATCAGAGGAAAAATCTACATTTCCAAAACACATGGTAAAATAATTTTATGCAAGAGATTCAACATGTATTGAGTTAACAATAGCTAATCAAAATTCAAACAAAGGTGCATTTGGAAATAAATAACTTTGGAGTGCCAGAGCTGGAAAATTTACTGTTTTTGTTGTTGTTTTGAATTCTAAAGGTGCAAGTTTGAAAGGGCAGCACTACACTTTCATAGTAAATCCAGGATTTAATTCATTTTTATAGAGTCTGCATAATATATATTACTACCACTAGATGACAGCAGAACAACAAATTTTATGTATATATTTCATAAATTTTATCCTTGCATTTGTACATTGCTTTATATTAAGATGTCAGGTAAAGGTTTTTTAATTAATAAAAATGTATCACAATCTTGTTTGCATAACCAATAAGGAAATTGCATGTAAAACACTATATTGCTTTGCAAATTTTTCATGGAAATCTAAAGCACTAAAGATGTTCCCGCTTGGTTATATATAAATAACAGTTTTGTTACTCATTACAGGGACCATGACAGGTTCCATTTTTGCATACAAAATTTAAAGCTCCTAATGCTATTTATTACTGAAAATCAATGTGCTGAACAGAAAGGCACAGTAACAGAATTTCAGCAACAAAATGACACTGACAGTTTTCCTGTAACTTTTTTGTGAGCTGCTGACCACTACATTTTTCACCCTGGTTCTTAAAATTTATGGCAAGTGCCCAAGTTTTCAAAATATTTTCCATCTCTGTCTAGATGATTTATATAGAAATCAACTTCACACTACTGGATGTTTCAGATAAGTGTCATGAACCTCTCTGGCCATATTCAAGAGCCCCCTAAAAACCTTTTTTTAGGTTGTTTTAAATCTTAAACTCTGGCTCTTCCCAATCATAATCGTATTGACTTTAAGAACATAAGAACATACTTGGTCAGACCAAAGGTCCATCAAGCCCAGCATCCTGTTTCCAACAGCATCCAATCCAGGTCCCAAATGTCTGGCAGGATCGCAAGGGGTAAATAGATTCCAAGCTCCTTATCCCAAGAATAAGCAGTGGATTTCTGCAACTGTACCTTAACAATGGTGGCTCACTGGTCTAGGGGTATGATTATCACTTTGGGTGCAAGAGGTCCTGGGTTCACATTCCAGATGAGCTATGAGATCTACTTAATGTTTGCCAGATTGGTTGCTGTTAGAAATAGAATGCTGGGCTTGATGGACCCTTGGTCTGACCTAGTATAGCAACTTCTTACGGACTTTTCTTCTAGGAACTTATCCAAATCTTTTTTTTAAATGCAGTTACACTAACAGCTTTCACCACATCCTCTGGCAACAAATTCCAGAGCTTAGTTATGCATTGTGTAAAAAAATATATTCTTTTATTTATTTTAAATGTATTACCTAGTAACTTCATTGTGTGTCCCCTAGTTCTTTGTACTCTTTGAAAGAGTAAACAATCAATTAACATTTACACATTCCACTGCACTCATTATTTTATAGACCTCTATCATATCTCCTCTCAGCTAGCTATTTTTCAAGGTGAAGAGCCCTAACTTCTTTATCCTTTCCTCATAGGGGAATTGTTCCATCCCTTTTATCATTTTGATTTCCCTTCTCTGTATCTTTTCTAATTCTGCTATATCTTTTTTGAGATGTGTTGACCAGAACTGCACACAATACTCATAATGAGATCACACCATGGAGCAATACAGAGGCATTATGATATTCTCTGTTTTTATTCTTCTTTCCTTTCCTAATAATTCCTAGCATTTTATTTGTTTTCTTGGCTGTCGCTGCAGTGCACACTGAGCAGAAGATTTCAACTTATTATCAACAATATCTTGATCCTTTCCTGAATAGATACTCCTAAAGTAGAACCCTGCACTATGTAGTTATAATTTGGGTTACTCTCCCTTAAATGCATTACTTTGAACTCGTCCACATTAAATTTCATTTGTCATTTGCATGCCCATTCTACCAGTTTTGCAAGGACCTCTTGCAATTTCTCACAATCCTCTTGTGATTTAACAAACTGAATAGTTTTGTGTCATCGGGAAATTTGATCACCTCACTCATTGTTCCCATTTCCAGGTCATTCATAAATATATTAACAAGCAGTAGTCCCAGGACAGATCCCTGGGGCACTCCAGTATTCGCCTTTCTCCATTGAAAAACTTTACCATGCAGCCCTACTCTATCCCATGACTTTTTCATTTCCTAAGAAGTCTCTCATGAGGGACTTTGTCAAAAGTTTTCTGGAAATCCAGATACACTATATCAATTGGCTCACCTTTATCCACGTGTTTATTTACACCTGCCAAAAATGTAGTAGATTGGTTAGGCAAGAATTCCTTTAGCTAAATCCATTTTGGCTTTGACTCATTAAACTGTGGCCATCTATATGGTCAGCAGTTTTGTTCTTTATGATTGTTTCTACCATTTTGCCTGGCACAGACATCAGACTCACTGGTCTGTAGTTTCCTAGATCTACCCCTTGATCACTTTTTAAAGATTGGCTTTATATTGGCAATCTTCCAGTCTTCAGGTACCATGGACTATTTAACCATGTTTTCTTTAATAAATACATTTTCTGGTTTGTCTTGGCTGGATTGAAAGCTCCAGGGAGCAAGAGCTGTACTTTGAATGTGTATCTGTACATCACTATGGATATCTGGAAATGGTAATGAGGAGAAGGAGAAAACACATTTTATGCTACACTATTTTGCTGGAAAATATACATATTGGGGTACATTTTCAAAAACAGCGCGCGCACCATGCGCAAACAAAAGTACGCTGAATTTTATAAGATCTGGGGTCGGCGCGTGCAAGGGGGTGCACATTTGTGCAACCTGCGCGCGCCGAGCCCGGCGCGCTGCCTGTTCCCTCCGAGGCCGCTCCGAAATCGGAGCGGCCTCGGAGGGAACTTTCCTTCTGCCTCCCCTCACCTTCCCCTCTCTTCCCCTACCTAACCCACCCCCCCCCCCGGCCCTATCTAAACCCCCCCTACCTTTGTCGGAAGATTTACGTCTACCCGAGGCAGGTGTAAATCTGCGCGCGCCAGCGGGCTGCTGGCGCGCCATCACCCGACCCAGGGGCTAGTCCGGAGGCCTCGGCCACGCCCCTGGGCCGGCGCCACACACCCCCTCTTGCCCCTTGTACGAAGCCCCGGGACTTACGTGCGTCCCGGGGCTATGCGCGCGCCGGCGGCCTATGCAAAATAGGTGCGCTGGCGCGAGTAAATCCGGCTGGATTTACGAGCGCAGGGCTTTTAAAATCTGGCCCATAATATTTTCCCACTTTTCAGTGGCTGGCATTGTACAGTGTGTGATAGAATACTTTCAGTATTCCGGGCCCCCTGGAAAACTAGCCCATATTAAATTTTCTTCATTTATTTAATTAAATTTAAAACATATTTATAATCTCTGAGGGAATTGTAGGGATTGTAAATCTGAATAATTTTTGTGGATAAGTACACTATATAGGCTGTATGGTCTTTTTATGCCATCATGTTTCTGTGTTTTCCGGAAATTGCCAATACAAAATGCCTTATAACAATACATTTACAATAACATACAGTAATGACAATAAATATTCCTTTTTCCCTCAGCAGTTTATCAAAATTAATGACCCTGAGTACATAATCAATAAACTATCCATGTATTCCATGAGCAGAGCCTACACAGATTTGCACAATGAGAGTGCTTGGTAAGTAGTTGAGGACCTATAACACTTAAAAACAATTTACCTTTTTTTTTTTTATCTGTTACTTATTTAAAATATTGTCATGCTGTATTAAAAGAACACATAAATGCTATGTGAAGAAATTAAAAGATGTCTTAAGCCTATCCTTTTGTCACAAATGCTGCAATACGTTCATGTGAACATTTATACCTGCTCCTCCCTAGCATGCTTATGCTGTCCAAAGGTGTGTACAGCATAATTAATTCCAACGCTGGGCCTTGAACACAAACTTACGCACCCAAAGCCTGACCTGAGTGAAAATCTGGTTCTTCCAAGAAATAAAGTTTCACTGTGCAACCCCATAAAAAGTGTGACTCAAGACATAATATAGCTAAAGGTCTCATCAAGAAAGAAAAATATTTTGCTAAAATTCTGCTACAGTTTTTGTTTTTCTGGTGCTCAATACCATATTTATTACATATGCATTATATTATTATTATTATTATTTAATTTTGCTTCACTTCAAAAAGAAATGAAGAGAGCCAACACCTAGTGATGGCAAAGCCTCACTATGTTTTACTGGAATTGACAAGATTTTATTTTTATTTTTGAGAAAAATTAAATAGCACCTTGATTTATAGTGAATACTACATAGTTTACAGTTTATTAAGATTTATGAATCGCCAGATGCACAAAAACTCTTGGCAATTTACAATAAAGCATGCATAATCATTTAGACATACATGACATTAGTCAATGAGAAATGAATAGAAAATTAATGCAACTGTTCCTGCATAGTATTATGTAGAAAGTTCAGTCTTGGTTTACTGGATGGGGGTGAGGTGGATATGTGGATTTATGAAAACTACCAACACAGAGAAGTGTTACCAGTTTTCCACAAATTAACCAAAATACATTGCTTTAGTGAAATAAATTGTTGTTTCTTGCTTATTCTTTCTTGTACCATGTGGTTATGGGAGAGTCTGAGTTGGGATGCTTTGTAACAACCAGGTTCTATAAAATGGGGGAGTCATATTCTATAAGGCTGGTTTGTAACTTCATGCCTCTACTTGAGTGTACAGAACAAGCAGGTGTCTGTAAGTACTAGAGATGTGTATCGTGTGATTGATCGTCTTAACGATCGATTTCGGCTGGGGGGGGAGGGAATTGAATCGTCGCGGTTTTGTTTTTGTAAATATCGTGTAAATCGTAAATCGGGGAGGGCGGGAAAACCGGCACACTAAAACATCCCTAAAACCCACCCCGACCCTTTAAAATAAATCCCCCGAACTCCCCCCAAATGTCTTAAATTACCTGGGGTCCAGTGGGGGGGTCCCGTTGTGATCTTCCACTCTCGGGCTACGGGTGCGTTGATAGAAAATGGCGCCGGCGCTACCTTTGCCCTGTCCATATGACAGGGCAAAGGTAGCGCCGGTGCCATTTTGGTTCCTATCCCCGACGTCATGAGCGTAGGAGATCGCTCCCGGCGCCATTTCTATCAACGCACCCGTGGCCCGAGAGTGGAAGATCACAGTGGGACCCTCCCACTGGACCCCAGGTAATTTAAGACATTTTGGGGGGGTTCGGGAGGGTTGGGGATTTATTTTAAAGGGTCGGGGTGGGTTTTAGGGATGTTTTAGTGTGCCGGTTTTCCCGCCCTCCCCCTTCCCCCGATTTACGATTTTTGATGATAAATCGGGGGAATTCCTATTAAATATCGCCTCTAACGATTTTTGACGATTTAAAATATATCGGACGATATTTTAAATCGTCAAAAAACGATTCACATCCCTAGTAAGTACAGCTTTCACAGAGAGAGCACTGGTGCAGTAGTGAGTAGTGTGTGACTCAACTTACTTTAACAGCCTAAATGAGGGATTCTATCATGTCTGCATATAGATAGAATAAATGGAAGGTTCCTGTATGCTTTTGTATTGTTAGTTTGGTGCAGAAAAGCTTATCAAGAAGTAGAAGGAAATATCTGAAATCCCTCAGCTTGAACCCCCTCCTGGAAAGTTCTCTCAAGAGAAAAGAACATTTTATAGCAGAGCTCTCTAATTCCTACCCTTGAAGTCCAAAAGGTAAATGGTAAGTGCCAATTAACCTGGATCTTGGATCAGATGTATGCAAGTATATCTCAAAAATATTTTTGTGGATAACTTGGAAAACAATTGTCCTTGCAGCCCCCTATGACCAGAATTGAAGAGGCCTGCTTTAAAATGTGTGGGAATTCACTTTAATAGCATAGGAGATTAACAGCAGCAGCTTAATTTTCTAGAAGTCTAATATGTGTATAATATTAACAGTATGTTTTTCTTGTGTTATGGGATTTTTCCATTGCAGAACTGGGAATTAATTTTGATCATATTTGGCAAAAGACCTTGACAGTTCTAAATCCGTTGAAACCAGCAGATGGCAGCATCATGAACGAGACAGACCTGACTGGACCCATGATTTTCTGCTTGGCCCTTGGAGCAACACTGTTACTGGTATTGTATAGCATATGTCATAGGACTTCAGCTTCATAACAGGCTTTCCAGGAAATGTTGCTACAATTTGATAAACTGCCAAGCTTGGAAAAAAAAATTATAGATTTTCTCATTGCTCTGTTACAGTACATTAGGTAGAAAGTTTAGCAGACTGTATTTAGGATAGAATATATTGTTAACAGTGGGCATTCACTGCTAGAATCTCATGCCGTAGAAACAGGTACATATTGCAGTGAGTGTGAGTTAAGAGGCATTTTTCATTTGGTGCAGTTATTGCATAATTTATATGTGGACTCATAAGTGACAGTTCTGCATATCAAATCAAAATATTTCATTATAATTAATCAATTCTATGAGTTTTAAAATTGTATTGAAGAAATTCTCCATCAGCTCCTATCCCACAATTTCTCATGCTGATCACGGCTGAACATTTATTCAAACATTAAATGTAATGGTGATTTTTTTTTTTTTTTTTTGCTGGGTCATACCAGGTCACCAACTTGGAACCTTTTTGGACTTGCTTCCTATTCCCCACTGGTAAAGTGTAGGCTGATGCTAGAACCGAACCCAGTACTTTTTTTTATTATTATTATTTAGGAAATTGCCACAGACTTAAATGTGGTTGCCCTAGAGCAGTGGGGAATTGTGATGAGAAACTGTAGGCTGCTCAGGATTGTCATAATGGACCATAGAGAATCCTACCACTTTGATTGCACCATCATTTTCAGGTTACAATCGCTAGTGCACTAGCAAGAACAAAGAGGGTCCCATAAAATTAATCTTTTGTCAGGTTTCTCATCCTGTATAATTCCCTCTTCTGTCATATAGAATGATGCAAAACTAACAGGTACGTTTTAAAAGGAGCACATGTGCACCCATAAATGCGTGAAATGGGCTTGTGAGCAAAGAATTTTATGTTGTGCATGCAAATACAAGTGTATCATTTAAAATATCTCTGCCACGCATATGTGTGCAGAGAAAGAGAGAGAGACAATCTGACACTCTATATATCTCCCACAGTAAGAGGGGAACTTTAAACTCAGGTTGGGTTTTGGGAGAAGTGGTGCTATAAGGGTCTACAGACCCTCGCACCCTAGGCAGATCAATGTAACACCGCCACCCCAAACCCACCCTGAGTTGAAAGTGTCCCTCTTACAGTGGGAGATATAGAGTGTCAGATTGTCCCTTTAACAGAGGTGCTCCCTCTCTCGCTCCTTCTCTCTCTTGACCAGTAGTAGAGTGTGTGTTGCCATGTTCAGCACATAACTGGGCTTTTTAAAAATTACCCTTGGGGGGGGGGGGGGGGTTGTGCTCACAGAAGTGATTTTATGCGTCCACTTCCACGTACTGCAGAGAGGTGTTCCTGGGAGCAGAGCTGGGGGTGGGGAATCCATTTATGCTCATACTTTTCAATTTTTGAAAGTGTATATGTAAATGTTCACGTTAACATTTATACTAGCTCCTTAGCAACAATAAATGTGCATGCTTATACCACACAAAGTAGTGCACAGTCCTGCTACTATTCAAAGCAAACATAAGTGTGTAAGTCCACTTTGAAAATTTGGGTTAAAGCCCATATGCACTTTGAACATGAGGATTTCAGCTGTCAGTGTGTTGTTATAAAATTGTGAATATTCTATAAACTGTGCATATTCACAGCACTGGTGACAGTAGATTTTACTGGAACAATTGCAGCATGAAAAATGAAAGCAATAAGGGATATATTTATCAATGTGTGTTAAAATGCGTTAATGTATATTGTTAGCAAATAGACCCTGTGTTGTTATGTGTTAGTGTAAATTTCTAAATATATCCCTAAGGGGGTTATTTTCCAATTCATGTTATGGCATTTTCACATGCGCAAAATGCCTGAACGCATGCGAAAAGCACCATAATGCTTGGTGCGATGCAAATTCTCAAAAGGGGGAGGAGTTGGGGTGGGATTTTTGTAAAAGTGGGCTGGCTTTGTGAAGCCATATCACACCGTTTTAACGCTGAAAATAACTACACCTTTTTCACTGGTGTTAAGCTGTGTGTAAATTGTGATTTTTTTTTGCAAATTGTGTTTTGGGCATTTGTAGGCTGGGGAGGATTTGGGAAGGGCCTGAGATGTGAAATGGAAGGAGAGGGAGGAAGGGAGAGAGAAAGAGCCTCTGGGGGTGGCACCATAGTAAGCAGCTATTTATGCTACTATAGGAGGCCCACCTAATAACTCAAGGTGAGATTTAGGCAGTAGTGTAGGGGTTAGGGGCCACTTTGACATGCAGAGTGAGATGTATGAAGAGAACAGTACACTCTTGTGAAGATTTGATGTCCTATGGAGTGAGGAAACTCACAAAAGGATGAGATTTGTACAATGTTCTCTCAACCTAGCTTGATAGTTTGAGAGAACATTGTACAAATCTCATTGTTGTCCTTCGGAGCGAGGAAACTCACACATCAAATCTTCACAAGAGTGTACTGTTCTCTTCATACATCTCACTCTGCATGTCAAAGTGGCCCCTAACCCCTACACTACTGCCTAAATCTCACCTCGAGTTACTAGGTGGGCCTCCTATAGAGATATAAATAGCTAGCTACCACAAGGGCCTTATAGATAGTCTCTCAGTCTCTTGCTCTAGCATCTCCTTAACTTCTAGAGTGCTTTTGTACAAAATTTTATGGTGAACAAATTTGTAAAAAAAAAAAAAATGTTCCCTACCAATTTTTTTTTTTTAAAGATGAAAAGTCTAGTATTTACCATTATCACTGTTGTAAGAGGTTGTGTTCCAAAATAAGAATACAATATAATATTGTAACACAGCATGAGCTGTCTTTAGTTTGCTAGAGAACAGAGTAGACTGGACTCCGTTTTACACGTTTTATTTACAGCAAATTAAACCATGAAAATCCTTACTTCATCAGTGCTATCAATAGAAGTGTAGCAGTGTACAGAGTGTTCTAGCATTCTTCTCCTCTCATCTGGGGCCTCCCTTTCCCTTTGGGTCCTAGCTTCTTATCCCTCTTCCCAGGGGAATCGTCTTGCACCCAGGATTCCCTTCTGGCTGTCTTATTTATTTATTTATTTATTTCTTGTTTTTATATACCGACATTCCTGTAAAAAATTACAAATCAGACCGGTTTCCAATGAACAAAAACTATGCATAAGAGCGTTACATGGAACATTGCGAGAGACAAATAATTAAATAGGAAACCGGGGCTAAGAACTTGCCAATTGTAACAGAAACAATACTAAGTTAAAACATAAATAAATTAGTTACATCCGAACAGACATTGATCAGTACTTAATAATCTGAAGTTAACAGGATTTTAAGTAAGATAAATACTTAATAAATCTGTTTTAAAAACTTTTTAAAAACTTTTAAAGTTTTTAAAAGTCTGGCTGGTCTAGGATATGGCTGGAGGGTAAGCTGGATGGTGAGCAGAGTTATGTTTCTGGGAATGCTAGTTTAAGGTGGACCAGGCTAAATGCCTGGCCCTGGACTTTTAAGGAGGGTCTAACATACACGCTTTTACAATTCTGTAACATTATCATACACAAACTGATAGTTGATTTACAATAAATAAAATCGTTATATTTTCTTAAGCGTAATGAGAGTAATTTTCAAAGCCATTTCCATGGGTAAAACAGCGCTTTACCCATGGAAATAGGCTTTTACAAAATTGCCTGCACCATCTGTGAATAAAAGTACAAGCAAAGGGTCAATGTGCACATTCTTTAACCTGCATTTTGAAGGGGCGTTTTGTGGGTGGGGTTGGAGTAGGTTTTGAATTGCATGTATATTTTTGCATTTTCAAAATATGCACATAATTTTTCCTGAAGAAATCTATGTGTGCACACACTAACAGGTATAAATGTGTGTGGATACGTTTGGTGGGATAATTTGAAAAATCTGTATAAAGTCTGTGGGGAAAAAAGTGCCCACAGCCTTTACTCCAATGTACGCAGTTACTAAATTACCTCTAAGTAGACATTTTCCAAAGCCATTTTTTCAGTTAAATTTGCAGTCTGAAAATTGTCCTCAATCAATCCAGCTAAAAATAGGTATGACATTGCTTTTTAGGTGAGGTATTTTGGGTAGGGTTGGAAATCACATACATAAATCAGATTTTCAAATTGTTGTGCAGTGTGTTCAAGTGAAAATGTGCCTGCAGTAAAAATATGGGCTCTTTGTCCTCAGGGGTCGATTTTCATAGAGAAAATGTCTATGCATTTTCCCTTTTGAAAAATAGGTACAAGGTCTGTACCTGTGGATTTTGTACTCAGGGAGGCTTTTTGAAAATTGCTGCTAAAATGACATGATCTCATGACCCCACAGGACTTCAATTCCTAGATTTAGATACCATGAAGAACAATATTGCAGTTAATTAGCTATGAATAGCATCAATAAGTGCTCATCAATCATTTACTCAAACCTCTTTACACATCAATATGCAAATTCATTATCATTCAAGTAAATTAAGCATATCACAGAGATATATCCTGAATCCAGTATTGCAATCTTCTCTTCTGTATAACCTAATAAAAAAAACTTCAAAAGGTAACATCAAGTTTGTATATGAGAAAGATTAAAAATTAGAAACAGAGAAAGGTTAAGATGTAATGCATTATCCATTTTCATAATGAAAAATCTCCAGTGCTAATGAATTGTGATTCTAAATATTATTGTGCAGTAAGTATGTGAGAACTAAGGGGGTCATTTATCAAAGGGCCTTTTCGCATGTAATAGAATGCAAATTGGGGGAGGGGAGGAGTCGGGGAGAGGCAGAGTCGGCGGTGTCTTCAGGGCCGGCGATAATGTTACTAACATTATCAGCAGTAGCACGCCGAATAGTACCACCTTTCACGGTGGTACTATTCGGTGCGAAAGCAGGCAGCTGCTGCACCACCGTGGTGCGAAGGCTGCGGGCTTTCACAGGCCCGCCCCCCGTTTTCGCAGGATTCATCATTCTGTGAGGAATGATGAATCCAGGCCTAATATCCCAATACAGAACCAGTCCTCTCCTCCTGATTGAATTGTACCAAATCATTTAAAGCAGTACTGAAAACCTTTCTTTTGCAACAAGCCAAATTTTCCATCTAAGAATGTCCATCATTGGATTTCAGTTAGATTTTTCTGAGATATACTTGGATTTAAGAACTCGTCTTTGGCGATACATGTTTGTATGATACATGCCTGTATGTTTTATTTTTATGTGTGTTGAAAATGTACATCGCCTAGTCCACTGTGTATAGGCGATTTATAAATCTTAATATACATAAACCTGTCCAGCTGGTTTTTAATGTTTTGTTTCAAGCAAAATCACAGGATAACTAATGAGATTCCATTACATACAAAAAAATGAATCAAATTGATCTGCTAATTAACATAAGTTGTATGGTATCAAAGGGAAACAAACACCACAGAATAAATAGTATATTTTTCTGCTTCTAAAGACCTTGGTTTGTATACTTAACCCAGGGTTCATGGCATTTAGATTTTTTTGTTATGGCTTCTGTGATCCATATTTGGCCATAGGGTTCTAACTTTGACCTAGAGTCATCATTTTGCAATAAATTTCACTATATTTGTTTCTTTGTAATGGGTGTTTTTTTTTTCTCCAGAAAAATAGTGACACATTTAGAAAAGCAATTTCTACTCCCCTCCACCTTTTTTTTTTTGTTCTAATTCCTTTGCAATGATCCCTGCCTGGTTCTCACACCCTGTTTATTAGTTGATTACACTGACATGGTTTGTCCATAAAAGTCCTCAGTTTTAAAGAAGAAATACAGGCAGAACAGAAAACATAAGAGAGAGAAACTATTTACATGTTCTGAATGTGTTCAAATATCAGACAGGAAGCAAGAACTCATGCAAAACCAGAAAATCAGGAAAGAGAACAGCCAGAGTTCTGTTATAGACTATAGGAAAAAGTTTCTAACTAAAACAACCTATTCAGCTTACCAGAAAACCAAACCACCCTCATTAGAGTAACCCTTTGCATGTTCTGAGCATGTTAAACGTTTCAGTCAGCCAAAAAAAAATCAGGCCATATCCCTAGTACCACAATAGAGGACTTGCAGTTTGATGCCTACCTCAGCCTGCCATACTCCTAATACCACCATTGTTACTGCTCTGTCTATCTGCTTGCCTATTATATACATGAGAATTTTGGTGCTTCCATATTTGCTGTTTCTTTTTTGTAATTAGTAGGGATGTGAATCATTTTTTGATGATTTAAAACAATTGTCAGATATATTTTAAATCGTCAAAAATCGTTAAGAGTTTTGATAAGAGAGTTTTCACTAGCCCCACAACTTTGGAATGTTCTCCCAGTTATAGTATGTTCAATGCCCGAACTATTAAACGTTATGTAGCATGTTAAGGCTTTCTTGTTTCCGAGTATTTGAGAAATTGGGAGCCTGTATACATATATAGTGGTATAGACATGTAATGGGGTGGAGTGCTGCATTGAGGGAGGATCATGTTTTTGTTTTTCAGTTTGTTTTATGTATTTTATGGATGTTTTGTTGTAAATCACTGTTGATAGCTTTGCTGATGATTGGTTATCTAAAATTTTAAACAAATAAGTAAAATAAATTGGAAGCCACTGAAAGATATCACCTGTGGGCAGAGTCAGGGAAGCCCAGTCCCATGTGATGTTGCTGTGTCTGCTGGTGCCAGTAAAGCAGGGATAGGAGGGCAGATCCTTTGGAGAAGCGAGAGGGCTCAACTCACCCTGTTGTACATGTTTATGACTGGAAATGGTGCCCTGTGTCTTTACCCTCTGGCACAACTAGACTTTGATAATTTAGATTTAGGTTATTTTCAGTCACAACCAGTGGTAATTTTCTGAAATAAACAATGGTACCAAGGCCCGTGGCAGCCTTCTACTTCCACTCCAGCTGCAATGAAACAGACCTGGCAGAAAACTGCCACTGGATGCAACACAGCCAGATGGGATCTGGCTGAAAATTGGCTTAACTTAACTGACTATGGCTTAGGCAGCTAATTTGGGGGCTCAGAACAATTTTGAAAGTCTACTTTATAATAAACAACCAAAGGATACTACTATATGCTTGTAGCACTGATGGCGCAACCACAGGAAAGTAGTCTAAACATGCAACGACTTGCTTAGTCACATGTGCATGAAATGGATACAGCATCCAGATTGTCACACAAGCATTTGCTGGTAACACACAAAATACAATTTCACACTTGCAGACAGATATGTATATATTGCCTTGAAACAATTGATATAACAGGAAAACCAATTGATATATTCAGTTTAACCCTAGTAAACAAGATATGTCAGTCCTACTCCAGAATACATATACCTTCCTCAGAGAAAGAATTTTCCTTTCTTTTCTTCTAGTTTGGTTTTCATTTTTAAATCTATAAACTATTTTTGTTTGTCTGTTCTCCCTACATCTGCTATTTCCTTATGCTTCTCTCTTCATCCATGGTGCTTAATCAATAAAAAATCATTTCCCATATGCATAAGGCAAGGCATTGAAAATTTTTTTTATTGATTTGTGTTATGATTCTTTGTTTTGTTTTTTTTTATTGATTGTGGATATAATATCTTCTCTGCTGAGAATTGTGGATCAGCAGACTCTACATTTTATAAATAATTAAATCTGAGATATAAACCTGAGGTCATATTGAAAGTGGATCCTTGAAAGTAGTTTATGAAAGAAACTTCTACTGATTCTGAGAAAAATAGAGTAGAATAATTTATTTGATTATTTTAACCACATTAGTAGAAGACCACCATGAGAGCAACTTTCAAAGTTTGCGCAGAAGTGTAATGTCTGCAGGGTATATTTTACCCATAGATTTTATGTCAAGTTTTCAAAGGGAAAATGTTCCCTTTGAAAATTAGATTGAAAAAAGTATGTGCACAAATCTGTATCTGCTATTTGCCAGAATACTTTTCCCAGAGAAATTGCATGTGTACATATACGTACATAACTGTGTGAATATGTGTGTAAGGGCTAACCCATCCCAGGCATTGTCCCCAGAAATGCCTATTCTCTCTGCATGGAAAAATATGCACGTACTGGCACTAAGCATGTACTTTCACATGCAGAGCGTGTGGGAAATTTTCAAATAACCCATATATCTGCATATTAGACACTGTGTTACTTGTGGAAATACCTTTGAAAATTGCACCTTAGGGAGGGAGGGAAATTTTCAAAAGGATTTCTGAGGGATAAAATAGATTTGTATGCAGAAATTTACTTTTATATAATTGTCTGCCTGATATACAGGTAAACTTATGTGTGTGTTTCATTTTTGTGCATATTAATTGAGCGAAGGTGTTCCCAGGGGAAGATTTCCCACTTATACATATAGGGGTAGATTTTCAAAGAAGCGCGCGGGTGTTCATGTGTGCGCGCTACCCGGTGTGCACACATGGACGCCCGATTTTATAACGTGCGCACGCAGGTGCACACATGTTATAAAATCGGGGGTTGGCGTGCGCAAGGGGGTGTACAATTGTGCACCCGGCATGCGCCGACACATGCGGCCTTCACCCATTCCCTTCCCCCTAATCTAACCTTCCCACTCCTTCCCCCAACCTATCCCCACCCAGCCCTATCCTAAAATCCTCCCAACCTCTATACTACCTTTTGCGACTGCCCACCCATGGCTATGCCACTGATTCTCAGTGGGCATTCTCAAAATCCATTACATACAATCAGACTTATATATTGTTTCTAGATACAAGGTCAGCATGATAAAGCAAAATATCTTCAGCATTTTATCTTATCTTGACCATTGATAGATTTATCTTTGCATTTTATTCAAGCCACAGATCTCTTAGATCCTGATTAATCAACAGGTCAGCATGGCCTAGATTCTAATTATAATAATCTACAGTTATCTACAAGCACTGCACATTTTGTTACTGTTAAGAAAGGATCACATTTCATTATATCTAGTTTCTACCAACTATCATTATCCTTTATCTTGTTCATGGAGCCAAAAAGTCTAACAGTACAGCCTTGAGCACATTTTTTACATATCTTTTATTCTCATTATAATCTAAAATAGTAGCTTTTATTTGTGCAACAAATACCTTTTGTCTATTCTGATATCTAAACCAGATATGCTAAATTGGACTATATTGGATAGAGAGATACAAAAAACTCTTAAAAATGAATTTTAAAAGCCTAGAGCTTGCTAAAACTGGGAAATACATGAATATGTCGGTCCAGCACATGCCGATGGATTTTAAAAGCCACACGAGTAAGCATGTATCTCCCTTTGTGTGCACAAATGAAAAGTACCAAAAAAGGGTGGGGGTGGGGGCATCCTCTAGGCAGGACATGGGCATTCCTGGATTTCAACTTCAAATTTGCGCATACATACTTATACCCATAGGTGTGCACTGGGGTTCCCTGCTGTGTAATTTTACTTCTGCTATGGAGGACGTGTAACTAGCCCTCCAGCCACTCAATAGCCCTTTTGGACCCACCGCTTGGGAATTAGCAGGTGAGACAGGATGGACAGAGGTCGAGGACAGGCGATGACTGTAGAACAAGGATGAGACATAGGCACTTGGAGACTTGGGCGAGAAGAGGCACTTTGAGACTTAGGCAGGCACTGCCCCTCAGGGCGGCCTACACAGCCCCTGTGGGTTGGTCGTGGACCACCCTGTCCCACTGTGTGCCCTACACAACCTGAAGAGGCTGGTCGCGGACCATGCAGAGTGCTGTACAAGCACAGGACTGAAGCTCAGGACAGAAGACGAATCCGGGCAGCACTTGAAGACAGATCCAACCGGAAAAAAGGCTCCAATGACCGGAACAGGACTCAAGCTCAGATTCAGACACGGATTCGGGGAAACTCAGGATGTCATCCTGGAGGTGGAATCTGATGGTGAGTCAAGGCTAGAATACCCGGAGCAAGGAACTGGAGGAACAGGGACAACTTGTCACAGGAACTGAAGTACTGGGACAACTGGAGATGAGGACCAAAGACAGGACCATCTGGAGATAGGAACATCAAGGCAAGAGAAAGACAAGGATGCAGGATCTGATGAGAGACCAGGAACCACAGACGAAGACAAGGGAGCTCCCACAGACCTTGAAGGAGAGACGATGGACCTCGGAGCCTCCTGGATGAAGAACTGGAATGGAGCATCCAGGAGCAGGCAAGCTCCTTGCAAAGGCCATGAGGAACTGAAGAGAAGCCCTTTTATAGGACTGAACATGGGATAAGGAATGACATCACAAGTTGGAGTCGTAGGGCTTTTCCTGCCACTGGCCCTTTAAATACAGAAGAGAGGTGCGACCACATGACTAAGCAGGAGCTAGGCCAGGATGGAGTCAGCATCAGCGGCGTCGGTGGCACCCTGGCCATAATGGAGGAGAATGGCAGCGGCACTCCTGCCGCGAGGAGGCCAGCGACATCAGCGGCAGCTCTCCCACTGCAGAGAGGCCCCAAAAGCGGTTCCTGGCCGCATGGGAAGGCCAGGGTGATGGTGGCACCCAGCTGCAGGAGGAGGGCAACACAAAGGAGGCTCCATGCCGCAAGACAGGGCTAGCGAGGCTTCAGTAGCGGCACCCCCACCATGAGAGGGCAATGGCATCGAGCTGGAGAAAGGTGAGAGGCCGCTCACTGGCTTGTCCCGTGGCGGCATTGTAACATTGTGAGTCTTTCCTCACTCCAAATGACATCAAATCTTCATTGAGGTATACTGTGCTGTTCGTACGTCACTCTGCATATAAAAGTGGCCCCAAAACCCTAAACCACCACCAAAACCTCACCTCAAGTTATTAACTGACCCTCCTATAGTGATATAAATTGTTGAATACTATGATGACCTTATAAAGAGTCTCTCTCTCTCTCTCTCCCAAGAAAATAAACTTTAATGCACCCTACAATACTACCTATGCACAGTACAGTATTTCAAAAATTATCATAGACATGCTCTTTTTTTCTTATCACGGGCATTATTCATGTGAAATGATAGCATTTTGATGAATCTAGGGGTTAGTTTCTTCAGAAACAGTTCAGCAACATGAATGGCCTTTAGAGTATCCAGAGAGCAGACTCAAGCTGGACTTAGGCAAATCTCATATAAACTTCTTTATTTAATGACAAGAAATAAAATAAAAGCAGCTTTGCTATTCTTCGCAGTTCACAAAAGGCAGAATTACAATTTATTGTTCAGCATTATTCTCTTTCTCTAGGCTTCCTTCTCTCTCCTGGGCCTCTTGTTTTCACCCAGACCTGGCTAGTTATACTTCTTTCCTAGGGACCTGCACCCAGGACCAGGATTCTCTGTTGTATTAGTTTAAGTTTGGCCGAGCCAGATATCTGGAGCAAGTCTTTTAAGGTGTTCTGGGTTTTTCTATATTCCCCTTTATGAAGAGTTGAAGGAATTATTCAAGAGTTGTTTTTTTCTACTGACTCAAGTTCCGAGGCTCCCACTTTAGATGACCATTTTCCGAGGAGGTGTTGTTAACTTATTGCGGCTGCCAGCTTTCTAAGGGCTAGATTCATCAAACTATCGCATGCAATAGGAAGAGGGGCGTGTTTTATGGTAATAGTGCACATTGGGAAAAATAGGCTATCTTAGCGTTTCACATAGGTATTACTGCAGAGTACGATAACTTGATGAACTGTCAACCTGGGTAACATCAAGCTAGGTTGAGAGAACATTGTACAAATCTCATCTTTGTGTTTCCTCACTCCGAAGGTCATCAAATCTTCACAAGAGTGCACTGTTCTGTTCGTACGTGTCACTCTGCATGTCAACATGGCCCCTAACCCCTACACTATTGCCTAAACCTCACCTTGAGTTACTAGGTGGGCCTCCTATAGTAGCATAAATAGCTGTTTTCCTAGCGTGTAGCAGATGGACTCATTACAAATGGGTATAGTGTGCTCGTCCTAGCAGTTGGAGACGGATCTGACGTCAGCACATGGTACATATACCCCTGCAGGAAGTGCAGCAACTAGGTAATTTCCGTCTCCAAAGCAGTTTGGAGCTACCTTACGCTCGCTGAGCGTTTTTCCAAATTATAACGACAAGGTCCCATCCTCCACGAGAATCCAGCTCAATTCTCTCTTACGGTCTGGCCATTGAGAGGGCTAGACTGAAGAAAAGGGGATACTCTGGGCAGGTAATAGACACACTCCTCCGAGCACGCAAGTTCTCCACATCACTATTTGAAGCCTGGTGCGAAACTTGCAGCACCAATCCGCATGCCGCTAACATCCTCATCATTCTGGATTTCCTGCAAGATGGACTTCAGAAGGGTCTGTCCCTCAGTTCAATCAAAGTTCAGGTGGCAGCGCTATCCTGCTACGGCCCCAGGAGTGCCAGCAACAGCATTGCCACACACCCAGACGTTTCATGTTTCCTGAAAGGAGTCAAACACATTCGCCCGCCACTGAAGTGGCCAGTGCCCCTGTGGAACCTCAACCTAGTCTTGGAATTCCTAGCGGGACCCGCCTTCAGACTCCTCTGGGGCCTGTCCCTCCGTTTGTTAACCTTGAAGATGGTGTTCTTGCTGGCCGTATGCTCAGCACGCCGCATCTCAGAGCTACAAGCGCTGTCCTGCCACGATCCGTTTCTCAGAATCACTCCAGGGGCTATCCATCTTCGCACAGTTCCTTCCTTCTTACCCAAAGTAGTCTCACACTTCCACCTTAACCAAACCATATCCTTGCCAACCACGGAAGGTTTGAAGAAGTCAGAAGAAGGTCGAAGACTGCGCCATCTCGACATCGACAGGCTGCTGTCCAGATACCTGGAAATGTCGGAAGCAGTACGAAAGACGGACCACCTGTTCGTCCTTCACAGTGGGAAGAAGCAAGGAGAAGCGGACTCACGGGCGACTATTGCTCGCTGGATCAAGGAAGTTATCAAGGCGGCCTACGTAGAAGCGGGAAAACCACCACCTCTACGGGTCAAGGCTCACTCTACCAGAGCCCAAGCGGCCTCCTGGGCAGAAACTAGGATGCTGTCGCCTGCAGAGATATGTAAAGCGGCAACGTGGTCCTCCCTCCATACCTTCTCCAGATTCTACCGTCTGGACGTCCAGGCCAGGGAGGATACAGCATTTGCAAGGGCAATCCTAAATGGACCTCGGGCAGCCTCCCACCCATTCCGGGAGTAGCTTTTGTACATCCCATTTGTAATGAGTCCATCTGCTACACGCTAGGAAATGGAGAGATTACTTACCTGATAATCTCGTTTTCCTTAGTGTAGGCAGATGGACTCAGCATCCCGCCAGGCTGCCGATAGATATGGGGTTTCACCAATTCGAGGTAAGCCATGTTTTTCTTACATAGGGCATCCACCCTACCGGGTGTCGACGCCTTCCGGTTGAGAACACTGGCGGTCTCCAGCTACTATCAATCGGTCAGGTTAATCACGTTTGGTTAATCAATTGGTCAGTCATACATATATCCATGAAGCTTTTGCAAGGAAGATTACTGAGTTGCTGCACTTCCTGCAGGGGTATATGTACCATGTGCTGACGTCAGATCTGTCTCCAACTGCTAGCACGAGCACACTATACCCATTTGTAATGAGTCCATCTGCCTACACTAAGGAAAACGAGATTATCAGGTAAGTAATCTCTCCATTACTATGGTGCCACCCCCAGAGGCTCTCTTTCTCTCTCAAAATGCTATTTGCGGAAAAATCACAAAGGTTTGATGGAATCTTGTCCCAAACTCCACCCCCTTTTCCAAATTAGCATCGCACTGTGCGTTATGGTGTTTTTTGCATACGAAAAGGCCATAATGCGAGTTGGAAAATAACCCCCTAAGCTGGCTGTGAAACATCAAACTGCCTATTAATGAGCTGCTTAGCATGGCTTTGCAAAATTCATACATGAAAATCGCATGCAAAGTAGCTAATTGTAATAGGGAGGGAATCTGGGCAGGGCTATGTAAAATATTGTGTATATTGCACAGTATACGCTGTTTAACGTGAATTAGAGCCCTATTGAGGTTTGATGCATCTCCCAGTTAGCCGGATACAGCTGAATATTGGCTAAGTTATCCAGATAACTTTGCTCCATCCCAGAGTGCCTTTTTCCAGATAATGACTTATCTAGATGAAACTTGGATTGTTGAAGAGGAGGAATATATTTAAACCCCAATTTTGGCTGGCCAAGTTTTTGACTTAGGGGGTCATTTATCAAAATGTGCTAAGGCTTTTTCCACATGCGTTAAGCGCTTAGCGCATGCGAAAATGTGTTTAACGCATGCGATAGCACCATATCTTATGGTGCGATGCAAATAAGGAGGAGTGTGGGCTGGGTTTGCCTGGCTGTGAAGAGCTATCGCACAGACTTAATGCTGATTTTAACAACACCTTTTTGAATTGCATTAGCTGCCGTGACGTAAGGTGTTATTGCCTTGTGTGATGGAGGGAGAGAGAGAGAGACAGACAGATTGGCCATAATGTCATCTCCCTAGATGAGGTATTTGTATCCCTATGGTAGGCCCACCTAGTAATGCGAGGTGAGGTTTAGGTATCCATGTAGGGGGTTAGGGGCCCCTTTGACATTCAATGTTAGATGTACGAACAGAACAGTAGTCTCTTGTGAACATTTGATGACCCTCGGAGTGAGGAAACTCATTCCAAGATGAGATTTGGGCAATGTTCTCTCCACTTAGCTTGATGTTACCCAGGTAGAAAGTCCATCAAGCTAGGTTGAGAGAACATTGCCCAAATCTCATCTTGGAGTGAGTTTCCTCACTCCGAGGGTCATCAAATGTTCACAAGAGACCACTGTTCTGTTCGTACATCTAACATTGAATGTCAAGGGGGCCCCTAACCCCCTACAGTGATACCTAACCCTCACCTCGAGTTACTAGGTGGGCCTACCATAGGGATATAAATACCTTTCTAGGGAGATGACATTATGGCCAGTCTCTCTCTCTCTCTCCCTCCCTCCCTCAGGAGCTTAAAACTACTAAACATGGTCTCCCCAGTGATTATATGTAGGAAATACAACAGGTCTGGCTCCTATCACAAAGTCTAATAATGTTATCACAATTTGCACTAACTTGGCTCTTCACATAGGTAATTAGCACAATAAAATGAATATTTGCATAAACCACACCCCTTTTGCTATCACATGCAATACTTACCGCATTTTGATAAATCCAGGCCTTAGACAAGTTTTTTTGAATATAGACCTAAAAGTGTTTTCCTTTCTGTTGCTCATTATCTTTAAGACCGTTTTTTGTTTTTTTTTGTCATTCTTATACAGGCAGGAAAGATTCATTTTGGCTACGTCTATGGCATGAGTACTTTTGGATGCCTAGGAATACATGCTTTACTGAACCTGATGAGTATAACACATGTCTCATATGGATGTGTCGCAAGTGTGCTGGGTTACTGCCTGTTACCTATGGTTATTCTGTCCAGCTGTGCAGTATTCTTTTCACTACAGTAAGTATCTGTGGTTCATGCTTACTACATTGCTATGCAGAAGATGTAATCTGTCTACCTTAATCACTTGTATCAGAAAATGGTAGCAGTGAGCACAAATCTTCAAGCCCATTGATTTTCTTATTGAGTCTATGTGCATGAAACTTGCATTACTTCCAGTTCTAGCTGCCCCTCAGATGAGATTTACAGTGTCTCTAATGTTAACCAGCCTAGAGAACATAATTGTAGACAGCTTAAAAAGAACACAGTAGGATCTGTCTACTTCATGATCAACTTTTTCCTCAGCTTTCAGTAATAAGATTATCTTTTTCTCTCTCTCTGCTCAAAATAGGAGTTACCCAGGGACCTCCCATTTGACCATGTAACTCCCATTCTTTTCTATAGAAAAAATATATTTTTATTTTCTTTTTTTCCTATGGAAAATCATGGGAACTCTCACATGACAATCTTTTTTCTTTTACTATGTGCAATTCGATTGGAATGGAATCATAAAAAAAGGTCTCAAGAAAGAACTGGGAAAAAATTTCCATCTTGGACTCCTCTCACTACATTTAAAAAGATAGTAACATGACTGTCACAGCATGTGTGGTCTGGGAGGGCCAGCTGGCGAAAGCAGGATGTCACTCTGCATAGCTGAAAGACATCCTATGCTCATTTCTTACAATTAATTACAGCCAGTATAAGAGAGGTAGATAGGGGATGGGGCTTTGCTTTCCCCTAGGGGTGGTCTTGGCCCCAGCAGGATGACTTATTGCCTTGGTGACTTTGATTTTTGCCGCTACTCACTAAATAACACACTAGTTAACTGGATTCTGCAAACCCTCCCCAGCTACTAACTTTTCAATATCCCCTTCTCTTAGTCTTCAAATTCCAGAGATGATTCATTTTGCAAAGATTTGCCACAGATCATCATCAGAATGGAATAGAGAGTGCTGTGCTCACTTACACCGATGTTCACCAATTGTGCCTCCTCTGCTCCTGCTGCCATCTTGCACTGAATCAACCTTTTTTTCCCCCTTGTTCCATACTTACAGTGGGAATGGGAGAAGCTGGCAGCTCTTCCAGATTCTCAGCCAACCCTGAATCTCTACCTGATTTTTCTAGAAAACAATAATGCCTTCTGAGTTTGGTAGGAGGGTCCTGGTCCTCATCCTATGTCTCTCATCTTTGCTACTTGTGATTGCCCCGGGTCTCTCTGGAGAAAGAATAGCTTTTCCTCTCCCTCCACCTAATCTGTCTGTTTATGCCAGTGACATGATGGAATTTATTCAAATAGATCACTAGTGAGTAGGGACATTTAGTGTTAAATCGTTGTACACCCTAGTGTGAATACATACACACAGCAAACCAGATAATCATTTATGTTACAATCAAAAGCCAATGAACTGTTGATGCTTGCCGAGTATGTACATTGTGTGTGCATGAGTCACATGCTGAATAATTAGTACTGTGTCTCAAAATTGTGCAAACCAAGTTTCAGGTTTTTATATTTGCTGGACTAATTTTTGCCCAAAATCTTAAATCTGGCCCACTGGTGGGAGGAGGGGATTAATGTGGGCTTTAACACGGTACATTTCTGCAATGTTGTAAAGAATACAGCAGGTAAATACATTCATAGCCACTTTTTCAGAGGAATATTTTAAGGCCCCCTCTAAGTGACTCAAAAACCTAAAACAGCTTTTTAATACTTCAAATACCCACTTTATTTTTGAGCAAATGGATGCTTGTGCTTTGTTGTACCTCCTGACCATTCAAGTCCTCAGCACAGTTACCAGAGTGAGGATTCATGGTTGACACCCACTTCCTATGTCATCTAGGAGGAAACCATGGCAAAAGTGAGCTGCATTGAGATTCCTAGGTATTGACTGGCTCACCATTTATGCTGATATTTTTTGAGGATATCATTCTTACCAATTACCCTGGTACAACCCTGCATCCATGATGATGGCAGCAAATAAGTGTGTATGTGTGCCAATTTGGTTTCAGGCATGTATATTGCCTCAAACTGCCTCTTTTAGGTTTGCATGGCTTAGCTAGGTGAACACTGGATGTAAAATAAGAAAGATGTGGAGTTTGAGACTTAAGGATAGATAAGATAAAGTAATATTTACTTTGTAGGCACTAGCCCCCATCTGTTGTAACAATCGTCCTTGAAGTGGTCAAAGAGGGTGGAGTGCCACAGAAAAAAAGGAGTCATGGTAGGACCCAGGATATCTGACCAGCATATATAAAATTTGCATGTGCAGATCACACACCCCTTGCACATTCATGAAATGAAAGGATTTTCCGTTCTGAAAGGCCTCTTCTCTTTCAAGAAGTACTAGGAATAGCCTAGTGGTTAGAGCAGTGGGCTATGAACCAGGAGACCAGCATTTGAGTCCTGCTATCGCTCCATGTGACCTTGGGCAAGTCACTTTACCCTCCATTGCCTCAGGTACAAAATCAGGTACCCTCCATTACCTCAGGTACAAACTTACCCTCAGTACCTGAATGTAAACTGATGTGATATCTCAGATCAAATGTCAGTATATAAAAAATAATAAATAAATATATGCTTGCAATCTATCGCACCTATCATGTTAAGTAGCCTGGCAACATCATAAAAACTTTTTTGAGGTCTTACTATTTTTGCCTGTGATCAGAATATTAAATGTATATCGCAACTCATCGATGTAGGGCTAGCAGGACCTGGTAACATCTGGAGAAAGTGCTTTTCTCCATCCTAATATCTGCAGTTCTAATGGCTTCTGAGCTGAAGCAGTAATGTGGATTACCTTTTCCTCTGGACCTGAACATATATGGGTGCAGCAGTCTCCTTGCTGTGCTCTGCTGCTCCTGGTCTCCTCCTCTATCAGTGCTTTCTCCTTCCTCTTTCTACTTTTCTCCCTCTCAGCTTGTTCCCTATACTTCCACTTCTTATCCCCTAGTGTCTCCTCTATGGCTTCTTCCTGTGCATCTTTCATTCTCTCCTACTCCTCTTTTCCACTTCTGCAACAGCTCCTCTTGCTTCTGTACTCACATGCCCTCCATTTTGGAATTCTATACTCAAATGTCCTCCATTTTGAAACCCACAGAGCATGCTCACAGCTGAACCCTTTATACAGCTTGTGAACTAAACATTTAATACCTGATCCAGGGCTGGTTTAAAAATGTATATGTGAGAGTATGGGTGCTAAACAGCATATCATGCTATTTAGCATGTACTAATTTGATATGAATGTATACATTGATTTTAGTGATTGCACGCTAAAATCTTTTCAGACTAGTATAGCATGCATGCTAGGACCTTAGTGCAAAGTACATTAATTTTTTGTACATGCTAAATGGCCTTAACGTGCCTATAAGCTGTTACTGTAGAAGTAGGCAACTCCGGTCCTGGAGTGCTACAAACAGGTCTGTTTTTTAAAATATCAGCAATGAATATACATGAGGTATATTTGCATGCACTATCTCCATTGTATGCAAATATATCTCATGCATACTCCTAGTGGATATCCTAAAACCGAGACCTATCAGGGGCACTCCAGGACTAGAGTTGCCTACCCCTGGTTTAGTGCATAGGTTACAATATATAATGATATCATTTTTCTATTTATTGTATATATTGTTTCTATCTAAAACATTTTGAAGACTGATGGAATAATTATTATGACAGAGGACTAAGGCATCAATGCAGTTTCCTATTTTAATTTAAAAATGTTTTTCCTTTTTTAAGGATATTCCTAAAAACCTAACATTTTTATATTAATAACTCCAAGCTCAGAAGATATCGCTTGAGTGTAAAAGTAAAACAATTAAAATTAAAAAGGTAGCACTGACATTCTAAATATTTCTGTTCCAGGTTACTTATATTTTGGTCAGAAAACATACTTTTTTCTTCTGAGCTCAAGAGGGTAAAAACTGCCTAGTTTTTGTTTCATCATCTTCCATTTCATCACATAGAAGCTCCTCTGGGTGGTTAGAATTAGGTTAACCTTATAAAATATATTGTAATGTTACAGTATCAAGCTGTTATATCAATCCATTTTATTCTTTACTTGAGCTCAGCAGTTTTATCTAAACATTAGAGGAAAATAACGTAATTAAATGCATGTCACAGGTCAAGAAATTAAAGTCCAATGTTTCGAAGAGAATGATAAAGAGAATATATACAGTATGTGTATACCTTTCAATTCATATATTCCTAAAGAGAATTTTTACAGTTAAGGATCAGAAGTAGATTAGGAACTGTAGAGCTCTTTGGTAACATTTATCCAATCACAGATATTTTTTAATCATACTTAAGGAAAGTATCTAAAATTATTCTCTTTTTCAGTAATAGCCTGTGTGATTTTAGTTCCAAATAAAAAGTTAACCACATGCACAAAATAGGTCTAGTAAGCAATATTGTCTTGTTTGAAACATATTTCTGAAAACTGGACACTCCAGCTCAGCTCTGTGTCATTAAGAAATTCACTTCGTTTATTTATATATTCTATTCTGAAATATCCAAATAATTGTTCAGTGCGGATTCCAATAAAACTTTCATAAATTACTGAAACAGAACATATAACTAAAAACAAAAATAAAAACATCATCTAAAAATATCCTCACTCATATATGGTTAAAATAAATATTAAATATCCACACATCCAAGGAGATGCAACATAAATCAATGAGGTCCAAGCGTAAGTCAGTTTATAAAGAAAAAGAACTTCAAATTTTTATTTTGATTTAATTTAAATCGGCAACTCCATTGCTCATCTGTCAAAATTATACAGTTCTCGATAGGGTCCCCCGACACGGACCCCGTGTTTCGCCAGACGGCTGCGTCAGGAGGGACAGTAATCGATGAAAATTTCAACAACTTGTATGCAGAGCCACGTTTAAACAATTGACACGGCAAGCAGAGCATACAAGTTGTTGAAATTTTCATCGATTACTGTCCCTCCTGACGCAGCCGTCTGGCGAAACACGGGGTCCGTGTCGGGGGACCCTATCGAGAACTGTATAATTTTGACAGATGAGCAATGGAGTTGCCGATTTAAATTAAATCAAAATAAAATTTGAAGTTCTTTTTCTTTATAAACTGACTTACGCTTGGACCTCATTGATTTATGTTGCATCTCCTTGGATGTGTGGATATTTAATATGTGGAGTGTAATTTTGCCTGCTCCATTTTTTTGTTTTTTAAAATAAATATTAACAATTATGGGTGTAATGTAGGACTGATTCAAAACCAAGGATATTTATATACCGGTGTGAAACTTAAATTGTCAGAATCCAACTTGTTGAGCCAATAAAAGAAAGCACTCATGAACATCCTACAACTTAAAATTCTGAAGAGCTGGGACAAAAAGTAGATTTTGCCCTGAAGAATGCAGAAAATGAGCAGAAACACTCTACAGTAAAATAGTCTTCAAACAATGTAGATTCTCACTGTGACTATCTTATGAATAGTGAGCATTTTGATCCGAAATCATTGTTAAATTTGTAAATGCCAGTGATCAGTCTGGTAGCTGCATTTTGTATTATCTGTATAAAACAAAACAAGGTATTTGGAAGTACAACATATAAAGCATTACAATAATCCAGCTTAGTTTTGACTAATGCTCTTAGTTGTAAAATTGGTTCTGGCTACCATGTGGGATCTAAAATTTAATTTAGAATCAAGCAAAATACCCACATTTCTCACCTCAGTCACAATAGGTTGCTACACTCCAACAATAACCAAACACATCATATTTATTTATTTAGTGATTTTTTTATATACTGCGGCACGTTAATAACATCACCTCGGTTTACAATAAACAAAAAAACATTAGCAACAAGCTTTACAGACAATATGAAATAATGCGAACGTATTATATATCAATTAAGAACAAACATAGTAACAGAGAACGATAAAACTAATGATAATATTCCAATGTTCAAGGTCATTTTAGTAGTAAATGGGAGGTAAGAGGTCATAAAGTAAAGTTTATTGCGTGATACCCAAAGAACGACAGACTTATCTATGTTTAATACCAAACTATTTACAGTCATCCATTGGTTTACCTCTTTTAAACATCTAGTAAGCAGTGCCACATGAAGGCTGCCATCTGCTTCACAGGGTACAACAACTGTTTATCTTCGGCATGTATATAATAGCACACCTCTAAATTTTCCAGAATCTTAAACATTGGCTGAAGATACAAATCGAATAATGTCGATGATAAAACAGAACTTGAGGGACTCTGCAAGTCATCCTTTTCCAAGAGGACCTTTATCACCAATGCAAACTTCTTCTTGTTTTCTCTCTTCTTGTTGATTATGAACTTGTTTTCTATGAGAAAAAAAAAGAGCAGTGGTGCCCATCCCAAATGATTGAAGGAGTGAGTGCAATAATAGTTTTACAACTAATCATATCAAATGTAGCTAATATTACTAATTGCACTAATAATGCCAGTGCACTTCTGTCAATAATGAGACAAAGAACGTCCAACAATGAGACCAATAAAAACTCAGTGCCATGTGCTTTTTTGAATGTTGTATTGTTCCACAAACTCTTCCAGCTGCTTCAATACATACTTTTCCAAGAGTTTAGACAGATTAGGAAAATTTGAAATAGGCCTATAATTTGTTAGTATATTTGCTGATAGCTCTGTTTTCTTTTGCCCAGGTTGTACTGTGGCCTTTTTTGAACTTCTTGGGTTCACATCCCTCTTTCAGCAACATATTGATAATATTTACTAATATATGGTAAGGTACAGACTGAAGTTTTTGAATAATCCAAAAAGGACATGGATCAATTTGACAATTTAGAAATTTCTGCATGGGAAAGTGATTCAAATTGAAAACTTACAGATGGAATTGTACCAGCTTCAATATCAGTAGCATATTACTTGTAGACAATAATGCCTGCAAAGTTTATTTATTTATTTATTTAGTTAAAGGCTTTTATATACCGGAGTTCATGTACTGGTACATATCGCTTCGGTTTACAGAGAACCAAAAATTGGAAATTACAGCAAACAAAATAAATGAATGAATACATTGAACATGGAATACATAATAGAGAATAAAGAGAACCTCAAGAAAGGCAAAACATCCAAACATAAGAACAAGCCTAGTATCAACTCAAACACAGAGTAAAAGAGTATAAAGAGTATCATCTGGAACAAGTAGATATTTGGGCCTTTGCCACAGACATTCTAACCTCCGACCTTTGATCCGGGGGTGGTCTAGTCCAATGAAGTAATAAGAGCATAAATACGGATAATAGTCAAAGCTGTAGTATTAGGTGGTAAAGACTTTAAGTAAAGGCTCTTGTGAAGAGCCGCCTTCAGCTTTTTCTTGAATGTTCGCAGACAGGGTTCTAGGCGAAGTTCCGGGGGGAGAGTGTTCCAGTGCAACTCAAAATACATGACTATAGGCTCGACATCTACATAAAAGAAATCTAAGTTCTCTGGCTTTATTTTACTTATTTTTTTTAGCAACTTTTATCTCCCTCTCTATTGTTAAATTTTTGTGACAGGGACTAGGTTACATAGCTAGCATAGTTTAATTGAAAGACGACATCAACCCATTGAGTTCAGGCTTCTCAGAAAACTAGGTGATGATGTCTTATTGTGGATTGGTAACTAGTTAAAAGATAGGAAACCCAGTGTAGGACTAAATGGTCATTTTTTTCCACTGTAGAAAGGTATGCAGTTGTGTGCACCAGGGTCCTCCACTAGGACCTGTGTTTTATTTATTACTAATCTGGAAAAGTGATCAACAAGTGAAGTGATCAGATTTGCAGGTGACAAAAAAACATTCGCAGGCCATGAGGAACTGCAGAAAGATCTTGAGAAACTGGGAATCTATAAGGCAGTGTGAGGCAATACCCCCTAGTGTTCTCCTATTTACTTGTGCAGGACCAGGCTAGATTCCTGGTCCACCTTAAATTCCTTAAGGAGAGTATGCTCTATGGGCGAGATCTTACGAGGCAGGTGGGGCTCAGAGGGTATAACCAGAGACTGGGGAATAACCAGGCCAGGCCCAGATTTCCAGGAGGAAAGCAGCTCCTGTAACATATCATCATCCAAACACTGCGAATACTGAGGGAGGCAGTACTGAACTGTAAGAGAGAGTACATTGTTCTGAAGGGAAGATAGTCTACTCTTGTGTATGTGTGAAGCTGTAATAAAGATATGCTGTTTTAAGAAAGGCTGGAATCAGACTTATTTGTCTCCAGGCCTGTGGGAATCACCGCTCGGTCCCACATGCAGATAAAATTTAATATGTACAAATGCAAAATAATACACTAGGAAAAAATAATCCAGACTATATATATATATTAGAAGTAACCACCCAGCAAAGGGATTTTGGAGCCACTGAATAGAATACATTGAAAACCCCAGGCTCACTGTGCTGCAGCTGTTAAAAATGAAAATAGAATGTTAGGAATTATTTAAAAAGGAACGGAGAATAAAACTGTAACTTTCATAATGCCCCTGTATACATCTATCGTGCGACCCCCATCTTGCATATCATGTGCAGTTCTGATCACCCCATCTCAAGAAATCACATTTATCTATCTAATTTTTTTTTTTAAGTATTTCTATTTTGCTGTCTTCAATAAAATGGTCCAAAGTGGAGTACAAGATATAGCTGAATTAGAAAATGTACAGAGAAAGGCAACAAAAACGTGTAAGGGGATGGAAAGTTTACCTTGTAAAGAAAGGCTAAACTGCTTACGGCTCTTCATCTTGGAGAACTGATGCCTGAGAAGGCATATGCTAGAAGATTATAAAATGATGGATTAGGATGGAACAAGTAAATAGGGGATGGTTATTGACCGTTTCAAATAGTACTAGGATTGGGGGGACACTCCATGAAACTAGCAGATAACTGATTTAAAAACAAATGGAGGTGAGTACTTTTTCACTTACAATTTAGCTATGAAATTTGTTGCTAGAGGATGTGGTCAAGGCATCTAGCATAGCTGAGTTTAAAAACAGTTTAGCCAAATTCCTGAAGAAAAAGTACATAAACAAGCAGGTAAGCTATGGGAGAACTATCGCTTAGCCCTGGGACTGGACAGCAAGAAATGATCTACTCTTTGGGATCTGCCAGGTACTTCCTAATGACCTGGATTGGCCACTGTCAGAAACAGATGCTAGGCTTAATGTTCCTTTGGTCCTACTCAGCATGGCATATCTTATGTTCTGGGAATTATCCATATTCAAACTTTTTTTTTTTTGTTTCTGGCCATCCAAGGGCAAACAAAAAGCATGTTAAATGTAAAGCTCCCTCACCATCGGGAGGTGAGGTCAGCTGAGCAGGGGACATGGTAGAGAGATAGAACGTCCTGCGTCACAGCCACGTGATCGCAGGGACTTGTAGAGAGAATACTTTGAGGTGTCCCGAGGAGCGGGGCAAGAGACATAGTTCGGGGGGGGGGGGGGGGGGAACACCCAGTACTCAGGTAGAACTGGAGACTCAAGTACCAGAGTTGGAGCCTCCGACAGAGGAGCGCTAGACAGTCCTCGAGGAACGGGTAGCGCAAGACAGGAACTTCTGGAGAAGTGCAGCGGAGACTGTCGAGGGGCGAGACAGCGTAGAGATAGAGGCTCTGGTATGATGACAGAGGCTGACCCGAGGAGCGGGGAAACCAGAGTCTAATCTCCGAAGTAGTGACCTAAGCTGCCCCGAGGAGCAGGGCTGCTCACTGTGGAATCTCTGGTACAGAAACGTAGACACTGCCCCAAGGAGCGGGGAGGCACAGAGTACAGTCTCTGGTGTAGAACGTAGGCATTGCCCCAAGGAGCGGGGAAGCTCAGAGTACAGTCTCTGGTGTAGAACGTAGGCACTGCCCCAAGGAGCGGGGAAGCTCAGAGTACAGTCTCTGGTGTAGAACGTAGGCACTGCCCCGAGGAGCAGGGAAGCAAAGAGTACAGACATTGGTGTAGGCACTGCTCCGAGGAGCGCAAGTAGAGTCTCCAAGGCAGTAAGGTAGTTCGAGGGGCAATCCCCGAGGAGCGAGGAAGCTGGCAGGCAGGACCTCTGCGAGGCGCAAGGGCTACCCCGAGGAGTGGGGAAGGCTGGAGACGAGGCCTCCAACTGGAGCTCAAGCAGGCCCCTGAGGAGCGGGTACCCGAGCCAGAGTCCAGAGCTGCAGGAGAATCCAAGGCAGGACCCACGGGTCCGAGGAGACAGGAGCAAGCACCAGTAGGAGAAGGAACTCGTTGCCAAGTCAACTAGCATGGGCCAAGGGAGGTGCTTATGAATCCCAACCTCATGATATCATCAGTTGGGGATGTCTCTGAGGTTCCCGCCATTGGGCGTTTAAAGGTAGGTCTGGTGGCGCGTGCGCGCACCTAGGAAGGCCCGGTGTTGGCGTGGTGGTCGGTGGCATCCCGGCTGCCACGAGAAATCTTGAGAACCTGGAGATATACGGCGGTAGCGGCTAGCCCCAGCTGTGAGTTGACCCAGAGAGGAGAGCAGGGCAACACATGACGTGAGTTGAGTCGGTTGCAGCCGACTGCGACCGACGGTCATAACAAATCCTTTGTAAACTCATCAAAGCAAATGGAACACATCTCTCCTTCGGTAGCTATTAATTAGCATCTCAGTAACTTTGAATACTCTTCCTACTCTAGTTTAATAGCTTCCCTTCTCCTCTTTTAGCCCCGACCCTCAAAACCCTGCCGATCTATTAATCTTTAATTTATCACTTACACATCCTCCATACCTATCTTTGAAACTGAGAAGAGATTTCTATGGGGAAAACCATGATTCTGAGACCCGCCCCCTCCCCTGACATCATCGCAAACAGAGCCGGGCAGTTTGAAAGGCACCAAGCAAGCACCCCTTCGTGCAACCTTTGTGTTATTTCTTTAATATGCTCCTTGTTATACCTTTTGCTTAATTGTTAAGAACTTTGATTTTGATGGTTTTATTTTTGTAATCTCTTAGCCTCAGGTACAAAAATTTTAGATTGTAAGCCCTTTTAGGGGATAGTGAATTACCTATTGTACCTTATTGTAAACCGATGTGATATCTCTTTTTGAAATGAACATCGGTATATAAAAATCGTAAATAAATAGCAGAAGTAAAGTTACGTGGCAGGGGAAGCCGGCACGCACCTATGCGCATAAATATTTATGGGTCGATTTGAAGTTGAAATCCAGGAGCGCCCACACCCAGCCCCTTTTTAGAAATGTTTCATTTGTGCACGTAGCGGGAGATAGGCACGTGCACAGGTGGCTTTTAAAATCTGCTCGGCATGGGCCGGCCCAACTTGTGCACGTATCTCCTGGTTTTGGCGCATGCTAGGCTTTTAAATTCACCTTTTAAGTACATTTAGATTGGGGGAATGATTGAGAAGACTGGGTAATCTTTTTAAGACCAAATAATCACAGGCTTGCTGACAACCCTATTATACATATGTGTATACAGAACATTTTGTGTGAAACTGGTGTCATTTTAACTATTTTGGCACACTCTTTCTTTCTCTTGTGTTAGGATTATAGTTATTGTGAGATATTGTATCACTTTTTAATTTAGATCTATATTATAAGGAACAGGCTAATTCAGTCCTGGTTTTACCCTATTACATGTAGGGACTTGCAGCTCTGATCGTCCCATTGATTTGCCTAAGAAATCACAACTCCCTGCATGCAGTAGGATAAAAATAGGACTGGACTGGACATAGAGCCAGTTGGAAATCCTACCCATGAGACAATAGGACATCTGTTAAATGGGCCAGACTGCCAATGGCTGATTTTAAACCAACATGCTTTTAAACCAGTCAGGAGCAAGAGTGAACACTCCAAAAACCACAAAAAAAAAAATAAAAATTTTCATGGACAATAAAAAGGTGACAGATGTTCCCCAAGGACAATTTTCCCCTTTATTACAGGAAAAAAAAAAAAAGCAGGAGGATAGGCAGAGTGAAAATGATTTCAATAAGGTCAGGCATGATATTTCTCTAATTTAAATAAAAAAGATGTGTAGTCCCCTAGGATAAAAACAACTCTACAAAAGTGAACATGTGCAGCATGTGAAGTATGGCAGAGGAACCCATCAGTCTGATTCACTGATTACATTCTATTGCATGGTGCGCTCCTGAAAAGAACATTTGCTTCCATTTCTTCAGACAGTGGCATACAGCGCCTTTGTTATTTTTGGTTTTGTTATGCATTACTTGAACCAAGTCAGTTTTCTGGGGAGCATGAAAGTCTTTGTGAAGCAGATTGTTTTGAGAAGAGCACAGGCTGTATTTTTATCACCCCCCCCCCCCCCCCCAAACAGTCCTCCACAACAATGACTCAGAAAACTCCTTTTCACAATAGTTTCCAAATCTACTTACTGGAATGGGAATAAAGTGTCAGGCAAGAGTTCTCCACTGCACCAGTTTACTAAAGAGCTTCCTCTATTATATGTCTATGACAAATCTTGAAAATAAATAAATGAATACAACTAAAAGGAGGGACTCAAATACCTAAGTGTAATAAAAACACTTCTATCTATCTGTAATTCTTTTGTTTCTCCTGAGGTTTTAACTCGTCTCCTCATATTCCACACAAGAATACATTCAATACTTGAAAAGTCTAGTCTCCAGGTCTTGTGTAACTGAAGGGCTCTTGTCTGTTGTCTGCACACTTTTGTGCCACTCAGAGTGAATGAGGAAAGTCAGAAAGTGTAAATAATGCAGGTGCACTCCAGAACTCAAGGCCTACATGTATTACTTACACACACAAAGAAGAAACCTGCAGCACAGCAGACAGAGAGGTTTATTCAATAAAGGGTGCTTGCTAACTCTTGCTAAAATTGGATACTTAAAAAGTTTCATGCATTAAACAGTGGTGTTTAGATGGCATTCAAAAAAGAGGTTTTCTAAAATATTGTGTGAAAACGTTTGCATTTGCATACACTTATTGCATACTGAGGGCCTTATTTACTAAAGTGTGTTAACACCATGTGTTAAAGCACAATTTTAACAAAATAATAGCTAGATTTATCATTCTGCAATATTTATAACTATATTTATAGCAGAATGATAAGCCTTGGTAAAAAAAAATGGGGGGGGGGGACACAAAATTGTGCCGCTGTCTGCATCATGGTGGTGCATTTTTGCCTGCCATGGTTGTGGCCGGGTGCGGTGTTATTTCCTGCAGTGCTGCTGGTGATAATGTGGAAAACATTATCGCCCACAGCGTTGCTGGGCCATAACCCCACCCACACTCCTCCCCTTCCCCTAATTTAATAATACCGCTGTGATGCAGCCGGTATAGCGTCCGGTAGGGCGTTGTCACACGTGATAAGGCCCTAACGCCTGCAATAAGGCCACACTGTGTTTTTGAAAAATGAACCTGTTTATTTATTGCTGGATTTGCTAAACTACAGTGAGTACCAGATTTTAGTAAATCCTGTATTCTTTTGGCTAGCAACAGATAGACGTTACCTACAGTGGTAACATCTATATGCTACCAGACATGGGAGCATGAATTCCCAGTTCCCCAAGGCTACGGTCTTTACAGGGACAGCTAGCTCCTCTTTCCCCACATATTATAACCTTTCATGCACCACCACTTCACAGTCTGAACACCCCTCCCCCCCCCCCCCCCCCCCACCCACAACAAAACTTGCCCTCCTGGAGATTTCCTCTCTTCTCAACAGAAGCCCGGTCCCTCTCTATGAATACAAAATTCCAAATGATGTTGGCTGACCCGAGGCTCCCCTTTGTTCTGTTTGTGAGTGACAAAGTGAAAGCTTGGGTCAGTCAGCACCATTTCAACTTATCCCACGGCGGAGCAGGAGCAACTGGGGGCTGCTTCTGTCTAAGGGGGAGCCAGAGGCTTTTTAGTTAAAGAAGGGGAGGGGGACATGGAGGAGGCAGCATTTTTTTGAGTATTTAGTGGGGGAGTTTGTAGCCAGGGGGTAGAGTTCCTGGGGGGAAATCTGTTGGAGAGAGGGGGTAAGTGCCAGGAGGAGTGTTTGGAATCTGTGAGAGGGGGAGGAGGAAAAGAGTGGGTATATCTGTCACTTGGGGCAAGCTGCCCTTTTAGGGATCCCAAGGAAAATCCTAAGGGCTTCAGTAGGTGCTCAGTTTATCCTTTTGAGGCATAGATAATTTTCCATGGCGTAACAAGGTTTATCATGATTCACACATTAAGCCTTTTTAATATTAATGAGTTCTTTTCTGTACATTTGCATGAGGGGTGGGAGGGGAGTATCACTGCCTATGGGAAGGTTACTGACTATGCAGGAGGAGAATTACTGACTATTGAGTGGATTCTGTGAATTTAGGGGGGGGTTCTGACAATTGGGAGGTATTACTTCCTATTGGGGAGCTATTTACTATTGGGATGGGGATTTGATGGTGCTTGGGCAGGGGACACTTTTTCTTCACTTTGGTTAGGGAGGAGAGAAAATCCCATATGCCAACTGACCCAGCGTGAAAGGGCTGGTTAGCATAGGGAAATTTGGGATACAGCATGAATAATCAAAAGTTTAACACTTGGTCCAAGGCAGGTGTTAAGTGTTTGCCTTTACTGAGCCCATGGTAAATAACGAGTGGAAGGCTACATATCACTATTTACCATGGATTCTGTAAAGCTTCATTTGCATATGATGTACCCTCATTTACATGTGGGCAAGCACTAGGTTTAATTATTGGGAACATGAAGGGGACTGAAAGGAGAGCACTGTATCACTCTGTTGCCTGAGCCCTCATCTGCCCGGTGCCTGCTACAACCTTGTTCCCTGACTGTCCAGAGCGTCTGATGTCATCTTCCCAGGACATCAGGAAGGACTTTAAATTTCGATGTGCTGTGATGCGCAACCGCCACCAGCACACTGCCTAAGGTGAACGCAGCTTGTTTAGTTTTTTTGGACAATTGTATCTTTGGAATATTCTTTGCCTTTGTGGATTTTTTTTCAAGTAAGTGCTCTCCTCTTTATATTCACTTCTTTTGGTTGTTTTCCCATAAGGTCTTATGGGGAAGAAAAAGAAATTGATCTGTTTGTTGTCGTCCGTCCGTTCCCCCCCCCCCCCCCCCCCCCCCGATCCTTCAGTTCCCTCTTCGATGTCCCAATTGATCATTCTGGGATTTTTCCAACCTTCGAGCTTGAGCACTCCTTCAGGACTGGATCAGCTAGGCAGGAGTCTTCCTGTCGTTTCTACGAATTCCATCTCTCTCAGCCCTGACCTCCGTTCACCACCTGTACTAGAGCCTGCACCTCTGTCTGGTTTTCAGGTAAATCAGGAACTTGTACAAAATGCTTTGGATGATTCTTCTGTGGGGGGAGTTCCAGCTTCATCATCACCCCAGATTCTTACTGGATTTCTTACTCTTGGTAATTTGTAGCCTGTTAGTTCTTCTGGGAGACCTGAGCAGATCACTATGGAGTCACTCTGGTTTGTGATCAAGGGATTGGAACAATCGTTAGGGACTAGATTTGACAATTTAGCTACCACTATTGCTCAAATTCAAGATCAGATTTCTGGGCAAGACAAGGTTTTAAAGGCTACTTCACAGCGTATTTTCCTTCTGGAACAGAAATGTGAAACTTTGTTTAAAATTCATGTGACCTTGGTGAAGGGTCAAGAAGTTTGTCAATGTAGATTAGAAGCTTTTTTAGAGAATTATTCTATATGATTGCATTTGAGAATATTACATTTTCCTAAATCTGTTTCTGTATCCTCAATTGACTTGCTCAGGAAGTTTTATACTGAGGTCCTTAAAGTTCCTCAGTCTTCTATTCCACCCATTACTAAAGCTGTCACCAAGGCAGGTTTCTCTATCTCCTGATAATTCCTCCTTGCAAATTAATCCTTTAGATAATCTCACTACTTTGATTCAGGATTCTCAAATTGAAATTTCTGGTTATGCAACCTTACTTGTTGTCTTTGCCCTTGAATTTGTTTCAGTTCATTTATTTGTTTTCTAGGTAACAGCCTTTCATTCAATTTATTTCAAATGAAAAAAACATTTTTTTTGTCTTATTTATTCATTCATGTCCCATTAACATCAATGAGGGAAGCAATGCAGCCTATTTTGGACTCCCAAATTGGGGTTTTCTAATCAATTCTAACGAAACTTGTGGGTAGACGAGATCAGAAGGGGGTGAAGTGCACTCCAAGCACCACAATTGTGTCAACTTGACACCATAAGTAGCATGGATAGCCAAAAGAACCGTAATGGGGTAAAATGGTAAGAGCAGTGGCAGGAATTCTGCAAAGCAGTATGAGAAGAAAAAAGCAGCAAGACTAGCCAGAACATCCCAATGCTCCAAAAGGGCGGCAAATGGCACCAACAACAGTGGCATGACCTTCTCCAGGCAGCATGGAAGGGACAAAGTGGCACCAAATGTGGTATGAAGAGCTCAAGGGGAACATAAGAAGTGCCATGCTGGGTCAGACCAAGGTCCATCGAGCCCAGCATCCTGTTTCCAACAATGACCAGTCCAGGTCATAAGTACCCAGCAGATCCGTAATAGTTGATCTATTTCTTGTATCTTACTTCCAGGGATGAGTGCTTATTTTCCAAAGTCTACCTGCTTATAACTGCTTATGGACTTTTTCTTCAGGAACTCTTTTGAACCCCACTATGTTAGTTGTCCTGATCACATCCTCAGAAAACAGATTCCATAGTTTTATAATTAATATTTTTATTGAATTTCAACTTTACATACAGTTAAGATCCACCATTTAAATGTAAATTCTCCATGTGAAATACAAATTTATCTTCAACAAAGAAATCCAAAATAAATTATTCCAACAATCATTATGCAAAGAAAATAGAAATGCACATCTATATTAGTGGAGCAACTAATCAAAGAAATAAACAATAGGAAAATAATTGTCTGACCCTCAATTATTCTATCTAACTTCCCTACCTATAGGGCATAATTAGGGGTGTGAATTCAAGTATTCCCTTAACTGCTCTGGATAATTAAAAATATAGCGTGAATCTTGGTAAGTGATTATGCACTGACAAGGGTATCTTAAGATGAACTTGGCCCCCTTCTGTATAGCCTCTACTCTCATCCCTAGAAACCTTTTTCTACGGAGTTGTGTTACTCGGGCTATATCCGGAAATATTTTTATACTTTGCCCATAAAACTTTTTATCCTGGTTCCTAAAAAAGGACCTCAGAATTGCATCTCTCTCTGTCAAGAACACGAATTGGACTAATAATGTTGCTCTTTGTGAGATATTTACCTCAAAGGATTTTTCCAATATGTCTGTTAAGCTAATCTCTGATCCCATTTCTTCTTTTGGAATATTTAATCCTTGATCAGTATAAACAGGAAGATAATATATCCTCGATACTGCGGGAATAGAGGAATCTGTATATTTTAGTACATTTTTTAAATAACTACGGAACAAATCTAATGAGGAAATAAGATTTATCTTTGGAAAATTTAAAAATCTTAAATTTGTACTTCTTGTTTGATTTTCGATACTCTCTATTCTATCAAGGCATATTTTCTCAGATTTTATTAAGTTAGTTTGAACCTCACTGTTTTTATCTACCTTCTCTTTTACAATTTTAATTCTTCTATTTTTCCCACCTTCCGTTCTACTTCATGGTTCATTTGTAATGCTTGCTGGATTTTATGTGACATGTTATTTATAGATTTATGCATTTGTACAATCATTTCACCAATTTCTTTTAAAGAAAAATCTCTTGCAGTTAATACTTGAATTTCACCCTCCCCTTCCCCCATAGTGTCCTCCATATCAGGTATATTATCCCTTGATTCCTCCATTAACCTGGAGCCTTTTTCCACTAGGCCCACCGGAGACTCAGTTGTTTTTTCTGAGCTCCTCTGGTTAATGAGGTCTGAAGGGATTACAGATGTTACCATATACCTGGTTTGCGGAGATACAGGTCTTTCGGGAGCCCCGGGGCTTAATGATATTTCGATAGGCTTGGGGGTCAATTCTAGCTCCGCATTGAATCCCCCTGCAGCCATCCCCGAGGTTGAGGACCTTTTGAAACTTTCTTCTATACTTGTCTGATGTACACCTGGGAGTGGAGTTGAGGTTAATTCTTTAACTCTTGCTTTTCTTTTGGTGTGGGGCATCATTCAAGTTCGCGAAGAAAAGCACCAAATCGACAATTACCTCAAAAGTCTAGGATGTGTATCTCTGTGTGACCGCCGGATTAATTTAAGAAAAATAGCTGGTAAATACCTTACGAAGATCAGACTTCTAATCAATAACAAGTCCTGGCCTTCTCCCGCCTTCTCCGGCCTAAGCCGGCCAAAGCCGCGCGCGCCCCTTCGGCGCGCGCGGCTTAGGCGTGCACCGGCGGCAGCGTTGCGCCGCTCCAGCAGATCTTTTTATGCAGGGATGAGCCCTCCTCCTGCAGTCCAGGAACCAATTACCAGGTAATACGTCAAAGGCTTACCAGCCAGGAAAAACGAAGCTGAAATGTTCCGGCGGCAGCTCAACGCCGCTCCAGCAGATCTTTTTATGCAGGGATGAGCCCTCCTCCTGCAGTCCAGGAACCAATTACCAGGTAATACGTCAAAGGCTTACCAGCCAGGAAAAACGAAGCTGAAATGTTCCGGCGGCACAGATTCCATAGTTTTATAGTGTGCTAGGTGAATAAATATTTCCTATAATTTGTTCTAAATCTACTGGTTGCTAGCTTTACGAAGTGTCCCCTAGTTCTAGTGTTATTTGAAAGGGTAACTAACCTTTTCCTATTTACCCGTTCCATCCCACTCATGATTTTATAAATCTTCATCATATCCCAACTCAATCGTCTCTTTTCCAAACTAAAGAACCCTAAAATCTGTTAAGCCTTTCTCCATAAGGGAGCTTTTCTATTCAGTTATTTTTGTTGCCCTTCTTTGTACCTTTTGAAAATCCAAATACACTATAACAACTCACTTTTATCTGCATGTTTATTTACATTTAAAAAAAAATCTAGTCAATTGGTAAAGCAAGATTCCCCTCTGCAAAAACCATGTTGACTCTCGCCCATTAAACTATGTCTACCTGTGTGATTAGAAATTTTGTTTTTAAGAATAGCTTCTACCATTTTGCCCAGTACTGAAATCAGGCTCACTGGTCTATAGTTTCTCAAGTCACCAATTCAGCTGTTTTTAAAACTTGGCATCTCATTAGCCATCTTCAAGTCTTCTAGTCCCATGGATGTTTTAAATGATATGTTGCAAATCACCAAAAACAAGTTTGTAATTTCATGTTTGAGTTCTTTCAGAACACTTGGTGAATACCATCCAGTCGAGGTGATTTGTTATTCTTTAGTCTGTCAATCTTATTTACTTCATCCTCCAGTTTCACAGTGATTTTGTTTAGTCACTCAGCGTCTTCATCAAAAAATGTTTCCAATGTGGGTATGCCCCCAAAATCCTCCTCGGTAAAGACACAGGCACTGAATTCATTTAGTTTTTCAGCTATTTCCTTGTCTTCCATGAGCCCTTCTTTTAACTCTCGGTCATCTAGTGGCCAAAATGACTCCTTCACAGGTTTTTGCTTCAAATGTACATTTTATTTCTTGTTTTGACTTCTCTGGCAAGCTTATTTTCAAATTTTCTCTTAGCCTGATTAGCTATTTATTTATAGCAAATTTGCCAGTGCTTATGCTCTCTAATTTCCTCATTTCTGTCACAGGACAGGCAGGCTGCAGGCTGGACTGGATCTTTCTTTCTTTCTTTACAAGTACTTATTCTACAATTCATTACCAAAATACTGTTTGAAGAGGCTCACAATAATCTGAAACTGCAATCGTACAAGCAGTACTAATAGAGTTATAATGAACAAACTTCATAAGCAATTATCCAAAAACCAACATCATACGCATCATATAATTTAAAAGCAGTATAAAAAGAAAAGTTTTCTGTTTCTTTCTAAAACATTGATAGTCAGTAACCAATTGCATTCCTAATGGAGAAAAAGCACAATGAGAGGTTTGCTGTAAGCGCGTCTCTTTAGCACCAGGAATCGTTAATAACTTGACTAATAGAATGTAAGCTTTATTGTGAACAATACCAGTATATCAGAATGTTCATTCATATATTCATATGACATTCACCATATAGAATCTGGTGTACAAGTATTAAAATTTTAAAACAAATCCACGACTCAACAGGGAGCTAATATAGCTCTTTTAAAACTGGAGAAATGTGAGCAGATATCAGAAGCCAACAATCAACTGAGCAGCAGCAATGCACACACAACAGGGAATTGCAATAATCTAAGCAAGATAGCACAAAAGCTTGCATCATTGTGCTAAAGACATTCCTATCAAGTACATATTTTAATCTCCAAAATTTCCATAATTTAAAGAAACCCTTCTTTACCACAGTTTGCAGCTGAGGATGTGTGTGAACTCGGTATCTAATAGCACCCCTAAATACAGAGCAGCCACCTTCTGCAGGTTGAGCCCTTGGATTCAGAACTTATCTGGAAGCATGGCTGGTGCTGGAACATGTCACAGGCTGGGAGCTGGAAAACGGTACAGGCTGGGAGCGGGAACATGGTAGAGCTAGGAGCTGTTAACTGGATACAGGCAGGGCTAGAAGTAAGGCTGGAATCAAAGGCAGGGCCTAGGATAAAATACAAGGGACTGGACTGAGCAGGGCAAGACAAGGGCTGGACATGGACAGGACTGGACATAGACAGGACTAGACAAGGGCTGGACAAGGACAGGACTAGAACAGGCTACAGGAAACAAAATGGCCCAAACAGGGCACAAGGCTAGTTAGACAAACAATGAAGGTCAGAAGACTGCAAGATAGGACAGGAAAGCCTAAGAGAGCTTTGAGCATGACAGGTGGGCCTGAAAGGTCACAGAGCAAGGCCAGAAGTCCTGGAAGGGCCCAAAGCAAGGCAGGTAGGCCTAGAATGCCATAGAGCAAGGAAGGAAGTCAAGGTAGGCCACAAGACAGGAGGGCAAGATAGGCCTGCAAGGCAGAATAGAATGGCAAGGATGGCCAGGTTAAGGATCTGAGATGACTCGATGAAGAGATACCGAGGGAATGGACAGGTTGGGTGAAGTAGGCCCGGAGTCGCTGCCCTATGGGGTCAACTAGAGTGGCTGTGAGTGTGGCTCACTGATGATCTCTGCTGCAGGCTGAATCGTGACAATTTAAGTCTTCTTTCTATGATTCCCTTTTGACTTTAATTGCCTTTCCTCACTACTGAACCATGCCAGCAGTTGCTAGGCTTTCCTTTGACCTTTTTTAATGCACTGAATACATTTTGTTTGGGCCTCAAAAATGTAATTTTAAACAACTTCCACTCATTCTGCATGATTTAACCTTGTGAATCATTCCTTTCAGTTTGTTTCTAGCAAATTTCCTCATTTTATCATAGTCTCCCTTTTTATAAGTTTATACTACTTCAGTAGTTTTCCTTAGTATTTGTCTTCCAGAGATTATGTTAAATTCAATTATGTTATGATCATTGTTGCCAAGAGATCCAGCACCTTTATCTTTTGTACTAAGTCTTGTGTTCCACTGCAAACTAGATTTAATATAGTTCCCCCATCTTGTTGGTTCCATGACCAGCTACTGCATGAAGCATTCACCAATGGCATCTAAGAATTTTGCCTCCCTTGAATGTCCTGATGTGACATTTATGCAATCAATACTTGGATAATTTAAATCTCCCATTATTATTATGTTACCCATTTAACTAGGCAGTCTAATCTCTGTTAGCATTTTACAGTCTGTTTGATCATTGTTGACAAGTGGGTGGTAAAATATACCCACTACTATACTCTTCCCTTTTACCTCTAGAATTTTTATCCATAAGGATCCCAAAGTGCAGTTTGTTTTTTGCAAGGCTTTTATCCTTGTTGACTCTATGCCATCCTTAACCCATAGTCCCACCATGCCACCAATTTTATCTGCTCTGTCATATGATATAATTTATACCCTGGTATCACAGTATCCCATTGGTTATCTTCCTTCCACCAGGTCTCAGAGATGCCTATTATGTCTATACCTTCCTTTAGCACCATACATTCTAACTCTCCAGTCCTATGACAATCACAAAGAGACATTTTAAACAGGTTTATTTGTATTTCTAGATTTATATGTACCCAGAGCCTGCTTATGACCAGATGGTGCAGGAGGGTAGGAGTCATTTTTATCTGCTGGCTCTGTATTTAAATATATGTAGGCTTTTTTAGCTTTTGAAATCACCTCTATATCAAGATATTGTAAATTATTTGGTTTACCAGTATTCTTTAAAAACACCTCCCTCCAAACTGTGTGCTGTTGAATGAATGTCTTGTTTCCCTCATGTTCTAGTTTAAAGGCTACTCTTGCCTTTTAAAAAATTAGTGGCAATAGTCTGGTTCTGCTCCCATCAGAATAGGCTCCCCATTCCTCAGTATATTCCCCAGTTCCAAACTCTGCTGCTTAGCCTGCCTCTGGGGACTTGAGTGTGGAACAGAGAGCATTTCTAAAAAAGCAACCCTGAATGTTCTGGATTTTAATTTTATACTTAAGAGCCTAAATTGAGCCTCCAGAATCTCTCTCCTGCACTTTATGTTATTGGTATTAACATGTACTACGAGAGCCAGCTCCTCCCGAGCATTCTCTAAAATCTTATCTAGGTGATCAGGGGTGGATTGCAGGAAAATATCAGCCCGGAGGATTTTTTCAAAACTGGTCCACAGGGTATCTGACTCCCTTGGGTACTTTCTCTGCAGCACATGCATCAACCTGCCATGTCAATTCTGAAACCTGGCAGAATTAAGCCCAAATATCTCCAAAATAAGTTTCACATTTTTTTCTAAATAACTAAGAAATAGAGCATACTCTAGACCAGCAGCGAGTAAACAAATCGGTTGGGCCACCCTCAAGTCAGCTTAACAGAATTCCTCACCTTAGTCTCGCATGTAGAACACAGACAGACCCTCACCAAATACAAAATGAAGAGATAATAAAGTATAAGTAGAAACATCCAGACAAAAACTGAACTGGAAACTGCAACAAGCCAGACTCTGTAGAATGGAAAAACAAATATCCTTCCTCACTAAACATCAAACAATAACATCAAGAAATATAAAGCATAAATCATAATAGTAAAACCAAACTCATAAAAAGAATAAATATTTCAAAACAGCTGATGAAAAGAACATCCAATGATTACAAACATTTAACATTGTTTTTTTAATTTCCCAAACATCGATAAAATATTTCAAAATAGTAGACACAGCAAACACTCAATAATTAAAATTAAAGCTAAAATAATTCTCTGTACCTGGGAACTTTATATTCCAGTCACCTTGGGATTGTCATGGATTAGTAATGGGTGGGAGATATGCACAATTTTCTTCTCTCTAACACACATGTTCATTCTCATGCAAACTCCCTTATATTCTCTCTCACACACATGCTCACTTGATCACACGCTGTCTCTCATACATGCTCGCTGGCCACATGCTTTCTCTCACAGATATGCTCACTGTGTCACACACATGCTCACTGGCTCAATAGCTCTTTTATACTCACACACAGGCCCACTGGCTTAAATAGCCCTCTTGCTCAAACATATGCTCATTGGCTCACTCGTTCTCTCTCGCTCACAAACATGCTTTGGTAACCACAAGCCTGACTGTATTATGCAGTACAGCAATGGAAAAACAGAAACAATCACTCCTCACAAAACATCAAGTAATAAAATCAAGAGATGTAAAACATCATTCATAATATTAAAACCATGAAAAGAAAGAATATATTTAAAAAGCTGACAAACATGGGGGCTCAATATGCAAAGCGCGTTCAGTGCTACTTAGCCGGATAAGTAAGACTTATGTGGTTAGGTAGTGACTGCAGAATATGTGCTTACATTTAGTGGCTGCTGTTTAGCCATATAAGTCCCTTATATGGCTAAAAAGTTAACTGCATAAGTTGTGGGTGGGCAGTGGATGGAGGATCTTAGCCACATAACTTATGCAACTAAGTAGCAATATTTTGTCTTAGCTGCATAAGTTTACCAGCTACGTTAGATGGTTACAACTGATAAGGCTAAGCACAAATATATATGCGTATATTCAGCGACATAGCTTGGCCGCTGAATATACCATATAATTTAGCGGGATAAGTTATATCTTACCAAGTAACTTAAATGACCATCTTCAATATTGGGCCCCTTATGATTTAAAAAGTCACATAAATTTGTTCTAATATTTCCCAAACACTAATAAAATATTTCAAAACAGCAGACACATGAAATAACACTCCAAAATGTAAAATAAAAAATTAAATAATTAACAAATCTCCAGCTCTCCATACCATTAAATAAATAAATAAATACTTAGCATCTTTTGATTTCCCAGAGATTGTTGTGGATTTGGGTGAAGAAAGCCACACAATCTTTATCCCCCGCCTCTCTCTCTCCTTTACACATACACATAGGCACTCTCTTTTTTATACACATGCAGGCTCTCACACACATATGTTAGGCACCCCGGCTCTCGGGGAGTCGAGCCGGATCTCCTCACCTGCGCGGACAGGAAGCCCGCTCCAGCATCCTCCCACCGCTGCCGCCTCCCGGCGTGATTAGTTGCCATTGCGGCCTGCTCGAGGTGCCCCAATGACGCCGACGCCTCTGCATCCCCAGTCTCCCTAGGCGTGCATGCATGGACTCAATTTAAAGGGCCAATAGTGGGAAAGTTCTCCGCAGGCCGAGATGACGACATCAGGCAAGGCAGGTATAAAATCCCTGCCTTGCCACTTCCTCCTTGCCTCGGCAACAGGTCCAGCTCCTGGTGAGTGCATGTTGTCTGCATACTGACCCCGCATTCCTGTGATTCTTCTGACTCCTGCTCCTGCTCTAGCCTGGTCCACTGTCCCTGCTTGTCCGCTGCCTGCCCTGATCTTCAGTCTGGTCCACTGTCCCTGCTCGTCTGCTGCCTGCCCAGACCTCAGCTTGGCCTCTATCTCCTGTAGCCTGCTGCCTGTCTCGACCCTTGGCACGTTTGTCCTGTCTTCCACCTGCTGTCTGAGAGACCTGCACCTAAGTCCTGCCAGCCCCGGCGCCCAAGGGCTCAACCTGCAGGCAACATGGGCTGGTATAGGTGAAGGTCCTGTTGAGCTCTCGCCCTTGGAACCACCTTGTGTCGGCTCAAGGGTTCACCTTCCTTACACATATGCAGACTCTCTCTCTCTCTCATACACACATGCAGGCTCTCACTCCCTCATGCACACATGCAGATGCTCTCATACAGACATGTAGGTGCACTCTCTCACATACATATGCAGGTGCTCACTTTCATGCACACTTGCAGGTTCTCTCTCTTTCATGTATACATGCAGGTGCTCTTGGACAGACATGCAGGTGCACTCTCTCACATACATATGCAGGTGCTCACTTTCATGCACATATTCAGGCTCTCTCTCTTTCATGTATACATGCAGGTTACTGTCAGAGGGGAAGTGGGAGAAAGAGGCCCTGCAACCATCAGATGCATCCTTCTGTCAAGCCTATAGGCCTTTCTTTGGGTCGCATCGGGTTGGGCTCTGTCGCGGCCCTGCCAAGTTCTCACTCAGTTCGTGACTTATTGGGCTCCATTGCAGGCCCACTGAGACCTCCCTTGGGCAGCTTGTTGGATGCACACTATCGTCCCACCCCTTTTATCTCATCATTTATAAATAAAGCAGAATGATGAACCATGAAGAAAAAAAAGTGGTGAGGGGGGGGGGGGGGGGGGGCGATAGTGTGCACCCGGCCACATCACAGTGGTGAGTTTTCACCCACCACAGTTGTGACACGGTGCACACTATTGTCCCCATAGTGCCATCGTAAAAAGTGGTGTTATTTCTAGCACTACTGCTGGTGATAATGTCTCAAATATTATAGCCTACAGTGGTACCAGAACCATTTTTTTTTACTAACCCCTCCCCTTTCCCTAATTTAAATTTTAAACGTTGCAATGTGGTTGCTATCGCATATGTTAGGGCATTATATTTATAGCAGAATGATGAATCTAGGCCTAAGTTAGCTGCCTAAGGGGTCATTTTCTATCCCTATCGCGAGCAAAAAGTCCCTTTTCGCGTGCAATAGCTAGATAGGGGTGGAGTCAGGGCGGCGTCGGGACCGGAAGAGGAGGAGTCGGGGCGGCATTGGGGTGGATGCCGCAGAAACTTTGCTAGTGGCGAAAAGTTAAGACCCCTTATCGCCGCCAGTAGCGAACCCAATAGCGCCACCTTTTACGGTGGCGCTATTGGGTGCGAAAGCGGGCAGCAATAACACCGCGGTGGTGCAATCGCTGCTGGCTTTCGCAGGCCCGTCCCCCCACTTCGCCCTCCCGCTACCACGAGATTCAGAAAACGCTGCGAAGATTGAAAATCCAGGCCTAAATTTGCCCCTGTTTTTAGCAAAGCTAGGCTCCTAAGTTTTCAGCAGAAAATTTGCATAAGTTTTGGTTCCTAAAATTTAGGACTGCTGTTCATTTGACTAGTTTTATTTATTTTATTTATTTGGCATCTACAGTCTGCTATCTCCACATGGTTATCGGTGCAGATTAAAATTAACAAACATAGTAAAAACAATAAAAGAACCATTATTCACCTATTGTATTCTTCATTAAAATTAAAAGCTTTAACTTACTTTCTATACAATCTAACATCACTAATTAATCGTATCTCTCTAGGACATGCATTCCATAATGTAGGAGCAATAGATGGAAAAGCAGTAGTTTCTGTAGTTTGCAATTTATATTCCCTCAGAGATGGTACATTTAGCAAATTTGTATCTTGTGATCGTAAGGTTCTGCCAGGGGCATATGTCTGCAGAACACCAGCCAAATTACAGCAATTAGTAGTTTGCAACAACTTAAATACTGCTAGCTATAAACTGCACTCTCTAACATACAGTGAACCAATGTTGCCTCACAAGCACAGGAGTGATATGCCCCGTCACCTTCATTCCATTTAACATTTGTACCGTTGCATGTTGCAATAGCTGTAAAGCTTTAAAGTGCTTTTTTGGAAGCCCAAAATATAAACTATTGCAGTTGTCCAAATGACTGAACAATAGTGACTTCAGATCAGATCAAAATAGCTCTATCTTTAACAATGACCTCAAGGGCATACACATTCTTCATTTGTAAAAAGTCTTTTTCAGTACCTGTTTGATTTGAGACACCATGGTCAATTTTGAGTCAATAATGACTCCAAGATTAATTGTCTCAATAGTGACTTCTAACAGGATTCCAGCATAAGGAAGTATCATCTTTACATCTGATGGTATCTGTTTACTTAGCAACATTCAGGGCTAAATATTTTTTCTTAACCAATCTTCTATTTCCTTCATACAGCATTGTAAATCCATGATTGTGAGGGAGCCATTTATGCAGGGCACACAAAATTGCATATAAATAAATAAATATTGGGTTAGACCAAGGATTCATCAAGCTCAGTATCCTGTTTTCAAGTTCCAACAATGGCCAATCCAGGTCACAAGTATCTAGCAGGATTCCAAGGGGGTAGATATATTCCATGCTCCTCATTCCACCGATAAGCAGTGGATTTCTGCAACTCTACTTTAATAGTGGTGGACTTTTCTTCAGGAACTTGTCCAAACTTTTTTAAACACATCTACACTATTAGCTTTCACCACAATTCCAGAGCTTAATTATGTGTTCAGTGAAAAATATTTTCTCTCATTAGTTTTAAATGTATTACCTAGTAACGTTATTGTGTGATTCCTGGTCTTTGTACTTTTCAAAAGAGTAAACAACTGATTGTTTACTCGTTCCATTCCACTCATTATTTTAAAGACCTCTATCATATCTCCCTTCAGCCATCTCTTCTCCAAGCTGAAGAGTCCTAACCTCTTTAGTCTTTCTTCATAGGGGAATTGTTCCATCCCCTTTATCATTTTGGTTGCCCTTCTCTGTACCTTTTCTAATTCTGCCATATCGTTTTTGAGATGTGGTGACCAGAATTGCACACAAAACTCAAAATGAGGTTGCACCATGGAGCAATACAGAGGTGTTTTATTATCCATTCCTTTTCTAATAATCTCTAGCATTCTATTTGCTTTCTTAGCTGTTGCTACACACTGTGCAGAAGATTTCAACGTATAGATCGTTTTCCTGAGTGGTAACTCCTAATGTGGAACCTTGCATTGTGTAGCCATATTTTGGGTTACTTTTCCCTAAGTGCATCACTCTTCACTTGTCCACATTAAATTTAATTTACCATTTGAATGCCCAGACTCCCAGTTTTGCAATGTCCTCTTGCAATATGTCACAATCCTCTTGTGATTTAACAACTTTGAATAATTTTGTGTCATTACCAAATTTGATCACCTCGCTGCTTGTTCCCATTTCCAGGCCATTTATAAATATAATAAAAGGAATGATCGCAGAACAGATCCCTGGGGCACTCCACTATTCACGTTTCTCCATTGGGAAAATTTACCATTTAGCCCTACTCTCTGTTTTCTATCTTTTAACCAATTGGCAGTCTACAATAGAACACTGCACCCTATCCCATAACTTTTTAATTTCTTAGGTAGTCTGTCATGAGAAACTTTGTCAAATGCTTTCTGGAAATCCAGATACACTATATCAACTGGCTTACCTTAATCCACATGTTTATTTATACATACATGTAATGCACCACTCCCAATCATCTCAGAGCAGTGGAGTGGGGAGCCAAGTAGATATTGATGAACATCACAGAAGACAGAACTGAACCATGTAGCACTCCTGTTTCAATGCATTTCCAAGTAGAAAATCATCACTTAGCTCTACCTGCTGCTGTCTATCTCTCAAATATGAATGAAGCCAGGAAAGCCCTGAACCATCAATTCCAATCTGCACTAGGCAGTTCAACTATAAAGCATGCTTTACAGTATCAAATGCTGCTGTTAAGTCTAGTTGAACCAATACCTTTGACATGCTTTTATCTAACTCATGATGTAAAAAAGTCAATAAAGTGAAGAGTGAAGTATTTCTACCATGCATTTTTCTGAAGCCATATTGCTGAGCGTCTAATATTTTATATTCATCTAAATAATCTTCTAATTGAATAATAACACACTTTTCCACTCTGTTTCCTAAAATAGGAATACTTGATATTGGTCTATAATTCGTGATGACATCAAGAATTAAAATATTTTTTGTAGTGTCTTATAGTTGCTTGTTTAAGACACATAGGAAAACTGCCTTCTATGAAGGATTTATTGGCAATTTGATGGATCACATTATGTGAGATATCTTTTGTAATTGCTATAAAACCAAAAGGCAAGGATCTAAAACTGAAAAGATAGAAGGAAGACCATTAATCACTGATGTCATTTCACTTAAAGAAATCCTCTGAAATTCTGTCCACCTTAGATTGCGTTCTAACTTTAACATGGGAAACAGATCTACCGTAGAGACAGTTCCCATTTGGGCCTGTACTGAGCAACTTTATTCTTAAAATATTCACTTAATGCTTCACAATTGGGAAAATGTTCTTGATTATCAAAATAGAAAAGTTCTGCTGGTGTATTTAGGACATTTTCAATTCTAATAGAATTAGATTTTTCTTTTTATAATTACTAGACTTTTTATATGAGTATACTATTGCATGTACTGATTCTTCGTGGTCACATCTCTAGTCTTCCTCCATTTTCTTTCCAATTTACACAGTATAGGGTAGATTTTAAAAAGTTGCACGCTGGTGCACATGTGTGCGTGCTACCCGGTGCGCGCACATGTACGCCCGGTTTTATAACATGCACGCATAGGCATGCACATGTTATAAAATCCTGGGTCGGCGCGCGCAAGGGGGTGCACAATTGTGCACCTTGCGCGTGCTGAGCCGCGCTGCCTTCCCCCGTTCCCTTCCCCCTAATCTGACCTTCCCCCTAACCTTTCTCCCCCTGTCCTTTGTCTTAAATTTTTTCCGCCGGCAGGTACAAGTTGCGCATGCCGGCAGACTGCTGGCACACGATCCTCTGACACAGCGGCAATGGCCACTCTTTCGGAGGCCTCCGGCCCCGGACCACTCCGCTCCCCCCTTTTATAAAGCCCAGGGACTTACACATGTCCCGGGGTTTTACACGCGTCATCGGGCCTTTTTAAAATAGGCTCGGTACACATTACCCTTCTAAAATCCAGCCCTATTTGTTTATGTTGAAGCATAAGAACATGCCATACTGGGTCAGACCAAGGGTCCATCAAGCCCAGCATCCTGTTTCCAACAGTGGCCAATCCAGGCCATAAGAACCTGGCAAATACCCAAAAACTATTCCATGTTACCGTTACTAGTAATAGCAGTGGCTATTTTCTAAGTCAACTTAATTAATAGCAGGTAATGGACTTCTCCTCCAAGAACTTATCCAATCCTTTTTTAAACACAGCTATACTAACTGCACTAACCACATCCTCTGGCAACAAATTCCACAGTTTAATTGTACGTTGAGTGAAAAAGAACTTTCTCTGATTAGTTTTAAGTGTGCCACATGCTAACTTCATGGAGTGCCCCCTAGTCTTTCTATTATCCGAAAGAGTAAATAACCGATTCACATCTACCTATTCTAGACCTCTCATTATTTTAAACACCTCTATCATATTCCCCCTCAGCTGACTCTTCTCCAAGCTGAAAAGTCCTAACCTCTTTAGTCTTTCCTCATAGGGGAGCTGTTCCATTCCCCTTATTTTGCTAGCCCTTCTCTGTACCTTCTCCATCGCAATTATATCTTTTTTGAGATTCGGCGACCAGAATTGTACACAGTATTCAAGGTGCGGTCTCACCATGGAGCGATACAGAGGCATTATGACATTTTCCGTTTTATTCACCATTCCCTTTCTAATAATTCCCAACATTCTGTTTGCTTTTTTGATTGCTGCAGCACACTGAACTGACGATTTCAATGTGTTATCCACTATGACGCCTAGATCTCTTTCTTGGGTTGTAGCACCTATTATGGAACCTAACATTGTGTAACTATAGCATGGGTTATTTTTCCCTATATGCATCACCTTGCATTTATCCACATTAAATTTCATCTACCATTTTGATGCCCAATTTTCCAGTCTCACAAGGTCTTCCTGCAATTTATCACAGTCTGCTTGTGATTTAACTACTCTGAACAATTTTGTATCATCTGCAAATTTGATCTCACTCGTCATATTTCTTTCGAGATCATTTATAAATATATTGAAAAGTAAGGGTCCCAATACAGATCCTTGAGGCACTCCACTGCCCCCTCCCTTCCACTGAGAAAATTGTCCATTTAATTACTCTCTGTTTCCTGTCTTTTAGCCAGTTTGTAATCCATGAAAGGACATCGCCACCTATCCCATGACTTTTTACTTTTCCTAGAAGCCTCTCATGAGGAACTTTGTCAAACGCCTTCTGAAAATCCAAGTACACTACATCTACCGGTTCACCTTTATCCACATGTTTATTAACTCCTTCAAAAAAGTGAAGCAGATTTATGAGGCAAGACTTGCCCTGGGTAGAGCCATGCTGACTTGCTGTTCCATTAAACTATGTCTTTCTATGTGTTCTGTGATTTTGATGTTTAGAACACTTTCCACTATTTTTCCTGGCACTGAAGTCAGGCTAACCGGTCTGTAGTTTCCCGGATCGCCCCTGGAGCCCTTTTTAAATAAAGGGTTACATTAGCTATCCTCCAGTCTTCAGGTACAATGATGATTTTAATGATAGGTTACAAATTTTTACCATGATTTCCTTTTTCATAGGCATTTTGACAATTTTTCTTACCAGTGCACTTTATCATAAATACTGCATAGGGTATCAATCCATGACTCACATAATGCTCCAGCATTTATATCATCTATATTGGGGGCAAGATTATTGCAAACGGTTTCAACTCCCTAGTGAACAATTCTGTGTTCACAGTTGACCGCACCCTCTTTTTAACTCTTTGCTCAGGCAACAACCTTGTGCCTTCTGTTCATTCGTTTTAGACAAAATCAGACTATGATCAGAGCATATAAAATCCTTTAAAAAAGGTTCAGATACATATTGAGCTAATGATTTGTGATGAATTAATAAATCTAAAATATGCCCTGCTGTGTGCATTGGTACATCTAGTCTTTGAACATAATCAATCGTGCCAGTTGAGATAAAAATTCCCTTGCATAATTAGAAGCAGCATCATCAATATGAATGTTAAAATCTTCCACCGCTATCAGTTTGCTATATACCAGGTGCAAAGTTGCAATTTGTTCAGATAACTCATTAATATAGACTATACTGTCTAAAGGTCCTATTTACTATAGGTTTTCTTCTATTCTATATGTATGGGAAAAATGCTTAGTAAATGACCCCCTAAGTTAGGTGCTAGTTCTGAAAATGGGTGTTAAGGTCCTAATTGTGTTTCTCAGCCCTAACCCTGCTCCTGTAAACACTTTTTAGGCTCCTAAATTTAGGAGCCTATTGCAATTAGGACACTAAAGTTAGGAACTAGCCTTAGTAAATGTTCTAAAGGACTAATTTAGGGGTCTAACTCCAAAAGTTAGGGGTCTAACCCTTCGTTTTTTGACCTCAGGCTCGTAAATTTAGGAGACTAAAAGTGTGCAGATACAGGGGTGGAGTTAGGGCAGAGAAGTAATTTAAGTGCTTATTACTGATTTTGGCACCTACATTAGGTGCCAAAATTTATGAGCTTAGCATTTTTTTGAATATTAGTTTCAATATTACTCTTTACTATATCATAAAAAGGACCCTAATTCAAAAAGGTTTAATATCCCATCTGAAAAAGCACAAATTATATGCCAATAAACCTAATTTAATCTAAAATACAGCATATGGAAATTTCAGTAATCATTATACAAAGAGACAGGATTTAATAGCCTTTCTAAAGGAAAAGAAATCATCAATCATTAAAAACATGTGAAAACAAGAACTCCGTGGGTCTCCTCAAACCAAGGGGCATTTATCAGTCAAGGATCCTTCAGCCTATTAGGGAACTGAAGTGCCATTCCATTGATACCAAATCAGAGTGTTTCAGGACAATGACCTGATTGACTGTATCAAAGGCACTTGAGGTCCAGCAGGATCAGTATAGTAGTCTTCTCTGTCCAATACCCGATAAGCATCATTAACACATAAAACAGCCAAGAATAATTATGTGCTGAAGCTAGCTCTAAACTCTGATTGGAATGGATCCACTTCATTCTCCTTCCTCCCCCCCCCACCCCCGATCTTCACTCAATTGGCTTGTTACTATTCTCTCAATAATTTTAGCCAGTAATGGGAGACAGGAAATTGGCCTATAGTTCTCCCATTTCATGGAGTCTAGGGATGGCTTCTTCAGGATTGGCCACTGAATATTTAAGATATCTAGGGACTATACAAAAAAATACAAAGAGAAATTGATAATTTAAACTAGCCCCTGAGACACTCTCTCAACTGTGGGGTTTTTGGTTTGGTTTTTTTTAATAAATCCAGTGACAGGGATCCAATAGGAGGTTAATCTTATCCAGATGCTTCTTAACCTCCTCTATCTGAACTTGCTCAAACTTAGCACTAGTTACCTCATCATTAACCAGGGGGACAAGATCAGGAATGCAGACAACATCTGTATTTGACCCATAATTCCTGATCTTTTCTAACACAGCATGAATCTTTACTATGGAACAGTATCCAGGGCCTTACTTAAATATATGTAGATCATATGTAGGGTCTCCATGATTTAACTTTCCATTTACCGAATTAAAGAAATCAATTTTTTTGTTTAACATGACATTCAACTTTAGAAAATGACTTTTTATTAAAAAGGTATTTTCAGCATTCAGTGAAGGGGCCAATAAAGTGTTGACAGCACATGCAACGCATCTTTGGATAATTGTTATATTGGTTCAATGAAATGTGTCAGAACCTGCACAAAATCCTATATTATTCAAAGATTTGTTTCTGGTACTGTATACAAGTCTGACCAATAACTCTTTCTGCTGTGGAATCTGTTGCAGGAGTGCAGTTAGGGATGGAACAGAAAGCATCTGACAAACATCAAATTTTAAGTTTCAGAGAAAATAACTTTTTTTTTTAAGTTAAAAAGTAATTTTCTTCTTTAGAGGATATATAGTGCTATATCACTCCAGGAAGCATTTAGATTCAGGCACTTTTCTGAGCAATATAAAAGTTGCAGAACTCCCAAGTTGCTAAAGGGGAATTGGAAATAAATATGTTTATGGTTTATGAGTTTTAAAAAATATATTTAATGAAATATATTACATCCAAAAAACCCATATAATGAAAATATTAAAGAAGGAATAGCATAGAGTTCCAGTGTTCTAACTAGCCAGAATGTGCATATGCTGAGCTCCAATACACAATACCAAGCAATATTTCTACCAAAAATAGGCAGAAAAGAAACAAAACCATAAATAATCAGACAGGCAGTATCAACCATTTTTTTTATGCATGTCATCATTTGCTAGGTGTCATTAATGCTGGAAGGAGGTAAAAGGAGAGGCTTGAGGACATTTATCAGCCAAAAATTGACAAGTTTCGAGAGTTCATAGAATATGTATTTCATTCCACTATACTTAATAAAACATTTACAGGGGAAATTGAGCCAATTCAATGCACCTAATAGCAATACACCATGCTAAGCTAAATAAATAATTGCTTCCTTTTCTTCCACATTACCATAGCTACGACTGGAAATATTCTCAATCTGAAATTTTAAAATAATTCCTGTGCCTGGAAAAAAGCCTCAAGACAAAGTCTCTGTCAGGGCTGGCTTGATCTACTGTGCAAATCATGCAATTGCACAGAGTGGCAGCTTGGAGGGTGCAACAACCTAGTACAGCAGAACAAAGAAGAATCCATCATATCCTCTATAACCTTTCCTCCATGACAGGAACAGCTGGAAGTGGTAAGGCGCTTAGGGTTCTTTCTGGTACTGAGACCAGTCTTCTTTGATCTACTTTCTTCTCTGGATTTTGTCCCTCACTATTGAGGCAGGGCTCTGTTCCCAAAACCCCCTCCCTTTACCATAGCTCACCTTCATATCCTCCAACCTAATGGGGGCAAGGCAGAGATGATTCACTTCTGAGACTAGAGGGCAGGAGCAGCAACTTGCAGTTCCTCCTCTCTCCCAGCACTGCAAAGAAAAAAATAGCAAGTGCCAAATACTGCCTCTATTTCTTTGTCCTGCATGGGCAGCATTGTGGAAAAAAAGACAGTGTCAATGTCAACAGTCCAAATGGATACAAGAAACATCATCAGCCTGCCATCTCCTTCTCTTGATGCAGGCAGTCAATGATGTCCCCTTCTTCTGCACGGCACAATGATGTTGACACTGCTTTTATTCTTTTTAGTGCCACCTATGTGGGACAAAGGTAATGTCTTTGGCCCATGCTTCCTTTTTTTTTTTTATTACCAGTTTGTCTACTATTTTGTTGAAATACCTGGTGGAAGGAAGGAGGTTCTTGGCCTGCTGGTGAGCTGCTAGACCCTGGGAAGAAAGCTGCCTCTTCAATGAGCCAACACAGGTGAAGTGACTGGAGTTGGATCCTGTATTAAGAGAAGGTATTCCTGCTAATTAAGGAGGTCATTTATCAAAGTGCTATATGGCGTTTTCGCATGCATTAAGGCAATTTCACATGCAAAAAGCACCTTTAACTCATGTGAAAATACCATAATGCATGGTACGATGCAAATTAGGAAAAGGGAAGGAGTTTAGGATGGGATATCTGGCCAAGTGGGCCAGCTTCGCAATTTGCGAAGCCATATCGCACAGCTTTAACATGGATTTTAACTACACCTTTTTCATTTGCGTTAAGCCGTGCGATATGGCTTTATCGCACTTTGCAATGTTTTTGCAAATAGCGTGGTTAAAAGGGGAGATGAAAGAAGCTATTTTAGCCAAAAGATCTTCATTCAAAAATTGGAAGAAGGATCCAACAGAAGAAAATAGGATAAAGCATAAAAATTGGCAAGTTAAATGTAAGACATTGATAAGACAGGCTAAGAGAGAATTTGAAAAGAAGTTGGCCATAGAGGCAAAAACTCACAGTAAAAACTTTTTTAAATATATCCGAAGCAGAAAGACTGTGAGTTAGTCAGTTGGACCGTTAGATGATCGAGGGGTTAAAGGGGCACTTAGAGAAGATAAGGTCATCGCAGAAAGATTAAATGATTTCTTTGCTTCGGTGTTTACTGAAGAGGATGTTGGGGAAGTACCCGTACTGGAGAAGGTTTTCATGGGTAATGATTCAGATGGACTGAATGAAATCACCGTGAACCTAGAAGATGTGGTAGACCTGATTGACAAATTGAAGAGTAGTAAATCACCTGGACCGGATGGTATACACCCCAGAGTTCTGAAGGAACTAAAAAATGAAATTTCAGACCTATTAGTAAAAATTTGTAACCTATCATTAAAATCATCCATTGTACCTGAAGACTGGAGGATAGCTAATGTAACCCCAATATTTAAAAAGGACTCCAGGGGCGATCCAGGAAACTACAGACCGGTTAGCCTGACTTCAGTGCCAGGAAAAATAGTGGAAAGTGTTCTAAACATCAAAATCACAGAACATATAGAAATACATGGTTTAATGGAACAAAGTCAGCATGGCTTTAACCCAAGGCAAGTCTTGCCTCACAAATCTGCCTCACTTTTTTGAAGGAGTTAATAAACATGTGGATAAAGGTGAACCGGTAGATATAGTATACTTGGATTTTCAGAAGGCGTTTGACAAAGTTCCTCATGAGAGGCTTCTAGGAAAAGTAAAAAGTCATGGGATTGGTGGTGATGTCCTTTCGTGGATTGCAAACTGGCTAAAAGACAGGAAACAGAGAGTAGGATTAAATGGACAATTTTCTCAGTGGAAGGGAGTGAGCAGTGGAGTGCCTCAGGGATCTGTACCCAATTTCTCCCACACACGTCAGACAGACTGGTCAGAAGAGCATACAAAGGCTCACTATATGCTCCCCCCGCAAAAACCTCCCTAAGAAAGCGAGCGTTATCAACAGCAGGTCCCACGCTATGGAATACGCTTCCCCCGGACCTCCGTCGAGCTTTGCCCTCAGACTTTTAAGAAAAAACTTAAAACCTGGCTTTTCAGTCAAGCTTTTTCTGGAGTCTCAAGTATTCACGGATGTCACTCCACGGACAATGATTAGGGCTCACCGTCTTACTCTTATCCTCAGTCCTCCCAGGTCCTAAGTAGGGCCCTTTTTTTCCTTCAGTATCTCCTCTATACTTTCATGTCCTATTTATCCTGCCCCCCCCCCCTTGCCCTGCCTCTCCCCCCCTGTATCCTCAGTTTTGCTCCTTGACCCCTGTCCCAAGCATAGGTTCACCTAACCTAGCTTCCTGTTTGCAACCAGTCTATTACCATTAGATATAATATTATGTAACCGATTTTCTCATCACTCTCTCATTAGGTTTCCATTCATCTGTCCCCTACCAGCGCTTCACTTAGGGAGTCCTTTGCATTCTCTCCAGCCCTCACCCCCCAGTCTCCCTATCCCTCACGGGAATACACCCCCCCTTTTTTTTCAAATATTATATGTTATTTATATGCTATGTTTTAGGCTGTATTGAAGTTGCTCCTTACTCTATGGTTGTTAATGTTACTGGTATCCAAATATTCCTTGTATCGCTCCCATGCAACACTTCTGTTATACTGTAAACCGGTGTGATCTGTATTCTATACAGGAATGTCGGTATATAAAAATTTAAAATAAATAAAATAAATAAATGTTCCCCTTAGGGTGCAGACTAGCTCCACCACAAATGCTTTTGGGGCTTGACAGACCTGATGACCAGCAGTTCTACCTTCTGCTAAAGCCTCCTGCCTTCTGCTCATTTCTCCACATGGGAAATCTTTCTCCCAGAGCAAATCCTTGCTCCACTGATGTCACTATAAAAAAGTGCCACTTTTAAAAATCATTACGTTCCCTGGAACTGCCACTCTTAGCATTCCCAGTGACAGGGCAGAGGTGTCAGCCACTTCTAGTTAATTTTCCTTATATTTTAAAAATAGCTGTGCTGTTCCAAAATAAGATTTTAGTGGCTAGTCACCTTACATTTTAGTGCTCCTACTCTAGCAAATTACTGACAGATGCTATAAGGCTAGCCCCTATGCTTTTGAGCTGTACAATACACATACAGGGTGCCTGCAGGAAAACTTGGACTGGATTCCTGCTTAGACTGGAGTCCCAGCACAGGGGCTTTCCCTGGTCACATAAATACATCAGACCAGCCTTGCATACGTGATGGGGCTTGCACTGGTCAATTTCTAGTCCAAACATTTATTTTTAAACTCTTTTTCTCAGGAGCTACATGGACTTACATACCAGGATTCATCTTTCTTTCAGGACCCTCCCTCATACAACTGAGTGGCAGAGACTATGCCACCATCGCTTGCTGCCATCCCCTGCTGTGCTCTGTGCTCCAGAGTGCCTCTAATCTGCTATGTTTTGTTTTTCTTTGATGTCTTTTATTTTACTTTTGTGCCTGCCCCTGCCGTGCTGATATAATCTGACCCCTTTAAGAATCTAAACTATGACATCATCATTGCTGGGCTGCTAAAGTGAAATTAAACCAGCAGCTCCATTTGATCTCTCATAATCACAGGCAGCAGCAGCTGTTCTCTCTGCTTGAAACAGCTGAATCACTGGGGGAGAGAGGGTACCCAAACCCTCTCTAGTCAGAGCATGCTGTCTCTGACTAGCCCTGCTCCTGCAGCAGCCCAGGTAACTTTTATTTAATAATTTTTTAACCTGTTCACATGTTTATTTTTTTGGAGCATAAGCTGGTATTTTATAAACTGCCCACTATGCAATTTATAAAATACTAGAATAAATCTCCAGGCATCCACTAACATTTGCACATGTAGTAATGCCAATAGGTTTGAAACTTATCCCTTCTGTCTTTATTGTTGTTTTTTTTTAATTTACTTGTTGATAACGGCTGGATATTTTGGGTGAGTTGAAGTTTTCTGGTGCATAAGTAATTTGCATGTATGTATGACATACCTGTCAGCCCTGAGACTTTTTTATATTGGGTTTGAAATATTTAATGGCAACATAATAAAAGACCTTTTAGGAATATGTTAATAGTAGATTACTAAAATTTTCCATTTATCCAGTCCTCTGGACAACCGCTTCAAAGCCCTATTCCTCCCCAATTTGCCTAATACTGGTTCCTAGGGGGTGTGCATTCGTTCCCTACGAATTGGGAATCCGTAATGTATAGGGCCTTATTAGATGTATTCATGGGGAATCGAAACGTATCACAATTCCCCACGAATACAATTAATTTTTGCCTAATTATTCGGCTGCCTAGGAGCCAATTTAAGCAAACCCCCCATCCTTCTGACCCCCCCAAGACTTACCAAAACTCCCTGGTGGTCCAGCGGGGGGTCCGGGAGCCATCCCCTGCACTCACACCCTCAGCTGCCGGTTTCAAAATGGCACCGATAGCCTTTGACCTATTATGTCACAGGGGCTACCAGGGCCATTGGTCAGCCCCTGTCACATGGCCATCAGTGCCATCTTGTGCTCCAACCATGTGACAGGGGCTGACCAATGGCACCGGTAGCCCCTGTGACATAGCGAGGGAAAAGGCTATCGGTGCCATTTTGAATACTGGCAACCGAAGGCCGGAGTGCAGGAGGTCGCTCCTGGACTCCCCACTGGATTTTTGGCAAGTCTTGTGGGGGTCAGGAGGGTCCCCCAAGACTTGCCAAAAGTTCCTGGTGGTCCAGCGGGGGTCCGGGAGCGATCTCCTGCACTCGGGCCATGGGCTGCCAGTAATCAAAATGTCGCCAATAGCCTTTGCCCTTGCTATGTCACAGGGGCTACCAGTGCCATTGGTCAGCCCCTGTCACATGGTAGGAGCACAAGATGGTGCCAATGGCCATGTGACAGGGGCTGACCAATGGCACCGGTAGCCCTTGTGACATAGTAGGTCAAAGGCTATCGGCGCCATTTTGAAAGCAACAGCAGAGGGTGTGAGTGCAGGGGATGGCTCCTGGACTCCCTGCTGGACCACCAGGGAGTTTTGGTAAGTCTTGGGGGGGGGGTTGTAGTTAATTTAATTTTAGCAGGGAAACAAATAGGAATTGACGTATAGAACGTATCGGGGGGGCCCCTTGCCGAATGCAACGTATCTGCCCCCCGACGAATACGAATCCCGAATGCAATGTATGGCGTCCCTCTGCACATCCCTACTGGTTCCTCAGGGAACATGTATCCCAGATTTGCCTACCAGAAATGTTGGTTCCCTTTAATCTAATCTCACTGCTGTACCTGTGAACACTGTTCAGATACTCAGTACTATTGTTAAGAAAAAAGAGAAGCCTGTGAAGAGCTTCATTAGAATCAATGGGGAGAGTAGGGCAGCACAGTAATTATTTACTCAAGGTAAGTAGCACTGGCCCTGGTCTTTTTTTTAGAGTCCAGAGCCAAATTCACAATCACTGTAGAAAGAGAAGGCATATCATCTCTAGGATTTTTCCAGAAACTCTGTCAAATCCAAAATGCAAAGGAGAACTACAGATCTGAATCCAGTGCCCCTCATCCTTCTTTTGTCTTAAAAGGAGGGCGATAATATATATGTGAAAGAGGAAGGAGAGCATTGTCTAGGATTTTAAATATCTCAAATATCTTTTAAATATCTTTAACAAGGGGATAGACTCAACCTTAGGAAAATTAATCCATTCTCTGCTGCATCTTGTTCTCCAACATTTCAATTATTGTGAAGAAAGAGACCCTTTAACCAGAGGGAAAGCTGACAGTCACTCAGCAGTGCATGGATCAGAGTGAGGTATCCTTGAAGGATACTAATGAAATAGACGTGTTAGGGCATCCCAACAGAGAGGTTCCAATAAAAGCAAAAGTAGTCAATGTGCCTATAAGTAAAGAATCACCTATGCTAAAGGATCCCAAATTATCCCTATCAACTGAAAAACAGATAGTTAATACAAACAAAAATCATACTTTGAAATGTGGTATGCCAATGGCAGAAGTCTAAGTAAGATGGGATAGTTAGAGTGTATAGCATTGAATGATGAGATTGACATAATTGGAGTCTCAGAGACCTGGTGAAAGGAGGATAACTGATGGAACAGTGCTATACCAGAGTACAAATTATATTGCAATGATAAGGAGGATTAACTTGGTGGTAGTGGTGGTGGTGGCGGGGGGAAGGAGTGCTTTATGTCCGGGAGAATAGAGGCTAACAGGATAAAGCCCACACCAGAGCTAAATGCAAAGTAGAATCTTTATAGTAGGAAATCCCATGTGTGTTGGGTAAAAATATAGTGATAGGAGTATACCAACATCCACCTGGCCAAAATGATGAGACAGACAATGGAATGCTAAGAGAAATCAGAGAAGCTAACCAATTTGGCAGTGCAGTAATAATGGGAGATTTCAATTATCTCAATATTGACTGGGTAAATGTTACATCAGGACATGCTAGAGAGGCAATGTTCCTGAAATGACTACTTCATGGAGTAAATGGTTCTGGAATCAATGAGAGAGGGAGTTTTTTTTAGATCTAATTAGTGGAATGCAGGATTTGGTGAGAGACCTAATGGGGGCCACTTGGCAATAGTGATCATAATATGATCAAATTTGAACTAATGACTGAAAGGGGGACAATATGTAAATCTACAGTTCCAACACTAAACTTTCAAAAGGAAAACTTTGATAAACTGAGGGAAAAAGTTAGATAAAATTGAAAGGTGCAGCTACAAAGATTAAGATTGTACAACAGGTGTGGACATTGTTTGAAAATACCATCTTAGAAGCACAGTCCAGATGTATTCCATGCATTAAGAAAGGTGGAAGAAAGATCAAATGATTACCAGCATGGTTAAAAAGGAGGTGAAAAAGGCTATTTTAGCTAAAAAATATGTCCTTCAATAATTGGAAGAAGGATCCATCTGAAGAAAATAGGAAAAAGCATAAGCATTGTCAAATTAAGTGTAAAACATTGATAAGACAGGCTAAAAAAGAATTTGAAATGAAGTTGGCCGAAGAGGCAAAAACTCATAATAAAAACTTTAAAAAAATATATCCGAAGCAGGAAACCTGTGAGGGAGTCATCTGGACTGGTAGATTATCAAGGGGTTAAAGGGGCTCTTAGGGAAGATAAGGCCATTGCAGAAAGACTAAATGAATTCTTTACTTCCATGTTTACTAATAAGGATGTTGGGTAGATACTAGTTATGGAGACTGTATTCAAGGGTGATGATTCAGATGAACTGAACCAAATCACAGTGAACCTAGAAGTTGTAATAGGCCAGATTGACAAACTAAAGATTGGATGGTATGCACCCCAGGGCTGTGAAAGAATTAAAAAATGAAATTTCAGACCTATTAGTAAAAAAAATTGTAAACTATCATTAAAATCGTCCATTGTACCTAAAGACTGGAGGGTGGCCAATGTAATCTTAATATTTAAAAAGGGCTCCATGGGTGATCTGAGAACCTATAGACCATTGAGCCTGACTTCAGTGCCAGGAAAAATAGTGGAAACTATTCTAAAGGAAAATCAAAGAACATATAGAAAGACATGGTTTAATGGAATAAAGCCAGCATAAATTTACCCAAGGGAAGTCTTTCCTCACAAATTTGCTACATTTTTTGTAGAGGTTAATATACTTGTGGATAAAGGTGAACCAGTAGATGAAATATATTTGGATTTTAAGAAGGCGTTTGACAAAGTCCCTCATGAGAGGCTTCTAAGAAAACTAAAAAGTCATGGGATAAGAGGCAATGTTCTTTCCTGGACTGCAAACTGGTTAAATGACAGGAAACAGAAAGTAGGATTAAATGGTCAGTTTTCTCAGCGGGAAAAGGTAAACAGTGGAGTACCTCAGGGACTCTACTTGGACTTTGGCTTTTCAATATCTTTATAAATGATCTGGAAAGGGATTCGACTAGTGAGGTGATAAGTTTGCAGATGAGACAAAATTATTGAGTAGTTAAATCATTTGCAGATTGTGATAAATTGCAGGAGGAACTTGTGAGACTGGAAGATTGGGTGCCCAAATTGCAATGAAATTTAATGTGATGCATATAGGGAAAAATAACTCATGCTATAGTTACACGAAGTTAGGTTCCATATTAGGAGTTACCACCTAGGAAATAGATCTAGGCATTATAGTGGATAATACATTGAAACCATCGGCTCAATGTGCTATGGCAGTCAAAAAAGCAAACAGAATGTTAGGAATTATTAAGAAGTGAATGGTCAATAAAATGGAGAATGTCAATAATGCCTCTGTATCGCTCCATGTTGAAACTGCACCTAGAGTACTGTGTGAAATTCTGGTTGCTGCATCTCAAAAAAGGTATAGTTGCCCTGGAGAAGTTACAGAGAAGAGCGATCAAAATGATAAAGCAGATGGAAAGGCTAAAGAGGTTAGGGCTGTTCAGCTTGAAGAAGAGACTGCTAAGGCAAGATATGATAGACGTCTATAAAATCATGAGAGGACTGGAACAGGTAAATGTGAATTGGTTATTTATTCTTTTAGATAACAGAAGAATAGGGGGTATGTCATGAAGTCAGCAAGTAGCACATTTAAAACAAATCAAAGAAAATTCTTTTTTACTCAGTGTGCAGTTAAGGTCTGGAATTTGTTGCTGGAGGATGTGGTTAAGACAGTTAGTGTAGCTGGGTTTCAAAAAGGTTTGAATAAGGTTCCTGGAGGGGAAGTCCATTAACTACTATTAATCAAGTTGACTTAGGGAATAGCTACTGTTATTACTGGCATTAGTAACATGGGATTCTCTTAATGTTTGGGTACTTGCCAGGTACTTGTAACCTGGATTGGCCACTGTTGGAAACAGGATGCTGGGGTTGATTGACCAAGTATGGCAATTTCTTATGTAAATACAAGTTCCTGGAGGAAACGTCCATTAACCATTATTAAGGTGGAGTTGCAGAAATCTACTGCTTATCCCTGGAATAAGCAGCATGGAATCTATCTACCCCTTGGGATCATGCCAGATACTTATGACCTGGATTGACCACTATTAGAAACAGGATATTGGGCTTGATGGACCTTAGGTTTGACCCAGTATGGCAAATCGTATGTTCTTATGTAGGTAGAGCTGTCCTGGATCAGTCTCAAATTTTCATTCAGCTTGAGTCCAAGCAGTGTTTACAAGACAAAATCTCCACATCATGTTTTTTAAAGCTAGTCAAAGATTCCTGATCTTGTTGAGCGACACATAAAATCTGGACAGAACAGGTAATTATTGTTTCCCACATTTTTTCCAGACTTATCATATTAAGTCTTACAAGAACCAGCCTGACAATGTCCTGCACTGACTGTTTAGAAATCACTTCTACCAGTTGTAGCCAGTCCCCCGTTTTATGGGGTGATCATCATCTAGGGGGTGCTATGATGCCGGGTTCAAGTCCAGTGGTGGTGGTGGTAGTGGGGGGTGGGTTATGAGCACCTGACTTCATTTGTATTTCTTAAATTCAACGGTTCATACTCCAGCTGGATTACGCCTACTAGGTGCAAAAAATCCCCAAAATAAGGAGCAAGAAAATGAATATCAGCAACACAGTAAAGTCAATCTATCCAGACTCCATCCATTCAACCAGGGTAAAAGAGAAAAAATACATAAACAACAATGCCCTTGGTGGTATTCAAAATAGCAACTTGCTTTAACTTGAAAATAAATATCTATGCCAAAATAGAGAGAAAATTAGAAACAGCTTAATATTAAAATGAGAAAAAACATAGTTTCTTTGTCCATTCTAGATCTTCTTGCTGGTCTCCCTTCACCTGCACCACCAACCATGTAAAAGATATCCTCCCCTTGTAGGGTAGGATAACTGGAGTGTAGTTCCAGCATACACTGGTCAAAAGATGAAAAATTATCTCCAAACTCAAAAAATCCTTCCAATAATCCAACAAGTACAAAAATCTCCAACTATAATCCAAAACTCTCAAAAACTCCCAGGCCTCTTCTGTTCTTTGGTCAAGAGTCCACAAATTCTTCTCACTCTTGTTATATCTGGTTCCAAACATCTAGCTCCTTCCACTAAAACACTGAGCAAGTTCCAGGGGATTTAATACTCCACGGACGTCTTCTCCCAAAAGGTGGGGATTACAGCCAGGGGAGGACTCTCAAAATCCAAACTTCCCTCCCACTACCCATGATGGAAACTTGGGGAAAATGTTAGTGACAGGCAAAGTTGGGCCACACAGTCTAATTGAGCCCTCATTCTACAAAGACCCTGAGTCTCTTTTAACTCCCTCCGTGGTAAAGAGATCTGTCACCTACTTCCTTAGCACTCTGAAACCACCTCTAATCCACTCAATCATTACTTACAATGAGGGTGCAGCTTCAACCTCCATGCTCAACACCTCTGCTCCTATACTGACCCAAGTACCAGTGTCACTGAGAGGTATTGAGGCATTGTCTGCATTGTAATGTTCTCCTATACCTGGAGTAGGGGGGAGGAGGGAAGGAACATGGAACTTCAGATTTGGCAATCTTAAAGGCCAAAGATACCAGTAGCAATCCTTCCCTGTCTTGGGTTTCCAATGTCAATTCAGGGGCGTTTAACAAGATTGATGAGGCTGCGGCTTATTCCATAGACTTATCTATTGGATTTTCAGATTGACCCGAGCTTCCCCTTTGCAGTCTCCCATTCAGTAAAAATGTTTAAGGTTAAATAGATGATAGTCTGTCAGCCCAATCTTGCAGCAAAAACTACTTACCTGTTGGCATCTTGGAATCTGCACCCTGTTTCATGTTTTTAAAGGAATTAATGAAGTTAATTTCTCAACAGAAGATCAATTTTTAACTGGGCAACAGACCATGGCATCTCTTGTTCCCTCTCAGCTTTTTCGCTGTCACTTGTCAGAGGCCAACTCAGTGTAGTTGTAAACTCTTTTCTGGACTTGCTGTTACCTCCTGCTCCTTCTGGTTTTCAAGAATGACTTCTGCAGCTGTAGCACCGTGAGCCTTCATTGACAATTATCTGGAGATATTTTTTCACACCAATTCTGGTATCATAACAGTCCTCACGGTTGGGGGAAGTGCAATCCACAGTTCTCCTGGCAATGTGGATCTTAAGTCTTGCCACTAGATGTCAATGTGAAGCAATTATCAAGACCCCCTCTCACAAGCACCCCCAGTCTTGGGGAAGACAAGACTCAGTAATTAAACCATGCCCTATGCAGCACTGGTCACTAAGCTATAGGACCAGCCCATTTGGTAACTTTTGAAGCAGCAGGTATTGATGACTTAGCTGTTGACAAGTGAGGAAAGTGACTACAGGGATGCTGACATTATGCAGAAGAAGCTGTGAGCAGTGAACCTGCTGCTGTAATCTGTGTATTTAAACCTCACCATAGTGATTTGAAAGCAAAAATATTGTCAAGGTTTCATTTGCTTTGATTAGTGCAACAAGCTGTTATTCAATTTTCACAAATGATAATCAATTCCAACGTTAAATATATTGCACTTCTAACTAAACTGCTGCCAGAGCCCAAGAATGCTAATCAACTCTGAAAATCTTACATTAACACCTGCCCTTTACAGTTGACTGGTCATCATCTAAGTTTAAAAAGAAAAGTTCTACTTCTGCTGATTAATGTTTTTTTCCTAATGCTTTCTTGGTTAATTATTTCAATTTATTTTACTCTGTATCTCTAGCAGCTCATAGCTTCACTAAATTGCACTCAGTCTTTTCTTTCCTCTTTTTGCTTTTTTCTTTCTCTTTAGTTTTGTCAAGGTGATTTTTTTTGTGTTTTTTGCTTTTGTTTCTCACTGCTTCCATAGTATTCTAGGACACCCTCCTTTTTTCTTTATTTTCTAGGTTTCTCAGTCTTTAAAACCAGGTAGACTCTCCATTTTATCTCATTTCTTCTTGATTAATTAATTCTCAGAATTAATGTATCTTTCATTACATTAGCTTTTATTTCATTCCATTCAATTTTAAACTTATATGAAAATTTAGCTAGACTAGGAGGGTGATGCACTAACGTGGCATTTCCCAGGGGTTACAGCCTTGTTCATGTGTAAGCTTTCTACCCATGCAAATGTGCTGAGTAGATTACTTGTGCTTGAATCTAATGACGGACCGACAAGCGCCTGCAGGGAGGGACCCCTTAACATGGCGCTTGCCGGCCGGTCGACCCCCACCTCTCCCCCCTGGTTCCCCGCCCCGGGATCGGCTTACCGTGCGCATCCCGGGGCTCGGCGTCCAGGCGGCGGTGGGAGGAGTGCCGCGGCGGGGCGGGCCTGTGGTGAGGGCCGGGGCAGGCATCACGCCGACGCGCAGCAAAGCGCAAATATCGGCCCGAGGTCTCGCGAGACCTCGGGCCTTAAATACCAGGCGAGCGCCGGGCCGGGCCGGGCCTTTTCGGCTGGCCAGCGCTTGCGTTTATCGGACGGCGCAGCGGTGGCAAGAACGCAGCACGAAAGCAGCGGCGGCGCTAAAAACGGGCAGCATCGACGACCCGTGGGGCTGGCCGACACTCGGGGAGGCAGGCTGGCGCGGAGTTAATAAAATTTAAAAAAAAAAAAAAAAAGGGAGAGCGGCGAGCTTCCGTTGCTGCCCTAGCACCCAGCGGCCATGCGGCAGCCCAGCAAGGGGCAGAGGACAGCCAAGGAGAGGGCGAACGAACGGACGCTGCTCAAGAGCCTGCAGTACAAGGCCTGGATTAAAGCTGCATCAGTGCACCCGAGGACCTCCGGGCAGTTGGGACACCCCCCACCCCCCTGCAGAGACAACCGCAGCGGGTACAGCGGCTGGGGACCTCACCGCAGGGGAACTGTGAGTACTTGGTTACCTTTTGCAGCGGCCCGGAACCGGGGAGGGATTAGACTTTTAAAACTGGGGGAGCGTCTTTTAAAGCGGAGAGCGACTTTAAAGCCCGAGAGGAGACTGTCAAGCGTAGAGAGACTTGAAAGCCGAGAGAGACGCTCAAAGAGAGGAATTAAAGCGTGGGGCGCCTTTTCAAGCGAACGTTAAGACGAGCGAGACCTTGGCAAGCAGGACTTTGTGCTAAGTGAGACCTTGGCAAGCGAGACTGTTGCGAGTGAGACTGTTGCACGCGAGGCTGTTGCAAGTGAGGTTTTCGCAAGCGAGAGTTCCGAATTGCGGCGAAGCGGGGATGGCAGGAAGAGGAAGAAACGCAGGCCCTTCCCCCAGACAGGCAAGGGGTCGGAGTCAACAGCGGAAGGTGGCCGAACCACGGACGGGAACCAGGACAAGACCCGATCCTGCGGGTGAGGCGGGAGGGCGTCGCGGAAAACGCCTTCGGACAGCCACCGCCAAGGCCCGAGAATGGGAACAGACTCAAGCGGATAAAGGAAACAAGAGGCAGAGCGGAAAAGCTGCAAAGGGACTGGCACCGACAGCAGAAGGCAGCACGGCGCCTGGAGAGGCTGCAGGCGTGAGCGAGACGCAGCCAGAGGCCAGCCGATACAGCGCTCCCCCGTGGGGCTGGCACTCATGGCCCCCGATGGGGCCAGTTGGAGCGGAGGCGGCAGCATCGGCGCAGCGGACGCAGGAGGGCGGCCCTTACAGCTACAACGCATGGCAAGCACAGATGTACCCGCCATGGTGGCAGGTCCCACCGCCATGGTACACTGCACCAGCACAAGCAACCAGCGCGGGCGCGCAGTGAGTGAGAGGTGCGCGGAGTGAGAGGCGAGACGGCGAAGGACCCAGCGGCGGGGAGTAACACAGGCGTTACCACAGTGCAAGAGACTACTCGGGGCGAGGCTGCTATCGCCAACGAACAGACCGGGGCGGCACTAAGCGACGCAGTGGCAGCACGAGAGGCGGGTGACGAGGTGACCGGAACCAAGGATGGAAGGGCGGCATTGGCCGGAGACACAAAAGGCAAGAGGGCCAAAAGGAAGAGACACGAAAGTGGCTCATCGGGGCGATCCTCAGGGGAGGAGTCAGAGGAGAGCGAGGCGTCAGGGGGCTTGGCGGAATCCCCCGCTCGTGACTCTGGGGCCTCCAAGGCGACCGCAACAGCTATGCCGAACATGGATGAGCTGTGGGAGAGCGTGCCAAAGGCATTACGGAGCAAAATCCGCAAGCGTGAATACATAGATATATTCACAATATTGGAGGGCAGAAAGGGGGCAGCAGAGAAAAGGAAAGGAAAGAAGAAGGAGGAGCAGAAAGGGGATGAGGTGAAGGTAGCCAGAAATATCACTAACTGGACACGGGCATTCCTGAGGATGGTTAGTGTAATCGGGAGGGAGGACCCTTCGCAATACGCCCCCATGCTGAGTTATGCGGACTCAATTTTGGAAGCATACAAGGAGTATCAAGGGTGGTGTTGGCTGAATTACGATGAGAAGCTCAGGGATAGGATGGAGGATAATAAGAACTTGTCATGGGCAGCGCAGGATGTAGGATTGTGGCTACGTCAGATGACTAGCAAGGTTATGGAGTCGGGGGCGGCACGCAAACCGTCGAGGCCATCCGGCGGACAGGCCGGCGCGGGTAGTTCTCATTGGGGGGACAGCAGTAACAGTAAGGTGTACTGGCGCTTTAACAAGGCGGGGTGCACCTTCCAGGATTGTCGGTTCAAACATGTTTGCGCCGTATGTGCAGCACCACACTCGGCAGCGAGATGCCCAAAGAAGGGGCAGGGGTTTTCAGCCGGGAGTAATGGTAAAGGGAAGCGGTAGAGTAGAGGGTAAGGCGCCGTCCCCGGTGCGGCTATCCGCCATGGGGGAATGGCTGGAGAAATACCCGAAGCGAAGGGAGGCTCAGCAGTTGTGGGAGGGTTTTGCATATGGTTTCAGGATTCCATTTCAGGGTAGGATCATGGGCACGGGTTACACGAATTCAGCTTCAGCAGTTAGGCAAGCAGACATAGTGCAAAGAAAGGTAGAGAAGGAAATCGAGTTAGGGAGGATGACGGGGCCCTTTGCGGACCCGCCATTTAGTAACATGATGTTGTCACCCTTGGCGGTAGTACCAAAAAAGGAACAGGGCGAGTTCAGGCTTATACAGAACCTGTCGTACCTGCCGGGGCGTTCCGTAAACAATGGTTTGCCAGAGGAGGCGTGCACAGTGCAATACGCCTCCTTCGACCAGGCCGTGGCGTTGGTACGGCGCTGCGGGGCAGGCGTGTTGATGGCAAAAGCAGACATTAAGTCGGCATTTAGACTGCTCCCGGTACACTCCGATAACTTTCCCATCCTCGATTTTCACTTCCAGGGGTCATATTACTTCGACAAGTGCATGCCGATGGGGTGCTCGGTTTCTTGTGCATACTTTGAAATGTTTAGTACGTTTTTGCATTGGGTGTTACAGCAGAAGGCAGGGAACGTCAATGTGGCGCACTACCTTGACGATTTCTTATTTGTGGGGCCAGCTCATGCAGACACTTGTGCTAAAACTTTGTCTGCATTCCAAGACATGGCCCACGAATTTGGGGTCCCGTTATCTGGGGAAAAAACGGAGGGACCTGTGACCACATTATCATTCTTGGGGATCGAGCTGGACACACAGGCCATGACGTCGCGGCTGCCGCTAGAAAAGTTGCACAAGTTACGGACCATGCTCCGGGGGGCGGGGGCATCCAGCAAACTTACGTTGGGGGCCATTCAATCCATAATCAGGAGTTTAAATTTCGCCTGCCGGGTGATTCCGATGGGGAGGGCATTCCTGAGGCGTTTGGCCGACGTAACAAAGGGAGTTAAAAACCCGCGGCATCACATCAGGATCACACGGCCAATAAAGAAGGATATGGTGGTGTGGCTGGAATTCTTGGATAACTTTAACGGGGTATCAATATGGCAGGACGAGGCAGTGTCGAATCACGATCTAGACATACACACCGACGCATCGGGAGGATGGGGTTTCGGGGCTTACTGCCAGGGTGCATGGTGCGCCGCACCATGGCCGCCTGAATGGATACAGAGCGGATTGGTGAGGAACATCACATTCCTGGAGCTCTTCCCGATTCTCGTGGCTATCACGGTCTGGGCTCCGAAATTGCGTAACAAAAAGATAATATTTTGGTCAGACAATTTAGCAGTCGTGACGGTTATTAACAGGCAAGCGGCACGCTGCTCCAAGGTGGCAGAACTACTGAGGGAGGTGGTACTGCAAGGTCTGCGAATGAACACGACAATCCGGGCCAAGCACGTCCCGGGGGTTCACAATCAGGTGGCCGATGCGCTATCCCGAGCTAAGTGGGATCTCTTTCATCAACAGGTGCCAGAGGCAGACGCCGAAGGAGCCCCCATACCGAGCCGGTTATGGCTGATTGGAATGTAACCGAATGGGGACTGCTGAAGGCATCCGTTGCTCCAGCAACGTGGAAGGCCTACTGTAAAGGGTTTGCCAGAGTATAGGCATTCTTGAAGGGGCAGGGTTGGCAAGGGGGCAGGATAGAGGGCCGGCATCTGCAGCGATTCGTGGCTTGGGCGAAGGAGGAGGGTTTATTCCGGGGGGCGACGGTCAACCAGCTGGCGGGTTTCGCTTTCTTCACAAAGGCACAAGGTTGGGGGGACCCCCTCGATGACTTCATGGTCAAAAAGATGCTGGCTGGATGGGCCAGGACAGTTGCATGGGAGGGAGATAGGCGGCGGCCAATAACGCACGAGATATTGGTGCGCTTATGGCACGCAGCCGCGCAGGTATGTGCCGACGGGTTCGAGGTGATATTGTTCAGGGCCACCTTTTGTACGGCATTCTTCGCGGCCATAAAGGGTTAGCGAATTGGTGGCTGCATCCAAACGGGACACAGGACACGACGGCATATTACTGCACAATGTAGTAGTCGAGGGACAGGTAATCAGGCTAAGGGTACACAAATCAAAAACCGATCAGAGGGCAAAGGGGGCGGAGGTAAGGCTGTCCCAGGTGACGTCACAGGTAACATGCCCAGTGAAGAACGTGTTAAATTTTCTGCAGATCAGACCGGAGGGGGGTCGCCATTTCTTAATTCACGGGGACGGGGTACCACTCACTAAATTTCAATTTGCGGCAGTACTACGTAAGGGATTGGCCTCCATCGGGCTAAACCCGGGCAAATACGGTACCCACTCGTTCCGAATCGGGGCGGCGACGAGCGCAGCCCAGGCGGATTTACCCATGGAGGTCATACAAAAAATCGGTAGGTGGCGGTCGGCGGCGGCCAACAGATACGTGAGGCCGGGGGCTGTACACTTGGGTCACTAATCATACAATTCCTCTTCCCGCAGGTCGCAGCCTACGAAGGAAGATAGTGTGGGTTATGGGACACTCTTTCGTGCATTGGGCGGCCAAGAGGGTTCGGGAGCGGACATATGGAGCGCACCTGGGGATGGCATCAAAGGGAATCCTCCTGACATGGATGGGAATCCGTGGAATGAGATGGGAACAACTGACCGCGGAGGTGCGGAGCAGCCTGCGTACCCGTCAGAAGCCGGACGCCATAGTCATACACCTAGGGGGTAACGACCTAGGTTACCCCCTAGGTGTATGTCTATGAGCGGCTAAGCAGCTCATAGACAGCATAAAGAGGGATCTCCAGGAGATAACAGGAGCTGACACGGGGCACAATCATAATATGGTCCGAAATCATACCCAGGCTTAAATGGCAGGGTGACAGGCTATGGGCCAGAGGGAGGAAGAAGGTGAACAGGCAGATTGAGGTATGGGCTAGTACAACGGCGATAGTTATCATACGGCACGAGTGGGCCGATGAGCCACGCTTGGGCCTGTATAGGAAGGACCTGATTCACTTATCGGACGTGGGGTACGATATTTTTAATAACGCAATACAGGAGGCACTGGAGCGGGCGCTGACCTAATTGGGGCCGCAGTAGGGGTGTTTGGGGGGTCCGGGACAAGTGTACCACTGTCCCGGCCTGGTGGCGGGGGTACCCGAGTCAGGGGCCAGGAGGGGCCTGGGGGACACGGTGGACAAACCGGGTCCGAGAGGAAAGGAAGTGCGCAGAGGTGGGCGTGGGCTGCCCGGGGGGTGGCCCCCTGGCTTGGACATGGCGGGGGCCGGGAAGATTGTGTGGCGGACTGGCTAAAATGGCGGACGCCGGTACAAAGCCCGGTTCAGATATATTTGATAGACGCACTAATACTCAGGTACCGAAATGTTTGGTTTATATTAATTATTAATAAAAGCTGCGGCCTGTTTTCACCAACAATGGTATATGTGTGGTATATGTGTGATGAGTTTTATGGTTATCGGATAAGGAGAAAGGGGGGGGGGGGGGGGGGGGGGTGACACGGGAGTGCAAGCTGCCTATGTTATGATCCAGGGCGCCAAACAAAGCAAATGTTTTTGTGAAAATGGAACTGTGACGAGGTCTTGGTGCCTGGTTTTCAGTGAATTCTGAGTTAATGAGCTGCTTTGTCATATTACATCACACAGCTCATTAACTCAGAATTATAGCACATTTTTACTTGTAGCAGACTACATGTAAACCTTTACTATTTATGAAGGGGAAGTGTGAAGTAATTTCAGAAAAGGGGACTTGCAAAAAACACCACACACACAATGCAGAATATTCATCATTTTTGCATGTTTCCGGGTATTTATTTTTCTCGAAGCCTCCTGTTGCAAACTCACTTTGCACTTTAGTACATTAGCCTCTAGAAATCTATACACGCTATCTGAACCTGAGTTTTCCAAATTTTAACATATAGTCCAATATATAATTTTATTTAGTTAGGCTGAGGTATTGACCCACAATGGGTAAGTGGGAGCCGGGGAGGATTCTGGCCCCGGCATTTTTCCAGATGGGTGGTGGGGATGGAAGGTCTTGTGTATCTCTGTTTCTTTTTTTTTCTGTTTTTTTGAGTATTTGGGGTTTTTTTTTAAACACTAGAAAAACAGGGATTGGCTACACACTAGAATCACTGTGTGCATGTTTTTGTGCACCTGTGTTTTTTTCTCTATAATTGAAAGAAAAAATAATATATTTGTGTAAAAATTAAGATGCTCAAATTATTACTAAGTTTTGATGGTACAGCAGTTGTTTCTTTACTGTTAGTATCATATGATTTACAATAAAGGAACTCATTGTACGGTTTTGGTTTGTTGATAGTAAATGGTTTTCTAGTGAACATAAAATTTGATGCAATAACCAACAAAATCCTTAAAAATAAAAGTAAAACATTGTCTGTGTGTGTACAGTAAAATCTAAAAATGTACTACAGACCACCAGGAGTGCCTAACCTGTGTTCATGAAAATATGCAATTATGTTTTAGGCTCTATAACTGAAAGAAAATTTAAGAATTACTTACAATACAAGTTAAAATATCTTTTTTTCACATTTTACCAGCTGTTTTTACAAGTATTTGATTATCTATTTCCCAAAGTACAGTTTCTCTAGAACTACGACAGGCTTATTGTTATATAATTGAGAAGTGTAAAGGCTCATACAGTATACATGATCACAGCAGGTTGCAGTTCCATGGCTTTTCATCATTTATGACTCTCAGTATTGTACATATCCACAATGTAATTCAAGATGGGCCTACATATATTGTATGATACAGTACACATATACCTAATCAGACGCTTCTGTAAATTATTGCACAAGAAAGAAGCACTTGTTTGATAACTCACTGAGTAAATTCTAAAGTTTGATTTTCTTGAATCATCTCATACAATACAGAGACACAAAATGACCTAATTACTGCCTTTGCAAATGACTAAAACAAACCATCAAGACAAATCAGAATAAACAAGATAGATACAGAGAGATAGGAGAGAAGGGGGAATATGTGAGGAGTCAGTGGTGGCAAAGGTCTTGTAAAAGTTTGAAAACGTTTTTTTTTCTTTTTTTAAACTATTTAGTAAACATTTCAGGCATACAACAGAAGGAAAAAATTCCACGTATAAAGAAGGCAGCAATAGCACAGAATATCATATAGCCAGATATAATGTACAAACACATACATAAGCACGTTTTACATTATTCCAGGTATGGACTCCAAATCTGTTTGCATTTGCGGGGATTATTTTTAAGGTCCAAGCATAATTTTTCAATATCAGCAATTTCACGCTTTTGCCTATACCAATAATCCAACAGGGGATTCATTTTCCAAAAATAGCTGTTGTGAATCTTGCTGCCAATAACAGCAGACCCACCAAAACACAAAATGTATCTGGCACCAAGGAGCCCACCCAACTACCCATCAACCCCAATTTTGGACCAATGAAGATGAAATCCCAAGATATCTAAAATTACCTGCATGACTTGGGATCAAAAGTATTGAGTAGCTGGACAGTACCACCACATGTGGATATATGTCCCTGTTTCACCACAGCCCCACCAGCAGACATCACTCACCTGCATGTAAATTTTAGCAAAGTGTACAGGGGTTCTACAGGTTCTATGTAATAAATGGATCATCAAAGCAACCCATATAGCACAAACTGAAATATGATGGGCCATAGCCCATATAGATTTCCACTCTCTACTGATAAGAGACAGACCCAAATCAGTATTCCAAGCATCTGTCAATTGCTGGGGGGTATCCATCCAAAATGTACTTTCCAGAATGCCATGAAAGATCAATGCAATTCCCCATATATGTGCTGCAGGGTCACTAAGAAATTTCTCCATACCAGTTAAAGGCTGTAAAGGACTTTCAACATCCAAGCGATTTTTCAAGGCCTGTCTCAGTTTCAGATACTGAGCCTGTGAATCTGGACTAATTTCAAAGTCTTCCACCATAGTTTGAAAGGTGCTCAATCCAGAATTCTCATCCCACAATTGTGTCAGAGTAATTAATCCATGGTTCCTCCAATCTTTAAAAGTCAGGGCAAAAGTACACCCAGACAAGATGGAGTTACGATAGATAGATCTCTTCGATTAACCCTAAAAATCTTTTGACCTGCTGCCATATTTTTAGCAAGTGGGCTAATAGTGGCAAATCTGTAGGCATAAATAGGAGCACAGCCAAGTCAATAACATCTGCCGGTTCATGTTCAATGGACAGCCACGATGCTGGACCCACAAATCCAGGCCTGTAGACACAATAACCTGGTCAACCAGTAGTAAAGATGAAGATTAGGTAAATTATCCCCCCCCACCCCCCGGTCATTTGAGCAGCCATATGCAGTTCATTTTAATTCTAGCCAGTTTATAATTCCAACTAAATTTCCCCATTAAGCCATGCAGATCTGAAAATATTTGCTGAGAAATATTACAGGGAACATGCTGGAAAAGATAAAGTAGTTTCAACAGAGTATTCATTTTCAAGAGATTAATTCTGCCCATTCAAGAAATGAATACATCAACCCACATCTGCAGCTGTCTCTTAATCTTAGTAATAATCCCTGCATAGTTTTTGGAGAAAAGATCCCTGGGCTCTCTGGCAATATATACCCCCAAGTATGTAAAACCATCCACAACCACACTGAATTCAGAAAGGCAACCCAGAATAGGCATTTTGGGATTAATAGAAAATAATCTCAGATTTATCATAGTTGACTTTATACCCTGACAGTTCTCCATATTGGGCCAAAAGATCTAACAGGGCCAGCCCTGAGGCTGAGGGGGTTATCATATAAATTAATAAATTATCGGCATAGGGTGATATTTTGTGCTCCCTACCACCCAGCTTATTATCCTGAATACTGGCATCTTGCTGAATAGCAGCAGCAAGTGCTCAATAGCTAGATCAAAAAGCAAAGGTGATTGGAGACATCCCTGATGCATACCATGAGCTATAGGAATGATTGGAGTTAAAGATCCATTTACCAACAAATGTGACATAGCCTCTTATTCATATCTCAGATCCAACCTATATATTTGTCAGGTAATCACACAAAAGCCAATACCTGAAGCAGAAAGGACCAGTCGAGCCTGCCAAAGGCTCTCTCTGCGTCAAGAGAAAGTATTAATGTTGGTTGGTCCCCTTTTTTGCTATGTGCAGGATACTAAAATAGTCTTCTTGTATTTGCTATGGAAACCCTCCCCTTCACAAACCCAGTTTGGTCCCTATGGTCCAAACTAAGGAGCACCGTCTCCAATCTCAACTGCAATACTTTCACAAGTATTTTAATATCCCTGTTCAGCCGAGAGATAGGTTGGTAGGAATCACAATCCTGTGCAACCCTCCCCTTTTTTGTGAATATGAGTAATCGTGGCATCAACCATGTCCTCTAATGCTGTATCTACATCCCTCACCTGGCTGCCTGCCCTGCAGTTCAGAATAGTCTTGGGGTATTTCACTTTTGGCTGCCTGCCCCACATCACATAACTGTGTTGAGGTATTTTATAAACCTCAATTAACCTGTGGCCCAGATTCGTGATGTGATCATCTGATGCCAGCAGCCTGCATAAAGAGAGGACTATTTAGGCTACCAGGAACAGTGATGGGAAGGGTATATAAGCAGAGCTTAAGCCCCAGAGGGATGTAATTGCACAAAAAAGATATTTAGAACCAGTAGCAGATTATGCCAGAGATTGTAAAAATAACTTGGGTATTCATTTTCAGGTTGTTTATCTGGATCCAAGATCTGTTAAATATAAGGAGTTTGATTTACTGATATCATTACAGCATGATTTAGATCTTATGTTAATTACAGAATTCTGGCATAATGATTTTAACAAAATATTGCTGAATAAAATTTGCCCTGTGGGTATTCTTATATGCAGCAAGCCCATTTGGTTAGGCATGGAAGTATAGGTTGCTAATTATTTATAGATGCAACACCCCCTTGACCGCTTACCTCCTGGGAAGTCCCTGGGTCTGGGACTGACCTGGCGGGAGCACTCGTAGGGCAGACTTCATTGGTCCTCACGTTCTTTGTGCCTGGTGCCTCCATCTGAGGAAAAAGGTGTTAGTGGGTGGGATTTTCCTTCCTTCACTCCAGGAAAACAAATAGGACTGGAACAAAGCAGTATGTACAAATATACACAGATTTATTAGACTATATGATTTTATAAACTTTGACATGATTGTGTATATCGTTATTAGGATATCAGCCAGCATAATTATCTACTTGTGATTAATAGTAACAGGTCATGCAACTATATTCATTTCTACAAGATAGCAAGAACATTTAATATTTGGCTATTTGGGGTTGTTGGTCTCCACAGTATACCACTATAGAATAGGAGGAACTCTTGTGTTCCTGCTTTATCAAGTATTATTATTATCCTCCCCCTTTTATCCTTAGTCTCACCCATGTGAAAAGATGCAACTGGGCCAGGGGGCAGTGCAGGTTGGGGGAAAAGTCCGTTGTGTCTAAACCACTGCCATCCCCTTTGTGCCACTTACACTCCACTGACAGGTCTGTGCCTTATTTAGGGAACCGGACTGCTTTCTGGTCCACTGCTGGGATTCCCACCCTCCTGGGGGGTCCAGACTCCACTTCCTGGTCCACACCCTCATGGGGGACCCTATTCTGCCTCCTGGTCCATGACCTCCTGGGGGACCTGACTCCACCTCCAGATTCACTGCTGTCTTTAGGCTCTTCTTCCTCGGTAGGATGATTCTGCCCTTGCTTGGGTTTATAGCTCCACTAGGCTCTTGGCTTGCTTATTGCTTAGTGATTCAGGCCCTCAGCAGTCTTGGCTTTCAGTAATTTCAGCTCATCTAAGCTCATTGCCAGTCGTTCACTGTTAACCAACTGGAGGGATCACCTCCTTTCAGCCAAAAGACTGAGGCCCAGGCAGGACTATGGAAAAAGAATATGTACAAGCCATTCTATCCTGACTGGCTCCTTATTTTTTCTTCTTGCCTGAGAACTCGGTACACAAGGGCTCTGACTCCCCTTGTTAGTCAGGGTGAGAATCTGTTTGCTTCCTAGGGCTGTTTTTTCAGCACATTTCTCTCATTAATTCCTCTCTCAGCCAGAGAGAATGCTGGATGCATGTTTTGGATGTGCATCCATAATCCTTAATGCAATAAGGGGATCAGCGCATCCAAAACACGAGTCCAAATTCGTGCATGTAGATGATACTGTTAGCTATTACCCCAGGATGCAAAAAATCCCCATGCACCCAAGGTGCCCTTTTTAACCGTCAAATTTTACACCTTCCCAGAACAGGTGTAAAGTCTTCCTACGCATCAAGGGTTCAACTTAAAAACAAAAAACTGCTTTTCTGTGGTTCCTCCTACTTAGTATAGTTGTGATATTAAGTAGGAAGAGCCAAGGAAAGCAGCACCTTGCAAAAAAAAGGCTTGATGTAAAAAAAAAAAAAAATTGGGGGGAATACAATATACACCCACAGCATACAAGCTCAGGGCCGTATATATTCTGCATGCGCATTGTGCCAATAAATTAGCTGCTGTGGGATAAAACGGACGTTCATAAATTGTGTGTCCGTTTGGGTAACCTGCACACACAGGGCACTTAATATTAATTTATTCACTGCTTTATTTACTGCCCATCAGTCCATTCACTATCACATGTCAGTGAAAGGACCAATCCATTTCAGAAGGCTGTCCTAAAAGGGGATTGGTCCTTTCACTGATACTTTCAGTGAAAAGGACCAATCAGGAACAGCCTTGCTAGGGGCCACATCTCCTGGGTACCTAATGCAGAGGGCAAGGGTTGCAAAAATTATCCATTGTGCATCCCTTTTAGTGTGGCATCTCATTTGCGTATTGCATCAAGTGCCCAGGAGATGTGGATGTGCGTGATTTCAAAAAACATGTGTCCACTTTGGACGCATGTTTTTTACGAGCATGGTATTGCAACAGCCTGTTTGTTTTTAAAATGATGATTCATTGCAAGTTACCTATAATAGTCACGGGGGCTGTGACAAGCAAATCCCCTATCTCAGTCTCTGTCTTATCTATCCTATGGTCATTTAAGCACATTCACAGTAAGAAAGTTTGAAGAGGTCTGGCAACCTTTTCAAATTCACTCTGGTTTTCCTGGGCTGGCGGCTCATGTTACATAGCTGAATTGTCCTCTTTTTTTTTCTGCTGCAGTTCCCTTAAATGGTAGTATGCTCTTTACCCCACTCTGCCTTGGGAGGGGAAGTCATAGGGATCATTTTCAGGTCAAAGGATAGACTTTGAGATTCCCCACCCCCAATTGAGTCTACATTCATTAGAATCTCCAGTTGGATCATATGTCATTTATATCGACCTTCTGAAGCCTATATAGGAGATATTTTCTACCTTGCAGAATTATTAGTTCCATGCAGCCTAAGTTTAAGAAGTTACTAATAACTACAGATTTTAACATACATGCAGATGATGATAACTCCATTTATGCGAGAGAATTTTTATGTCAAGATCACTGATAATTATATTCAGATAATTCATACTCCAACTCAAGAAGTAGGCCACATTTTGGACCTGTTATTTTGTCATGAAGAGTGGACTGTGTTAGTCACTAAGCTTTGTGTCCTCAAAGTGCTATGGTCAGATCATTCCTTCATTTTATTTAATGTGACTTGTGATGTAAAAAAGAATCAATGTAACCATCCATGTAAGAAGAATGTTAGACCAGGTGTTGAGTTAGAGGAATTTGGAAGGGTTTGGGAATTATGGGTCAATAATGATAATAGTGAAGATCTGTCTATAGAAGATTTGACAAATTAGAGGTATTCAAGTTTAGCAGAAACTTCTGATAAAGTAGCACCATTAAGAGGAATACAAACTAGATGCCTCTTGGTACTTGGGTGAGTTAGTGGGTTAGTAAGTTAGCTCAGGAAAGCCAAAAAAAAGTAGAGGAAACTGTGTAATAAAACATCCAAAGATCATTATATATAGTTGCTATGGAAATATTGAATTATTGTAAAAAATTAAAATGTGATCACACAATGAAGTTGGGAAAAATCTATAAATTGGCCACTTGAGTTATATTCTATTGTTAAGGATTTGACTTCTAAATCAACATTGAACATTCAAGATTATTCAAGTTGTGGTTGAATGGCATTTTTATTTTTAGAATAAGATCTGAAACATTCAATCACAGCTTGCTTCAGTGATTAATATATTTAAGCATTTACCTCAAGTGAAAATGGTAGGGATAAATGGTCTACATTTAAACAAGTTATTCTTAAAGAAATTAAATCAGTGATAGGGAAATTGAAGTCCACTCATTCTAAGTTGGATCCATGTCCTTTTTAAATTGTAGAGTTTGAAAGAGATTTTCTTTGTTGTTAGAAGGATGATAGTAAGTCATTATTTGAAGGATATGAGCCTATTGAAAGTACCTATACAAAAGAACCTAGCTCTTTTGCCAGGGGAGTTATTGCCTTATTGGCCCATGTCACATCTTCCTTCTTTGGGTAAAATGTTGGAGAAATGTGTGTTGCTTCAATTTTTGGAGGAGAATGCTGTCAGTAATATGTATTTAGGAATGCACATTGCACAGAGATATTTTATTATTGTCATTACTAGATTAACTGAAGAATGGTATAGAATGTCACAAGAAATTACAGATAAAATAAATCCACTAAAAACCAAAATAGTGAATGATACAAGAAAACAAAATCCCTGGTACAACAGTAGTTTAAGGCAAATAAAGAAAGATCTTAAAATAAAAGAAAGAAAATTGCAAAAAGAAAATACATCTGTTGCCCTAACAAATTATCGTGTGTATCTAGCACATTACAAAAAATGATAAATTTAGGAAAAAGAGAGTACTATGACACGAAAAATCAGAGATTCACAAATAATCAGAAAGCACTTTTCGATATTGTAAAAAATCTTAACAAGTAATCCATCTGATAGAGAGAATAATCTATCTGAGATAAATTGTAATGACTTAGCTCTATTTTTCAAAAGGAAAATAGAAACCCTCTTAGAGACATTAGATAAAAATAATAATCAGACAATTTTCATGACAAAAAGAGAGATTCCTGTCTGGTCCAACTTCAACAACACAATCATAGATGAAATTGAGAATCTGGTAAGGAAACTAAACCCGGTCAATCACCCTATTGATGTTATTAACACGCTTACATTAAAACAATGTTTAGATGAAATAGTCCCTGTTTTAATGATGCTAGTTAATCATTCACTAAATGAAGGGATTATTCATGATATACTAAAAAAGGCTATAGTGAGACCAATTCTTAAACAATGTGATCTTGATGCCACAAATTTTAAAAATTATAGACCAATTTCAATTTTGCCTTTTGTAGCTAAATTAATTGAAAAGGTGGTAAATAAACAACTAATAGAACATCTTGAAATTAATAATGTTCTTTTTCCCGCGCAGTATGACTTTCAGAAAAGTCATAGCATGGAGTCACTCTTGCTGTCCTTTGATGATACTGTCCTTAGAGGTTTTGATTGTGGGAAGAGATATATACTTGTGCTCTTAGACCTGTCAGCGGCCTTTAACATGGTCGATCACAAGATATTGTTAATGAGACTTGAAGAAATTGGGCTGACAGATGTAACACTAAAATTTTTTAGGTCTTTTTTAGAAAATAGAACCTTTGCAGTAAAAATAAATGACAATATTTCAGAGACTATACATTTAACGACAGGGGTTCCCCAAGGCTCAGCATTGTCAGCGACATTGTTCAATGTATATTTACTTCCATTGTGCCATTTATTGACAGGTCTTGATTTAATTTTTTTGTATATGCTGATGATATTCAGATTCTAATTCCAACTGAGAAAGATTTAGACGTGACTTTTAAGCTAATCAAAATGTATTTAGAAATTATTAGATAGTTGCTGACACAACTAAAACTTATTTTAAACCTAGATAAAACTGTTTTTATTATCTTAGACAGGAAAAAGATCTATGATGGACCAAAGTTAAGTCTGAATACCGATAAAAATATGAAGGTAGAAAGTGTAACGAGAAACCTAGGCTTCTATATAGATACTGATTATAACTGTCAAGCACATATTTCCAAGAAAGTTAAAGAAGGATTCGGAAAGCTAATGATGTTGAGACGTCGTAAACCATTCTTATCGCAAGAAAATTTTAGAATGGTACTACAAACACGGGAATAGACTATTGTAATGCGATGCTACTTGGCCTACCAAAAGTCGCACTCCGCCCCATACAGATTTTACAGAATACTGTGGCACGTATACTGACAGGCACAAGAAGGAGAGAACATATAACTCCAGTTTTGAAGGTTTGCACTGGCTGCCAATTGAACAGAGAATAATCTTTAAGGTATTATGTATCATCCACAAAATTTTATATGGAGATATGACAGATTGGTTGAATGCCACAATAAGATTACACGTACCGCAACCTGACCTGAGATTATCTAATAAGGGTTTACTCACAATTCTGAACATCAGATCAGCCCACTTATGCAAAGTAAGAGAGCGCGCCATAATGATTGCGGGTCCTAAATATTGGAACAAAATGCCACCAGAAGTGAGATTACAGCCAGATAAGAGACAATTTCAGAAAAGACTAAAAACATGGCTGTTCCAGCAAGCATATGCAGATGAGACATATGCTTGCTTTAGACATTTTTAAATTGTCTTAACTTTTTTACTTATATTGCTTTTACTTTTTATCTTTTGGTAATTTTATAGTTTTAAAAACCCAGATTTTTAATGTATATTTATAATATAATAATTGTATTTTTCTATTTTTTACTATGATTAATTGTGAACCGCCGAGATGGATTTGTCCATGCAACGGTATATAAAACGGTTTAAATAAATAAATAAATAAATAAATACATAACTTTATTGTGGAATAGAATATGGCAAATCTGGTATTTTAGTTCAGTTGGATCTCACAGCAGCATTTGATACAGTGAGTTACAGTTTACTGATCAGTTTGTGTCAGATGGAGGTTGCTGGGCTAGTGTTATGATTTGCTTATTTGTTACAGAACAGAAGACAACCAATGCAAATGAGTAATTCTTGCTCCATGTGGTGGACTCTAATATCTGGAGTGCCACAAGGATATGTACTGTCTTCTGTTCTGTTTAACATTTATCTGTGCCCATTGGAGAAAATACTGAAGTCACTTGGAGTTATTTATTTTTTAATCACGGATGATATTCAGCTGTATATTCCTTATGACAAAGATTAGGGGTGGTAACCCCCAAAAATTTAGTTTTCTTTTTGTTTTCAGGATGGGTCATTTCGCATCCACCCTGGATCTTTTTGTGTTTTTTTTAAAAAAAAAAATACTCTGACCCCACCCACACCTTTCTATTTTAGCATGATATTAACCCCTCATCCCCACACAGCTGAACACCCTAGCCCATCCTCCTCACCATTCCAGGATTCACCAATAGCCCTAGTGGTGTAGCGAGGATCTCCTACTCCTGGGCCAGCAGCTGCCAATACTCAAAATGGCACCAGCTGCCCTTTGCCCTTATCTTGTGACAGGGGCTGATACCATTGGACAGGCCTTGTCACATGACAGTATTAGACTTTTATAGGTGTATGGAAATCATTATTAGTTGGTTGGGGATTAATAAATTGATATTAAACATGCAGAAATCTAGTCTGTTATGGATAGGGAAGAACCCCAATAAGGATAGTCTGACAGCAATGTCTTATGAAGGGGTTTCTTTGTCTATCTCATCAAATACAAGAAACTTGAGCATTATTTTAGACTATAAATTGTCTTTTAAGGCACAAATTAAACAGTTGGCAAAAGTAGATTTTATAAATTGAGAATATTAAGGTCATTTACAGTATCTATTATCTGCTGACCTCTTTAGATCAATTTTACCAGGCTTAATTTTAGGACATTTGGATTACTGTAATAGTTTGTACGTGGGGTTACCAAAGCTCAATTACATGTACTGCAATTAATTCAGCTTGCAGCCGTTAGGCTGTTAGTGGGGAGTAAAAAATATGAGCATATTACTCCCATGCTATGTGATTTATATTGGCTTCCCATAACGTGGAAAGCTCATTATTCGATTCTGGTTATAATCCATAAAATGCTTTATTCTGAGGAATCATGTTTGTTAAGAAATAAGTTAAAATGGTATATTGCAGGGTGCACCCTGCAGTCCTCTCAGTTATAACTATTATTAGTACCAACAACATGGAATTATAGGCTTCAACAAACCTTTTCTTATTTTGGCCCCATTTTGAGGAACTCTTTGCCAGCTGAATTAAGGGAGGAAAGAGATTTTAAATGTTGTAGGAAGAAAACGAAAGCTTTATATTTCATAGATGCATATAAGTAATTTTTAGGATACATTCTATATGCTGCCCCTTTTGTGATTGTAAAATGTTTTAATGTCTTGTGTGCTTCATGTGTTTTTAACTAGGAATGTAATTTTATGTAATCTACACTGAAAAAAATTTTTTGGAGGATGCAGCATAGAAAAATATTTAAACAACAACTATCTTGGGGTGTTTCACTCATGGCTGCCTGCCCCCTTCCTCAGAACTGTTTTGGGGTATTTCAGTATTGGCTACCTGCCCCGCATCTATGGATCGTATATAGATAGACTTTATAGTGTTATGCTATACTGATGTATGGACCCGTTCCATTATCTAGTCATGGGGCCAGCGCTCTCTTTGATTGGGTTGCCACTTCTGCTTAATGTGCTCTGCTCTTTGTGTTCATCTGTGTGAGGATAAGATGACATACTTGCAATGTAACCTTTGTTCTGTATGCTAATTGTGTTAGACTATATGTTTTCACACCACTAAGACTTACAGCAAATATTTACTTTTGTCACTTATCCTTTGTCTGTATGGTGTTATTGTAAAGAATAAATGCTAACATCTTTGTTTTGAAAATTATTTGGGTGCCAATATAAAAGTGATATGTTGTTAACTCTAATCTCTGGTCTGATGTATTTTATTTTAGTGCTAAGGTGTCAAAGTTTATGTGTTCGTGGTTGGAGCATCCTACAATTTACAGAGTCTCTGATTCTTAGCCCTTACTCTCATATCTCAATCATGTTCATTCCAAAAGACTCGGCCCCTTTCACAATGCACTCTGTCTGCTACCTTCACAGAGGATGTTACTTAGCCTTGAAGGTTGAGGCCTCCCTGTTGGGAAGAAGGTAGCAGACTAAGCAGAGTATATGCCCCTGAAATACTGTCTTTTGGATGTTACCAATCCTCAGGATTAGTGGGGAGGCCTTCACCAATAGCGGCCCAGCCACTAGTATATCCTCCTAACTATTTCTGATTTTTCACAACCTTTTCTAATGGTTTGTATGCAGAGAGGCACTGTATGCCATCAGAAAATACACCCATAGGTGAAAACATACCATGAAATTGATAAAGGCCATGTCATCGCTAGCATTAGCACTCCTCCTCATACTTCTAGGCCAACATCTTCTAAAAAGTCTTGCACCAACTTGGTAATGTTTTCTTGGAGAGATGGTTTTTAAATAAATGTATCTCCCCTACTATCATGCAAGCCTAGTATGAAACTGTCAAGGCTATTAATACTGACAATCTGAGGGCTTTTCCACAGAAGGCTATTTAAACAACTATTAGTTGTCATGGTCAAACTCACCTTCTTGTCAGTGCACAATTGATACTTTGACCTACAGGAAGTAAATCATATCATAATGTAAATAATGTAAATATTTTAATCTCTTCCGTTCGTCTCTCTTATTCTAATTTCTCTTCCCAGTTTTAAGACCCTGTTGTAATGTAACTTTTGTTCTCCTTGCACTTGTTTTTCGTTTCTTGTTCTCACCCCTTGTTTTATGTAAACCGGCATGATGTGGTTTCTAATCATGAATGCCGGTATAGAAAAACGCTAAATAAATAAATAAATAAATAAATAAAATTTCTAACCACATGCCATGTTACCATGTCCACTTGCAAGAGTGCCCTATAGACTCTTACAAAAGGCAAATAATGTTGAGATCTATAAATCAAGTGGTGTCAGGATGTGTTAGCACATCTTAAGTAAAAATGTCCACTCACATATTACAGACAGATTATATGATTACATGATTATAACCATAGGCCCTTCTGGAATTGTGCCACATACCTGGCAGCAAGAGGATCACTGTAGCATAAGTAACTACTCAACATCACCCCCAAAACAAAGGCACCTTCTAGGGTTGCCAACTGACTCCAGATTTTCAGGACAGATTGATCTAGTCCTAGATTTATTCCCCTGCATGCAGGTACTTATAGTCTTGATTTTCATAGGGAATGCAATAGGGACATTAAAATAAATCCCAGCATGCAATGGGGTAAAACCAGGACTGGATCAATCTGTCCTGAAAATCTGGAGCCAGTTGGCAATCCTAGCACCTGCATGTGACCTCATCTTTAATGAAAAAATCCCTACCTCCTTGCTTTGGGTCCAATATTATAGAACAAGTTATCAGAGGGGTCTGCTTTGGCCATTGAGCTCTTATTATGCTTTACTGTAATAACTCTGCAGGAAGGCCTATTGCCGTTAAAATGCTGCCACCATATGCGTTAAGAAAACGCAAGAGAAATAACACCTGCAATGTGGCTCCTATGACCCTGATAGTCCTGCCTATAACAGATAAATGTTAGATGCTTGCCTGTCACCTAGTGGGGATAGACCAACACACGGATGGCTATTTGTTTCCTAATGGGTCAGCTGTCTTTGCTAAATATGCTCTATGTACTACAGGCTCCACATAGAAAACACAGTGAGACAGCCCTGTTAGCGCGTCCTAGCTGATGCTGGGACTGCGGACAATCATCTGCTGTCTTTGGTTGACCAATGCTGCTCTGTACCTGGACTTGCTGTCCCTCTCCTGCACTTTGCTCTGAGTGTGCATCCCTGCATGACCATTGCCTTGTGTTTTCCTGATATTGGCTCCTCCCCTCCGAAGATGTCAGTAGGATGACCCCATTAAAGCCTCCTAATGGAAATCAGTGCTGCTGCTGATCCACCTGCTGGCAGCCTTTGATTGCCTGATGCTGTTCTGTGTTTGATTTGCTGCCCATCTCAGGTGCCTTCCTTCATGATCATTGCCCTGAATGCTCCTGAGATTAGCTCCTCCCTCCAATGGCGTGAGTGGGATGGCCCCAATAAAGCCTCCTAACCAATGCCAGAGGTGCTGGGGGTGCCAATGTGCTTTGGATGTGCACACAGAGGAGTATAGCAAAAGAGCTTACTCCTTTGTATACTCTATTGTGTGTGGCCATGAGTTCATGAATGTAAGGTATTATCCTTTTTACGTATTTTTGCTTTATTTAAACAAACATTTTTTTAAGGCAATTTTTGGGCATTTGTGGGTTTCTCACTGTTTGTGTCGAAAGGTAGTTTTCTGTTTATTATGGGAGAAGCAATTCCTGTGATTTTAGGACATGGGCATTACATCTATTTACCCGCACATAGATAGTACATATTTATGATTCTGGGGGTTTATCTCAGTGGGATCTGGTGCTCTTACCAAAAGTTATAGTTTAGAACAGGAATTAAACTCTCTATATGTCTTGTCAATGGACAGGCAATTCGTAAAGAGATGACTACACTTAAAAATTTAGTAAAGATGATCAACTAGATTTGGTTTGCAGTGATATATAATATTGCTTAATCAACTTAATCTTTCCTAAGTATAATGTTTTCTCACGATCCTAAACTGACAGATATGGGGGTTGCAAAGGAGTCTTTAAATTTTTCACAGATTTTGGTAGATAGTGAACCTAAATTGAACTACTGCTGCTTTATTTCTCCTTCAAATTGGTGTATTTGCTTGCCTATAGTTCTCCTTTGCTTCATATTATGGCAAATTCCAAAAACTACCCAATAGTTGGGAATTTCAGTTTGCATGTTGATGCCCCCTCCCCCAAGTGCCTATGATTAATTTTTAAACACCATGTTGGCAAAGGGATGGGTTTTGATCAGTCATCATCCCACCCATAAACTAGGACAAACCTTATACCTGATTGTTTTGCATAATAATTATTGACCAAGAACTTCCTGATTGTATACCTGTTATGACATTCTGTGGTCTGACCACTATTTGATATCCTTTTGTTTTTCATTGCCTTCTTTAAAGCAGGATATCAGATTCATTTCCTGCAATATGTTAATGCAGCCACCAGTTGACACATAGCAAGTTAGATCAACTTGGCTCCATCTCTAATTTGATCCCCTGTCCATGGCAGATGCTGGCAAGTAGAGGGCTGGATTGACTCACTGCATACTGTTGTCCCTCTCAAACTGGTTGCTTTGACCTTCATGGTTTATCCCTGAGAATAAATTGACTAAGGGCCTTATTTTCCAATATCGCATTGGTAACGCATTAGGGGGCGTTACCAATGCAAATGAGGCTTCTTCGTGCAGTGGGGGAAACAATCGTGTGCGGGGGGGGGGGGGGAGAGAGAGAGAGAGAGAGAGGAGAGAGAGAGAGAGAGAGAGGAGAGCGCCTTACTATAGTGCCTATGCCCTACATAGGTATTTGAATCCCTATGGGAGGGCTACCTACTAACTCGGGGTGGGGATTAGGTATGAGCGTCGGGGGGTTGGGGGCCACTTTTTGCATTCCACATGACTACTAACGGACAGAACAGTGGTCTCTAGTGCAGATTTGCTGGCCGTCGGAGTGAGGACGCTGACTCCAAGCGGAGATTTGGCTAACATTCTCTCACCTAGCATCGTTGTTGCCCAGGTAGAGTGTCCATCAGCTAGGTAGAGAGAACGTTGCCCAAACCACTTCTGGAGTGAGCGTCCTACACTCCGACGGAGAGCAAATCTGCACTAGAGACCACTGTTCTGTCCGTAGGTCTCATGTGGAATGCAAAAGTGGCCCCCAACCCCCGACGCTCATACCTAATCCCCACCCCGAGTTAGTAGGTAGCCCTCCCATAGGGATTCAAATACCTATGTAGGGCATAGGCACTATTTAAGTCTCTCTCTCTCTCTCTCTCTCTCTCTCTCTCTCTCTCCTCTCTCTCCTCGTCTCACCCTCTCCTCTCCTCTCTCTCGCTCTCTCTCCTCTCTCCTCTCCTCTCTCTCCTCCTCTCTCTCCCTCTCTCCTCTCTCGCTCTCTCTCTCCCCTGCAACAGGCTGTCCGGAACTATCGTGGATGGCGATAATCCTTTTCTGGCCCGTAGCGCAGTCCATAACGCGAAGTTGGAGTTAAAATCCGCGATAGCAGCCGCGCTAACACTGCGGTTGTTTCGCCGCACACGATACACAGGTTCCCGCTTTACATATGCTCCGCCCAACTCCGCCCCCTGAATACCAAATGACTAATCGCGTTAACAGCTGTTAACGCGATTCGCGAATTTATCGCACGCGGTAAAGTGCTTTGAAAATGAGGCCCTAAATGATTGGTCAGGTATGCTGTGCACCACTGGAGAAAAATAAATCTGTTCAGGATCTGAATATAAACAAAACTTGGTGATTCTAAGAAGGCTTATTATTCCACTTATATAGAATCTGTATCAAAACCTCAGGAACTCTTTCATATTGTAAACTTGCTGACACAAGTTCCAATTACAAATCATTCCTCTTAGTTCATGATCAGTTATGATAGTTTTGCATGTTTTTTCCATGATACAGTGAAGAATCTAATGCCTCTATTTAGTAGTAATAATGATTTGTTACATTCTACCATGCATGATACAGGCAATGAATGGGATTCTTTTGCCCCATGACCACTACCGAAGTAGATGCCATAATTGGGAGGATGTATGACGTTTGTCCTCTAAACACATGTTCAACAGCACTCATGAAGGTATTATGATCTGAGCTGAGCAGTTTTATTTTTTTCATCACTTTCTCCCTATCCGAAGGTAAGGTACCAGATCAACTTAAAATGGTCTCAGTGTGTCCTATTTTTTAAAAAGTCCGTTTTAGATCTCTCACTGCTAGAGATTTATCAGCCCATTTATTCTCTTCCTATTCTTGTGAAAATTCTGGAAAAATAGTTTTATGTCAGCTACAAAATGTTATTGATGCAAATAATTTTCTTGATGATAGCCAGTTTGGCTTTTGTTCTGCTCACAGCATGAAACTTATTTCTCTCTTGATCTGATGTCTTCCATCATGGTTTTGATTCTGGTACTCAGTTCTTTTTAGTTTTGCTGGACATTTCCTCTGCTTTTGACACTCTGAACCATAATATACTTCTTATGTATCTCAAAGAGTTAGGTGTCACATCAGTGATTCTCGAATGGTTTCTTCTTTCATTCTCAATTGTTTTCAGAGGATTTCTCTTGGCTTGGCTAAATCTGCCCTTTTCCCTTTGCATGCTGGTGTTCCGCAAAGTGCTGCCTTGTCAGCATTATTATTTAATATCTCCACTGTGCAAAGTGCTTGCTGATCTTGATTTAGGATTAAAACTGTATGCAGATGATATCAATTTTATTCCCAGTCATCATTCCTATAGATGATGCATTAAAGAGAATTTCAAATTGCCTCTCAGTCATTAAGTCCTAGCTGACCGTTAACAAGCTAGTTAAACAGAAATTATTTTGTTGGTCCTTTTTCCTAAGACTGCTTCAGATATTAAACTTGATTTTGAAGGATTTCAAATCCCAGTAAAATATCAGGTCAGGAACCTGGGCACAGTTATTGATCCCAGTTTCTCTCTTCATCCACATATTAAATTTGTTGCCAGGAGTTTGTTTTACAAACTCTCTTTACAGCGTAATGTCGAACCTTTTTAAGTGAATCTAATTTTTAATCTGTAATGCATTCCATGATAACTTCTTCATGTAATTACTGCAACTCACTTTATATTGGGCTTCCTTACTCTTAATTTGCATGCTATAGTTGGTACATACTGCCATGGTTCATATGGTGGCAGCAGGGGTGGCTCAAGACAATCTGCTGCCTGAGGCGAGGGATGAGGTAACACATCCCGCCTCCCACCAAAAACATGGTTCTGTTCAAATCACTGAGTGAGCTGAGGTGTGGGGAGTCCCTCTTGGAGTCTGGCTCTTTCAGTGATTTGAAATGCTAGGGAAGAGGGGTGGGGAGTGAGAGAGACAGGGGACATTGTTCCCAGAGGAGTGGTAGATAGAGAATCAAGGATAATATTTCTAGGATGCTAGCAACCCTGCCACACTCCCAGGAACCCTATCACCTACCTCCCATGCTTCCCCAGCATTTGCCCCTTGAGGAAGTGGGAGATGGGTGAATGATGGGGTTCTGTGTGTGCCATACACTCTCAGGGCCAGTGCAAGGGTATTAGGTGCCCTAGGCAAACCTTACAGCTTTGAGCTCCTAAAACCTAGCCCTCCCCACATGCAATTAAAAAATGCATATATAATAACAGATTTTATATGTAGCAAGGACATTCAAAGTACTGTCTTTTGAGGTAAAGAGATCACTTACAACAAAATGTATATTAGATTTATATGCACTTCTATGGTACCAATGAAGAAACCTTGTAATAAAGCAAAAAAGACCCTTGGAAACCATATCATATTATCTTTATTGTAAAGTGCAATGGGTTTGGGCATGGTCCTCAGAAAGCCATGAATAAACTGAACTACAATTACAATATACTAAACCTTCTATACCAAAACAGCACTAGTTGCTACCACTCAAACAGTAACAACACCACCTATGAAAAGAAAGCATTGCAAATATTATACCCAGCCCTAAAACAGCAATATACCTCCTATTACAAAAACAGAACAAGCCAGGCTCCTCTAAGCCTCTACACAGAACTATGTGCTAGCAGAATACCTAACCTCAGATACACATACAAAACACAGATAGACCCTCATCAAATACAGAAGAAAGAGACCATAAAATAGAAACATAAACATGTAGATAAAAACTGAACTGGGGATTGCATAAAGCTAGACACTGTATGCAGTACAACAATGGAAAAACAGAAATATCACCATTCCTCATAAAGCAGTAAAATCAGGAAATATAAAACTTTAATCATAATGCTAAAGCCACACTAATAAAAAAATATTTCAAAACAGCTGAAAAAAGAACAACATTCAATAATTAAACTCATAAAAATTGTTAAAACAGCAGATATTAAATATCTAATAATAATAATAATACTTAAAATAAAGATTAAAAATTCCCCACTCTCCATACATGGTATCTTTTGATTTCCAGTCATGCTGAGATTGCCTTGAATTATTGTGAGAGGGACTGCATACAAACTTTACTCTCTCTCTTTCTTATATACACACACTAACACACATATGTTCATTCTCTCACACACTTGTTCACAATTATGCTCACTCAAATGCTCTCTCTTGTTCATTCACTCTTCTCCCCTTCTGGAATACCCAAGTAGGATCAGACTTCACCTCTCAGCCCATGCAGCCAATGGGGATACGCTGCAGGATGCTGCTGCTTCTGCTCTTTCCAGCCACAGTGATTGCACCTCCTTCTTTCTACCCACATAGGCTCTTGTGACACAATGTCCTCTTCCAGGCCCACTCTGGAGGGAAGAAAAAGGAATTGTAATCATTGAAGTCTTGCTACTTGAAAAACTGTGGCCCTGCATGCTCTCCCACTCATAACTCTTCCATCTCCATCTCACTAACACCATCTTCCCTCTCATTCACACCATTTCCTTCCGTCTCCTCACACTCACTCACCTACCTTCTATTCACTCCCCATTCACTTATCCTCTCCCTTTTCACTTTCCCTAGTCTTCCCACTCATTCACTCCAGCCCTTTCCTCTTCTCCCTTCCTCTTCATTTCTACCCCATCCTGACTTATCTCCTTCTTATCCCTTCCCTCTCACTCACCCTCTGCCCCCCCATCCCTTCTCACCTACCCTGTATTTTCTTACTCACATCTGATCATCTTCCTCACTCATTCATGCCCTTTTCCCCTCCTAACTCCCTTCTCATCCCTTACAGACTCACAGTCACATTCTCCCTCTTCACCAGGTCTTTTTTCTTCTGGCAGTTCATCTGGATGCTTTACTGCGGGATCCTTTACTGTCTGTTGGGCATGTGATCCCTGCAGGCATGACATCGCCCTGCGCTGTCATGGGTCGTCATCTTTAAATGGCGGGGCCACCTTTACTGAGCTCCTCTTCCTTCCTGCGGGGTCCTGGGAACCCCCACAGGTGCATTGTTTATACCGTGCCGAAGATGTCATTTATTTGAAGGCAGGGTGAGGTGCAGAGGTGCTTTGGGGGGCATTTGTTGCAGCCTCAAAAGTTTGATGCCTGAGGCTGCTGTCTCACCCTGCCAAATGATAGAGCCGCCCCGGGTGGCTGGTGTACTTTTTCGTGATCACATTAGCTCTACATTGTTTAAATTGCACTGGCTCCCCATTCTCTTGACAGTAAAGTTTTAAGATCCTTACCATAATTTTTAAAGCCATCAATGACTTAGTGCCACCTTTTTTCAGTTCAGCTATTAAGATCTATTAGCCTCTTCGTTTATTATACTCATCACAATGTAACTTGCTGGATGTTCCCTGCGTAAAACATGTTAAGCTCACTGAATCCAAGGAGTGACTCCTTCTGTGTCTCTGGGACTCAGTTGAGGAACAAATTAGCAGAATCAATAAAACCTGCTTTAACTAATATTCAGTTAGTAGCTGATGCTTAAGTCTTGGTCATTTTTTCAGGCATCTGCAACTCTGTAACCGTCCCCATTGATAGAGGATGTTCTATGTTTTATCAGGGTGGAGATGATAGTTATGCAATATTCAAGCAGGAGTACTGAAATACTAACCTGGTGATTCTTGATCAGACCTGTTGCAGCTTTACAGTTTGGTATTGTTTGGATATGTTAGTATGCAGTCAGTTATTTTTGTACTTGTTTGAGAGTTCTATTGCCTATAAGGGATGCTAAGGTAACACACGGAGCGTCATCCTCCTCCTCCTCTAAAGTGCTTATTATGACTCTTCTCATCCCCCCCCCCCCAGTGCCCTCCTTTTCCCTCTTATGTACCAGGCATACAGGCTTCCTTCTATGAGGAAGCCTAATAAAATCTAGGGGGGAAAAAGTATACATAATAACTATAGGGAAGCATACTTTGGAAAACCCACACAGAGGCCACCATCTAAACTTTTTTATCTGGGCGAGATCAATACTTTCATGCAAACTATTGCTAAATGATTCTGCTGTAAACCTAACTTCCAATCAGAATATTTTCCTATCAGTGTGCTGGGGGGTGCTCTGTATCCTCTTCCAGATAAGGGTCTATTTCCATTGGGATGCAATACCTGATTGCAATATTGTGCAGCATACAATAGGCAAGCACTGTCTCACCAACTGTATATGGATCTGGCTTGTTATTCTTTTGAAGGTAGTACATACTTATAGATCTTTCGCAGGTAGCTGCATACTTATAGATCACATTATTATCTCATTATTTTGCTTTGGGGAATTTGGGTTGTTCCTGTTGTGTTTCTTCAGCTCCTCTCACTCATAACCTTATGAAATGGCTCCCCTATGAAGAAAGATTAAAGAGGTTAGGGCTGTTCAGTTTAGAGAAGAGACAACTCAGGGGGGAATGTGATAGAGGTCTATAAAATAATGGTTGCAGTGTAATGGATGTAGCAAACTACTATAAACCAGATTCCTTCCCCCTTGAGCTTATAATGTGTTAAAGCCTTACAATGTGGACTAAGCTGCATCTGGATCTGACTCCCTCTGGAGAGGACTCCAGGGGTCACAAGAAGCAATCCAGGCTTCAAACTGCACCCCTTGCAGCAGAAGAGGACTGTAAGGTTCATCTGCACACCATTACCAACAGCCCCCGGGAGAGGACTCCAAAGGTCACAGGGAGCAATTCAGGCTTCACACTCCACAGCTCCAGCTTCCAGAGGCCCTGCACCCCTAGCAGCAGAAGACCGGAAGGCTCATCTGCCTACTGTCCCCACAAGCCCCCATGCAATACCTTATCTATTTGTTACACCTTATTTGTTTTTATATGTTTTGATTTTACATAATTGTGTTTAGTACGAGTAATTTGCACAGATTTTATACAGAAGAAATTTAATTCAAAATGAGTCAATAAGGTGGGTAATTAGGAAGATATAGGTAGATTAATTGTAGTGTTTGAGGGTTATTGCTAGACAAATATAAAATAAATCAATAGACTAAAAGTACTTTAGGTTAAATTTACATCCCTGCTCCCTTAGAAATTTTAACTTGATAACAAATCAACAAAACTATGATGCAGGAAGTAGTCCAGCATCAAGACAGAGGCTTTCCAATCTTTTGCATTTAGTGCTGCATGTATGATTATCTCCCAGCTGGCGAGAGGTTGCGTGTGTGCAAAGAGCTCCAGGCCCTCAGAGAACGAGTCTGATCATGGAGGCTAGAGTGGCACATCTGGGAGAGCTAAGAGCGACAGAGAGGTATATAGAGAAAACCTTCAGCGACAATGTAGAGAAGTTCCTTCTCCAATCCAGCAGCCCATGTGATGCCTTGGAGGAGAAAGGTCACCTGGAAGGAGAGCATCAGCTTGATGAGACAGGAAGCAATTCTGTAGCTAGGACCTGCTCTCAAGGTGATGTAGTATCCTCTCGCACTGAGGATTGGTCTCCAGGAGCATGTGCCCAGGAGGGAAGGGTTAGGACGTCAGTTATAGTTGGTGATTCAATTATTAGGAAGGTTGATAGTTGGGTGGCTGGTGGATATGAGGATCACTTGGTAACTTGCCTACCTGATGTGAAGGTGGAAGACCTCACGTATCACATAGATAGGATGTTAGATAGTGCTAGAGAGGAGATGGCTATCTTGGTACTTCTGGGTACCAATGAGATAAGAAAGTGCAAGAGGGGTGTTCTGAAGCCAAATTTAGGGTTTTAGGTAGAAAGATGAAATCTAGAACCCCCAGGGTAGCATTCTCAGAAATGCTCCCCATTCCGATGTACCTATTAGGACTCCTCTCATCCCTCCCCCCCCCCCCCCCAGTGCCCTCTTTTTCCCTCTTATGTACCAGGCATACAGGCTTCTTTCTATGAGGAAGCCTAATAAAATCTAGGGGGGAAAAAGTATACATAATAACTATAGGGAAGCATACTTTAGAAAACCCACACAGAGGCCATCATCTAAACTTTTTTATCTGGGTGAGATCAATACCTGAGACAGGCAGAGTTCCAGAGTCTAAATGCGTGGATGAGATGATGGTGCAGGGAGGAGGCTTTTAGGTTTGTTAGGAACTGGGCATCATTTTAGGCAAGAGGGGGGGGGGGAGGGTCCTTTTCTGAAAGGATAGACTCCACCTTAATCAGAGTAGAACCAGGCTGCTGGCATTAACCTTTAAAAAGAAGGTAGCACAGCTTGTAAACCAGATGATGGGGGAAAGCAGACTGTTGCTCAGAAGTGCATGGTTCAGAATGATGTATCTTTGAAGGATATTAAAAATAGGGCATCCCTGTAGAGAGGTTGCAATAAATGCCAAAGTGGACCATGTGTCTAAAGTGCAGAATGATTCCAAATTACCCCTGTTAACTGATGCTAAAAGTCTAAAAAATAAGATGGGAGAGTTGGAGTGTATAACCTTGGATGAAGAGGTAGATATAATTGACATCTCAGAGACTTGGTGGAAGGAGGATAACCAATGGGACACTGTGATACCAGGGTACAAATTACATCACAATGATAGGATGGATCAAATTGGTGAAGGGGTAGCACTATATGTTAAAGAGAGCATTGACAACACTAGTGGAAATGTAACCAAAGTGTGAATATTCAATCAAACAATAGTGGAATTCAAAATCACCAGTACTTCATAGACCCATCATTATGAAACAAACATATATGAACATCATACAAAAGATGGTAATATCTACTTAGTAGAAAAAGTGGTATTTTCCAGACCTCGTCTTTTTTTTCATATAATTTGAAATTTTTATTGAGGTTCATCCATACATCACACCATATTAAATACCATATAACAGGGTGCAAGAATTATATCATGGTAGCATTAGTAGCTAACAATCTGCTCAATAGCAGATTAAAAAAAATATCAAGACAAGACGAAGACAATAAAATATTACAGCACTCAATATCAGGTAAAGATAAAACCCCAAACATAGTAGGAACACAATGTACAAATAGCATCAATGTGGCACAGAACAGAACCAAATACTACCCCACCCATCCAACCCTAGCAACACAAATATTGCTATTGGAAATACAAATAGCAAGAAATGATACCAAAAAGCTTTATTGCAAGAGAGGACTAGTTAGGAAGTGCTTAACACAGAATGCTTCCAAACCTTATAATGAGACCACACCATTTTAAATTGGTGCATGGACTTATTCTTAGAAGCTGTAAATTTGGTAAGATTATAAACTGTCTCCACTTTATATTGAACATCCTTAAGACAAGGCAACTGCAAGGCCTGCCATTGCCTGGCTATCTCACATTTGGATGCAATAAAAACATATTGGACAAACAATCTTTCATAGGCAAAGAGGAGCATTAAGAAGATCATGTTGAGGAAGCAGTAATAGTGTACTGTAAAATCTCTTCCATCCATCGAATTACCGCATCCCAAAGATTCTTGATATAGGGACATACCCACCACAAGTGGAAAAAAGAACCTGGTTCCAAACAGACCCTCCAACACATAGTAGAAAAAGATGGAAACATTTTATGGAGCTTAAGAGGAGTCATATACCAGCGGTATAAACTTTATATCCATTCTCCATAAAGGCAGCTGAAATTAAGCCTTTACCCGTAGCTTTAAAAATTTCTTTCCATTCTGCAGGAGGCAATACCAGTTGAAATCGAACTCCCAAGCCCTAAGGTAGGAAGGTTTCACTAGTAGTACCAACATGCATCCGTATCATGAAACATTCAATGACACTCATATGATCATATCAACTCTTAATTTAGAACTCATGACCATCATAATAGGCTTCATTGTGGTAGCTGTCACTTTAGGACTCTGCCTTATATTTAATCATAGGTCACAATCGTTAAAGTTGTATAAAAAAATGTTTTAAAGACTTTTTTAATTACTGCAATTAAAATGTTCGTTCATGAACTACTTAACTTGCTGGAATGCAACAATTCTTCCATTGAACAATTTCCGATGGTTAGCTCCGTACTTATTCTTCTATATCCATTCCTTGGTCATTATTCTTGTGTCGATTCACTGCTTGCACTCACTGCTTACACTCTGGTCTCCCGACACGGGACCGTGTTTCGGACGTACTTGTCCTTTTTCAAGGATAATGTTTCGTTTTGACAAACATGGCAGTATAGAACTCAGTGGAAGAATTGTTGCATTCCAGCAAGTTAAGTAGATCATGAATGAACATTTTAATTGCAGTATAATACAAAATGATGTAATTGTAAATAAGGAAATATATCCTTAGCTAAGAGCTCGTATCTAGATTGTAAGGAGGAGAAACTAGAAAAACCAGAAGGACCCCACAGATCTTCCCAAAGTAAAATCTCCTGAGAGTACCAGTCTTGAAAAGCTGGATTCAACAAACCCAGTGAGAATAAACATTTATGGTACAGTGATGTGCTGTAGTGATAATCCCTTGTCTCAACCAATAATTTATGCCACTTATACCATACCCTTAAAGAAAGGGAGAGAGATGAAGGCAGAACAGGAACCAAAGACCAAGAATTTTTAGGTTGCCATATCAATGTTGAGATTTGGAGGGAGCCCAAAACTGCCTGATCAAAAATAACCCAAGGCTTCGAGGAATGGAGGCGGTGCCAGTCCACTATGGCCCTAAAATGAGCAGCCACATGGTACCACTTTAATTTGGGAACACCCAGACCTCCACTCAATTTGGGCTGAAATAAAACTTGATGAGCCACCCTTGGAGGCTTACCCTACCAAATGAAACTCATTAACCTCCTCTTCCAAGCTTTCAGTAAAGCATCAGGTACCTCCACAGGTAGGGTCTGGAACAAATAAGTGAGTTTCAGCAAGATAATCATTTTAATGGTGGCTATTCTGCAGATCCAGAATATATGATTGCGATTCCATTCTTCCAAATCTTTGCCTATGCTAGACCAAAGAGGAGGATAATTCAATTGAAAGAAATCATCACTGTGACCAATAACCCCCCCCCCCCCGATATTTAATCTGATGAGAAACAGTGATATTTAAGATTTCAAATTTTTCCCAGTTAATCTTAAACCCAGAAACCAGGCTAAAGCATCCATTTCTCTCACCATAGCTGGGAGAGAGCTGACCGGATTTGTCAAAGTAAAAAGAACATCATCAGCGAAAAGAGAGTTTTGAAGAGAAATCCCCATAGGTGATACCAGTAATGGTGGGATTAGCCCTAATCCACAAGGCAAATGGCTCTAAGAATAAAGCAAAAGGTAAAGGAGACAGGGGACAGCCTTGCCTCGTTCCTCTACCAACTGAAAATGTGATGAATAGTCCCCATTTACCTTGATGCATGCTTTGGGTTGATCATACAATTGTCTGAACCACTGAAGAAAAAAATACACCAAATTTCATTTTTTCCAACGTCCTAAACAGAAATGGCCAATGAACCAAATCAAACACTTTCTCAGTGTCAACATTGAGAACTACAGAGGGAACATTCTGAAATTTGACCCACCATATTATATCAATAATCTTGCATATGTTATCGGCTGCCATATGGGTCGGAATGAAGCCAGCCTGATCTGGATGGATAATTTGAGCAATAAAGCCAGTCAATCTCATAGCCAAGATTTTAGCTAGGGCCTTCAAATCTGTATTAAGCAAGGAAATTGGGTGATAAGAACCGCAAAGAGTTGGGTCTCGGCTCAGCTTGACCAAAATCGTAATACCCATGTTAAAGAAAGGGAGCAATGCACCTCCAGACTGCAAAAATGTAAAGAATGTAACCAATATTGGAATTAAATATTTAGCAAAGGTCTGATAAAATCGTGAAGTAAAGCTATCAAGTCCAGGTGACTTCCCTAATTTTAAAGACTCTATAGCTATTGATACTTCTAATTCTGAAATCTCCTTATCTAGCTGAAACTGCTAAAAATCAGAAAGAGAAGGAAGAGGAACATTATCAAGGTAGTTATCAATGGCCTCAGAAGAAATAGCAGCAGAGCTATATAGACGAGTAAAATTGCAAAAAATGCTCATGAATGGCTTTATTGTCAGTCAGAATGTTCCCCACTGAATTTTTTGAGCCAATCACTTTTTAAATTTATTGGCCAGTAACTTCCTGGCTTTATTTCCACCTTCAAAAAATAGTTGTTGTGTCAATTTTAGATGGTGCACTATAGATGTGACCTCAAGGCCAGCAAATCTATTGTGAGCCTCGGACAATTGGCTATAAACAGAAGAAGACAAAGACCAAATTGATAAAGGGAATGGAACAGCTCCCCTATGAGGAAAGACTAAAGAGGTTAGGACTTTTCGGCTTGGAGAAGAGACAGCTGAGGGGGAATATGATAGAGGTGTTTAAAATCATGAGAGGCCTAGAACGGGTTAATGTGAATCAGTTATTTACTCTTTCGGGAAAATAGAAATACTAGGGGGCACTCCTTGAAGTTAGCATGTGGCACATTTAAAACTAATCAGAGAAAGTTCTTTTTCACTCAATGCACACTTAAACTCTGGAATTTGTTGCCAGAGGATGTGGTTAGTGCAGTTAGTGTAGCTGTGTTTAAAAATAGATTGGATAAGTTTTTGGAGAAGTCTATTACCTGCTATTAATTAAATTGACTTAGAGAATAGCCACTGCTATTATTAGCAACAGTAGCATAGGATAGGCTTAGTTTTTGGGTACTTGCCAGGTTCTTGTGGCCTGGATTGGCCACTGTTGGAAACAGGATGCTGGGCTTGATGGACCCTTGGCATGTTCTTATGTTCTTATGACCTATCTGAATCAAGAGAAGCTGACGCTCGCTCTTCTTTGTCTTTCTAATAAAAACCGATCTGGAAATAAATTTCTACCTTAACACGGCTTTCAAAAAGTCCCATACCACTGCAGGAGTAACTCATCCATCATTATTATAAGTTAAATATTCCTGTATAGCAGCCCCTATACGATCAACAAAGACTTCATAATCTAAGAGCAAGTCATTCAGCTGCCAGTATCTTTGACCCATATCATAATTATGAAAAGACAATGTAAACCAAATAGGAGCATGGTTAGACCATAACATGGACTCAATATCAGTTAATACCCGGTCCGCAATCCCCTTATCAAATAGAAATAGATCAATGTGAGAGTAGGTTTTATGAGGACAAGAAAAAAAGGTAAAATTCCATGACTTAGGATATCTTAACTTCCAGATATCTATAACGTTTCCCTGAGACCTAAACTATTTAAATGCAGCCCTTGAAGAGTTAGGATCAGGACTTCACCCCAGGGAATTATCCAAAGCTGGGTTTAAGGTCACATTAAAGTCACCCCCAATAATTAAGTTCCTTTCACTGTTCCCTGCATTAGACTCCCAAGAGAATAAAAAAAAAGCCCCTTATGAGAATTCAGAGCATATATGTTAAGAAAGGTGTAAGTGTTGCTCCCCCCACCATCCCTTCCCCATGATAAGGATGAAGAACAAATAATGGCCCCTCAGGTCTGCATAGCATGATTTATACTCAAAGAGAAAATCTTTCCACAATAGAATGCCTACCCAGCATACTTCGCAGATTGGGAACACACTGCCCAAAGCTGCTGTGGGAATTTATCAGATCGCATCAGAGACTCATACCATTGTTCTAGGTGTGTTTCCTGTAAAAACACTATACTAGTTTGCGATTTGTCTAGCTCCTTATAAAGTAGCTGTCATTTCCTGAAGGTATTGAGACTCTTCACATTTAAAAAAATAAACTTAAACTCAGCCATGAAATATAAATAAAGTAGAAACCCTTTGGCTGAAGCTTTGAAAAAGATCTCTTCAAGAGTTTATCAACCCAACAGTTGCTTCCCATAACCATATTTCCAAATTCCAGAAGATATTACCTAGGAAATAGATATTTCCAAACATTATGATACCAAATAGCATTCCAAATGGCAAAAGAAACCACAGAAATCATCTAAATGTAAAATAAAAAAACCCCTCATCCCCCCACCCCCAAGATATGTAGACTACCATCCAGAGAAACCAAATGAGGAAATATCATAAGAAAAAGGAAATAACTTCCCCATCAAGCAAGCAATAAAACTATCAAATATAAATGCCAAAATGCACAAACTTTGAACAATTGTCATCCATCTTGATTAAAGATAGAATTACCCAAAATCACCATCATAAATTTCACATACATGTGAACAAACTGTTGAAAAGAAACTCAAGGTCAGTACAGCAGCAAACTCTAGCTACAAGTTTGGTAATACCAAAAATAAACAGTAGGAAATCACAAGACCCAAAAATTTCGGGGCTCAAGTTGCTCCTGCAAATTGGTGTCGAGCTTTCAGAGTTGCGGTGCAATCTCCAACCTCCCTTCACAATCCGCTGCTAGTGGGAAAGTTCCTCTCAGGGCTGAAGTGGTGCCTTCTGCTTGGACTGAACTGTCCAGCATCGTGTAACATCACCGCTGCCTCGTCCACAGATTTAATGCAATGTGATGTTCCTCAGATGGTGAAACAAAGTCCAAAGGAATGAAGCCGCCGATATCACACATTTTCAGAATGCATTAAACTCATGACCTCATGAAACTCCTGCTGTTTCCATAGAGTGTGGAAGAGATCTCGGCATAATTGGAGATGTTGTGCCCCTCCCATTTCTACGACCACTGCTTCCTCGCAATGTTGAAGATTTGCTCCTTAAGTGCATAAGAGTGAAAAAACGCATCAATGTCCTGGGGCTTGTTAGCACTTTCGGAACCCAGAGATCGATGGGCTCTCTTTAGGTTTTTTTGTTTTGGTTTTTTTTAACAGCACATTTATTTATTTTATTTACAATAAGACAAGTAAAGCTTACAACCAGAAAGGTAATGAAGAGCAAAGCAGCCAAATAAAAGGGCTTCAATTTTGAGAGTTCAGAAACAAGATGGTGTTAGCATTGGTTTACATAACCTTCATCTTTAATAACAAAAATCTTTGTGTACAAGTGCTCCACAGCAGTATTAAACAATGTGTTTCTTTCTTTAAAGCAAAAATATCCTTCATTTTACATGGTTGAAGTAAATGAAATAATCAGATGCACTGTATTTCCAACAGCATGATAGGGATAAATACATAGTACATGCCCAACATGAGGTTTTTTTTAGGTCTTCCTATAAAGTTTTCAGAATTTAAGTTACGTTTGACTAAATTTATTATAATAAAATTATGACCCATTGAAACAAAATATGAAAACAATTTGTTTTCATTTTCAAGCAAAGGCTCTTTTTAGTTTTATGATGGGTAGCAAGTCAGCAGGAGAACTCTCCCCCTCAGTTAGTAGATTCTGGCAGATCTTCATAACCACGACAGTACAGTCTAGATAGTCGGGGGGACTCAGACATACCATGGAAGCGTAAGTTGCACCTGCGTGATCTATTTTCAAGATCTTCCAATTTTTCAGCCAAAAATGCACACACAGATTGAGTACCCGCATGTTCCTTCTGCATACACTTCAAATCCTCCACTTGCGACTCGACCATAAGGTCCAATTCATCAATCCTGTGGCATAGGCCTGAAAGGTCTTCTTGAATTTCCGATATTAAAGTCATTATTTCCTTCTTGTAGGACTTTATGTCCTGCCGTAGATCACCAAACCAGGTGCGCATCTTGTCGTGAATAGATAGATCAGCACCTGCATGTAGAGACACGCTTTCAGAGTCCTCCGTGAACTTGGAGGAGTTGTCAGCCACCATTTTCTCTGGGTTGACCTCAAGATCCCCATCCAACTTCACATATGAAAACTTGCAAAAATCCATGGCCTTCTTTTTAACCAACATTATCACACAGTCAAACCTGATATTCAGGGAACGATTGAATCTCAGATGCCTATGATATCAAAGAGATTAGCCTGCTGGATAGAGGAGCTTGAAATTAGGATGCTATCTGTGACAGTGATGTCATTTCCTCCAAGACCTCATCTTAAGTTATAATCATTGGTGATATGAATGTGTGTTTTTTGAAGAATTTTCTATATGCAAATTTTAAGAATAGAAAGTATGAAAACTTAAAACTTCTCTTTTTCTTAAAGGAGAGCTGCCAACACTGCCAGCACCATTTCAGTGTTTTGGTTCCTTAGAGCAGTAGTGTGACTATCTTATTTGTTCTTTCACAAAAGTATTTAACTAGCGAAGATGTCAGCTGAATGAAACCAGCTGAATGCTCACAGAACAACCAGCAACCTAAAAGCTAACTTTCATACTGGCACTTATACGGATCAAACTGGTTTCATTCAGCTTGATCCTCATAAGTGCCAGAATGAACTAACAGACAATGAAATGCTAAAAAATTAGGGAAGTTAACAAAATTTACAACACAGAAATAATGGATGATTTCATATACCCCAGGATTGACTGGGTGAATGCTATATCAGGACATTCTAGAAAAGTAAAGTTCATAGATGAAATAAATGACTGCTTCATGGAGCAGCTGGTACAAGAACCAACAGGATGGGAAACTTTTTAGATCTAGTCCTTAGTGGAACACAGAATGTGGAATAAGAGGTAACAGTGTTGGAGCCACTTGACAATAGTGATCACAACATTATCAGATTTGACTTCATAACTAGAGGGAGCGCAAAAATGAAATCTACTGCGACAGCATTTAACTTTCAGAAAGGTGACTATGCTAAAATGAGGAAAATGGTCAGGAAAAAACTGAAAGGAGCAACTGCAAACGTTAAGAGTTTAGCTCAGGCATGGATGATGTTTAAAAATAATATCTTGGAAGCCCAGACCAGATATATTCCACACATTAAAAAAGGTAGAATGAAGGCTAAAGGACTATCAGCATGGCTAAAAAGTAAGGTGGGAGAGGCTATAATAGGTAAAAACATCTTTCAAGAAATGGAAAATGAATCCAAATGAAGAAAAAAGGAAACCGCAAAAGCACTGGCAAGTCAGATGCAAACACTAATAAGGCAGGCAAAGAGAGAATTTGAAAAGAAGCTTGCCATGGAAGCAAAAACTCATAACAACAACTTTTCAGGTACATTCAAGGTAAAAAGCCTGCAAGGGAGTCAGTTGGACCATTAGATGATCAAGAGGTAAAAGGAGCACTTAGGGATGACAAAACCATATCATAGACACTAACGGGTAGATTTTAAAAAAGGTGCACACAGGGAAAACAGGGGTTATGCATGATGCCAGGCCAAAGGAAAGAGGTGGGACTAGAGGCGGCCGATACAGTAAGCAACAAAATAAAATTTAAAAAAAGGTAGGAGATAGGGTTTAGGTGGTAGGGAGGAAAGGGGAAGGGTAAGGAAAGTTAGGGTAGGGAAGTTCCCTCCCTCCTTAATTGCAGTGGACTGGGAGGGAACTGGGGAAGGCTGGGATGCATCACCATGTGAAATTTGCAAAAAACTGTAACCCCCTTGTGCACGTGGATTATAAAATCTGGCGCACATGTGCGCATGGCCCAACTATTTTATAACACGCACGCGCATGTTTTAAAACTGCTGCCTCCAAGTGTGTGCGCGCACGCACCTTTCAAAATCTACCCATAAATGAATTCTTTGCTTTGGTATTCACTGAGGAAGATGTAAGAGAGACAACCATGCCAGAAATTATATTTAAAGATGATTATTCAGGAGAGCTGAAACAAATCTCAGTGAACCTGAAAGATGTACTAGTCCAAATTGACAAACTAAAGAGTAGCAAGTCACCTAGATCAGATGGTATACATCCCAGAGTGCTGAAAGAACTGAAAAATAAAATTGCAGACCTGCTATTGGAAATTTGTGAAATATGAGTATCATTATCTCTGGTACCTGAAGACTGGAGGGTTGCCAATGTAATGCCAAGTTTTAAAAAGGGATTAAGAGATGATCTAGGAAACTACAGACCAGTGAGTTTAATGTGTCTGTACCAGGCAAAATGGTAGAAACTATCATAAAAAACAAAACTGCTGAACATATAGATAAGCATAGTTCAATGGAATAAAACCAACATGGTTTTAGCCAAGGGAAATTTTGTCTCACAAATTTACTAATTTTATTCAGGGCATAAATAGAAAGCATTTGACAAAGTCCCTCATGAGCAACTTTTTAGGAAATTAAAAAGTCATGGGTTAGGGGGCAGTGTCCTATTGTGGTTTGCCAACTGGTAAAAAGATAGAAAACAGAGAGTAGGACTAAATGGTAAATTTTCCCAATGGAAAATGGTGAATACCGGAATGGCCCAGGGATCTGTTCTGGGTCCACTGCTTTTTAATATATTTATAAATGACCTGGAAATGGGAACAACAAATGAGGTGATCAAATTTGCAGATGACACAAAATTATTCAAAGTTGTTAAATCACAAAAGGATTGTGAGAAATTTCAGGAGGACATTGCAAAACTGGGAGAATGGGCTTGGAAATGACAAATAAAATTTAATGTGGACAAGTGCAAAGTGATACTAGGGAAGAGTGACCCAAATTATAGCTACATAATGCAAGGTTTCACATTAGGATTCACCACTCAGAAAAGGATCTTGGTGTCATAGTTGAAAATGCATTGAAATCTTCTGCTCAGTGTGCAGCAGCAGCCAAGAAAGCAAATATAATTCTAGGAAAGGAATGGATAATAAAACAGAGAATATCATAATGCCTCTGTATATTTCCATGGTGTGACCTCATCTTGAGTATTGTGTGCAGTTCTGGTCACCAGAACTCCAAAAAAAATATAGCAGAATTAGAAAAGGTTCAGAGAAGGGTGACCAAAATGATAAAGGGAAAGGAGCAATTCCCTATGAAGAAAAGCTAAAAGGTTTACGACTCTTTAGCTATAAAATAATGAGTGGAATGAAACAGGTAAACGTTAATCAGTTGTTTACTCTTTCAAAAAGTACAGAGACCAGAGGACATGCAATGAAATTACTAGGTGATACATTTAAAACTAATAAGAGGAAATATTTTTTTACTCAATGTATAATTAAGCTCTTTAATTTTTTGCCAGAGGATGTGGTGAAAGGTATTAGTGTAGCTGCATTTAAAAAGGTTTGGACAGGTTCCTGGTGGAAATGTCCATTAGCCATTATTAAGTTAGAGTTGCAGAAATCCACTGCTTACTCTTGGGATAAGCAGCTTGGAATCTATCCACCTCTTGGGATCCTCCAGGTACTTGTGACCTGGCTTTGCCACTGTTAGAAACAGGATTTTGGGCTTGATGGACCTTTGGTCTGATCCAGTATGTCAAGTCTTAAGTTTTAATGCATTTTGGACCTGTCAAAAAAGGATTTTCAACCCTGCAGAGTCTGCAAGCCACTGCAGCCAAAGTGAAGGAATATAGAAATATGTCAAACTTCCATAGTGCTAATATTCTGAATAAGGAAATGAAAGAACGTACTAAGAGAGTGGTAGGGAAGGGAGAAAAGGGAAGGATAGGAGCAGGGTGGGATGATAGGGAGGGATATAATGTTGGCTGAATGTTTCTACTATGATGGCTGTTCAATATTTTACTGAAAACTAATAAACAAGTTTGTGAAAAAAAAATGTCAAAAAACCCCTGTGTACTCTCCTGCAATTGACAAATGTTCTGCAAGAACTAGCATCCAGCACTCACAATGTTAACAAATTGGGAAAAGAACATACTGTTTACCCTCTCTAGAGAAAAGCAGTACATAGCCAGCAGAGGAGGAAGCCAAAGGAATGCTAGGAGACCTTTAAGGTAGGAAAGGAGCAATTTGGCTGGCTCTGTTTGTGTGTACGGGGTGGATTCAGCCAGGAGTTGGAGCTAGCAGCCAGGAAAAGTGGAGTGTATCTTGCAACCCTTTAATCAGTTCATCTCCTGAAGAGCTAATTATCAAGAGGAAGAGACAGAAATCTGCCCTCTAAGGAAATAAAGAGAAAGACAGCTGCTCTTGTTTTATAGCCGAGTTCCATATAAAATCCCAACAAGGGACAGAAGAGCCAAGAGTGGTGAGACCGAGAGACTTCATTTCCAGAGATTTCCAGGTCCAGGAGCACATGTTTGGATCATCCTCCTAAGAGAGTGAGTTAATTAATCTAAACTTTGCACAGACAGGGGTAGTTTTTAAAAGGTTGCGCGTGGGCAAACGTGTGTGCGCGCTACCCAGTGCACACACATGTACACCCAATTTTATAACATGTGCGCGCAGGCACGTGCATGTTATAAAATCCTGGGTCGGCGCTTGCAAGGGGGTGCACAATTGTGCATGCTGAGCAGAGCTGCCTTCCCCCATTCCCTCCCCCCTAGCCTGACCTTCCCACCCCTTCCCCTAACCTTCCCCCCCTAGCCCTACTCTAACACCCTCCTGACCTTTATTTTACCTTTTGCACCTGCCTCCGGGCAGGTGTAAGTTGCGTGCGCCAGCCAGCTGCCGGCGCACGATCCCCGGCACAGCGACAAATATGGCCGCTGTGCCAGGAGCCTGACCCCGCCCCCTCCCTGCCCCGTCCACGCCCCGCCCCTTTAGTAAAGCCCCGGGACTTACACGCGTCTCGGGACTAATAGGCCCGGCGCACGTAACCTTTTTAAAATCCGGCCCACAGTATCTTAGCAGAGGAGGGAGAAGGTTTACTTCCTTGCCTTTTGTCCCCGAATTCAGCATTTCATCTTCATTTCTTCAGCTTTTCAGGCAAATTCAAGCATAAACCCTTGCTGGAAAAGAAAGACTGGCAGACTGTGGTCTTCCTATAAGAAACTGAAACCAAACCAGTTTTCTGTTTAGTACCAAGTAAACCATTTGGGGAAGCTCCCCAGGAGAGAGACCTTTCAAACACTGCAGTGCTCTTCTATTTGGCCTGTCATTTGGCCAGCTCCACCATCAAAAGGGACTTTTTCATCTTATTCATTGCTTTTTTTTCCCCAATCAATTTTGTGTTTGGGACAGGGTGCTTGTTACAAACTGGTGACATTGAGATGGATCTCCCCACCCCCCCCGCTTTTGAGTACTGAGGGGTAAAGACAATTTTTTTAAGTTGTGTACGTCACTGTTTTTCTCCCCATCCTCTATTAGCGTTCTTTTCTTTTTTTCTTTTTTTTTTTTTACTATCCATATGAGTACGTTGGTTGCCCTGGCTAATAGGCCATACCCAGTGTTATTTTTGCATTGCTTGATATAAAATGAAAACGCTGCAAGTTTATATTATACTTCACTAATATACTTTTCCCATTTAATGTTCTGGTTGGATTTACTGACTACTTACACAATACTAGTAAAAGAGTTAATTACTGTTTTTTTCTGGTGAGATGATTTTAGCTGGTCTATGGTGCCACAAGTGAGAGATTGTTTGGGAAGGGCACAGAATTGTGGTATCGGGGTAACCAGGACCCTGTCTCATCCCTGACTCAGGCTACGAACCAGAAGATAAATCATAGTAGTAAATATAATTTTTCATGTGGTGCCCCCCACCCCAAGCATAGGGGTAATTCATAGTCAGACCCAAGGGGGTGGGGGAGGGGAGGAGGAGCGCACAGATAAATGTTAATCAGTCACTTACTCTTTCAAAAACATACACAGACTAAGCGACACTCCATGATGTTGGTAAGTAGCACATTTAAAACAAATCTGAGAAAATTCTTTTTTACTCAATGCACAATTACGTTCCTGAATTAATTGCCAGAGGGTACAGTACAGGCAGTTAGAGTAGTTGGGTTTAAATAAGGTTTGGACAAATTCCTAGAAGAGAAGTCCATAAATTGTTATTAATCAGGTGGACTTGGGGAAAAAGCCACTGCTTATCCCTGGGTGTTAGCAGCATGGGATCTATTTATTGTTTGGGATCTTGCCAGGTACTTGTGACCTGGATTGGCCACTGTTGGAAAAAAGATACTGGGCTTGATGAATTCTCTGTCTGACCCACTATGGCAGTTCTTATGCTTTCATATTCTGTGAGACGCTTTTTCTAATTATTTATTTTATTTATATTCTGCTTTTCAGGCTTTCATAGTAGATTACATTCAGGTACTATAAATAGACTGTCTATTGTTTCAGGGCAAGTTGATTGTTCAGTGCACTTCTTGGTCTATAATAGCAGACACTTTCCTTTAGAAAGCAAGAAATTAAGTTCTCTATTGTATTGTTTTGCTTTTCTAAATTGAATGTGGCTGCATCCCAAAATCTTCATAGGTTAGCTGTATAAAAGTACTTTGTGAGATTCCATTAACTTGCATGCAATAAATATTGATCCAAACTAGCCTGTAATAGGCATGCAATGAATGCTTCAGCTCTTTCTTGTCCTTTAATTTGTCCATTAATATTGTGCTTGCCTGTTGAGTACATAATCCCCACTTGAAAATTAAATGAACTGCATCAAAGCCCTGGATCTCCCATGGTGCCATGGCAAAAGCCGTTACATTTAGTTTTTGCGGTGGAATTCTTCAGTCCCCATGAAATTGTGGGTGACTATCTTGTGTGTCCAGGAAAGCAGCAGCTGGCAGGGCGAGTGCAGGAGTACATTCATTCTCCCTGCACTGATCAGGCTAATAGGGGGAAAAAGAGAAGGAAGATGAAAGTAGTGGTGTCTTGGACTGAGCACCGCTTCTCTGCTGCACAGGGTCTGACTGGCATTTTGAATTGTGCATCACTGTGGTGGTTTTGCATGATTTAATGAGTTGGACTCTAGATGACACAGGAAAAAGATGAGGCCCAGAGCAGTACCACTCTGAGGCAGTACTGAGAGAGGATGTTAATTTTGCTGGTGATTGAAGAGGATTTGTAAGTATTGCTTTGTGGGGAAATTATTCTACACAAAACTTTGGGGAAAAGAGATTGAGGGTAAATTGACATTCTGTGTGTGTTTGATTTAAAAGTGTATGGTAGGTAAAATTTCAGAGTGTGACACCCCCTGGACTGCTTACCTCGTAGGGCGGTCCTGGGTTCTGGAATGAGCTGGCAGGATCCCCCCTATGGCAGACTCAGTCAGTCCTCGTGTTCTTGGCGCCTGGTGCCTCCACCTGGGGAAGAAGGCATTAGTGGGTGGGATTTCCCTCCCTTCACCCCAGGAAAACAAAATGGACTGTGAACAAGGCTGGAAGTATATACAAATATATATAGGTTTATTAAACTATACAAGCACATACATTTCTACATGACTATATACATGGTTAATAGGATGTCAAACAGTACACTTATCTACTTGTGGTTAATAATCTCAGTCTACACAACTATATACATTTCTACAAGGTAGCAAGAACATTTAATATTTGGCAATTTGGGGTTGTTGGCCCCACAATGAACAACAAAATAGAATTGAAGCGGCCTCTTGTGTTCCCACTTACTCAAGTATTATTATTATCCTCCCCCCTCTATCCCAAGTCTCACCCATGTGAAAAGATGCAACTGGGCTGGTGGACAGTGTTGGCCTGGGGGGTTCCACTGTATCTAAACCATCTCCTTCTGCTCCGCTGAAAGGTCCATGCCAATGCTTGGATCCACGCCCTCCTGGGGAATCTGACACCACCTTCTGGTCTGTCACTGGAGTCCATGCCCTCCTGAGGGACCTGTCTCCATATCCTGGACTGCCGCTGGAGTCTATGCCCTCCTGGGGGGACCCAACTCCACCTCCTGGCCTGCCGCTGGGGTCCATACCCTTTGTCAGGATCCAACTCCACCTCCCGGTCTGCTACTGAGATCCACGCCCTCTTGGGAGACCTGACTGCCTCCTGGACTGCCGCTGGAGTCCCCTTGCTCAAGGTGGACCATGCCTTCCTGGAGGATGTGACTCTGCCTCCTGGACTGCCACTGGGGTCCTCTTGCTCAAAGGGTCAACTTGAACTCCAGCTCTGCCACTGGGTCCCCTCACTCAAGGGGGGAACCAATCCACCTTCTGGCCTGCTGCTGTCCTTCAGTTCTCCTCTCTCGGTAAGAAAGTTTTCCCTGGCTTGGGCTTATAGTTTCACTAAGCTCATGGCTGTTTTAGCATTCAGTGGTTCTGGCCCTCCGCAGTCTCAGCTTTTAGTGATTTTAGCTCCGCTAAGCTCATGGCCAGGCATGTTCCGTTACCCAGCCTGGCTTTTGATTTATCTGTTGTCTGACCCTGTATTAGGGATTTGAATCAGGTCTGGAATCGGATCTGCAATCGGAATCGTGTGATCGGGATCAGAATCGTAGCCATTTTTTTTTTTATTGGCTGCGACCGATCCCCAAACCGATAAACTCACCCGACCCCTAAAATCAAATTCTATAGAATCCTCCCATCCTCCCGAGCCCCCCAAAACTTTCCTTAAGTACCTGGTAGTCCAGCAGCCCTCCCGACCCCCCCAAAACTTTTTTAAAGTACCTGGTGGTCTAGAGGGGATCCCGGGAGCTATTTCCCGCTCTTGGGCCATCGGCTGCCAGTAAACAAAATGGCGCTGATGGCCCTTTGCCCTTACCATGTGAGAGGGGCTACTGGTGCCATTGGCCAGACCCTGTCACATGGTAGAAGCAATGGATGGCCTGCGCCATGTTTAAAGATGATCGCTCCCAGGATCCCCGCTAGACTACCAGGTACTTTAAAAAAGTTTTTTGGGGGGTCGGGAGGGTGGAGGATGCTAAACAATTAGATCTAAAGGGTCTAAAGATACGAAAACCACACAAACCATTCATGGGGTTTCCTATCTGTTTTTTGGGGGGGCTCCGATATCTGACAAATTTTGAAATATCGTACCGATATTTGAATCCTTTGATTTTTAATGATATTTTGTACAAAATTAGCAGCAGTATCCAGGTGACTGTGACATGCAAATCCCCTACCTGAATCTGTGTCTTATCTGTTCAATGGTTAAGCACCAGTAAGGGTATTTTGGATTGCTTGGGCTGGCAGCTCAATTTATATTGTTGCATTGTTCTCTTTTTTTCTCTGCTGCAGTTCACTTAAATGGTAGCATGCTCAAACCTCTGTCTCTTGTGTGTGTGTGTGTGTGTGTGGGGGGGGGGGGGGGGGAAGTTTCAAGAGTATGTTTCATATAAAAAAGACGTGTATGTTGTAAAGACTCTCTTCAAAATTTAGCGATGTGGTAGCAGCAGAGAATAAATCACCAAATGAAACACTGTAACACCACAGATTAATTACGATAATTCCTAATCACCCCAAGTGAGGGAAATTCTTTTTTCATACAAATACCAGACCTCATAAATAGGCATAGTTGGTAATGCTAATTTAGCATATAACGAGTCTGCCAACTTTTATAATCATAGGTCATTGATATATATTTTTTTGCTTTCGTGAAAACACTGCACCAAATAGTGTGAAAAATAGTCACTTATTGTAATCAATACTGAGAATACATCTATTTTTTGCTTTCTTCTTTTTTCATAAGTCAAATTGACAAACTTAGCTTAGCGTTGGTGAATGAAGAAACGCCATATTCTTCATACGAGGCTAGTATGGAAAAAGCCCGACACTGGATCCGTGTTTCGGCGCATGCCTTTGTCAAGGGCCGAAATAGCTGTCAATATAAATATGCATCATTAATAAAAGAATTAGATCAAAAAACAAATAAGTACTTATCGATTACAGTGGACGAAATCAGTACACGAACATGATGTGGAGCGGCTAGAGATGGCGGCGTCTGCCGATATTTCGTTTCTTCAACTCAGAGTAAATGAAAGCGCGCCCTTTCTTAAACAAACTCACAACCAATCATGATACACTACGTCAATGATGACGTTATCAAATAAGGGTGGCATTTAAACCATGGAAAACCATTCCACCGCAATATTGAGACCCTGCGGTTGAATCGTGTTTAATTTAAAGATCCATTGCTGTTCTCTAACATTCAATAATTTTTGTGGATCACCTCCCCTCCCTGATAATTGAATACAGTCAATCACCCTCCATCTTAGATCCACGAACTGATGTTTTTTTGAAAGGCAATGTGCTACTATAGGAGCTTGAATTTTTTCAGTCTGCAAACAACTTTTGTGTTCAATAAGTCTCGTGCGTATAGGACGTTTAGTGCGGCCAACGTATAACATGTCACAAGGGCATTTTATAATGTATATCACATAAGCAGTCTGACAATTTGAATGAGTTCTTGCCGACCATTTTCTTCCTTGCATATCAATCCAGTCGGGACCTGCTAAAGTAATTGAGCACAAAGAACATTTTTGACATGGCCAATGTCCAATGGGTAAGTCCGAAGCTGCGATATTAACGGGTGCAAAATATGAATGAGTTAGAATCTCTCTTAGATTCCTGCCACGGCTATACGGGAACCCTCGCTGAACGACCTCCTGCAGTCGATCTCCTGCCGGCGCCATTTTCCGTACGGAAAACGATTTGCGGCAGGAGATCGCTCCCGGACCCCCGCTGGACCCCCAGGAACTTTTGGCCAGCTTGGGGGGGCCTCCTGACCCCCACAAGACTTGCCAAAAGTCCAGCGGGGGTCCGGAACGACCTCCTGCGTTGAATCATTTTGGTCTATGGCCGCCGCCATTTTGCGGCGGCCATTTTGCAAAATGGCGCCGGCTGAAGACTACACGATTTAGTGTGCCGGTTTCCTGCTCTCCCCCTTCCCCCGATTTAGCTACGGACCGCCGCTACGGAGGTAATTTAAGGCTACGGAGGTAATTTAAGCTACGGACCGCCGCTACGGACCCCCAGGTAATTTAAGGCATTGGGGGGGGGGATTTAATTTAAAGGGTCGGGGTGGGTTTTAGGGGGTTTTAGTGTGCCGTGTTTTAGTGTGCCGCTGGACCCCCAGGTAATTTAAGGCATTTGGGGGGGGGGGGTTCGGGAGGGTGGGGGATTTAATTTAAAGGGTCGGGGGTGGGTTTTAGGGGGTTTTAGTGTGCCGGCTCACGATTTTAACGATTTTCACGATACTTTACACACTCAAACGGCAACAATACGATTCCCTCCCCCTCCCAGCCGAAATCGATCGTTAAGACGATCGAGGTCACGATTCACATCTCTAGAATATATGTGAGTGGATTCAAAGTGAGCCATAAATAAATTGGCCAAACTTGGCGCCATGGTGGTGCCCATAGCAGTCCCGTGGATTTGTTTATAATACCATCCATTGAAAACAAAATAATTTTCTTTAAGCGCTAATTCTGCCAGATTCAACAAAAAAGTTGTAGGAATATGATGAGGTCGTGTTCTGGTCTCTAAATTCTGTTCCAAGATGGTGAGGGATTGTGGTTGCGGGATACTGGTATACAATGCACGTATATCAAGAGTAACCAAAATGACATCTGTTGAAAATCGAACATTAGCTAAGATGTTTAACATCGATTTAGTGTCTTTCACATAAGATTTTATCCGTGGAACCAATGGTTGTAGAAATTTATCGACAAAAACCGAAAGTGGTTCAAGGAGAGAGCCGATAGTACTGACAATAGGTCTGCCCGGTGCATCCACACTATCTTTATGGATTTTGGGAAGCATGTATATAGTAGGAGTACTATAAGCTGGATTAATAAGGAACGTTTTTTCTCTTGAAGTCAAAAATCCAATTACAAAAGCATCTTCTAGCCACTCCACATCATGTTCGTGTACTGATTTCGCCCACTGTAATCGATAAGTACTTATTTGTTTTTTGATCTAATTCTTTTATTAATGATGCATATTTATATTGACAGCTATTTCGGCCCTTGACAAAGGCATGCGCCGAAACACGGATCCAGTGTCGGGCTTTTTCCATACTAGCCTCGTATGAAGAATATGGCGTTTCTTCATCACCAACGCTAAGCTAAGCTAAGTTTATGTCAATTTGCCTTATGAAAAAGAAGAAAGCAAAAAATAGATGTATTCTCAGTATTGATTACAATAAGTGACTATTTTTCACACTATTTGGTGCAGTGTTTTCACGAAAGCAAAAAAATATATATCAATGACCTATGAGTATAAAAGTTGGCAGACTCGTTATATGCTAAATTAGCATTACCAACTATGCCTATTTATGAGGTCTGGTATTTGTATGAAAAAAGAATTTCCCTCACTTGGGGTGATTAGGAATTATCATAATTAATCTGTGGTGTTACAGTGTTTCATTTGGTGATCATATAAAAAAGAAACATAAGAACATAAGAATTTGCCATACTGGGTTATACAAGGGTCCATCCAGTCCAGTATCCTATTTCCAACAGTGGCCAATCCAGGTCAGAAGTACTTGGCAAGATCCCAAAACAGTAAATAGTTCCCATGCTGTTACCGCACAGTGATAAGTGTGCCTATTCCCTAAATGGTGAATTTTCAAAACCCGATGCATGTCAAAATTAGGGGATGTGCAAATATCTCGGACTGAAGCATGCTTAGCAGATTTTAAAAGCTATTCAGATATATGCTTATCTCCTGCAGCGTGCACATCTTGGAACTTCTCAAAAAAGAGGCAGGGCATGGGCATGGGCAAGGTCTGGGCAGTTTATGTGCGGTACCTGGGCAGTTCGAGACGTCAACCAGAAATTTGCGCATAAATACTTATGTGATACAACATGCACCAAGGTCACTTGCCATGCAACTTTACTTATATTATGGATGGTGTGACGGGACAAGGTCCAGGAATTGGACCCAGGCCATGTGGTCATATGGGTGGGGCAAGGTCAGGTTGGTTCTATTTTGGAAAATGATGCCAACCGGGCTGGGCATAAGGGTGCACCCCAGCCCCACCATGGGATCCCCATCTTGAATTTAAGGTTCAGAGGGTCTTTTTTTTTTTATCATGGCTGACCATCTTCTTTGTCGGTCGTGATAAACTATTTGCATAGGCTTGCCTAAACATGACCTTCCTTGCATTCATTTGCATTATTCATACATGCAAATCACATACAAAGAAGATCATTGTGATGGGGAGGGAACCTGGGCAGGGAAATGCAAAATATTGCATCTAGCATGCAATATTTGCCAATCTGGGTTATACAAGGGTCCATATCCAGCCCTTTTTCCAACAGTGGCCAATCGAGGTCAGACATACTTGGTAAGATCCCAAAACAGTAAATATATCCCATGCTGTTATCACACAGTGATAAGTCATGCGATATTGCCACAATAGTGCTCCATTATGCGACATACAGTGTTTAATGCATGTTAGAGGAGAACCACAGCTTCATGCACTTCCCTGCAAGATAGAATTCAAGGAAGTGTAAAGTACTCTTCAGGTGGTGCACAAGGAATTAATGGATTTAAGAAGAATTGAGTAAAAGGATTAAAATGGGGACTAAATTCTAACCACCTACAGTGGGAAGAGCTGGGAAATAAATTTGGGAATTTAAAGGATTTGATCTACATTCAATCTAAGCAATTGGAGTAATTGAGAAGAGAAGGAAATTAAATATTAAGGGGCAGATTTTCAAAGGGATACGCACGTAACCTCCGAAAAGCTGCCCCTGCCTGCCCCTGCGCATGCCGAGCCTATCTTGCATAGGCTCGGCGGCGCGCACAAGCCCCGGGATGCGCGTATGTCCCAGGGCTTCGAAAAAGGGGCGGGTTCGGGGGGCACGCAGCGTGCGCATGTTATAAAATCAGGCATAGATTTGTTCGCGCTGGGTTGCGCAAACAAATCTACACCCGCGCGCAGGTTTTAAAATCTGCCCCTAATAGTGCTTCCAGAGAAATTCAAAGACTTTGCTAAAGCAGTGGAGTCACATATTTCTTAATCTATCTGCTGTCTTATTATTTATCTTTGATTGAGAGCCAAATTGAAGAATGGCGACGGCTGAAGAAAACACGATTCAATTGCAGGAGGCCGTTCCGGACCGCCGCTGGACCCCCAGTGCCATTGTTGAAAATCGGCCTTCGTAAGAGCAGCAGAGCTCCCTGGCAGAAGTATGCCATTATCAGACTCCTGGCCTGCTCCTGACTCAATTTCTTCCTAATCGCCACCATCTTTACATGACTCCGTTTCCTCCATCACCACATTGGTGAAAGAATACTGCCGTAAATCAAGCAACTTTTTTTTTCACTGACATCCTTGAAGAAAGGCAAGCAAGATCCTAAGTCTGCAGCAGACGTGCTCTCATCTAGATGACGACAACATTTCAAGCAGATTACAGGATCTAAGACAGCTCTCTCCGGGGAAACCTGCGCGATCGGCGCCGAGCCCCGCCGGGGGAAGGTTAGTGACAACTCTCCCCAGCCGAACGGCCTCAGCGCCGATAGCGGGCAAAAGAAAAAACTCTGAAAAAAGCCGGCCATCGCTGGAATTAAAAAGATTAGTAGGAGAAACGCGCCGAGACACGCCCACCCAGCCTGCTCCCACCAATCACAGCAGGCCCTGCTGGGCTTTAAACCAGCTTAAGCCTTTAAAGCCGACCAGCCACCAGGCGCCGCGCGCCGAAGGAGCGTGACAAAGGGGCCTGCCCCTTTGAGCGCCCCTTCGAGCAGCCCCCTTCAGACAGCCCAGAAGAATTTGTCGTGGTCTTTGTTCGTGGTCTCCTTCAAGCGGACGCAGAACATCTGCAGTAAGCTCCAACGCTTTCTGCCACGCTCCTACCGGAAATGACATTACAGCACCACGTATGTACATCCCAAGCAAGGCCTCATAAACTGTAACGCTATGACCTTTCAGGACAGGATCACCGCTAGCAACCGGTCAGACAACCCCATTCACACCTACTGAGGACAGAGCACTCTTCCAACCGAACCAACAAACTTTCAAACTCTTTCAACAATCATCCAAACCTCTCTTCAGTCAGACAGACACCCTGAGTCATCCATTCATCTCAGACTAAGCCTCCTCCAGAACTCCACTCATCATGCATACTTACTACATCCCAATCATCCACAACCAAAGGAGAATCCCTTCAACTAACACCACCAACGTCATTCAAAAAAGAATTATCCCTATCATGACATCTCCATTGAACCAACTTCTAGGCCTCACGCTACTCTCAGTAACCCTCTTCAATGCGCAATCCTTAACTAAGAAGGCACATATTCTCAATGATTACCTTTTGGATTCCAACCCAGACATCTGTGCCATCACAGAAACCTGGTTAAAAAACTCGGACATAGCCTTAACCAACCAACTACCCATCCAGACATATGACATTTTCACCTTCCATAGACTCAAAAAAAGAGGAGGCGGACTTCTCCTAGCCTCCAAGAAAGAACTCAGACTGACAGCACTTTCTATCAAGACAGAGTCCAAATTGGAACTGGGTCTAGTCAAGTCAAAACATCTACAAATACTCTTAGTCTACGCTCCCCCGGGAGTTCTAGAAACGGACCCTTCACCCCTCATAGAATCCATCGTGAAACATATTAACTCAGACCTTCCAACAATGATTATGGGGGATTTCAACCTCCATACAAACGCAACTCCTCGCTCTGCGAACTGCGAAGCCCTCCTCACCACCCTCGGCGCTATGGGATTTACTCAGACCATCAACAGCCCCACACATAAAGCTGGACACACTCTGAATCAAATATTCATCAACTCCAATTTCTCTTGCACAATAGAACCCACCTGTACCCCAGTCCCTTGGTCAGATCATTTCCTGATAGAATCTTCCTTCTCCACACACAAACAGACACACACCTCCCCACACCTTTCTACCATTCAATTCAGGAAAGCATGTCCATCTGATACACTCAGCGATCAGCTCTCCAAAGAACTCTCTAACTTAGACCTAGCTAACCCTGACTCAGCCCTATCCTCCTGGCACAAGATTACAGAAGCGGTCACAAACAAATGGTGCCCTATAGTCTCCAAATCAATCAACCCAACAAAATAGGGAAATCAACCTTGGTTCAGCTCTGAACTTAAACAGATGAAAAAGACCTTACGCCATAAAGAAAATAGATGGCGCAAAACCCCTAACACTTCTACCCTTTCTACATACAAGGGATTCTTACATCACTACAGGACCACCATTCTACAGAAAAAAAAGGAATTCTATGCAAACAAAATACACCATTTCCAATATGATGCCCAGGCCCTATTTGCTTACGTAACACAAATCACCAAATCTACCCCCCCACCTATTCCAGACGAACATGCTCTTTCCAAGGCTAATGAGCTCACTTCATTCTTCCAACAGAAGATCTTAAATACCCTCGCCCTCCTTCCTCCAAATACTACACCTCTCAAGTCAGGCGAGAATCCCCAGTCTCATACTAGACCCAAATTTGACAGTTTCGAATCAATCTCCACTAAAGAGATGGAATCCCTTCTAAAAAGACAGAAACCATCAAGCCATCCGGCGGATAACATCCCATCGAGACTTCTGCTTCTCATCCCAAATGCGATCTCAGGACCTCTGACCAGTATCATAAACAGCCTTCTAACGCAGGGAAGCTACCCAGACAGTCTAAAAACCGCCTCACTCAAGCCCCTCCTCAAGAAACACAACTTAGACCCTAATGTATTAGCTAATTTCAGACCCATCTCTAACCTCCCATTCATTGCCAAACTAACGGAGAAACTGGTAAACACCCAGCTCTCCGAATATCTTGAAGACCACAAGATCCTATACCCCTCGCAATATGGTTTCCGTAAATCACGCAACACGGAAACCCTCCTCATTTCACTTACTGACCACATCATCATGGGGTTAGACAAAGGACACTCCTTTTTGTTAGTCCTGTTAGACATCTCGGCGGCATTTGACACTGTCAACCATACCATCTTGCTGGATCGCCTAGCAGATATCGGCATTTCCGGATCTGCCCACAATTGGTTCAAGTCCTTCCTCAGCAATAGAACTTTTAAAGTCAAAATCAACAATAAAGTGTCACCCCTAACAAAATCAACTCTTGGTGTACCTCAGGGTTCCTCCTTATCTCCAACCCTCTAACATATACCTCCTCCCCCTCTGCCAACTGTTAACAGACCTCAACCTAATTCATTATCTGTACGCTGACGACATGCAGATTCTAATCCCGATAACAGAATCAATCTCAAAAGCGCTCACCCATTGGAATAACTGCCTTCTATCCATCACTAATCTGCTCAACAGCTTAAACCTGGTTCTCAACGCCTCTAAGACAGAGCTGCTCCACATCTCCTCAAATGAAAACAATATCTCCCCACCATCACCACACATCTCTCTCATTACCTGTAAGCAGGTTAGAGACCTTGGGGTAATACTAGACAACCGACTAAACCTTAAGAAAATGGTCAACACAACCTCCAAAGACTGTTTCTTCAGATTACAGGTTCTAAAACGACTTAAACCACTCTTATTCTTCCATGACTTCAGGGCAGTCCTCCAAGCGCAACTGTTCGCCAAAATAGACTACTGCAGTGCCCTTTTCCTAGGCCTACCCAAAGCCACTACCAAACCACTGCAGATGATACAAAATGCGGCTGCGAGATTGCTGACCAGTACCAGACACTGCGAACACATCTCACCCATCCTCAGGAACCTACACTGGTTGCCAGTTAATTTCAGAATTCTATACAAATCAATCACCATAATTCATAAAACCATCCATCAGCATCTTCAACTCGACCTGGAAATCCCATTCAAACTCCACTCCTCTAACAGACCAACTAGAGATATTCTCAAAGGCACTCTGAATTTTCCCCCTACTAAAGCCTCATGCCTCTCGACGACCAAAGACAGAGCTTTTTCGATAGCTGGCCCATCTATCTGGAACAGCATCCCTTCAAATCTTAGATTGGAGCCTTGCCTTTTAACTTTTAGAAAAAGACTTAAAACCTGGCTCTTTCACCAAGCCTTCGCCAACCCTCCAGACAATCACTAGTTGTCCTTCACACTTACCCGCTCTGGCATGTATACTCTCGAATGGACTCTGACTCTTCCAGGTTAAAGCACCATTAAGCTTTAACCCGTACGCTCTATGGTATCACTTTATTTTGTATCACTTTATTTTATTTCCTGCCTTATCTTCTTTCCAGCTTGTTCAAGCTTCCAAGTTCCCTTTCCCTGTTGATTGTAACTTTGACTTATTCCTACCTATTGTTTATCATTCGTTTACTTGAATTGTGACCCCAGTTATACCCTTGTTAATTGTAAACCGATCTGATATGGTTATTTACTATGAAGGTCGGTATAAAAAACTGTTAAATAAAATAAATGTAAATCTTATTCAGTCATCAGATCAACTATCAGTAAAGAAGTTAGAAATCATCCTTCTTTTAAGTGTGTTTATTGGATGCAAAGATTGTGATTATTAGTGCTGTGAGGATGGAGAAGAAGCTTGTGTTGCAAAAAGTGGGTAATGGAGCTATTGATCCTTCCCAACAGTGAAATCCTGGGGCTCAAAGTGTTAAAGCTATCCAAGGAGTAAAGGAGAGATGAGGTAAAGGGGAGTTTTGTGCAGAAAGGGTCCATCCCCATTGCTTTCTTATGTGCCTCTGGGACCAGCTCAAGAATCTGTCCCACCCAGGGGTTACATACAGGAGTAAATTTTAAAAGCCCTGCATGTGTAAATCCAGCTGGATTTATGCACACAGGGGACTTGCACGCTGGCGCGCCTCTGTTGCATAGGCCGCCGGTGCGCACAAAGCCCCGGGACATGCGAAAGTCCCGGGGCTTTACTTAGAGGGAGTGTCGGGGGCATGTCAGGGGTGGTGTGGCATTCGGGGGCATTCTGAGGGCGGGGCCATGGGCGTAGTGCCGGCCCAGGGGCATTCTGGGGCGTGGCCGAGGCCTCCGAAGCAGCCCCCGGGCCGGGGAATGGCACGCTGGCAGCCAGCCGGCGCGCGCAAGTTATGCCTGCCTTGGGCAGGCGTACCTTTTTCGACAAAGGTGGGGGGGTTAGTTAGGGATGGGGGGTGGGTTAGATAGGGGAAGGGAGGGGAATCCGGGGGGGGGGGGGCAGAAAAAAAAAGTTCCCTTCAAGGCCGTTCCGATTTTGGAGTGGCCTTGAAGGGAACGGGGAAAGCCATCGGGGCTCCCCTCGGGCTTGGCGCGCGCTGACCCCGGATTTTATAACATGCGCGCATGTTATAAAATTGGACATAGATTTGTTGGCGCCGGGTTGCGCGAACAAATTTACGCCTGTGCGTATGTTTTAAGATCTGCGCCACAGTGTTTAATCTGTTGGAGGGTAGGAGAAGGAGATGGAAGAAGAGGAAAAGGGGAAAGGATGAAGTGCAAAAATGATTCTTAATTGGATGAGATACTTCCTATGGCTGGCTTTTGTAATGTGACATTATGATCCTACCCAGTAAGGAGCTTTTGAATCTCCTTAGGGATTATGAGGAGTGAGAGTGTTTAAATTGTAATGAGGCATTTAGGAACAAGATGAAGAGCCATTTCATGTCTTGGGGGATACCAGACATAAATTTATGGCTGACACAGATTAACAAAAGTCATTTAGCTGGGTATACAGGGGGGGGGGGGGGGCAATGACACCTACAGGGATCTATTCCTTTTATCCATTGGAGATGTCTGTGGCCTCAGGGTGTGAGGTATTGTAGGAAAAGGAGGTCCAGCAGTACAAGAGGACGGAAGAGAATAGGCAGGGACACAAAATCTTTGGTATTATAACAAATTAAATTCTGTCACACTTGTTTGATATGCCAGGTGGGGTACCCAGGATCTAACACCTGAATTTTGAAAGCCCTGTGTGCATAAAAGTTGGGTGTTACATGTGTGGCTGGGCCCTGCGCGTGCTGCGCACATTTTGAAAAGGGCCCAGCCGAGCATGTAACCCCTATATGCACAGAAGTGCGGGGCCAGCTAAAAGGGTTGGGGAGTGATGAGTATAGTTCAGAACTTGTGCCATTTATATGTAAATGTTATAATTAAATACACAATTTAAAAAAAAGGGTTGGGGGGTGGGGCATGGTCTGTCCTGAGGAAGTGTGCGCCGGCAGCTGGCTCAAGCATGGAAGTTACTTCTGCTTCCAAGGAGCAGTAAGCATTAAACAAAAAGTTTTGGGGTAGCTAGGTAGGGGTTAAGGTTTGGGGTGGAGAGGGGAAAAAGGAAGAAGATTAGGTAGGAGGGTAGGGAACTGGGAAAAAGGCTGATCGTGTTGCTGCATTAATTGAAATATTCCTCCCCCTGCATGCGTGAGTGGGGCACCCGCCCGCACATCGATTATAAAATTGGGCGCAGACATCATATTTTAACACAGGTGTATGGGAACACGAGAATGATATAAGGTCGGTGCATCTATGTGCGGGTGCCGGGAACTGCACACACATACACACGCACGTGGGTCTTAAAACAGACTTCTAAATGTCCAAAGTGACTTGGGACAGGCAGGGAGGAGGGGTACCAAATGATGGTTGTGGTTTTGTGAGGGCTTTTTCCCCTCACAAGATGGATGTGAGGAGATTAAAAGGAAAAGTGTGAGTTTGTCTCTTCCTTTTGATCTCATAACAGGTACACAACTTAAGGCTGGATTCATCATTCTTCACAGAATGATGAATCCAGCGAAAAAGGGGGCAGGCCTGCGAAAGGCCGCAGCCGTTCGCACCATGGCGGTGCGATTTCACGGCTGGCTGCAGCCTTTCACATGAATAGCACGACCATAAAAGGTGGTGCTATTCGCCACGCTACCTCAGGTGATAATGTCCCTCACATTATCGCCGGCAGCGGTGCCGCAGCCGACTCCTCCCCCTCCCCTCCCCTCTCCTCCAGCTTATTTGCATCCTCTTCACATGCGATAAGACCCTAACGCACATGATAAACGTTTAGAAAATAACCCCCTTAGTTTGTAAGCCCTCTAGGGATAGGGGAATACCTACAGTACCTAAATGTAATCCGCTTTGAAGTGCTGATAAAAGTGTGAAAAGTGGAATATAAAAATCTATATAAACAAATAAATAAAAATAGGTCTCTCTCCCACCCACACTAGTTCTTTATTGTTGGGTGAATTGCTGCAGCTTGGCAGCATGAACCCAAGCCTTTGCAAGTTGGATTATTGTTAAAATTTGATGTAGGGAGTGTGGTAAGGAATGCAGGAGTATTATGTAGTCGGACACGTTACTGGGATGTGGTTTTGGGAGGGTAATATCCATGGTGGGGGTCCGCTGGTGGGTGCCTGAAACTTCAGATAGAGCTGAAGGTAGAATGCTGCTGAGTCATGAGGGCAGACTTCCCAGGCACCGGACAGCGGGAACAAGCTTTTGTATACGTTTGTTAAATGATTATGGCTCAGATTAGTTTGCAAATAAAGCTGCAGCCTTTGAAGACCAGTGATCATCATAGTTGTGATTTTTGGATTATAAGAGTGAAGGAGTGGGAAGTCCCAGATATATATGAGGTCAATATTCAAAGCTATTTATATGGATAACTAACCAGATATCCATCTTAATGGCAAGTTATCCATCTCACTCGAAGTTAGTCATTTAAATGTTTAGTTTTGAATATTGCTCTCCATGTTATTAAACTGCCTCACTTTAGGACACTTTTGATACATATGTCCTAATTTAGCCTTTTTGATTGGTTTATATCCTTCACATATAGGATATATAGACTTTTAAAAGGCCAAATCAGTCAGACAGACTGGTCTTGTTGACCTTTTCCAGTATGTAAATTAGTTCTGTGTAAGGACTGAATTAGGCTCATGAGGCTAACAATTTTTTCAGAGTATAAAGATTTAATTAATTAAACCACTAGATGCCAGGATTGTAAAATTGCAGGTTATGGAACAATACCTATCCTATTTCATGTAAAGTTCTTTCATTGTGTTGCTTTCCCTTAAATTAAATTTCAGCCTTTAATTGAACTTATTGAATGTTTGCTAGTGAATTTCTTAAAATGTTCTACTGCGTGTGTCTGTCACTTTAACCACTCTGGTTTATGTTATTTCTTTACAGGGGGTTACTGGGAACCTTGCTGGCTCTAGTCGTTATTGGATGGTGTAGTCTATCGGCTTCCAAAATTTTTATTTCTACATTATCCATGGATGGACAGCAGCTCCTGGTTGCTTATCCTTGTGCATTGCTCTATGGACTATTTGCACTTCTGACAGTTTTCTAAAACATATTTTACCATATTTTATAATTGCTAGGATCTGTTTTTTAATCATAAGATATATATATATATTTAAACTATATTTAATCATAGATTGCCTAGTTAATCTTTTATTTAACAGGGCAATTTCAAAAGTGATTTACATGACCATCTGGGTGAGAATTGCCTTCCCTCAAGGTGGCTAGAAGTTAGCTTGTTTTTCCACATAGTGCAGAATTTTAGCCACATTCGGGCCGATACAGTAAAAATCGCGGGAGAGCGGGCGAGCGCCCGCTCTCCCAGCGCACGCACAGGCCACTCTCTTGTGCATCTGATACAGTAAGTTAATTTATTTAAATTAGGGCTGGCGGTAAAAAGAGGCGCTAGGGACACTAGTGCGTCCCTAGTGCCTCTTTTCGGACAGAAGCAGCGGCTGTCAGTCGGTTTGACAGCCGACACTCAATTTTGCCGGCGTCGGTTCTCGAGCCCGCTGACAGCCACGGGTTCAGAAACCGGACGCCGGCAAAATTGAGCGTCCGGTTTTCAACCCACGAGCCGCGGGCCTATTTCAAATTTTTTTTTAACTTTCGGGACCTCACACTTAATATCGCCATTATATTAAGTCGGAGGGTGCACAGAAAAGCAGTTTTTACTGCTTTTCTGTGCATTTTCCCAGTGCCGGCAGAAAAGCACGTACCTTTGGGTAGGCGCTAATTTCTGAAAGCAAAATGTGTGGCTTGCTGCACATTTTGCTTTCTGAATCGCGCGGGAATACCTAATAGGGTCATCAACATGCATTTGCATGTTGTGGGCGCTGTTAGGTTCGGGGGGGTTGGACGCGCATTTTGGACGCGCTATTACCCCTTACTGAATAAGGGGTAAAGCTAGCGCATCCAAAACACGCGTCCAATAGCGGGTACTGTATCGGCCTGATTGTGAGGAAGCATGTTTAAGTCAGGGGAGAAAAAGTATGCAAAATAGATAGAATTTTCCAATCTTTGTGCATACTTTTCCAGCAAAAATCTACCTGCAGAAAATGGCAGGTGAAAGTTACTGTTTGTACTTTGTATCTATAGTAAGTTGTTTCAAAGTATTCTATTGCATTGAGAATCAGTGGAAAGCCTGTTGTGAGAAAAGCATATGCATAGTCTTCAATGTGGACAGTTTAAAAATTGCTCCCCTAAATGTTGCTAAACTGGAAAATATACTGCATAAAATATCAGCAAATTGTAATACAAAAAATTACTGTGAATGTCTGAGGCTTAAAAATAACTTCATAAATATGAAATAAAGATTTTTTTAAATTATAAAGCTGTAATAAATATTTTTGCCAGTTATAGCTCTGACTTAATGTGTCATTTATCTATGACTCTTTTACATACTTTCTATTTTCAGAGTTTCTCTATTATTCAAAGTTGAACATCCAGTTGTAGTTATTCAAAATATTATTTCTCAGAGCAAGTATAAAAAAAAATTGTCTAATTGTCCAAACCTTTGCATGGCTACTTACACAGGAGATAATGACAAATAAAGTCCAAATGGCCTTTTTAAGCTACCCAGCCTATACTGCTATGGATATATCTCAATAGCCAGCTGTAGAATCTTAATTGCTTGTAATGTGAGATAAAACTTCTTATTCAAGTCATTATTTTATTGTCTTCCTGTCTGGTTCTCTACCATCCTGTATAGATGAGCATACAGTTTTCTTTTCTTAATCCATCACTCAATCTTTTCCCAAAATCTTACTTTAAAGCTTTCATAATCTAAAGAGTTATAAAACTAGTGAGACTGTTGTCCAAAAATGTGGCTATTGCCTGAACCTCTGGCTACTTAGGTCCTTGTGTCCCTGCTGGACAGAACCCGGCCACTACCAACTTGATGACAACAATCTGGTTTGCTTCTGGGAAGTTGAAATTTATTAGTTGCAACCAATTTCATGACCAGCAGAATTGCTAGGTTATACTTCCTTTATCTGCCCTGTGTTTTCTACTTAATCTGCCAGCATTGATCTAGTTGGTTTCTGGGTGGTCATAGTATACTGGTTCCAAATGGGTATTTACATTTCAGAAAAAGATTTTAAATAAATACATAAATAAAAGTGTAACATGTTTTGATCAATCAGTGGCGCACAAATTCTTTTTAACAGTCAGAATATTTATAGCTATATGTCTGAATCAGAGGTGATCATGATTTGGTAGATGTGAAGATAATTATTAACAAATGTATATAATCATAAGGTAGCAGATATGAGCAGGCCATTTTAATTAAGAAACTTTTCTCTTTTTCCTTTTCTAAGGAAATTGTTTATACAAACAAATTCTTAATCCAAAAGCATAAACATATAAAAATATTGAGCACCAGCTTGCTCTTTATTAATATTTATTTTTAGTTGGGACTTCCCTTCACACTCCTGTTATACTATCAATTATTATGAATCATTGTTAAAAGTTTGGGGAAAAAGATAATTTCCTTTGGTTATGTTGCCAGATTTTCAAAGATATACCAATAGCTTATGCACTGCTAGACAAACAAAAGTTTATTTCTTTTGGCTGTGTTGCTCAATTGACATAAATACGACTGATGCAGCACAGCCAATTTCTTATCAAAGGACAATGGCTGACTTTGCTTCATGTGGTGAGACACTCATTTTCATAAAATAATTTAATAGGGAGCTCACAGGAGCCCTCAGGAGTCCTCTCTAACACATCACTAAGCCAATGTCATATTTGTACTGTGAAGGGAAAATTAGGCACAAAGTCCTAGGACTTTGCATCTAGGCAGGGAATTTGAAAATTGATCCCCTTGTACAGGGCTGCCCAAATCTGTTCTGGTGACCCCACTGCCAGTCAGGTTTTCAGGATATTCAGAATGAATATGCATGAGATAGATCTACATAGATTGGAGTTTCAGTATATGAAAATATACCTCATGCATATTCATTGTGGATATCTTGAAAACCTGATGACTGTGAGGGTCACCAGGTCGGGATGTGAATTTGTTTTTCATGAATTAGACAATGTCAACGATATTGTTTAATTCATCGTGGTTCGGTAGCTCCGATATATGAAGTGATTTTTGCCAAAATTTCAGCAAAATTCATATTTTGTGTTAGTGTGCACTAACAGAGTTACTGCGCACTGCATATCTCTTAGTGCACAGTAATACCAATTAGTGTGCACTGTTTTTCTAGCTAACGAACTCCTCTGAATAGATACTTTTTAAATTTTAAGTTGCAATTTTTTAGTGTGCACTAACATTAGTTAGAGCACACTACTACATACTTAGGGGTAGATTTTCAGAGGGTTACATGCATAACCCCGAAAACATGCCCCTGCGCGCGTTGAGCCTATTTTTCATAGACTCGGTGGCGCGACCAAGCCCCAGGACGTGCGTATGTCCCGGGGTGGGAAGGGGGCGTGGCGCCAGTTTGGGGGCGGACCCGAGTCCTCCGGCACAGCGGCCATGCCGGAGGTTCACGCGCCGGCAGCTGGCCGGTGTGCACAAGAAATGCCTGCAAGAGGCAGGCGTAAAAAATAAAATAAGGTAGGGGGGGATTTAGGTAGGGCTGGGGGGGTGGGGTGCGAAAGAAAAGTTCCCTCCAAGGCCGCTCCGATTTCGGAATGGCCTTGGTGGGAACGGGGAAAGCTAGGGGCTCCCCTAGGGCTCGGCGTGTGCAAGGTGCACAAGTGTGCACCCCCTTGTGCGCACCGACCCTGGATTTTATAACATGCGTGCAGCAGCGTGCACATTTTATAAAATCGGGTGTACATTTGTGCACGCCAGGTAGCATGCACAAATGTACCACGTGTGTGTAGGATTAAAATTCTGCCCCTTAATGCACTGTAAGTTCTATTAGGGCATACTAACTAACGTGTTAGTGCACACTAATGGGCCTTAATGCACCTTAACATCTAGCTAGTGTGCACTCTCTCATTCGGTGTACTGAGCACTAATGCTGAGATTGTGCGCACTAACTGGTTGTTAGTATGCACTAAGGCCCATTAGTGTGCACTAACGCACTTCATCAAAAATTGCCAAAAAGAAAAAATGAACTGTGGGAAAATGAAATTTTCCGCGGAGCGCCCGATCCAAAGCTTGAACCGATATCTTTAAATGAAGCAAATCTCTACACCACGATAGGTTTGGGAAATCCTGCCTTAATAAATGCACCAAAATATGCTATCAGCTTCCCAACTATAATGTTACATAAATTGTCTACTTTAAGGCCACTAATGTTGATGATTTCTTAATCTTTTTCCTGCTTGGTGGCTGCTAGTTCTTCCCCTTGAAATAGTATTATATGCTTTTGTGTTTTTATGGCTTAATATATAGTTCCCATGCCTTTGACCATTTTTCCAAATTTTTTTAAATCTTTTGGGGTAGATTTTAAGAGGCGCGCGAACAGCCTACTTTTGCTTGCGCATCAGACTCAAGCAAAAGTACGCTGGATTTTAGTAGATACGCGCGGAGCCGCGCGTATCCACTAAAATCCTGGATCGGCGCGCGCAAGGCTATCGATTTTGTATAGCCTGCGCGCGCCGAGCCGCGCTGCCTCCCCCCGTTCCCTCCAAGGCCGCTCCGAAATCGGAGCGGCCTCGGAGGGAACTTTCCTTTGCCCTCCCCTCACCTTACCCTCCCTTCCCCTACCTAACCCACCCACCCGGCCCTGTCTACACCCCCCCCCTTACCGTTGTCGGGGGATTTACGCCTCCCGGAGGGAGACGTAAATCCCCGCGCGCCAGCGGGCCTGCTGCGCGCCGGGCCGCGACCTGGGGGCGGGTACGGAGGGCGCGGCCATGCCCCCGGGCCGTAGCCACGCCCCGTACCCGCCCCCAAAAACACGGCCGACACGCCCCCCGAAACGCCGCGTCGACCGGGCCCGCCCCCCGACACGCCCCCGACACGCCCCCCCTTCCGAAAACCCCGGGACGTACGCGAGTCCCGGGGCTCTGCGCGCGCCGGGAGGCCTATGTAAAATAGGCTTCCCGGCGCGCAGGGCCCTGCTCGCCTAAATCCGCCCGGTTTTGGGCGGATTTAGGCGAGCAGGGCTCTGAAAATCTACCCCTTTATCTTCTGTCTCTCCTCTGGCATTTGTCTTGCATATGGAAATGTCCTCAAATCTTCCTGCCAGCAGAATGTATGCAAGTCCCTATTTGGAGAATGATAATTAACTAGAAACTTGAAAAGCAAATACTTTAAAATAAAAAAACTACTCTTATCAGCATTCTTTTTGAAGAAAACAAGAGGCTGTTATGGAATGAGAAGCACCTGTGTGCAAATGTTTAAATACATTTATCACATAATGCAACATCATCCTTAAATAGGCTACTTGTTCACTCAGGGGCAGATTTTCAAAGGATTACGTGCGTAAGATATGCGCGTAATCCCCAGGTTGCGCGAACAAATCTACGCCCGTGCGCAGGTTTTAAAATCTGCCCCTCATTGATTTCCTATTCTTAAAATACAAGCAAAACCTGCAATTGTCACCAAATTTTCATATGAATAATTATATTAAAAAAGAAATCTAATATGTAACTGAAAGAAATTCAGACTATAGCAACAAAAGAGCCAAGAAAATCACCCAAGTAATTTCATAAGGACAGTACCCTGAGACAGTGCAAAGTGATAGCAAACTTAGGACCTGATTCAGTAAGATTTTTCTCCCACATTCCTCCTCTTATTTCCTCATTCTGACGGTGGGGTCTGGGCATAGGTTTGTTTTGAGCATGGGTGAGAGGCAGAAATTACCTTCTAGGCCCCTGTGGTAACATGCTTGAATAAAATAGTATCCACTCACTGACTTTGTGGTTCATTTACTATGCCATGATAAGGGTATAATGCAAGAAATATGCTATTTATCATGTGATGTTAGCAATATTGCACAATATTTTACCAAAAAATCTGCCCTATTATAATGAGCTGCTTTGCATGCATAACATTTTCAAATGCATGCTAATTAGCTCATTACAAGCAAATCCAATAATGCAGCTTGCAAAAAATAACACAAGCTGTGCTATTTGCCGAAAAGTTAGCTATATATCCTGATGCACCTGCATGAAATTTAAATGGCTACAAAGCCCAAAATACCCCTCCCAACCATGTAAAATACCCCTCGGTGATAAGGGCAAAGGCCAGTCGGCATCAATTTGAAAGATGACATTGACTGGCTCAGAGCCTAGGGGGCAGTCCAGGCTCCACTATACCCCAGAGATGCCCACTACTAGGGATGTTGTCTAAGGCAGTGGTTCTCAACCTTTTTCCCATCATGACACACCTGTCAGACAACACTGACATGTGTGACACACTGCTCATTACAATCTATGGCAGAAATTTAAAAAAAGGTCCCATATTTCATTTATTGTTAAGAATGACATAAGGAAAAGATAAAAGTACTCTCTCTGAACAGAAATTACACAAATAGCAAACCTCCCATACCAGAACAACTTCCAGCACTCAAACAGTAACCATCTTACCTAAAAATGGCGCGGGCCATCCAGTGCTCCTACCATGTGACAGGGGCCGGCCAATGGCATGGATACCCTGTCACATGGTAAGGGCAAAGGGCCATCGGCGCCATTTGATTAGTGGCAGCCGATGGCCCGGGAGTGGGAGATCGCTCCCGGGACTCCCACTGGACCACCAGGTGCCTGTAAAAAGTTTTTTGGGGGGGTCGGGAGGGTGGGGGAAGCTAAGGGATTAGTTTTAAAGGGTTGGGATGGGTTTAGGGGTTATTTTTGTATGCCGTTTTTCCCGCCCTCCCCCAAACGATAAGAGAAACCCCACAAACAATATTGTGGGGTTTTCCTATCGTTTTGGGGGAGCCCCCGATTTCTGACGATTTTGAAAATATCGTACGATATTTTCAATTGTCCAAAGCCCGATTCACATCCCTAGAAAATACTGTTTTTCTGTAGATCCTCCAACTTAATATTGTGGCGAAATTAAGTTGGAGGAACCAAAAGGTGAAAAAAAAAAGTGTGCCATGGTCAGGTTAGGAAAAGGGATGCTCAATTAATGAGTATCCATTTTTCTAACCCATGGCTGTGCACAGGTTAGGAGAACGAACACTCATAAAATTGAGCGTCTGTTTTCCTAACCTGCTGACAGCCACCTCTCCTGGGTGTCTGCTGCCAAGGAGGTGTTAGGGGGTGTGCAATTGTCCCTAGTGCCTCCTTTTTAGCGCAAACCCTCATTTAAATATTGTATTGCGTGCCCAGGAGAGATGGCTGGGCGTGTGTTAAGAAAACGCGTCTTTATTGTATCAGCCTGAAAGTGATGAATCTGTTTATTTTTTACATTGCACTTTCATAGGCCATACAAACACAATCTCCTTGCTTCTCTTGTGCGAGATCTGCTAATGGGTGGTCTCTAGGAGTTCCTATAGTTTTCTGCTCTGCTGCTCTCTTGCATCTGGTTGGACCTGACTCTTCTCCTCGGTTGTGAATAGGGACATTTGTATTTATTTTTAATTTTATTTTTCCCAGGAATTTATCAGTATTTATTACAAGAACAACATTTATACAATGATACATTCTCGGGAAAAATAAAAACCAAAAATGAAGGTCCCTATTTGTGTAGTGCCTAGTTGGCACCTTCTGCAGTGAGTGGACAAGTCAGTATAGAATCTCCTTCTCCCTAGACTAAATCGCAGCAGACTGTGTTTCTGGAAACCCAAAAATAACCCTCTCTTGAGATCAGAAAAAGGACTTGCTCTTTCCCTGAGAAAATCCTATGATTGACATCTGCCTTCCACTTCATGGGGAAACTCTCATTTATCCTTATTCTTCGAACTTAGGAAATTAAAAAAATATATAAAAAATGGGATTGAAAGCTTTAGACTGGATTTCCCTCCTTCAGTCTTTGGGAGATGGCTATAGCTTACAGCCCTCTCTGCCTTAGGCCTGCAGCAGCTTCCCTGCACACACAACAGTTCCTGTGCTATCTGTATGCCTCTCTGCAGAACTACATTACCAAAAACAATCTTTGCCTCTTCTTGAAATTATAGTGGCCGCTATATCTCCTACAGCACAATCTATTCTGGATCCTCCCAAAGGGGTGCTTTTACAACTGGACTATACTAACTCCTTATTGCATCAAAATATATGTTCTGTATAAAGAAATCATATTTATTTTGTGGGAAAATATAAGAGATCCTTACAGTCCTATTTTGTTTTTATGGGTAAAAAATGTGGTAAATCATACCCATGCGGTCCTACGCAATAGACCTTAACATGCACGTTAAAGGCCCTTTTGTACACACAAAAAGCGCTATGCAGGAAGGAAGACCTTAGATGTTAACTTTCAAAGTGGTGCATGGGCGCACATTAGCACATGTGTGTCGGCCCGCACCCAGGGAGGCAGCCATTTTATAACTTGCACGTGTATATGCGCGCAGGTTATAAAATAACCTGGCTAAGCGCACATGTGCATCTAATTTTAAGTGGGCGCATGCATGGGCATGCAAATCCCACTTCTACTGCATATGTCGGGGGATTTTTAAAGGGGTGCATGCCCACGCCATTGCTAGTTTCAACAATTCTTCCACCAGTTCACCCAGTTAAGAGCTAGGTCCGTCAAACCCCCTAGTTTAATAGGCTTCTCTCCCCCAGTTAGCCCAGACCCTTAAAACCCCTCAGATATGACTAGTTTTCTTTTTAAAACTTACACCTCCTCCATAGCAAAAGTAAACTTATGAGGCATTAGACCCGGGCGTGCGCACATCTCTTGGCCCCACCCTAGAATGCACATCCCCCACCCCGACTCTATCCAGACCATACCCATTTTTGAACCAGAGCTAGATGTGCACACATATCTGAGAGGCTTTTATAATAAGGTGGGTGCGCAGGAGCCTCACTTGTTCACTCATCCCCTAATTGATACTCATGCCGGGCTTTTAAAATTCACCTGTATGATGATAACTTTCAAACTGGAGCATTAGCATTATTTGGTGTGCGTGCATCGGCGCGCGCCCAGACACGTGCCCATCCTATGACTTGCGCACATATATGCACGCATGTTATAAAATAGCCTGACTATGTGCATATGTGTGCCCAATTTTAAGTGGGCGCGTGCCTAAGCATGTAAATCCCGCTTCTACCACGTATGTCGTGGAAATTTAAAAGGGGCGTGCGTCCACGCCATTGCCAGTTTCATCAGTTCGTCCACCAGCTCACCCAATTAATAGGTTTAAGGTTAAGGTTTATTGTTATTTATATACCGTTGTCTCAGCATAGCCTTCACAGCGGTTTACATTTCAACAGATATACAGTAAAGAAATTACAATCGATTATAAAGATAAAACAACAAAACTTAAAAGAAAGGAAGTTAGTCTTCCAAATCCCCTGGTTTGATAGTCTGCACTCCCTTCAGTTAACCCCATACCCTTTAAACCCCTGATAAATGTTTCTTTCTGTTTATTTGTAAACTTACATCACGTCCCTAGCAGAAGTGAACTTACGCGCCTCTGGACCTGGGTGCACATAAGAATTTACATGACCCAAAATGCCCTTATCCCGCTCAGACCGCAACCATGCCCTGCCCCTTTTTGAAAACTTTTAACATGTGCCCGCAGCAGGAGAAATGTGCGAATCTGGATGGCTTTTAAAATTCGATTGGTGCGCGCCAGCCTGACTTGTGCGCTCATCCCGCAATTGATGTGTGCTCTGGGCTTTTAAAATTCACCTTTTAACATGCACACTGTGAGCCTGATTTACTAAGCTTTTTTCCCCTCATATACACAGAATAGGAGAAAAGCCATAGTGAATCAGATCTTATGTTTGGTATTGCTTGCAGTGTCTTAGGAAACCTCCCTTCTGAAATTACAAGATTGATTTCCTTGGCTTATCTGTTACCATAGTCTAGAAGACGCTCTACTGCATGTTAAAACAGTATACTACACAGGAAGACCCAGGGCCATTGCTGAACAAAATGGCATTCTGGGCAAAGGTTGCATTCGGTGGCTCCCGATTCCCCTACTGCAGCATTCAACCTCTGAGTAGAGGAAGAGTGGATTTCTACATTATTATTGCATGGATATTACAGGATGGGACAGAATCCCAATATAAATCCTGTACTTCAAGCTCTGTACACACATTCTGTATTTACAGAAGCAACTCCAACAATGTGTGCAGAGCAGAACTAGGATGTTTTGATATTTGCTGGAGAACCAAGATAGCTTACTAGGGCAGGCTGTGTGTTTGAATGAGTTCTTAATACTGGGCAGCTTTTTCTCTTCTTTCTTGATTTCTACTTAATGAGTAAATACAAAGAACAGACCAAGATCTACCTAACACTCTCTGGTACAGGAAATGGTAGACACCTATGTTCAGCATGGGCAGGCTCCAATATGGGATCACTGTAGTGTTTGAGGGGGCAAGATGAGCACTTGGTGTTCCCTGATAAGTGTTTCACTCACCCCAGAGCAGAGAGAATTCCTGATAGATCTGGCCAAACAGCAAAGCTCCCATGTCTCAGTGGCTCTGGTCTGATATCACTGCAGTGATACTAGCATAGCAATAGGGGGAACTGTAAGAGTAGACCCAAATGGAGAGATAGGCAATTGGATGGAGAATGAAAGCATGGCCTTACAACCCAGAAATCATAACAAACCCCAGCTGATTTAGAAAAACAATGAATCCAGCAAAAGGACTTCCAGTTGGAGAGACCTGAAGTATTCACATTGTAGAAGATCTGGAGATTAATATTGCAGTTGGGTAAGTCTCTCAATGGCCATATACTAATATGTTTAGAGAGAATGTAGGTATTAGAGCAGAAACTTAGAGGCCGATATTTAGAAGCTATTTAGATGGATAACTGAAAAGTTATCCGTCTAAATGGCAAAAGTGGTGATACTAAACAGTGTATGTGGCTAAATTCTAACTGCATAATGAGTTATGCGGTTAGAATTTAGCTAACTCTGATGCGGCTAACTCTGGTCACACAGTAGGGTTGACCTAAAGTTGGCCAGATATACTCTATTCAGCAGCATGGCCACACCACTGCATTTTTCCTTTGGTAGCAGAACTTCCACAGGTGCAGATATACTGAAACTTGCACTGCTCCTTTATGTTTCTCCATCTTCTTCAGACTCTGGAAAAGGATGAATCCCAAAAGAGTAAAGAGCCTCCTATAAGTCCTCTCCCCATAATTCACCTCAAAGATTGTTCCAGATCTTTCTGAGCCTTTTCAGTTATTGATCTTACAAAACCTCAGGCACCAGCCATTAAGGTGCATCTTTATTACACTTCACTCCACCTATAACCTTAGTCACATGAAATTCTGATGGAGACATATGTTTATCTAAAAAAGATTTTTTTTTTTTTTTGGGGGGGGCAGGGGCAAAAGAGGGAAAATGAAGACTAGAATCATGAAGCAAAGATGAGTTAAAACAGATAAGTCCTTCCCTACTGAACTGTCATCAAAGCCAACCAAAAAATCAAACCCATCTCTAATTATCCCAAGTACAACAGAAAATTAGAATGAAGACTTGTTTTTTTGGCTCAGTATTTCCTCCTTTTTCTTCAAGCTCAATCAGAACCAGTGCTGGGATCCTAGTGCCATGACCCTTTATTTGCAACTACCTGGGAATTTCCCCTCCATCTCTCCATTTTAATAGACCCATCCTCCCACTTTTCCTAGCCTGGTCATTGCAGTAACAATATATAGTGCAGAAGCCATGCACCACAGTTCCATCTGTTACCTTTCATTAAGGCTCTAAATCATCCATCCATCCAAGTGTACCCATTAATGATGTTTATGACTCTCGTCTACTCCCCTCTCCCAGGGGTTTGGAATATTGTCTTCACAGCATGGAATAAGCATCATCATTACAAACAATATATTTCTTTCTAAATTGTAAAACTGGATATCAAATTTCAAACCAACCTTCATAAAGACTTCAAGGTATGAGATTTTAAATTGCACATCTAAGAATTTTCATTGCCTCAGTGATTATTCAATAAAAGAAGTGTAATTTAAAAAAAAATATTATCAAAACACCTACCATCTGTAGAAAAAAAAAAAAAAGAAAATATCAGGCAGAGAAGCAAATCCACAAAAAGAGGGTCTATATTTTAGAGGGTCTATATTTTGTTCTATAAACAATTCTAACTATTTTCTTTACTATAGTAATCTATTGCATTGGTTGAGATCATCTGTTGTGATAGGCAGTAGAGTGCAAGCACAAGAGAAAAAAATATACCACAAAATAGTAAAAGGAGAACACAGATGTACAGATATAGTAGATAATAGGATGCAAAGAAAAACACTTCTAGCACTAACCACATCCTCTGGCAACAAATTCCAGGCCTTAATTGTGCATTGAGTGAAAAAGAATTTTCTCCGATTAGTTTTAAATGTGCTACTTGCTAACATCATGGAATGCACCATGGTCCTTCTATTATCCGAAAGAGTAACTAACCGATTCACATTTACCCGTTCTAGACCTCTCATGATTTTAAAGACCTCTATCATATCCTCCCTCATCCACCTCTTTTCCAAGCTGAAAAGCCCTAACCTCTTTAGCCTTTCCTCATAGGGGTGATGTTCCATCCCCTTTATCATTTTGGTTGCCCTTCTCTGTACCTTCTCCACTGCAACTATATCTTTTTTGAGATGCGGTGACCAGAATTGTACATAGTACTCAAGGTGTGCTTTCACCATCGAGCGATACAGAGGCATTATAACATTTTCTGTTTTATTCACCATTCCCTTCCTAATAATTCCTAACATTCTGTTTGCTTTTTTGAATGGCACAGCACCCTGAGCCAACAATTTCAATCTAATATCAACTATGATGCCTAAATCTTTTTCCTGGGTGGTAGTTCCTAATATGGAATCTAACTTCTTGTATCTACAGCATGAATTATTTTTTCCTATACTCATCACCTTGCACTTGTCTATATTAAATTTCATCTGCCATTTGGATATCCAATTTTCCAGTCTCGCAAGATCGTCCTGCAATTTATCACAATCTACTTGTGATTTAACAACTCAGAATAATTTTGTATTATCTGCAAATTCGATGACCTCACTCATCATATTCTTTTCCAGATCATTTATAAATATGTTGATAAGCATCGGTCCAAGTACAGATCCCTGAGGCACTCCACTGTTTACCCTTTTCCACTAAGAATAATGACCATTATTTATTCCTACTCTCTGTTTCCTGTCTTTTAACCAATTTGTGATCCACAAACAGACATCACCTCCTTTCTCATGACTTTTTAGTTTTCTTAGAAGCCTTTCATGAGGGACTTTGTCAAATGCCTTCTGAAAATCCAAATACACTATGGGGCAGATTTTAAAAGATTTACGCGCGCATGTTATAAAATTGGGGGTACATTTGTGCACGCCGGGTAGTGCACACAAATGTAGGCCTCACACGTAGGTTTTAAAATCTGCCCCATAATCTACAGGTTCACCTTTATCCACTTTTATTAACCACTTCAAAAAATGAAGCAGATTTGTGAGGCAAGACTTCCCTTGAGTAAATCCATGCTGTGTTCCATTAAACCATGTCTTTCTATAAGCTCCGTGATTTTGATCTTTAGAATAGTTTCTACTGTCTTTCCTGACACTGGAGTCAGGCTCACTGGTCTATAGTTTCCCAGATCCCACCTGGAACCCTTTTTAAATATTGGGGTTACATTGGCCACCCTCCAGTCTTCAGGTACAATGATAGGTTACAAACTTTAACTGATAGATCTGAAATTTCATTTTTGAGTTCCTTCCAGATTCACAGTAATTTGGTACAGTTCATCTGAATCATCACTCTTGAAAACCATCTCCAGAACCAGTATGTCCCCAACTTCCTCATCATTAAACACAGAAGCAAATAATTAATTTAGACTTTCAGGATGTGCCTTATCTTTCCTTTGTCATCTAATGGTCCACCGACTCCCTCACAGGTTTCTTGCTTCGGATGTATTTTAAAATGTTTTTATTATGAATTTTTGCATCTATGGCCAACTTCATTTCAAATTCTCTCTTAGCATGCCTTATCAATGTTTTACACTTAAATTGACAATGCTTATGCTTTTTCCTATTTTCTCCAGATGGAACCTTCTTTCACCTCCCCTTTTAAACATGCCGGTAATTGATTTGCCTTCCTTCCACATTTCTTAATTTGTGGAATACATCTGGACTGCATTTTGGAGATTGAATTTTTAAACAATGTCCATGCCTGTTGTACACTTTTAACCTTTGCAGCTGCAATCTTCAGTTTTTTTCTATTTTCCTCATTTTATCAAAGTTTCCCTTTTGAAAATTTAGTGTTAGAGCTGTAGATTTCTTTTTTAATATTATTTATTCAATTATAACATTTACAAATAAATGATTCAATTAAGTAACCCAGCAAAAAACAAGATATACTTCCTCTCACACTTTAAATTATTTCTAATAGCAACATCTGGACTAGCCCACATCTAGAGGAAGCTGGGATATGAGATTCAAACATGCGTCTATTTTTCTTTTACAACCCTATCCTTAAACCTTAGGTAATCTGGATTTATCCTGAAGAAAACACTCCAAGTGCGGGGTATCAAGGAAAACAAATTTATTAGTTTGATATGTTATTTGGCACTTACACGGAAATTTCAGGAAAAAAATACCTCCCATATCTAGAACTGCTTGCTTCATAGAAAGAAAAAGTTACCACCGTGCCTGCATTGCACGGGAAACATCAGGAAAGACCTGTATCTTTTGGTCACAAAAATCAAAATTTTTGTTTTGGAAATATTTAATAAAGAACAGGTCTATCCTTTTTCAGTGAAAAAGTAACTAGCATGGTAGCCCTAGATGCTATATTATCCAGAGAGTCTTCTAAAAATGTTGAGACCCCTGGACTTTCTAAAGTGGCAATACCACCCTCTGCAACTTGAAGCGCTCTTCTTTTAGGCAAGTAATACATTTTAGAAATAATTGGGATTTTTTCCATCTCGTAAGGAAGTATTTCCACTACAAATTGTTTAAACAATTCAATATCAGACATTAATCAAGAAATTGGAAAGTTTAATAAACAAAGATTAAATGAACTCACTTCATTCTCTAACTGTTCTATCCTAGTATGTATTACCGTATTATCTTTAATGGAAGAGATACTGGTGGCCTGTAAATTTTTAACTACTGGGTTCAGATTTGCTACTGCATGTTCCAAATTCTCAGTCCTATCATCTAATTCTACCAATTTCGCTCTTGTTTCCACTGAAAAAGTATGTACTTTAGAAATGGTATTAGACAATTTCTTATCTATCTTCGCAGTTAATCTCCACACATCTAATAAAGTTACATTTTCAGGTTCTACAATGTTTTCTTCTCCATCAATACACAATTCAAGAATTGCGGGGTAGGGAATTCTAGTATTTCTTGCAGCAGCCTCGCCACCCATAGAAGCTAAATTAGATTGTATAGTTCCCACTGTGGTATCCCCACTGCCAATATTGGCATGGGTAACCCTCACATGAGATTCTATACCATTTCTTGCCTCCAATAATCCTTCATTATGGGTTGTAAGGGGGGGGGGGGGGTCCTAGGGCTTAAGGTAAGTCCTGAGGGGGAGTTTCCTTCTACAATTTCCCCAACACTGGACTCACCCAATCACACTATGTGTGAGTCCATGGGTCCAACTCTTTTTGACAAAGGGGTTGATGGGGAAGAAGTATAGTTTTTTGATTTTCGTTTCCTTCCCTTAATTTATTTTCTTACCCAGGGGCACACCCCTTTGGCATGTGGCTTTGGCTGCGTGCCGAAGGGCCCTTGATTTTATCTCAGTCCCGAGGGGCGCCTCCCAAAGACGTCACACCAGGTCCCGCTCCTTCGATCCAGGCCTTCTCACCTCTCAGTGAGAATTAATTACAATTTCAAAATTGCAGGTAACAGGCTCTCACAGGAAACAAGTTAGAGATGATTTCTCCCCAGCACATTGACTCATATATCTCACCTCCCCAGAGCTGTAGATTTACATATTGTCCCCCTTCCAGTCATTAGTTCATATTTGATCATGTTATGATCACTGTTGCCAAGGGGCCCCACCTCCATTACCTCTCTTACCAAATCCTGTGTTCCACTAAGAATTACATCTAAAATAGCTCCCTCTCTTGTTGGTTCCTGAACCAATTGCTCCACGAAGCAGTCATTTATTACATCCAGGAACTTTGTGTCTCTAGCAAGTCCTGATGTTACATTTACCCAGTTAATATTGGGGTAATTGAAATCTCCTATTATTACTGCACTGCCAAATTGGTTAGCTTCCCTGCTTTCTCTTAGCATTTCATAATCTGTCTGATCATTTTTGGTCAGCTGGATAGTATAGTCCTAGCACTATACTCTTAACCCACACACATGGGATTTCTACACATATAGATTCTACTGAGGATTTAGTCTCTTGTATGATCTTTATCCAGTTGGACTCTATACCCTCCCGGACATAAAGTGCCATACCCCCTCCAAGTTGATCCTCCCTATCATTGAGATATCATTTGTACCCTGATATTGCACTGTCCCATTGGTTATCCTCCTTCCACCAGTTTTCAGAGATGCCAGTTATATCTATCTCATCATTCACTGCTAAACCCTCTCTCATCTTACTTCTTAGACTTCTGGCATTGAGATACAGATATTTTTTGTTTGTTTTAAGAACCTGCTTTTCAGTTGATGGGAATAATTTGGAATTTTTTTAGCTCAGGTGATTCCTTACTTATAGTCACATGGACTACTTTTGCTTTTATTGGAACCTATGTGTTGGGTAACTCTCCTGGTTCATTAGCATCCTTCAAAGATACATTACTCCAAACAATGCACTGCTGTGTGACAGTAGGCTTGCCTTCTTGTTCTAGTTTAAAAGCTGTTCTATCTCCTTTTTAAAAGTTAGCTCCAGCAACCTGGTTCCACTCTGGTTAAGGTGAAGCCCATTCTTTTGGAAAAGTCTCCCCCTTCCCTAAATATGCGGCCCAGTTCCTTACAAAACTGAATTCATCTTCTCTGCACCATTGTCTTATCCATAGAGACTCCAGAGCTCTGCCTGCCACTGGGGTCCTGCACATGGGACAGGAAGCATTTCAGAGAATGCCACCCTAGAGGTTCTGGATTTCAGCTTTCTACCTAAAATCCTAAATTTGGCTTCTAGAACCTTCATCCCACATTTTCCTATATCATTGGTGACCAATGTACCATGACAGCCAACTCCTTCCCAGCATAGTCTAAAATCCTATCTAGGTGATGCGTGAAGTCTGCCACATTTGTGCAAGGCAGGCAAGTTACCAGATGGTCCTCACATCCACCAGCCACCCTGCTATCCACATTTTTAATAATTGAGTCACCAGCTATGATGGCCGACCTAACCCTTCCCTCCTGGGCTGTAGCCCTGGGAGAATTTTACTCAGTGTATGAGGACAACAGATCACCTAGAGAGTAGGTTCTTGCTACAGGATCACTTCCTGCTATAGCAGGGTGATGTTCTCCAACTGGGATACCTTTATGATGCTATGTCCATGAAGGTCTCATCACTGTACCTCTCTGTCTGCTTCTGCTCCTCCAGGTCTGCCACTCTAGCCTCCAGAGATCGGACTCATTCTCTGGGTGCACACATATAATCTCTCTCCAATGCATAAAAAAATCAAATGTGATACTTGATGCAAAAGACTAGAAAGTCCCTCTCTTGCTGCTGGACTGCTGCCTTAATCTTAATTTTGTTGAGTTCCTAGTTAAGTTTTGGTTGCTAAGGGGCTTGGAATTAGAGTACTTTTAAATGTATGGGTGTATTTACTAATTAATCTGCTAGTGACCTATAAGGAGATGATTAAACTCTCAGTAAGGGCTTGTGCAATAGATAAGAGCCTGATTGATTTTTAATGAGAAAGTGTCTCTTGTCTAAAAATCAAGGATTGAGCTAGGGGTGGGTGGGAGGGAAAGACAGAGAATATCAGAAAAGGTAACCTACTGCATTATTGAAAAAGAGCTGGTAGGAAAAGTTGTGTTTTGGAAGGTTTACATCAGAGTGAATACCCTTGAGTGAGTGGACAGAATGAGGCATGAACGTCTGAGCAATGAGAGAGTGCTTGGTAGCTAGCATTCTAAGCAAAATGTGCAGAGTCTTGTCATGTATTTGTGGTGCAGAAATCCAGGTTAACTGCATGTGATGGGAAATGAAATTCTAATGTGTGCAAAGCAGGTAGGAGACCTTTCGATCATCATATCTGATGATCTTGAGGCAGCAAAATAGTGTGATAAAGTGGTAACCAGAGGCAGAGAATGCTGCAGTGCAGAGGGGAGGCATAACTAGCAAGACCTCAATTAGAATAGTTTGTTCAATTCTAGAAGCCTTTCCTCCAAAAGGATACAGACAGCGTAGAGCTGGTCCACAGCAGGGCTACTAAAATGATGCATGGTATACACTAAAAGCCTTATGACCTGACCTAAATATGTATACACTAGAGGACAGGGGAGACATAACAGACATCCATATATGTCAAAGGTATAAAAAATGCACAAGAAATAAATATTTTTAAATGGCTAGGAAACTTGAGAATAAGATATCATGGTATGAAAATCTAGGGGAGTAACATAAAAAAATCTTTGTTCCCAGAAAGGCATGGAATGGTCTTCTGGTAGAAATAGTGAAGGCAAAAGCAGAATTCAAGAAAGCATAGGATAAACACACCAGGAAGTAAACTGGGTAGACTAGATGGGTCTTATAATTCTTATATGCTGTCATATTCTCTGGTTTTTGTGCTTCAGAAGAAATTCATTAACATATGAAGACTAAATTACAAATCTTCCAAAGAGTGAGATCAAAGTGTAGGGCATATCACGAGACCACATGTAACATCCAGCAAACAAGAATATAGTATCAAATAGGAATTGCAAATTGCCAATCGGCATACACTGGTGAACTTTCAAGCAAAATAGCATTTTTATTTGGTGTTCATGTAGAGTAATATATTTAATTTAATTTAACATTTAATATTTTATATGTCATTTTTTTATGTTCCTCTTTTCAGACACTTCTGTTGTATTGTATTGAGTACATATCAGAAGGTGAGGTTAAGTTAATGTGATTGATGTACTAAAGTGTGATAATGTACCCACTTAGGTTACTGTGAGCAATTTACCAAAATTACCACAGACAAAACATTTGCCAACATTGCTCTATGTGCTAACCTAATGAGATGCAAAACTACTGTGTAGTATTTTACCATGTTAAATCATACTAGCATTGTTAATGTGCTGTAACTTCTTTGCTATTTTTAGCACGCACAAGACAGCTATGATATACATATTAAAGTTTATTGCATAGGGCTTATGCCATAGAGAATTATTAGCATTGATTAGGCAATACAGCATTCATATATTTGGATAATTTATTAATATGGAATCTATGTTCTCAGGAATTAACACTTTTTATTTAATAATGATTGACTCATGATTTCTTATAAAGGAAATGTTACTGAAATGTTTGTACATGCCCTGCTGCACTTTTGGCATAAGTTGTACAGCAGTTCCTACACTGGGCATGGCTCTCTAATTTATTTGTCGGAGAATTCACTTGGCTATTGTTGTGCGTCCCGGCCGTGTTGGTGCCGCGACCGGGCCTGCTCACCTTGCGCTCCTGTCTACCAGCTCCGGCTCCTCGTCTCTCGCAGCCGTGGCCAGCTCCCACCATCCGCAGTGCTCCCAGGCGTCCCCAGGCCCGTCGGGGCCTTCAGACTCTAAGCGCTTCTCACGCCGGGGCTCAGGGTCCTCCACAGCTTTGGCCCCACCCCTAGGCACGCACGCACGGGCCGCACGTCCCTTTAAAGGGCCCAGCGTGGGAACCCAGTCCGCGGCGCCCAATGATGACATCACATAGTTCCTGAATAAAAGCTGATGTCCCGTCCCCAGAACCTTGCCTTGGCAATCGGGTCATTCCTGCCTGATCAGCTGCTCGCCCCGGACCTCGTTCCCCGGTTGACCGTCCCATGGACATTCTATTCTGTCTGGCGTATGCTTCCCCGGTGGCTGGAGTCCAGGTCCGGCAGGATGTCCATCGAGCACTATGCTCGGGTTGACACCTCGGTGTTACTAGTTTGCTGTTCCTTGTTCCTGCATTCCGTGTTCCTTGATCCAGTTTTGTTCCAGTGTTCCAGCGTTCCTGTCTTGTTCCAATGCTCCTGCATTCCTGTGGTCCTCTCTGTGTTCCAGCACCTCTCCTGTTTCCTGCTCTTCGTTCCCCCTCTTGTCGTACCTCCTCGGACTGATTCACGGTACTGACCTCTGCTTCTGATCACGTTTGACTGCTGCCTGGAACCGACTGCTGCCTGGAAACAACCACTGCTTGCCTTCTGATCAAGCTGGACTGCCACCTGGAACTGACCTTTGCTCTTCTTGACTACGTACGTACTGATCTTGGAACTGACCCTTGCTTTGGCTGACCACCCTCGGATGGATACCCTGGCTTTGATCCTTGCGCTACACTCAGATACTCTGTTTGCTCCTATGACTACCAGATCAGCCTGCTCGGACACGGCCTGCAGCCTACATCATACTAGATCAGTAGGCGCTGCCTATCTCGCCTGGAGGACCTTCATCTCCTGCTGCATTCCTGAAGTCTCTGGTGATCCTGGTTCATATCTAGCTCCTCTATTCTTCACCAGCCGCACACCTTTGCTCGTGGTGGGCACACCTCTCTGCTACCTCTCCGGGAGACCCTCTGAGGCCCACCTAAGTCCAGGCAGTCCGAGAACCCAAGAGCTCAACCTGCGGAAACCCCGGATTGCTATTGGCGAAGCTCCTCTGTCTCCTTGTGTGCTCCGCCTCCTGGTGTCAGGCACTCTTTGGGTCCGACCAGAGGGCCATACCAATCCTGCACCAGGCCAAGGGTCTACTCCAGCACAACAGGTTTCCAAGGCCATGGACTCGGTGGAGTCCTCTGCCTTGCAGGCCATCCCGGTTCTGGAAAGATGTGTCTGGGAGCAGCAACAATTCATTGAAGCATTGGCCACCTCAGTCGATAGACTACATTCTCAACTCGAGGAATCTGCTATGACCAATCCAGGGGTCCTTGCTCACAGCCAGTCCGCTGTCTCGTCACCATCTCGGGCATTGCTGGCCCTCACAACTACACCCCGTTTCAATGGGGATCCTCGTCTATGTTGAGGTTTTATCAATCAATGCTACATGCAGTTCTCACTGCAACCTACTCTCTTCCCTGATGAAGTGAAAAGATCACATTCATTGTCTCTCGTCTGGAGAAGAAAGCCCTGGCATGGGCCTCCCCACTTTGGGAATGCTCTGACTCCATTCTACAGCAGTTGCCACAATTTATCTCAGCATTAATACGCACCTTTGAAGACCCAGGCCGACAGGCGGTCACCGGCCACCATCTCCTACATCTCCGCCAGGGATCACATTCACTCTGAGTACACAGTGGAGTTCCGGACCCTGGCAACTGAGTTGGGATGGCAGGAAGACTGCCTGTGGGCACTCTATCTAGAGTCATGCAAGATGAATTGGCCACCCGAGAGATCCCTACATCCTTGGAAGAACTGATCTCTCTCGTTGGATGGATAGACTACCGTCTCCAAGAATGGTACCGGGAAGTAAAGGCTCTCCGACCTCCCACCCTACGACCACCCCAGTCTATGAGCCCCAAATTAAAGGCCTTACCAGTGGGTTCTCAATCTCTGGAGGAAGCTATGCAGATAAACCATGGTCGCCTTACTCCCGAGGAACGCCTCCGAAGAAGAAAGTCTGGTCTCTGCCTCTACTGTGGGGGTTCTGGGCATCTTCTCTAGGCTTGTCCAGTACATCCAGGAAACTCCAAAGCCTGAGCCTGGCAGGGGTCCTGAACTTGGGCACCACAGTTTCTGGCCCTCAACTGCTGCTGCCTGTCTCCCTCCCTCTTTTGCCACCACCACCCTCGTAGATACTGGGGCAGGTGGAAACTTCATTCTTGAGGAAATATTTATTTATTTTATTTATTTTATTTATTTAAATTCTTTTAATATACCGATGCTCAAGACCAGGTCTTATCATACCGGTTTACAATAAACTAGGGGGTAAACCATTTAAACCAGTAAAAACATTGAGAGCGAAAGTTACATTACAACAGGAAATAGTCACTCTCTTACAGATACCTACTCAACCGCTGGAGGTGCCATTGTGCATTGCCTCCATCCACGGAGAACCTCTACCTGACTGTATAACTCACCATACTGTGGTTATATGACTGACCATGGGGACACTCCACGAAGAAGAAATTACCCTTTTAATCCTAAAATGGTCAATACATCCTACAGTCCTTGGCCTCCCATGGCTTCAGTTATATTCGCCCCATCTCGATTGGCAGTCACTTCAATTGACCCAGTGGGGTCCTCAATGTCAAAGTCAATGTTTACGACAGGTATCTCTGTCCGTACCAGTACTAACTTCAGCAACCCTTCCGGGGTTGCCACCTTCCTACGTGGAATACCAGGATGTGTTCTCCAAACAGAAGGCTGATATTCTGCCCCCACTCCGGAAGTTTAATTTCCCTATTGAACTCTTACCTGGTTTCACACCACCTAAGGGCAGAATTTACCCTCTCTCTCTCTCTCCCAGAGACCTAGGCAATGTCTGCCTATATTAAAAAAAACTTAGCTAAGGGCTTTATAAGACCTTCTACCTCTCCGGCAGGTGCCGGGTTCTTTTTTGTAAAGAAGAAGGATGGGAGTCTGAGACCATGTATTGACTACAGGGGCCTGAATGCCATTACCCAGCAGTACCGGTACCCACTTCCGTTCATCAGTGAACTCTTTGATAGGTTGTAAGGAGCTCAAATCTTCACAAAGTTGGACCTGCGTGGAGCCTATAACTTAATCAGGATCCAACCTAAAGACATATGGAAGACTGCATTTAATACACAGGATGGATACTATGAGTACGTAGTTATGCCCTTTGGGCTTTGCAATGCTCCCGCCATCTTCCAGCAGATGATGAACGTGATCTTTCAAGACCTCCTATACTCATTTGTCGTAGTATACTTTGACAACATACTGATTTTCTCCAAGGATCTGGATTCCCATCACTCACACGTCCAAACCATTCTTCAGCAGCTCAGAGAACACCACCTCTACGCCAAACTAGAAAAAAAGCCTTTTTGAGCAATCCAGCCTTCCATTTCTGGGGTACATTATCTCGAGTCAAGGGTTCACCATGGACCCAGACAATCGCCAAGGAATCCGTGATTGGCCCCAGCAGGTAGGATTGTGGGCTCTGCAAAGATTCCTGGGATTCACTAATTATTATTGTCACTTTATAGCAGACTACTCCACGCTGGCCGCTCCGCTCACTGACATGACAAAGAAAGGAACTGATCTCCGGGTCTGGAACCCCATGGTGCAGTCTGCATTCCAAGCATTAAAGGATGCCTTCCGTACTGGCCCATGTCTCCACCATCTGGACCCAAGTCGCCCCTTCATTGTAGAGGTCGATGCACCCGCCATTGGAGCTGGGATGGTCCTTAGTCAGTACTCTACCAAAAGAGCCCTTATTCTGTGCTCCCTCTATTCCCATAAGTTCTCGCCCATAGAACAGAATTATGCTATCGGGGACTGCAAACATCTGGCCATCAAGCTTGCCCTCCAAGAATGGTGCCCTTGGCTTGAAGGGACGCAACACAGGTTTACTATTTTTATCGACCATAAGAACCTAGAACACTTGAAAGAAGCCCAGATACTCAATTCAAGATAAGCCCGCTGGGCCCTATTCTTTACACGCTTTAACTTTGAGCTCCTCTACCACCCGGCGACAAAGAACCTCCGCACAGTTGCGCTCTCATGTTCCCTAGAGCCGGATGATACTCCTGAGACTCCGGGGCATATCATTGAACCTGCCTGCATTTCCCTTGCAGTTACCACCACTGTACCAGCCTGTAAGATGGTCGTGCCCCGTCGCCTCAGAGAATGTGTATTCCGTTGGGCCCACAACTCCAAACTCGCTGGCCATTCCAGCCGAGCCTGAACTCTTGAAATGCTCCATTGACATTATTGGTGGGCTAACATGGTCAAAGACACCAGGGATTATGTAGACTCGTGCCCCGTCTGCGCTTAACAAAAGCCCCCTACCGGGCATCCCTGGGGCCTCCTCCAACCACTCTCTGCGCCCACCGAACCATGGACTTGTATATCTATGGATTTTATCTTGGAATTGCTCCCTTCCAAAGGGCATACTGTAATCTGGATCATAATAGACCATTTCTCTAAAATGGCCCACTTTGTTCCCTTACTGGGGCTACCATCAGCCCTGGAACTGGCTCGCCTCTTCTTGACTCACGTCTTTCATCGTCATGGACTTCCACAAGACATTGTTTCAGATTGTGGTCCTCAATATGCCGCAAAATACTGGAGGTCCCTCTGTAAAAATTTCAATATATCTCTGAATTTAACTTCTGCATAACATTCATAGGCTAATGGCCAGGCCAAAAGGACCAATCGATCCCTTAAAGCCTTCCTTTGGTCATATGTCAATGACCATCAAGACAATTGGGCCAAACTCTTCCCATGGGCAGAACTGTCTCACAACACCCACGTTGCCTCCGCTACAGAGGTTTCCCTATTCTCTGTAGTCTTTGGCCATCAGTCTCGCCTACCTTTGTCAATTCCACTCAGTGTACCTTTCCCAACAGCGCAGTCCACAGCTCAGACCATTCATCATCTCTGGGACCAAGTTAAGGAGCATCTCCGCCAAGCAGCTGACTGAGCCAAATGAGTCATGGATGCCCATTGCCATGCCGCACCAGTGTTCTTGCCTGGGCAATGAGTCTGGCTCAGCACCAGACATATTCATCTCTGGTTGCCTTCTCAACAGCTGGCTCCAAAATACGTGGGGCCATTTCCCGTCATATGGTGGGTAGGAGCCATCACATATTAATTAAAGTTACCTGCAAGCCTTGGTATTCATAACACCTGCCATGTGTCTCTGCTCAAACCCCTGGTATTATCTTAGCCTTCTTGAAGACCTCCTCCAACGACACAAGTATCAGCAGAATCTGAAAACACCCTTCAAGTGCGAGAGGTCCTTGATGTCTGATGCCATTGAGGTCACTGGGAGTACCTCCTTTTGTGGGAGGGCTTAGGGCCGGAAGAGAATTCTTGGGAGCCCTCTCACCACATCCTGGATAAGAATCTCCTTCGTGACTTCCACCATCAACATCCGGACAAGCCCAAGCTGGTAAGGGGGAGGCCTAGAAGGGGAGGGGGTACTGTTGCGTGTCCCAGCCACGTTGGTGCCACGACCAGGCCTGCTCACCTTGTGCTCCCGTCTACCAGCTCCGGCTCCTCATCTTTGGCAGCCGTGGCCAGCTCCCACCATCCGCGACGCTCGCAGGGATCCCCAGGCCTGACAGGGCATTCTGACTCTCAGCGCTCCTCATGCTGGGGCTCAGAGTCCTCCACAGCATTGGCTCCACCCCTAGGCGCACGCACGTGTGAACCATGCATCCCTTTAAAGGGCCCAGTGCGGGAACCCGGTCTGCGGTGCCCGATGATAACATCATAGTTCCTGCATAAGAGGAGAGGTCCTGTCCCCAGAACCTCGCCTTGACAATCGGGTCATTCCTGCCTGATCAGCTGCTCGCCCGCTTCCCCGGTGGCCAGAGTTCAGGTCCGGCAGGATCTCCATCGAGCACTACGTTTGGGTCGACACCTTGGTATTACTAGTTTGCTGTTCCTTGTTCCTGTGTTTCCTGCTTCTTTGATCCAGTCTCGTTCCAGTGTTCCTGCATTCCTGTCTTGTTCCATAACTCCTGTGTTCCTGTCTTGTACCAGTGTTCCTGTGTTCCCATGGTCCTCTCTGTGTTCCAGTGCCTCTCCTGATTCCTACTCTTTGTTCTTCCTCTTGTTGTACCTCCTCAGACTGATTCACGGTACCGACCTCTGCTTCTGACCACGTTTGACCACTGCCTGTTACCAACAACTGCCTGCCTTCTGACCACATCTGACCGCTGCCTGAAACTGACCACTGCTTGCCTTCTGATCATGCTTGACCGCCACCTGGAACTGACCTTTGCTCTTCTTGACTACATACAGACTGATCTTTGAACTGACCCTTTCTTTGGCTGACCCCACTGAGATGGATACCCTGGCTTTGACCCTTGCATTACACTTGGATACTCTTTTTGCTTCTGTGACCATCAGACCAGCCTACTCGGACACTGCACGTGGCCTACATCAGACTAGACCAGTAGGCACTGCCTATCTCGCCCAGAGGACCTTCATCTCCTCTGCATTCTTGAAGTCTCCGGTGATCCTGGTTCAGGTCTAGCTCCTCCATTCTTCACCAGCTGCGCACCTTTGCTCATGGTGGGCACACCTCTCCACTTCCTCTCTGGGAGACCCTATGAGGCCCACCTAAGTCCAGGCGGTCCGGGTACCCTAGGGCTCAACCTGTGGAAACCCTGAATTGCTATTGGCAAAGCTCCAGCTAGCCTCTGTCTCCTGGTGTGCTCCTCCTCCTGGTGGCAGGCACTCTCTGGGTCCAACCAGAGGGCCATACCAATCCTGCACCAGGCCAAGGGTCCACCTCCAGCGCAACAGCTATACTTCACTGAAATTGCCAATTGCTATGATAATAATCTCTCTGTCTAATAAACTTTGTTCTCTGTTTATCTAATATGAGAGACAACAAGTCTTGATGGCTGCCTAAGGTTTGCACTAACCTTAAGCTTAAAACAAAATTTATACAACATGGTGAGGACTGTAATTCTACTTTTTCATTCTTTTGTTGGAAAAATGTGCATGACCTGTTTCAAAAACATTTCAATAATTCAGTACCATCACAATTCGGCCAGAAGCTAGAAAATGAAAACCAAATATATTATACTAATTCCAGAGTACATTACTCTTAACAGTGACAAAATTGTAACTTTTAAACTTTTCTGTGAAACCAAAATATTTAGTAGAATAAGGAGTTTTGTTGGCAATATTAAAGTCATGATTTTATGGGCTATATCAGAGGTGAATATTAAAAGGCTTTGTGTGCGTAACTTTTTGAGTCACCCACACAAAACTCGATGTTCGAATATGCCTTCCCTACCTGCTGCATAGATTTTGTGTACAGAACATTTTGCGCACATTACATTTTTCCAGACAAAAAGGGGCATTGATAGAAGCATTCTTGGGATGGGGTTAAGCTTTAGCTGGTGAGTGCAGATATTTAGCATTCCCTGGTCAGAAAAACTGTCTTACCTTTATCCAGATAAAACTTCACATATAACTTTATCCACAAGGAACCTAATTTTCAGACCTATCCGTGGTACAGCATTTGCTCATGTATGTGGATGCTCAGAGATTTATCGTAGTATTTTAGTGGAGCTGCACAATTTATAAAATATCACATAGTTCTGCACCAATAGTATGCATGCATGTTTCAATATGCACAAATATTTCCAATGCAAAAAAGTGCATGCTTTACCTATTTTATAAACTTACATGCATATATTTTGTGTGTGTAAAAACTATAGTATATACGAGTAATATCCCTGGTTTATATGTGGAGGCAGATATTTAATAAAGTATGCACATATACCATTTTGGAAATACTTGTGTTCGTACTTGATGTCACCAGTTCTTTGATACCTCCACCAGCTCACCCAGTCCATCTCCAGTTTTCCCATACCCTCTAGCACTTTATCCTGAACCTCCACCAGTTCACCCAGACCTCCCACCCAAAAACAGAAGAGGCAACAAACAAGTCTGATTTCTCATGGGCCAGTCAGTTAACAAATGTAAAAGTGTGTGAACAAGTGTGGAAATATATATCTTTTACAAAATAGCAATTACTTCTGAACCCCCCACCATGAGGCACCCTTTCACCCATCACCTTTTTCTCACCGGTAAAATGTATATTTGTGAAACAGAAAATATGTGCATATTCTCAACATTTATAAAATAGCATGTATGCATGTACATGCTACTTATGCAGGCATATGCTACTTTTTACATGTGAAACCACTTCGAAAGTTTACTCCACCCTGTAAATTCAGAGGCAAATTTACAGTATGTAGGAAAGTCCCTCTGAATATTTGTGAAAAGTTACGTGTCACTTTACTTAGATAAATTTGCTGCTTGCCAGCTCTCTGAATATTGACCTCATCGGTATATTAGAGAATATACTAGAATATTATTCATAGAATAGCTAATTCTATAATTATCTGTATTTGTTTCTCTCTGGAGCTGAGCAATTGCAGGTACACATCAGAAAAAGAGTCTCACTGATCTACCTCAGAAGCTATTCTTGGGGAAAAACAAATATTTTCAGGAATGCAAAATGCTAGGTGCTCAAACACAAAGAAAAGAAAAGATAATATGGGGAATTTTGGCTTTCTGAGCATTTACAAAAAGGGATTAACATTCTCAAGAAATAATCTAGCTGGTGTCTCTAAGTATGGAAAATGTAACTAATTTGTATGGTAACAGTTACAAATGCAACATAATTTGTGGAGTGAAGAAAGACAAAGAGGCTGAGGGCTCTGCAACATTTGTTATTCTGAACCTAATTTCCAACTATTGAGCTTTACTTAGAATGCATATTTATGTCTTCTGCAGCTGCTTTATTCTCCGCTCAAGTTCCCTATTTAGAGCAGAAAAATGATGTGTACACCCCTTTCCTAAAATTTATCTCAAAAATAAGTCTGGGCAGATTGTGCGTACATGTCACAAATATATTGCCATGGGAGTTATGAACAGTTTCTCTTGTTTACTGTTAACAGTGTATGTGAATATTTTCCTGAAGAATGTGAAAATATTGCACTATGACAAATGGATTATTCCAGTTTCAGGTACCAGCAAAGCAATACTTATTGCCAATCTGCACATTCTGTAGACACCAGGCTCTAATCATAAAAATTCATATTGATGTGCTTGGCTTACTTTCTATGATACACCATGTTTCATTTATAAGGAAATGCTATCAGTTATAACAAGAGCATGCTGGTGTGAATAATGGAGGTTCTTTGGTGTGCTTTTTCAGATGAACTGGGAGCCCAGAAAGTAGTCTGGCGGTTGACAAATGGTGATAACTTGATCACCAGCAGGACCTGCTCTCATTGAATTTCATCAGTGCCTTTTATAAAGCACAGAAAGTAACTGTTTACATCGTTATTTATAATATTGACTTTTAATGTGACCAATTTCCTTTGACTTCTGGGAGTCTAACACAATGCACAGGCTAATCTAATTCCACTCTCTAACCCCAGGGGAAAGGTTCTGCAGCTGCCTCCCACCCCAGCTTAGTTTGGGGGAAGATTCTGATGCTGCTGTAACCTCAGTTCAGGCATTTGCTGAATTCTGATGGGGCTATGAAAAATCCTGGGGCTAAGTCCCAATTTTACAGTCACCAGTCCTTTTTGCCCTGGCGTGTCGGTTCTTGATGCCTGGGGGAAGGATGTCCTTTGAGGCCCAGGCCGTGTGAGTGGAATCCTTTCCCTGTGTGTCACTTGGTGGATCTCTGGGGCAGGTGCACTGAAAAGAACAAGCTGGACTCGCTGGTGAGTGGTTCCAAATTTAAAGTTTACTGTGATTTAATTCAAAATAATCAAATTGCATACACAAAGTGGTTTTCAGTTACATCCATGCTCAAACTGTTTTCCTGAAGCACAGAACTGGTGTCTTTGTCTCTCTCTTTGTGGAAGTGTTCCTCAGTGCTGGGTCCTGAGAATGGCTTAACGTCCCAAAGGAGCTGGGAGTATCCTAAATATGGAGAGATTCCCTTCCCCACCGTATGTGAGGTCCAGATGCACTTCATAACTTCAAAAAACCCTTCAGTGTCCTGTGTTTCAGGGAAAGAGACTCCTTTGGGGAGATGGGGTCTCCAGATGTCATGATTCCTCTATCTCACTATCTTCTCCAAACCTTTTTAGTAGACCTTCCCAAAAACCAAGGTAGAAAAAGGGAAAATACTCCTGGTCTCTCTCTGCACACTTCAGCCCAGATCCATGAAAGTTTAATGAATTGATGTTAGCAGTATGCAAGCTCCTGAAGAAGAAGTCGAAACAGGACCATTGTCAGGTTTGCCGAGTTAAGCTGCATTCTACGTTTACAGTTGGTCTATTATGAACACACTGCGGAAATATCGGACGGCATTATGCTTCAAAGTTAAGTGAATTTGTATATGCAAATTAAAAAAAATCTTCTAAAAAATGGAGGATTAAGATTTTGAGACTGATGATTACAATTTTTAATAGTATGATAGAGAAGGTAGTATAAAAAAATACTATTTAGTTCATATTGATGCAATGCACCCCAAAAATGCTCTTATTTTATGAGGGTCTTTTTATACAATCTAGAAATCATCTGTGAGTTTGTAATTCTAATCTGCAGTAAGCATTTGACCTAGACTAGAGGCATTAAAAAAGTTTTAAAACTTTTGTCATCCTTTTTTCGGCACTTAAAGTGTCCTCAAGCTTTTGATAAGGTTAATGGTAAACCACTGCTGTATGGAATCTACGTACTACTGGGTGTTAATACCAGCAGTTAATGCGCATTAACATACCAGTTTTAATCATGATAACATACATGTTAATGTGGAATATGCTAAATAATGAGATGCATAATGCATTAGTCTAGAAATCTACATTAATTACCTAACACATGAGCCTTAAAATATATTAGTTTATCACACACACATGAACGTTAATTAAAAAAACTTTTTATAACATTCACATATGCACTGGAACTCATCTCTACCCCTTGTTGAAATATACATTGCTTTAACTTGCCAATGCTGTGAGAATGATGGTGAACTTTGGACTAGGGGGGGAGATAAGGTTTTGTTGGAGGGGTGAGGAGAGTTGGTCTGTTATAAATTGCCAGAGGGGTGACCATATTAGTCTGTATTTTGTATTTGTATTTATATTTATTAAAATTTATTGATCACTCATAAACAAGCCCTGAGTGATTTACAAAATAAAACATGTAGTAGCAAAATCAGAGAAGTTGATTGCACCTTATCAATGTACAGATGTATTGAGGAATATGCTTTTGAGGACTAGAATCTATGTAGTATGTCATCAGAAGTTTAGGCCTCAATAAATCTGTTCAGCGGTGGTTCTATCATAAGGCAGCCACTTCAGGTGGCAAACTTTGGAAGCAGCAAAAACTGCTCTCCCCCAAAAAACTTCTCTAGCAGCCGCCTCACCCTGCCGCCAAAACAACAAAGGACCCACGCAGAGTCCCCCCCCCCCCCCCCCGCACAGCCGGGGTCTCCTTCATCTTTACCATTTTCACGATAAAGGAAAAAATAATAAAACAAGAAGGGCCAAGAGGAGGAGTGCAGCATCACGGCCCCACTACTCACACTGCCACTACCACCAGTGCACTGGTGAAAGAAGAAAAGAAATACTAAAATAAAGATAGAGCCTGCCGTGCTTGCAATCGGGACCATGGTAAATTGAAGGCAATTTGAGTGCCGTGGACGTGATGAGAGATGCAAGCTGTTAAAAAAAAAAAAAAAAAAAAAAAGTAAAACAAGAAAGGAAGGGCCAGCTGGAGTGGAGATAAGCAGCATCAGAGCATAACAAAGCCCAGGCCCGCCGATTCTCTTCCTACCACCACTGCTACTGGAACTGCCACTGAGAAGAAGGAGGGGCCCGATATGAAAAAGCCTTGCTGGCATTGACCTTGAAGTCACTGCTACTGCTCGTTGTCAAAGAGGGAGTACTCGAGAGGAGAGGAGACAGAGATCGTGGGAGGAATCAGCCGGCCAGCAGCGGTAGATGGTATCCTCCTCCCACGCCAGACTACACATCTGGGCCCAATGTGCTGGCTCTTGCCTAATATGGCCATAGGCACCAATGAGAGCAGTGTGGCCAGCTGCCGGAGAGTCCTCAGCCATTTATTAAAGCAGCACTTACCACGCTTAAGATTTCAGCAGGGCCGTTCGACTTCGTAGAAAAAGGAGCTCCCCTGCCAGACGTAGTCTAATGTTGGCACAGCCCCGTGGCCAGAATTTATTCCCTTGGCCTGACTAGGGGACTGAAGGAGACTGCTGCCTGCCTGTTGGGTCAAGGAGGAAGTGAGTGAGAGAGAGCATGTGTACGGGAGATTGAGAGATAGCATGTGTGCAGGTGTGTGGAAGAGAGAGAGCATGTATGTGAGAGAGTGCGAGGGAGCATGTGTGCCTATGTGGGAGAGTGAGAGAGAACAGGTGTGTATGTTGTATGTGGGGGAGTGAAAGAGACTAGAGAGCATGTATGAGTATTAGATGGAGCATCTAATACACACACAATTCAGGGCATCTAGAAATCAAAAGTTCAAAGGTATGGATAACAGGGAATTTTTTAAAATCCTTATTTTAATTGTTGGGTGTTATTTGATGTGTCTGTTTTGAAATATTGGAAGATTTTATAAGTTTAATTATTGAATGCTATTCTATTAATTAATTGTTTTGAATTATTATTTTTTTTTGTAACTGATTTTTATTGAGTTTTGAACATAGAAATCCAAAATGTAAAATGTACAAGCAACCCACAATAACAGGTCTGTTACAATAACGACAGACAACGCAATGACACTTGTAGCAATGACATAGGATTCTGTAAACCACATGTAGTCAAGAAGCGCCAGCATATCAATAAAGCAAAAGGTTCCAGGTGTGCGGGTTCCAATCTCAAATACTAAATCAACCGATATCATAAAAGAACAAGGCAGACATAATGGGGAAGAATCAGTAGCACACACTTTGGCATTCAAGATAAACAGTTATAAACAGATTAACAGTTCCGACTAATCCCCAATCCCCCCTCCCCTTCCCCTTCCCATCCCCCCCCCCACCCCTGGAACTTGTGTGAGGGATAAGCCATAGTACTGGACTAATACAGCAAATACCTGGATGAGGTACGAAAATGCCCATGGGTGTGAGTCTAGCTATGAGTGCGAATTACTCCACTGAATGATTCCAAGTGCCCACAAAGACCGTACCCCATCTAGTACCTAATCAGGGTATTATGTTAGGCTTAAGATATAGCTCCAACGGCTTCCAAATATTACCCATAATTTTCTGTCTGTGTTCAGTAGCTGTTTGGGCACAGGTATACTCCAGAGTGAATAGCTTGATCAACAACCTGAACCATAAGTCATGTTGAGGAGGATCTGCGGAAATCCAACAAGCTAAAATGGCCTTTTTCCCAGTCAGGCTTACTCTACGTAAAAATTGCAGCTCATACTTTCCTAGTCCCACAGTGGAAGTCTGCATCAGCCCAAAGAGCCAGAGAATAGGGTCTGCAGGGAGCTCCATGGAGAGCAAAGAACTGCAGGTACCAATAAGTTCCGTCCAAAACAAAGAAATAGCATTACACGACCAAAATTGATGGGTAAAGGTGCCCGTCGTTACATTACACTTGGGGCACTTGGCAGAGGACGTAATGTGGGCCAAGAAAGCCCTGTCAGACGCCATATAATACCGTCTCAAAAATTTAAATTGGATCTCCCGATACAGCACATTCGCTGACCATTCCGGGATCTTCTCAAAGCATGATAAAAACTCCTGACTGGTAAGAGTGAATTCAGGCCACTGCACCCATTGTTGCCAGATTTTGGTGACTACATCACTCTGAAGATGTAACAATAGGGCCTGATTGAAAGTCGCAATCGTGAACTTTTGCGGTTTGTGAATAGAGACTACTTTGTGAACCACCCAGAAATGAGGCGTAATCAGCGAGGTCATTTTATGCGTATTACAAAAATCACGCAATTGCCTATAGGCAAAATGGTCTGAAGGCGCCAGGTCGAATAATTGTTGCAAGTCCGAGAAGGGATGAAACTGATCCCCCTCAGAAGAAAAACACTGATACAACCAGGTTAATCCCTTCTCCCTCCATCTGTGAAAGACGGAAGTAGACATCGCTGGAGGAAAAAGTGGGTTACCACAGATCGTTAGGAAAGGTGTAAGTGACGGGGAAAATTTCGCCTGAACGCATAGATACGCCCAGGCCTTCCGACTTGCCCAAATCAGCGGTTGCGTTAGTAACCCCGCAGGCATTTGGGCTCTAGAGAGTTGGAGTAGGGGGTTTAAGGACTGCTGTTGCCACCAAGAACAAAGGAGTGCAAGGGGAGTGTATTGTGACGTATTACCCAGAATATCTTTCACATATCTGAGAAGGCACGCTAGATTATATCTACGTAAATTGGGACATCCCATACCTCCTTTTTTGGGGGGCTGAAATAGAATCGTTAAGGATAAACGAGCTTTACGTCCATTCCAAATGAATTTCCGAAATAGAGCATTTACCCCCCTACAATCCCTCCCCGTCAGCCAGATCGGGGTCATTTGTAGGACGTAAAGCCATCTGGGGAGAATCATCATTTTGAGTAATTGTATTCTTCCAGAGATAGACAAGGGTAAACCTTGCCATTTCCTCAATAAAAACGATGTAGCCTCTAAAAGTGGTTCCACATTCAATCTATGGAAATCCCGCACATCGGACGGTATCTGAATACCAAGATATTTCATATGTGTAGTTACCCATTTAAGAGGAAAAGGGCCTCGCCACATAGGCTTCACTCTACCCCCAACATCCAGAGCTTCCGATTTATCCTTGTTAATACGGAGGCCAGCAAATTCCCCATACTGCTCCAGGATACCCAACAAAGGAGTTATGGACCGCTGTGGTTCCGTAAGGTATATTAATATATCGTCCGCAAAAGCAGCGATAGAGAATGTTTGATGGACTGTGCCATAACCCGGTATGGAGGGAGAACCCGCTATTTTCCTAAGTAAGGGATCAATAGCCAAAATGTACAAAAGGGGTGATAGGGGGCAGCCCTGTCGCACCCCTCGTTGTATAAGTACCTCTCCTGACTTACCACCGTTAGCCGTTATGTGCGATTTGGGCTGAGCATACAACATATGAAGATAGGTCAGAAAGTGTCCCTCGAATCCGTATCTCCGTAATACAGAGAATAAATATGGCCAAGACACTCGATCGAATGCTTTTTCCGAGTCTAGACCAATCACTAAGGCTGGGGAACACTGCGAGAGGGAGGAGCTCATAGCTGAAAGCAATTTAAGAATGTGCTTACAGGCTGGTCTGTTTTTAACAAATCCCACCTGATATTCTGAGATTAATTGCGGGAGTATCACGTTAAGTCTGTTGGCTAAGAGCTTGGCAAGTAACTTTAAATCACAGTTCAGCAGTGAGATAGGGCGGTAAGACGCCGGAAGTAGCGGATCTTTACCGGATTTGGGGAGAACCGTTATATATGCCGTATTGAAAAATGAGGGGAATGCCCCCTTATGGACTGCATCATTAAAAAAATCAGTCAAATGGTTGGCAACATGATGTTGTAGGAGCTTGTAAAAATCAAAAGAAAAGCCGTCAGGACCTGGCGCCTTCCCCAGTTTACTAGTTGAGATGGCAGCTAAAACCTCCAGGGGTATTATAGGTCGGTTAAGGAACGATATCTGAGATTTAGTTAGATTCGGTAACTTAAGATTCACAAAGAATGCTTCTTCTTCTTCTCTGCCTCCTTCTACGTCATCTGTGTATAATTGTTCATAGAACTTACGAAAAACCTCACAGATTTCAGCTCGGGAGGAGACCCTAGTGCCCCCCTCAGTACGCATGGCAGGAATAAAGGTCTTCCCTCTATGAGCTCTAACCAAATTGGCAAGATGTTTCCCCGCTTTGTTACCAAACTTAAAAAAGTTCCTTTCCGCTACTTGAAAGGCCCTTTGTGCCCTCTGATGTAGAACACAGTTCAGATCCCTCAAGACAGCGAAATACGCCCTCTGAGAAGTAGGAGACGGGTGGGAGGCAAACTCCTGTTTTAGCTTACCCAATTTACCTTCCAATTCCAGAATAGTTTTGTTAAGATTTTTCGTTCTAGCCGCTACAAAGGAAATAATTTCACCCCGTATAACGGCTTTAGCTGTTTCCCAAAACAGTTGCGGATTCGAGGTATGTTGGCTATTGTGATTGACAAACTCTTCCCATTTGTTTTGCAAAAAAGTTTTGAAGTGCAAGTCAGAGCGAAGAAACCCAGGAAATCTCCACAGCCTTTCTCCACTGTCCCGAGCGTGAAAATGTATATCCACCCAAATTATTGCGTGGTCAGACACCCCCTGTAAGCCAATCACAGCATCAGAAACAAAATGTAGCCCTTCTTTCGGTATCAGGATATAATCTATACGTGATAGGGAGGTATGCACCCTAGAAATGTGGGTAAAATCTTTTTCTGTGGGATGTAACGTCCGCCATATGTCCAGTAAAGAGAACTCAGAACATAAGAATGGGACCCCCTTACCCTCCCTGTTAGGGAGCAAGGCACTCGAAGGCGTCTTGTCTATGCAAGGATCCGCTGGTAGGTTGAAATCCCCCGTCACAATTAAATAACCCTTGGCGTGTTCTACCAGCTGTTCCAATACAAAAATGAAAAAGGGGTGAGAGTAGGCATTAGGAGCGTAGAGAGTGCAGATAGTCACTTCTTGACCATTAAGATGGCCTGACACCAAGAGAAATCTACCTTCCTCATCTCGCACCGTGTTAGAGACAGTAAAAGAAGCAGCTTTATTTACTAAAATAGCTACTCCCCCTTTCTTCCCTTTAGCCTGAGTGTAATAGCAATCACCCACCCAATCCCTTTTGAGTTTACTGCTTTCTAGTGCAGAGAGATGGGTTTCCTGCAAACAAGCGACCGTCGGTTTATGGGATTTAAGTTGTTTGAGGATTTTATAGCGTTTAACCGGTGATCCCAGACCATTGACATTCCAAGATATTATTCGGGTGTTATCAGCCATGAGAAAAATAAGGACCCATTGTAAGATAAGGTAAGAATCGTACCACAGTGATTAATGCTATGACTCTACCCTCCACCGAATAAAAAGACAATGTGAATTCCCCACGTGCCCTCTTCCAGATGAAAGACACCAACCCAAATCCAAATCCCCCGTACGCACTCACTCTGTTTCTAACGCCCCATCGGGAACACTCACACTCCTTAGCAACCCACACGCATCCCAAATATTCCACACACACAAGTTCTCTTCCCTTCCCCACCCCTCTTACCCTCCCCACTACCCCAATTATAGTACCCCTCCCCCCCCACCCCATTAGAAACCAAAACCAAACAGTTCCAAACGCAACAGAATCTGCCTCGACCCTCTCCTGTAGGGTCGAAACCAGTCTCTCAATGAACTCCCCGTATATAGGGGAAGAGATCACGTCGACATGTGTTCAGGTGCCTCTTTCCTGCCCCCCTCCCCCAAGAGAGGCAAGTAAAAAGAACAAACATAGCTCTTTCAACAGAAGGACTGTGGTGACCCCGCCGCATTATGATCAAAAGTACACATGTGCGGACATCTCAGCAGTATCAATGAAGCGCCCTGAACTTCTCCTCTCTAATGGTCAGCCAGGGATAAGTCCCCCGGTTGATAGCACCACCCGATAGTCAGCGTGATCTTGCGCCAGCCACGCCGAGAAGGTCCATAGCCCCCTGAAGGGAGCAGTCTCTGCGCAACGAAATATCGTACCAGGCAGGGCATAGAAAAACCATCGAAAAGTTAACCCAGGGGAGCAGGGCAGAGGAAAAGAGTCCCAAAGTCAAGTGAAAAAAGCAACTTAGCTGCAGGGTCCCCACGGATCCTCGTCGAGCATGTCTCTGTGAAACCAAAATGGCTGCCGTACCGTTCCATTCAGATATGTAGGGTCATCTTCATAAACTTCTGCGCTTCCTCCGGTGATTCAAAAAAAGAAATTTGATTGTCGTGCCAAACTTTCAGGCGGGCGGGAAATTGCAAGGCGAACCGAACTTGCTTTTCAAAGAGAGTTGTGCAGATGGGGGAGAAGCCCCGTCTCAACCCGGAAACCTTCGCCGAATAATCCTGGAACAAACGAATCTTCTTTCCGTCATAGGCCAAGTCCGGGACTTTGCGATAAGCCTGGAGAAGGACTTGCTTATGGGCAAAGTTTAGAACTTTAAAGATAACCATCCTCGGCCTGGTTTCTCCCTCCTTACGCTGGCCCAGCCGGTGTGCTCTTTCCACTCGGAAGACATTATTTAGCTCCGGCACGTGAAGAGCCTCCGGGATCCAGCTCTCCAAAAAGGTTCCCAAGTTTCCTTCCACTAAAGATTCCGGTAAGCCCATCACCCGTATGTTAGATCTCCGTGCTCGGTTCTCAAGATCGTCTAATTTAGAAGCGTGCGCATCGACCAGTTTCTCCAGGGCCATGATTTTACCCGTCAATGCTAACGTATCATCCTCCACAAGGCTTACCCGACCCTCAAGTCTGTCCAAACGCGGACTTAACTCATCTAGGACCGATTTCACATCCGCGATTTGTGTAGATATGACCCCCAACTTAGAGTCCAAAGCTTCCATGAGGATGACCCTGAAATTTTCGGTCAGATCAGGATCCTGGCCTTTCTGCCCCGCAGATCCTGGGGTCGCCGCCATCTTAGGATCCCCAGCACTTGCCTTGTCCTTATCTCTTCGCACGGATCTGATCGGCATGGCTGTTGGCGAGCGGTTCATGTAATTGGTGATCGACATGTAAAAGGTCAGCAATGTAGATTGAGCTCTTTGGGGAGGGCTTTCGTGCCGGATTACTTGCAGATTATCAAAAAAATGGATCGAGGCACCCGGAGCTCTCCTGCACACGTCCACCTTCGCTCACCACATCACGTGATCCCCTGAATTATTATTTTTATTGGTATGGTTTTACTAATTTTATTTTATGAGGAAAGGTAATGATTCTGTACAGAATTTGGCTTCTTGCAGTATCCATTTCAGTTTTTGTCTGTACATTTCTATTTATACTGTATTTAAGGATCTGTCTGTGTTTTGCATGTGTGACTTAAGTCGCGGGCCTAGTTGCGGTTCTCGGTCTCTTCTACTCGCGGGTCTCGTGGGGTTCCCTAGCCTCGGCGCTTTTTTTGAGGTGGAAAGGGATGGCGCGGTGCTTTGGGTCAGTGGTGGATTCATGCTCCTTCAAAGCGGGAAGGGGGCATCGGCGGGCGTTAGTGGCATATTGGGTCGGCAGGATGAGGTGGATCGGTTACCTGCAAACCTCTTTTTCTGGACGCATGTGTGAGCAGCTGATGTGAGCAGCCGATGATGTCATCACATGGGGGCTGGGTAAGGCTGTTGTCAGTTCTCTGGTTGCTTTGGCATAGAGTCTGCTTACTGTAAGCAACTGTCAGGGTTTTCTCCGGTGGATTGTTTTATTTGTTTGTTCTACTGTGTTTTTTCCTTCAGTCTCATTGCCTGTGGTCTCAGAAAGCGAGTATTCTTCTGGACTGTATATTTGGCTGAGTTTTTACAAAATAAAGTTCAATTTTCAGTGGTTACATCTGGAGTCATAGTTACCTCAGTGATTTTTGCTTAACTGTTGCCTGGATCATTAGATTACTATTATTCCTAATATCATCAATTTTGACTTGGATCTTTCCTGGACTCATTTTCTATTAAAAGACTTTCTGGTATGTCCTACTGGCTCCGGTACCCAAAGAATCAATCTGCGGGGAAAGTGGGCTAGTAAGGTGAAGTTCCTCTCTAGGTTATTAGGATTGTCAGCCTTCCAGCTGAAAGTAATTCTAAAGGATATTCCTTTAGTAATTCCATCTACCTTCAACCGGATCAAGGGTCCACATACATAACAGATCTACAGCAGCTTGCCTTGTCCTGTTTTCCTAATAGGGGGTGTATTACTATTTTAGGCCTGGTGAAATAGTTGTAGATTTAACTTTCGTTGGTAGGGTTGTTGCTGTTTGAGTGCTGGCAGTTAGTGCTATTTTTATATAGAAATTCTTTTTTCATGTGGCTCTCTGAGGGTTGTGCCCATGCACAAGACATATTGCAGTAGGCCTAATACCATAGAGATTACAAGTGTCTCTTGTTTTTTTGCAGGGTTTTTGAGCTGGCACCTCAGCAGGGCATGTAAATATAATGTACATACTGTTAGTGATATTTTTACCTTAGAAGACTGTAAAGAAAGCACAGTTAGAAACAGACAATCTCTACACTTCCTTTTTTATCAAAACTAATAGAAAAGGTGGTCAATCAACAACTGATGGATTATCTGGATTGTAATCACCTACTTTATCCTTCTCAATTTGGTTTCCGTAAATTTTTTAACCCAGAAACATTACTTGTTTCGCTTTCCGACATCGTATTAAGAGGCCTAGATAATGGGAAATCATATCTGCTGATTTTACTAGACATATCATCAGCTTTTGATACTATCAATCATGACTTAATGATAAACAGACTTGAAGAAATTGGCATAGCAGACACTACACTCTCATTGTGTAAATCTTATCTTTCTAACAGAGCATATACAATTAAATTAGGCTCCTTCAAATCTGATATAATTAATCTTAGTTTCGGAGTTCCCCAGGGCTCATCCTTACCTCCGATCCTTTTCAATATTTGCATGTCCCCACTCTGTAAATTCTTGGTCAGCTTAGGATTTGTACATTTCATCTATGCAGATGATATGCAGATTCTATTTCCAACAGATGGTACAATTGAAAACACTTTGAAACTCTGGAAAATATACATTAAATCCATTCAACAATTACTCACACAGATGTTTTTATCTCTAAACCACTCCAAAACAGAAATCTTATTGATTTGTAACAAAGTTAACAATAAGATAACATCAGAAATAAAATCAATACAAAACACTCATATGATTATTCACGAAGTAAGGGATTTAGGTATCATTTTAGATAGCAAATACAATTTTAAGAAGTCCATAAAAACCATAGTAAGAGAGGGATTTTACAAATTATAGATCCTAAAAAAACTAAAACCTTCATTACACAACAATGATTTCAGAACAGTTCTTCAGGCTCTTCTATTTTCCAAATTGGATTGTTGTAATGCTCTATTAGGGATGTGCAGAGGGACTGCATACGTTGCATTCAGTATTCATCAGGGGGAAGTTACGTTGCATTCGGCAAGGGGGGCCCCTGATACATTCATGCATTAATTCTTTTTCGTTTCCCAGCTAAAATTTAATTAACTACAACCCCCCACCCTCCTGACTCCCCCAAGACTTCCCAAAACTCCCCAGTGGTCCAGCGGGGGGTCTGGGAGCCATCTACTGCACTCATGCCGATGGCTGCCGGTATTCAAAATGGTGCTGATAGTCTTTGACCTTACTATGTCACAGGGGCTACCGGTGCCTTGCCTGAAGATTGAAAGTTTCGCTGAGGAGTATGAATATGAAGAGTGGTGATCAGCCATTCGATTTTTTTCCACATATATTGTTTTATGTATTAGGGTCAAACATTTAAAATGAATTCTGTAGTGGACAGGGAGCCAATGGAGGTCTTTCAGAACCAGGGTAATGTGATCGTGTTTTTTGCTGCTGGTTAAAAGCCGAGCTGCAGCATTTTGTCCCCAAAATTAGCACATTTAAATACTGTCTGAGATAAAGCCCTCTCCTTAGCAGGCCCCAAAATATGGAACACATTGCCTTTGGATATAAGATTCGAGTTACATCCTTATTGTTTCAAGAAGAAACTTAAGACATGGCTATTCAAACAGGCATTCTCATAGTCAGGCTGGTCCCCTTGTTTTTATTTTAATTTTACATTTTATTTAAATTTTATGTTTTATTTTAATTTCAGTTTTAATTCACTGTACTATTATACTATACATTATTTTATGGGCAGTTAGAATTATTTTGTTATTAGAATTTAAAATCCTTATTTAATGTAATCTTATTTTATAATGTTTTAAATGTTTCTTTTAAAGATTGTGTATTAATTATGTTAAGCATTACTGGATTTAAATTTGATTTGTGATGTAAACCAATATGAAGCTTCCACGAATATCGGTATATAAAAAGTGAATAAATAAATAAATAAAATATTATAAATGCATAATTTTTATTTGTGTGTGAGGAGGGTATGATGGAGTTTTCCTAGGATCTCTAATACCCTTGCACTGGCCATGGGCATTGCTATACAAACATTTAACAGAATCTCCCAACTTGTGGAGTCATATCTTTTGTAAAGAGGGAGGGCGCAGATTTTCACTTGGCCATAGGCGCCAAATTGCCTAGCTATAGCTCTACCTGCCTACGTGATCTGATCGCCTGGACATGTCTCAACACATACGTACACACACACCCCTCTACACACATTTACTCTCACTGGGGCCTTCATCTTCGGCTTGTGGCAAAGATGAAGGCCCCTGGCATGCCGCGAGCGGAGGCCATCCTGCTCGTGGTGAAGATGAAGGCCCCGGTGAAAGTGTGTAGAGGGGTGGATGTGTGTGGGTGTGTGAGAGATTGTGAGCCTGGGAGGGGGGGTGTGAGAGAGCATGTGTGAGGGTGCTTGGGGGTGCGTGAGAGAGATCATGTGTAAGGGTGCTTGGGGGATGGAGAGAGCTTGTGTGAGAGTGCATGTGGGGGAAGAGATCATGTGCGAGGGTTCTTGGGGGGCAGAGAGAGTAAGTATCAGGGTGCAGAAAGAGGGAGCCTATGGGGGGGGGGGGGGCGCAGGGGAGGTGCTATCTCAACCCTTGCCTCAGGCAGCAGATTTCCTTGAGCAGCCCTTGGATGTTTGTCTATAAAGTGCCACCAGTCTCTGTGATATAAATCAATTACCAATTGTAGGGTCTTGATTTTCTTTGTTTCCCTTGCATACTTTCCATTCCAATTGTTTTATGTGTGTCTTCTAGAGTAAAAAGTATGAGGAACTACCTGTGTTTCTGTCTTGCCAGTTCTGCTTCTGTCTCAGTGTTTTAGAATATGACAGAGAGGAGAACCAGGGCATAGCAGGCTAAGGCAGAAGAGTGGATGACTGATAGCATTGAATGGGTGCTATGGTCCTTTTCTACTTTCATTGCAAATACTTCTATCTTTTTATGTTTCCAGATAGAAGACTTGGGGGGGGGGGGGGGGGGGGAGGTTTCAAAAATTGTGTCCATGTGCGATGCTTTCATTATATAGCTAGCCAGTACTGGCCTTAAGTCTCCAGAAGGCTCACATTTACATAGTACTAGGATTGATACTTCATCTAAAAGCTGGCAAAGGGAAATAAACATTTTTTTTATGTTTAATTTGTTTATTAAACAGTATTCAGTAATACAACATAGGTAAACAGGTACAATAGAACCATGGAGCAGTAAACAATACAGAAGAAGCATATGGACTGTCCAGTTAACATATAGTATTATATAAAACAATAGGAGCTGCCTTGAACCTCCAATGGTTCATGAGCATATCGAATCCAGGGAGGAAAGGAAAAAAGAAAAGAGCCTTACATTTTATAAGAACCAGAAAGGAAGAGTACAAAGAGAGAAGAAAGGAAGGGAGGAAGAGAAAGAGTGAACTAAGAAAAACCAAAGGATAAAACAATAAAATCCAAAACAAGGGTGGAAGAAAAAAAAAAGGAATGAAAAAGCGAAGAAGAAGAGAGGAGTAATAAGAACAGTGAGACCAATGAAAGGAATAAAGAGCTGACTACAAGGTTTACTTAGGATGTAGATGTAACATAATCAATTAAAGGCTTCCACACCTGAGCCCATGAGACCAGCCTATTACATTTAATAGCCATGGCCTTTTCATATTTATAATATATACATACAGAGTTCCACCATAAATGATACGAGAGCAAATCACTTCGCTTCCAGTTAGATATTATGTTATGAAAAGCAACTGCGAATAAGAAATCCATCAATTTCCTATGAGGAAGGGACAGAAAGAGAGAGGGACTAGCTCCTCTGAGAAATAGTAGTGTATAAGTGAGAGGATGATTGAGGGAAAGAATGGAGGAGATAGAATGCCAAATTTGGTGCCAGAACGTGTGTACGTAAGAGCAAGTAAAAATCATGTGCTCCAGTGTTGCTGTGGGTTCAGAGCAGGACCAACACCGGTGAGATGAGAGAAGGCCTGCACGGTGTAGTCGCCACGGGGTCCATAGAGCTCTATGCATAAAAAAGAAAGATGACTGCGTCAAACTGGAAGATAGTGAGATGCGAGTAGAAATAGACCATAAGTGCCTCCATTCTGCATTAGTTATAGGGATATCAGTTTCTTTAATCCATATTGGATATAACCAAGTGCTAATTTTACTTATCAAAGTGGTAGTAATAACCTTATACAATTTTGAAGCTAGATGACCTTTAGATCCGTGTTCCTGGAACACTTGAAGGAGATATGGAGAAGTACTAGATTGAATAGACATAATTGAGTTAGAGGAGAGTACACTTCTTAGTTGGAGCCAGGCATAAAACTGAGTGTTTAGTAGCCCAAACTTCTCTTGGAGTTTTGAGAATGCCAGTAACTTAGAGTCTTCCAAAATCGAGGACAGAAATCAAATGCCTTTCATTTGTCATATAGGCCAGTTGAGAGGGTGGCCATTAATAGTTATCATAGGATTATGTCAAAGAGGGGACATATTAGAGTGACTCCAGGAGCATATGTGTCTGGGGCGAGTTATGTCGAAGAGAGAGTATGCTTTACGTAGGGTGTGTAAGATTGGGTTAGAAGCATACTGTGCGAGCAGTTTTATGCCAGGGAAACAAGAAAGAGGGAGAGGGGATATAAGAGAGCGTTCTAAACCTAACCAACGAGGCTGTTCCCATATATCGTTGCCATTGGTAAAATGATGATAGGCCTGTTGAAGAATGAACGCTTGATGGTAAGCGTGGAAATTTGGAAAGTTGACCCCCTCCTTCAGACTTGTTATACTTTAACTTGGACAATGCAATTCTCGGAGTCCTATTTTTCCATAGGAAAGAGGAAAGAATCCTATCTACATGTTGATAAAAGGCTTTTGAGAAAAATATGGGGAGCATAGAGAGAGCATATGTAATTTTGGAGACCACCACCATCTTGATGGTGTCTAAACGGCCCCACCACATGAGGTGGAGAGTAGACCATTTGAGAGTTAAATCTCTAAGAGATTGCAGTATATGGGATTCAGCATTAGTGATAGTTAACTGAGGGTCCGAATAGAAATAAATATTTAAATATTTAATACAATGGGGGACCTTTTGAATGGTGGAGTTTGAAAAGTCTACTAAAGCACCTTGAGAGTTGAGAAGTAAGAGTTCAGTTTTATGCCAATTGATTTTATATCCAGAGAGAGATGAGTACAGAGTGATTTGATGTAAAAGATGAAAGAGTGAGGAATCAGGATTGGAAAGAAATAACAAAACAATCTGCATACGCTGAAAGTTTATAGTTCTCAGATCCAATTTTTACTCCTTCAATCAGAGGGTTCTGCCGAATTGTGATGAGTAGGGGTTCCAAAGCCAGGTTGAAGAGTAAAGGAGAAAGAGGACATCCTTGTCGAGTTCCTCTGTGGAGTGGGAATGTTAGAGAGATACGATTGTTGATATATAGAAATGCAGTGGGAGAATGGTAAAGAAGTCTAATCCATGAGAGAAAATTAGGGCCAAATCCAAATTTGGTGAGGGCGGAAAAAAGAAAAGACCATTCTACTCGGTCAAATGCTTTTTCTGCATCTAGGGAGACCATGATGACTGGAGAGGGGGCAGAAAAGACAGCTTCATGAATGTGGAGAAATAATCTGGTGTTATTGGCTATGAGCCGGTTTTTAATGAAGCCAGATTGATCCGGGTGGATCAAAAAAGGCATTACTTTAGACAATCTAGTGGCCAATATTTTGGTAAAAATCTTATAATCTGCATTCAATAAAGAAATGGGTCTATAATTATCAACTTCCGTTTCGTCTCTTCCTGGCTTTGGAAGCACCACTACACAAGCTGTAGAAAAGGATGAGAAGAGATGTGGCTGTGTCGGAGCTGTAGAATAATAATCCTGTAAGTGAGGTGTCAGTTCCTTACTGAAGGCTCTGTAAAAGTCCGTAGTAAAGCCATCGGGGCCGGGAGCCTTCCCAGCAGGAAGAGCTTTAATCGCCAGTTCAATTTCCTGTGAAGTGATTGGAGATTCAAGGTCCTTGTTTTGTTGAACAGAAAGTGAAGGATGAGAAAGTGTTGAAAAGAAGGATTGGATCTCAACTTCTGATGCCTTAACTTCCGTTTGATAAAGCTTTGCGTATAAGTCTCTGAAAGCTTGTAAAATATCCGCATCTTGAGTTAAGACTTGGTTAGAAGCAGATTTGAATTTGGTGATCCATTTTTCTCTTCCCGTTTCTTTAAATATGATGCCAACAAGTGACCACATTTGTTGTTTTCTGCATAATATGTGGCATTGGCATGGAAAATATGGAGATGCACAGAGGTGCTTAGCAGCTGCTTATATTGAAATTTGGCTTTTATTACAGCAGCTAATGAGTTTTTTGTCGGATGTTTAATGTGTTCCACTTCCAATAAAGCCACAGATTGTTGGAGATCATCCATAACCACCTTTCTTAGTTTCCACTGATGAGAGGAATAATTGATGATTTCACCCCTGATAGTAGCTTTGAATGCATCCCAAAGTGTGGAGAGTAAAATTTCGGGGGTAGCATTGAATAAAAAATATTCTGTGATTTTATCACAAATTTTAGCCACAAATTCTGAGTCTGACAATAATGAAGGGTTAAATATCCACATTCTGTCAGTGGTGATAGGAGATTGCAGATCACATTGGAGAATAATTGCTGCATGATCTGAGACTAATATGGGAGCATTTGAAGCAGAGAGAATTCCTCGCACTAGACAATGTGAAAAAAAAAAAAGTCAATGCAAGAATAGGAAGAGTGAGGAGATGAAAAGAACGTAAAATCCCTCCCTCCAGATTTCATAAGACACCAGGGGTCCGACAATCCAAATGAGGACATGAGATGTTTAAGTGACTTACACGATTTAGAGATGGATAGGCGTGCAGATGATTTCCTGTCTATAATATGATCCAGAGTTTGATTGAAGTCTCCTCCGATGATTGTCGGGTTAGAATCAGTGGTAAGGAGATGAGTGAAGGTATCATGGAAAAAAGAAGGGTCATCTAGATTAGGAGCGTACAAATTAAGAATAGTGTGTAATTCCTTATTGATAGAAACTTGGATAAGGTTCCATCTGCCATCCAAATCTGCTGATTGTTGGGTAACAGTGGCGTCCAGCCTCTTGTGAATGAGGATAGCTGTGCTTCGTTTCTTATGAACCGCAGGGCTGAAGAAAACTTGACCTACCCATTGCTGCTTTAACTTAAGAGACTCAGTAGATGTCAAGTGAGTCTCCTGCAAGAGAGCGATATTGACTTGCAGAGAGTTTAGGTAAGTGAAAATCTTCTCTCTTTTGATCAGATGTGAGAAACCTTGAACATTCAGAGGAACCAAAGTAAAAGTAGTAATTGTTGTAGCCATATGATTGAAAATGAAATTGGGGATGCTCAGCGGTCAAGATTATATTCCACACACCTCGAGAAAAGGGAGAGAAATAGGGAAAGACAGTAGAGGAGAAGGAAGGAGAAAGTAATAGAAGAAAGAAAAAGTAAATAGAGAAGAGTAATAAAAAAAAAGAGAATGGAGCCGAATAGGTTCCAATTAGTATTAGCACTAACCGTGCTAAACCGGTAGATCCCTAAAAGGGAGTAACAATAATGGGCCTCTAGGCAGAGCACTAGCCCTTCCGAGCGCACAACTCCGCTCGGTGTGAAAAAAAAATGTCCGATTCCAATCAGGAAAGAAGAAAATTGTTGAAGAATCATTAGATAGCGCTTCTCAAGTAAAAGTAGCCGAATTGCATCAGGGAGGAATTAAGATTACTCTTGAGTGTCTTTAGGCCAATATTGGAGCAAATGCTATTCAGGTGACCATACTCTGTGCATTCTCAAAGGATTGAAGAAAAGCGTCCAACTCCTGAGGATGTTTAAAGAGCTTCGTTTGATTGTGATGGGTGACCCGCATCTGTGCCGGTTACAATAAGCCATATTTTGCCCCGATATGCTGTAATCTCAGGTGCAATGCGAGAAAGGCCTTCCGCCTATCTGCAGTAGCCTTAGCCAGGTCAGGAACAAAAAGTACGTTCTGAAAAGTACGTTCTGACCCTGATACTGGATGGGTGCTCGAGACCTGGCGGCCGTGAAAATTTGCAGGACTTGAGGGTAGTGCAATAATTTGAAAATAATTGGTCTTGGATACTTGGAATTATGTAGCGGTTTGGACAGCACTCTATGAGCCCGTTCAATTTCTAGGGGGTGCTGGAATTCCAGTCGAAGGCTGGTAGCTAGCAGCATAGTGAGGAAACTATTAATGTCATTTCCCTCTTTCCCTTCAGCAATGCCAAGAACTCGAATGTTGTTGCGTCTGTTCCTATTAGATAGAGCGCCTGCAACAAAACATGGAGGATTTATCTCTTTTGTAAGATGCGGAACTGGAGTAGTAGCCAACAATAGTGAAGAGACTTGAGATTCCACGTCCTCTAATCGGGACTGGCAGGATTCTAGTTTGTCAGATACAGTATGTAATTCTCCCCGAATCGCAGTAGTGGCTTCAATATTTATCGGCTCGGGCGCAGCCGATAAAAAAAAACCCGATCGGGCCGGACAAAAAAAAAAATCACGATGTGAATCGGAATCGGAACCAATTCCGGTTCCGATTCACATCTCTACTGACCATACAGTTCATCCCAGTCTTATCCAAGTCTCATGCTCTACTACTCATGAACAGGTTTGGAACACAAACTCTGAGCATGTTACTCCACTGCTTTCTTCCCACCTCTCTGCCATACGTCTTCCACTATATCCACCCCACAATTTGGGGAAACAGCTCACTTCTTTCACCTGTTACTCAAACTGCCTATTATACTATCTGTTCACTTAATCGTAACATCTGTATTGTTTCACAGAAACCACAGATTTAAGGAGGAGAAAGAGGAAGAGAAGAGGAGAAAGAGTAGTTCCCTCCACCAGCTCCAGACTCACTGCTGCCCTACTGCCCCCAGCACCAGCATAGCTAATAGGAGCTAGGCCAGCGGGAGCTCTAGTAACCACTGGCAACTAGCATCTACCTATTTCCACTTTTGGTTTTCCCCTTTAGGATTACCCTCTGTTTTGCCCACTGGACTTGAAGATGAAGGTATTGGATGTAGTCCTTTTGGAGGAGGAGGGCCCAATAGTCACCTGCAGCTTCTGATTCTTGGTTTGTGGGAATAGAACTAATTCCTTTACCAGAGTTAAGGTCTCATAGAACTGAGGGTATAGCTCTGGAGTGATTATGCCAGAATTTAACCATCAGACCTCAGGGGGCTGGTAGCAGAGTTGAGGGCACTTGATTTACAGCCAAGAGTGGCTAACAGCTGCTACTGAGCTTCTAACTCTGTGCCTAGCACCTCAGCACCTTGCTCCTTAAACCCACTAGGACCTCTCCTCAACTTTCTGGGGCCTTTCTTTTATACTATCATGGAGCAAGTCCTTTGGCTGTGGTGCAGTTGGTACTGGCCAGCATTTGAATGTGGCTAGGCCACGTTGACAGCAGAGAGATACACACTTGGGTTGGGACCAAGAAGGAGGCTTCACCTATACCAGCCTCTTCCCCCACAGGTTGAGCCCTTGGGTTCCAAGGCTGGCAGGACTCAGGTGAATGTCTCCAGCAGAGGAGCATTCCAAGGGTCGGGGCAGGCAGTAGTCAGAGGCATTGGATTACAGCAAGGGTCTAGGCTTATGGCGATCAGACAAATACAAAGAACGCGGGCTCCTGTACATTGGAGTTATTGTATTATAGTTGTCGTATTTATTTATTTATTGTTATGCCAATCAGCATTATCTATAGTTCCTGATACCCCTTTATTTAGTTCCCATTCTTAAAACATATCTAATTGTTATCACACCTTTCCCCATTATTTTTCTTTTGTTACTTGTAAGGGCCCTGCCCAAAAGTTATTTGTTTTATGTAAACCGATACGATGTGCGAACGGCTATCGGTATAGAAGAGACTTTAAATAAATAAATAAATAAATAAATAAATATAATACAACATCCAGGTGAAGGTCAAAGCAGGCGGCAATTGGGCAGAATTGGTATTCAGGTGAAAGTTCAGGCAACGAGAGAATAGTCTGAGAGAGAGGAGGACAAAGACAAGGACACTAGGGAACAAGAGCAAGGCAGGAGACAGGACTGGAAGGCTCATCTGCATACCTTACCCAGCAGCTCCCAGAATAGGACTCCAGAGTTTGCCGTGAGCGATCCAAGCTTCATGCTCCACAGCCCCAGCTTCTAAAACCCTGCATCTCTTCCAGCAGAATGTATGCTTATCTCCATACATTACCCAGCAGCACCTGGGAGAGGACTCAAGAGGTGCAATGCAAAGTAGCATTTCTGTGGAAGAAGCTGGGGTAAGGAAATCATTTACATGAATACTTTTGATTTTACCTTCAGGTAAGTTCACGGGCTGTTATAAAATGAGATTCTTATTATACAATATAATATATAAATCCATGCTGCTTCTATTTGTTCTTGGATTTCAACAAATGTCAGTAGCACATATTAATTTTCAGATGACTAAATCCCATCTTTTTTTGGAGAGAAAAAAAACTCCTGACCTTTTCACCGTTCATTTAAATACAATGATTGCAACATTTAAAAGTAACAGAAAAATATGTGATTAATGATTATCAGGAATCCTGGTGAGAAGGCTTCTGGGTACCAGTTACTCAGGATGTTATCCCAACAGTCATTCCCCTCTGTAGCACTGTTCTCTCAGTCACCAGTTGATCCCACAGGTGAAAATCAGGAGTCCAAGTCACCGAGCTTTGAAAAGGCTGCTTCCTAGCTACAAAGCAAAACAAAAGTAGCTGCAGCTTCACTTGCAGGTAAGTATTCAATTCAACAGTTAGTAGCAATTGTGATTTGACTTGTAAAATGTAGAAACGACCAGAATCTGTAAGGGCAAATATGATAGCCTATAGCAATATGAATCTGAGTACTGCTCGCATGATACATACCACGTTGATCCTCCAATTGTTTAAAAGAGTTATTGTGTGTAATCCAAAGTCAGCTAATTATCTGATTTCTGCTTGCATGCTTCACACCACTATATTGTTACGCTGTCTGCCTACAGGCAGCTGTTATTTGTCTCCCCTAATCTTTCTCCCCCCTGCATTCTTTCCCACAGACTATTTGCGTACCCTCTGCGATATCTCCTGCCCCATCCTGTTGAGTCTCTGGTGTCTGTGAATTCCTGCAAAAACAGTTTTATAGCTTTCTTCTTTGGCATCTGGCCTTCAAGGTCCCAGGTTTGTGTTCTGGGGCCTGCTGGTATTTTTCCATACCAGCAGTATGTTCGGCAATGGTGGAAAGGGCCGGGGATTGAACCCGGGTGGTATAATCAACAATACACACTTCCCTAAATGCCAAAATAAACAAAAAGAAATGCAAATTTGTACTGGCTTTTAGTTTAGCACCATGTCCATCTCCTCGAACTCAACGGGGATTTCCATTTCCATCACTTACAGCTGCTCCTGGTCAAGCTCCCTTCCTCCATCTCATAGACTTGACCTCCTCACTCATATCCTCAGAGATATTGCTCACCCATCTTTTTGGGACTCTACCCTCAGAGTCCCATTGGTCCCAGTCTTCTCTAAGCTCCCTAGGAAATGTAGTCTTACTGACAATCTGCTTTGCTCTGGAGTTTACTCTGAAAAACAAAGGAATTTATGTTGCCTAAAAACCTCAATATTCAGGGTTCGGTGGCCCCAGCTCCCTCTCAACATTTCTAGGGCAACACTCCTCTCTCATCTCCATCTTACTTGGGGGTTTTCTAGAGCCTCAGGGATAGATGGGTCCCTTTCCAGTTAGGATTTGATCAAGGCTGGAGGTAGGAGACCATTTTCCATATATCCTCTTTTAGTCACTTCCAACTTGTTTAGGTCTGATACACCCTGCTCTATGGTTTGCCTGGATAGGAAGTCCACATTCGGGTGGCCCTTACCTGAAACTTGTAAGGCTGTAGGGACAAATAAATGAAGTAGGAAGTCATGTTTCATTTGATTTAGGAATTTCAAGGGGGCATGGTCTGTTAATAATACAAACTGTCTGCCTAATGGGTAATATTCTAAGGTTTCTATAGCTCATTTTACTGCCAGGCACTCCAGGGGTGGCTCAAGGCAATCTGCTGCCTGAAGCAAAGGATGAGATGGCACCCCCCTCCCTCTCCGCCCCCCATAGGCTCCCTCTGGCACCCACACAAAAGCACCCTCACATATGCTCTCTCTCACATTGCCCCCAAGCACCCTCACACATGCTCTCTCACCCCCCTAGGCTCGCAATCTCTCACACACACACTCAAGCTGCCTCACCCAAGCATACACACACACACACACATACATGCTGCCTCTCTCTTACATAGGGCCTGTTCCCGCTCTTCGGCCACTGCTGCCCGAGCTCCAGTGGCGGGCCACTTCCCGTTCTTTGGCTGCCACCGGCCTGAACCAAGGCAAGGGCAGGCAGGGTGAGGCAGACACCACAGCTGCATTCTGAGAGGGATATTTTTTGCTGCCTCAAAATTGTGCCCCCTGAAGCGGCTGCCTCACCCTGCCTCATTATAGAACCGTCTCTGAGGCACTCCTTTTCAATGGTGGTGTAGAGTTACTTGTGGTTTCATAGTTTCCAGCTTAGTTACAGGACCAGGTGTTCCTCACCTTGATAAGTCTGGGAAAGCACAGAACCATCGATCTGCAGGGTGTGAAGAAATTCAACACCTTCAACACAGTCTCCTTAGACAATGCTTCCTTAAGAACCAAGAAGACAGCTTGTTCTAACTCACCCTATTAGACTTGGTTTGGGATGCCCTTCCTTAATAGCACAGTAAGGGGGCTTGCCACTTCTGCAAAGTGGAGTAAACATCAGTAATAATAGCCAGTGAAAGCCTATAATTGTGTTTTATTCACTGGGAGGGGCAAGATCTTTGTACTGACTACTTTGTATAGAATGAGTCGAATGAATCCTCAATTCACTATGTGTCCCGATTACTGAACCTCCCGCCATGAAGTAACACATTTCTTAGGGTTAGCTGTCAGTCCCAGGATCCACAATGATTTTAGCACAGCCTTGACCTTGGGCAAATGGGATTCCCAGTCTGGGGAATGTATATAATGATGTCATATAGATAGGCTGTGATGTAGGCATAATGGGGCCTGTTGTTGACAAAGCATTGACAGCTCACAGCAGCACCATGAAGGCCAAAGGACATTTGGGTAAACTAATCTAGACCCTGGAATGTAGTAAAGGCCATTTTTACTTTTGAGGATGGTTCCAAGGGAATTTGCCAATATCTTTTAGAGACATTTAGTATGGTGAGAAAGTGAGTCTCCTCCAACCTTTCAACCAGTTTGTCTACATGGAGCATCAGATATCCATCAAATTGGAAGATGGAATTTACCTGTCTAAAATCAGTCCAGAACAGCAAGATTCTATCAGTTTGGGCCCTAAAACAATGGGATGATCAAGAACTACAGGACTCCTGAATTAGCACTACTCCTGTATCTGTCTGTATACCTCTTGCCTCTTTGCCTCCAGCAACCTATATGGTTGCTGCCTCACCTTTTTCCCTGGGGTAGTGACTATATGGTGTGACACTAATTGGGTTTGGCCTAGATATGGCGAGAACACATCCCTCGTTCAGGGTAACATATCCTGCACCTGGAGTTTCTGGGAGGGAGCTTAGCTTTTTTGCATATGCCATGCAAACATGTGTTACTTAACCTCTGCCCTACCTCTATTTCTGTGTCCTGGGGCTCCAATTCACTATCTTCTAGCCTCTTCTCTGAGAAGGTCCACAGTTTATTAGTGGTGGACCTCAAGCTGTCTTTTACATGCCCTTTGATCATAATAGATACACTGCCTCTCTTGAACTTGTTTTAAATTCTCTGAGGCCAATTTTACTGCCTCCTCCATCCTGATCTTTAGACCTATCAGTTATGACAACACATCTAGGTGTTCTCTTGTGTCCCCCTTCCAATTTTTCTTGATAATCTCCAAAAAGCTCCTGGTTTGTCGGCCAAACAGGAACTTGAAAGGGAAAAAACCAGTAGAAGTTTGTGGCACCTCATGGACCACAAAGAGGAGAAAGGTGACTAGTTGATCCCAATCCCAGACATCAGGACGTAAGCATCTCCTAAGCAGAGTCTTGAACATTTGATTGAAATGCTCAACCAAATCATCCATCTGTGGATGATAAACTAGATAAACTTCTTGGAAAAATCCATCCTGGCAAAAGGTCTTTATGAGTTCCATGGCTATTACACTCAGTGACATGGGCCAGAGAAAGACTGCCCAGCGATACTGGGTATAAAATCACACAAATCAGAGCCTTATAAATAGCAAAATAAGATAATCTCAATATAATTTAATACATATTGCCATAATTTTAACATATATTTGGGACCATCATACTGCCCCTTCTTTTTGTCTTTTAGAACATGAACTATGTTCCATCAACAGACTAACAGGGGTCTCATTTAATCATCGGTCCTTATTTTTCAGATAAATTTGCACCATAACGTGAAGAAAGTGAAGAAATTAAATTACTTCCCTTTTGTTTTAGAAGATCATGATCTTATCAAGCCCAACATGATACCATGTTTCGCTATAGCTGCTTCAGGGGCTAAACAGCAATTTTCAACGTTGTGTTTTTGCTCCCATAATTTTCTGCAAAGATAACAACAAATATTTAACATCTCATCATGCACTTTAAGATAAAATTCATGGCAAAAAAGAACTTACTCCAGGTACCAATCAGTTTCTGATTAGAGTATATCAAAGCGCCAAACATTAAAGATGCTGAGCTGTGGGACGTGTAACTAATGGGACTTTTAAACTTTCCACGTGATCACGCATACGTAATGTGCTTTTTTTAAAAAAAGAATTAAAGAGCCCATCACTTTAAAACCATCCACTTGATTTCCTTATTGAGACCCAAGGGAGCAACTGTGTGAAGTCTATAGATCCATTTCTGTTCTTGTTGAATCAATCGATACTGGGTGGCATTATCCAGTAAAACCAAAATATACTGATACCCTCAGTGGCTTGTTTCTAAAGGCCCTATAATGTGAACTTCTATGTGGGCCATGAATGCATCTAAAATTGGGATAGGTACTAATGGGGCTTCATGGGGATTGCTTGGACATCAGCTGACAGGGAGAATATGAGACCCAGAAGTGCCTCATGTCCTTTATAATCACAGCCAATAAAACCTCTATTTCAATTGGTCCACTGAAGCATGGATCTTGAGATGGCCTGATAGTGGGTGAGCATGTGCTATGGTCAGAATTTCCTCAAGGGTATCTGGGCACTTTTCCAGGTGGGATCTCATCTGAAGCTGAGTGGCCCCCTTCTTCACAGTGATATTATAAGGTTATATACTGCAGATGAACATTTATTGGCATGAGGCAGAGCTGAAAGGCTAACAGAAGTCTCACTGCTAAGTTCATAATACCCCAAAATTAAAATTCCCACTTGACCATAGAAGTTAAATTTGATTGGATTGTAGGTAGTATCAGGCGTTAAAACTGAAGCTACTTTTATTTGAGAGCTGTTGAAAATATTACAGCTCAGATTCATTATTTACTGGTTCAGAAGGTGCAGCCTGGGTGATGCGTTCCACTGTATTATAGAATAGAATGTAATTATCTTTCTCTATGGCACATGAGTATTATGAATTTTTGTAGCTTGCAGTGCTTTGTTTCAGTATTTTTTCCCAGGCATTTTGCTCTAAATGGATTCTTTCTACAAACAGCTTTCTTTGTTGCTCCAAAGTACTCATCTGAAATCCTATGCTGATTCTTTGCTACAAAAGACAATTAGACACTCTCCAGTGACTAGAAAATTTATCCTTGACTTGCTGGCAAAATACTCATAAGCAGGGTTTTGCAAATATGTGAACTATGAAATAAATTAATCAAACAGAAATGTGTGTTTGACCATAATTTTGAGAATTTCCAACAAATAATTGTGAACTTTGTAAAATGGCAGATGATATTTTAACTATTCATGTAACACTTGTTATCAATTACTCCAACACCAGTGTCTCTAACTAATTAATGAAAATAATATTTTCTATGGTAGAAGTCAGAATTGTAGGTATTATAGCAGACCTCATTGTGATCAATCCATGACGGCCCCGAGATAGTGGATGTACACATTGAACATTTTGTACATGACCAGTGTCCAACCGGGACAAGAGAGTCTGTCAGAAGAGAATCTGTGAAAAAAGATTGTACTAATATGTCACGTAGAATTTTTCCTCTACTATATGCAATTAATGGTGGTTTTTTGAAAACATGATGAACTTTCAAAATGTGCCAATATTGCCTAATTAAATCAACAATGTATTTGACTTTGGTAGAAAAATGTAGAGTACATACAAGTGGAAAATAAGATGTAGTGTCTGAACTAACCAAGAGGAGCCACTGACATTCTGCGTTACTAGCCCGTTTGTGTGCTTGTTTGATTACTGTAACAGTCTTCTGAACAAAACCTCTGCTTGGCGTTCAAATTCTAATTTAGTTGAACATAAACGGCGCAGCCATAAAAATTGGCCCACAGGTAAGTTCTTCTTGAGGTGATAGGGATGAAAGCTGGAAAAGTGTAGCAATGTGTTCTTGTCAGTAGACTTTCTGTAAATAGTAGTAATAAGAACGTTATTTTCTTTCTTAATTAGAATGTCCAAAAAATTAATTTCTCATTCATGATACTGCATAGAAAAATGTAAATTAATGTCCAAGGTATTCAACCAGATCAAAAAATTGTTTAAAATAACTTGCATCACCATGCTATAGAAAAAAATATTATCTATATATCTAGACCAATGTGATACTTGGTTGAACCAAAATGCTATATATAACTTCTGTTCCTCAAAATTGGCCAAATATAGATTCGCCAGGCTAGGGGCCATCGTGGCACCTATGGCAGTACCATAGACTTGTTTATAAATCTTGTGATTGAAAATGAAGTAGTTATGACATAATGCAAAAGTAGCCAAAGTAACAGGAAAAGAAGTGGGCACACGATGAGGACGCATTCTGGAATCTAAAACCTGTTCAATAATTTTAAGTGCTTGAACCTGAGGAATGCTTGTATAAAGCACCCTGATATCAAGGGTGACTAACAAAGTGTGGTTTACATTAGAAATCAAAGAAGGTTTCATTAACATATGTGTGGTGTCTTTAACATATGATTGCATCAATGGAATAAATGGCTGTAAAAATGTATTGACAAATATCAATAAAGGTTCTAACAGAGAACCAATGGTGGTAACAATAGGCCGACTGGGAGGATGTAGGAGATCTTTATCTATTTTAGGAACCATATAGATCGTGGAAATACGATATGATTTCTTTACAAGAAAAACGCTTTCCTTGGTTGAAAGAAAGCCTAAAATGCGTCCTTCCTCAACCACATTTTGACTAAGCTGATACAATGTAGGACTAGGATCTAAAGTAAGAATCTGATAGCTCGTGTCATTGGATAAATGTGTTAAGACCGTTTGTTCATAAACTTGTCTGTCATGTAATACTACAGCACCACCCTTATTGACTTGTTTGAAAATAATAGATATATTTTCTTTCAATGCTTTTAAAGAATTATATTGGGGAGGAGTCGTGAGTCACCTCTGAGGAGAGAGGAACAACCGCAGGACTGAGACGGGGCTCCTTTCCAGAGCCTGGGTGCACATTTGTTCCACCACCGCTGGTAGTCTGACCCCTGTGACATCATCAAGAGGGGCCAGACTGCCCGATAAATTCCGGAGGGCTGCCGCAGGAAACCCGGAGGAGTCGTGAGTGAGTGGACGGTCGGGAAAGGTGAGCAGGCCCGGCCGTGAAGCGAACGCGGCCGGGAAGCGCAACATCTTGCTTCCGTAAAGTCTAACTCTGTTTCCAGTTCTATCATGCCTTTTAACTCAAATATGTCTATTTGGTACTTCTATGTCAAATAATTATGTTAGTTTTCCATTGCTGTGTGATAATGGAAAAATTATCTAAGGAAAAAATGCATTGCCTCACCTAGAGATACTGAAAACATATCCTTCTGATCTATATCGTAAAGTTGTTATATCATTTGTCAAAATCCTCCATGCAAACCTGGGATAAAATCTTTATTTCCTTTACAAAGTAGAAAACTGTATAGTTAAGTTGCATCTGTCTACAAATCCATCTCCATGTTTTCAGTAACGGCTGCACTAATTACAAGATTTGAAACTTATAAGTAGCTTCACTGTATGGAAAGCATATTCTAGATTTACTAGTCTGATTAAGGAGGATGGGGCAGAGTCTATTGGTATAGAATAATTAGTATGCATTATTCAATCACACAGATGGTGTAAATTGGCTGCAGGATTATGCAATTTTAAATTGGCTTAACCTAAACCTCTTTTAGTCCAAGTTTTCATTAGTTGTTTCAAAGCTAAGCAGGGCTTCTTCTTTTTCCAAATAAAGCCCCATAGTATTTTACCTAGTTAGAAATATTGTTCTGAACAAATAAACAGTTAGTAAATTAAAAACATAAATCCATTTAGGCCATATCATCATTTTAAATTGTTGTATTTTACCCATCAATAACAGAAGAAAGGAAACCCAATTCAATAAGGACCTTTATGTAATTTTCATCAATGCCATTATATTAATTTTTTTCTAATTCAACAAGATCTCAAGGTATGCTTCTGGTTTATCTAAATTCAGTTTCAGGCCTGCCAACTCCCCATAACTTTTGAACTCGTGGAGCATTAGTGGAAGCAAATTAATTGGATAGCAACATGAATTAAACTGGCGTCCCCAAACCTTTCAGCATGAGGACCAGATTGGACACTTTGAAACTTCTCAGAGGGCCAAAGAGTTTACTAAGTGACTGGCAAAGGGGGAAGGGGTGGGGGAGGGTTGGGTTCTCCCTGGAGTTGGAGTTAGCTGAGCGGGGGTGGAGGATCCCCCTTGCTGTTCGAGTTTTGCTGGGTGATGAGAGTCTCAGAGTTTACAAATTGGGAATAACAAACAATCAAATAAACACCTTGCTATTATACACATTTAGTTATACTTAACATCTGCCGCATCATTCAAAAAGAGTTCCTCTTAGCAGTATCGTCCTCTCAGAAAGAGAGTTACTGGCCAGGGATGAAGGCAGACACTAGAAAGAAATTCTTAAAATAAAACAAGTCTCCTTTTGGCATTTATCCGTGTTCTCTCTGCTGCAGCACCTATGCCCAGCAGCAGCCGCAGCATCCTTGCATCCTTCTCCTTCCACCTTATACCCAGCATTATTTTTCTCTTTTGCTGCCGTCCTCCCAGCTGCTCCCTAACATTGTGAGCATTCCTTAGAGAAGTTACTCACCACGTTCACAATCATGCTTCTCCTTACCATCACTGCTGGCCATAGGCAGGAGAAAAGAGAAGGAGATATTGGGCAGCAGCAAGTATCAACAAGGGAAATAAAATCTTTTAGTGGTTTTTATTTATTTATTTATTTATTTCTTCTGGCAGTACTCACTCTACCCAGTACCCTCTTTCACCCCATCACCCATGCCCCTTCTCTCCCAAACAGGCTAATCTTTGGCCTGTCCTACCTTGGCTCTGAGGGAGCCCCCCCCAACCCCCTCCCAGGGGTGAAAAGGCTCTGGGGCACTAAAGAGGCTCCTGCGCTTCCCATGAGGACCCTGGCTGCAGGGGTGAAGATGATCCTGGCCTTCCACAGTGGAAATGAAGAGGCTGCTGAAGCAGACGAGCAGCCTCATTGTGAAAAGGAAGGGATATGCTAAGAGTGGCTGTATTAATCCAACTCCCCTTCCCCCCCCCCCTTCTCCACCGGCTCCTCTTCATGACATCACCAGTGAGCTGGCCTGGGGGGGGGGGAGGGGAGGAGAGGAGGAGCTGCATCACTGGGCAGGGCAGGAAACCTCCTAGATGTACACCCTTCCCTCTCCTCCTTTTCCTACCAGTGCCTTTTCACAAATGCATTGGTAAAATGGCTGGGAGGGGAGGGAGAGAGGAGAATTGTTAGCACATGGCCAGACCAGCAATAAGTAGGAAGCATAAAGCTTCCCTGGGCCACAAAAGTATGAGTGAATATCCTGGAATTTAGTGGGCCATAAAAATTGTGTCCACAGGCTTAGTTTGGGGACCCCTGAATTAAAACCTCTTCAGCAATTATCTCCCATTGGTATTTCTGCAAAGCATTTAAGTCTCTTAAGTAAAGGTTCTATGGATAGCAAGAAAAGTAAAGGTAAGAGAGGACAACCTTGGTGTATTCTCCTTTATAGGCATATCTCAGACATATTCTCATTTACCATTAATACTGCAATTGGGTCACTATGGAAAACCTGGACCATTTTGAGGAATTGTCCATCTATATCATAGCACTTTAGAGCCTCGAACATAAAGGACAAGTTTATACTGTCAAAGGCTTTCTCAGCATCAAAACTTACCAGTATAGAGTCTAGTTTATGTCATTGAGATTGCTCTATAAAAATTATAATTTTGCATACATTTAAAACTGCCTGTCTTCCTCTAACAAAACCCACTTGATCTGGAAGTACTTTGAAAAGTCTATCTGCCATAATTTTAGCCAATAATTTAACTTCAAATTTTAGTAATGATATGGGCCTATATGAATCCATTCTCACTGAGTTATGGCCTGATTTTGGTAAAACAGTAATAATGGCTTTATTGGCTCCATTCAAAAACTGTCCATTATTAACTAGTTTTTCAAACATATAGCCCAAAAAGATGCATATATGATCTAGTAAAAGCTTATTAAACTTCCCGGAAAATCCATCGAGACCTGGGGCCTTATATAATTTATCTTGTTGAATTATATTATGGATTTCTACCAGACCAATGGGAGCATTTAAAGCTTGCATTTGTTGTGGAGGTAATATCAGGAGTCCAGACTATGAAATGTACTCCTGCATAGTAACCAAATTCCCTGATTATGCTGCATACAGGTCTGCATAAAAACTTTTGGAAAATTGCCCCAATTGCTTCAGTAGAATTAAATATTTTTTCCATCTTCATTTTTCATGGCAAAAATCAATTTGAATATGACGCCAAAAAGAGTGCTGGATAAAGGGTCTCTCTCACAGTCCAATGCAAATTAGGGGAAGGGGAGGAGTGTGGGCAGGGTTTAGGCAGAGTTATTTCCTGGCAGCACTATGGGTAATAATGTTTTCTATATTATCACCAGCAGTACCAAGGGAAATAGCTGCACCTTTTCCTGTGGTGCTATGAGTGCAAAACTGTGCAGCCCGGCCGCAACTATGGCAGGCAAAAATGTACCACTGTGATGTGGCCAGCTGCACAATTTCGCCCCCCACTCTTTGTTTGCACAGCTCATCATTCTACTATAATATATAGCCGAATGATGAAGCTAGGTTTAAGGGGTTTTTTTTGGACAAAACACTCCAGTATAACAAATAAAGAAATTGGATATAAGACAGAGAGGTAGAACAAAACAAAGAACCATAAAACATGTAGAGGAGAAGAAACTTTTACTGTTTTTTCTTATTTCACGCTTTTTTTTCCTGGGGACAAAACTAATACCTCGGTATAAGCAACAAACTAACAACGTAGAGGCACCAAAACTCCCATGCTGATACATATTAGGCAGCATGACAGATAGGCACATTAACAATGCTGCTACCCAGTATTGAAGATGAGTGGGTTTATAAATTTTAAAATAAATAAAATAAACTAAACATAGTAACATAGTGAATGATAGCAGATATATGCACAGCAAGAATGTTAAGATGTTTGTGTAGCATATAAAATCTGTTTCAGGTACACAATAGAGAGAGTAAATCACATCCCCTACCATAAGTCACAACTCACAGAACATATAGAAAGACATGGTTTAATGGAACAAAGTCAGCATGGCTTTACCCAGGGCAAGTCTTGCCTCACAGATCTGCTTCACTTTTTTGAAGGAGTTAATAAACATGTGGATAAAGGTGAACCAGTAGATATAGTATACTTGGATTTTCAGAAGGCGTTTGACAAAGTTCCTCATGAGAGGCTTCTAGGAAAAGTAAAAAGTCATGGGATAGGTGGCGATGTCCTTTCGTGGATTGCAAACTGCCTAAAAGACAGGAAACAGAGAGTAGGATTGAATGGGCAATTTTCTCAGTGGAAGGGAATGGACAGTGGAGTGCCTCAGGGATCTGTATTGGGACCCTTACTGTTCAATATATTTATAAATGATCTGGAAAGAAATACGACGAGTGAGATAATCAAATTTGCAGATGACACAAAATTGTTCAGAGTAGTTAAATCACAAGCAGATTGTGATAAATTGCAGGAAGACCTTGTGAGACTAGAAAATTGGGCATCCAAATGGCAGATGAAATTTAATGTGGATAAGTGCAAGGTGATGCATATAGGGAAAAATAACCCATGCTATAATTACACAATGTTGGGTTCCATATTAGGTGCTACAACCCAAGAAAGAGATCTAGGTGTCATAGTGGATAACACATTGAAATCGTCGGTGCAGTGTGCTGCGGCAGTCAAAAAAGCAAACAATGTTGGGAATTATTAGAAAAGGAATGATGAATAAAACGGAAAATGTCATAATGCCTCTGTATCACTCCATGGTGAGACCGCACCTTAAATACTGTGTACAATTCTGGTCGCCACATCTCAAAAAAGATATAATTGCGATGGAGAAGGTACAGAGAAGGGCTACCAAAATGATAAGGGGAATGGAACAACTCCCCTATGAGGAAAGACTAAAGAGGTTAGGACTTTTCAGCTTGGAGAAGAGACGACTGAGGGGGGATATGATAGAGGTGTTTAAAATCATGAGAGGTCTAGAACGGGTAGAAGTGAATCGGTTATTTACTCTTTCGGATAGTAGAAAGACTAGGGGGCACTCCATGAAGTTAGCATGGGGCACATTTAAAACTAATCGGAGAGGGTTCTTTTTTACTCAACGCACAATTAAACTCTGGAATATGTTGCCAGAGAATGTGGTTCGTGCAGTTAGTATAGCTGTGTTTAAAAAAGGATTGGATAAGTTCTTGGAGGAGAAGTCCATTACTTGCTATTAAGTTCACTTAGAGAATAGCCACTGCCATTAGCAATGGTTACATGGAATAGACTTAGTTTTTGGGTACTTGCCAGGTTCTTGTGGCCTGGATTGGCCACTGTTGGAAGCAGGATGCTGGGCTTGATGGACCCTTGGTCTGACCCAGTATGGCATTTTCTTATGTTCTTATGTTCTTATATGTAGGGGCAGGATCAATATTACAATTTTTATATAAGATATGTATTAACATCTCAAGGACTCAATTTAAAAAATCCTGCTTTCGGTGGTTCCTTCTATTAGTATCATCTTGATGGGGGTAGGGGGAACCACAGAAGGCAGCATCCCAAAGTTCTGGCCCAATTGAGGGAGTGAATGAATTAATATTAAGGGTCGGGTACTTGTTATTGGTTTATTCACTTCTTCATGAGAGGTCTAGAACGGGTAGATGTGAATAATAGATAGACTAGTGGATAATAGAAAGACTAGGGGGCACTCCATGAAGTTAGCATGTGGCACATTTAAAACTAATCGGAGAAAGTTCTTTTTCACTCAACGCACAATTAAACTCTGGAATTTGTTGCCAGGGGATGTGGTTAGTGCAGTTAGTGTAGCTGTGTTTAAAAAAGGATTGGATAAGTTCTTGGAGGAGAAGTCCATTACCTGCTATTAATTAAGTTGACTTAGAGAATAGCCACTGCTATTACTAGCAACAGTAACATGGAATAGACTTAGTGTTTGGGTAATTGCCAGGTTCTTATGGCCTGGATTGGCCACTGTTGGAAACAGGATGCTGGGCTTGATGGACCCTTGGTATGACCCAGTATGGCATGTTCTTATGTTCTAATGTAGCAAAACACAATTAATTACCAAATTGTACATGTAAATCACATCTAAACAATATAAATACACCCCATAAGAATACAATGCTTTTATTATTTCTTCATTATATAATTGTACACATAAATTATACTAATATACTATCATAATAATAATTGTAAGGATCCAAAAGATACATATATTTTTTACAATATTGATAACAGCAACCAACAATAAAAGCTTTGAATTCTTATGGGGTGTACTTATATTGTTTAGATTTGATTTAAATGTACAATTTGGTAATTAAATGTGTTTTGCTACATTTTGAGGTGTTAATACATATCTTATATAGAAATTGTAATATTGATCCTGCCCCTACATCTGTATTCTGGCGTATAAAATCTGGCCATATGATGTTAAAAAAGTTAGCACTGCAGTCTGCTGCAGAGAATGTGTTTTATTTAAAGCAGCATTGCCATAAGAAAGTGCAGCAGTGACTTCTAGAGAGTTGAACATTTTGTTAATGTTCCCTCTTATAATATATGTTAGGGTAAGAGCAAGCAAAGGTAGTATGAACAGCCCAGTTGCACAATTTATAGCTGAGTACTGTTGATTCAGATGAAACAAGAAAAAGATATATTTTTGTCTGTGAATTTTTCATTTGACTTCACTGTTTGCTATGCTACATAAGATAAAGTAAAACAGCATGACTTGTTTTAGCTATACAGAGTTTGCTGATTTTGCTGTAAGAGGGGGAAAATGTGAATCACACTCATATAATATAATGGAAGATGTATGGTTGAGGCAAATGACCTTGACTACTACTATTTATCATTTACTAATTATTATTACTACTATGACCTTCCAGACATAAACTTGCCTTTGATATCCTGCTGAATAATTTTTTGACCACCCTAAATATCTCCTGAATATTCCTTTTTATTATAGTTGCTATTCATCAAAAAACTTATATATCTATAGATATATGCATTCTGGAGGCCAAAAATACTGGGATTTAATTAAACTGCATGGTTTTACACCTTGCCATGTCTGCAATAGAAACAGGATCATTCTATTAGAGATCAACATTGCTGTTTCAGTTCCCTCTTGCTCACAGAAGCCATCTGAGTTGTTCTCTAGAATATTTACTATAGGGACGATCCCATCCAGGTGCAGCATAACTGAGATCCTCTATGGCATCCTTGAAGTGCTTCAGGATTTGTAACAGCTGCCTCATCACTACCCAATCATATTGGCCCAGGGTGTGAGCCACATTTATGTTGGTTTCCAGAGACAGATCATGAAGGAACATCATCTGCTCCACTAACCTCTGCAGCATCATATATGTGGAATTCCAGTGGATAACATACATCACATACCTGTATTTCTGAATAAAAGCTTTACAACTTACATATTTATCAGATCACAAACTTGGTTTTCCCACTGATAAGTACTAACTCATCTATCTCTTCCTGCTTAATGTTTACATTGCTCCTATTAAATGTTCAGTCTATGTAAAAAAGACCCAAACTTGTTATTAATGACCTGCTAGAAGATTTATAGCCCATTATTTTTTGCATCTCTGAAACCTGGCTAACTGACAAAGATAATGTACTGCTAAACCAAATTTTCCACCTTAACTGTGAGGTATTTCACTTTCCTAAATCTAAATGAAAAGGTGGAAGTTTATTAATAATTTGTAAAAAATAACTTAATAAAATACCATATACTAACCAATAAAGCAAAAAAGATTACTATGCTAAACAGATTCATGGGGTTATATTTAATTCTAAACTGCTCTTTGAGATTGTTAAACATTTAATGAAAAACCTGACATCTTCCATCTTGAAAAACTACAACTTTACAAAGGCCTCTTGCAATTAATATGCCACCACATTCTAAGACAAAATCGATAAGTTGAAAAACCAATTCCCTATCTGTTCTCCAACAAAATTATCTGAAGACTCAAATGGTTTACATTCAACAGAGTATCAAAGCTGGAAATTAATCAAATCATTGCTAAAATTAAACCTGCTACTCTCCCACGTGACTCAATTCCAGCTTTCGGACCCTTGCTGGACCCCCAGGGATTATCTGGCTAATGCTGAATATCAGTGCTAGCCAGAGAAATTCAAGGCCTGCGCCCCTGGAACTCCCTTTTTTATCCATTTAAATTTTAAGTGGGTAATGCCAGTTAAAATTTAAGCAGAGAGAGGTCAGAAATTCAAAACCCTTTTGAATATTGACCCCCATGATCAATAACTCATTTACATATAAACACAAATTTCGATAAAATAATATATCTTGTCTTAGTTGACAAATTCATATTAGCTGTATATTAAAGGTGGCTGTTCAGTTTTATTGCTTTTTCAGTGAGTTTGCTCATTTGCTTTCTCATACTGGTTCATGGTAGGTTCCCCATCAACTTATTGCATAGTTTCTTATAGGAAAAATAACTTCACAAAATCATCAAATCTGTGTATCTACCCCCTCCCCCAGTAGTGTGTCTCTCTGCTTCTCCCCAACTGAAAAATATTTTGAACCGTTCATTCGTTCACTCACTCGTGTATTCAAATTTTTGCCACAGATAAGATATTGAAGGCAGATTTCTACTTTCTTCATGCTATTTCCTAAAGGAAAACTGGCCTGTTCAACTGAAATCCCAGGTAGATCAGAGCACTTCATAATATAATCTAGCATTCTTAATGTTGCCCGGCCATCGAGTGACATCAGTTATTTTGAAAGTTGCATCACCACTGGCTAGAGTCTGCGGTTATCAGCTGACTTCACTGCTTGCCTAGTTTTTGCCAGGGAAAGAACATGTTTGCTGTTTAACGATGTAATACACAGAAATTTCCATAATGAATGTAGTCATAATTGTAACGCCCCCCCCCCTCCCCCGGGCTCATTACAATTAGTACCATAGGTAAACTCCTTTAGCTAGGGATAGTATAGTACAGAATGGTGAAGGGAGGTGCCATTCAGTTTGCAGCCCCTCCCTTTAATGTTGCTCAGATGGCCATCCCCCTCTGTGGGTTTTATAAGTAACTCTCAAATTCCTGGGGGTGGTGTCGTTTTTCCCGAGTTAGATTTCTGATGCCTGCTCATTAGGATTCAGGCAAACCCTACTTGGAGAATGTGAGACAGGTCAGGGATCTGCCTCGCCTATCCCTGGTGGGTAGGGACTGTATCCCGGGTTATTTGGGGGGTTTTGATGGATACTTTATTTGTAAGAAGCCTGGTGAGACCCCTGAATGCTGCCTGGAGGGTGGTCATGGAGAACCATCTCCCCAGGAGAACCAAGTTAGGGAAGATCTGTCCCCAGCCACCTCAATGAGGACAGGGAATTGGTGGCGACACCAAGTCAGGACCTTCTGATGTTTCGCCTCAATTTTGGGAATCAGAATTTTTGTTCAAGATCTGGGAGGAAGATTTTTCTACCTGTCTTCCAGCCTATTGCAAGGAGCATCAAGATCTACATGTTTCATCAGGGATTTGGAGAAAAAGGCAAATTAAGATCAAGGGATATTGAAGAAACTGTGACTAATACCAAAGAGAGACCTTTGAGTGCACCCATTAGGAATCTCCCCCCTCCTCCAGGATTTGGGACTCTTTGTGCAAAGACTGTTTTTTCAAGTTTTACCAGATTTGGAGAGGTTTTCTGTCCCAACCAAGGGATATTCTGCCCATCTGGGAGCTTCACTTTTCCAAGCCCTGGAGGGTGGATGCTTCTCTGACCCTGGTACCTGAGATCTATGCACAGACAGAGGGAAAAGACTATAACAGAGCTCACTTGTGGTGCTGAGGATTCTGTTATTTGCACCATTCGCTTACTTTGAGTCACCTTCAGTAAAGACTTTATTTTGGACACTTAAAGCAGGTCTCCAGTGTGAATATGGTCACTTACCGCATGCACAGGGAAAACAGAGAGAAAAAAGGTCTCTCCCAGGGAACAAGAGTCAAAGAAGTCATCCCTTACACTCCAGGCCTAGGAGGGTAGCTCTTCCCCCACACCCCTCACCCAACAAAGGACTCAGCTGCAGCAATCAAGCCTCAAAGGGACTAATAAATGAATTTCTGCCCCATCGGTGGGTAGCAGCCACCTGGAGATGGGGGGTTTCATAACCATGAACAAATTTATGGACTAAAAAGAAAAACTAGACATCATGAGACAGTAACCCATCTTCCCTGTTTCATTTGAGCTCTCTTCACTGTCACATTTTAAAATGAAGAGGAAATGTGAATGACAATAAACAAGCAATCGCAATAATAAGAGCCAGCCTGATGACTCAGGCTTTAGCACTCTGGACTGCAGCCCAGAAGACTCAGGTTTAAATTTCTTGATCCATGGAATTGACGGGGCTCTATCATGGTGTATCAGCGATTTGCTCAAATTTAGATAGGGAAGAAAGATGATTGATTACTGCAGCAATTCCTGCCAACCATAGATTAGGATAGAGTGTAAATCTGTTAAGAGAGTTTCCAACTGCCTAGGTGCTGGTTAGGATACTTGTGTCACCAGGGCATAACATCTGTGGTGGGAGCCAGAGGAGTATGACAGAAGAAGGAAAATATGTGGAAAATTCAGTTAGAAAGATACATTTTACATGGAAGCTTGTCATAGTCCTTAGGGGGGGCAATTTTCAGAGGCCATTATAGGGGTATAAAAATGTCATCTATGCGCAATGTTGTAAATGAGCATGCGTGTATATTTTCAAAACCAACCATGTCTCAGTGCACAACAGTAAGTGCATCAAGCGGAGTTTTGATGGGGTGGCTGAGTCTGGCTCAGACTTATTTGTATACTATGCAATTTTAACACAGTCAGAGTGCTGACATTAGCCCAATTACCCATAGACTCTGACAATTACCTACATCCCTACTCCTTCTCATGCCCTTAATACCTCATTTCCCCCCCTCTCCTCCTTAATCTCTCCCTCTAGACCCAACCTCTCTTCTTCCCCTCAGCTCATCCCCCTACCCAGTACCTATCCAATCAACTCACTACCTGATCATCTTAACCTTCATATCACTTGATAATGTATCCCTAACCCACTGTCTGTATTGCTCCCATGAGTTTTTACTTACCCTTGTTTATATCTGATATATTTGTAAATATGTTAAAGTATGTCCATGTTTCCAACAGTTCTGACATACTTAGACCTTTAATAGGTGTTTGTATATATTCTTTATAACTTTAACTCTGTTAAAGCTGTTCATCTAACTTCAATGTATAGCGTTGTTATAACTGTAAACCGGAGTGAAGGCCCCTGCCAATACTTCGGTATATAAAAATGTACAAATAAATAAATAAATAAAAATAGACATTTGCACCTGCTATTTATGTAGGTAAATCAAAGCAAACTTTGTCTTTCTAGATCTGGTGCTTGGTTTGTTGTCTCTTTCCTCCAATCATACTACTGATAACAGGTCTGTATGCATTTTGCTGATGGTTTTACTGCTTGGGTTTTCATTAGAGATGGCATTTGAGCTGCTTTTTTTTTTTCTGGAGACTGCTTTAAGACAGATGTATTTTCTGGGGACTAATTTGGGGTTGGGTTGTACATGTTGGAACTTTGTTTCAGGATCCTACGACATGTTTTCCTAATTTGTTTGCTCCTACAGTGTGTGGCTATCTCCTCTGGATCCTTGTTCAGGAGAGGGAGGAGAGCAGAGGCCACGCAGATAAAGTGGCTACCCTTCTGAAAGGGCATCTGAGCTTAACAGAGCAGCACATCTTTCAGTCAGATATAGTACCGACGGGTAAAATAAAGTGCGGCAGTGTCCGGCGCCCGCTCATTTGACGCGCGCACATTTTGGTTCACAATCCGCTCAATTCAGTATTCAAAGTTGAAATCAAAAGGAATTTCAAAAAATTCATCCGCAGTACGCATATGTCTTAATAGGAGCAGGTTGTTCTTAATATTCTATCGGTTCCATTCATTAATGGTGCCGTATATGTGTAACTGCCTGTCTGTACAGATAGTCTCCACTCGAACGACAGTTCGACTCGACCCATACTCGACCCATACTCAATTTTCAACGCTCAAAGAGATCACTGATCCCCATCATGATCTCCCCTTTAACCCAATTCCTGAGTCTCTCTTTAATCTCCCTAACTCTACTCAACTCCCAATCCCTATCAAAAAAATCACACTTGCTCAACGACCACCTCCTGGACTCCCAACCGGATATTTGTGCAATAACCGAAACATGGCTACAAACAACAGATACAGCTTTAATTAACCAACTACCAATTCAACTCTACGACGTCTTCTCTCTACCTAGACTTAAGAAAAGAGGGGGAGGAATTTTGCTAGCTGCAAAAAAGGAACTCAGACTGCTACACCAAACCTTTAAATCGACGACCAAATTAGAGATTGGATTATTCAAATCCAAATCCAATCAGTTACAAATATGTCTATTATACGCTCCCCCCGGGCTCCTAGAAGCTGATTCTTCCACTCTCATAGAGATCATAGCCAAACACATCAACACAGACTCCCCAGCCATCATTTTAGGAGATTTCAACCTCCATGTGGATGCCCCTTCGCCCTCAAGCAACTGTGAAGCCCTCCTATCCTCTTTACACGCCATGGGATTTCAACAAATCATAAACAAACCCACGCACAAAGCAGGTCACACTCTAGACCTCATATTCATAAATGAATCCATCTCACTCACCCCCCCCCCCCCTACCTGTACCCCCATCCCTTGGTCTGATCATTCACTGATCTCCTCTGAAGTAGCAATAAGAAAAAAACAGACTCCCTCCTCCCCTAAATCTATTATTCAGTTCAGAAAACCCTGTTCCATGGATGCCCTCTCCACCAGCCTCTCCAATGACCTAACTAATCTGGACCTCTCCAATGCTGACTCTGCTATGAATTCATGGCTAAACATCACTTGCTCAGTAGCAAATAAAATCTGCCCCTTGGTATCGAAAGAAATCAACCCAGCCCGGCCCCAACAAAAAACCTTGGTTCACCATAGAACTGAAAAAGCTTAAACAAGACCTGCAACATAAAGAATTACGCTGGCGCAAGGACCCCTCACCAGCAGCCCAGGCCACTTATAAAACCGCTATGAACCTCTATAGGAGCACCATTCTACGTACCAAAAGAGATTTCTATGCCAAAAAAATTCACAGCTATATGTACGACCCCAAAACTCTCTTTTCATATGTAGCATCCCTCACCACCCCGGTTCCTCCTATCATCCCAGAAGAAGCAGCCCAAAACAAAGCTACAGAATTGGCCTTATTCTTCGACAACAAAATCAAGAACCTACTCTCAACCATGACCTCATCAAACACCCAGCCTCCACCTCTTCCTAACCAATCCCCAGATACCATTAAACCAACCTTAGATTCTCTCGAACACACTTCCTCCCTGGAGATCGAATCCATAATCAAGAAAATGAAGCCTTCATCACATCCATCAGAACAAATACCTACCAAACTTTTACTTACCATCCCCAACACCATAGCCAAACACCTGGCTGACATCATAAATTTCTCCCTCATGCAAGGATCGGTCCCGGACTCTTTAAAAACAGCCTCACTAAAACCCCTACTAAAAAAACCTAACTTGGATCCAGCCAACCCGGCCAACTTCCGCCCTATTGCCAATTTACCTTTTATCACCAAGATAATGGAAAAACTTGTCAACAACCGACTCATAGATTACTTTGACTCACACAATATTCTTTACCCCTCTCAATTCGGCTTCCGGAAGCGCTTAAACACGGAATCACTCCTCCTCTCATTAACTGACAAAATCTTGACAGGTCTTGACAAAGGCGAGTCCTACCTCCTGGCCCTTTTAGACATTTCAGCAGCGTTTGACACTGTCAATCATTCTTTACTCATCAATAGTCTGGCAGAAATTGGCATCACAGGATCGGCGCTCATCTGGTTCAAATCATTCCTCAATAACAGACACTACAAAGTCAGGATAAATGATAAAGAATCCCACCCCGTCCAATCCAATCAAGGTGTTCCCCAGGGTTCCTCTTTATCTCCAACTCTGTTTAATATTTATCTGCGACCCCTATGCCAGCTACTAGAAAATCTCAACCTCACGCACTTCGTTTACGCTGACGATGTTCAGATATTAATTCCCATCAAGGACCCCTTCCATAACACCCTAAACTTTTGGAACAACTGCCTTCACTCCATCAACCTTCTACTCTCTAGTCTCAATCTAGTTCTTAATACTTCCAAAACAGAACTCCTTGTCATCTGTCCTAATGACAATAACCCCCTCGCCGGCAACCTATCCTTACCTACAACCAGTCAGGTGAGAGACCTTGGTGCTATTCTGGACAACAGAATGAACCTCAAAAAAGTCATCAACACCACCACAAAAGAATGCTTTTATAAGCTACATGTTCTAAAACAGTTAAGACCGCTCCTCCACTTTCAGGACTTCCGCTCAGTCCTTCAAGCCATTCTGTTCTCAAAGATTGACTACTGCAATGCGCTACTGCTCGGCCTCCCTTCCTCCACAACTAAACCCCTACAGATGCTGCAAAATGCAGCAGCCAGGATCCTCACTAATTCACGTCACAAGGACCACATCACACCAATACTAAAAAACCTACATTGGCTCCCTATCCATTATAGAATACTGTTCAAGACCCTGACCATTATCCACAAATCCATCTACAATCAATCCTCACTACAACTCACCATCCCGCTTGAATTCCATAATTCCAACAGACCGATAAGATCTGCATACAAAGGAACTCTCCAGGCACCTCCACACAAATCCTTTATCCACAATTCCTTTCAAAAATGAACACTGTCATCCGGCGGACCACAGCTATGGAACACACTACCACCAGATCTACGCCAGGAACAATGTCTTCTGTCCTTCAGAAAGAAACTGAAAACTTGGCTGTTCTCTCAAACCTTTCCAGTATGAGACTCTCCCCAACTAGCAATGACTTGCAAACAAATGTTTATAGTTGCCTGTTACGCATTTCCTTAAAAAGCGTTTTCTTAATCTAATTCCTTCTAGGGATGTGAATCGTTTTCCATATCGTCTTAACGATAGAAATCGTGTGGCAGGGCAAGAAAATCGTCTTAGGCACGATTTTTTAGTTAAAAAATCGTTAAAAATCGTTTTTTCCGATTAGTGCGCACTAACTCGAGTTAGTGCGCACTAACGGGAGTTAGTGCGCACTAACTGAAAATGATACAATTTGACACTTTTCAGGTCAGTTAAGGTCAGTTTAGGAATGAATATGTATTCCTATTGGCTGCCCTCTTATTTATTCATGTTACCAAGTTTCCTACTGACAGTATATGGGGGATGGGAAATGGAAACAGTTGGTAGCTTGACAAAACAAGTAATGTGATCAGTCAATGTGACTAGAACTTGTGCCCTAACCCTGATACCAGGGGTATTGTGATCTTCCTGCACACAGTGCCCTATCCCTATTAATACCAGGAGTGTTGTGATCTTCCTGCACACAGTGCCCTATCCCTAATACCAGGGGTGTTGTGATCTTCCTGCACACAGTGCCCTATTCCTGATACTGGGGGTGTTGTGATCTTCCTGCACACAGTGCCCTATTCCTGATACCGGGGGTGTTGTGATCTTCTTGCACACATCCCGATATCAGGGATAGGGCACTGCGTGCAGGAAGATCACAACACTCCTGGTATTAATAGGGATAGGGCACTGCATGCAGGAAGATCACAACACTCCTGGTATTAATAGGGATAGGGCACTGCATGCAGGAAGATCACAACACCCCTGGTATAAGGGATAGGGCACTGTGTGCAGGAAGATCACAATACCCCGGAGGAGTGAGGGTCAGGCAGCTCCCCCCTGTCTGTGAAGCCAGCCTCTCACTAGTAATGCAGGGAGGGAGCTGTCTCAGACTTCACCATCCTCCCCCCCCCCCCTGACCCACACACCATTCACTAGCTGGGACATGGGGGAAGTCAGGAGTGAGGGTCAGGCAGCTCCCCCCTGTCTGTGAAGCCAGCCTCTCACTAGTAATGCAGGGAGGGAGCTGTCTCAGACTTCACCATCCACCCCCCCCCCTCACCCACACACCATTCACTAGCTGGGACATGGGGGAAGTCAGGAGTGAGGGACAGGCAGCTCCCCCCTGTCTGTGAAGCAAGCCTCTCACTAGTAATGCAGGGAGGGAGCTGTCTCAGACTGGTATCAGGGTTAGGGCACTGTGTGCAGGAAGATCACAACACTCCTGGTATTAATAGGGATAGGGCACTGTAAGAGATGACTGTAGTAGATTGAATAAAGATCTGATGTTTCTGCTCTCCTCACACCAAACAAAAACAACACACAAGCAGAGAAGCCCTTCTTACAAAGCTGAGCTAGTGAGTTAAGTAGGAGGAAAAGTAAACATACTGGTGCCAGTGTGGCTACTTAAAAAATACACTTACCAACAATCAATTACATATATTTGAACTGTGTACAGTTCCAGCCAGGACCACCTTTCTAAAATGCACAGTGATTGGCAAATTCAACATGCACTAGCATTTCAGGTGCCTGCTAACAAAAATAATAAACAAACAAGTTCTAGTCACGTGAGTGCTGATCATTACATTACTTTTTTTGTCAAGCTTCCAACTGTTTCCATTTCACATCCCCCCAACCATATTGGTAACATCAATAGATAAGAGCACAGCCAGCCAATAGGAATACATACATACATATTCATTCCTAAGTGACCTTTACTGACCTGGGAAGTGTGAACACTTTGTTTCATTTTCTGTTGGTGTTCGTTAGTTTCCAGTTCCATTTCCCATCCCCCCAACCATCACCTCAGTGGTAACCTTGGTAACATCAATAGATAAGAGGGCAGCCAGCCAATAGGAACACATATTCATTCCTAACTGACCTTCAGTGACCTGGAAAGTGTTTATTTGTATCATTTTCAGTTAGTGCGCACTAAATCGAGTTAGTGCGCACTAACGGGGAGTTAGTGCGCACTAACTCGATTTAGTGCGCACTAACACGATTTAACGATTTTTAACGATAAATCGTTAGAATTTCTATTGTATCGTGTTCTATAACGATTTAAGACGATATAAACATTATCGGACGATAATTTTAATCGTTGAAAAACGATTCACATCCCTAATTCCTTCTACTTTCAATTGTCCTGAATTATGCTCCCTGTTCATTGTAACTTTCATTTTCATTATTTATGGTTTTCCCCTGGTTTGATGTAAACCGGTACGATAAGCATGGTCTTGAGCATCGGTATATTAAAAATAATTAAATACATAATTAAATAAATAAATGGGAACACAATTTATTGATTTAATACTTCAAGAACTATAAATGATGCAATGGAAAACACAGAGAAGACAAGGGAAAATTCCAACTAAATTTTATTTTTTTCACTATTTGTTATTTTAAATCAACTTCTCTGTTTGCTGGGAAATGGTTTGATGGATGTATCATAGCTTCTGAAAGAAACACAACACAAGATTAAATATACTGTACTGTCATAAAATAATTATATCTCGAATTTTGCAGAGCTATGTACTATAATAAAAGTGCCACATCAGTATGCAGAAATGAATGTATAACAGTTAAGAACTTACATGAGAAATAAGATTCGATGATCCTTCGTCTGACATCAATCCCCCTTGTGGTGTTGTCCGCCTCGGCTGCCGGTTCCACAGGCGGATCTGGCAGCAAGTTTTCTGCTGCCTCTGCATGCACACCGAATCGCTGACAAATGTCTAGCAAGCAGCAGGCAACAATGATGTTCTCCACCTTTTCTGCACTATACTGCAGGGCTCCCCCAGAGTGATCCAGACATTGGAATCGTCCTTTTAGAACTCCAAAAGTCTGCTCGATAACATTTCTGGTGCTGCCATGAGCCTCATTGTAGCATTTTTCTGCCACAGTGCGTGGAGACTGGAGTGGAGTTAGCAACCAGGGCTTACAGCCATAGCCACCATCACCTATAGGGGGAATAATCAGGAATGCATCAAAAACAGCTTTACAGCGCTTAACATCTTAAACACATCACATATATAAATGCACACATATTGTATACCGAACATCCCAGATATAGAATCCCAGGCCATAGCAGATGTCACTTACCAAGTATCCAGACTTCACTGTACTTCCTCGCTGGGAAATATGTCCCCATATATGAATGTTCCAGAATGTAGGCATCATGGCAGCTCCCAGGATACTTCACTACAACATTTAGAATCCTAAGGTGTGCATCGCAAATGACTTGAACATTCATTGAATGGAAGTGCTTGCAATTCCGGAAGGAACTCTCTTCCTCCGACCTGGGGGTAAACGCAATATGGATGCAGTCTAAGGCACCCAACACGTTCGGCATCCCTGCAATACCCATGAACCCACTGCGGATCTGTTGCAGCTCCACTGGATCAGTAGGATACACGATGTACTTCCTCATCCGCATCATCATAGCCTTCAAGACCTGTGCCAGATGTCGCAAGAAGGAGGCCTGTGTCATACCCGCAATAACACTCATGGGGGTTTGAAAACTTCTGGTACCAAAAAGATTTAAGGCACCAAGAAGTTTCGTCTGCGCTGCGACCTTGAGCCAGGGGCTCAAGGTCGCAGCGCAGATCTTCATAGAGGAACAGGATTGCCCGTGAGCTCAGCCGGTAGGTTTGGACTACATCTCACTCAGACATGCCAAAGAGAATTGTCCGTGGGCGAATGATACGTCCAGGTCTGCCGATGGCCCGTTTTGGTCTGCCAATGTCCCTGTCCTGTGCACGGATGACTCTGTCCCACTGTGCCTGCATGAAAAACAAAACAAGGAAATCAGCATAACTTAATACATCTTGATTATTCATTTAACAAAAGAATCGGAGCCTCAGGGACGCCTAAATCGAGACGCTGGAGGAAGGTCGGATGCAGCGTCCTTCTCCCGGCATCCATACAGGTGTCCATGTCTCTGCTGGACCTGCGGAGCCCCAGAGACACCTAATTCTAGATGCTGGGGGAAGGTCGGGTGCAGCATCCTTCTCCTGGTGTCCGTACAGGCGCCTGTCTCTCCACTGGACCCGCAGAGCCTCAGAGACACTCAGACATAAAAATGCTACCATTGAATAATAAAAAAAACCACATATACATACCTCCTCCGGTCTTTGTGCCGGGTTCTCCTCTTGGCTGTTGTCTCCAATAGGCCATCTAGAATTCGCTCGCAGAGCATTTATTAATCTCGTTCTCGCCCGTAGAAAAAAGATCGCCAAAGCCAATATATATATGTAGTCCATGACGCTGTCCGATGCGTCCGTTGGATATTCACGACTGTCAAGATCACAGCGCCACACTAACGCCAGGGTCAGGGTAGGCGGTAAATATAGAGGGTAAAGATGCGGAAAATGTGCAGGTTAAAGACGTGCAATTTTGGGTGTGCGTTACTGTATCAAGGGGAATAGCTAAGCAGGTCATTAAACACCATTAACATACCATCCACATGCAGCGGATGCTAATTGTAACGCATCGTTTTCAGCACGCGCTAAGGACACGTTAGAGCATATACTGAATCGTGCGTCCGTCTTACGCGTCTAAAACGTGCGTCCAATTCGCGTTGAAAAATGTGCAAGCCAGGCCATGCTTTACTGTATTGGCCTGTTTGTCAGATATAGAAATAACAAATAAATCATTGTCTATCTCTGCCAGGAGTTAAAGAGAGATTTGGAGACTCCAATCCACAAGAGCCACTCCTTGCCTATGGATTTAACAGTGGCCACCCTAGACAACAACATTTTTTCAGACCATGCTGTAGACAACACAGGCATTAGCCAGGCATTCACTTCTCTTACTATTAAACAGTTTAGTCATGATCTCCTCAGGAGAACTAGCCTATATATTAATTTTCCTCATCTTTGTCACCAGCAGCAGCAAATCATGACTTACTTTTATCAAATTGCTCGATTCCAGTCAGTTTTGTTGGCAGTCCTATTGCCATCAGAAAAGCTGACAAGAAAGAATGGAGTTATAGGAGCATAAACTATTTGCACTCTTTCAATATGTCACTTGCACTGCACAAAAGATTATCACTGATGTTTGTGGAGAACACTGAGTAATGCCCTGATTCATTCACAGTCAGGACTCACAATCAAAAAAATCATGATATCTAAAACAAGAGACAATTATATTTAAATAGAGCAATGTATGGTTTTGACCTCATGCCATAGACACTAGTACATACTATGGAAGTGTGATTTGTGTTTAAAGCATGAGTCACCAGTATAATCATAGGCCATAGATGTTTTTTTTATGTTGGATTTTTTTTTCCTTTTAGTAAATGCAAATAAAAATTATGCACACTTATCATCCATGTCCTTCTTAATAAGGTCCAAAGCCTGACACTGACCAGAGGCATATAAGCAAAGAAAACTGAATAAATTAAAACTATTGGGAATATAATCAAAGCATGTAAATGAACATCTGAAATATGAGAAAACTGGCATATTTAGAAAAACTGGCATATTATTGTGTGTATGATAACTTACTGATTCAGCTGCAACTTAAATTTTAAGCATGAACTGGTTTCTGCTGCAATTAATGAAAACCTATGAACAACAAATCCTATGTTAAACTTCTATAACCATCTGTTTTGAATGCAGGGGAAGAAAGTAGAGTCCATTGAAACTTATGCACTAATCAGCATAAATGAAGCACCACTGTTCTTCTTCATTGACTGAATGTTCAAAGAAGCGCTGTGGAAAATTGGTCATCGAAATGGCAGATGAAATTTAATGTGGATAAGTGCAAGGTGATGCATATAGGGAAAAATAACCCTTGCTATAGTTACACAATGTTAGGTTCCATATTAGGTGCTACCATCCAAGAAAGAGATGTAAGCGTCATAGTGGATAACACATTGAAATCGTCAGTTCAGTGTGCTGAGTCAGTCAAAAAAGCAAACAATGTTGGGAATTATTAGAAAGGGAATGGTGAATAAAACGGAAAATGTCATAATGCCTCTGTATCGCTCCATGGTGAGACCGCACCTTGAATACTGTGTACAATTCTGGTCGCCGCATCACAAAAAAGATAAAATTGCAATGGAGAAGGTACAGAGAAGGGTGATCAAAATGATAAGGGGAATGGAACAGCTACCCTATGAGGAAAGACTAAAGAGGTTAGGACTTTTCAGCTTGGAGAAGAGACGGCTGAGGGGGGATATGATAGAGGTGTTTAAAATCATGAGAGGACTAGAATGGGTAGATGTGAATCGGTTATTTACTCTTTCAGATAATAGAAAGCGTAGGGGGCACTCCATGAAGTTAGCATGTGGCACATTTAAAACTAATCGGAGAAAGTTCTTTTTCACTCAATGCACAATTAAACTCAGGAATTTGTTGCCAGAGGATGTGGTTAGTGCAGTTAGAATAGCTGTGTTTAAAAAAGGATTGGATAAGTTCTTGGAGGAGAAGTCCATTACCTGCTATTAAGTTGACTTAGAAAATAGCCACTGCTATTACTAGCAACAGTAACATGGAATAGACTTAGTTTTTGGTAGGGATGTGAATCGTTTTTTGACGATTTAAAATATCGTCCGATATATTTTAAATTGTCAGAGCCGCGATACAATAACAATTCCCCAGATTTATCGTCAAAAAATCGTAAATCGGGGGAAGGGGGAGGGGAAGGGGGAGGGCGGGAAAACCGGCACACTAAAACAACCCTAAAACCCACCCCGACCCTTTAAAATAAATCCCCCACCCTCCCGAACCCCCCAAAAATGCCTTAAATTACCTGGGGTCCAGAGGGAGGGTCCCCGGTGTGATCTTTTACTCTCGGGCCTCCGGTGCATTGTAGAAATGGCGCCGGCGCTACCTTTGCCTTGTCATATGACAGGTCAAAGGTAGCGCCGGCGCCATTTTGTTTTTTGTCCCCCAACATCAGGAGCATAGAAGATCGCTCCCGGACCCCCGCTGGACCCCCAGGGACTTTTGGCCAGCTTGGGGGGGCCTCCTGACCCCCACAAGACTTGCCAAAAGTCCAGCAGGGGTCCGGGAACGACTTCCTGCACGCAAATTGTTTTTCCGTACAAAATGGCGCCGGCCATACGTATGGGACCTTTGTCTGGTGAGACAGGCATGAAGGAGGTAAGCGAGAGAGTGGCAGTGGTAGGATGCAAGCCTGCTATGCAAGGTATGGAGGAGGCCAGAGGGATCAAGTCAGGAATGGTGATGGCAGTACTGTCAATAGTCCAGTGATAGATGAGGGGTTGGGCTCTAGTGCAGTTCAGGGAGTGAGCGCGTTTGCTGTGTCCAGGGTAGAGGGGAGTCTGAGGAGCATTGTGCACTGCAGGGAGACCGAGGTTTGTGGGGGGGGGGAGCAAAGCAAAGGGAAAGGAAGGGTGGTGAGTGCTCATTCTACTCATGGTGGGGGAAATATAGGGGATTTAGAGATATGAAGGGTGGGCATGGTTGAATTACAATGAAAGATTTAGGGATAAAATAAAGGGGAATCATTTATGACATGGATACATAAGATATAAATTTGTGGTTGACCCAAATGATGAACAATGGTGATAGGGAGGGACTCAAGTGTTTTTATTTTGGGAGTCAGTGGGGATTTGGGAAAGATGGGACCCTGTCCAAGATGCAGTCTAATACTTCCAATATATGCTGCAAATTTAATAAGACATTGTGTTTGTTTCCCCATTGTAAGTTTGTTATTGTTTTGGCTCCTGTGAAGCCTCCCATTTATCAGAGGGTCCCAGTGAGCATAGTCTAGCTCCTACTTCCTGACTGCATCATACCCAGACTCCAACCCTATTTAATCCTGCCTGTCCTTTGTGTCAGTGCTTCTACATCAAGTCTCACTTGGCTTCCTGTCTTAGCCATCTTTGCCTTGTCTTGTCTCATGGCCTCTGGGCATTCTAAAATCAGCCTTCCCTTGCCTTGTGGCTTAAGGCCCTTCCTGTGCTTGCCTTGCTCTAAGGCCTATCTAGGCATTCCTCTGCCTTGCCCTTTGCGGGCATTCCTTGCCTTTGCTGCCTTTGAGTCTTTATGTCTCATGTTCTGAGTTGTCCGTATCCTTCTCCGCTTGTGATGAGAAATATAAGTGTATGTCTTCCCAAAATCCTGTGCTCTCATCTACAAAAAAAGTTCTAAATGAACCATCCTATTTTTATTTTCTATCAATTATAATAAAATATATAGAAGAAAGAGGTAAGTTTCATATTACTGGTGCATGCCTCCACGGCCTTGCGCCCTTCTTGTGATATAATCATCAAGTTATATTATCCTGTTTTATGCCTAGTGGAGATTATAATTGTTTTTTAAAAATTTTTTTTGATTAATATCACATTAAAATTATTTATAAAATAAACAAAAAGAACAAAAGGAGGAAGGAGGCAAGTTGATGATTATATCACAAGAAGGGCGCAAGGCCGTGGAGGCATGCACCAGTAATATGAAACTTACCTCTTTCTTCTATATATTTTATTATAATTGATAGAAAATAAAAATAGGATGGTTCATTTAGAACTTTTTTTGTAGATGAGAGCACGGGATTTTGGGAAGTCATGTTCTGAGTTGTCATTGTCTTGTCTTATCCTGTCTTGCTCCTGTCTCAGCCAGCCCAGTCTTGCCTGCACACTCTTCATGAATTCCAGTTTTGCTGGCATACTGTTTCTGAATTCCAGCCCTAACTATAAGCTGTTCTAGTCCAAGCTTTAGTTCCAGTATTACCTGAACCCTGCATCAGCCTGCAAGATTTTTTCCAGCCTTACCAGATTGTCCAGCCTTGCTTCAGACTCACCCTGTCATCCCTCTTCATTTGGAGGTGGTGTTCACTACACACCACTTGAACTCAAGCCAGAACAGGATGCAGAAGCCAATCATCACCTTCCAAAGTGGGGACAGGACCCTGAACCTTTCCAGTGAGTCTTATGAAGTTTACTCTTCTTTTAACTGCTCCCTAGCTATAGCCAATTCCCTTCTCTAGACCTCAAAAGAGAGTCCAGAATTTTCCAATCCAGCCATACGGGAGTGCAAGGATTAAAAATATATAAATCCCCAGGTCTATAGTTAATTGTCTTGACTGTGATGTTCCTAAATCAATTGTCTAATAGAATACCTAATCACACAAAAGCTTTACAAAGAAAGCCTGTCTCAACATTGGTTTCAAGTAACTTACTAAGATCCCTAGTTCATCCAGTGATTAATGTACAGCACCACACACCAAAAACTGAAAAATCTGTACCTGAATTAAAAGCCCTGATTTTCGTGGGATGTCTATATACAGTCGCTATCCCCCAAGGCACGGAGTTTGATATTAAATGACTGAAGGGGGACACTCACCAGTTGGATTCAGTCAGACCAGGGACCTACGGAACTTTACAAGTGGTCAGGTGTTATCTTGTATCGCTCAACCTCCACTGTGAGGAGTAGGAAATCAGGAGCCTGGGATGGGGGGGGGGGGGGGGTTTGTCTCAGGGAGGGGGATTTTCCATATCTGTAAATGAGTTACTGTTTGCTGTTATTTGTAATAAGTTCCTGGGCTGTGGAAATGTCAACACGGCCTGGGTGGAATGTATATGTCTCTTACTCAATAAAAATTGTTTGAACATAAAAGCCCTGATTTTTATGTTTGTATTATTTTAAAATCAATAAAAGAATGTTTAAACTCAAAATGATTGGTCAAACATATCAACTAGGAGCACTGGTTACTTCCAGTGCCCCCAACCATCACAAATCAATTCCCCAATCAGCTCCTCTCACCTTTCCTCTCTCTCCCCTACAAGGCCACCACCCTCTATATCAGTGGTTCTCAATCTTTTTTCTGTCTGGACATACCTGACAGATGGTTCTCACATGAGTGACTCACTGAACACATGATTGTCATGGGGCTAAATGTAACCATATATTCTGTATTTACAGGATCCACCCTGACACCCCCCCCCCCCCCCCCAACAATGGCTACAGAACAGAACTAGGACATTCACAGTTTAATTTACCATACAAAAAGAGATATTTCTGGTGTTGTCTCAGTAACAGCAACATAAACACTCTCTCCTACCAGGTGCAATAGCCCTCCCTTATGAAAAAACAGTAATTTACCACCAATGCATGTTCTATTGAGAAAACACAACAAATAATATTTATACAAATGCCTAAATGCTAGTAAAATACGTCACCTCTGTCACCCACATAGAATAGACCTTCACCAAGTACAGAAAGACCACAAATTACAAATATGGAAACAGAAACTGGAATGGAAACCTAAAAAAGCCACTCTGCATTCTGTGCAAAACAGAAATATAGCACCTAACAGACTTCCAGGATCTGCAATAATGTACACAAACTAATGCGCACAAAGTTACACCTGCATTATGGAACTCAAACAGTAATAACCCTACCTATGAAAAGGCAGTACTGCAAAAACTACATCAGGCCCTAAACACCAATACACCTCCTATTAGGAAAACAGAACAAGCCAAGCTGCTATAGATCCCTACCAAGAAACTACAAGCTTGCAGAACACCCTTAGCTGGATCACACACGCAGAACACAGACAGACCCTCACCAAAAACAGAATAAAGTGACCATAAAGCTAATGTTTTTGTGTTGTTTCTTGCTATTTCCAGTTCAGTTTTTGTCTCCACATTTCTATTTATACATTCCTCGAGAAATATAAAATAATTCTAAAACTAGAATATAATAAATGTTTCAAAACAATTGATAAATGGAATAACATCCAATCATTAAAAATTTTCAAAATTACTACAAATTCTCCCAACACCAATAAAATATTTCTAACAGCAGACACATCACATAATACCCAATAATTAAAATGGCAGTCAATCAAGAAAGATAAACTTAAAAAGCCACCTTTACTTACCCTCTCCTGTAACTCTTCTATTCCTTTCCCTTGAAGGCCAATAGCACATACCAAAACCAGCAAGGGCTGCTGAAGCTCTGTCCTCACATTCTTCTTCCTTAGGGCCCATTACTAGTCTATTTCACACACACACACACACACACCCACACACACACACTTTCTCTCTCTCACACACCAGTCATCTCCCTGACCAATATCTTTCTCTCCCTCAAACACACACATCAGTCACCTCCCTAATGTCTTTCTCTCTCTCTCTCACACACACACACACCAGTCACGTCCCTGACCAATGTATTTCTCTCACATACACACACAGTCACCTCCCTGACCAATGTCTCTTTCTCTCTCTCTCTCTCTCACACACACACACACACACACCAGTCACCTCCCTGAACAATCTCTCTTTCTCTCTCATACCAGTCACTTCCCTGACCAATCTCTTTCTCTCACACAAACCAGTGATTTCCTGAGTAGTATCTTGCTCTCACACATTTTCTCTCTTACACACACACTTACACTCACATTCTCTCATACACTTACACACATGCTGGCTCACTCTATCTCACTCACCCCCCTCCCCCCCCACCACACATGACAGCTATAGCACAAGGTAGCCAGTATGCTACTATTAAAAGCAGAGTCCTGACAGGCTAGAAACTGCAGCAGGAATGACCTCCCCACCCCGCAGTGGTAAGAAGGCAGCACTCAGCTGATTGCTTATGCTGTTATCATGGCACAGAATAGTCAGCCTAGAATGTAATTCTATGCTTTTTTTTCTCCCCACCCCAGTCTTTCATTTTTTTTGCAATTTGATTATTATTATTTTTATGTTTTCTTGCTGGTGTTGCACTGGCGAGAGAAGGGGAGGTCAGAGCCAGGCCGGGGGGGAGGGGGGGCAGCATCCTGCAGCCCCTGGCAAAGCGTCCTACTAGCATCGATCTTCAGCTCTGGGTCCGGGCAACTGATAACTGATGGGATGGCTTTCCCCAACAGCCATGCGGCAGGAAATTCCGGAGACCACATTCTCATCTGACTGCTCTGTGCTGCGATGATCACAGCACAGGCAACTGCTGAGTGTAGCGGGGCCCAGGAGAGCCTTGGGATGCAATTTCTGCAGCAGCAGCATGCATGCATAGCCTTTTCTTCTTCCCGCGTGCCCGATAAACTTCACTTCCTCTTGCAGGCCACAGGGACGGGAAGAAGAAAAGGTCATGTTCCTGTTGCCAGCTTCCACAAACAGTGCTGCCATTCCCCCTCGGGGCTTGAATGTGCTGATAGCCCGAGCAGGAATGGCAGCAGTGCTCGTCTTGCTGAGGTGAAAGGGGTGGGGGAAGAGCAACGGGTGTGCGACACACCTGTTGGTGCTTCGCGACACACTAGTGTGCTGCGACACACCTGTTGAGAAACACTGTTAGTACAATTGGCAATAAAAATAGGGCAAGCTCATATAACTTCCTCATAAGTTGTTCAAAATGTCACTACGAGCTCTGTGTGGTAAGGATTGCATATAAAAGTTCCAAATTCACAAAAAGGTTTTCCTTCTCTTCAAAAGGTCAGATTGTTTGGCATATTTCTCAAGCTCACACATGCTGTGTATCAAGTTCCTCCATTGAATTAACGTAGGTGGGTCTTCCCTCTTCCAGCATTGCAAAATGGCTTTCTTGGCAAGCAATACAATTTTTCGCAACCACAGTTTCAAATATATTTGACCAACAGCAAAGGCCATCATATTGTCAAAAAGCAATACCTTAGGACACTAGGGTATCTGTATTTTTCTAACCCTTTGAATATATTCAATAAGCTGTTCCCAAAATGCAACAATACAGGGGCAGTCCCAAAACTGGTGTTCCAGAGTTCCTGAATGGGACAAATATTTAATAAATTCATCAGAGTTAGTGAGAAGCATCCTGCAAGCCAATATTTGAGAAATATAATACCTTAGTAAAAATTTATATTGTTTCCTCGAGTACAATATTTCATGTAATCATGTGCACTGTCCTGAATAATTTTGCATATTGATCTTCAGATAAATGGAATTCAAATTGCTATCCCCATCCTTGTACCAATTTTCCATAACCCACTGGCGTCTTGTTACCCATTAATTTATAGTGCAAGAAAGAGATAGTGTGTTGGATTGGATCCTCCACATCAAATAACTCAGACACAAACTCCCTATTTTCCTGATTCAAGTCCTTAATCTCCAAGGAATGTATATAGTAATGTGCTTGGAGGTCAGAAAAATAATGCTTACAATCCAGCTGAAATTCCATAAGTAATTCTTGAAATGATTTTATATGCCCCTCTCATCATCTTCAAACCTTTCTCTGCCTACCTAAGAAAACCCTGGTTTTGAGAACCAAGCAGAAATTGTGAAATTCCTATAAATGGCCTTATGGTGAGTATATGAGCCTAGTGGCAGAGAGAGGGAGAATATGCTGGTTTGCAATAGACCCATCTCCTTCTGGTCATTGAAGAGTTGATAAGGAGGCATCCAGCCCCATAAGTCTTAGTGGTACACTTGGAAGGCAATGACATGTAAAGAATTTGTTGCAGCTGTTCCAATAATTAGAAAAATAGTCCAAGTGCCTGTAACTAAAAACTTACCTGAGCTAAAAAATTCTAACTTATCCCTATCAATTAAAAGGCAGAATGAAAATACAAACAAAAAACAAACTTTGAAATATTTGTATGCTAATGCCAGAAGTCTAAGAAGTAAGATGGGAGAATTAGAATGTATAGCAGTGAATAATGACATAGACTTAATTGGCATCTCAGAGACATGGTGGAAAGAGGATAACCAATGGGATAGTGCTATACCGGGGTACAAATTATATCGCAATGACAGAGAAAAGCACCCGGGAGGAGGTGTGGCTCTTTATGTCCGGGATGGCATAGAGTCCAACAGGATAAACATCCTGTATGAGACTAAATACAAAATTGAATCTTTATGGGAAGAAATCCCTTGTGTGTCGGGGAAGACTATAGTGATAGGGGTATACTACCGTCCACCTGGTCAAGATGGTGAGACGGACAGTGAAATGCTAAGAGAAATTATGGAAGCTAACCAAATTGGTAGTGCAGTAATAATGGGAGACTTCAATTACCACTAAAAGGACGTCATGTAACTATGATTTTTCTTGATGTGCTATTATTTATGGAGCCATCATAACACCTGCGGGCATACCAGCATATTTTAGCTTAAGGTCTTGCCACTTCAGGTCGTGTTTAATCATTGGCCCAAGTCCTTTATTCTTTTGCGTGTTTTTTAGTAATATTTTTCAAATTTGTTTTGTAAAATTCTGTATCGGGGTAATACCTTCCTTGGCGTGACTCAAGGTATCAAGGAAAAGTGGTCATTTAAAGTCCAGTCCGATGCGCGTTTCGCATCGCTGCGAAACGCGAGTTCACTGTTGTTTCCATTCAGCTCTACCCGGGTGAGTTCACTGTTGTTTCCATTCAGCTCTACCCAGGTATGTGCCAAACATTTTAATTATACATGTGCTGCACGGTTTATTGAATAACAAAGATATCTGTCCTTTGCAGAAAGCAAAAGCAAGTAAATGAAAGCAACCAAACTAGTAACGGGGCAATTACACCTGTCAAACACAAAAGCGGAGTGTATTCGTTTCAGTCCCTGAAGCAGCGATGCGAAACGTGTGTCGGACTGGACTTTAAATGACCACTTTTCCTTGATACCTTGAGTCACGCCAAGGAAGGTATTACCCCGATACAGAATTTTACAAAAAATTTGAAAAATATTACTAAAAAATACGCAAAAGAATAAAGGACTTGGGCCAATGATTAAACACGACCTGAAGTGGCAAGACCTTAAGCTAAAATATGCTGGTATGCCCGCAGGTGTTATGATGGCTCCATAAATAATAGCACATCAAGAAAAATCATAGTTACATGACGTCCTTTTAGTGAGAAATGAACTCGTTGTGTCTCAATACTTAACTGTTTATAGTGTGTAGACTTCAATTACCCCAATATTGACTGGGTAAATGTATCATCGGAACACGCTAGAGAGATAACGTTCCTGGATGGAATAAATGATAGCTTTATGGAGCAATTGGTTCAGGAACCGACGAGAGAGGGAGCAATTTTAGATCTAATTCTCAGTGGAGCACAGGACTTGGTGAGAGAGGTAACGGTGGTGGGGCCGCTTGGCAATAGTGATCATAATATGATCAAATTTGATTTAATTACTGGAAGAGGAACAGTGTGCAAATCCAAGGCTCTCGTGCTAAACTTTCAAAAGGGAAACTTTGATAAAATGAGAAAAATTGTTAGAAAAAAACTGAAAGGAGCAGCTACAAAAGTAAAAAATGTCCAAGAGGTGTGGTCATAGTTAAAAAAAACCAAACCATTCTAGAAGCACAGTCCAGATGTATTCCAAATATTAAGAAAGTGGAAAGAAGGCAAAATGATTACCGGCATGGTTAAAAGGGGAGGCGAAAGAAGCTATTTTAGCCAAAAGATCTTCATTCAAAAACTGGAAGAAGGATCCAACAGAAGAAAATAGGATAAAGCATAAACAATGGCAAGTTAAATGTAAGACATTGATAAGACAGGCTAAGAGAGAATTTGAAAAGAAGTTGGCTGTAGAGGCAAAAACTCACAGTAAAAACTTTTTTAAATATATCCGAAGCAGAAAACCTGTGAGGGAGTCAGTTGGACCGTTAGATGATCGAGGGGTTAAAGGGGCACTTAGAGAAGATAAGGCCATCGCAGAAAGATTAAATGATTTCTTTGCTTCGGTGTTTACTGAAGAGGATGTTGGGGAGGAACCCGTAATGGAGAAGGTTTTCATGGGTAATGATTCAGATGGACTGAATCAAATCACGGTGAACCTAGAAGATGTGGTAGGCTTGATTGACAAACTGAAGAGTAGTAAATCACCTGGACCGGATAGTATACAACTAGAGTTCTGAAGGAACTAAAAAATGAAATTTCAGACCTATTAGTAAACATTTGTAACCTATCATTAAAATCATCCATTGTACCTGAAGACTGGAGGATAGCAAATGTAACCCCAATATTTAAAAAGGGCTCCAGGGGTGATCTGGGAAACTACAGACAGGTTAGCCTGACCTCAGTGCTAGGAAAAATAGTGGAAAGTGTTCAATGGAACAAAGTCAGCATGGCTTTACCCAGGGCAAGTCTTGCCTCACCAATATGCTTCACTTTTTTGAAGGAGTTAATAAACATGTGGATAAAGGTGAACCGGAAGATGTAGTATACTTGTATTTTCAGAAGGCGTTTGACAAAGTTCCTCATGAGAGGCTTCTAGGAAAAGTAAAAAGTCATGGGATAGGTGGCGATGTCCTTTCGTGGATTGAAACTGGCTAAAAGACAGGAAACAGAGAGTAGGATTAAATGGACAATTTTCTCAGTGGCAGGGAGTGGACAATGGAGTGCCTCAGGGATCTGTATTGGGAACCTTACTTTTCAATATATTTATAAATGATCTGGAAATAAATAAGACGAGTGAGATAATCAAATTTGCAGATGACACAAAATTGTTCAGAGTAGTTAAATCACAAGCAGATTGTGATAAATTGCAGGAAGACCTTGTGAGACTGGAAAATTGGGCATCCAAATGGCAGATGAAATTTAAAGTGGATAAGTGCATGGTGATGCATATAGGGAAAAATAACCCATGCTATAATTACACAATGTTGGGTTCCATATTAGGTGCTACAACCCAAGAAAGAGATCTAGGTGTCATAGTGGATAACACATTGAAATTGTCGGTTCAGTGTGCTGCGGCAGTCAAAAAAGGAAACAGAATGTTGGGAATTATTAGAAAGGGAATGGTGAATAAAACGGAAAATGTCATAATGCCTCTGTATCGCTCCATGGTGAGACCGCATCTTGAATACTGTGTACAATTCTGGTCGCCACATCTCAAAAAAGATATAAGTGTGATGGAGAAGATACAGAGAAGGGCTACCAAAATGATATGGGGAATGGAACAGCTCCCCTATGAGGAAAGGCTAAAGAGGTTAGACTTTTCAGCTTGGAGAAGAGATGGCTGAGGGGGGATATGATAGAGGTGTTTTAAAATCATGAGAGGTCTAGAACGGGTAGATGTGAATCGGTTATTTACTCTTTCGGATAATAGAAAGACTAGGGGGCACTCCATGAAGTTAGCATGAGGCACATTTAAAACTAATCGGAGAAAGTTCTTTTTCACTCAACGCACAAGTAAACTCTGGAATTTGTTGCTAGAGGATGTGGTTAGTGCAGTTAGTATAGCTGTGTTTAAAAAAGGATTGGATAAGTTCTTGGAGGAGAAGTCCATTACCTGCTATTAAATTCACTTAGAGAATAGCCACTGCCATTAGCAATGGTAACATGGAATAGATTTAGTTTTTGGGTACTTGCCAGGTTCTTGTGGCCTGGATTGGCCACTGTTGGAAACAGGATGCTGGGCTTGATGGACCCTTGGTCTGACCCAGTATGGCATTTTCTTATGTACTTATGTCCAAAAAGACTTCTGCTGTTTGTTGAATTGCATGCTGACCACCATGTTTGGGGGGTTGGACATTTTAGTCAGCTCAAAAGCTTCAGGATCAGCCTTTGTGAAAGTGCAGGTCAAACAGGTCAACAGACAAATTGGTGTACAGGTGGAGGGAGGTTTCTGGGTATGGCCTGGATGGGATTCATTTGTCTGATGTTGGAATAGATCTTTTTAACAATGTATTTCAGGAGGCATTTGAGATGTTGTTAGTGAGGTTAACTGGGCTTCAGTGGGAGGAACAAGGCAATGTGCATTGTCCTTGATTGTGGCAGCACACCCAAGCCTAGTTGCTAATTATTAAAGATAAAAGATTCAGACCTGTGGAGTGCACATGTGTAGCTGGTGGGGGGGACTTCTACATGAGGCAGCTAAGTACAGTGTGGTTAATGTTCGGGTTGCAGGTTCTTCCTGTTGGCAAGTGGTGGGGAGGGCCCTCAAATGGTGGTGGGACTGCCGATGAGGTAGAAAGTTCGGGGATATGGAGGGAGTAGCAGTATGTCACAGACAGGGTAATTTATCAGATAGTGTTATGGCGTTTTCGCATGTGTTAAGCACCTTTAACAAATGCAAAAACCCCTCAACGCATGCGAAAACGCCTTCTCAGCAGGTCTAAAGTTGGCCGGCCTCGTATGGCCGGATACCTAGCTACTTACCCAGGTATCTTCAAAAGATATCCAGGTAAGGAGCACTGGGAAACTTTTAAAAAAAACATTTGAGGTACAGGGCCCTTTGACCAAATTTCCTCCCACACTCATCAACCACTTTTTATGAAGGCCATAGCAGCCTTGCACTCCCCACCTCACATCACCTTGATATAATCTACCTATGCCTGCTGCGAACCTTCCCCTTCCCCACTGAGTTGAAATAATGACCAGTGCACCCCACCCCCACCATCTTCCTTAACTGTCCGCCACACCCTCAACTCCCTTGGAGCCTCCCCCAGCCTCCAAACCCTTAAAAACCCTCCCAGAAGTGGGGTCCGAACTTATCCACTCCCGGCGACGTCCAGCGCAGCCTTCTAGTGCTGGAAGCATAAACTGAGTGTAGTTTACGCTTCCAGCGCAGCTTTGACAGAGGCTATGCTGGACATTGCTGGGAATGTGTAAATTTGGACCCTGCTCCCGGTAGGGATTTTAAGGATTCGGCAGGAAGGAGGTGGTTCCGAGGGGGTGAGGGATTAGGGTGGGGCGGACAGTAAGGAAATTTGGTGGGGGTGAGGGTGCGGTGGTCATCATTTCAATTCAGCGGGGAGGAGGGGCGGAGGGACGGTCCGCGGTGGTCATAGGTAGATTATATCAAGGTGATGTGAGGTGAGGAGTGCAAGGCCGCTATGGCCTCTGTAAAAATTGGTGATGGGAGTGGGAAGAAATCGGGCCACAGGGCCCTGTACCTCAGTTGTTTTTGAAAAGCTTCCCAGCACTGCTAACTCAGATATCTTTTGAAAATATCCGGGAATGTAGCCAGTTATCTGGCCACACGAGGCTGGATAACTTAGAAACCTAACCAGCTATACTCAAACATAGCTGTTAGGTTTTTAAGTTATTCGTCTATATGAAGTCGGAGAACTTTAATAAGCAGGTATGTTTAGCTGGACATTTATCCAGCTGAATATACGGAACTAGTTATCTGACACTCAGCCAGATAACTTCTCAACTAAATGCCAACTGAATATTAGCCTCTGAATTTTCAGAAAACAATACCTGTTTTATTGGTGTACTATAGGCATTTGGATTTTGAACAACATGCATGTTTATGAAAGGTCATTGCATCATTTCCTAGACTTTGAATTTTTGTTTCAAGCTATAGGGTGTAACACTTTCTAATATATTTTAATATCTTCAGAATGATGGGGAAGATAATTTTCTACTAGGGTGAAAACTGTTGGCCTTCACAATATCTGTTCTTAGCATTGCAGTAAAAAAGAGGTGATCCTGGGCAGTGGGGGTGTTTAATTCAGGGAAGAAAAACAGCTTGGATACATTTCATTTTTAAATGTGCATGCATTGGTTTGGTCAGATCTGCCTCCCACAGAAATAACAGAGGCAAAGTGCATGGCTACTTTGAAAACTACCCACAAGCAGGGCCGGTGGAAGCACTAGACGAACTAGGCCTGGGCCTAGGACCCCGAGCATTAGGGGCGCCGAGCAGTGGTATACCGAGGGGAGTTCAGGGGGAGCCAATGTGGCCGCCGGTGGACCTCATCCCACTGGTGGCTGAGCAGTGAACTACCGCTGTACTGTGCTGTGTTCCGGACACACACAACAGGAAGTTCGGCAGGGCCATGGTGGAGCTCATGTCACTACAGCCCGAAGAAAAAGGTTGCGTCCAAACCTGCAGGTGCTCCTCCTCCTTCCTGCCCACCCGGCCCTGGAAGAAAACATTGCCGGAGCCGCGTGGGCAGGAAAGAGGAGGAGCATCAGCCGCATGCAGAAGAGGAGCAGCATTTATAGTCATCCACAAATCTCAAGTCGCAGCGGGCTGAGAAAAGGAGAAGGCCCGGTAGCAGGGCCGCCACCGCGGATCCCACATTGCGGTCGGCCCGAGAAGATCAGGGCCGCTGCAGATCCCATCCTGCGGCGACCCGTGAAGTGGAGGCCCAGAGACAAGAGAGAGGCTGAGGGCCTGTAGAGTGTGTGTGTGTGTGTATGAGATGAGTTGAGAGATTGTGTGTGTGTGAGAGTGAGTACCTGAATGTTTGCAGAGATAGCATGTGAGAGCATCTGTGTGTGTGAGAGAGACAGCATGTGACAGTGAGAGCCTGTGCTTGAGCAAGACAGCATGAGGAAGTGAGAGCCTATGTGTGTGTGTGAGAGAGAGAAAGCATGTGAGAATGAGAACCTGACTGTGTTTGAGGGAAGAAGATAGATGGAGAGAAAAGAAAAAGAAAAAAAGACAATATAAAATGAATTGGCAAAAAAATAAAAGGGAAGGTGGAACAAAAAAGCCTGTAACCAACTGATTAGAAAACTAAGATCAGACAGTAAAGGTAAAAAAAAAATAAATTACCTTTTACTGATTGGCACATGTAATCTTTGGTAATGTGCAAGAGTAGCACTTTCTCTATGCGGTTCTCACAATGTACGAGATCAGCATGGAGGAAGTGGAAGCCCATGGGGACTGCACAGAGGATGCAGAAGAATGGGCTTCAATGCCAGTAGCAGCAATCAGCGCCTCCCCAATAGCCATGCGGCAGCAGTGACAGTGGCAGCAGAGGAATGAGAGAGGCTCCGAGATTGCTGTCAAAAGAAAGAGAGGGGGGTCTGCCTTTAGTGTGTGTATGTGTATGAATGGGAGTCTGCCTGGGGTTTGTATGTGTGAGAATAGGTGCCTGCCTGTGTGTGGTGTATGTGTGTGTGAGAATGAATTGATGCCTGCCTGGGAGTCTGTGTGTGTGTGAGAATGAATGTGTGCATGTCTGGGGGATGGTGAGGGAGTGGTGTGAAAATGAATGGGAGCCTGTCTGGGGGTAAGTGTGTGTGTGTGTGTGAGAGAGAATGACTGGGAGCTTGCCTGGGTGTGTGTGTTTGTGTGTATGTGAGGGAGCCAGTGAGAGTGAGAGCATGAGTGTGTATGAGAAAATCCAGGGGAGTAAGAGTTTGTGTGTGGGAATGTGTGTGGAGGGGGAGAGAGTGTCTTAGAGCCTGAGAGTGTGTCAGGGTCTGTGAGAGCGAGAGGTTATGGTAGGTATAAGAGCATGAATGTGTATGTATGTGACAGTGTGTGTGTGAGAGAGAATGGACATGTGAGTATGTGTGAGAGAGAAAGGATAACCTCTTAATCCGACAATATCAGGGTGACTGGAAATCAAGATCTCCCACGTATGGACAGCAGGGGCTTTTTAAAATCCTTAGTTTTAATTATAGGGTGTTATTTGGAAATTGTAAAAAATGTATATGATTTTAATTAATATAAATTCTATTTTCAGTAGTTTTAAAATATTCTTTTATTAGTATGGTTTGTTTTACTATTATAACTGATGCTTTGTTTCTTGATTTTATTTGTTTTATGAGGAATGGTGGTTCTGTTTTTCCATTGTTAATATACAGAGTCAGGTTTCTTGGGGTTTCCATTTCAGTTTTTCTCTAATTTGTGCTCCTTTATTTTGTATTCTGTATTTGGTGAGGGTCTGTTTCTGGTCTGTGTGTGTGACCATGATGAGAGATTCTGCTAGCATATAGTATCTGTATAGGGATCTATAGCAATCGGGTTTGTTTTGTTTCCTCATTAGGTGGTGTATTGGTATTCTAGGACCCAGTGTAATATTTACCCTTGCTTATTCACAGGTAGGGTTATTGTTGTTTGAGTCCTTGGTGTTATTACTGTTATGTTATGATGGGATTGCAGTATAGATTTTGAGTGTCTTTTTTGCGGGGTTGTGTGTTAGTTCACAATGTGCCTGGCAGTGGAAGGTGTTTGTGCTGCTGTTACTGTGAGGAGACACCAGAATTTGAAAATATCTTTTAGTATGATGAGCTGTAAGGGAAACATCCAAGCTCCATTGTTTGGGGGAATTTCAGTGGATGCACAGAGTTACAGAACTGGAGGTGCAGGATTTATATTCACATTCTGTCCCTTCCTATATATTCCATAGCCATATACAATTTGTTGAATGAGGCTATCAAATAATTTTATAGTGTGAAACTGGCCAGCTTTTAAAAATTACGCAGAAGACCCTTTGGACTTTTTTATTAACCCTTTTCTTTTAATAACCAGCTTTAAAGCAGGATCCATGCTATAGAGGTGGGTTTGATGAAAAAATGTCATTTTGGCTCCCCCCCCCAAAAAAAAAAAAAAATTCTTCTGTCTAGAGACGCCACTGATTTTCTGTGACCTTAAGCATTAGTACAAGAAGGATTAAGGGTGGATGCTGGAGAGGCACACAAATGCATTGGCCCCTGGGGACTGAAGACCCTTGGTACACCACTGGGTGCGAGCCATATGGGGCCGCAAGCGGTGGCAAAGAGATTTGGCGGGCCGCAAGCAGTGCCCAACCTGCTCGCAACCCAGAAAACCACGCAGTCGGCAGGCATGATCGAGAATGAGGTAGGAGTTGGGGCCCAGACCAGGGGGTGGCAGCGCGACCCGGCGGGGGGGGGGGGGGGCACAAGGGAGAAGGCTTGCCTAGGGCACCAAATTCCCTTGCACCAGCCCTGCCCACAAGGTAGGTAGATAAAAAGGGAAAGTACCAATGTAGCTTTCCTGTGAAATTAGTTATAAGGTCCATAGGTACAAAAGTGTCTGCAGATCTTGCTCCTCCACGAGTAGCTGAGAATTATCCCATAATCTTTACATTCTAATCTAGGCACATAGCACAGTGGAATAAATGAAAGCTGTTGTAGATGCTTTTATTTTTGTTATCACTGCCTGCAAAACCCTATGCAAACAAGGGAGAAAGCATCTAGCATGGAAATGAATGTCTACGTAGCCTGACAATTAAGATAGTTCAGTTACATTAATTAAATCATGTTTTGCAATTGAAATGGTAAAAAAAAAAAAAAAAAGAGACATGTATTTTGCATAAAGTAGTGATGTATAAAAATAAATTTAGCTCATTTATTATCCTTGATGAACAGCAAGCTACTCAAGCACAATATTCTATTCATTTATTATTAAATATATTTTTGATGCTAATAGCAAATAGTCAGTAGCATATGTTTAAAACCTATCTGCATGAAATACCTTTTACGTTGCTGTAAATTTTTTTATTTTTTTTTTAGATAAATTATGATACAGTCAAATGATTTAAATTAAACCAGAAATGCCCAGATATATGTATCTTTAAAAACATGAATGGAAAAAAAAAGGTATGTGTCTCTTCCTGTGGTATAAATAGCACTAACAACAAGAGCATTGTCCAGGGCATTTTGAATAAAATTGTGAATTATTCTCACGTCTAGTCTGAAAGAAAAAAAAGATTAGTTTGGGGTATGCTTCAAATATTTGTTTCAACCTCAAATGTCCATATAACATTTCTTCTTTAAGATGGGAAATCTGGTGCCTTTAGTGAGGCTTTGCCTGGATGAAATTCATGTAGTATAAAAGAAGATTGGAGGTCATTACCTCACTATTTTGAAAAAGCAGAAAGTGTGGCTAGTTTCAGCAGATAATTTGTTTATTAGTCTGTCACTCATGGTCAGCAGGCAGCACAGAGATCATTTTCATGCAGCCTTTCATCTTCTTCAACTACTAGCTATTTACTTAAGACCTGGCATCCATGGTAGCTGATTTCTCATTAGTGGCTGCAGCACATCAGAAAATGCTCCCTGAATACTGGATATTATGCAAGAGGCAAAGAGAGGAGCTAATGACTTCACAGCCTCTTAGATTGTCAGAAAAGAGAGAGGAAGACTCTTATTGTAACACTTACATGGTATGGCATAAGAAGTTCTTAAAGCATTTAACAAGTTTATTTGAAAGGGGTAGTTCCAAAAAAATCCACTTAGCTATAAGCTATCCTGTCCTGTGGCTCTAATGCATGTAGGTTACCTTCATTTTCATACGGTAATTTGCTCTTTGAAAATTCACATATTGTACATGCATTAAAACTTCTCTGCATAGTTTGTACCTGCTCTTCTCAGTGAGTAGTGGTGATGGTGATAGGGGTAATAGCCTGTGTACTTTTGGTAATGTCAAGTTCTTGGGCTAAATTTGCTCCACCAACCTAAATGACTCCAAAAGAACTCCTCTTTTTAATGCAGGTAAAAGTACATGCATTGTGAACTCTATACATAATTGTAGTGGCATTTTATAATCACACCAATTGAATCAGGTAAATATCTATAATTTACCTTGGTAAATTAATCGGGGTGAAATTTTAAAGACATTGACACACATAAAACCTGCTTTATTGTTGCTGTCACGGACACGTGGTTCACAGAATCTCATGATTGGGATAGGGCCATACCGGGCTATAACTTGTTAAGGAAGGACAGAGAGGACAGAAAAGGGGGAGAAGTGGCTCTTTATGTCAAAAACAATTTCCAAGCATCTGAGCTGCAAGGAAGATGGGGAAAAGAAGAAGCACTATGGGCTGACATAAAAAAAAAAAAGATAATGGGGGCATCCATTTTTATTGGAGTGGTTTACATGCCTCCAAATCAAATGGAAGAAGGTGACAGAGATCTGGTTGAAGACATCCAAAAGTTGGGAAAGAAGGGAGAAGTGGTGATTGTTGGAGATTTTAATCTACTCACAAAAAGGAGCAAGATAAGTTACAAGATAAGTATATGTGAAATTTAATTATATATTGTGTATTCTTTATTGTTAGGATATTAGAAATGACAAGAAATTGAAGACACAACTTGAAAAAGGCTGCAACAGCATAAGCTGTGCCTTTAGAAACACATTGCATTGTTTTTTGACAAGACGGAACTATATGATGGTGTGATCTTAGGCTCCTGATGAAGCTGGTTTACAGCGAAACTTCGGCCGCAGTAGAGCCGCAGCTTTAGCCTGTTATTCCGTCTCTTACAACGAAGTCACTGCATCTTTGGAGATTCAGCAAGACCGGTGTTTATAGACTGTGCCTTTGTATGAGACTTTTTAAAATCAGTCCGGTTGGTCTTTCAAAACTACAACACTTGAAAAGTAACTGCAAGTGATTGAGAAGTCTGGGCGCTCTTTGTATAACATTAAGAGACGCCGTCTGGCTTGCTGATGCAGCTGCTTTTTCTATCTCTGATGGGGTATGTCAAGCAATGCGCATTTACACGTTGCCAATTAGTCTTGAAGTCAAATAAAAAATAATAAAATAAAAAACAAAATAAAAAGTAATATAAAATAAAATAAAAATAATAAAAACAACAATAGATTGATTATATCAACAAATAGAGCAAAGATTTTTCTATAATTAATTAGCTCCCCTTTTTGTGAGTTGATTGTTCTTTGGGTTCGCTTAGCTCTTTTGTTTCTTCGGAGATTTTAATCTGCCAGATGTAGACTGAAGAATCCCTTCTGCAGAATCAAACAGTAGTAGAGAGAGAGAGTGGATGCCCTGCAAGGGGCTCTTTTCAAACAAATGATAATGGAACCAACGAGGGAGGGAGCTATACTCTATTTAGTGCTCACTAATGGAGATAATGTCTCTAATGTCCAGGTGGGTGCCCACCTCAGCACCAGTGATCAAACGGTATAGTTTCATATCACAAATAGGATATGGAGAAGTTGCACAAAGACCTTAGTTTTACAGTTCAAGAACATGGACTTTGTTGAAATGGGGAAGTACCTGGAGGAAGAACTAGAAGGCTAGGAGAACAAGAGAGATGTATAACAACAGTGGGCCAAACTAAAAGGAGCAATGACCAAGGCAACTAATCTAAATGTTAGAAAAGTAAAGAAAAGCAAGAGAAAAATGAAACCTATCTGGTTCTCAAAGGAGGTGGCTGATAAAATAAAAGCTAAAATAAAAGCTAAAAGAACAGCATTTATATTTCTTAAAGGATCCCAAAGGGAGGAGCACAAGGAAGAATATCTGGTGGAACTGAGAGAGATGAAGAAAGAAATCAAAACAGCAAAAAGTCAAGCGGAAGAAAGGATTGCCAAAGATGTAAAGCGAGGTGAAAAAACATTTTTCAGATACATCAGAGAAAGGAGAAAAGTCCAAAGTGGTATAGTGAAATTGAAAGGTGAAAAGGATCAATGTATGGAGAGAGATGAAGAAATGGCAGAAATATTAAATTAATACTTCAGTTTGGTGATCACTAAAGAGGACCCTGGAGAAGGACCATCGCTAGTTAACAAGAAACTGGAGGGGAGTGGAGTAGATGAAACTCTGTTTACAGAAGAGAATGTATGGGAAGAGCTAGGAAAACTGAAAGTGGACAAAGCCATGGGGGCCTGATGAGGTACATCCCAGGATACTGAGGGAGCTCAGAGATGTGTGATGTAAATCTCCTCCTGAAAAGGGAGGAGTTAGCAATCTGTTATCGATCTCCTCCTGAAGAGGGAGGAGTTAGCAATCTGTAATAAATCTCCTCTGTTAGTGTAAGGAATGAACATTTAATGTAAATTAGTGAATCCCTGGGCCGATGACAGATGACAGCGCCCCCATGAGGATATCCTGAGAGGGACCACTGGCTAGGAAGGAGTATGAAGACAAACACAGATAGTTCTTTTATTAGACAGGAAGTAGGACCACCAGAGGTGGCAGTAGTGAGCTGATGTGCCCGGCAGGGCTGAAGTCCCTCAGATACTGGAATTGCGGTCTCTGGGTTGCTGAGCTGTAGAGAGAGAATATAGGTAGTGAGTAGACAGGGTATGCTAAGAGAAACAGATAAGTATGAGAGAAAAAAATGTGTGAAGCTTGCTAGGCAGACTGGATGGGCCGTTTGGTCTTCTTCTGCCGTCATTTCTATGTTTCTATATGCTGGATACATAACCAGTAGTAGATGATACACTCACAATTGTAGATATCTGTATTGGCTTCTATGCAACAGTATATTCAGGAATAGGAGCCATAGGAGAGTACTGGTTCCTATATGCAGTCTGGAATAAGAACTCACAATATCTGTGTATGAGATGGCTTCTGGAATAGAAGAGAGTCTTTGGAGAGTTGTAGGAACATAGGCCCTTGTGGAGCGAGTACCAGTTCCTATCTGCAATAACTACTCACGATCTCCGTACCTGCGATAACGTCTTAGACAGAAGGGAGTCTTCGGAGATTAGGAACATAGGCTCTCGTGGAGCGAGTAACGGTTCCTATCTGTAATAGAACCCACAGTATTCACATCTGCGATCGCTTCCAGGTAGTAAAGAGTCTTCTGAGCATTCAGGGATATAGGCCCTCAAGGAGCGAGTACCAGATCTCGTCTTAGCAATCTGAAATCAAGAAGAGAGAGCGGGGCCCACGAGCTGTGGGTACCCCTTGGTAAGTTTGTGGAGGCAGAGCAACGGAGAAAGAATTCCCTGAGTGCAAGTAGTCTTGGACAACCGAAGCTAGTCCAAATGGAGTCCTTGCTAACTCGATTCGTAGTTGCAAGAAAAGACCTTTTAAGTTGGAAGTGGATGACGTCACTATGGGGGGACGCCCCCGAGTTTCACGCCCTTGCTGGTACAATCTACGGAGTGCATGCGCGTGCCCTTACATCATCAGGAACATGGCAAATCCACACCGTCAGGCCAGCCCAGGGATTCAAGGAAGAATGGCGAGGAGAAGCCGTGGCAACATCTGTCCATCAGACCCGAAGGGAGTCGCCACTAAGGTAGAGAGGGTGGAGCGAGGGCGAGAAAGGGCACAAATGCAACAATGTGCTGGCGAGCCCACTGTGTGACTTGTTCAATAGATCCCTAGAAATGGGAGTGGTGCCGAGTGATTGGAGAAAAGTGGTGGTGGTCCCTCTTCACAAAAGTGGGAGCAGAGAGGAGGCTGGAAACTACAGGCCGGTTAGCCTCACATCAGTGGTGGGAAAATTAATGGAATCACTGCTGAAAGAAAGACTAGTGAACTATCTACAGTCAGAAGAATTGCTGGACCAGAGGCAGCAATGATTCACCAGGGAAGGTCTTGTCAGACAAAACTGATTGACTTTTTTGATTGGGTGACTAGGGAACTGGATGGAGGAAGTGCACTCAATGTCATCTACTTGGATTTCAGCAAAGACTTTGATACAGTCCCGCACAGGAGGCTTGTGAATAAAATGAGAAGCTTAGGAGTGAGTGCCGAGGTGGTGGCCTGGATTGCACACTGGTTCACGGACAGAAGACAATGTGTGATGGTAAATGGAATTTACTCTAAAGAGAGCGCGGTGTTAGGCGGAGTGCCGCAAGGATCGGTGTTGGGACCGGTCCTGTTCAATATCTTTGTGAGCGACACTGCGGATGGGATAGAAGATAAGATTTGTCTTTTTGCGGATGATACTTTGATCTGCAAGAGTGGACACACCAGAAGGAGTGGAGAGAATGAGATGGGATTTAAGGAAGCTGGAAGAGTGGTCAAAGATATGGCAGCTGAGATTCAATGCCAAGAAGTGCAGAGTCATGTGTATGGGGTGTGAAAATCCGAAAGAACTGTATTTGATGGGGGGGAGGGCTGATGTGCATGGAGCAGGAGAGAGACCTTGGGGTGATTGTATCTAATGATCTGAAGTCAGTGAAACAATGTGACAAAGCGTTAGCTAAAGCCAGAAGAATGCGGGGCTGCATAGAGTGAGGAATATCTAGTAAGAGAAAGGAAGTGATGATCCCCTTGTACAGGGTGAGGCATTACCTGGAGTACTGTGTTCAGTTCTGGAGACCATATCTCCAAAGGGGCAGAGACAGGATGGAGCCGGTCCAGAGAAGGGCAACCAAAAAGGTGGATGGTCTTCATAAAATGACTTATGAGGAGAGATTGAAGAACCTAAATATGTATACCCTGGAGGAGAGGAGGAGCAGGGGTGATATGATACAGACTTTCAGATACTTGAAAGGTTTTAATGATCCATGGTCAACAACAAATCTTTTCAGTTGGAAAAAAATCAGTAGAACTAGGGGGTCACGATTTGAAACTCCAGGGAGGAAGACTCAGAACCAATGTCAGGAAGTATTTCTTCACGAAGAGGATGGTGGATGCCTGGAATGCGTTCCAGAGAAAGTGGTGAAGATTAAAATTGTGAAGGATTACAAAAGGGGCATGGGATAAACACTGTGGATCCATAAAGGCTAGAGGATGGGAATGAAGAGAAGAGTCATGGGGGTGGCTTGCTGGAATGGAGGCTACTACCTGGTGATTATTACCCTTATTCAATAAGCCTTTGCATGGTTAATGCAACTCCAACATTGCTCTCTGCTTCAACGGCAAGGGGAAATGTGGAAGAGAGGATTTGTATTCAGACAACCAACAAGGACTGAACTACACAGTCTGGGTAAACAAATAAGTGTGATGTAAAGAATTTTGAATGGAAGTATTGAGGCTTCTACCACTAGCAGAATTTAAAACCAGGGAATCCTGCTTAGATAAAAACCTCCACTTCCATTCTCTTCTCTACCCTTTCTGCCTAGAGACAAAAAGTTTATGTTCAGGGGTATGTGTTCGTATCTACCACAGAAATTTATTCACCAATTATTCATGCAACACAACATGCATTTAAAATAAACCAGTCAGTTTATAATAAAAATATTTTCTTTATTTCAGATAAAGAAAGGTATGAATAAAATTTTCTAAATGACTAAGAAACACTTTTATGTTCAAATCTTAACTTTACCAGAGTATATCCTAAAATCAATGTCATAGCCATTAATAAAGTAATTGAAATTATTAAAATCAGATAAATGTCAATGTCATCTTTTGCTTAATTAATCAATGCATTTCTAATACATCTGCCAATCTAGAAACAATAGCAATTTAAAGGTTCTCATATACTTGAATAAATGATTATATATTTACCAAATATCTGAAGCACCCGCTCTGTGTCTCTCTAATCACGTGCAAAGAAAATCAAAGTAGCACTCCTCTTTTCTTTCTGACTGCTTCAAGTTTTATACCCTTAAAACTCTTTGATTTCTTTGATCCAGGGTAACTATCTTTTCTATCAATACATCTATCTTTTTAGCCTTTGAAGAACTTCATTTCTAAAAACCTTGACTGAGGTTCAATTAATTTTTCCATATCACAATATTAAAAATTAGGAGTTATTCTTACCCTGTTTAAAGCTTTGCCCATATTCGATCTTTAATTTGATGCCAAATTAACAATCTTTTAATCTTTTTTTAGCTTTCTTTGTAGTTCTGAGAGAAAAGCTTTTACACTCCCTTCAATCCCAGGATTCACGCCTGAGTGACCATATGTTTTAGGATACCCAAGGTCATAAAATGCAGACTGCTTTCTTGCTTAGAGATAAGCAAGAAGTCGAAAACAACTTCTTTTCAAGGTCTGAAAGGGGGGTAAAGGAGGGTGCTGTTTGCTGCAGTTTTTTTCAGCACAGGCCTTGACTAAAGTCATGGCTTTTAAAAGTAAAGGCTTATGGGTATTAATGCTAACATGTCTCTTTATGGCTAATTGATTACTGACTTCACTAAATATAAGTAATTATCAATAGAGCACAAAATATTAAAATATTTTCTGACAGTGGGGGTAGCTTGCTTATTGCGGTGTTACTACCCTAAACCAATTAAGCCTGATACTTCACTTTGAATGCATATACAGTGTTGCTCTCTGCTTCAACGGCAGGGAGAAATGTGGAAAAGAGGATTTACATTCAGACATTCAACAAGGCATTGATCTTTGCAGTCTGGGTAAACAAGCATCAGGGTAACTTGCTTGATGCGGTGGTTACTATCCTTAACCATTAAACCTTATGCTTAACTTTGATGCAACTCCAACATTACTCTCTGCATCAATGGCAGGAGCTGGCAGGAAATTTGAATCAAACAGTTACCAACAAGGGCCCTGAACTTTGTGGTTAGTGAAACAGATAAGTATGGGAAAATAAGTGTGGGAGCTTGCTGGGCAGACTGGATGGGCCGATTGGTCTTCTTCTGCTGTCATTTCTATGATTTTATATCATATGCGCACAATGTTGAGATTACTACCTGATAATCTCCTTTTCCTTAGTGTAGACAGATGGACTCAGAACAAATGGGATAGCATCCGCGTGCTAGCAGTTGGAGACTGATATGACGTCAGCACGGGGGTGTATATATCCTCACAGGAAGCGTAGCTATTCAGTAATCTTTCTTGCAAAAGCTGTTATAGATGTGTGTACTGACGCTCAGTGAAAAGTGAAACAGGATTCCCCTGACCAATTGATAGTAGCTGGAGACCACCAGCATTCCCAACCGGAAGGTGTGGACACCTGGTAGAGTGTACGCTCTTATGAAAACAGATGACATGGCTTACCTTGAATCGGTGAAACCCATGTACGCAGGCAGCTGGGCGGGATGCTGAGTCCATCTGTCTACACTAAGGAAAAGGAGATTATCAGGTAGTAATCTCAACATTTCCTGGCGTGTAGCCAGATGGACTCAGAACAAATGGGATGTACAAAAGCTTTACTCCCAGCCTGGGTGGGAGGCTGCCTGAGGCCCATGTAGTACCGCCCTCGCAAATGCTGAGTCCTCCCTGGCCTGACATCCAGACGGCAGAACCTGGAGAAGGTATGGAGGGAGGACCACGTCGCCGCTTTACAGATTTACGCAGGCGATAGCATCCTGGATTCTGCCCAAGATGCCGCTTGTGCTCTGGTAGAATGAGCCTTGACCTGTAGAGGCGGAGACTTCCCAGCCTCTACGTACGCTGCTCTGACAACTTCTTTAATCCAGCGGGCGATGGTGGGCCGCGAGGCCGCTTCACCTTGCTTCTTCCCGCTGTGCAGGACGAACAGATGGTCCGTCTTTCGTAGGTCTTGTGTAAGTTCCAAATATCTGGGCAGCAATCTGCCAATGTCGAGATGGCGTAATAAACGCCCTTCTTCAGATTTCTTCAGACCCGCCGTGGTAGGCAAGGATATGGTTTGATTAAGATGAAACTGTGAAACCACCTTAGGTAGAAAGGAGGGAACCGTACGAAGATGGATAGCCTCCGGAGTGATTCTGAGAAAGGGATCACGGCAGGACAATGCTTGTAGCTCTGAGATGCGGCAGGCTGAACATACAGCCAGCAAGAACACAGTCTTCAAGGTTAGAGAACGAAGAGACAGGCCCCGAAGGGGCCTAAAGGTGGATCCTGCGAGGAAATCCAAAACAAGGTTGAGGTTCCACAAAGGCACAGGCCACTTCAGTGGCGGACGAATATGCTTGACTCCTTGCAGGAAGCGAGAAACATCTGGGTGCTTGGCGATGGTCTTGCCCTCCCTCCTGGGACCATAGCAAGACAGCGCAGCCACCTGAACCTTGATGGAGCTGAGGGACAGACCCTTGTGAAGTCCTTCCTGCAGGAAATCCAACACAATAGGGATTGTGGGGGCATGTGGATTGGTGCCGTGAGTGTCACACCATGCTTCAAATACTCTCCAGATCCGGATATATGTGAGGGATGTGGAAAACTTGTGAGCTCGGAGGAGGGTATCAATCACGGGCTCCGAGTAACCCCTCTTCTTCAATCTAGCCCTCTCAAGGGCCATACTGTAAGAGAGAATTGAGCCGGATCCTCGTGAAGAATGGGACCTTGATGTAGAAGGTCCCGGAGAGGAGGCAGGGGAAGAGGCTGCCCTGCCAGCAGTCTTCTCATGTCCGCGTACCAGGGTCTTCTTGACCAGTCTGGCGCCACTAGAAGAACTAGGCCCCGGTGTCTCTGAATCTTGCGGTGTCTCTGAATCTTGCCTATCAGAGGCCACGGAGGAAAGGCGTACAGGAGAGTCCCTGGAGGCCATGGCTGAACCAGGGCATCGATTCCGTGTGAGAACGGGTCGCGCTTGCGGCTGAAGTATCTGGGTACTTGAGCGTTGGACTTGTCCGCCAGTAAATCCATGTCCAGAATCCCCCAATGATCCACAATCATCTGGAAGGCTGTGGGTGAGAGCTGCCTCTCTCCCGGATTTAGGCTTTCTCTGCTGAGGAAGTCTGCTGTGGTATTGTCCATGTCCTTCCCGGCAATGTGGATGGCGGAGATGTCCTGAAGATTCACCTCTGCCCAAGTCATCAGAGGGGCGATCTCCAGAGATACCTGTCGGCTTCTGGTTCCGCCCTGACTGTTGATGTATGCCACCGTGGTGGCATTGTCGGACATCACTCTGACTGCTCTGTTCTTCAGTCTGTGAGCAAATCGAAGGCATGCCAATCGGACTGCCCAGGCCTCTAGACGGTTGATGTTCCACGCTGACTCTTCTCTGTTCCACCACTCTTGTGCGGTGAGTTCTTCACAGTGTGCTCCCCAGCCGCTCAGGCTGGCATCTGTGGTGAGCAAGATTGACGTGGGTGAGGACATCTTCGACCCCCTGCTCATGTGGTTGGACTGCAACCACCACCGCAACTGGGTCCGCACTCTGGCTGGTAGAGGTAGGTGCGTGGAGTAGTTCCGTAGACGGGGGCTCCAGTGAGAGAGCAGGGCGTGTTGTAGAGGTCTCATATGGGCCCTCGCCCAAGGTACCACTTCCAGGGTGGATGCCATGAGACCAAGAACCTGCAGATAATCCCAGGCTGTGGGCCGACTTGCTCCCATCAAATACTGGATACGCTGCTGAAGTTTCAACTGTCTCTTGGTTGTGAGACTGACTGTGTCTGCCCGGGTGTCGAACTGTACTCCCAGGTATTTCAGTGACTGGGATGGCTGTAGGCAGCTCTTGCTGAGGTTGATTACCCAGCCCAAGCTTTCCAGAAGGGCTATCACTCTGTCGGTTGTCCGAAGGCTCTCCTCTCGTGATTTCGCCCTGATCAACCAGTCGTCTAGGTAGGGATGGACCAGTATTCCTTCCCGCCTGAGTGCCGCCGCTACCACTACTACCACCTTGGTGAATGTCTGTGGTGACGTTGCCAACCCAAAGGGCAGAGCTTGAAATTGGAAGTGGCGGCCTAGAACCTTGAAGCGTAGGTAGCGCTGATGATCCGGATGGATCGGGATATGCAGGTATGCCTCCGACAGGTCTAATGCCGTGAGGAATTCTCCTGGCTGTACTGCGGCCTTGACGGAGCGTAGAGTTTCCATGCGAAACCTCGGTACCCGTAAGTATTGATTGACTGACTTGAGGTCCAGCACAGGCCGAAAGGTGCCCCCTTTCTTGGGTACCATGAAATAAATGGAATAGTGTCCAGAATTCACTTCCCAGGCAGGTACTGGGATGATGGCTTTCAAGGACAGGAGCCTCGCCAGGGTAGCTTCCAATGCTGCCTTCTTGTGTATGGGACATGAAGATTCCACAAACTTGTCCGGAGGGAGATGATAAAAGTCCAGATAATATCCCTCCCGGATAACGGCGAGGACCCACTGGTCCGATGTAATCTCGACCCATCTGGGGTAGAAGAGGGTTAACCTTCCCCCTATGGCTCCGTCCCCCAGATGAATCGGCAGATTATCATTGGGAGGCGCCGCCGGGACCCGAGCCCGGGCCCGCTCCCCTCTTGCGCTGCTTGGTCCGAAAGGACTGATTCCTGGCTGGAGGACGTGGTGCCTGGTAGCGACCCCTGTAAGGAACGAAACGCTGGGAACTCCTGCCCCTGGAGGGCCTTGGAAAGGCGCGCTGGCCCCTTCTGAACCGATCTTCCGGCAATCTGGGCACTGGAGAGGCACCCCATGCACTGGCCAGTTTATCAAGGTCGCTGCCAAATAGAAAAGAGCCCTTAAAGGGCAATCTGGTGAGGCGTGTCTTAGAGGGTGCATCAGCTGACCATCTCCGGATCCAGAGCTGCCTCCTGGCAGCTACGGAGGATGAAATCCCTTTAGCTGTTGTCCGGACCAGGTCCGATGTCGCATCTGTAAGGAACGAAAGAGCGGATTCCATGTCCGCCGCTGGAGCGTTGTTTCTAACCTGTGACTAACAGGCACGTGTCACCACCGTGCAGCAGGTGGCGATCCGCAAAGATAAAGCTGCCACCTCAAAGGCCTGTCTCAGAATGGCGTCCAGGCGCCAGTCATGAGGCTCTCTGAGGGCCGTCCCCCCTTCAACTGGAATGGTAGTGCGCTTGACCACAGCGCTAATCAAGGCGTCCACCTGAGGGCACGCCAGCAGGTCCTGGATAGCCGGTGCCAATGGGTACATGCTCTTCAGAGCCCGACCCCCTTTGAAGGCAGCCGCTGGTGCTGCCCATTCTAAATCGATCAGTTGTTGCGCCGCTTGTAAGAATGGAAAATGGCGGGCTGTAGGATGAAGACCTTCCAGCAGGGGGTTCTGCGCAGAGGGTACCGAAGCGCTGGGACCTGTAATATCCAATTCTGCCAGACACTGAGACACCAGGTCAGAGAGATCCTCTTTAGGGAAGAACCGCCTCATGGTTCTATATGGCTCAGTCCCTGGAGGAAGGTCCCCCTCGTCCGGGAGTTCAGACTCGTCCTGTGAGACCTCCTGGTCTGACTGATCCGGACTGTCCATCGGTGGGAAGTCCTGCTCGCGAGAAGGTCGTGAGGGTCCAGGAACCGGATCCGCAGGAACCGCCACTGCAGCAGCAGGCGCAGCAGCCTCCGCAGGCACAGCCACCGCAGGAACCACAGGAACAGCAGGAACCGCAGGGCCTGGACGGGAAGCCGTTTGCATCTGTACGAAGGCATGAATCCCCTTAAAGAGATCCACCCAGGAAATTGAAGCAGCCTCTAATCGCCGGGGTACAAGCTCCCCCGGGATTCCTGATTGGTCGAGACTGCCCCCTAACTCCGGGGTAGCCCCTGGGGAACTGTCCACAAATCGTGGCTGAGACCGGTCCTGGCCCGAGGGTCGCACGGCCCCCTCACATTGGGCACACAGAGAATCTGGCTCATCACTGTGCATGGCCCTAAGTTGGCATGCAGAGCAGGGGCCAAGGGCTGCAATGCCTGAAGCAGGCGGCGCCGTCGCTGAAGACTCTGCAGTGTTCTGATCCATTGAACAATATGCGCTGAATGCGACAGGCGCTCAATAAAGGAGGCGGCAGCAACCGGCGCTTAATACAACAGGCGCCCAACAATAATATGCGGTAGCAAGAGGCGCGTAATACAACAGGCGCTCAATAATAATATGTGGCAGCCAGAGGCGCTTAATACAACAGGCGCTCAATAATAATATGCGGCAGCAATAGGCGCTTAATACAACAGGCGCTCAGTAATAATATGCGGCAGCAATAGGCGCTTAATACAACAGGCGCTCAGTAATAACATGCGGCAGCAATAGGCGCTTAATACAGCAGGCGCACAGCAACAATATGCAGCAGCAATAGGTGCTTAATACAACCGGCGCTCAACGTGTGCACAGCAATAGGCGGCCAAGAAACCAGCTCAATGGTATGCAATAGGCACTCAGCAATATGCAGGAATAGGCCTTGGCTCTTGTTTTGGGCCTTGGCCTATGCCCTAGGTGACGTCCTCTAGGCCCGATGCATTAATTAAAACAAAATGCTCGAATAAGATTAGTTTCATTCAGGGGTCCCCTGATTCAGTTCGGGGCTCCCCAAATGAAATGAATTAGCCATATTCATCATGTTTTGCACTTTCATTTTAAACAAAGGCACATCCCTAGTCTTTCCCATGACACTGATGACAGGGAAAACAAACTACAAAAAGTACAGCAACGTCAGGTGCAAAGGCAGTAAATCAGTCCAAAATCATGGATCTCTGACTCTAGGCTCTTTCACATGCCTCATATTTTTTTTCCACAGGTAAGCTAGTGGCTGGGGGCAGTAAGGGCTCAGTCCTCTGAAGGCCAGGGGCTGTGAGTTTGAATTCAGCTTAGGGAAACAGGGAGGGGGTGCAAAGTAGGTACTCGTCAAGATTTTTGACAATCCAGTGGGAGCACTGAGAGGAGAGGATCACCTTGCTGGTGGCTGAAAGGAATCAGTAAGTTTTTGCTTGGGACATTGTTAGACTGTATTTTTAAATAGTCAGTAAGGCCGCTAGTAAGCAGTAGTTAGTGTGTTTATTTTTAAAAGTCTGTAAGGCAGCTAGTAAGCAGAAGTTAGAGTGTTTGTATACTTAATAAAAAAAAAAAAAGTAGCCAGAAGCTAGAAATAAGCTAGGAGCAGGTTGAAAAGTTCAGTTCAGTTACTCACCTTGGAAAAGTGTTGAGGTAGTGTGATTAGGTACCAACATTTGTTAATCAAGAGAGCAGAGAGTCACTCTGGCTAACTAACTGAAGTTAGACTGTATTTCCCAGCCCACCCGCTCCTAACTCATCCTTTAATTTATAGGCAGGTGCCACTTTAAGAAAACAAACAAACAAACAAAAAACACAACACCTTATTGAGAGTTTGATCATTCCCGTGTAGGCCACTACCAGGACATATAGTGAATTCAATAATACATTTAAAGGACATTAGACATATTCCTACTCCCATAGCAACCTAAAACTTAAGTAGGAACTGAACAAATTTGAGATGAAGGCAGCAGTCCAGCAGCAAGAGGGGAGCTTCCCAGTCTTTTGCATCGAGGGTCACATGTATGATTTTTTTACCCGCTGGTGAGAAATTATACATGTGCATGAGATGCAAAGAGCTTCTGGCACTCAGAGAACGAGTCCAATCTCTGGAGGCTAGAATGGCAGACCTGGAGGAGCTGAGGCAGACAGAGAGGTATATAGATGAGACCTTCAGGGACATAGTAGCCAACTCCCAACTTCAGACTGGCAGCCCTGATGCTGCCTTGGAGAAAGAAGGTCTCATGATTGGAGAGCAACAACCTCATGCAGCAGGAAAGGATCCTGTAGTAAGGACCTGCTCTCCAGGTGATACATTGTCCTTTCGCACCGAGTATATCTCCCCAAGGCCTATTGCTCAGGAGGGAAAGGTTAGGTCGGCCATCATAGTTGGTGATTCGATTATTAGGAATGTAGACAGCTGGGTGGCTGGTGGGTGTGAGGATCGCCTGGTAACATGCCTATCTGGTGCGAAGGTGGCGGACCTCATGTGTCACCTAGATAGGATTTTAGACAGTGCTGGGGAGGAGCAGACTGTCGTAGTACGTGGGCACCAACGACATAGGAAAATGTGGGAGGGAGGTTCTGGAAGCCAAATTTAGACTCTTAGATAGAAAGCTTAAATCCAGAACCTTCAGGGTAGCATTCTCTGAAATGCTCCCTGTTCCATGCGCAGGACACAAGAGCCAGGCAGAGCTCCGGAGTCTCAATGCGTGGATGAGACGATGGTGCAAAGAAGAGGGATTCAGTTTTGTTAGGAACTGGGGAACCTTTTGGGGAAGGGGGAGTCTCTTCCGAAGGGATGGGCTCCACCTTAACCAGGGTGGACCAGACCTGCTGGCGCTAACTTTTAAAAAGGAGATAGAGCAGCTTAAACTAGAACAAAGGGGAAAGCTGACAGTCTCTCAGCAGTGCATGGTTCGGAGAGAGGTATCTTCAAAGGATTCTAATGATGCATTAGAATTAGGGCATCCCGACAGTGAGGTTCCAATTAAAAGAAAATTAGTTCAAGTGCCTGTAACTAAAAATTCAGCTGAGCTAAAAAATTATAACTTATCCCTATCAATTAAAAAGCGGAATGAAAATACAAACAAAAAACAAACTTTGAAATGTTTGTATGCTAATGCCAGAAGTCTAAGAAGTAAGATGGGAGAATTAGAATGTATAGCAGTGAATGATGACATAGACTTAATTGGCATCTCAGAGACATGGTGGAAGGAGGACAACCAATTTGACAGTGCTATAACGGGCTACAAATTATATCGCAATGATAGAGAGGAGCACCCGGGAGGCGGAATGTCTGGGATGGCATAGAATCCAACAGGATAAACATCCTGCATGAGACTAAATGTACAATTGAATTTTTATGGGTAGAAATCCCTTGTGTGTTGGGGAAGACTATAGTGATAGGAGTATACTACTGTCCACCTGGTCAAGATGGTGAGACTGATAGTGAAATGCTAAGAGAAATTAGGGAAGCTAACCAAATTGGTAGTGCAGTAATAATGGGAGACTTCAATTACCCCAAAATTCAAGAAGCAGCCAAAAACTACCCCATCTCCCTAGAAGTACGAGATTTAGGGATTCTTATAGATTGCAAATTCTCTATGAAATCCTGCATTAAAAAAATCATAAGCGATGGTTATTTCAAATTAAACATACTCAAAAGATTAAAACCCATCCTATTCCCTAAAGACTATAGAACTATCTTACAGGCACTTGTCTTATCAAGATTAGACTACTGTAACTCACTATTCTTAGGCCTTCCCACAAATATAACAAGACCATTGCAACTTCCGCAGAAATCTGCAGCTAGACTCTTGACAGGTACTAGAAGATCTGAACATATCACCCCAATATTAAAAGAACTTCATTGGCTGCCAGTCAAATACAGGGCCCAGCATAAAATCTTATCACTAATACACAAACCCCTCTACAATGAAAAAATTGAATGGCTAACCTCTTCACTTCACTTCCACACCACATCAAGAACCACCAGATCAACCAGAACAGGGATGCTACCATTCCTTCCCCCAAAATTGCCCGCCTAAATAATGTAAGAGAAAGATCTCTCTCTATTGCTGGACACTTTCTATGGAACTCCATCCCGCAAGAATTATGACTAGAAACTGACATCAAATTATTTAAAAAGGGGATTAAAATGTGGCTTTTTAAACAAACCTACCAAGACCTGTTAGCATAATTATCTTACACTTCTGATTTAATATCAAGGTAATATATATTTTTATTTTTTATTATACTATCTCTACCCTAACTATACTACCTCTCTAAGTGTTTAAATTTTGATTATTCAGCATACTATTTAGTTTGCTCTGTTAATTATATTATGAAATAATGTATTTACTTCTTTCTTCTTTGGAAAAGCAAATAATTTTAAATGATTAATTGCTAACTATTGTAAACCGATTGGATATGCTTGCATGAAAAGTCAGTATATAAAAATTATTAAGTAACAGCCCGATACTGTAAAACCGCGGGAGAGCGGACGAACGCCCGCTCTCCCGGCACACGCACCGGCCCTTTGCCGGTGCGAGCTATCCAGTATGCTCCAGCATGCAAATTAGGCGACGCGGTGCAAACGAGGGAAAGGAGGCGCTAGGGACACTAGCGCGTTCCTAGCGCCTCCTTTTGGCCTGGAGCGGCGGCTGTCAGCGGGTTTGACAGCCGACGCTCAATTTTGCCGGCGTCTGTTCTCGAGCACGCTGACAGCCACGGGCTCGGAAACAGGACGCCGGCAAAATTGAGCGTCCGGTTTTCGGCCCGACAGCCGCGGGCCGAATTCAAATTTTTTTATTTTTTTTTTTTTACTTTTTTTTACTTTTGGGGACCTCCGACTTAATATCGCTATGATATTAAGTCGGAGGGTGCACAGAAAAGCAGTTTTTACTGCTTTTCTGTGCACTTTCCTGGCGCCGGAAGAAATTAGCGCCGACCTTTGGGTCGGAGCTAATTTCTTAGAGTAAAATGTGCGGCTTGGCTGCACATTTTACTTACTGGATCCCGCGCGCATACCTAATAGGGCCATCAACATGCATTTGCATGTTGAGGGCGCTATTAGGTGCCGCGGGTGGGCTGCGTGTTTTCCTCCCCTTACAGAATAAGGGGTAAGGGAAAACACGCGTCCAGAGCAGGCTGACAGTGCGCTCCGACGGAGCACACTTTACTGTATCGACCTGATAATAAATAAATATTAACTGGGTAAATGTATCATCGGTACATGCTAGAGATATAAAGATCCTGGATGGAATAAATGACATTTTTATGGAGCAATTGATCCAGGAACAGACAAGAGAGGGAGCAATTTTAGATCTAATTCTCAGTGGAGGACAGGATTTGCTGAGAGAGGTAACGGTGGTGGGGCCGCTTGGCAATAGTGATCATAATATGATCAAATTTGAATTAATGACTGGAAGGGGGACAGTAAGCAAATCCATGACTCTCGTGCTAAACTTTCAAAAGGGAAACTTTGATAAAATGAGAAAAATTGTAAGAAAAAAACTGAAAGGAGCAGACAAAGGTAAAAAGTGTGCAAGAGGCATGGAAATTGTTAAAAAATACCATCCTAGAAGCACAGTCCAGATGTATTCCACACATTAAAAAAGGTGTAAAGGCGGCAAAACGATTACCAGCATGGTTAAAAGGGGAGGTGAAAGAAGCTATTTTAGCCAAAAGATCTTCATTCAAAAATTGGAAGGAGGATCCAACAGAAGAAAATAGGATAATGCATAAATGTTGGCAAGTTAAATATAAGACAGGCTAAAAGAGAATTTGAAAAGAAGTTGGCCGTAGAGGCAAAAACTCACAATAAAATATATATCCGAAGCAGAAAGCCAGTGAGGGGGTCAGTTGGACTGTTAGATGATCGAGGGGTTAAAGGGCACTTAGAGAAGATAAGGCCATCATGGAAAGATTAAATGATTTCTTTGCTTCGGTGTTTACTAAAGGGTATGTTGGGGAGTTACCCATTCCGGAGAAGGTTTTCATGGGTAATGATTCAGATGACTGAACCAAATCACAGTGAAGCTAGAAGATGTGGTAGGCCTGACTGATAAACTGAGGAGTAGTAAATCACCTGGACCGGATGATATACACCCCCGGGTTCTAAGGAACTAAAAAATGAAATTTCAGATCTATTAGTAAAAATTTGTAACCTATCATTAAAATCATCCATTGTACCTGAAGACTGGAGAATAGCTAATGTAACCCCAATATTTAAAAAGGGCTCCAGGGGCAATCCAGGAAACTACAGACTGGTTAAGCCTGACTTCAGTGCCAGGAAATATAGTGGAAAATGTTCTAAGCATCAAAATCACAGAACATATAGAAAGACATGGTTTAATGGAACAAAGTAAGCATGGCTTTACCCAAGGCAAGTCTTGCCTCACAAATCTGCTTCACTTTTTTGAAGGAGTTAATAAACATGTAGATAAAGGTGAACCAGTAGATGTATTGTACTTGGATTTTCAGAAGGCATTGATAAAGAGGCTTCTAGGAAAAGTAAAAAATTACAAACTGGCTAAAAGACAGGAAACAGAGAGTAGGATTAAATGGACAATTTTCTCAGTGGAAGGGAATGGGCAGTGGAGTGCCTCAGGGATCTGTATTGGGACCTTTACTTTTCAATATATTTATAAATGATCTAGAAAGAAATAAGACGAGTGATGTAATCAAATTTGCAGATGATGCAAAATTGTTCGGAGTAGTTAAATCACAAGTAGATTGTGATAAATTGCAGGAAGACCTTGTGAGACTGGAAAATTGGGCATCGAAATGGCAAATGAAATTTAATATGGATAAGTGCAAGGTGATGCATATAGGTAAAAATAACCCATGCTATAGTTACACAATGTTAGGTTCCATATTAGGTGCTACCATCCAAGAAAGAGATCTAGGCGTCATAGTAGATAACACATTGAAATCGTTGGTTCAGTGTGCTGCGGCAGTCAAAAAAGCAAACAATGTTGGGAATTATTAGGAAGGAAATGGTGAATAAGACGGAAAATGTCATAATGCTTCTGTATTGCTCCTTGGTGAGACCCCACCTTGAATAGTGTGTACAATTCTGGTCGCTGCATCTCAAAAAAGATATAATTGCGATGGAGAAGGTACAGAGAAGGGCGACCAAAATGATAAGGGGAATGGAACAGCTCTCCTATGAGGGAAGACTAAAGAGATTAGGATTTTTCAGCTTGGAGAAGAGACGGTTGAGGGGTGATATGATAGAGGTGTTTAAAATCATGAGAGGTCTAGAATGGGTAGATGTGAATCGGTTATTTAGTCTTTCAGACTAAGCTCCATGAAGTTAGCATGTGGCACATTCAAAACTAATCGGAGAAAGTTCTTCTTCACTCAACGCACAATTAAACTCTGGAATCTGTTGCCAGAGGATGTGGTTAGTTTAGTTAATATAGCTGTGTTTAAAAAAGGATTGGATAAGTTCTTGGAGGAGAAGTCCATTACCTGCTATTAATTAATTTGACTTAGAAAATAGCCACTGCCATTACTAGCAACGGTAACATGAAACAGACTTAGGTTTTTGGTACTTGCCAGGTTTCTTATGGCCTGGATTGGCCACTGTTGGAAACAGGATGCTGGGCTTGATGGACCCTTGGTCTGACCCAGTATGGCATGTTCTTATGTTCTTAAGCTCTTAAGGGAATGTATCCCTTCCAACCTGGGCTCTTCCAGTACATTGTAGGATGATAATTTTTTTTTCTTCAGGCTCCTTATCTTTTCTCTCTCCCCCCCTTTGGAATCATGGGCTGAATTCAGCTGAATCAGTCTCCAACCACTGATGAACTTTCCTAGGCAGGCTGCACTTTCCTTGGCACCTCCAAGTATACTCATCCACAAATTCTCCAGGGAAATCCTCTTCTCCTTCGGGCTCTCAGCTTTTAGGGTTGTGCTTTTGCTTTGAACGAAAATAAAAAACCAAATGAGGCCATTTTTGGTTGGCATGGATGATACAAATCAAATATAGGACTCAGTTGCAAATACACAAAAATGCTTATATTCGTAGTAGCAAAGAAAAAAAAACACACACCCTCCAGCTGGACCAGGTCATAGCCTACTCCTGTCCCTGGGGACCTGACTGAGGTGGGTCCCACTGATGAAGCCCAAGTCTGGATCTAGAGCTAGGCTGGCTCCTTGTTGCCATCTTGTTGCCACCTGGGGCCCAGTTGAATATGGGTCCTGTTACTGAGGCCAAGACCTGGGCCTAGATTTAGTTCCAATACCAGAGCCTGGCCTAATGTCGGGCCAGGTCATCAAGGCAAGGCCTAGGATGGAGGCCTAGCCAGGGTCCAATTATGGGGTCTGGTTGAGGTCTTTGCATAGGCCTGAAATTGGGGTGACCCATTGCCAGGCCCCAGTCCCCAAGGCCTAGGTCTGACACTGGGGTTTCAGGGGAGGCAGCATCCTGTCACTGAGGCTTGGATCTGGGCCTAAATGCAAAACTGGGGACTGGCCTGTGGCAGAATCCCAGCCCTAAGCTTGGGTCCAATGACAAGGCCTGGCTGAGGGCAGGTACTGATGCTGAGGCCCAGGCTTGGGCTTAGGCCTAAGCTTTATGCCATGATCCAACTCGTACTACAAAATAGCTCTGTAGGAAATTGCCACAGTACCATTTCTGTGTTGCATCCTCCAGATCAAGAAAGAAGAACTGGAAGGCCTGCTCCTGGGCCTCCAGGAATAGGCCTCAGTCTAGCCTTGGTCTGGGCCCTGGTGAAGGGTCCTGGTCTCAACCAGGCCCTGGCATTGGACCCAGTCCTAGGCCTCAGCAATCAGGCAGACACCGCATACCCATATAGACACAGAGTGAAACAGATATGTCATACCCAGACCAAAGACAAAGAGTGAAAAAGACACCCAGACATAGACCTGCACAGGGACCACCCACTTAAACACAGTCACCCAGATACCCCACACCCAGATAGACATAGAAATACTAAGACACCTCACAGACAGATACAGACACCCCACAGAGAAACAGAAGCCCAAACCCAGACAGACACAGAAACACAAACATACCATACTTAGAGAAACACAGACAAACACACAGACACATCCCTGATGGGCAGGCACACCACACTGGGACATAGATGACAGAACACCAGACAAACATTGAGATGCAAACTTCACAACCCGAGACCCCGACAGGCCATACATCACAGATAAATAGTTAGGGCTGTAAAATTTGTAATAAACTTAGGTAATCACCAAAAGTTTTTAGGAGCTGACAAAACCACTGTCCACCCTGCCCAACATTTTTACTTTTTTAACTAATTTTTCCTATTTTTCTCTATTTTTGTATTTTTCATAGTTTGTTCATCTTTATTTTCTCATGTTTTGATTTGATTATTTGTAACTTTTTTTTTCTTTTTTACACTTTCTGCCTTTATTCTTCCTTCCCACCTACTTATTCCCTCTGGCCTCTTTGCCCATTCCCCTCCCCACCTCATCAATTCTTGAGATTTCTCTCCCTGGCTAGGATCTGGCTGGAGGGTGGCAGCTCTTCCTGAGTTGTGGAAGATTGCAGTTGTTCCTCCCTTGTCCATTTCTGCCATAGGAGTAAGCCCAGGCCCACCACAGTGGAAGCAGCTCCTCACCTCTGCCCACCGAAAAGAGACACCCGACTAAGCCATGGCATGCTTACAATGGTGTCACAATGCTCTGGCGGCTCCTTTCCTCCTCAGTCTGCAGTGCCTCCATGGCACCAAGACTTGACTGTGTAGCCATTTTTTCTTCCTTGACTGGGCAGCCAGAATAACTCTCTTCAAGATCATTTAAACCCATCTCCCTCAATTTGTTCACCCCTGACCTGAGGAATCATTGGATTCCATAGGCAGGCTGGTGAGCCTGACTCCAGCAGCCTTGAAGTAAAGGTTAAGGTAATGTGTAAATGCTGGAGTGAAGCTGGTATTTTATTTTCTGTTTTCCCCTGATGAATAAAAGGACTGTGTTAATGATGATGTGAAGGTAAAACTTTTGTTACTCCTTTCTGTCTGTTCCCCAAGTATTATATAAACAAATATTGATGAACATATAGCTTGGTGTCCCTGGACTGAGATTATGGTTGCCAATTTTCTGGATTTTCTCTGGACAGTATGGAAATTAAGAGCAGTGTCTGGAAGGCAAGAGTGAAACTAAAATGTTTAGAAATTGTCCGTATTGTAGCCCTCCAAGTGGGTAGTTTACCTATCGCCTGTCTCCGCCAGCCCAGCCCCAGTGTTTCTTCTCTCCTTCTTGCAGAACTGTTTGTATCGCGGGGCGCTCCATAGATACGGAGCCCCATGCTTCCTGTGTGCATCATAGAAGAGACAAGATGAGCTGGTGTTAGCTGCAGGAGCAGCAATCTCCTTCATTCCTCTGGTGCAGGCCCAGAAAAAGAAGTTCTGTAGGCCTATGCCGGTAGAATGAAGGAGATGCCATTGCCGAGGTAGGAGCCAGCTGCAGCAGCAGCTGTAGAGCAGCATCGGGCAGCGGGGTCAAAGAGGAACGGAGGTGGGCACAGAGGGTCATGCAGAGAGGGGCTCACAGGTGCCGGAGACCACGAGATGTGGAGCCCACGGGGCCAAATAAAAGGAGAGAGGAGCAGGAGCTCGAGCAGGAGCAGCCTCAGCCCGCATAATGTAAACCCCGCCTCCTGGGAAACAACTCACACCCCAAGTCCCCGCTAGAGTAGTCGCTAAACTGGCTGTTTAATGTAAGAGGTGGTTGTTAGCTGTGGGCAACAAGGTTTACAAGAATAAAGAATTATTTCATAGGAAAAAAACCCCCACTTAGACTCAAACTGATAGTTTTGTTAGAGCTAATAACTTCTTTATAAAAAAAACTTTTAGTTTGTTACATAACTTTCTGAAGATATCTCAAATACAACAGATTCAACAACATAAGTCAGAAAAATATAAATACAACAACATTTGCTTCCTCTATCCTTTCAATTATGTATCCTTCCTTTTCATTTTCATAAATTTCTCAGTCTTTACACATAACCTCTAACAAGCTTTTCGGTCCATTCTCCTTTTCCTTTTCTTTTCCTACAAAGAATTTTTTTATATTGTCTTTGGTTTAGTGAGCTCACCAATTGAAGACCGGTGGGGCCCTTTCTTTCAGGTTGCACTTCTTCTTCTTTTCAAAGAGTCCAGTTTTCTCCACTGCAGGTTCTTCAGGCACCTACTACCTATCTAAAAAAACTAATTAAAATAAATTATCTATTCTATTTTTTTAACACTATCTAACTAATGCAAATAAATGAATAATTATAATCCCTCTAACTAAACCCTTAACCAGACAGTCTTAAAAAATATATTCAAATAGATGAAAGGGTTCTTTATGCATCAGCATAATATATAGATACTAACCCTCTTTGGAAAGTAAAAATGAAAAGGCTTAATTATAGGCACTTAGGCAAATAAATATAGTGATTTTTTTTTCTTTTTATTTGTGCCTCAGCTTTCACAATATTTCTTAAAGCTTAAGAAATACCATTTAAAATAAATATAGAATCCTCAGACTCCTAAATGATTCCTTTACTTTCAGACAGTTACAGTAACTTAACAGAGGTCTTGCTTTCCTAGCAGCCAGGTTTAAGCTCAACCTGCTTCAGAGAGGATATTAATTAGCCCACTGTCAGTTCAAAACCAACAAACTTCTTACAAAAGTTTCTTAGGGCTAAAGAAATTCCTTTTAAATCAATATAGGAGCCTTAGATTCCTAAATGATTCCTTTTAAATTCAGACAGTAACAACATCTTAACAGTGGTCTGGCTTCCTAGCAGCCAGGGTTAAGTTCAACCAGTTCAGATAGGAGGTTTGTTACAATAACTGGCCACTGTCAGCTTAGAACTAACAAAACTTCAACAAAATTCTTTTCCTTTCCTTTTAAGAGTCCCTATCACAATCACAAGCTAGAGCCAAACTCCCGCGGGGCTCTTTAAGTTAAACAAGACTCTCAATCATACCCTCACCCCCTTACACTCTCAGACTGTCAAAAAAACTCAAAAAAATGCCTTTGAGAGAGAGGATCTTCTTATACACAACCTTCCTCTCTCAAGGCTACCCACCCACTCACTGTTTGACTGTCACACTTGGAATGCTGACAGCAGCCGTCCCAAGCTCAGTGACCCTGTGACAGCCACATCCATACAGAACCTTCATTCAGACACACCTAAGCTTGCCCTTTTTATTCCCCCTTACCTCTTTTTAGAACTTTTTCTTTTTTTTTTTTTTTATTTTAACCCTTATGGGTTACAATAAGCCATCCCAGATTGAAATTGGACAGGCTGGGCTAAATAAAAGTCTACCCCATTCAATGGCATGAAGTCTTGCAATCCTCCTCCCAGTCCTCTCCCTGGGCGGCAGCAGGAGCAGCGTTTAACTGGGCCCTCATCTCCAGTTGCAGAACCTCTGAGTACGGGCTGGCTCACAGGTCCCATGTTGACTTCCAACTCTTAATACTGCTGCTGTTGGGACCTAAAGAATGCTGTTACTTGAGGCATTTGTGATCCCAGCCAAAGATGTTGTGACCCCATTTGGGGTCCCAACCCACTGTTTGGGAAGCCCTGGTCTACAGCCACCACTGTGCATGGCCAATAGAAAAAGAGGAGGAATTTCTTGGGCTACACTGCCTGAAAGATGAGGCTGCTGCTGCTTGTGCTTCCAGAGAGTAGAGAGAGAGTATATGTATGTTCATATGGAGGTAGTAGAGCGTGTATGTTTGTGGGGATAGGGGAAAAGTGCATGTGTGTAAGGAGAATGTTTGTGCACACAACCACCACCACTGTCCTGCCTCCCCCTCATTAATCCTCAACACCCTCAGAGCATCTGGAAATCAAATGTTCCTAGGTATGGCAATTTTTTAATCCTTATTTTAATAATTGGATGTTTGATGTGTCTGCTGTTTTGAAATATTGTATTGGTTTTTGGAAAAGTTTCAAAATTTTTATATGAATTTTTAATCATTGGATGTTATTCTATTCATTAACCATTTTGAAATATTCATTCTTTTTATTAGAATGATTTTACTGCTATTGATGCTTTATATTTCTTGATTTTATTTGATGTATTATGAAGAATGCTGATGTTTGTTTTTCCATTGTTGTTCTGCATGCAGTCCCTGGCTTGCTACAGTTTCTAAATTTAGTTTGTGTCAGCACATTTCTATTATACTTTATGGTCTCTTTATTTTGTATTTAATGAGGATCTATCTGTTCTGCATGTGTAACTCAAATGAAGTGTACTGCTAGCTTGTAGTTTCTGTGTACAGAACTATAGCAGTCTTGCTAATTCTGTTTCCTAATAGTAGGAGTATTGGTGTTTTAGGGCCTGTTTTAATATTTGCAGTGTTGCTTTTTCATAGGTAGGGTTGTTACTATTTGAATGCTGTTAGAACTGTTTTGGTGTGGGTGGTTTACTATATTGCAATTATAATTGGAGTTGTATATGTTTGTGGAAGAACACTGTCAACAAAATGTTTACTCAGTTCCTACAAGTGTTTGGAATTTTTTCAATTGAAAGGTGGCAACTCTGAGATATGCTCGCCTACAAAAACATTTGCCATGCTACTACTTTTTCTACTGCTGTTTTTGCATACTTATTATTTAGCTGACTAGTGCAGCTTTTTTAAGCCAGTTCTGGCTTTTGAAATTATATTATCTTTCATTGCCTTGCAATATGATGTTTTAGACCAAGGATTTTCGCCTATATGGTTTGGATTATTCTGAAGTTGTTGTTGCATTTGTTCTTTTGCAACTTTGGCATAAGCCAGCTGAGATGGATGTATTAATACACAGCCCCAGACATCTAGAATCTTGAGCTCTATCTTCTCATTTAACAGCTGTGCTCCCAGCTGGGTCTGCTATTATGAGCAAAAATGGCTCTGAATCTCTATTCTCTGCATGAGCAAACATGGCATCAGATGCAGATTCATGAGGATACCATTTAAAACAAACACAAAAGGCTGTGTAAAGGGTCTGGAGGATTACATGAAATTGTTCAGCATACTGATATATTTCTAATTATGTTATGTAATAAAATCAAGTTTCCTAAGCAAACACACTAATTCAATATTTGAATTTGAAAATCTATGAATTAACAAAAGGAAAATAACTCCAAGGTGTGCCATTTTAGTACAAGAAAATACATAGTGTATGTGTTTGTGTAGCTTGGCTTAGTTTAATACAGATGTGCAAACTTAGGGGGTCATTTATCAAAGTGCTATATGGCATTTTCGCATGCAAAAGCACCATAATGTCTGGTGTGATGCAAATGAGAAGATATTGGGGCAGGAATTTTGGCCAAGTGGGCTGGGCTCACAGTTTTGTGAAGCTGTAATGAATGGCTTTAACTACACCTTTTTCATTTGCTTAAAGCAGAGTGATAGGGCAGTTTTGATGTGAGAGAGAAAGAGAGAGAGAGAGAAGAGTCATAATGCCCTCATGCTAGATAGATATTTAAATCTCTATGGGAGGCCCACCTAGTAACTCGAGGTGAGATTTAGGTATTATTGTAGGGGTTAGGGGCCACTTTGACATTCAAAGTGAGATGCACGAACAGAACAATGCTCTCTTGTGAAGATTTTATGACCTTCGGAGTGAGGAAAGTCACCCAAAGATGAGATTTGTGCAATGTTCTCTCAACCTCAATCCTGACAGAGCAAGGAGTCCCACAAGGATCATCACTTTCACCCACCCTCTTCAATATCTACCTCCTCCCTCTCTGCCATCTACTCTCAAACCTTAAGCTTACCCATTACCTCTATGCAGACGACATACAAATCCTCCTTCCGATCACAGAATCCCTTCAAAAAACCATCACGTACTGGAACGAATGCCTACAGCCCATCAAAAACCTACTCTCAAGCCTTAACTTAGTATTAAATGCTAATAAAACCGAAATGCTCATTGTCTCCCAGGATCCACGCACAATCTCTTCCAGCCTTTCTCTACCTAACACAAACAACTCGTTCTCATCTGACGTCAGAGACCTTGGAGCATGGCTAGATAATCATCTAAACCTAAAAAAGTTCGTAAACAATACTACAAAGGACTGCTTTTACAAACTGCAAGTCCTTAAAAAACTTAAACCCCTCCTTCACTTCTCCGACTTCAGGCTAGTACTGCAATCCATCATTCTTTCCAAGCTCGACTACTGCAACTCCCTGCTACTAGGTATTCCCGCCAACACTATCAAGCCATTACAGATGGTTCAGAATTCAGCGGCTAGAATTCTAACTAGCACTAACAAAAAAGACCATATCACCCCAATCCTTCGGAGCTTACATTGGCTCCCCATTAAACAAAGGATACTCTATAAGGTATTCACTATCATCCACAAAGCGACAAACAATCTAGCCCCCATCACATTAAGCTCTCAACTCCAACCGCACACTTCCTCCAGACCAATCAGAAGCGCATACAGAGGAACACTGCATGCTCCGCAAATAAAATCATCATTGAGCAAACGTGCGCTATCTTCAGCAGGCCCACACCAGTGGAACACGCTTCCCCCAGATCTTAGACTAGAACCCAGTTATCAAGAATTCAAAAAAAGACTGAAAACTTTTCTCTTCCAACAAGCTTTCCCAGACGCTTAATCTTACTATGACTGACAGACTTCCATCCCTTAACTATGGACACTGTATAAAGTACTACTTTTAAGAATCTGCAACTGGACAATTATCTGTGAGCTCAAAAATTCACTTTAAAAAAAAAAAAATTCACTTTATTTCATATATATATTAGGCATTGCCTATATTTATATTTATTGCTACGTTAAATAGTTATACTTCTTATATAAAATATTATATTTCTTTATTTATTACCAGTTAAAATATTATCACTTTATTTAGCACTATGTTAAATTGTCAACCAGTTATACTGTTCCATATGTTATACGGTTCCATGTAAAGCTCCGCTATCTGTTGAGCAGTTCTTCGTTTTATGTAAACCGGAGTGATTTGTAGTCCCTACTAGAACTTCGGTATATAAAAATTAAAAATAAATAAATAAATAAAATAACCTAGTGTGATCCAAAACTCCCTGGTGGTCCAGGGGGGTCCGGGAGCCATCTACTGCACTCACACCATCGGCTGCCGGTATTCAAAATGGCGCCGATAGCCCCTGTCACATAGTAAGGGCAAAGACTATCGGCGCCATTTTGAATACTGGCAGCAGACGACCCGCGTGCAGGAGATTGCTCCCGGACCCCCACTGGACCACCAGGGACTTTTGGAAAGTCTTGGGGGACCCTCCTGACCCCTTACTATGTCACAGGGGCTACCGGTGCCATTGGTCGACCCCTGTCGCATGGTAGGAGCACAAGATGGCGCCAGCCATCCATTGCTCCTACCATGTGACAGGGGTCGACCAATGGCACCGGTAGCCCCTGTGACATAATAAGGTCAAAGGCTTTTGGCACCATTATGAATATCGGTAGCCAATGGAGTGAGTACAGTAGATGGCTCCTGGACCCCCGCTGGACCACCTGGGAGTTTTGGCAAGACTTGGGGGGGGGGGGGGAGTTGTAGTTAATTAAATTTTAGCTGGGAAACAAATAAGAATGGAACACATGAATGGATCAGTGCCCCCCTTGCCGAATGCAATGTATCCGCCCCCCCCCCCATGAATATGAATACCAAATGTAACTTATGCGGTCTCTCTGTACATCCCTAAGAGATATAAATACCAATCTAGTGTGAGGGCATTATGGCTAGTCTCTCTCTCTTCCCCCTACTAAACATGGTCCCCCACTGGCTGTATGTAGGAAATACATCAATTCTGCCAGATCACAAAGTGTGAAAAAGATTTGCGCTAAGATAGCGCTTCGCATAGGTATTAGCGCAAATTGCGTTAAACTGCCTATTACCATAAAACATACCCCTTTTCCTCTCACATGCGATATTTAGTGCATTTTGATAAATCCAGGCCTTAGCCAGAAGGGTTGGTAAAAGGCTTGATTTTCAGGATATTCACGATTTGTGATAGTGGCAGCTCCAGGCCTCCACCATTATATTCACAATTCCATTCATTAGAGACAATATTTGGCAATTAGGGAAAGTCCACAGACAAAATGGATACCATGATTATGAACTGAGGGTTTATTTAAACTATTTACATGGTGAACCAGGAAACAAAGACAGCCTGGTCTTTTAAACTATTTGATGACCAAGGAAACAAAACTGCTGGAATCATGGACCCTTGGACTGAGACAGAGTTGGCGAAACCTGCAGAGAGGAGCCCTGCAGGGTCCCACCATCGGCAGGCAGATTCAAATGAGGCAGAAGCCCAAATGGAGCTTTTCCTATACCAGCCTACATTCTCTTTGGGTTGATCCTTTGGGTACCGGGGCCAGTAGATCTTAAGTGGGGGCCTCTGCCGATAGTTGGGAGATCCGTAGAGGTCGCTGTATACTACAAATGAATCCAGACTCAGGCTGGGGTAAGTGGCAGGCAGAGTTCAAGGATGTCCAGGAGTGAGATTGAAGTCAATACTGGGTATCTGTCCCTTGGGAAGATGGGACGGAGAGGCAGGACAGGAAGACAAGGAGCACAGCACAGGAGGCAAGGCACATTGAAGAAATGACCATGAAGACTGATGGACAAAATGAAGTCATTGGAACTTAAGAATAAGACACAGGAACCGGCGCTTTCTGTCCGGGATGGCATAGAGTCCAACAGGATAAACATCTTGCATGAGACTAAATGCACAATTGAATCTTTACGGGTAGAAATCCCTTATGTGTCGGGGAAGACTATAGTGATAGGAGTATACTACCATCCACCTGGTCAAGATGGTGAGACTGATAGTGAAATGCTAAGAGAAATTAAGGAAGCTAACCAAATTGGTAGTGCGGTAATAATGGGAGACTTCAATTACCCCAATATTGACTGGGTAAATGTATCATCAGTACATGCTAGGGATATAAAGTTCCTGGATGGAATAAATGATATTTTTATGGAGCAATTGGTCCAGGGAGCAATTTTAGATCTAATTCTCAGTGGAGGACAGGATTTGGTGAGAGAGGTAACGGTGGTGGGGCCGCTTGGCAATAGTGATCATAATATGATCAAATTTGAATTAATGACTGGAAGGGGGACAGTAAGCAAAATCCACGGCTCTCATGCTAAACTTTCAAAAGAGAAACTTTGATAAAATGAGAAAAATTGAAAGAGAAAAAACTAAAAGGAGCAGCTGCAAACGTAAAAAGTGGGCAATAGGCATGGCCATTGTTAAAAAATACCATCCTAGAAGCACAGTCCAGATGTATTCCACACATTAAAAAAGGTGGAAAGGCGGCAAAACGGTTACCGGCATGGTTAAAAGGGGAGGTGAAAGAAGCTATTTTATCCAAAAGATCTTCATTCAAAAATTGGAAGAAGGATCTAACAAAAGAAAATAGGATAATGCATAAGCGTTGGCAAGTTAAATGTAAGTCATTGATAAGACAGGCTAAGAGAGAATTTGAAAATAAGTTGGCCATAGAGGCAAAAACTCACAATAAAAACTTTTAAAAATATATCCAAAGCAGAAAGCTTGTGAGGGAGTCAGTTGGACCGTTAGATGAGTGAGGGGTTAAAGGGGCACTTAGAGAAGATAAGGCCATCACAGAAAGATTAAAGATTAGAGGGATTAGCCTAGTGGTTAGAGCAGTGGACTATGAACCAGAAGACCAGGGTTCAAGTCCTGCTGTTGGTCCTTGTGACCTTGGGCAAGTCACTTTACCCTCCATTGCCTCAGGTACAAGATGTAAGCCTCAGGTACAAGGTGTAAGCCCTCTGGGGATAAAGAAATACCTACAGTACCTGAATGTAAACTGATGTGATATCTCGATTGAGATCAAAGGTTGGTATATATAAATAAAAAAAAATTAAATTATTTCTTGGCTTCGGTGATTACTAAAGAGTATGTTGGGGAGATACTCCTTCCGGAGAAGGCTTTCATGGGTAATGATTCAGATGGACTGAAACAAATCACGGGGAACCTAGAAGATGTGGTAGGCCTGATTGATAAACTGAAGAGTAATAAATCACCAGGACTGGATGGTTACAACCCAGGGTTCTAAAGGAACTGAAAAATGAAATTTGTAACCTATCATTAAAATCATCCATTGTACCTGAAGACTGGAGGATAGCTAATGTAAACCCAATATTTAAAAAGGGCTCCGGGGCAATCTGGGAAACTACAGACCGGTTAGCCTGATTTCAGTGCCAGGAAAAATAGTGAAAAGTGTTCTAAGCATCAAAATCATAGAACATATAGAAAGACATGTTTTAATGGAACTTAGTCAGCATAGCTTTACCCAAGGCAAGTCTTGCCTCAAAAATCTGCTTCACTTTTTTGAAGGAGTTAATAAACATGTGGACCGGTAGATGTAGTGTACTTGGATTTTCAGAAGGCGTTTGATAAAGCTCCTCATGAGAGGCTTCTAGGAAAAAGTAAAAAGTCATGGGATAGGTGGCGATGTCCTTTTGTGGATTGCAAACTGGCTAAAAGACAGGAAACAGAGAGTAGGATTAAATGGACAATTTTCTCAGTGGAAGGGAGTGGGCAGTGGAGTGCCTCAGGGATCTGTTTTGGGACCCTTACTTTTCAATATATTTATAAATGATCTGGAAAGAAATACGATTGGTGAGGTAATCAAATTTGCAGATGATACAAAATTGTTCAGAGTAGTTAAATCACAAGCAGATTGTGATAAATTGCAGGAAGACATTGTGAGACTGGAAAATTGGGCATCGAATTGGCAAATGAAATTTAATGTGGATAGGTGCAAGGTGATGCATATAGGGAAAAATAACACATGCTATAGTTACACAATGTTAGGTTCCATATTAGGTGCTACCACCCAAGAAAGAGATCTAGGCATCATAATGGATAACACACATTGAAATTGTCGGTTCAGTGTGCTGCGGCAGTCAAAAAAGCAAATAGAATGTTGGGAATTATTAGGAAGGGAATGGTGAATAAAACGGAAAGTGTCATAATGCCTCTGTATCGCTCCATGGTGAGACCCCACCTTGAATACTGTGTACAATTCTGGTTGCCGCATCTCAAAAAAGATATAATAGTGATGGAGATGGTACAGAGAAGGGCGACGAAAATGATAAGGGGAATTGAACAGCTCCCCTATGAGGAAAGACTAAAGAGGTTAGGACTTTTCAGCTTGGAGAAGAGATGGCTGAAGGGAGATATAATAGAGGTGTTTAAAATCATGAGAAGTCTAGAATGGGTAGATGTGAATCGGTTATTTAGTCTTTCAGATAATAGAAAGACTAGGGGGCACTCCATGAAGTTAGCATGTGGCACATTTTAAACTAATCAGAGAAAGTTCTTCTTCACTCAACGCACAATTAAACTCTGGTATTTGTTGCCAGAGGACGTGGTTAGTTCAGTTAGTATAGCTGTGTTTAAAAAAGGATTGGATAAGTTCTTGGAGGAGAAGTCCATTTCTTGCTATTAATTAAGTTGACTTAGAAAATAGCCACTGCTATTACTAGCAACAGTAACATGAAATAGACTTAGTTTTTGGGTACTTGCCAGGTTCCTATGGCCTGGATTGGCCACGGTTGGAAACTGGATGCTGAGCTTGATGGACCCTTGGTCTGACCCAGTATGGCATATTCTTATGTTCTTAACTAAAGAACAAGACACAAAAACGTTTGAACCAAAGACAGAGAACACTGACAATGTGTACTACTCGCACGTATGAGGATCTTGTTGCTGAGGCACTGAAGGAGCCACTGGAGGGGCCTTTTATAGGCTTGAAGAATGTCATCATCAAAGGGCTCATCCAGGTATTTCCCACTGCAGGACTTTTAAATATAATGCTGTGGGGTGCACGTGTACCCTAGGAGAAAGCAAGGCCAAGCGGAGTAAGGTGGCATCTTGCAATGTGAGTTGTTGGCAGTATCCTGCCATGTTGAGATGAGGCATCCTGCCACGCTGGAAGGAAAGGCTGCCTGGAAGCATTGGGATGCCTTGCAGGGGACACGGCCCATGGGGTAAGTGGAGTGCTTCACAGGAGGAGCCCACAAATCACAAAATGCAACAGTACCCTCCCCTTAAACCCCTCCCTGAGACTCAGGCTCATGTAAATTGAACTCATTCAATAGGTTACGATGCAATATATTGGATACTGGTTCCCAAGAGTTCTCCTTTGGGCCATTGTTCTTTTGTAACAGAAGGTAATCAAGCTTTTTTCCCCTACTGCTTGAGTCCAAGACTTCTCCAACCTCATATATTGCATCCAGTAGTTAGAATGGCACGCTAGTGGGCAATGAGTTGAGCAGCAGTACATGTAATAATTTATGTATCAGTGTAGCTGGCAGTTTTAATTGATATGTAATGGTACCCAGTTATCGAAGTATAGAGAATGGTCCAATGTAGCACGGGGCCAGGTGCATGCACGGGACCTGCAGGTGCATTTGCCATATGCTCACAAATCTGGAATTGAGGGGCTGGTCTCAGCAGCTTTCTGGTTTAGGTGGTCAGTTCATGCAGGTAGTTCTTGCAACTCTGGTGAGGGCACTGTCATAGGTAGTGGCAGAGGAGATAATGGCTGTTTTCCATAGACCAGTTGGAAGGGGGAGGACCATGTGGCTGTGCTAATGTGGGTACTGTGAGCAAACTCAGCCCAGGACAAGAGGGTGGCCAGTTGTCCTGGTGCTCATTGACATAGGAACGGAAGAAGATCTTGAGTGTCTGGAAGGTTAGCTTTACTTGCCCATTTCTTTGGGGGTGGAAGGTGGTAGTGAAACTGAGCATAATGCCAAATTTCCTACAGACAGAGTGCCATTATTTTACAGTAAATTGTACTTCTCGGTCTGACAATATGTGCTTTGGCAGACCATGCAGATGAAAGACATGAATAGTAAACAGGTGTGTCAACTCTGGTGCAGAGGGAAGGACCAATAGAGGAATGAAGTGTGCCATCTTAGAGAAATGATCAGTGATCACTCAGATCACTGTGGTGCCATCTGAGAGATGAAGATCTACAATGAAATCTATGGATAGATGGGTCCAGGGTTCCCTGGGGTCTGGCAATAACTAAGTTCCCCCAGGGTCGACCATAAAGTGTTTTCTGCTGTGCACAGTAGTGCACAAATCAACATAGGCCTTGACATCTTGCTACATTTGGGGATACCAATACTATCATTGAAGAAATTCAAGGGTTCAAGCTCGTCCAGGGTGACCTGCGACATGAAAGTCATGGGCCGATTTTAAACATTTTTTCATATATTCAGGAAGGCAATACTACTTTCTCTGGAGGTACCCAGAAGTATTTTAGTGAGTCAATGATATGCCTGGGAGGTTCTGGGGTATCTTCAGTCTGGAAAGAGCATCTCTCCATTGTTTCTTGAGCACAAGGTAGTAATGCAGCTCAAAGTTGAAGCGAGCAAAGACCAGCAAGACTGCCTTACATTCAGTAGTTAAGCCTGGTGAAGGTTTGAGGTTTTTGTGATCTGTACATATTGTGAGATGGTGTTGGCCTTCTTCAAGCAGATGACACCACTCTTTGAGGTTAATTTTACAGCTAAGAGCTCTCAATCTTCAATGCCATAGTTATGCTCAGCAGGTGAGAACTTCTTTGAAAAGAAAGGAAAGGGGCACAGTACTCCTTCTGGTGAGTGTGGCTTAAAATCACTCCTACCCTCAGTATGGAGGCATCAGCCTCCAAAACAAAAGGGCCATGAGTGGTCTTGATGGCACAGACAGGATCCTTCAAAAAAGGCGTCCATTTTTTGGAATGCCTCTGACTTCAAGGGACCAGTCCTTGGTGTTGGCACCCTTACAGATAAGAACCATAAGAGGGGCTGCCATGGATGAGTAGTGTGGATAAATTGACAATAATAGTTGGGAAATCCCAAGAACTTCTGCAGTGCTTGAAGCCCTAGTGGACGGGGGCAGTCTCTAATGGCCTTTATCAGGATCGATGTGGAGTTCTTCTTACTCAGATGAGCACTTTTCCAGCTTGGCAAAAAAGTTACTTCTGCAGGCATTGCAAAACCATTCACACATCTCGATGATGGGTGCTGAGGTCTTGAAAGAACAACAAGATGACATTTATATACATGATTACACAAAAGTGTAGAGCAGGTCCCAAAAACTTTCATTGACCTTCTTTTGGAAAACAAATGTTACAAAGCAAAAAGGGCATCACTTGATGCTTGTAGTATCTGTTGTGCATGTTAAAAGCTGTTTTCCACTCAAACGGGCTTTATCTGGCCGAGGTTATATGCCCCTCTGAAGTCCAGCTTGGTGAAGACCTTCACACTCTGAAGATGATTGAAAAGTTGTGAAATTAATGGCAAAGGCTAATGGTCCTTTTTCATGATAGCATTCAATCCCTGGTAATCAATGCATGGTCTAAGAGTCATCCTTTTTTGCCATGAAGAAAAATCCAGCTCCAGCCAGAGAGGAAGAAGGATGGATGAAGCCACATTCCAAGCTCTCCCAGATATACTCAGGAAGTGACAAGGGATAGACTCTTCCTCATGGATTCTTGGCATCTGCCAAGGTTTCAGCCTTTTTCTTTGAAAAGACATCTTTGAAGTCTGCATACTGAGGGAGAAGCCCTAACAGGGTTGTGGCAATGGTTAGATGGCACGGAGGTTCTGCATGCTCCAGACAAGAAGCCTTACAGTTTTGATCCCACTTGGTGAGTTGTAAGCTGGCCCAATCAAATTGAGATCAGTGATGCTGGAGCTAGGGTTATCCCAGGACAATGGGGTGGATGGCCTGGGGAATGATGTATAGGCTGAGTTTTCCTGGGGATGCAGACCTGTGCAGAAGGTCATGGGCTTGGTAGTCAAGGAGCTATGACCAAGAAGTGGGTCTCCATGGATGGGGGATATTATTAGGGGAGAAGCTCTGTGGACTATAGGAATGAGGAGCTGATCCACTAATTGTTTCATGATAAAAGTTCCACCGGAATTTGAGTCCACAAATGCCTGTGTAGAGAAGCTGATGTCACAAATAGTAATAGTTGCGGAGCTGGGATAGTAAGGCCTAGAGTCACCTTCCCACAGGACCCTAGGTGCTAGGGTTTCCTGATTTCAGGGGGCATTGTGCCAACAGGTGTCCCGAGCCAGCACAATATAAACAAAAGCTCTGCTGTTTCTGATAGAGTCTCTCCTTGGTTGCCAGACAGCTGTGACCCATCTGAATGGGTTCATCAGGAGAGGTAGAGATCAAAGGAGCAGAAATCTGCGGCGAGAGGGGCTGCTGGATCTGCAGAAACAGGGTGATGCTCCTTCGGGGAGGCCAAGTCTCTCATGCCTTCTGCTGGAGTTGACAGGTCAATCTTCCCTGTAACTGCAATGAATCCTTCGAAGAAGATTGGGAGGTCCCGAGCAGTGAGTTTCTTTAATTCTTGAGAAGAGACCCTCAAGAATGATTGCCTTACTGCCATCTTCTTGCCAGTTGAAATTTGTTGCCAAGGTTCTAAACTCTGCCAGAATGCAGGAGCCTTGGTGGAGGTGTAACAGGTAAGAACATGGTAGCCATGTGACCAGGCTCTTCAAAGACCATTTAGAATGCATTGAATTGCCAGACATTATGCAGAAAAGGGTCTGAATGCTTCCATTGGGGAGAGGCCTATTCAAGTGCCATCCCATCCAATAGGGAGAGGATGGAAGTTGTTTTTGTGAGGTCATCCTGAGAAAATGGTTCTTGTAAGGAGAAAATCATCTGGCACTGAGCATCCATAGGCCTGAAGAATTATGTCAACAAAAGGCATTGCTTGGGGACTCCAGCATATCGGGGCAGAGCCGGTAGCTGGGGAAGAAGATGACTGGGGACCACTGGTGGTGGTATCATGGAACCATACAGTTGTGAAGCCGTTGCAGTGCTGAGAGCGTCCATTAAGGTGGCCAATATTTCTAGGAACTTTTGTTGGTCCTGCAGCTTATGGTCAAGACCTGGAATGGCCTGCAGGTAAGTCAAGTCTGCTGGGTCCATGGCCTTGACAATCTGCTGGAATCACGGACTCTTGGACAGAGGTGCAGTTGGAAAAAACTACAGATCCCCACCATCAGTAGGCAGAGTTGGACGAGGCAGAGGCCCAACTGGATCTTCGCCTATACAAGCCCATGTTCCCCTTGGTTTGAGGCCTTTGGGTGCCGGGGCTGGCAGGTCTTAGGTAGGAGCCTCTGCCAATGGTCGGGAGATATGTAGAGATCATTGGATAGTGCAGGCAAATCTGGATGCAGGTGGCATTTAAGGATGTCCAGGAGTCAGGCAGTGGTTAGTGGTAGGTGGCATTCAAGGAAGTCCAGGCCATGGTCAGTACTGGGTATCCGCCCATAGGGAAGGCGGGATGGAGAGGCAGGACAGGAAGGCAAGAAGCAGCATAGGAATTAAGACACACAAGAGATCTGAAAAACTGAAGAGATGACCATGGAGAATGATGGACAAAATGAAGACATCGGAACTGAAGAACAAAAAACTGGAATGCTGGAACTGAAGATGGGGAACACTGACAATAAGCACGACTTGCAAGTAGGAGGACCTGCTGCTGAAGCACTGGAGAACTGTCCATAGGCCTGAAGAATGATGTCAACAAAAGGTATCTCCAGGTCTTTCCCACCATGGGTCCTTTAAATCTAATGCTGTTGGGCACACACGTACCCTAGGAGAAGCAGGGCCAAGTGGAGCTGGCTACATCTTGCCACATGAGGTGGCATCCTACTGTGTTGAGGCAAGGTATCCCACTGTGGTGGAGGGAGAGGCAGCCTAGAAGTATCAGGAAATCTTGTAGGGTACACGGCCTGTGGGGATAAGTGCGGCGGTTTGCAGGAGGAGTCCACAAACTGCCAGACACAAAAACCCATAGCATCAGGAAGAATTTGCATAAAGCACTGTTCTTTTTTAAGTAGTCAGTCTTGCGTTTTCTCCTTACCTGATTCCTGATCACGGTATTCTGCTACATTTATAGTAGTTGCACACAAAACCAAGGATTCCCTCTTTAGAAGCAGCAATCATATTACACTGCCAGTGCTCCTGCTTATAACCTTCCCCCCTCCTCTTTGCCTTCTATTTCTCTAAAACAAGATTAAAAAAAAAAGTTGCTGTCCTTCAGGGTAATGGTCCTGGATTAGGAGGAACCACAAGTTGGTTTGTTTTTTTGGGTTTTTTTTTTTTTTTAAAGATGAGAGATTCAAAACTGTTTTTAACTTTCTGTGGATATGTACAGGCAGCCTGGGTACCACCAGATGTGTCAACCGTGGAATTGAACAGTGCAGCACACCCGGTGGGGCAGTGTCAGGAGCAGGGAGAGGCCCATGCTGCCACCAGTGGACCAGATCCCACTAGCAGCCCATGCTGCCACCGGTGGACCAGATCCCACTAGCGGAATTGGGTCCACTGGTGGCCCATGGTGCCACCAGTGGACCCAATTCCACTAGCGGCAGAAGAAGCAAGAGACCCATGGTGTCACTGGTGGGCCCGATCCCACTGGCAGTGGAAGAAGCAGGAGGCTACAGCAGAAGAAGCAGCTCATCCAGCAGTTCCTCCTCATGTCCTGGTCCTGCAGTATTCAACAGTCGCTGTGCTAGCACTTCCTGTATTCTCTTCTCATGATGCATGAGATGAGAATACAGGAAGTGCTAGCACTGTGAGTGTTGAATTACAGCAGTACCAGCACTTGGAGTGGATCTGCAAAATGGCTGCTCTCCACAAAGAAGAAAGTACAGGATGGCAGAGGCAATGGAGGAGGAATGACCCATGGACCCCGACTGTGTGTGTGTGTGTGTTGGGAGGGGGGGGGGGGTGGGAGAAGGGAAACCTGCATGGTATTGCTGTGTGCACGCGCACACATGCATGCATGGGAGCCTTCCTGGGTATAAATGGGAGCGTGTGTGACAGAGACTGGGGGCTGCAAGTGGATTCCATTCTGCCGCAGCTGAAATGAAGATGAGGGTCTGGGGATGCTGGCAGATCCCAACCAAAGAAGAGCTGAAGACACCTGCGGGTTTGTCTGAGAGGAAGCGTATGTGTGCATGAGCTTGTGTCTGTGTGTATGTAAGAAAGGAGAAAGTTTGTGCATCCTACTCTCACTAATCCAAGATAATCACAGGGTGACTGGAAGTCAAAGGTTCCTAGGTATGGAGAATGTGAATTTTTTAAAATCCTTTTTAGTTTTATTTTTTAGGTGTTATTTGATGTGTCTATTTTGAAATATTTTATTGGTGTTTGGGACATTTAAAAAAACTTGTATGAGTTTTTAATTATTTCACTTTTATTCATCAGCTTTTTTTGAAATAATATTATTAGTATGTTTTAGTATTATGCTTATGTATTTATTTATTGATTTTGTTTGATGTTCGAGGAATGGTGATGTTTCTGTTTCTTCATTATAAAACTACTTATGTAGGCTGGCTTCTTAAGGTTTCCAGTTCAGTTTTTGTCTGTGTGTTTGTATTTCTACTTTATGGTTTCTCTATTCTGTATTTGGTGAGGGTCTGTTTATGTTCTGCATGTGTGACTGAGGTGAGGCATTTTCCTATTAGGAAGTATATTGGTTATATGTAAGGGCCCCGCCCAAAAGTTAACCTTGTTCCGCTGTTATATGTAAGGGCTCTGCCCAAATGTTTTTGTTTTTTTTGTAAACCGATGCGATGTGTCAACGGATGTCGGTATAAAAGAGACCTTAAATAAATAAATAAATAAATATTAGTGTAGTCAGGCTTTCAGGAGGTCAAGCCCACGCCCAACATCACAATAGGCCTAATCTCATATGGGTTCCAAGTGTCTGTTTTGCAGGGGAATTCTGGTTTGGCATCACAGCAGTGCATACAAATATATTTTAAGTGATATTTTTACCTCAGAATACTGTACTTTGATATTTTTCATGTAATATATAAATGCACAACTCTTAAATGTGTTTGTGGAATGGGGTGAGAGCATTGTGCGAGGATATAAGGTTCTCCTAGGGCACCTAATACCCTTGCACCAGCCATGGGTTCAAGAGGGGTGGTGTCAGTCTTTAAAGTGTTTGTATTACTGAAAGGAGCTGGACTTTTGTTTGGTGGGCTGAGAATGAATGAACAGGGTGAGGGGGGGGGGGTGACAATAATTATTTGCACAGGGCAGCAAAAAAGCTAGCACCGTCCTTGTATATGGGTAGACCCTAAAGTTACTCTAATACAAGCTTGAAGGCCTCTACTATAGAATATTCATAAAATATATTTGCATCTATTTTGTCTAAGTAGTGTAACCAACTCTCTGCAGGATTGTCCTGGAATTAAATATTAACCTTCAAGCAACATTGGAAAATACTTATAGGGAATTCTCAATGGTGAATCAGATTTCTCTTGTTATTAATTTCATATATTCCAGGAAACTGTAGTCCAGTCACTGTAATATTAAGGCTTACAGGGAAAGAAAACATGAGCAAAGACAAGTACAGGAAGCCCACATTTCATAAGGTAAATATAATCACATTTATTCAAATTTTTGGTCTAATGAATTCATTTTCGACGTAGGAGGCTAGGGCCTATGCTGGCTTCCAATTGACTTGCTGCATACTTCAGTTTTTTTAAAGTAAAAAAAAGAAAAAAAAAACATACCACACGCTCACACAGGACATGGAAACAATCAAAATGAAAGCTCTGCAGTCTAATTACTTTTAAAAAGAAAACATTATTTCAACAGCAAACCCTCCAAGACAAGTTATAAACAAAAGAACAATGACAAAACAATTCGCTATCACAGGGTTAAAGAATTTTGATCGCTAAGGTTTGGAGCCAGGGGTCAAAGCCCTCTCTGCTTCTGATTTCAGCACATCTACATTTGCTTTAGAAGTTCCTACTTTCAGACAGAACCTATGATTGGTCCCAACTGAATCTTCATTAGTCCCTGTCTTGATTCTCTCAGGTAGGTAGAAATTGTGGCCCACCCATTATCTAGAACTCTGCCCCTGGAATCCTATCTCCTTATAGTCTTCAAAGAATAGAGCTCAATTTTATCTGACTTCTTCTCTGCCTCTTCTGTGAGCTCAGTGATTTTCTGCTTCACTATTAATGAATTTCTATGCCTCATAGAATAATTGTCTTTTTTAGGGAATGTTTTAAAGAAATGGATGCAATTAACTACTGCCTACACACCATTTAGACATAAGCTAAAAAGTAAAATAAACCACATAAGCCTTTTGAAAAGAAGTTTCACAAAGAGGTCCATATTCAGCCGCTATATAGCTGAGCTAGTTAGCTAGATAAATCTTTTAGGATAAATTAGCCTGGATATTCTGCTGAATATACCCAGCTTTCTAAAAAACAGCTATCCGGCTAACTTTAAGACAGGTCTGGGCCTGACAAGTTATCCTGCTAATTCTGAATATAGGAGTTAACTAGATAATGTATCCAGTTAACTTGACTCCTCCCCATTATGCACATGTTCTGCCTAGTGCCTACAACTTAACTAATTATCCAGCTAAATAATTAATTTGCTAGCTAGCTAAGTGGTGGCTACTGATCCTAGACAGATATTCAGCTGCTACCACTTAGTCGAATAAGTCAAAATTTATCCAGCTAAGTGGCACTGAAAATCTACCTCAGAAATTCTAGTGATTTTTTAGTGTAATGTACTATAATAAGCAGGAAGAATAACTTTAAAAGAACCACATGCAAACCCATATTCATATGGGCTCATGTGCCTATGATGTGTACATTTTATGAAATGCATGTGCTAGTGCATACATAATATAAAATACAGGTAACTTTTATATGCATATTGCACTTGTATTTTGTGTGCACATTTGCTTGTGGTTTTTTCATATGCACACAAACTTGTATATGGATTGTACGCAAGCATACTTGTATGACATACAACTTCCAGTTTTTCTAGGGTAGGCTCTTTCCATGATGCCAGGTTTCATCACCAGGGAGATTGCCTGCCTGGCATATCTGGTAGTTGCTAATGAGTGGGAACTCTTCCTGATCCCTGCTTTGAGGTGGAACCTTTGTGTATATAAGTAGACATGGAAAGGCCTGCAAAGATCTTTCAACCATACACCCATGTGAGGTATGTAGAATATGGATAGTAGGGATGGGGGCTACTTAGGTTAAGCCTGAAGGGTCACCATTTAAAGCACAGTAGATTCAAAATATATCACTTGACAGCATACATTTTAGGTGGGAGCTAGCTTTCCTTATATATGTCACATCAAAATGCCTTCACATCCTGTTTCTCTACTTTATAATGCAATGTGTTACCTAGGTAATATAATGCAAGAGTGAAATCGTAGGCAAGGATAATAAGGGATGACTTAATATAATAGTCACAAGTATAGTAAAGGTGCAATTATGAGCTAAGACTTTCCTCTGGGACATTTAATAGATTTAATGGTGGCACCCATTAGCAGAGTAAACCAATGTCTTTCTTTCAGAAGGGAGAGATTTGGTCATTATTAGGCAGCTCCTGTTTCTCCCTAAAGCTCTATGCTTTCTGCTGTACCAGAGTTATCCCTTTTAATTAGTTATTACCAGAAAGAGATATTTCCATTGGTTTGACTGCCCCATTTGCTCCTTCATGAAAAACAGTACCAGGGCAGGTTCATGAAGTATCCCTGTTCTGGGGGACTTTGGGTCCTGGTGACAGAGCACCACTTCCAGGTGCATTAAGGGAGTACAAAGACTCATGCAACTCCCTCTAGACATCAGTGAAAAACAGACATAAAAGTATGGAAGTCACAGTAACAGCTACATTGCACACTAAACACAGTATAGATTGAGGACCTGAAGAAGGAGGCCTGGGAACTATGCCAGAAATAGAAGAGGTGACTGGATCAGCTGCAGGCCAGACAGGATGGGGCAGGAGGTAAGTTCATGATATGCCGGTGCGTGCATGTTATAAAATCCACGCATCCATGTGCACGCGACGGGAACTGCCCACACATGGACACACGCACGCACATTTTAAAATCTACCCCTAAAAGTATATTTCTAAACAATTGCAAATAAGAAAATATATTTTCCATATACATGAATATATCAACTATCATTAGATAAGCAGGGATATAAAAGCTTTAACAAATTTTCAGAACACTAAAAGACAATATGGAATGGATTTTAAATATTTGCAAAGCAGAATTATGATGATATACCTTCACATAAGAACATGCCATACTGGGTCAGACCAAGGGTCCATCAAGCCCAGCATCCTGTTTCCAACAGTGGCCAATCCAGGCCATAAGAACCTGGCAAGTACCCCAAAACTAAGTCTATTCCATGTTACCATTGCTAGCAGTGGCTTTTTTCACATTCCCTCTTTCTTGTTCTGAGGAAGAACTTGAAAATAAACCACACACTCTGGTTCATATATAATCTCTCTATGCAAGGTCATTGGATAGTCTAAGCATTTTATACTTCAGTGTTTAATATAAGACTGAACATGTGTTCTTGTAGTGAATACTATAAGTTTTGTTTGCACTGGAAAGACAACATTAAAGACTGTTCTTTTTAATCAATTATCATCCTATACTATAGAAATATACATCATATAGTATAATATAACATGTTGCAGTATTCATAAACCTCTCTCCTTTGAAACACGTATAGGCAAAATCAACAAAACCCCTCTACAAAGTCTTCATCCAATTGCTCAAAAATAACTCCCTCCTCAATTCAGAAACCAGGAACATTATAAGAAAAATATTTTATTTTCTTATAAAGGCAATGTAACAAATTAAGCTATACATGTAGCACTATAAAATACCTACCACACATTCCTGAGGGAAAGGGAAAAGTAAGCATTCTAGCTTTTAGACCATTTTACTTATTGTATTATTCATTTTTCTTCCTAAGCCTAAACAAAACAGATAATAAACAATTTCACTTATTCTTAAGCATAGCTACTATTAGACAGATGAGTATATTTTGAATTAACTCCCAACCAAATGCATTTAGCAATCTCAATTCAGTGGCATGCACAGAGCAAGTCAAACATCTTATATAAATAAAGGACAGAAAAAATCTCTCTATTCATGTCTTATTACATTTCTATAGCACAAAACAGAAAATGGGATTGTAAATAGTATTCAAAATAAAAACAGATAGTAGAAACAATCTTTCCATATGTTTTTTTTTCTAAAATAATTTTATAGTTTAGTATTTAAAATAAAATTGGATGTTGATTCATTCATAGACAATATGTCGTCTCTCAGCCTTGGAAAAGATAAGAACCATAAAAAATTATTTAATATACATATGTCATCACAGCTGCAGTTCTGGACAATACAAATCAAACAGTAAGCTTTCTTTGGCAGAAGATTAGTTTATAAGATAGCTGCATAAAATTATTAAAATAATCTAAGTCTTAATAGCTAATGAAAGCTACATATACTAAAACAAGAATTTTAATTTTTCTTCCTGTTAAATCATACTCACATACTCAGTTATACTTCTCAAGAATTTTGAATGACACACATTAATATTCTTATAATTCCAGTCATAATTCCAAGCATATCTATTCCCATAACCACAAAATGCCAATGTCCTTCATACCTTGCACATGTTTACATTTTTACAGATCTCACTTTCTCTCTCATACACACACACACCCCTCACAATCAAAATATCACAAATACTATTTCTTATGGAAGAAGTATCTGGATTTATTGAAGTCTAGACATATGTGTTATTACAATTTAGGGTAAAGGGATCCAAATATTTTCTTTTACACACTAATCAGTTTTATTTGTACAACAACATTTTCCTATAATCTTAAGGGTAAATCTGTTTTTTATTTTAGAAACAGCAACAACCAACAAAGAAGGGCACATGATACATATTACACTCTTTTATATATCATATGATCGTAAGCTTCTAAGCGCATACTTTCCTCCCTCAGGACACCTACAACCCTCCCTTTTCCCTTACCCTCCCCCCTCCCACCAAAGGGGGATCTAGTAACATCAACCAATACAGCACTGAGCCGAGAACAATCATGTCTTATCACCATGAAGACTGTGGATCAGACATCGATATGGTTAAGAAAAAGACTTTGAGTCTTGTGGCAAGGTTTGAATAAACGGAAACCAGACTGCGTGAAGTGCTCTCCTGGTCCGAATCGGTAAATGGGATCTAGTCCTTGTTGCTCATGTAATTTCTTATAGTTAAGACTACAAGCAAGCTGCAATTAAGGAGCAGACCTTAAACCCTATCAACTTACATTTTGTTTTGTTTTATTCTGGACTCTGGAGCAAAAGTAACCTGTGCGCACTGACCGGCTGCCGGCGCGCGCTTCCCCAGGACAGCATCCCGGCCTGCCCCCTGCCCGCCCTTTCGAAGAGGCCCCACACTTGTGAATGTACCAGGGTTTATGTGCGTGGCCGGCCCCATTTTAAAGTGCATGCGACATGCGCAAAGCCCAGTTTTTACATGTGCGGGCCTTTTAAAATCCGGCCTTAAGTTCCTTCCCCACGAACTTCATACCTGGAGAAAAATATATAAAAAGCTGGCTATCTGGTGCACCACAGCAACTAACACAAATTCAGAGGACTTCATACCTCCCATAGAATACACTGGAACATCACAGACTCTGGCATCTGCATCTAAATAACCAACACACCACCTCTTAGACAGTCCCAAAGCCCTCAAAGGGCAACGGGACTGACAAAAAAAGAAGAAGGAGGAGATAAAGGAAAGGAGTCATTCAGAGGGAGAAAAAAAATAAAATAAACCACCAGCAAAATAAATTAAGCTTCATGGCATTGGCAAGTTGCTCTGCTCATTTCAGACAAGGCCTAATTTATTTTTAATTTCTTATAAAATTATATGATCAATCAATGCATTATTCCTTGATCACAACCTTCCTTTCATCACATCCTTACATTTATTACCATACAATTGGTCCAATCAAGGACCTAATCAAAAATATACACCTAATCACCTATTGTCCCATATACCTATATCCTAGTGATGAAGCAGCTCCCCTTTTTCTCCATTCTAGATTTCATGAGCCTTATTATGCTGGGGTATCTGTTGCAATACTGATGCAAATCCTCAATGTTTTTCATTATAAAAAAAAGCAAAAAATAACCTCTAACTTTATGGATTTTTTCCTAACCCACGTGAATCTCTCACTCCCTGTTTGGTCTCATTAGATTTCTTTGTTATCATTCAAGAGGCTCCCGTAGTCATGAGATTTCATTATTTTATTTTTGAAAACTTCTAAAACCCCTACTCCTAAGAAAAGGACTTAAAATGGTTCAGTTAGTCATAAGGGAAAGGAGCAGGACTTCAAATGGTTCTCTAAGAAGCTTTTAACTAAACACTATGGTGCACCATTTCACAATCAAAATCATATAATGCCCTTAGGTCTTACACACTTAAATCACATCAAATTTATTTTTTAGTTCAAGCCACAAAATCATAACTATTATGAAGGGCCTGCTGATCTATAGCCAACCCCTCTTTATCTAGAAAACAAAATAAATTATAAAAACCTCATAAAAAGAAGATACTTAATCAACACTTATCTAGAGAAATGACTCCAATTTTGGAATTGATTCCATCTTAAGAAAAATTTAAAAAACAAACCGTTTTCCCTCTATCCTACTTCATAATACTAATAGACAAGTCATTAAAGGCAGTATATGTATCTACTTTTATTTAATGTAATATTACATAAGTACACTCAGGGGCAGATTTTAAAACTTGTGCATGGCACAGATTTGTTTGCGCGAACAAACCTGTGCATGGCATAGATTTTATAACATGCGCGCGCAGCCGTGCGCATGTTATAAAATCCAGGGTCGGCGCGTACAAGGGGGTGCACAATTGTGCAACTTGTGCACGCCGATCCGCGCAGCCTGCCTCCGTTCCCCCTGAGACCGCTCCAAAATCGGAGCAGCCTCAGAGGGAACTTTCCTTCTGCCCCCCCCCCCCCCCCCGCACCTTCCCCTCCCTAACCCGGCTCCCAGCCCTACCTAGAACCCTCCTTACCTTTGTTGAAGAAGTTACACCGGCCGATGGCCGGCCTGCGATCCCAGGCACAGCGGCAAATGGCCGCTGTGCCTGGAGGCTCGGGCCACGCCCTGCCCTTTTTTGCAAGTCCCGGGACATACACGCGTCCCGGGGCTCGTGCGCGCTGCCGAGCCTATGCAAGATAGGCTCGGCGCGTGCAGGGGGAGGCAGGGGTAGGTTTTTGGGGGTTGCGCGCGTATCTTACGCGTGCAACCCTTTGAAAATCGACCTCTCAGGGTACTCCTAAAACTCAATACATACAATTAAGCTTATTATATTCTTCATTGTGTTACAAAATCATGGTTAAGAAAAAAAATTCAGATTAACCAAATACCATTTCACATCTTACATTTTGTTTCATCATTACATTTTTAGATGTCTCAGATCCATGACTAATTAACAGATCAGCATGACCCAGGTCCTAAATGCAATTACCCAGGAGTGCAGCATACTTACCACAAGCAAGGATGACTCATCATTATATCTGTTTTCTACCAAACAATTAATTATTCAACTTTGGCATAGTGTTATTATGCAATATCTAAGGATTGCTTAAACTTCAGTATTTTCCCTTATTATGTTTTGCCTAGTGCAGGGATCAAATTTAGCAACAAACATATCTCTTTTATTCTTATTAAAGTCTAAAAATAGTGTTTTGAGCAAGAATACATTATGAACTTTATATGTTGAATTGAACAGAGAGATACAATAAAACCTTTTGGCTTCATCATATTCATGAAGCAATTAAAGTCATTTTGAAAAGGTAATCGCCACCACTGACTCTCACAACCCAGTAGGTTCCAGTATGCCCCAGCCTATCCCATATACAATAACTCCACCCTCCTTTTTGACCCTGTCTATTCCAGGTATCCTTCCTCACACTCCTCCCCCCCCCCCCCAGTATGACCCAGGTGTGTCCCAATTTTGCTCCAATAGGTTCCAGACTGTCCCTGGTCTACTTCCTCCCACCTCCTAACCTGCTCCTGGGTCCACCCACCTGGAGATGGCAAACTTCCAAACACAGAGTCAAAAATCAAAATGAAAGTTTGTGCTTGTGTATATGCGCGCAAGTGAGCAGTAATAAATACATACCCTTATGTCAGAAAATATTTCCACGTATTGCACTTTTAAAATTATTCATGACGCTTGCATGTGCAAACCTCACTCCGACATACTCCTAACATGCCCCTTGCATGTGCAAACCTCACTCCGACATACTCCTAACATGCCCCTTTTTCCACATGAAGAACCCTATACACCCATTTGTAGCTCCTTTTTAAAATATGCATTACTCACGATCGGGCCACATACACGAGAATATGGCCTTTTTTCTATGCGCAAGTCTTTGAAAATTTACTTTTGACGTGATTTGTCTTGTTTAGTGCAATCACTGTACAAGACAAAATTGCATGGTAGATATTAAATACAAATTTGTATTTAAAATTAATTTTATAAGTCCTTCTGGAACTTACCTCCATTTACAGTAACAAAACTTCTATTGCTTTCCTTCTTAGAAGGAAAGCAATGTGGAAAATAATGGTTTACCAAATGCATGAGCTCTTCAAGAGAGTGCACTTAAGTAAAAAGAATCTGCATGTATATCCCCTAATTTTTATAGGGGGGTGTAATGTGGGGTGGATATTGGATAACCAAGACGGAATTTGAGTTTTTGAAGGTGGACTTCCTAATTGTTCCAGTTCTGTATACACAACCTAAAATACATAAAAACTTTAGTGAATCTGACTAGCCACTCCAGTAAATTTGCTAAGGGGACTTTAGTCAAAACTTGTTGATGGATTCCTTAGATCATTTGTATCGTTTTTACCCTCTTATGTATGTGTGACTCAATCAACATCATTACAAGACCAGAAGCCTATTCTGGTCACTTTAATGGCATAGAGCTGGTCATCATAAACATGGTGGCACTGTATGAATATTCAGCTACACAGAGCAGCTGCCACTTAGCCAAATAGCCCCTAGATTCAAAGAAAGTGTTAATGACACAGTGATAACAAAAAGGGGTGTGTTTATGGACATTTTTGAATTACTGCACTATACAGTAACTTTCAGCTTTGCATTGGTAGTATTGAGTGGTATGGTAAACAGCGCACCTGCAATAATCCCTATTTTTCACATTGAGAGAGAGAGAGATAGAGACTGAGACTATCTACAAGGCCCTCATAGTAGTTAAGTATTTATATCTCTATAAGAGGGACTTCTAATAGGTTGAGGTGAGGAGTTGGTGATGGTTTAGGGTTTAGGGGTCCATTTTGCATGTAGAGTGAGATGTACGAACAGCACAGTACACCTTGGTAAAGATTTGATGTCATTTGGAGTAAGAAAAGTCTCACAAAGATGACATTTTGAGACTTTCCTCACTCCAAATGACATCAAATCTTCACCAAGGTATACTGTGCTGTTCATACATCTCACTCTACATGCGAAACTGGCCCCAAAACCATCACCACCACCTCACCCTATTAGTTGGCCCTCCTACAGAGATATAAATAGGTGCATACAGTGAGGCCCTCCCCAGAGGCTCTCTCTACTCCACCCTCCCATTTCCCCCTCCCCAAGCCCAGAAATGGCCAAAATGCAATTCCAAAAATTTATCGCAAAGTATGTTATGACCATTTCTGAAATATTGCACAGCTTAACACCAGGAAAAAAGGTGTAGTTATTTCCAGCATTAAAACCATGTGATAGAATGCATTATGCTATTACATGGTGTAATATTGCCCCTCATTTAACTAAATCCTGTCCAAATTCCTCCCTGGTCCTGCCTCCCCAAAATATGCGTTCGCACCGATCATTACAATTCTTTTCGCATGCGTTATGGCATTAATGCGTTATCGTATTTTGATGAATAACCCGGTTAGTGTTTATCCAGCTAAACAATTAGCTGGATAAGTGAGGGGTGGAATGGAGGTATTCTTGGGTGAAGCTATTTATCCGATTAACTTAGCTGGATAAATGTTGATTTAAAGCCTTATCCAGTTCAGTTAGCTGGATAAGCCTAGGACAGCTATTTGGCCATCCTATACTTAGCCAGGAACAAAAAAGCTTATCTAGTTAACCATAAGATAGATCAGTAAATTCAGTGGCAAAGCTGGATAAGTTTATCTGGCTAATTTGTTCTGCCGGATAGTGACTGAATATTAGTCTAGGTATCTGTCTACACAAAATATACTACAGGATTGTTTTTGTACTAATTTACCTTAGAAGCACAAGATATATTTCAAGGGAAGAGCTCAGTAACCCACAATCCAGTGGGTGCACTGAGATCAGAGGATCTCCTTGCTGATGGCTGAAAAGAAAATCAGTAAGCACTGCTGGAGGAAATTTTTAGAACTTAAACGTTTGGGGGATAAATAAACTATTGGGGTAAATTATTTAGTGTGTTTGTGTGTATTAAATAGCTAGTCAGAAGGCAGGCAAAAACTAGGAGTTTTTGTGGTTTTGTATTTTCCCTCTCACTTACCCCTAGCTCATCCTTTAATTTATGGGCAGGGTACACTTTCACACTAAAAAAAAAAAAAATGTCAGCCTTTTAACTTAAATTTAGAAATTCCTCATACCTTATCAAGAGTTTAAACATTCCCTGTTTCTAACAGGTTTTTCTGTGTGTGCAAAAGGAGTCAGTCATGCACAGCACACACATTGGGGCGGATTTTCAGCGCCCTGCTCGCCTAAATCCGCCCAAAACTGGGCGGATTTAGGCGAGCAGGGCCCTGCGCGCCGGTAAGCCTATTTTACATAGGCCTACCGGCGCGCGCAGACCCCGGGACTCGCGTACGTCCCGGGGTTTTCGGAGGGGGGCGTGTCGGGGGCGTGTCGGGGAGCGGGCACGGTCGACGCGGCGTTTCGGGGGCGTGTCGGCCGCGTTTTGGGGGCGGGTACGGGGCGTGGCTATGGCCCGGGGGCGTGGCCGCGCCCTCCGTACCCGCCCCCAGGTCGCGGCCCGGCGCGCAGCAGGCCCGCTGGCGCGCGGGGATTTACGTCTCCCTCCGGGAGGCGTAAATCCCCCGACAACGGTAAGGGGGGGGCGTAGACAGGGCCGGGTGGGTGGGTTAGGTAGGGGAAGGGAGGGTAAGGTGAGGGGAGGGCAAAGGAAAGTTCCCTCCGAGGCCGCTCCGATTTCGGAGCGGCCTTGGAGGGAACGGGGGGAGGCAGCGCGGCTCGGCGCGCGCAGGCTATACAAAATCGATAGCCTTGCGCGCGCCGATCCAGGATTTTAGTGGATACGCGCGGCTCCGCGCGTATCTACTAAAATCCAGCGTACTTTTGCTTGAGTCTGATGCGCAAGCAAAAGTAGGCTGTTCGCGCGCCTCTTAAAATCTACCCCATTTTGTGTGTATGTGTGTGAGAGAGTGAGTGAGCAAGTGAGAGTGAGAGATTTCTGCACAGAGTAGTACTGTGAATGTTGGTACATTATCATTAAATAAATTATTTTGTGAAATACAACCCTCAATAGGCAGATCAAATTCCAGCATGCATTGAAAGAAAAAGAAAAGGCAGAGGATGGAATGGAAACCTTGGCAGTAGTAAAGGATTTGCTGCAGAGCCATCCCAGCCTAGTATCAGTGATAAAAAGGCAGTCCTTTTTTTATCACTACTTTTGTAGCTGTAGAATGGGAGGAGTAAAAGGCAGCTCAAGAAAGAAATTATTGAAATGTGGAAAGCATGTGCCTCCACCACCTATTCCTCTTGTTTTTGGAACAGAATAAAAAGGCTGGAGAACTCTCTAAGGCTGGCAGTATCAGAGCAGGGGCCTGGACTTGAGCAGCTGTGCAACAGCCAAAATCAGCAGCACATTGGTTATTGCTTTTGAGGAAATGGAGGCAGTATTTTCAGCAACTGATTCTGAGTAAGAATCTTGTTTTGGATTCCTTGAATCAGAAATTGAATAGCTAGTAGGGATGTGAATCAGGTGGCCGATCGTTCCTGCTTTCGGGATCGTCTGGCCATGGGAAAAAAATAATTTTCCGCATTTCCCCCTTTTTTTTTTTAGTGAAAAATCGTTTTTCGGGTTAGTGTGCGCTAACGGGTGTTAGCGCGCACTAACTCCCCTTTAGTGCGCGCTAACTCATGTTAGCGTGCAGTAACAAAAATAACAAAAAGTAACAAAAATAAAACAGTTTTTTGTTAGTGCGCGCTAACATGGGTTAGCGCGCACTAACCCGAAAAACTATTTTTATGAAAAATTGGGGATAAAATTGATTGTTTCTTTCTTTTAACTGATTTCTACGAATTTAGAAATATCGTACGATATTTCAATTTGTTAGAAAAACGATTCACATCCCTAATAGCTAGTAGCTAAAGAAAATATGGGAGGATTAGTTAGTAGCATCTTACCCTCCAATGCATTTATGGGGGAGACAAATGATACTGACACTGCTGAGAGCAAACCCCAGGGAAAGAAGGCAGCACAAGTGAAGAGCATGAATGATATCCCTGGCATTTTTCCTCATAGTTCACACTCAGTCTCCAGTGCCAGTAGAAGCACCCAAGGATGCAGTGAAGAGATTGTGCAAGCAAGACATCCCTGGTCTGGAGGCACTTTAAAATGAGGGAGGAACCAGTTTTTCCTCAAGGTATTCAATGAAGTAAGGACATAAGTGTGCAGGTATCAGTGTGCTGCACATCCAGGTAATGAACTGTTTTCATATCTTGTGCAATATTCTATTACCATCTTGTCAAACGTGGAACCAGATAAGTGCTTACACAGTAGTTGCTTTCGCACACAGTGTCAGCATTCTTGATTTCTCAGCAACCGATGATTAGTCAAGCCCAGTAGCTATACGAGCTTGCACATATAAGCCACAGCTCACTGTGGCCAAGTATGATGGTTGCTTAGAAAATACTCACAGAGTTCTTTCTTTAGCCAAATATTCATTAGTCGCATACAGGCACAGTTGGCTAAGGCAGCAATGTCTGGATCACAGCAAACACTACATACACTTCTCTCTCTCTCTCTGATGGCACACTGGTGGGATTTGGCCAAGGCAGGGGCAGGCAGCAGTTTCATCAAGGATCAAGTATCAGTGTGCAGGTATCAGTGTGCTGCACATCCAGGTAATGAATTGTTTTCATATCTTGTGCAATATTCTATTAGACATAAGAAAGATGCTGGAGGGTTGGCAGTTAGACTGGAGAGGCAGGAGTCATCAGGCATGTTTCTTTGTGACAGACATTGGGAAAAACATGTGATAAGGGCAACAGGCAATAGGGGTTTCTATCGCTTTGCACACTTGATGCATTTGGCAGAGAGGGATGCCCTGGGTCTGGGGTCCAAAGTCCAAGGGAATATGTTCTTGAAGACCTGATAGAGAGATGCAGGAAAATAGTAGAGCATTTCAATCAAAGCAGGAAGGGGCAGCTTGTCCATGAGAAGCAGGAAGATGCCTCATAAGCTTCTGATTCAAGATATTGGCACCCCTTTCTGATAGAGTGGAGGAATAACCTTCTGGTTGGAGCAGCAGGGTACAAATCCCACTGCCAATCTTTCTGACCTTAGACAAGATCCTCCATTGCCTTAGGTATAAAGTGAAATAAATCTCCCTAAGCTGTAAAATTTTATCAGAGAGATGCAAAATACATGGGAGAAATCTTTTGATATTCCAAGAGGTTTTTTTTTTTCATGGAAAAATTCTACGAGAAAAATAATATTCAGGGAAGTGCAAGAATGCACGATGGTGGACCCCCTTCACATAGGGCTCCATCTTCTAAAAAAAAGCCACATGGCCCAAAAGTAATCTCTCCTACCTTTCAGAAATCTCAGGAGTTTTGCATGACCCTTGCCACCTATTGATGCAACCCCGCATTAAACACTTCCCAACGGCTAGTGGCCCCCACTCTAACTCCTGGCCCCCTTCCTTGAAAAAAGTCCATGGTGACTAGTGTTGCCCCCCAGATCCAGCAAAAGTAAAATCTCTGTTGTCTGAGGTCCAGGGTTGGTCTACTCCTTCTCTAAGTGAACTTAATAGCAGGTAATGGACTTCTCCTCCAAGAACTTATCCAATCCTTTTTTAAACACAGCTATACTAACTGCACTAACCGCATCCTCTGGCAACAAATTCCAGAGTTTAATTGTGCGTGGCTTTTTTTTGGGGGGGGTTAGTCGTGAGTGGTCATGGGTTAGTTGCCCAGGTCTATACCATGTTGATGGGATACATTGTCTGTTGTGGGCATCAACCTTTTTAATTACTCATTTCAAGAAGCCTTAGAAGATTGTTTTGTACACAGTTGGTGGCCGCAGTTGGGGGGAATAAGGACAAATAAGTGTCATCCTTGTTTGTGGCAGTAAACCTTAGCCTGAGTTATTGCAATGTACTGTATTGTTATAGTTTGTGGGTTTCGTGGACCCTTGGCCCGAAGTGAGAGATGTACCACCTGTGGGGAGGAGCCCCACAGGTCCACACCATTGGGAGGCGAGATCTGGCGCAGCAGGAGCTCAAGGAGTGAGTCAGTGAGGAGATTGCGAGGATTGGGGTGAGAGACAGCACTGAGGAACCCCAAAGTATTCAGGTTGGGCTGGAGAGCAGTACCTGGGTAGAGACCTCTGAGAGAGTGGCATTAGGCAGGCCCGAGGAGCAGGAAGCGTGAGACAGGAAGTGCAGGAGGTATACTGCTGAGACAACCCAGAGGAGTGGAGCTGCGTAGCGAGGAAGGTACTGATGCTATGACATAGGCTAACCGGCAGAGCGGGGAAGGCCGAGTCGGGTCTCCAGGTAATGACGTAAGCAACCCCGAGAACTGGGGAAGGTGCAAGTACAGTCACTGATGAAAATGAAGACACAGCCCTGAGGAGCGGGTAAGCACAGACAATCTCTGGTGTAGAACATAGGCACTACCCCTGAGTGGGGAAGCACAGGTAGTCGCCAGTGTGGAACGTAGGCACTGCCCCGAGGAGCGGGGAAGCACGGAGATAAGTCTCCCATGTGGTGAGAGTATTCCCAGAGGCAAACCAGAGGAGCAGGGGAGCCAGCAGGTAGGACTCCTGGAAGGTGCAGGACTAGCCCGAGGAGTGGGGGAAGCCAGGAGACCAGGTCTCCAGAGCGCAAGCAGGCCCCCCGAGGAGCGGGTACCTGAGCCAGGGTCCAGAGTCCAAGGAAGGTCTGGGTCTATCACCACAAGTCAGAGGAGACAGGAGCAAGTAGAGAAGTGATGGAACTCGTTGCCACGCTAGCTAGCAAGGGGCGAAGGCAGTGTTTAAGAACCCTGACCAAGTGATGTCATCAGTCGGGGACACTCCTGAGGTTCCTGCTGTAGCATCTTCAAAAGAGGGCCCTGTGGCATGCACGCATGCCTAGGAAGGCCCAGAGTTGGCGTGGGTGGCGGCGGCATCCCAGCCACCACGAGGAACCTTGAGGTACGCGGCGGTAGAGGCTAGCCCCTGCTGCAAGCAGGCCCGGAGAGGGGAGCAGAGTGACAAGAAGTGAGTAGACGTGGTCGCAGCCATCTGCGACCGACGGTCATAACAGTACCGGGTTTGCGGGGATGTGTGGCATGGGACTGCCGGATAAGGTCTTTGTCCAGGATATTGCCGGCTTCCCAACTGTTCTCCTTGGGTCCAATGCCCTCCCATGAAAGGAGATATTCCCACTTTCTACCACATTTCCTTACATCCAGGACATCTCGGACTTGATGATATGTGACATCCTCTTCAGAGGACAGTGGTTGAGGCTCCAGTGGAATTTTAGAAAACCCAGATAGCACCAAAGGTTTTAGTAGAGAAATGTAGAAAATGTTGTGAATTTTGAGCGAGGAAGGCAGCTGAAGTCTGTAGGTGACTGGACCCAAACAGTGGAGCACCGGGAAGGGTGCTGGGAGCAAAGCGAACCGAGGGCAGCTCGAGTCAGATAAACTGGGTGCTGAGCCACACTTTATTGCCAGGTTTGAACTGGGGTGCTTCGCGATGATGTGCATCAAAGAACCTCTTCGATCTCTGGGCAGCCTGCTTGAGCAGCTGCTTGGTACTATACCACAACTGATGCACGTCTTGGGCGGTTAACTGTGCCGCTGGAGAGGGCACAGTCAGAGGGAGTGGCAGCGGCTGATGTCCATAGACCAGCTGGAAGGGAGACGAACCTGTGGAGGCGGACTGATGAGAGTTTAGAGGGAATTTCTCCCATGGAAGGAGGTTGGCCCAATCATCCTGCCGTAGGCTCACGTAGGCCCACGAGACGAACCTGTGGAGGCGGACTGATGAGAGTTTAGAGGGAATTCCGCCCATGGAAGGAGGTTGGCCCAATCATCCTGCCGTAGGCTCACGAGAATTGCTTTAAGGTTCTATTAGTCCTCTCAGTTTGTCCATTGGCTTGGGGATGGTAAGCAGAGGTGAAATCTAATGAGATGTTGAATTTTTTGCAAAGAAGCCTCCAAATGCGTGCAGTGAATTGGACTCCACGGTTAGGAGGCTGTGGAGCCGGAACATGTGACGGATGAACAGCTTAGCAAGCTGCAGTGCAGAGGGGAGAACGGGTAGAGCCACGAAGTGGGTCATCTTTGAAAAATAGTCGACGGTAACCCAGATGGTGTTGTTACCATTGGAGACCAGCAGGTCCACTATAACATCTGTCGTAATGTGGGTCCATGGCTTGCTTGGAAAGGGCAGCGGTTGCAAGAGTCCCCATGGTCTTCTTGCTGGATGCTTATGACGGGCACAAGTAGGGCAGGACTCTACGTAAGCCTGTGTGCCTTTTCTCATGGTAGGCCACCAATAATACCGCAGAAGTGTGAAGAGAGTTCTAGACTGGCCCGGATATCTTGCGGTCAAGGAGTCATGAGCCCATCGAAGAACCCTTCGTTGTAGTTGGCGAGGGACCACTGTCTTCCCAGGTGACACTGGAAAAATGGCGGACAAGATGGCAGGGTCAATTATGTGCTGCGGGGTATCGGGTATGTCCTCTGTGATGAAGGAGAGAGAGCGCATCAGCACGGCAATTTTTATAGGCTGGGCAGTAGTGCAGCAGGAAATTGAATTGGGTAAAAAAGAGGACGCAACAGGCCTGGGAATGGTTTAATTGCTGAGCATAATGTAAACACTTGAGGCTTTTGTGATCCGTGTATACAGCGATCTGGTATTGGGCTCCCTCGAGCCAGGGGCGCCATTCCTCAAAGGCCAGCTTGATGGCCAGCAACTCTTTATCCCCGATGGCATAATTTTGTTCCACCGGAGAGAAGCGCCGGGAAAAAAAAAATGAACACGGGTGTAGAGCATGGGGAGTTGAGTATTGGCTCAGAACGGCTCCTACTCCAATGAAGGCATCAACCTCGATGACAAATGGGCATCTAGGATCCGGATGGCAGAGACATGGTTCCTTGAGAAAAATGGTCTTAAGATCCTGGAAGTCTGTCATGGCTTTGGATGACCACTGAGAGTGGTTGGCTCCCTTTCGAATCATGGCCATGAAAGGTGTGATCAAGGTAGAATAATGGTGAATAAAAGACAGATAGTAATTGGCAAAGCCAAGGAATCTCTGAAGTGACTTGAGACCCATAGGTTGAGGTCAATCACAGATGCTCTTCAATTTCTGAGGATCCATTCTGAACCCTTGTCTTGACACCATGTAGCCAAGGAAAGGAACAGTCTCCTGCTTGAAGGAGCACTTCTCGAGTTTGGCAAAAAGTTGGTCATCCCGTAGACACTGGAGAACATGAGAGACATCCCGGCGATGGCTTTGTAGGTCTTGCGAGAAGACTAGGATGTCGTCATGGTACATCATTACACACTGGTAAAGCATCTCTCTGAAAACCTTGTTCATCAGATTCTGAAAAACTGCAGGTGTGTTCCAAAGGCCGAATGGCATCACCAGGTATTCAAAGTGACTGTCACTTGTGTTAAACGCGGTCTTCCACTCGTTGCCTTTGCTGACATGGACCAAATTGTAGGCTCCACGGAGGTCCAATTTGGAGAAGATTTTCACTCCCTGAAGCCTGTCGAAAAGCTCAGAGATCAGAGGCAGTGGGTAGCGGTCCTTTAGAGTGATTTCATTTAGGCCTCGGTAATCGATACAGGGACGGAGGGAGCCATCTTTTTCCCCACAAAGAAAAATCCCACTCCTGCGGGAGACTTAGAGGGCCAATTGAAGACTTTGGCTAGGTTCTCGCAGATGTACTCTGACATGGCTTGGGTCTCAGTTAGCGATAAGGGATAGATCCTACCCCGAGGAGGCTCTGTGTTGGGCAAGTTAATTGCGCAATTGTAGGAGTGATGCAGAGATAGAATGTCCACGGCTTTCTTCGAGAACACATTATTCTGAGGATTCAAACCTTCGAGAAAGATGGTACGTAAACAGTCTGAGTCCCAGTGAAGTTCCGATAAGAGGGTTCTGAACTCAATAACAGTCCGTTAATGAGAGAGAGCCTTTTTGGAGATGGAGAAGTGATGACCCGGAAACAGCTCTTCGGCCTGGATTGTCGAAGATGGAATGGAATAAGGCCAGGAACCCCGGGAGATCTCGAAGAACTGGGTCAGCACGTCTTAGAGAGGTGACGCACAGGCCAAAGCCTTACCATCCAAAAGGGAAAGGATGTAGGTAGTCTTGGTGACCACATCTGGGATTAAGCTGGTTGCAGACAGAAGTGAATATTGCATTGATTTAAGAAACCCCTGCCCATAAGAGGGTTCCCTGAAAAGCATGGGGATGCCGACAAGTGCATGGTAGGCAGAGGAACCGGCATAGAGGTGGAGGTATTGAGCTTGGTAGACATCATGGGGGCAGTCACAGTAGCATCTAAATGAGTGCTCAAGTTGTCTGTGGCAGCTGCCAGAGTCTCCAAGAACTTTTGCTGTTAGCCAATTCTTTGTACAAGGCCAGGAATGGCCTGGATTGCTGAGACCTCTGCCAGGTCCATGGACTTGGCAATCTGTTATGGTTTGTGGGTTTTGTGGACCCTCAGGTCCACACCAACAAAGCTCAAGGAGCGAGTCAGTGGGGAGGTCCCGAGGAGAGGGGTGAGAGACACAGCACTGAGGAACCCCACAGTATTGGGTTTAGGCTGGAAAGCAGTACCTGGGCAGAGACCTCCCAGGGAGTGACGCTAGGCAGGCCCAAGAAGCGTGAAGCGTGAGGCAGGAAGTGCAGGAGGCATACTGCTGAGACAACCCGAGGAGCAGAGCTGTGTAGTGAGGGAGGTACTGATGCTATGACATAGGCTTACCCTCTGAGTGGGGAAGCCCGAGTCGGGTCTCCAGGTAGTGACGTAAACAACTCCGAGAAGCGGGGAAGATGCGAGTAAAGTCACTGATGAAAAAGAAGGCATAGCCCTGAGGAGCGGGGAAGTACAGGCAATCACCAGTGTAGAATGTAGGCACTGCCCCGAGGAAGCACGGACAATCTCTGGTGTAGAACGTAGGCACTGCACCGAGGAGCGGGGAAGCATGGAGATAAGTCTCCCAAGTGGTGAGAGTGTTCCCAGAGGCAACCCCGAGAAGTGGGGGGAGCTGGCGGATAGGACTCCTGGAAGGTGCAGGGCTAGCCCAAAGAGCGAGGGAAGCCAGGAGACCAGGTCTCCAGAAAGAGCACAAGCAGGTCCCTGAGGAACGGGTATCTGAGCCAGGGACCAGAGTCCAAGGAAGGTCCGAGACAATCACCACAGCTCCAAGGAGACAGGAGCAAGTAGAATAGCGATGGAACTCATTGTCAAGTCAGCTAGCAAGGGGCGAAGGTGGTGCTTAAGAACCCTGAACAAGTGATGTCATCAGTCGGGGACACCCTTGAGGTTCCTGTCGTAGCATCTTCAAAAGAGGGCCTGGTGGTACGAGCACTCACCTAGGAAGGCCCGGAGTCTGCATGGGTGGCGGCGGCATCCAGGCTGCCACGAGGAACCTTGAGGTACGTGGCGGTAGGGGCTAGCCCCCACCGTGAGCAGGCCCGGAGAGGGGAGCAGAGTGACACAAGATGTATGGTTTTTTTCCTATTAATCATTGAAAAGGTCAAGATCCAGATCACACAACATATACCTTATATTATGAATACTTGTTACCGATAAATGTTCTGGCACATTGTTAGTAAGAGTTCAACCAAATATATATTTATGTGCCTCATTGTAAACCGTTGTGAAGGTGCTTTACTAAACGACGGTATAGAAAAGATTTTAAATAAATAAGTAAATAAATAAATAAATGTGAGTAGATACAGTCGCAACCATCTGCGACAGACTGTCATAACACTGTATAAATTACAAAGCTTTCTGATTTGTTGGCAGACTTGATATGGCATGTGTAACTGGAGGGGGGGGGGGGCACTTCACAAAGCAGTTGGTGGACAATGTGGTCACTGATTGGGCTGCAGGTCCTCGTTGGGAGGTGATAGGTAGGACCAGGTGGGCGGCAGAAGGCCGCTGCTGAGATCTTGGGTGGCAGGCATGGTTTTATAGCACACCATTGGGACGAGGTGGTGAATCATCATAATGCTGTACAAAAGGGGGGGGGGGGGTGAAGATATGGAAGGGGTGTTTGTGATTTCTGTTTGTTAGGTATGGGTTTTAGTATTTCTGCCTTTCTTACTAATCCTTGTGTCTTGTATTCTTTTCACAGGGGAGAATGCTGAGGGAGTTCCTGCTTGCCCATGTTAGTGAATTGGTATCTCTACTTCTGATGGTGTTTACACTTTGAAGCACATGTACTCTGCCTTATTTCTTTGAAATATAATTTTTATGTGCTCCAAAAATTATATAAAAATATGTTAATTGCTTCAATGGTAAATGATTAGATTTTGCTGCTAAGTTGAATCAAAACATTTCCATCATATGTTTATGGACGACATGACATTTTATGATGCTATGCTGCATTGAATCTAGTTAAAATATATATGGAATTCATCATTACAATCTAGATGATATATATCAACATGTAGGGACATGACTGTATATTGATGCATACGTTTTTGTGTAACATATCTCCTAAGTTTTTCAAATTAGTTGAAAAAAAAATGTCGAACTTTTAGAAGCAGTGCTACAAATTAGCATGTGTAATTCTTAATACAACTGAAAGTGTTTTCTTATTGTTACTGTTCTGTTGATACTATATATTTCCAGCACAGTACAATGGATAGTGCTTTTCAATGCAAGCCAAGAACAAGAGTTAGCAGGGCACTGCAGCCAATCTTTAAGCAAAGGTATTATGTTTCTTTTGAAGAATATCTCCAGCAAAGCACAGTACTATAATCACATTAAGATCACAGAGTCAGTGAGCCCTGCAAAGTCAAGAGAGAAAAAAAATAAATATACTTATAAGTACTTCTGTGCCAGGCTCAAATGTACTTTTCATACAGCTTGAATTTATTTTTTTTAAGTGAATAATAAGCATTCTGCTCTATTCCTTACAGTGAATCTTCTAGATTATTAATTCACCTTATATTTAATTATTTGGATCAAATTGTCTTTTACATATCAAACCTGTACAAATAATTGTTTTCTTCTTACTAGCTTCATTATTTTTATATTAAACGTTACTAAAGAGCTAAACTACTGTTGTCATAATGGCTTTAAGTCTGGCCTTATAGGTGATTAATTCAACCCTAGTGATTTTGGGCTATAGGGGTCAAATATCCCGCTCTGATCAAATTCAGTTTAAAAAATGACCGTTTTAAGACTGCTTTTAAATCCCAAGCACTTTTCTACAATAAGTACATTTACTACATACTATTGTTTGTCGTGTATGCGTGTCTTGACTAGACTGCAAGCATTATAAAGCAGCGACTGTCTTTTAAATGTTTATATTGCTTATGTCTAGTAGTGCTATAACAGTGTACAAAGGAGGTGGAGCCACCACAGATGATCCATTAATACACTTTACTCCACTCGCAAAGTTATTTATTTGCATGCACACTTTAGTGCTCCTTATTCAGAAGATTATTTTTAGATTCCCCCCTGCCTTCCTACATAGTTTTCAGAGTATGGAACTTTTTACCCACAGACCTGCAAAATGATTTTTAAAGGGAAACTCCCTATGGGACTTTCCTGAAAATCCATGGAAGGCCAGTGCTGCAGAATTCCTTCACCCCACAACTTTGCAGATGGAAACATATGCAGGTAAAGCAGGGAAGACAGGCATGGGGGTATTTCAAATTGATATTCTTATATTTACTTCAGCTAGTCTGCCCTATTCCCACCTACAGTGCTACACCTTTTCTGTAAGGGGAAAATTATGCATGCTGTAGACAGCACATGTATGCTTCAATGGTTTCTTTCACAAAACAGAAACCAGGAATCAAAGAGACAGTAGACAGTACACACAGTTCCTCTGTAGATTATACCCCGGTGCATACATCCAGTGGTAGAAAACATGGACTAGAGAGGATTCAGTTCCTTTAGAGAGGGAACATAATGGCATCTGCATACTCTATGGGGCAGATTTGTAAACCCACGCGTACGTTATAAAATCTGGGGTCGGCGCGCGCAAGGGGGTGCACACCAGTGCACCTTGCGCACGCCGAGCCCTAGGGGAGCCCCGATGGCTTTCCCCATTCCCTCAGAGGCCGCTCCGAAATCGGAGCAGCTTCAGAGGGAACGGCCCCCCCCCCACCTTCCCTTATCTAACCCACCCCCCAGCCCTACCTAAATCCCCCCTTACCTTTATTTTGTAAATTACGCCTGTCTCTGGCAGGCGTAATTGCACGCACCGGCCAGCTGGTGGTGTGTGATTCCCCGGCACAGCCGCTGTGCCGGAGGCCTCGGTCCCACCCCCACCCCTTTCACAAAGCCCCTGGACATACGCACATCCTGGAGCTTTGCGCGTGTCGCCAGGCCTATACAAAATAGGCTTGGCGCGCATAACCCTTTTAAAATCCACCCCTATATATATATATATATATATATTATAAAACAAGAGGAAAGCATAAGAGAAAATAAGAGATTAAAACAGTTACACATTACCATACACTGAAACAGGAAATGAAGAATCTACCAGAGGAAAAGAAAAAGTATGTAACAAAAGATTGGAGTCTGTAGCTACATGCGGACAGATACTTATGCACGCAGAAAGCACTTTCTTTTGCTTTTCATACAACATGGAATCAATCTCAATATAAAACACTGAAATAACACAGCAAGCACACAAGTACAAAGGACAGACGTTCCACACACAGACAGCCATAATTAAGCACCTACTATACTAGCATGCTAGACCAGTGGTTCTTATCCCAGTCCTTGCAACAAACCCAGCCAGTTGAGTTTTCAGGATATCCCCAATGAATATGGATTAGATAAATCTGCATATATTTCCTTTATTGTATGCAAACCTATCTTGTGCATATTCATTGGGGATATTATCAAAATCAGACTGGCTGGGTATGTTCTAAGTATTGGGCCGAGAACCACTGTGTTAATACGTTCCCTTCCTTGCATGTATCTCATTTGTATTGCATGGTACATATGTCTAACAGCGTGGCCACTCTGGATTTATCACAGCATATTTCCTGACCTTTAATATTGCTTGAGGTTCTCCAGTAGCCACTGTGGTAACTTGAGAGTCCATAAGGTTCCCCTCCTGAATTCTATGAGAGATGGTACTCGACTCCAACCCCTGAACCAAGATGAGTGTATTAATGGAGTTTGGGTCAATCTATAACACACAAAAGAAAAAAACAAATCTTTTAGCTCACCATCTAGACAAAGCCATAACAAAACTACACATCCCGTCTTACTGATTACTGTCACCTTCACATCACACATTGGGCTATTCAATAATGTATGAGAATCCTAAACGTTATACATAAGGGTTCTGGAAAACATTTATACTTAGTAGAGGTGGCTGGTGCTACGTCCAGGAGCCCCAGTAATGGTCTGAGAAGGCTAGCTGCAGGAAGAAGGGTGGTCAAAGGTTACAGAGAAGCTGTTACCATTTCTATTTTCAGTTATGCAATGTGCAGCATTGACAAATATGGGTGACAAAGGGACACTGCCTTTTTGTGCTCACTTGAACCAGCTGAAAGATACCGTGGCTTAATTTCAGCACTCTTATAAGAGGCAGGAAGAAGATTGTGCTTTCCTTTCTACTTGGTCTAGCTAAGGTGGATATATATTTATTATACCTCTCAGTGGCTCTAAGAGCGCATCTACTCTTTGTGAAGACTGACTAGATGCACATTTGTAGAGATGCAGAGCCTCCTGAAGCAGAATCTTTTGACCCAGACCAAAATTAGAGGAACCGATTGAAAGAGAGAGGAAGTGTCTATGAAGATTCATGCTAACTAGAGATCTTATTTCTCATCTGTGTGATAAGTTGGGTGGATACCTAGCCTCGTCACAGCTAGTCTGACTCTGTTGTGGTGAAAGTAATTAGATCTCTGGTTACTGATTCCTTTCAGCAGTGGTAGCTGTCATGATTGGCAGTCAGTCAATCCTCTGTCTTCAGATGTATCTACTCTCTTTAGGCCTTGATTTTCTACATGCCTGACTATATCAAATATTCTTATACAGAGCAGGAGAATAAGTTGCAATGGAGCTTACTCAAGATAGGTCCTAACACATTAGGGAAATGAGACATCTATTTCACTCATGTAGGTTTAGTTCCTCCAAAATGTTCCAGCAAGTCATGTACTGGAACTGTAAGAATTATTACAGTCTGAATTTTCAGCTTTATTGTGACCATGGCTTTCTGGTGATGGATGTGGTGACAAAGTATCTTGGATCCTGACAAATGTTTCTATTTAGGAAGACACTTCTATACGAGGTTGAGATCCATGGGATGGAGTTTTATTGGGTAAATGCTAGAACCAATGAATTGCTTACTGGTGCTAAGATGTTTTGTTTTTCTTTTTTTTGAAAGGAGGATTTGTTTGCCTTTTCAAATAATACTCAAAGCTGCTTATAACATTATTAGTATTCTTGTACAACAAGTCCCTGCCCGAAACTGCTTACAATCTAAGTGGGTACCTGATGCAGCTGGAGATAAAGTAACTTGACCATGGTCACAGAGTGTCAGTAGGAGAAACTGAATTTTAAACCATGACTTCCCTGGTTCCCAGCCCATTGCTTTAAACACTAGGCCACTCCTCCTCCTTGTCTTCATATAATCTAGCATTTAACGGTGTGCTATTTTATTTGTGATCTTATAGATTATATTAGATGCCCTCTGTTGGGCCAGGGATCAATTTTCAAAAGCCACTCAGCACTTAACTTAGGGCAGCCACATTATGGCTACTTACATTTAGGGACATTTTCAGCCTAATTTAGGTACCTAAATTTTGAGTTTAAATTGTCCTATGTCTATGTGGCCAAAACTTGGTGGCCTGGATTTAGACCTGCTATTCATTCTACTAAATCTGGGTGCCTAAACTGAGTGCTTAGCAGTGAAAATCAGTGCTAAGCATGCAATTTGCTTCCCCAAATCTAACCCTGACCCTGCATGGGTTTTGTTCTGTCTCCCTAAATGTTGGTGACTCAGCCCAGATGAATTTTCAAAGAGACCAATATATTAGCTTAACTCTCAATTTTAGGCAACTAAACCCTTTGAAAATTGATCCCTTCACTCAGAGGTTCCCAAATTTTTTAAATGAAGGATCACATGTGATATTTCAAATTACCAAGAGGGCTGGAGAGGTGTGGTAGGGAGGGGATCCCCTTCCAGGGGCGGATCGGCCTATCAGGGCTTTGGGCATACCCCCATCACTTGATAGGTGTTGGTCGCAGAAGCCACATGCCTAGTACAGAAATGTGGCGACCAAAGCAGCCATGTGACATTTCTTGGAGAGTGGGAGGCTCCCCCCGAGGCCCTCCGCTTAGTGCTGCTTTTGTATTTTCCCCCAAGGCAGCAACCCCAGTTTCATGGGCCTACTCGCCCCACTTGTCCCATTCCCCATTATCACCTGAAAACATTCCTGCCACCTCCATTTGTGCCTGCCCTGCTTCTGTTTTTGCTGGTGGAAGGCAGCCACACCACACTTCTGCCACTGCCTCAGCGTGGGCTGAATGCCTGCCTCCCAGATCCCACGGGTTTCCTCTGTGGCAGGCTCCTTTCATTCTTATGCTGCAGCAAATATACATATAAAAAACAAACAGCTTCAGGGCTTAAGTGACTTAACATTCCTCAGGCCTTCTCACACCAAATGGCCACCCCACTCCCTTAAAAGCCCACTCAGACTACTCGCTTGGGCCTGCCTGGATTTTCCTTGACCACCAATGTAAGTAAAAATGTTGGTTTTACTTATTCACAGACAGATGGGGAGAAAAGCAAACATAAGTGAGCGTGACTGAATATATGAGGCAGTGAGGGTACGTATGTCAGCATGTATGAGCGTTAGAGTGCATGTGTGACAGTGAACATGTGTGCAAGGGAGAAAATGACAGCGTGTGTGAGCCTACATACGAGCGTGACTGGATGGATGAGTCAGAGTTTGTGTGCCAGTGAACTTGTGAGAGTGTAAGTGAATGAGTCAGCAATTGCATAAGGCCTGAGTGAGAGCATGTGTGTCACCAGGGCCGGTGCAAGGGGATTTGGTGCCCTAGGCAAGCCTTCTCCCTTGCGCACCCCCCGGGTCGCGCCGCCACCCCCCGGTCTCGGCCCCGACTCCTACCTCATTCTCGATCACGCCCACCGACTGTGTGGTTTTCTGGGTTGCGAGCAGGTTGGGCACTGCTTGCGGCCTGCCCTTGCGACCTGCCAAATCTCCTGTTTGCCACCGCTTGCGGCCCCATATGGCTCGCACCCAGTGGTGTACCAAGGGTCTCCAGCACCCAGGGGCCAATGCATTTGTGTGCCTCTCCAGCATCCACCCTTAATCCTTCTTGTACTAATGCTTAAGGTCACAGAAAATCAGTGGTGTCTCTAGACAGAAGAATTTTTTTTTTTTTTGGGGGGGGGAGCCAAAATGACATTTCTTCATCACACCCACCTCTATAGCATAGATCCTGCTTTAAAACTGGTTTAAAAAAAAAAGTGTTAATAAAAAAGTCTAAAGGGTCTTCTGCGTAATTTTAAAAAGCTGGCCAGTTTCACACTATAAAATTATTTGATAGCCTCATTCAACTAATTCTATATGGCTATGAGAGTGAAGTCTGGAATATAAAAGAAGGGACAGAATGTCAATATAAATCCTGCACCTCCAGTTCTGTAACTCTGTGCATCCACTGAAATTCCCCCAAACAATGGAGCTTGGATGTTTCCCTTACAGCTCATCATACTAAAAGTTATTTTCAAATTCTGGTATCACCTCACAGTAACAGCAGCACAAACACCTTTCACTGCCAGGCACATTGGAAACTAACACAAAACCCCGCAAAAAAGACACTCAAAATCTATACTGCAATCCCATCGTAACATAACAGTAATAACACCAAGGACTCAAACAACAATAACCCTACCTGTGAAAAAGCAAGGGTAAATATTACACTGGGTCCTAGAATACCAATACACCACCTACTGAAGAAACAAAACAAACCCAATTGCTATGGATCCCTATAGAAACACTATATGCTAGCAGAATCTCTCATCATGGTCACACACACAGAGCAGAGACAGACCCTCACCAAATACAGAATACAAAATAAAGGAACACAAATTAGAGAAAAACTGAAATGGAAACCCCAAGAAGCCAGACTGTGTATTAACAATGGAAAAACAGAACCACCATTCCTTATATACCAAATAAAATCAAGAAACAAAGCATCCGTTATAATAATAAAACCATACTAATACAAGAATATTTTAAAACTACTGATAAATAGAATTTCTATTAAATTAAAATCATATACATTTATTACAATTTTCCAAACACCAATAAAATATTTCAAAACAGCACATATATCAAATAGCACCCAATAATTAAAACTAATAAGGATTTTAAAAAGCCCTTGCTGTCCATATGTGGGAGCTCTTGATTTCCAGTCACCCTGATATTGTCGGATTAGGAGGTTATCCTCTCTCTCTCACACACATACTCACATGTACATTCTCTCTCACACATACACTGTCACATACATACACATTCATGCTCTTATACCTACCATAACCTCTCGCTCTCACAGACCCTGACACACTCTCAGGCTCTAAGACACTCTCTCCCCCTCCACACACAAACTCTTACTCCCCTGGATTTTCTCATACACACTCATGCTCTCACTCTCACTGGCTCCCTCACTTACACACAAACACACACACCCAGGCAAACTCCCAATCATTCTCACTCACTCTCACACACACACACACACACACCCCCAGGCAGGCACCAATTCATTCTCTCACACACAGACCCCCAGGCAGGTTTGGATGCAACCATTTTCTTCGGGCCATGGTGACATGAGCTCCGCCACGGCCCTGCTGATCTTCCTGCTGTGTGTGTCCGGTGCACAGCACAGCACAGCACAGCGGTAGTTCATTGCTCAGCCGCCAGTGGGATGAGGTCCACCAGCAGCCGCATTCAGCTCCCCCTGACCTCCCCTCGGTATACCACTGCTCATCGCCCCCTAATGCTCGACCCCCTAGGCCCAGGCCAGTGCTTCCACCGGCCCTGTGTGTCAGAGCAAGCAAACACATCCCTGAGAGAGGGAGACTGTGTGTGCATGAGTGAGCATGTGAGTGTGTGTAAAATGTGTGCTAGAGAATATCTAATTCATGACCATCTCAAGGTGACTGGAATTTAAAAAGATTCTAGGTATAGAGAACTGAGGATTTTTTTCTATCCTTATTGGATATTATTTGATGTCTGCTGTTTTTGAAATATTTTATTGGTGCTTGGGAAATTTTCAAAAATTTGTATACAAGTTAAATTATTGGATGTTCTACTCAGCTGTTTTGAAATATATATTTTTAGTATGATTTTCCTGTTGTGATTGTTTTATAGTTTGATGTTTTATGAGCACTGATGGTATTTTCTGCTTTTCCATTGCTGCATTTATATAGAGCCTGACTTATTGTGATTTCCAGTTTAGTTTTTGTCAGAGCAATTCTGTTTATATTTTATGGTCCTTTTATTCTGTATTTGGTGAGGATCTGTCTGTGTTCTGCATGAAGTATTCTACTACTGGTAATTTCTGTGTAGGGATCTATAACAGCCTGGCTTGTTCTGTTTTCCTAATAGGAGGTGGTTTAGGGCCTTATGTTATATTTTAAGTGTTGCCTTTTCATGGGGTTGTAACAGTTTGAGTACAGGCAGTTTATGCTGTTTTCATATGGGATGTTAACTCATGACTTTCTGAGGACTACGTCCAAGCCCAATAGGTGTTAAAATTGGCTTAATACCATATGGGTTCCAACAGACATTTTTGTTTCTGAAGAATTTTCTTGTTGGCACAAAAGCAATGTACTTAAATATAATACATGAACATACTTAAGGAAACAGCAGTATAAAATTAAATACAAGAAGAAAAACTGGCTGGTGTGATATAATTTATATTATAACTGCAATATGTAATTTTTATGATTTTTATTTATAGAGGAAAAGACCTCAGCACTAATGATTTTCTGAAAGACTTGTTAGAGTTTCTACCAGTCGTTGCAATCATGGGTCAAAAACCTCTAATAAACATTTCTTCTTTTATTGAAAATCAATTTTTAGTCTTTCAATTTTGTATAAAATAACTTAAGTGTATTCTTAAATATCGGAACTTGCTCCTGGAGAATAAATTTTCTTTAGAATTCTGATTCACTTTTAGAAAATTTGTTGATTTCAAATTTAAACCATTGTTGATCATTGCGGTTTATAGTTCATTGCCCGATCAATGATGTTTCAATATTGCATGGCACCGACCCTTTGGGGCACCATGTGCGCGTTAAGAGAGCGGGCATGACTGTTCAGCGTCCACTTTCTACGCGCCCTTATTGCATCGGCCCCTGTGTGAGCACATGTGGAGCAGTATCCCAAGAGCAGAGTGTGTATACGTCTGAGAGAGAATGTGTAAGCGTATGTGTGTCTCTCTGACACAGGATGCACACTCTTTCTTGCTGTCAGTGTGTGTGTGGGTATGTTTGTATCTGAGAGCAAGAGAGAAAGCCTGTCTTTGAAAGAGACACCCACACACTGACAGTATGTATGTGTCAGTGTGTATGTGCCAATAAAGTTTCCTCAATCTGAAAATATGTCTCAGCAACTGAACACGTGTGACCTGATACTGGTTGGCAGTGTGGTTCCTTACTTGGCAATTGGTTGAAGAGCTAATTGATTGACAAGAGATTTTAACACTGTACTAGGATATCAACCTATATATAAAAGAGATTGAACCAAGCTTGTGGGGGGACCCAACCAATTGAATGAATGGAAGAGAACTATAGCTGTGTTTGCTCTTCCCTGTTCAAGGGTGTCCTCTACTTATTTAGGGAAAATGTAAAATTTTATTTTGGAGATTTTTTGGCTCAAGGTGTCTTTTTAAAGGGTCAGCTGTTGAAATATGCAGTACAAGGAAAGTATATAAAGAATTCAGGTACCCCAGGGGCCAATTTGGAAAAAAAATCCTCTGGGCTGATATTTTCCTGCAATCCGCCCCATCCCTTTCAGAGTTTGATAATTGTTTTTATGTTCTCCCTTGGAGAACATAAAAACATAAAAAAAATGCCATGCTTGGTCAGACCAAGATCCATCATGCCCAGCATCTTGTCTCCAACAGTGGCCATTCCAAGTCACAGGTACAAAGGCAGATTCCACAAAGTAGATCTGTTTCCTGTTACTCACTCCCATGGATAGCAATAGCTTTCCTTAGACTATATGGCTAATAATGTTTTATGGACTTTTCCTCCAGTAATTTGTCCAAACCTCTTTTAAACTCCACTAAGCTAGTCGCCTAGAACTCATTTTCCAGCAACAGGTTCTATAACGATCATACAACAAATGGAAAAGTAATTTCTATGATTTGTTTTCAATCTGCTGGATATTCGTTTCACGGAGTGTCCCTTTGTTTTAACCATCCTTTATATACTCTTTCCTCCCCACGCATGACTTTATAAACTTCAGTCATGTCTACTCTCAGCTACTCAGCCCTGACCTGGGTAGTCTTATTGCAGGGGAGCTGATCCATTCCCTTCATCATTTTTGATGCCTCAGCTGCACTTTTTCTAGCTCTCCTAGGTCTTTGTTTTTGAGATGGAGTGACCAGAATTACACACTATATTAGAGATGCAGTCACACTCTGGATCAATACAGAGGCAATATGATATTTTCTGTTTTATTCTTCATTCTTTTCCTTGTCCTCCCAGAGTACTTCCTTTAGTCTCTCAATCATCTAGCAGCTCAGCTGACTCCCTCACAGGCTTTTTGCTTCAAATGTACTGGAAAAACAAAAAAACTGTTTGTTTGTTTTTTTGTTACACAGAATACCTGCAGGCTAGAACCATTTCTTTTGGTTTTAACACACATCCTGAAAGAGTAGGGAAAACTTTTTTTTTTTTTGCCCACTGACCTATAACAACTTCATCTTAGAAGGCTTAAGCTTGAAATTTCTGCTGCTGTAACCAGTCACTGCATGTAATGGGAATTAATGTTAGATATCACTATTGCTTGTTCACTATTCACAGTCACCAACACCTGAATATAAAACTATGAACAGTTTACAGATGGCTAGTGCTAGAAACATGATGGCAGAAAAGACTGTATAGCCCATCCAGTCTGCCCATCCCATCACTTCCTTTGACATGGCAATCATAAAGTGTAACTGCTTACCAGGTGAAGTTCCGCTGTTATAGCTTCCTCCGGTGATTCCTTGCTGCAGTATCCCATCTCCCGAGTCCACCCACACTTGGATTGTAAGCAAAATCATTCCCACAAACAAAGTCCAGCCAGGTTCTGCCTGCTGCCTATACCATCAGTGGCCTTAAACACAGGTTCAAGAGTTTGGCCCTCACCGGGACCAATGCTTCTTCACACTTGTGCCCTCTGGCTGTGCCTGCTTGGCACCACAACCCACACAAGGAAGGCTTTTAAACTCCAGAGCTAATGCAGGGCTCGGTCCTGGCCCAACAGTCCCTCTGAACAAAGTTCAGTTCCAGCTGTGCCCATTCCAGTCCCACTGTTTGCAATAGCCAAGCCCTTAAGTGCAATTCTCCAAAGTTTGGCTTGCTTTCAGGGGTCTAATGTACTCACAGTCCCAGCTATGCCCTTCCCTTCCCCAGCTCGGGTGTCTCTCCAGAGCTGAGGTGGATTGTCTCCTCCCCTTCAGTAGGAAAATGAAGAAGCTGAAGAGAACATGTTTCAAACACACACAAAGCTCAGCATTTTCCTACTCCACCCCAAACAATCTACCAGGGCTTACTGCTGTCCTTAGGTATTAGTTGCTCTCTCCTCCGCTGTCCTCCTCCTGCCACTCCCACCAGTCTTGTATGTGTGGCTGCTCTTCTTTAATCAGCCCAGCACCTGGTTCCTGGCCTTGCTCAACTCTCTCTCCCCTTAACCCTCTGGGATTTGTAGTCCTCCCCTCTCCAGGCTGAGCTTCTATCTAACTCAGCCCTCGTCTGTATTCCATTTCCTTTTAGCTGTAGTAATGGGACATCTCCCATTACATACCTCCCCCCTTTTTTCAGAGGTCCCTGACTCCTTTTCCTTTTTTTTTGGGAGGGGAGGGGATTACAGTACATCTTGGGATAAAAAGGTCTGCGTTCCGGTGCTCTTTTCCCACCCTATGTCATATCGAGAACCTAAATGGCTGTAATGCCATATACCACCGTGTAAGGTGAGCATTAGAGGAGTGCATTTGGTTGAGCCACTTCAGGGGAGCATGGTCTGTGACTAATGAAAACATCTTCCCAGGAAATAATACTGCAGGATCTCCATGGCCCACTTGATGGCTAGATATTCCTTCTCTACCATGGCATAATGCTTCTCATTTGGACTCAACTTCCTGCTAAGATAGAGAATTGGGTGTTCCTCTTCTCCCACCTTCTGGGATAAGACTGCCCCCAACCCTATGGCTGAGGCATCTATTATAAATGGGTGCTGGAAATCAATGCTATGTAGCACCGGATGTTGACCTTTCATTTTATCTCTACGAATGACTTTTCAGTATGCTGGTCCCACCGTACTTGATATGGGAGATCGTTCTTTAGTAACTCAGACCTGGAGGAGCTGGTGTGTAGTTTCCTGCTGCTTCTGCTTCTGCCAAGTCATCTATTTTAGCATATTTTCAGTCTCCATCCTGGTGGTAGCTTCGGGAAGAAACAAACCAAACAAAAATCAAGTGCAGCTTACAAATCTCACAAATCCAACAAATCCCTGTAGCTTCCCCCCTCAACTTCACTTCTTACCGAGCTCAGCTTAATTCTCACTTTACAACCAAAATTCTGCTGCACCATTTGCCACTTCTTACTTGGTTATCCTCCCCTCTAAGCCCAGGTAATTACCTTCCTTCATCTTGAGAGGAGGCATTGCCAGACTCAAGAAGGGTCAGACTGGCTGCTGCAGTCCCTCTGGGTCATCCAGCCGTGATCCCACTGCTTCAACCATATGTAACCACTCACCAGGTGAAGTTATGCTGTTGTAACTTCCTCCGGTGGTTCCTCACTGCAGTATCCCAAGTCTCCCAATGTGTGACTATGACTTTAAAACAAAGGTGAGTCCACCCACACTTGGGTTGTAAACAAAATCATTCCTGCAAAACAAAGTCCAGCCAGATTCTGTCTGCCACCTACACCCCGGCCTACAACATCAGTGGCCTTAAACACAGGTCCAAGAGTTTGGCCCTCACTGGGACCGATGCTTCTTCACACTTGTGCCTTCCAGTGTGCCTGTCTCAGTACCACAATCCACACTAGAAAGGCTTTTAAAATTCGGTGCTAATGCAGGGCTCATTCCTGGCCCAAAAGTCCCTCCGAAACAAAGTTAAGATCCAGCTATGCCCGTTCCAGCCCCATTGCTTGCAATAGCCAAGCCCTTAAGTGCAGTTCCCCAAAGTTCGGCCTGCTTTCAGGGGTCTAATCCAGTCATAGTCCAGCTCTGCCCTGCCCTTCCCTTCCCTAGCTTGGGTGTCTCTCCAGAGCTGAGGTGGATTGTCTCCTTCCCTCAGTAAGAAAATGCAAAAGCTGAAGCGAACATTTTCCTACTCCACCCCAAACAATCCACCAGGGTTTATTACTGTCCTTAGATATTAGTTGCTCCATCCTCATCCTCCTGCCACTCCCATCAATGTTGTATGTGTGACTGTTCTCCTTTAATCAGCCCAGCACCTGATTCCTGGCCTTTCTCAACTTCCTCTCCCCTCAGCCCCTTGGCCCTCTGGGATTTGTAGTCCTCCCCTTCCCCAGCTGAGTTTTTATCTAACTTAGGCCTCATCTATATTCCATTCCCTTTTAGCTGTCGTAATGGGACGTATCTCCCATTACAAAAGCTTATCTTAAGACTTGAATTGTGCCAAAGAGAGATTTCTTCTGGAGTTCATGGGATGTAATATGTATAGGCAACATATCAAGTTGAGCTTAGAATTCTTTTTAATCAGATTTGCTGTCTCACTACAAATGGGATTATTTGTGTGTCTTTCCTCCACATTATATTGTTCTTTAATTGCATCTTTTGGCAATTGAGTAGCTTTTTTTTCTCCATACTTTATACTAAATAGTTGCTTGGTACTGACACTTCTATTAGCAATGCCATTCTTGAGTTTTTCTCCTGTACCACAATGTTCAGCTTTCTTGCACTGAGCTTTTATCGGTTGGAATAGAAATGTCCCAGGTGATCACAACTTCATTCTTTAAAAAGCTGTCAGGGCCATGATCCCTGGACTGTGTGAATGTTGCAAAATTTCAATTGTATGAACCTGATCCAGTTAAGTGCTCTCAAGTCTGTAACCCACTTCTTTAAATTTAATGTATATGTCAAATTTTATTGTATATCCCATTGTTCTGCAGACGTGACAATGAAATAGGATTACAGACCACAGGAATAGTTAAAACAGCTTCAACCAGAAACTAAGGATTCTGAACCTTTTCAGTTTTGTGTTCCATTCGACTCTTCTCATTCTCCAGAAATATAATTTTACTTTACTCCTAGTACATGCTAATGAGTTTTCTACTGACAGATTACATTTTTACAATAAAACACACAATATCTCAATACAGTTTTTTTGTTCAGAAGTCAAAATTTCTTTAATTTACAGCAAGCTAGTCTTGTCAGGATTTGTATGGCCGGTGTCTTTTCAATTTAGGACCCAGACTGGAGAAGAAAGCCTTCAGCAGCTGAAAGACTGACTAGCAAAAGGAGCAGTATGGGATCAACAGTTGCTGCAAACTGCATTTCACCAAACCTCATTTCTATTTTGAAATGCACAGTGGAGAATTTCACAATAAACAGTAAGGCATACAGCTTCTTTTCATCTTTCTTGGATTAAAATGATTCCACTGTTATATGGAAGACAATACATTACATAGATTGCAGCTTGTTGAAATCTGCATTTATAGCTAGAGAAAAGAAGCCTGCTTTTTTTCTGTCAATCACTGGTAGCAGCCAGTTACAACCTGTCAACACAGCCATGTAAAATTAATGTGAATTCCCTGTAATTTTCCTGAAACATGTTATTCCCAGTACTGTCTTTTAAGAGTATTTTATTACTGCATGCTTTTTGGTGCTTAAATTATTTATCTGCTTTCATGTATTCCTGGCTTCTTTAAGGCAAAAATTGCCAATTTTAAATTCTCAATTGACATTCCACTACAATAAATTTCACTTAAGTTCTGTTCCTTTGATTATTTTTTCTTGCAAAATAGAATTTTATATTACCTTCAAGTTTCCTGACTATGGCAGCACATTTCTTTTCACGCTTAGAGGATGCCATTGAATTCTGCACTCACATTTGTCACTATAATGTGGCAGCCCCTGCAGTTTGTCAGATTCAACATGATTTTTGTACTCAAAAGCTATCATTAATCTATCTTATTACAATATATTCATCAGCTTCCCTTTTTTATATTCACCAAGTAAATTAAGTATACCTGTGTGCCCTTTTTCATGCCTTGATTTTTATGAATTCTGAAATTAGAAAAAAAAATACCTATTTTACTCACGTATTACAACTTGGTTTTATTTAAAATGCTATTCACTGTTGCAGATGTTAAACTTTTCTACTGCATGGTACCATACATCTCCTATTTTTAAGTAAATACTGTATAGAGGAGTATAAGGAATGTAGTCATTATTTATAAAATGCTGTCAATTTATTTAGCACAGTAAATCATATGCTTGTAGTGTCTGGACCCCATCAAAGTTACAATCAAAATCTGAGTGCTCTGAGGTTAATCCATTTGCTAACAATCATAGGATGAATGGTAGTTGAACTTGTCTCTAGGTTTCATGACTTTATGTTGTAACGAATGGGCTAGAGCGTCAGTTATAACTCTGAACAGTATCTTAGAGGGAAAACTGTCACAAGGCCATATTTCATTAAAGCGCTCAGTGGTACATGCTTTCTAGTCTTTATGAAAGTTGAGAAAATATGTTGGGTTTTTTTCCTGATCATTACTACACAAGGAATGTGGATGAGTGTCTGCAAATTTCAGTGAGCCTTTTTTTGAAAATTACTGAGCCCAACTTTCAAAAGTGTCTACCGTATATCATTTGTATGTATAAGTGGGCCCATGAAAATTTATGCTAGTATTTTATAAACAAAGAGGTTAAAGCTGTGCTGTTTATAAAATCCCACACATTTCTGCTCCGAAAGAATGCACAGATGTTTTAGTACACATATATATTTGCAATGCAGAAAACCACATACTTATTCTACCCATTTTATAAAATTCCTCCCATATATTTAAAGCATGTAATAATTATAACAATAAGGGGGTAATTTTCAAAGGAGTTACGCGCATAAATTTAGCAATTTTCAAAAGCCATTTACTCACGTAAAGTGCACTTATGCGAATAAATCCTATGGACGATTCAATGGCATATATTGTAGCAATTTTCAAAAGCCCACTTACTCGAGTAAAGTGCATTTACATGCGTAAAACCCAGATTTACGCATGTAAATGCTTTTTAAAATCCGCCCCTATGTGCGTAATAACCCAAAATCAAACACAGAGGCAGGTATTTTATAAAGTATGCATGTACTCTGCATCTGAAAATACGTGCAGATTTGGAATTACTAATTCACCAATATTTCCATCAGATCACCTAGACCCTCTAGCACTTCACCTTGAACCCCTCCCACCAGTTCCAAAAATCTACAGACAAAAGACAAGTGTTGAATCTGTGGACCCTTGAGCCGACTAGAGGATGACGTAGGCTTGCTGATGGAAGTCCCACAGCGACTCGTAGCCTGGAAGCAGATCAGGGCCAGGAGACCACACAGGACTTAAGCAAGGTCTCCTGGTGAAGGGGAATCTGGAGAACTGTCCGAGTCGGGACAGGCAGCGGTGCAGAGGATCCAGAAGAAGTCCAGAAGTCGTGGCTGGCAGCAGCGATGCAAAACGAGGAGACGGACCAGCGGTCAGGGCAGGCGGCAGACAGCAGGAACTGGAGATGAACTAGGAGTCGAGATGGGCAGCGAAGCAGTAATACCAGAGGATGTGCCGAAGTCAGGAGCCAGGAAGACGAGCCAAGGGGAGGGCAGGAACAGGAGCAGGCGAGGATGGAGCAGGAATCAGGAACAAGCTAGAACTGAGCAGGAATCAGGAACAAGGAACAAGCAGCTCACTTCTCAGCAGAGACGACCCGTTGCAAGGCAAAGAATGGAATTCACAGCTGGCTTCAAATAGCTGAAGGCATCTGACGTCATTCCCCGGGGTGGAGCTAAGTTTCCCGCGCAGGACCCTTTAAATTCCAGGCCCCTGCACGCCTAAGAGGCGGGACTAGTAGCAGAGAGTCGGCAGTGTCTCCTTCGTGGAGGGAGCACCGCGGGAAGGCCCCGAGAAGGCCCGAACGGACAGTGAGGTAGGGAGAAGAACTGGCCAAGGACCGGAGCAGCAACAACAAGAGCGATTTCAATTGCTTGAGTCAATTACCTCCACTATATTTCAGGAATTTTGTGAAAGGGAATTGTCTTGAATAATCTGCAAAGCTACAGTTAATTTTCACTTAACATTACAAACCAAGTCTCTCCTCTCCTTAAAGTTAAGAAGTAATAATGGTGTGGTTAAGAAATTAACAGAATATCAAAAGTATATGACTAGTAGAACTACTCATGTTATATTAATGAAAAAAAACTTAGGAGTCAATTTACCCTCAACAATTGAGGCTTTCAAGAAACAAACAATTGTCAAATATTGGGTCTAAATATTTACTGTAATAAAAGAGGATATTTGTTTATATTTATATTAGATTTTGGGAGGGGTCTGAAAACAATTTTTAGAGCACACAGGAGATGCCTGGTACATTCAGCAGAACACTTTTCCTGCTATGTTCTGCTGAATATCTGGGTAAAGTTACCCAAATAAATATCCCACCCATTGGCCCGCTTAATATCCACGTCACAGCTTTTCTTCGCCTCCCCAAGACTTTGCTCTGAATATATTTAATTCAGCTTAGAGAAGGAGTAAGTCTAGCCAGCCTCCTGTTTGGTGTGTAGCTATTATTTATTTTGGGAGGACAAATGTTTTTTTTATTTTCTTTTATTTTCCTCTCATGGAAAAACGTTGGATCTGGCCTGTGCCACTCTGCTACCTTTCACTCTGTGGAATGGAAGCTAGGGATGTGAATCGTTTTAGGACGATTAAAATTATCGTCCGATAATTTTAATATCGTCTTAAACCGTTATGGAACACAATACAATAGAGATTCTAACGATTTATCGTTATAAATCGTTAGAATTGTGAGCCGGCACACTAAAACCCCCTAAAACCCACCCCCGACCCTTTAAATTAAATCCCCCACCCTCCCGAACCCCCCCCCCCCAATGACTTAAATAACCTGCGGGTCCAGCGGCGGTCCGGAACGGCAGCGGTCCGGAACGGGCTCCTGCTACTGAATCTTGTTGTCTTCAGCCGGCGCCATTTTCCAAAATGGCGCCGAAAAATGGCGGCGGCCATAGACGAACACGATTGGACGGCAGGAGGTCCTTCCGGACCCCCGCTGGACTTTTGGCAAGTCTTGTGGGGGTCAGGAGGCCCCCCCCAAGCTGGCCAAAAGTTCCTGGAGGTCCAGCGGGGGTCAGGGAGCGATTTCCCGCCGCGAATCGTTTTCGTACGGAAAATGGCGCCGGCAGGAGATCGACTGCAGGAGGTCGTTCAGCGAGGGTTCCGGCGCCTCGCTGAACGACCTCCTGCAGTCGATCTCCTGCCGGCGCCATTTTCCGTATGAAAACGATTCGCGGCGGGAAATCGCTCCCTGACCCCCGCTGGACCTCCAGGAACTTTTGGCCAGCTTGGGGGGGGGCCTCCTGACCCCCACAAGACTTGCCAAAAGTCCAGCGGGGGTCCGGAAGGACCTCCTGCCGTCCAATCGTGTTCGTCTATGGCCGCCGCCATTTTTCGGCGCCATTTTGGAAAATGGCGCCGGCTGAAGACAACAAGATTCAGTAGCAGGAGCCCGTTCCGGACCGCTGCCGTTCCGGACCGCTGCTGGACCCGCAGGTTATTTAAGTCATTTGGGGGTGGGGGATTTAATTTAAAGGGTCGGGGGTGGGTTTTAGGGGGTTTTAATGTGCCGGTTTTGCGATTTTACGTTTTTTTGATTTTTCACGATTTTTCACGATATTTTACCCCCCCAAACGGCAACAATACGATTCCCTCCCCCTCCCAGCCGAAATCGATCGTTAAGACGATCGAGGACACGATTCACATCCCTAATGGAAGCCAAAAAAAGGTCTCTGAAAAGTAGCAGAAAAGCCCTATTTCAGAGCGGTTTCTTACAACTTTTAAAGAAACAGAACTGCAAAGACTGCAATACATTGCATCACTTGGCTTTTTAGCAAGTCATAGAACGCCACAATTTCATTTGCAAATGGTAATATTAGTGTCATTAATCCTTTATAGCACCCCTATGTGAAAACACAGAAAAGAAGTTTTTTCCAGTAGTAGAAATCTTCAGCATCCCTTTGTCACAATCTTATGTCCCTCAAGGTCTTCCCTGTCTTCCAGGCAGCATTACATTAGAATCTTTCCTGTTTCCAATGGCAACAGCACATGTAGGGTCTGTCCTATCCAACCTCATAATGGCAGTCATCTATGAAATGGAAAGGTCAGCTGTCACATACCAAATACCCATTTGCAACTATTCAAAATGAAGGTGAACCTTTTACTTTTAACCTCAAGCATGCTAAGCAATCAACCCAAAATACCTACATTGCATCATGCAACACAGTGTGGAGAAAAAATATAAGAAGCTATCGAGTGTCATGCTTGGTCAGACCAATGGACCATTTCACCCAAGATGGCTTATATGACTAATAATTGTTAATTGACCTGTCTTCCAAGAACTTGTTCAAATATTTTTAAACCCATCTTTACTTGCCTTGTATTCAGTTTTCAGCAACAAATGCCACACTGACCGAAAAACATAATTCCTTATATTTGTGTTACATATGCTACCAGTTAGTTTAATAAAGTGTCCCTTAGTCCTGATACTATTATAAAGGGTAACCATTCCTTGTTTACTAGATCCTTGAGAGAAAAGAATCTTGGAGGAAAAGATTACAGCTACCAAATAGCTATTGGTGGGAGGATGGGGGAGAGGAAAGGAAGTGTTATCTGTTCCAAAGACCTGACTTGTTTTGGGGTTAAGAGATGTGTTCATTTTTTGAGGCTTTTTGGATAAACAGTTGGAACACTATTCAGAAGTGATTCTTATTTGGACTTTTATTTTCCTGCCATCAGTCAACAAATACTTTTATTTTGAACCACAGCACTCGTATGGAGAGTGCCTTTTTGGAAAGCATGATTAGTGAGCAGGAAGAGCTCCTGTGAGTATTGAACTCTATGGTGTTGTATTTCCCGGCTGCGTCCGCTCTGTGGCCGGTCCTGCTCACCTCTCCCGTCCAACTACAAGCTCTGGGCTCACCTCCTCTGCTGCTGTAGTGAGTTTGCGGCGTCCCCAGCTACCCCGCTCACCGTCTCCAATGTCGGCCTCACAGCGGAGCTCCCGTAGGGCCTTCACGTCTTCCTGCTCCTCGGCCCCACCCCTAGGTGCACACGCGGCCGACGTCACCCTATTTAAAGGGCCAAGTATGGGAAACCCGAACCCGACGCTCCCTGATGACCTCACACTGTCTCACTATATAAGGCGACACCCGTTCCCCTGAACGGTGCCTTGGTAATCGGGTCGTACACTCCGGTGTGTCTAGTTTGCCTTCCAGCGTCTCCTGTTCCAGCATCTCCTGTTCCAGTGTCTCCTGTTCCTTCGTCTCTCCATCCCTGGTAGTACCCTTCGGACTGATCTCATGGTACTGACCATTGCTTGCTCCTGACTATCCTTGATCACTGCCTGGAACCGACCTCTGCCTGAACACTGACTATTCCTGATCGCTGCCTGGAATGTGACCTCTGCCTGACTTAACTACATCCGTATTGACTACAGGTACTGACCCCTGCTTCGGCTGACCATTCTGAACTATTACTCTGGCCTTGATCCTCGCTATCCATTCGGACTCTCTGTTCTGGCCTCCTGTGACCTCTGGACATTCTGGTTTGGACATTGACCGTGCACCCTTGTTCGTGAAGGGCACTCCTCTGCACTTCCTCTCTAGGAGATCCGCTGAGACCCATCTAAGACCAGACAGCCCGGGTAACCAAGGGCTGAACCTGAGGGAACCCCGGGTTGCTATTGGTGAAGCTCCAGCTAGCCTCTGTCTCCTCCTGTGCTCCACTTCCTGATGGCAGGTGCTTTCCGGGTCCGACCGGAGGGGCGTACCAATCCTGCACCAGGCCAAAGGTCCACCTCCAGTGCAACAGGTTGCCAAGGCCATGGACTCGGTGTTGTGTCCGTCGCTGTCCGACGTCTCTGCTCCGCCCACCTTACCTTGTTGGCAACTCCCTTCGGGGTTGATGGAAGGCTAGCTGCAGCGGTGTCTCCATGCCGTCCTCCTCCGGCGTTCCCGGACCAGCTCGACGTAGCGAGCCGCCATGTTGACCAGATGCCTAAGGGCGTGCGCGCGGCCCGACTGATGTACCAGCATTGGCGCGAACCTCAGGGGCGTCCCCCTGAGATGACATCACCAGCTCCAAATATTTAAGGTCTCAGTTTTCGCTAACAAGACGAGTTAGCAAGGGGATTGATTTACCTAGCTTCCTCCTGGTCGCTGTGGATGGGATTCGCTCTCTGCAACCCTAGCTACTCTGCCTCCTCGGACTTCACTAGAGGTACCCGCTTCTCGGGGGCCTCGCTCTCTCTTTTTCTTTTCAGGTCGCAGTCCAGAAGCAGAACTCGCTCCTCGAGGGCCCACATCCCGGATTTGCTCCTGAATATCACTTCTGCTAAGAAGTCATTGCTGTATCAACATCAGTGAGTTTCCATCTATTTCTCAGAGCTTTCCCTGGGTCCAGGTACTCGCTCCTCAAGGGCCTAATGCATACCAACTCCTGGGCTGCTTTAAGAGACTATTGTGTGAGTGTTACCATCAAGGACTTGTTCCTGAACTCTGCATATACTGCCTGCTCACTTTCTTAGTTTCTCTACAGCTCAGCCACCCTGGAATCAATGTTCCAATACCTGAGGGACTACAGCCCAGCCGGGCACTTCCTGCTCACTACTGCCATCTTTGGTGGTTTAATATATTGCTTCTAAGAAGTCTTTGTTGCTTAACATCAGTGAGTCTTATCTATCTCTCAGAGCTTTCCCTGGAACCAGGTACTCGCTCCTCGAGGGCCTAATGCATACCAACTCCTGGGCTGCTTTAAGAGACTATTGTGTGAGTGTTACCATCAAGGACTTGTTCCTGAACTCTGCATATACTGCCTACTCACTTTCTTAGTTTCTCTACAGCTCAGCCACCCTGGAATTGATGTTCCAATACCTGAGGGACTACAGCCCAGCCGGGCACTTCCAGCTCACTACTTCCACCTCTGGTGGTTTACTATATTGTCTAATAAAAGAACTAGTGTGTGTCTGTCTCCTACACTAAGCCTGACCAGTGGTCCCTCTCGGGATTTCCCCCGAGGGTGTGGTCACCTGCCACTGGTCCAAGGATCCACCCACAACTATTCTAAATAACAATAGCTTGCTAACTACCAGCTTTTACAACAGAGCTTTCTGACAGATTGCTAACTCCCAGCTATCACCACAGAGCTATAATGACAGATTGCTAACTCCTAGCAGAGTTCACATCAGATTGCTAACTCCTCACGGAGATCACATCACTCAGTGGAGTTTCCCGCCTTGCAGGCCATTCCTGGCCTAGCCACCCATGTCTAAGAACAATAGTGAATAATTGAAGCATTAACTTCATCCATGGAAAACCTACGGTCTCAGTTTCAGGACTCCGTTATGGCCAAGTCTTGGAGTAGGGCTCCAACCCTGCCTCCTCTGGCATCTCTGGCCCTTTCAGCTCCACCTCATTTTAATGGGATCCATGTCTCTGTCGAGGCTTCATCAATCAGTGCTTTATGCAATTTGCACTGCAGCCTGCATTGTTTCCAAGTGAGACCACCAAGATTACCTTCATCCTCTTACGCCTTGAAGGGAAGGCCCTGGCATAAGCTTACCCACTCTGGGAGCATTGAGATGATATTCTCCGTCACCTGTCCCACTTAATGACCATTTTCAAGCGGACCTTCGAAGACCCCAGTCGACAGGTGGTTGCGGGTCATCAGCTTCTTCACCTCCATCAAGGCTCACATTTGCTCAATGAATTCACAGTAGAATTTAGGACACTAGCCACAGAACTGGGGTGGCAAGAGGACTGCCTTAGGGCAATCTATCTGGACGGCTTGTCTCCTGCCCTCAAGGACGAGCTGGTTGCTTGTGAGATTCCTACATCTCTAGATGACCTGATTTCCCGGGCTGGCAAGATTGACCATCGCCTACGTCAGCGACTCCAGGAGGTAAATGTCTCCTGGCCACCGGCCTCTCGCCCAGTCCGTGCTATCAGTCCCCAGTTGAAGGCCTTACTGGTACCTCCTCCATCATCAGAGGAGCCAATGCAGATCAATCGCGGATGCTTGTCTCCTGAGGAGCATCTTCATTGCAAGAAAGAAGGCCTTTGCCTATACTGTGGTGGTTCCTGACACCTCCAACAATCCTGCTCTGTACGTCCGGGAAACTGCAGAGCCTGAGCCCGGCGAGGGTCCCGAGCTTGGGCGCCACTTTTACTGGCCCTCAATTGCTGCTTCCGGTGTCCCTTTCCATGGGGTCACGCTCCTTTGCCACAACCGCGCTCATGGATACTGGCGCTTGTGGTAACTTCATCCTGGATGATATCATCTCCTTACTCCCGATTCCTCTTCAGCCTCTGGAGGTGCCTCTTCGCATCGCATCTATCCAGGGAGAGCACCTTCCTGGACGCATCACTCACTGCACGGTGAACTTCTGTCTCTCCATGGGAACCCTCCATGAAGAGGAGATCTCCCTGTTCATTTTAAAGCATTCTACGCACCCGATAATCCTAGGACTTCCTTGGCTCCAGGTCCACCGACCCCAATTCGACTGGCAATCCCTGCAGCTAATTCAATGGGATCCCAATGCCAGGACTGCTTTCTGCGACAGATGGCTCCAGCGGTCACCGCTCTGAAATCTACAACCTTTACTGGGTTACCGGATCTGATTTTCAAGATGTGTTCTCAAAACAAAATTACAATATCCTTCCTCCACTCTGTAAATTCAATTGCCCCATTGAACTTCTACCAGGTACCACGCCTCCCAAGGGCAGAACCTACCATCTCTTGCTGCCAGAAACTCAAGCAATGTCTGAGCACATTAAGGAGAACCTGAATAAAGGTTTCATAAGAACCTTTGATTCCCCGGCAGGAGCGGATTCTTCTTCGTGAAAAAGAAGGATGGGAGTTTACGTCCTTGCATTGACTACCGTGGGCTAAACGCCGTGACCCGTAAGGATCGTTATCCTCTGCCACTCATTAGCGAACTCTTTGATCGTCTACAAGGAGTCCGGATATTTACAAAGTTAGATCTCCGAGGGGCATGCGATCTGTTGTGGATCCAGCCAAAAGATATCTGGAAGACCACTTTCAATACTAGAGATGACCACTACGAGTACGTAGTAATGCCTTTTGGACTTTGTAATGCCCCTGCGGTCTTTCAACGCTTGATGAATGAGATCTTCCGGGACCTACTCTATTCATTTGTCATGGTATATCTAGACAATATACTGATCTTTTCCAAAGACCTGAAGTCCCACCGTTCACATGTTCAGACAGTCCTCCAACATCTCTACGCAAAGATAGAGAAGTGTATCTTCGCACAGACTCATCTTCCATTTCTGGGTTACATTATCTTCAATCGTGGTTTCACCATGGATCCTGAGAAACTCCAAGGAATTCTAGATTGGCCCCACCAGTAGGCCTCCACTCCCTACAGAGATTCCTTGGATTTGCAAACTATTACAGGAAATTCATCGCTAATTACTCCATGCTAGCTGCTCCACTCACAGCCATGAATAGGAAAGTAGTAACCTTCAGGTTTAGAGCCCCAAGGCTCAATCTGCTTTCCACACCTTGAAAGAGGCCTTCTGCACCGGACCTTGTCTATGTCACCTAGATCCTAACCGCCCCTTCGTCGTCGAAGTCGACGCCTCTGCCATTGGGGCAAGGGCAGTCCTGAGCCAATATTTCCCCAAGGGGGGTCTTAGTACCCTGCTCCTTCTACTCTCACAAGTTTTCACCCGCAGAACAAAACTACATGATTGGTTACCGTGAGCTCTTAGCTGTGAAATTGGCTCATCAAGAGTGGCACCCCTGGTTAGAAGGAGCCCAACATAAATTCATGATCTTCACAGATCAGAAGAACCATGAACACTTAAACCCCTGTCTGGGGTTCAACTATTGAACCCCAGACAGGCCCGCTGGGCGCTGTTCTTCAAAAGTTTTAACTTTGAACTCCGCTACCGCCCTGCAGCAAAAAACAACCAAGTGGATGCTCTCTCTCGCTCTCTTGAACCAGAAGATAGGCCTGAAACTCCCAAACACATCATTGATCCAGCCTGTAGAACTCTGGTGGTTACTCACACGGTGCCAGCTGGGAAGACGGTGGTTCCACGCCATCTCCGGAGAGCGCGTCCTCCTCTGGGCCCATGACTCAAAGTTGGCTGGCCATCCAGGGCGAGCTCGGACCCTTGAAATGTTAAGAAGACATTACTGGTGGCCCAGCATGGTTAAGGACTCCTGCAGTTATGTAGATTCTTGTCCTATCTGCGCACAGCAGAAGCCTCTAACCGGCCGCACTTGGGGACTCCTTCAGCCTCTTCCGGCTCCCACTGAACCCTGGTCAAGCATTTCTATTGAATTCATCGTCAATCTGACCCCATCGAAGGGCAACATAGTCATCTGGGTTATTATTGACTGCTTTTCAAAAATGGCCCACTTTGTTCCACTGCAGAGCCTCCCTTCGGCTTCTGATTTGGCAAAACTCTTCCTACATCATGTATTCTGATTACATGGACTACCAAAGGAGATCATTTCTGATCGTGGACCACAATTTTTAGCCAAGTACTGGAAGTCTCTATGTACAAAGTTCGACATCACCCTGAAACTGACGTCAGCCTATCACCCTCAAGCGAATGGCCAAGCTGAGAGGACAAACCACTCATTAAAGACCTTCCAGAGATCCTACATGAACGATCAACAGGACAACTGGGCTGACCTCTTGCCCTGAGCCAAGTTGTCCCACAATACTCACCTCGCCTCTGCCACCTACGTCTCTCCCTTCTCCATAGTATTTGGTCGCCAACCACTCTTGCCTCTTCCAGTACCACTTTTCGTGCCCTCGCCTGTGGCCCAGTCCACGGCACAGACAATTCGCCATCTCTGGAATCAGGTCAAGGACAGATTGAGTCAGGCAGCCGAGAAAGCCAAACGCTTTGCTGATGGCCATCGTCGCACGGCACTTCTGTTCCAACCAGGCCAGAAAGTTTGGCTCAGTACAAAACACATAAAGTTATATCTGCCTTCTCAGCAACTGGCTCCCAGGTTCATTGGACCCTTTCCAATCATCCGAAGAATAGGAGCAGTTACTTGTCAGCTATGGCTGCCTACCTCCATGGGAATCCACAACACATTCCATGTTTCCCTATTGAAAACTCTGGTCTTGAAATGGCCTCTCCTTCACAGCTCACCGCTGAACCAGAGGACGTCCAGCAAAAGAGAGGCCATTGGGAATACCTCCTGTCGTGAGAGGGCTTCGGTCCAGAAGAGAACTCCTGGGAGCCCTCCCACCACATAAACGACAAAAACCTTCTCGCTGAGTTCCGCAGGACCCATCCTGACAAGCCCAGGCTGATAAGGGGGAGGCCTAGAAGGGGGGTACTGTTGCGCTTCCCGGTCGGCCCCCATTACATAGTGAGGGCAAAGGTAGCGCCGGTCGGCCCCTGTGACATAGTGAGAGCAAAGGTAGCGCCAGCGCCATTTTGAATACTGGCAATACGGCCGGAGTGCAGGAGGTCGCTCCCGGACCCCCGCTGGACTTTTGGCAAGTCTTGTGGGGGTCAGGAGGCCCCCCAAGCTGGCCAAAAGTCCCTGGGGGTCCAGCGGGGGTCCGGGAGCGATCTCCTGCACGCGGGCCGTATTGCCAATATTCAAAATGGCGCCGGCGCTACCTTTGCCCTGTCACATGGTAAGGGCAAAGGGCCATCGGTGCCATTTTTTTTTAGAGCAGCTGATAGCGTGGGAACGGGAGATCGCTCCCCGCGGCCCCCCTGGACCACCAGGTATGTGTAAAAAGTTTTTTGGGTGGGTCAGGAGAGTGGGGGAGGCTAAGGGGTAATTTTAAAGGGTCGGGGTGGGGTTTTTTATCGGCGTGGGCCTCTCTAAAAAAAATTAGTGATGTGAATTGGAATCGGAACCGATTCCAATTCACATCTCGTAACGATCAGATTTCCCCCCCCCCTCCAGCCAAACCCAATCGTTAAAACGATCGGGCACATGATTCACATCCCTAATGTGTATCACGTTGTACTTGTCCACATAAAATGTCATGTATGTTCTGAGTTCAGATTGCACACACTATGATTTTACCCAAGGGGCTTGTGACTGTACACCAACAGGACTATATCTTGGGAACTTATCCAATATACATACACATACATGCACAATCTGACTAAGTATATCACAGTTCCATGTCTTTCTGATGTGTTTACTGTTGCGCATCCCGGCTGCTTAGGTGCCCCGACCGGGCCTGCTCAGCTCGCACTTCCTCCACCAACTCCTAGACCTATCCAATCCTGACTCAGCCCTTTCCTCCTGGCATAAGATCACGGAAGCAGTCGCAAACAAATTGTGCCCAATTGCCTCCAAAACAATCAATCTGTTGCGATCCCCCCTGCTGCTGCGCTGCAGGAGGTCTCTTACCTTCCTCCAGAGGCCGCTCTGACGCCAGGGCCTCGCCTGCGCATCATCCAGGACTTGCTCCAGGGCCTGAGAGGCCTAGCTGTGCCTGTGGCTTGCATGCCTCAGTGTTTGGACTTCCTGTTGGGCGACGCCCTTCCCTAGGGGCTGGCCCGCAGCTCTCTACCCTAGTTATAGGACCAGCGATGGGCGGTCCTGGCAAGCTCCTCCTAGGGAGTTGCCTTCTACCTCCAGTATTTAAGGACTTTCTGTTCACTGTGTCTTTGCCTTCGGATTGGGTTACACAGTTGCCTGTGGCCTCTCCCGATCCAGGTCCTCTGTGACGCCGACTCCTGCTTGTCGTCAGCCTGCCTTGACTCCGGTCCGTGACTCCGACTCCTGTTTGTCTTCAGCCTGCCTTGACTCCGGTCCGTGACTCCGACTCCTGCTTGTCTTCGGCCTTCGGATCAGGTCCTACAGTTGTCTGTATACTTGCTGATCCAGGTCCTCCGTGGCTCCGACTCCTGCTTGTTGTCAGCCTGCCTTGACTCCGGTCCGTGACTCCGACTCCTGCTTGTCTTCAGCCTGCCTTGACTCCGGTCCGTGACTCCGACTCCTGCTTGTCTTCAGCCTGCCTTGACTCCGGTCCGTGACTCCGACTCCTGCTTGTCTTCGGCCTTGGATCTGAGCATTACAGTCGCCTGTAACCTAGCCGATCCAGGTCCTCCATGTTTGATGGCGCCTTGTCCTGTCTCTGCTTGATGTTCCTGATGTCCAGTGTCTCTGCCTTGATGCCTGTCTCTGACCCTGCCTAGATGTTTGTTCCTGTGCCTGCCAGCCGTAAGGGCTTCGGATGTGAGTTTCCCAGCATCGGAGTCCTGTTCGCCTGGGTCTTCCCCGCGCCCTCCTTCTCAGCGTGGTCCGCGACCAGACTCCCAGGGCTGTGTAGGGCGCGTCTGGGACAGGGTGGTCCGTGACTCAGTCCCACGGGTGGGCTGAGTAGGGCGCCCTGATGGACAGTGCAATGTTCCCGTCCAGCCTTGTCTACAGTGTCTGCTTCAGCCCGTACCCTGATGTCTTCCTCTGCCAGCCGAGGGGGCTTCGGATGTGAGTATCCCAGCATCGGAGTTCCTACTCGCCTGGATCCTTCTAGTGTCTCGCTTCAGCCCTTGTCCTGATGTCTCCGTCTGCTTCAGCCTGCTTCTGCCCTGTCTGATGTCGTCTGTTTAAGGACTCTGACTGCCCTCGCCTCTGTCCGGCCTGCTGCCCATTGCCGTTCCCTGCGGCGGGTCCGAAAGGGCCGGGAACAGTCGGAGGACCGTTCATTAGTCAACTTCCCCGTGTTGGCTACCATGGGCATGCAGGTCCGGCTGAGGGCCGGACTTCCTGCTTCTGTTCCTGCCTGCCTGGCTCACCATGCCTGCTCAGTTCACCTCCCACGGTGTGGCCTTGGGCTCCTCCTGGGGTCCTGCCGTGGCCAAGGGCTCACCACCCGCCCGAGACGACCGCGCCCGCACGCGCTCATAACACAATCCCTCAAAAAAAGGCAACCAACCCTGATTCACACCTGAACTAAAACAAATGAAACAGGACCTACGTCATAAGGAAAATAGATGGCGCAAAACCCCCAACACAGCTACCCTTTCAGCTTACAAAGGATTTCTACATCACTACAGAATCTCTATTCTACTAACAAAAAAGGAATTCTACTCCAACAAAATACATCATCTCCAATATAATGCCCAAGCATTGTTCTCATACGTAACACAAATCACTAAATCAACCCCCCCACCCATTCCAGACGAACAAGCTCTATCCAAGGCTAATGAGCTTGCTACTTTTTTTTTTTTTTTTCAACAAAAGATCTCAAATACGCTTGCTCTCCTACCTCCAACTACGACTCCTCTCACTTCAGGCAAGATTCCTCATCCCCCTCTGAGAGCCAAGCTTGACAATTTTGATTCAATCTCCACCAAAGAGATTGAATCCCTCCTAAAAAGACAGAAACCATCCAGCCATCCAGCAGATAATATCCCGTCGAAACTCTTGCTTCTCATCCCAGACACGATTTCAGGACCTCTGACATGCATCATAAACTGCTTTCTAACTCAAGGGATATACCCAGACAGTCTAAAAACCGCTTCTCTCAAACCCCTCCTTAAGTAACACAATCTAGACCCTAATGTTCCAGCCAATTTCAGACCCATCTCTAATCTCCCTTTCTTAGCCAAACTAACGGAGAAACTGGTAAACACCCAGCTTGCAGAGTATCTAGAAGATCACAACATCCTATACCCCTCGCAATATGATTTTCCGCAAAGCACGTAACACGGAAACCCTCCTCATTTCTCTTACCGACCATATTATAATGGGTCTAGACAAAGGCTACTCCTTTCTATTAGTTCTGCTAGACATCTCGGCGGCATTTGACACCGTCAACCATTCCATCCTTCTGGATCGCCTAACAGATATCGGTATCTCTGGATCAGCCCACAATTTGTTCAAATCCTTCCTCAACAATAGAACCTTTAAAGTCAAAATAAATAATAGAGAGTCACCTTTAACGAAGTCCACTCTTGGTGTTCCACAAGGATCCTCCTTATCCCCAACCCTCTTTAACATCTACCTCCTCCCCCTTTGCCAATTACTAACTGATCTCAATCTAATTCATTATCTGTATGCAGACGATGTACAGATTCTAATTCCTATAACAGGCTCTATCTCAAAAGCTCTCTCTCATTGGAATAACTGCCTCCTATCTATCACCAGTCTTCTCAACAGCCTAAACCTGGTCCTCAATGCCTCAAAAACAGAGCTCCTCCTCATCTCTTCAAACGAAGAAAACCTCTCCATCCCCACACAACGCCCAAATCACCCATACTCATGTCAGAGACCTTGGGGTAATTCTAGATAATCGACTAAACCTAAAGAAAATGGTCAATACCACATCCAAAGACTGCTTCTACAGACTACAGGTTCTAAAACGTCTCAAACCACTCCTATTTTTCTATGACTTCAGGACTGTCCTCCAAGCGTTGCTATTCGCTAAGATCGACTACTGTAGTGCCCTCTTCTTGGGCCTCCCCAAATCTACCACCAAACCACTGCAGATGATACAAAATGCTGCAGCGACATTGCTGACTAACACCAGCCGTGGCGAACACATCTCTCCCATTCTCAGAAACCTACATTGGTTACCAGTGAATTTCAGAATATTATACAAATCAATCACCTTAATTCACAAATTCATCCACCATCAACTTCAACTCGATCTTGAATTCCCCTTCAATCTACACTCATCCAACAGACCAACTAGAGATATTCATAAAGGAACTCTGAAATTTCCTCCAACTAAAGCCACACACCTCTCCTCGACTAAAGACCGAGCGTTTTCGATCGCAGGACCATCTATCTGGAATAATATTCCTGCAGACCTCAGATTGGAACCCTGTCTTTTAACTTTCAGAAAAAAACTCAAGACGTGGCTCTTTCACCAAGCTTTCGGGGATTCCCCAGACAATCACTAGTTGCCCTTTCTCTTACTTGGACGATGGCCTTGATCTTCATGAACGATGACTAGAGACTAGAGCACCTCTAGGTTAAAGCACTCTTAAGCTTTAACCCGTATCCTCCATTGTATTTCTTAATTATTTCCACCTTTACTTCCTTCCAGCTATATAAGCTTCCTTACCCTTGTTGAATGTAACTTGCCTTATTCATTTCCTTTTGTTTAACTTTCTTAAGTTATGCTACAGTTATACCCTTGTTAAATGTAAACCGATCCGATATGGTTATTACTATGAAGGTCGGTATAAAAAAGTGTTAAATAAATAAATAAACTCCGGTTCCTACTCCCTTGCCGCTGCTGCTAGCTCCCGATGTCCCCAACGCTCACCGTGGCCCTCTCCGGCTTCCTCCACCACCGAAACAACAATCAACAGAGTCCGAGAACACACTTCGTGCAAGAAGTCCTGGACGTCCGACGCCATAGTGGCCACTGGGAGTACCTCCTTTCATGGGAGGGCTTTGGCCCAGAAGAAAATTCATGGGAGCCCTCTCACTACATCCTTGACAAGAACCTCCTCCACGACTTCCATCTTCAGCACCCAGACAAACCCAAGTGGGAGGCCTATAAGGGGGGGTAGGGTTGTGCATTCATTCCCTACGAATTGGGAATCCTCAACGTATAGGGCCCTATTCGTTGTATTCATGGGGAAGCGAAACGTATCACGATTCCCCACGAATACAACGAATCTTCGCCGAATTATTTGGCCGCCTAAAGGAGCCAATTTAAACAAACCCCCACCCTCCTGACCCCCCCCCCCAAGACTTACCAAAAGTCCCTGGTGATCCAGCGGGGGGTCCGGGAGCCATCCCCTACACTCACACCCTCGGCTGCTGGTTTCAGAATGGTGCCGATAGCCTTTGACCTACTATGTCACAGGAGCTACAGGTGCCATTGGTCAGCCCTTGTCACATGGCCATCGGCACCATCTTGTGCTCCTACCAGGTGACAGGTCCAGCAGGGGTCCGGGAGCGATCTCCTACACCACCATCCCGATCCCTCCCCAAGACTTACTAACATCCCTGGTGGTCCAGCAGGGTCTCGCGAGCGATTCTCCCTCCATGCTGTCGGGCTGTCGGGCCTGCCTTGCATCAAAATGGCGCAGATAACCTTTGACCTACTATGTCACAGGGGCTACCGGTGCCATTGGTCAGCCCCTGTCACATGGTAGGAGCACAAGATGGCGCTGATTGCAATGTGACAGGGGCTGACCAATGGCACCGGTAGCCCCTCTGACATAGTAGGTCAAAGGCTATCGGGCGGGAAGCTCATCTCGGACGCCGATGACGTCACCTAAGGCTCCTACTTAAGGCAAGGCTCTGTCCCCAGAACCTCACCTAGGCAATCGGGTCAACACTTCAGTGTAGCTAGTTTGCTGTTCCTCATTCCTGTGTTCTCCTGCTTCCTTGATCTAGTCTTGTTCCAGTGTTCCTGTCTTGTTCCTGTGTTCCTGTCTTTTTCCACTGCTCCTGCATTCCTGTATTCCCATGGTCCTCTCTGTGTTCCAGCATCTCTCCTGATTCCTGCTCTACGTTCCTCCTCTTGTCATACCTCCTTGAACTGATTCACGGTACTGACCTCTGCTTGCCTGACTATGTTTGATCGCTGCCTGGAACTGACCACTGCCTGCCTTCTGACCACGCTTGACCACCACCTGGAACTGACTTTTGTTTGTCTTGACTACATACGGACTGATCTTTGAACTGACCCTTGTTTTGGCTGATCACCCTTGGACGGATACCCTGGCTTTGACCCTTGCGCTACATTTAGATACCCTGTTCACTCCTGTGACCACCAGACCAGCCTGCTCGGACACTGCCCGCGGCCTACATCTGACTAGACCAGTAGGCGCTGCCTATCTTGCCCGGAGGACCTTCACTTCTTGTCTCCTTCCAGAGGTCTCCGGTGTTCCTGATCCTGGTCTAGCCCATTCTTTCTTCACAGCAGCACACCTTTGCTCGTGGTAGGCACACCTCTCCGCTATCTCTCTAGGAGACCCTCGGAGGCCCTCCTAAGTCCAGTCGGTCTGGGTACCCAAGGGTTCAACCTGCGGAAACCCCGGATTGCTATTGGCAAAGCTCCAGCTAGCCTCTGTCTCCTTGCGTGCTCTGCCTCCTGGTGGCACGCGCTCTCTGGGTCCGATCAGAGGGCCATACCAATCCTGCATCAGGCCAAGGGTCCACCTCCAGCGCAACATTTACTTAAGCAGTAGGAAGATAAGACAGAGAATAAATAAAATCAGATAATACAGAACAGTTAATTGCAGATTATAACATCTACTAAAAAGAATTCCTAAATATGTACATATATGTGTATATATATAGAGAGAGATAAATAGCTAGATATTTATATGTATATATCTAAATGTATATATGTATCTATAATCTATATTTCTATCTATTTATCTATCTATACCAAAGCTTACATTTCCAAAGGATCTGTCTGCTCTATCATGTCCATCATTTCCCCCTTCTAGTTTTTCTCACTTTTTATATACTAAAAACTGGCAATTGCTTGGGATAGGAGTAATGTCCCCTCCCTCTTTATGTTATCAGTTCCAAACACAGCTGTGCATTTCTATAAATCCTCCCTCTCTCAGATGTTTGGTATTACTTAATTGTTTGCTTTCCTATCTTGGAACTGCTGGCAATGACTACAGTTCTCAGATTCTTGCCTGTTGTAATCATTTCATAGTACAAAGTAATAAATATGAGTTCACTGAGAGGTTGGCCTATGGCCTTCAAACTAGTCTCAGTTATCTTCCATTATAATTTCCCGTGATTTGGGCTTTTGAAATTTGGAGGGACCTGAATTTCTGGTTTGTGCGTACTAACTCCCCGAAAATGAATTTTTCCCGAAATTTTGGGAAAAATTAATTCGGAATTTGTTGTCCCCGAAATAGGGAGAATTAAGTAATTTTGTTGAAATTACCTAATTCATCCTGAACAAATGCACATCCCTACCATTTAGAAACCCAGTTCCCCAATCTCACACAGTCTTCTTGCAATTCCTCAAGGTCTAGTTGTACATTAACTACTTTGAATAATATTAGCTCAGCTACAAATATGACCAACTCACTCATTACTCCCTTTTCTAGATCATTAGTAAATATGTTAACAACATTACGATCTCAGATGTAGCTAAGCAGACTGCAGAACAAGGGTGAGCAGCAGGGAAAAGCTCCAAACAAATGAGCAACAGGAGGAAGAGAGAATTCAAGCAGGCAGAAGGACATAAATAAGCAGTAGGAACAGGCGAAAATAGAGATTCAGGAAACAAGTCCAAGAAGTCTGCTGTACCAGAACTGGCTTCTGCTTGACCAAATGCTGGGAAGAGTCCTTGAAAACAGAAAGAAACGAAGAATGTACTGGGACGATCTAGGAAACACTTGAGTCAGAGGATCTGACATTGAGTAACCAGAGAACTAGATCATCGATGTGGTATATTTACATTTCAACAAGGCATTTGATATCATCCCATTGTCACAGAGGTCAAAAATAAGGGTTTGGGTTTTGTTTTGTTTTTTAATTTTAAATGTACCTGTTGGTGGGAGCACCTCTGCCCCAGAAGGAAGCCCTTGGCATGGATGGTGTTGGCTGGGTGAGATTTGAGGGCTGTACTAGCACAGAAAAAAGATTAGTGATTGGGCTCAAATAGCACAGTGAGAGAGACCGTGGAGCTGCAATGGCTGGAGCAAATGGACTGACACAACTCTACAGCTCTGAGGGAGGTAGTTTTAACTCAGCAGACAGAAAGGAAACAGGAGCAGCGTGCAGTTTACAAAGGAATTTCTCTCCCCATTTTTCTGGCTATTGTGGCCTGGAGTAGGGGGACTGGTGTCTAGAGAGAGGCAGAGCATCTGCTACTGCAGGAGTACTGCTGACAGCCTCCCACGGCTCTTTCTCTCTGCATTCTGTGGAGTTGGGAGGTGTGGGTAGAGCAAGCAGGATGGGCCACTGCCACTGCTTCACCATGCATCTAGCAGCATGAGAAGACTGTTGTGGCTGACTCTGCTTTGTTTGCAGAGACTGGAAAAAAAAATCTGGGGCCTGTGGAAGAGCCCCGACATTGAAATTGTGGTTGCAGCTGGGTCCAGCAGTGACATGGCAATGACATAATGATCCAGAAGTGCATGGGGTCATGGTGCCACTGCTGTAAACTAAATATAAATAAAAATGATAATGAAGGGCATAAATGAATTGGCTGGGTGCCCCAAACAAGTCCCCACCATGTTAATAAAACCAGAGGGCAGTCTGGAAGACAGGGTTTGCATTAGAGATGTGAATCGTGTCCTCGATCGTCTTAATGATCGATTCGGCTGGGAGGGGGAGGGAATCGTATTGTTGCCGTTTGGGTGTGTAAACTATCGTGAAAAATCGTTAAAATCGTGAGCCGGCACACTAAACCCCCCTAAAACCCACCCCGACCCTTTAAATTAAATCCCCCACCCTCCCCAACCCCCCCCCAAATGCTTTAAATACCTGGGGATCCGGCGGTGGTCCAGAACGGCGGCGGTCCGGAACGGCCCCCTCAATAGAATCGTGTTGTCTTCAGCCGGCGCCATTTTTCAAATGGCCACCACAAAATGGCGGCGGCCATAGACAAAAATGATTCGACGGAGGAGGTCGTTCCGGACCCCCGCTGGACTTTTGGCAAGTCTTGTGGGGGTTAGGAGGCCCCCCCAAGCTGGCCAAAAGTTTCCTGGGAGTCCAGCGGGGTTCCGGGAGCGATTTCTCGCCGCGAATCGTTTTCGTACGGAAAATGGCGCCGGCAGGAGATCGAGTGCAGGAGGTCGTTCAGCGGCGGTCCGGAACCCCCGCTGAACGACCTCCTGCAGTCGATCTCCTGCCGGCGCCATTTTCCGTACGAAAACGATTCGCGGCGAGAAATCGCTCCCGGAACCCCGCTGGACTCCCAGGAAACTTTTGGCCAGCTTGGGGGGGCCTCCTGACCCCCACAAGACTTGCCAAAAGTCCAGCGGGGGTCCGGAACGACCTCCTCCGTCGAATCGTTTTTGTCTATGGCCGCCGCCATTTTGCGGTGGCCATTTTGAAAAATGGCGCTGGCTGAAGACAACACGATTCTATTGAGGGGGCTGTTCCGGACCGCCGCCGTTCTGGACCACCGCCGGATCCCCAGGTAATTTAAAGCATTGGGGGGGGGGGTTCGGGAGGGTGGGGGATTTAATTTAAAGGGTCGGGGGTGGGTTTTAGGGGGTTTTAGTGTGCCGGTTTTCCTGCCCTCCCCCTTCCCCCGATTTACGATTTTTTAACGATAAATCGGGGGAATTGGTATTGTATCGTGGCCCTAACGATTTTTTGACAATTTAAAATATATCGGACAATATTTTAAATCGTCAAAAAACGATTCACATCCCTAGTTTGCATTGCCATGGGGTTTTTAATTTTAATAAATAAACAGGGCAGAATAAGTGTTGGGGTGTCCTGTGCAAACCCCTACCACCTTCAAAATGATTAGGCACATGTATTTTTGTTCCAAAGAACCCCTGGAAAAATAAGTATTATGAGGAATGGGAAATTCCATCCCGGGTTTTACTTTCAGCATTATGTCTGAAAGGCTGCCATGGTACATATGCTAGCTTGAAGTAGAGCCTCATGGCTGAGAAAAGGAAATAACAAAGTAAAATGCCAGCATAGGGAAACCAGGGGAGCACAGAAACCAGCTCTCCTGGGGTATTTTAAACCATTTGGCCAATGTTAAAAACATCAAATTACAACAGAAACAGCAGCCATCTGTAACAGTGTGGTGAGACTGGTTGGAGAAGGCTGTGTGTGTTTAGGCACTGCTTTTCCAGTGACTAAGGATATCATAGAAGGGATAAGAAATTACAGTTGGAACGTTAAAAAAGAGATGGTGCCTCACTGAGCAGGAATACTATGCAGTGGCTCTGCCAATGTCACAGCAAAACAGTTTAAAAGCACCAACAGATTGTGGGAACAATTAAGAATTGCTGCATGTATGTATATAAGTGGGAGTGTGAGAATTTGTCTCAAATATTTCTCAGCTTTGAGGAACAAGATGATAATGTATAGAAGCTCAAGCAAATCTGAAGCTGAAATGCAGATTGTTTTTTTTATGGACATGAATTGGAGTGGTTGATAGAATTTTTAAAAAAGTCTGAACCCAGGGATGATAACTTTAAAACAGGTGCACGTGTGCACGTGTGCACATGTTCGTTGGCCCACTCCCAAAGCCATAGCCATTTTATAACATATATGAGTATATGCACACATATTATAAAATAGCCTGAATATGTGCACACAATTTTAAGTGAACAAGTGCCCCGCACACAAATGCTGATTTTATTGCATAAGTTAATAGACACGTGCACCGACACCATTACCAGTTTGCCCAGGTAAGGGAAATGATTTCCAATTTTTCAATTTTTTTTAACTATTTTTCTCATTTTATCAAAGTTTCCCTTTTGAAAGTTTAGTGCTACAGCTGTGGATTTACTTACTGTCCCCTTCTAGTCATTAATTCAAATTTGATCATATTATGATCACTATTGCCAAGCAGCCTCACCGCCGTTACCTCTCTCACCAAATCCTGCATTCCAACAAGAATTATATCTAAAATTGCTCCCTCTCTTGTCCGTTCCTGGACCAATTGCTCCATAAAACTGCTATTTATTCCTTCCAGGAACTTTATCTCTTTAGCTTGTCCTGATGTTTCACTTAATCAATATTGGGGTTATTGAAATCTCCCATTATTCCTGCACTACCAATTTGGTTAGCTTCCCTAATTTCTCTTAGCATTTCACTGTCCATTTCACCATCTTGGCCAGGTGAATGGTAGTATATTACTATCACTATACTCTTCCCCAAAATGCAAGGGATTTCTACCCATAAAGATTTGATTGTGCATTTAATCTCATGCAGGATCTTTATCCTGTTGGATTCTATGCCATCATGGACATAAAGCACCACCCCGCCATGAAGCTGCTGATCTCTGTCATTGTGATATAATTTGTACCCTGGTATAGCACTATCCCATTTATGCCAATTAAGGGGTAGATTTTCAAAGGGGTACATGCGTAAGATACCCCAAACCCCCCCCTGCGCGCGCCGAGTCTGTTTTGCATAGGCTCGGCGGCGTGCACAAGCCCCGGGAGGCGCGTAAGCCCCGGGGCTTGCAAAAAGGGCCGGTCGGGGGCGTGGCCAGGGGCGCAGTTTGGGATCGGGGGCATGTCCGGGGGCATGTGGGCAGTCCGGGGGCGTGGACGAGTGCCCCGACACAGCGACCTATGTTGGGGCCTGCTGCGTCGGCGAGCGTAAGTTACTACTGCCCGGAGGCAGTAGTAACTTTTCCGATAAAGGTAGGGGGGGGGGGGTTTCTAGATAGGGCCAGGGGGGTGGGTTAGGTAGGGGAAGGGAAGGGAATGTGCGGGGGGGGGGGGGGGGGGGGGTTGAAAGAAAGTTCCCTCCGAGGCCGCTCCGATTTCGGAGCGGCCTCGGAGGGAACGGGTAGCGCGCAAAAGGGCTTGGCGCGCGCAAGTTGCACAAATGTGCACCCCCTTGTGCGCACCGACCCCGGATTTTATAAGATATGCGCAGCTACGCACGTATCTTATAAAATCCGGTGTACTTTTGTTCGCGCCGATGGCGCGAACAAAAGTACACACACGCATATGTTTTTAAAATCTACCTCTAAGTCTGTCATCATTCACTGCTATACACTCTACTTCTCCCATCTTACTTCATAGACTTCTGGCATTAGCATACAAGCATTTCAAAGTGGTTTTTTTTTGTTTGTATTAACATTCTGCTTTTTAGTTGGCAGGGTAAATTGGAATCTTTTAGCTCAGGTAAGTTTTTAATTAAAGGCACTTGGACTAGTTTTCTTGTTATTGAAACCTCTCTGTTGGGATGCCCCATCTCTAATGCTTCATTAGTATCCTTCGAAGATACCCTCCCTCAGAACCATGTTCTGTTGGGCAACTGTTGGCTTTCCTCATTGATTTAGTTTAAAAGCTGCTCTATCTCCTTTTTAAAGGTTAGCTCCAGCAGCCTGGTTCTACCCTGGTTAAGGTGGAGTCCGGAAAAGAGTCCACCTTCCCCAAAAGGTTCCCCAGTTCCTTACAAAAATGAATCCCTCTTCCTTGCACCGTCGCCTCATCCACGCATTGAGACTCTGGAGCTCTGCTTGGCTCCATGGACCTGTGCGTGGAACAGGGAACATTTCATAAAATGCTACCCTGGAGGTTCAGGATTTCAGCTTTCTACCCAGGACACTAAATTTAGCTTCTAGAACCTTCCTCCTACATTTTCCTATGTCATTGGTACCCACATGTATCACGACAGCAGGCTCTTCCCATCACCATCTAAAATCCCATCTAGGTGTCGTGTGAGGTCTGCCACCTTCGCACCAGATAGGCATGTTACCAGGTGATCCTCATGCCCCCATTCCACCCAGCTGTCTACATTCCTATTAATCGAATTACCAACTATGATGGCCAACCTAACCCTTCCCTCGTGAGCAGTAGCCCTGGGAGACAACCAGTAGATGTAGTGTACTTGGATTTTCAGAAGGCATTTGACAAAGTTCCTCATGAGAGGTTTCTAGGAAAAGTAAAAAGTCATGCGGTAGGTGGCGATGTCCTTTCATGGATTACAAACTGGCTAAAAGACAGGAAACAGAGTAGGATTAAATGAACAATTTCTCAGTGGAAGGGAGTTGGCAGTGGAGTGCCTCAGGGATCTGTATTGGGCCCCTTACTTTTTAATATATTTATAAATGATCTGGAAAGAAATACGATGAATGAGGTAATCAAATTTGCAGATAATACAAAATTGTTCAGAGTAGCTAAATCACAAGCAGATTGTGATAAATTGCAGGAAGACCTTGTGAGACTGGAAAATTGGACATCGAAATGGCAGATGAAATTTAATGTGGATAAATGCAAGGTGATGCATATAGGGAAAAATAACCCATGCTATAGTTACACAATGTTAGGTTCCCTATTAGGTGCTACCACCCAAGAAAGAGATCTAGGCATCATAGTGAATATTGATAACACATTGAAATCGTCAGTTCAGTGTGCTGCAGCAGTCAAAAAAGCAAACAGAATGTTGGGAATTATTAGAAAAGGGAATGGTGAATAAAACGGAAAATGTCATAATGCCTCTGTATCGCTCCATGGTGAGACCGTACCTTGAAAACTGTGTACAATTCTGGTCACCGCATCTCAAAAAAGATATAATTGCGATAGAGAAGGTACAGAGAAGGGCTACCAAAATGATAAGGGGAATGGAACCACTCCCCTATGAGGAAAGACTAAAGAGGTTAGGACTTTTCAGCTTGGAGAAGAGATGGCTGAGGGGGGGGATATAATAGAGGTGTTTAAAATCACGAGAGGTCTAGAATGGGTAGATGTGAATTGGTTATTTACTCTTTCAGATAATAGAAAGACTAGGGGGCACTCCATGAAGTTAGCATGTGGCACATTTAAAACTAATTGGAGAAAGTTATTTTTCACTCAACGATCAATTAAACTCTGGAATTTGTTGCCAGAGGATGTGGTTAGTGCAGTTAGTATAGCTGTGTTTAAAAAAGGATTGGATAAGTTCTTGGAGGAGAAGTCCATTACCTGCTATTAATTAAGTTGACTTAGAAAATAACCACTGCTATTACAAGCAACAGTAACATGGAATAGACTTAGTTTTTGGGTACTTGCCAGGTTCTTATGGCCTGGCTTGGCCACTGTTGGAAACAGGATGCTGGGCTTGATGGACCCTTGGTCTGACCTAATATGGCATGTTCTTATGTTCTTATCCTCAGAGTCAGAGGACAATGCACCACCTTGAGAGCAGGTCCTTCCTACAGGATCATTTCCTGCATGATGTTGATGCTCTCCTCCAAGGCAGGACCAGGGCTGCCAGACTCATCTATATACCTCTCCATCTGCCTCATCTCCTCTAGGTCTGCCTCATCTACTCTAGGTCTGCCACTCTAGCCTCCAGAGATCGGACACATTCTTTGAGAGACAGGAGCTCTTTGCATCGGATGCACACGTAAAATTTCTTACTGGCGGGTAAAAAAATCATACATGTGAAGACTGGGAGTTCTTCCTCTTGCTGCTGTTCTGTTGTCTTCAACTTAAATTTGTTCAGTTCTTAGTTAAGTTTAAGTTGCTATGGGAGTAGGACTGTGTACAATAGGGTCTTTTAAATCTATTAGTGTATTCACTATATATCTGGTAGTGATCTACAAGGGAATGATAGGGGCACCGGTAGCCCCTGTGACATAGTAAGGGCAAAGGCTATCAGCGCCATTTTGAATACTGGCAGCCGACGGTCTGAGTGCAGGAGGTCACCCCCGGACCCCCGCTGGACTTTTGGCAAGTCTTGTAGGGGTCAGGAGGGTCCCCCAAGACTTGCCAAAAGCCCCTGGTGGTCCAGTGGGGGTCCGGGAGCGATCTCCTGCACTCGGGCCATCGGCTGCCAGTAATCAAAATGGCGCCGATAGCCTTTGCCCTTACTATGTCACAGGGGCTAACGGTGCCATTGGTCAGCCCCTGTCACATGGTAGGAGCACAAGATGGCGCGGGCCATCCAGTGCTCCTACCATGTGACAGGGTCCGGCCAATGGCACAGATACCCTGTCACATGGTAAGGGCAAAGCGCCATCGGCGCCATTTTGATTAGTGGCAGCCAATGGCCTGGGAGTGGGAGATCGCTCCAGGGACCCCCACTAGACCACCAGGTACCTGTAAAATGTTTTTTGGGGGGGTCGGGAGGGTGGGGGAAGCTAAGCTATTAGTTTTAAAGGGTCGGGGTGGGTTTTTTTGTTTATTGGCTCGGGCGCAGCCGATAAACAAAACCGCAGTTGGGCCCGATGAAAAAAAACCCACATGTGAATCGGAACCGGAATCCGAACCAATTCCGGTTCCGATTCACATCTCTAGTTTTCGCTGTCCAGTTTCTAAAAAGCTGGATGCAACTTTCAAGGAATCCTATGATGAGCACCTTATTGCCCTCAATGCTGAACTTGTAGGCAAAAAGATGAGGCCAACTTGCTACCTGGCTGCCGGATGATTGGATTGCCACTTCTACTTCTGGAGAGGTGTCACTTTCCTTGCTCTTGCTCCTACTCCCCGCACTTTCTTCCCTTCCTCCCCACCCCCTTGCACCTGCCCTGCCAACTCCCCCACACCCTCTCTGTCTAGCCCTACCCTGCTATCCTCTTCCCGCCACACTCACCTGCCTAGCCCCTTCCTCCTCCTGCCTCCTGCCTCCTCCTAAACCTTCCCTCCTTGCTGTCTCTACTACTGTCCATACTCCTACTTCTATTTGTTAGGATTCTGTAAATATCAGTTGGTATGTGAACCCTGGGCCAAAGTGAGAGGTGGTACCACCCATGGGGAGGAGCCCCATGAGCCTCACTGTCGGGAGGCTTGATCTCAGCTGGAGATAGACACGGAAGCAATATAGAGTCTTTATTAAAGAGATAGAAGCACTACCCGTGGATCTGGGGGTGCCAGAGAGGAGGTCACAGAGATACAGAGTCGATGGAATAGGGAGTGCCCAGAGGGAATACCTCCATAGTGTTGGTAGAAGTACATGGAGAGGGTATACCGAAGAGGTGTCCTGTAGAGAAGGTAGTGGCCCGCGAGGCAGGTTACACCAAAGAGGTCTTGGTTGAGATGGTAGTGGCCCGCAGGGTGGGGTACACCAGTAGTGTCCTCGGTAGAGATGATAATAACCCACAGAGCAGGATATGCTGGTGAGGTCCTCTGTAAAGATGACAGCGGTTCGCAGAGCGAAGTGCACAGTCGAGGCCTTAGGTGGAGGTGGCAATGACCCACAGAGCGGGGTACACCAGTGAGGGTCCTCGATAGAGCTGGTAGTGGCCCGCAAGGCGGGGTATGCCTGTGAGGTCCTCGATAGCGTGGTAATGGTCCGTACAGTGGGTACCTCTGAAGGAGTTCTCTGTAGAGATGGCAATGGCCCGCAGCGTGGGGTACACCAGAGAGGCACTTGGTAAAGTAGAAAGTGATCCACAGAGCGTAGTACTTACGTAAGAGCAATGTTGATTCCAGGGAAGCCCCGGGGAACAGGGCAGGCAGAATTCCAGGCGTCAGGCCCTCCGAGGAGGGGATAGCCAGGACAAGAGAGAGGACCCCTAGGAGTGGGTACCTGAGATGTCCACATCGGAACAGGAACTGGAATGCAGGTCCTCAGGAAGTGAGGCGGAATTAGCAAGGATGAGACTCTTTGCCAAATCATCTTAGAGCAGGGCCAGCAGGTTTAAATATCCAAAGGGAATAACATTATCTGGAGGGGATGCCCCCGAGGTTCCCGCCATGACATGGATAAGACTGGCCCATGTGCACGTGCATGCGCCTAGAGGGACCTGATGGCAGTCGGCGGCGTCCGTGCCGACCTGGGAGGCCTGAGAGCGGTGGGCAGGTCATCAGTATCTAGCGGAGGCTGCCAATCTACCCCATGGATTCAGGGAAGCAAAGAAGGAGGTGAGCAGTAGTGGTCGGAGCTGTCTGCGACCGACGGGCGTAACACTATTCATCCTCCTTCTACCACTCCTTCCCTCCTCCTCCCCTCCCTCCTGCCCTCCTTCTCACTCCTCCTCTTCTCTCCCCTCACACCTTCATTGCCCCATCCTCTTCTGGTCCTCACTCCTTCACTCCTCCACTCCTGATTCCTCCACCACTGCTCCACCACCACTCCTCACCTCCACACAAAGAGACAAACTGACAAACAAGACAAACTAACAAAAAGTTCCACACACAGATAAAGAGACAAAGATACAGGGAATAGATGAGAACACAAAACAGGACAGTTCACTCAAGTAATCACAAATAACTCCTTCTTAATGCTAACTAAGCAACAAACCTCCTTGCCTCTCTCTCTAATATCTGACACACTCTCAAAGAGGCAGCTGCAGGAAGCTGGTGTATATGATAAAGAAAGTACCAGATGTGAAATAACATATGCCTGTGTAAAATGATGTGTGTAATGCGTAAAACAATGCGCAACACAATAACATGTTGTGCAATGCAATAGATGATCACAAATTGTGAATCTTACTTAATTACTTGGCTAAGATATCTGACTAACCTAACCAAATATCGGGTATATCTGGCTAGGTTAAAGAGGTAACTTTAGAACTGCTTCAAAGCAGGTCCAAAGTTATCTGGCCGAATAACTTTCTACTTAACCTGATTTCTTCAAAGATATCCAGTTAAGTTGCTGTCGGTGTCACCCCCCCAAAAATAAATGTAAGGGTCCATGGCCTGATTGTGAGCCTTTTGACCCCCACCCCCTTAAACATAAATGGCCTTGTTGGGTTCAGCAGCCACAAAATAAGCACATCCCATCCCTCCACCCTCGCCACCACAGTCATCTTTCCCAGTCTGGTTAAATTAAAAAAGTAGTCATCGGTTATCCTGACCTTCACCTCCCCCACCCTGGTCACGGCAGAAATTCTCACCTCTCCCCTATCCTGGACTCTCGATGGTTAGAACAGATCCCTGCCGGGAGTGAGGGTCTTACTTACCTGCTCCTCATGGCTCCAGTGCTGCTTCTGATCAGCAGTGCTGGAAGTGTAAGCTTATGCTTTCAGTGCTGCGATTAGAAGCAGTACTGGAGCCACCAGGAGCAGATGAGTAAGACATTTGCTCCTACTAGGGATCTGTTTTGGCCATTGGAGGGGGACTGGGATAGGGGAGTTTGGGGTGGGGAGGGGTGAAGCAGTTTCTGAGTGACCGGGGATGGGGAGTGGGGGGAATGAAGGCTGGGATAACCAATGACTCTCTTTTTTTATGAAACTGGACTGCAGGTAGTGGCAATGTTGGGGGGTGGGGGGGGGGGGTGGGAGGGATGTATTTGTTTTGGGGCTGCTGAGTCTGACAGAACCATTTATGTTTAAGGGGGTGGGCAGAAAAAGGCTCACAATTTGGCCATGAGCCCTTAGAATTATTATTTATTTATTTTTGTTGACACAGCTACTGACAGTAGAAAATTATCTGGCCACATAAGGCTGGATAACTTGAAAACCTAACTGGCTACAATCAAACAGAGCTGGTAAGGATTTCAAGTTTTCCGGCTATATGTGGCTGATTAATTTTAAGCAATTATTCAGCAGGTAGTTTATCCTGCTAAATAAATAGGACATGTTATCTTCCTAATGCTAGCTGGATAAATTGTCCACTAAATAGCCTCTTGAATATTGGCCTTGTTGGCATCCAAAAATGAATTGATGACGTAAATCCATGAACTTGCGCTGTTCTATGCAGTTGTCACTCCTTTAACCTTGTAATGAATGATTAGGGACCTTCATTTTCAATGTTTATATTATTTTCTCTGAGAAGTCCAATGTTATTAAAAAAGAAAAATCAATGGAAAAATGTCTTTGTTATAACAAATAAGAGACAAATCTTTGAAAAAAAAAATCATTTTCCCACTGATTTTTTTTGTTATAACCTTGAAATTCCCATAAAAATGAAAATAAAAACTGAAAACAAAGATCCCTATGAATGATGCTGCAATGGTAGGCAGAGAAGCAGTGTCATACTTTGAGGTTGATGAAAAAGTATATGTTTTTTTCTCTACATCAAATCACACATTACTAGCTTAACAGTAAAACCTCTCTGCATGACCCAATGGGAAAGCTGCATTGTTGCTATTCAACAAATCAAAATCAAATGAGTGAGATTTATAATGCTTTGCCAGAACTGGTGCAAGATGAAATAGTGGACCGGATGGCAAAACATGAGGCTGAAACACTGGCAGCCGAACTTCACAATTTCAAGTTTATGTGATGTTTTGTGTGGCATAACGTACTACAACATATTAGTTTTGCCAGCAAAATGTTGCAAAGTCCATAACTTGATTTATCATCTGCCATAAATAGTTTAAACAGTATCATGAAGTATCTATGTAGCTATAGATTTGAAGAGGTGTTTTGCAGTGCATTGACCGTGTTACGTCGGCCGGCCTCGGTATCCATGGCCGGCCTTCCTCACCTTCCGTCGTGCCCGGGGACAGGCTCCGGTCCTTTCCGGCATGGGGGGAGCTCCTCCAATGCTGCCCCCCTTGTGGCGGCCTTGTCGGCGGTCGGCACCTTAGCGGCACGGCAGAAACGCCGCCGCCACTTTCTTGGCTGGCCCACCTTCCCAGGCGTGCGCCTCACTGGGACATTTAAAGGGCCCGCAGCACGCTAAGGCTGCCGGCCCTACTCTCGGTGATGTCACGTAGCCCGTTATTTAATGCCAGCTCTAGTCCTCAATAGTTGCCTTCACAGCTGGTCTCCTAGCCACTCGTTGCCTTGGGCTTCTGTTTCTGGATTTCCTACCTTATCTACGTCTGTCTCCGAACCTCGACCTCTGCATTGCCTGACCACGCCGCTGATCCTCTCCGAACCTCGACCTCTGCATTGCCTGACCATGCCGCTGATCCTCTCCGAACCTCGACCTCTGCATTACCTGACCATGCCGCTGATCCTCTCCGAACCTCGACCTCTGCATCACCTGACTACGCTTTTGCCTATCTCCGGACCGAGATCTCTGCTACGTCCTGGACTTGGCCCACTCAAGCTTTGGCCTGATTTTACGTCCCTACCTATGGGTTGTGTCAACCCCACCTCAGCCCAAGGTCCACCTCTGGCGCAACAGACGATGCTACACAGTTAGCAGAAAGTATGGAAAATGAGCCAAAAATAGTTATTCAGTTTTCTAATGTTCGACCACACTGGCAGAAGAGACAGCCTGAGTAAGAATCTGCAAAGGAAACTATTGAAAACCCAGAAATGCGAAACAAAGCTGAATTTTTCAATTGCACACTTCACTTAGCCATACATGCAATACAGGAAAGATCTGAACAATTACAACAACACAGTTCAAACTTTCACTTTTTGTATGAACACTGTACTAATCTAATGTTCTGTTGGAAGATTGCAAAACCTTTAACATGTTCTCACTGATGAAAATTCAAACTCCAAAGATAATGATGCCCTGGAAATGAAAGATGAGATATTAGTGTTGACACATTTAATCAAGCCTAATAGTTCTCCCTTAGAAGTCTTAAAATACATCACTGGAAATGATTTTTCACCCATGTAGTGACTGCTTTGAGGATTTTCTTGAGTCTGCCTATTTATTACAATAGCAAGTGTTGAATGTTGCTTTTCAAAACTCAAATTAATGGAAAATTATTTAATATCTACAATGACAGAATCACATTTAGTTGGACAAGCAATGATGGCTATCGAACACATGAACTGGCTCAGTGGTTGGATTTTACAGAACTTGTACCTGATTTTGCTGCCCTTAAGGCAAGGAAAGTATCATTTTTCTAGCAAACAACTTCTTGTGCAACAACAGAATGAAGCTGGGATTCTCCATGTGTGAAAAACAATGGACTGAGGTCTAGAAAAGAGGAGAACAATCAGTGACTGCAGCAGTTCTAATAGATCACATATATAAAGTTAGAAGTTACATGACTGTTTGTGACTTTATTATTTTAATTTTGTTTTCCACCAAGAATTGATAGTTTGGAATCAGCAGGCTATAAGTTTCAATACATTTTCTAAAATGTAATGATCTCTGGCTTATTATTTTTGTTTCTATTATGTGTTTGGTTATTGGAAAAACAATAAAACTTAAGGGTTAGAAAACAGAACTGGGCTGGGGGTGGGGGAAGCACAGTAATTGTTAGCACAGGGCAGCAAAAAAAACTAGCCTCGTCCCTGTTAAGGTCGACCAATGGGGCAAGAGTCAGGAAGCAACCAATCAGATAGCTGAGATCTGTTAACCAATCCGAAAACTGATTGCATAAAAAAAGGAAATAGGCACATAAATCCCTAGTAAAGGCAGAAGCAGCTGTGCTTAGGGCAAGCCACAGCCTTCTCTGCAGTCTCAGCGTGACGTCACCCTACCCTTCTCGGGCTCCGTGCTGCTGGCTCCAGGAGTTACTCTGCAGTGAGGCAGCATGAAAGTCTCCGTTTGCTTCTTTCATGCTGTCACGGCTCAGATGCTGTAAGCACACTTCAGGCAGTTTACCAGTTACAGCGGAGACACTCATGCATATTTGCTATGCTGGAAACCAAAAGCAACAGAGACTAATTCCAAGAACACTGGTTGAAGGTTGCTCCTATTTCCCTTCCCTCTTTATTTCCCCCTGACTTTTTGTTTTTGTTTTTTTTTTTTTTGCTTCTTTTAAACCTAGCATGGCTGTGAAGGAGAGCATCCTTCCTATCAGTGAGATGTCCTCTCCCTTCCCAGATGTGGTGGAGCTGAACGTGGGTGGCCAGGTTTATGTCACCAAGCATTCCACCCTGCTCAGCATCCCAGAGAGCACACTCTCCAACATGTTCTCCAAGAACAACGCCAAGGAGCTGCCCCGGGACAACAGGGCTCGTTTCTTCATCGATCGCGACGGCTTCCTCTTCAGGTATGTCCTGGACTACCTGCGGGACAAGCAGCTCTCCCTGCCAGACCACTTCCCGGAGAAGGAGAGGCTGCTGAGGGAGGCTGAGTACTTTCAGCTCGCCGACCTGGTGAAGCTGCTGAGCCCCCAGATTGTCAAGCAGAGCTCCATGAACGACGAGGGCTGCCAGAGCGACATCGAGGAGAGCTCGCAGAGCAGTGACCTGATCCGGACTGCAGCCCTGGATAAGAGATCGGGTTTCATCACTATCGGCTACCGAGGCTCCTACACCATGGTCCGGGATAACCAGGCGGATGCCAAATTCAGGCGGGTGGCCAGGATTATGGTGTGCGGCAGGATTGCTCTGGCCAAAGAAGTTTTTGGAGAAACTTTGAACGAGAGCCGAGACCCCGATCGCCCACCTGAAAAGTATACTTCCCGGTTTTACCTGAAATTTACCTATCTGGAGCAAGCATTTGACAGGCTATCGGAGGCTGGATTCCACATGGTGGCTTGTAACTCGACAGGCACTGCAGCCTTCATTAACCAGTATAGGGATGACAAAATCTGGAGCAACTATACCGAATACATCTTTTTCAGTAAGTTTACTTTTATTTAATGTTAATGACTGTGGCACTTTCTAAAATAACGTTAGGCTTTCAATTAATATTATTAGATTTTACAAGCAGTGCTCAAACTGGTTTGTGTACTTTGTAAAATAATTGTAAGCGACAGGGTAACACTCTATTCTGCACAATGCTTCAAGTATAGCAAGGGCTTTCTTTGCCAAGCTGAGAACTGCTCCAACTCATTTGGTTTTTCTTATCTTCAGTTTGGTTGGAACATGGCTACCTGTATTACAAGCTTCATTCAATGTAAGCCTCAGAACAGACTTAAAAAGGTTTTAATGACTCTGCAGCCTGTGAAAGAAAAATCTCTGGCAAAGCGTAACCCAGTTTTCCTTCCAGCTACATTTTCAGTAATCCAAATTGCTCTCGTGTCACCATCCTGCATGGCATACTCAGCGAGGACTGAAATGTGCAGTCTAAATGCAAAACACTGCCATTATGAGCATCCCCTTGTTAATGCCATGTAAAACTGAGTGCATGGAACCTATTGTATCCACTACTGTGGCACAGTACTTCTGTTAGACATCTGCCAATCCTATGCAGAGAATGTGGTCCTTCTTTAAACCAGATAACAATATTAAGAAATATACTGCAAACCATATTGTACATGAATAACCTTGGGAGCTTGACTTAAGCTGCTTATAAAGGAGTTTGTTTAAAAAAAAAAAGTGATGTGCATGCTTATACATATGTTTCTTCATTTCCTCAATTTATAGTTAAGAAGACTAGTTAATACTATCTCAACAGTTGTTCTGCCTTTCTCTCTCTGTTTCTCAGTGCCATTCTTCACTGATAATGTGCCCAGACAAACGCTGTTTACTTTGTTAACAATGTGAAGAGAAAGAAATGTTGCAATGAAATACATAATGCATTCCTTGTAGATCTCTTGGTTTAATTTTGTGAAAAGCAGCATGATTCATGTAGGAAAGTTTAAAGTAAGACAATACTGTTATTATTTTTTTCCTTTGCTTTCACCTAAAATGTTAAATTTGGTTGCATATGTGTCCAAAAGGTGGCAATTATTGTGCTGTTGTCAGCATGAACAGTTGGTAAACTGTTGCATTAGGACGGCATTACAGTCAGAACCCTGAGACACCTTCATCTGAGTGGCGACCTACCCAATTAATCACATCCTCTGTTCGGTGCTGCTGATTGGTTTTCATTGTACCCCTGGCTTCAAGGTACAACCTGGCCAGCATTATACAAAGCTACCATGCATGTAACATCTGTAACTACATAAAACATTCTAAAGTGTAAAGAGCATGAACTCCAGTCCAAAAACTCTTGGAGAATGACAATGTGTTACTATGACGCGCTGTGCTGTAGTTTCTGTCCGTATTATGCAGTACACACTCCGGAGGAAAAGAGTATCCATAAAACTAATTAAGGCGTAAGTGCAAACAGATGCTTCCTTCCAGTTTGTAATGAGATGTAAGACGAGTAATTAAGGCATTTTTCGTTTGCGTTGTTCTTGGTCTGTTTGTTTACTTATGAGAATATTGGCATCGTCAGTAGATAAACATTTGCTCTCCAAAATGTTATGGTCTTGCCTCCTATCTAACATTGTACGTGAACTTTCAAATTAACATGGAAGGAATGATATTTAATGTACAAGAACAGAATATTTTCCCTTTTATATTTAAGGTCCTAATTCCAGTTGATTGGAGTATCTTCTACAATTGCAGTTATAAGTACAAAAACTGGGCAATAAAAAGAAAAAAGAGCACTAGTTTGTCTTTCAAACATGAACTGAATACTTATACAAGCATGGGTAGTTTCAAGGCGTATTACTCCCTCTGATACAATATTGCTCAGTTGTCTTTCATGTGCTACTGCTATTTCTGTGGATATTGGTTTTCTTTACTTTTTTTTTTTTTTTTTTTTAATAACAAGAGTGAACAATTTATCTTATCGTCCTTGTTAAGCCTTCCCATTTACTCATCAATTTTTCAGTAATATAGCTACAGTAAAATTGAATAGTTTTTGACTTTGAACACAAAACTGTCACCACTGGGAACACTAGTAGCATGAATAGATTTTAGCAGTATATCAGTAAGAATTTTTTATTTAATAAAGGAATCATCAAATGAGACCTCTGGAAAAAAAAACATTTTTTTCTCTCTTACTATAGTCTTCTTGCAATACAGTACGCAGCTGATGCATTTGGACAGTTATGTGCATTGTTTAATCAAACTTTGTATGAACATATGCATTCTAATTTACCATATGCTTTCAAAGCCTGGAGCATGCTGGCAGTGAAATTCCTGTCTGCTGCTACCTATCATTTTTCTCTTACATGAAGGCACCATATATGACATTATTGTTACTGCCAATAATGGGTAGGAATTTTGTTATTTTATTGGAGGAAAATTATAAAAATCCAGTAAAATTATGTTCAAACCATAAAAATGTTGCATATGTAGATGTCAATGTAATCCTGAGTATAAATTATCGTAGAAACTCCAGACACATGGCCTAAATCTTCATATACAAAAGGCAGCAGACTCTAAAGAAAATATTAGGGGCAATTTAAAATTATTTTCTAGATTTATTTATACTGAGACTGCTGTTCTTTATGTTTCTTGAATTATCAGTCATAAGAAAATCTTAAGAAACATTAAAGCAATATTTTCAGTTAATCTTTAACTTATCCATTGGGACCATAAGTAATAATGCTGTTTAATATATTAATTAATGATCTGGAAAAGGAAGTACTGAGGTGATCAAATCTGCAGATGGTACAATATTATTGAAAGGAGTTATAAAATAAATGAGCAGTAAGGAATTACAGAAGACTGGGGAACTGGACATCTTAATGGCAGACAAATTTAATGTGAAGACGTCCAGTTCCCCAGTCTCACAAGCTGCAGAGTTATGCACCTAAGGAAAAATAATCCTTTGTGTACACAGTTAGAGATCTGAGGCACTAAACGATTTGTTTAGAGATTAGAGAATACCTTCTAAAGAAAAACAAATATGCCAGAGAGGTTTCTTCTTTTGAAGAGCAGTAAAACGGTATTGCTTGTAACAAAGTAAAAGGGAGCTGTAAGCAGACAGCAACTCAATGCACACAGAAACGAGAAGCATGTAAGCACACATACAGAGTAGTGCACTCCTAGTAGCTCAGAACAATCCAGTAGTAGCTAAAGTAATACAGTGCAGCACAGTGACATGAAATGCCTTTCCAACAGATATGGTGGGATACAACCAAGGAAAAGGAGTCATTGTGCATGATACATTGAAATAACTGGTGCAGCCATGCCAAGTTTGTACCCCCAGGTCAATACCATTAAACAGACACAAATATCCAGAGCTAGAATTTGAATGGAAATAAAATAGGCCTCAGTTTTATTGCATTGTCTAAACCCAGACAATAGGTCTATACTACATACCTGACCTTTGTATTTACAGATGATACTAACCTATGCAGGGAAAGGAGAACTGTCCCCCGCCCCAAGTAAGCAAAGCCAGGCCGAAGCAGTGAGTATGTAGTTCCAGGCCATCCAAACAACCTGCCCTATGCTAGCAAGGCTGTTGGTCCTTTGGGCCTGAAACTTGGCTTGAAGAAGAGTCACTGGCTTGTTACGAACCATCTTCTGTCCTCTAGGCAGCATATAACTCCAATCAATTTATTTGGCCTTTCAGTGAAGACCGTGCCCAAAATTAAAATATTCTCCCCCTATCCCCACTTTAGGCTCGTGTATCCTACCATAGGGCCTAAACAGCCCACCAGAACTTGCTCAGGGCCCCCTCCAAAATAAGCCAGGGCCTGAATGCTTGTCCAAGTACCTGCTTCTACTCTCTGTTCCACCCCTTCCCAATTTTTAAAAACATAATTGCTCAGGTTAGATCTTTTTCTTAGGCATTAATAAATAAATCCTGGCCAAGATCGGACAAATGCATGCCATCTGGCCAGAACAGATCAGCTCAGTCAATGGATGTCTGATGTGACTGCCCCATGATAATTTACAAATTTGTTGACTTGCTGATTGATCTTTGCTGAGCACTGCAGCATAGTCTAGAATGGACACCATCGGTGGTGAGCGACAATTTCGAGCCAAAGAATATGAGTACCTGGCACCCAGGAGGTGAGGTGTGTGATATCATTCATGATAACATTCACCAGCCTCCTGTCAGACAGATCACCCAAATCAATGCCTTCCATATTAATCACTAACATGTTTTGGTGAGCCAGCCTGACCAACAGCTGATGAATGCCCGGAATAAGGTCTACTCGGTGCATACCTCTGCACCCAAACCAATGTATGCAAAGGTTCTGCATCTCCAGTCCCAAATGTGTACTGAAGGAGCAGGACTTTGCAAGCCATTTTGCCCAGAAAATATATGAGTGACCCACGATCCATTTTGTCTTCCATTGCTGCCTCACCCCTGCAATTACAAGGTAGAAATTCAGTTAAGGCAGGGTCCTGGTAAGCGGTGAGAGGTGTAGGCAGCGGAACACCAGTGATTTATCCACTGAATAGTCCTAGTTGGAAGACTAGAGGCATCTGTACTGGAGGCTGCCCCAATCCTGAAAGATGGTTGTTATATCTCCTAGTCTGTACTCCATCAGCCTGAAGGGCCTGTTTAAGAATGGAAGTGAACTATAATCTACTGGGAAATTACCCTTGTCTTATGGATGCACTAAGAAATAATCCTTCACATTGGATATTATGTAGGTGACAAAGCCCAGTATTTCCAACCCAATCGGTCCATTTTGACTGTTGAATGCACATTGCTAGCTTGTCCTTGATTAGTGAGACATTTTCAGCTAATAGGCCACATTTGTCATCTCTTTTGTGTAATGCCACCACCAATTCCCCAAACATCATGGCAGCAAAAAGGATAATGTAAAGGCAATTCTAACAAGTGTTCATGAGTGAGATCCCTTCGAGTATCTGAGCTTAAGCAGGTCTCCTTCTCCCACCTGGCCATTACCCTTTTACTTCTGAGCTTCAAGTTCCTACAATTGAGTTGAGGCAGGGGGTTCAGTCCTTTCTGCTCCTGGGGTCAGCTTCCTGAAAATGGACCACTGGCAAAGAGAAAGTTGCCAATTAGATTTTTTTGAACCTGGTGTATTTGTTGCTCGTGCAGAAAGCATATCAAAACAAATATCCTTAATATCTCTGAAACCAGCAGGTACTTTGTGGACTGATGGTTGATGACTTCCACTATCGCCATTCTGTTGTAGCAAATATCACCTTTCTGTTGCTTAACCGGTCACCCCAGACATATAAGGTGACCACAATTTTTAAGAGCTCCAGAAAGAAAATACTATGAGTGACCCCTGGTGGCTTCCATTTCAGTGGCCATGTGGCAGCCCTTCAAGACCCTTGGCAGAAAAATCTAAAACTGATCTCAGAAGCATCAGAATAAAACTCTAAATCATCAGTGCTGATAAAAGGGGAGAGCCACATGGATAACCCATTAAACCCAGCTAGGAAGGCTTCCCGGATGGCAAGGTCATCCTGCATCTGTGCGGACACTCTTTCCAGTGCCGGTCCTTGGTAATCCCTACCCTTGCTAGAGTCAAACTGTGCAGAAAACTGTGTCTCATGGGTATGACCCTGCAAGCAAATTTGAGGGATCTGATAAGAGATCTCAACTGCCACAGGATGACCTTCATGATTGTACAAGCTGAACTAATCAAACTAGCCAACTTGGCCAACTTTTCCTAGGTTATTCTAGCCATCATAGCTGTTGAGTCATGCTCAATGCCTACAAGGTAAGACACTTGACTGGACCCTTGATCTTGTCTGCAGCCAGGGGAACACCAGATTCTAAAGCTAATGCCTGGATTTGGAAGATTACATGTGTAATAGGCAGTTGCTGGATGCGAATCAGTTTGGCTTTCGTAGGAACCACTCAACAGAGTATTTGTTATTAACTGTAATGGATACTCTATTGGGCTATCTGTATCAGGGTTCCTCTTACATCCTGCTCCTGCTAGATTTGTCTGCAGCCTTTGATACTCTTCATCATGACACTCTGAGGATTATGTATTCCAATAGTGTGGGAGGTACTGTTTTAAACTGGTTCCGGTCATATTTGACTGACAGGGTGCAAAGAGTCCAGATTGGACCCATACACTCTGCATGGCATAAAATTAGATGGGGTGTGCCACAGGGTTCGAAGTTGACATCAGTGCTTTTAACATTTATTTGGCTCCTATAGGTGCCATTTTTTCAGTCATTGAACATCAAATATTTTACATATGCTGACGACATTCAATTCTTTTTAACATGTGGTCCTAGTGGTGACATTCCTGAAGCCAGATTGCAAGAAGCTGTTAAACAACTATAAGTATGGCTGACTGACCATCATTTGTGTTTGAATATGAAGAAAACAAAGGTTCTGTGGGTAGGAAAGCTTTTGAGCCTAAGAACCAGAGGGAAGTTTGGCTATCTCAAACCTTATCAGTGCCAATTCAATCAGAGATAAAGAGTTTGGGATTATTTTTAGACTCTCAACTGTCTATGAAACAATAGATTTGCTATGTTACAAAAACTGCATTCTATAAACTCAAGTTAGTTCAACCCTTAAAAGCTTTGCTACCCTCAGTATATTTTAGGATGATTGCTCAGACCTTGGTCCTCAGCCACTTCTGGTGCATTATATGTTGGGCTTTCGGATAAGTTAATGCGTGCAATGCAGTTGGTACAGAATGCAGCTGCCTGAGTCATAACTGGGACATTTAGAAGAGAACATGTAACCCCAGTCTTGAAGGATCTACACTGGCTCCCAGTTAAAAGGAGGGGCAGATTCAGGTTGTTTTTAAACTTTTGAGGATTTTTTTTCTCCATGTATATTGAGGGATTATAGAGAGTTCGTGCTTTGAGGTCAGAGGGTACCCAATTGTTAGCTATTCCCCTGGTCAGAAAGTGTAGATGGGTTCAAACTAGAGGGCAAGTCTTTTCTTCAGTAGCAGCATTTCAGTGGAATAAATTGCCTGTTGAGATTAGACAGCTGCAGGATTTAAAGTGTTTAGAAAGGCATTAAACAATGTGCTCTTTGAGGAGGCATTTGGATGAACCAGTATGATTTATTTTTAAGTATTTTACATGCTATTTTTAGGTATATTTATATGAATGTAATGTTTTGTTTATCAAGTTTTTGTATGTCATTTTGTACTATCTTGATTTTATGATTGTTTTATTGTAATCTGCGCTGAACAGATTATAGAAACATAGAAATGATGGCAGAAGAAGACCAAACGGCCCATCCAGTCTGCCCAGTAAGCTTTGCACTTTTTATTTTTTTTTTCTCATACTTGTTAGTAGAGATGTGAATCGGAACTGAAATCCGAACCGATTCTGGTTCCGATTCACATCACTACTTGTTAGTCTTGGCTCTTAGTAACCTTTTGGTTCTATTTCCCTTCCACCCCCACCATTAATGTAGAGAGCAGTGTTGGAACTGCATCTAAGTGAATATCTAGCTTAATTAGTTAGGGGTAGTAACCGCCGCAATAAGCAAGCTACACCCATACTTATTTGTTTACCCAGACTATGTAATTTAATTCTTGGAGGTGGCGGAATATAAGTATTTTTCAAATAAATAAATATAACAAGACCGAACTGCATGAGGCCCTTCAAATAAGAAATCATCCAAGTAAAGAACAATGTTTGGAGTCTCCACATAATAAAGAGCTTTCTAATGCCAAGTAAACACAGATATAGAGCAGAAAAGAGGAATGCAGCAGTCAAAGTAGAATGCATCTTTGAATTGAAAACCAAGAAAGGGAAAGTTATCTGGGTGAACCGAAAGCAATCAGAATGTTTATTTATTTAAGAGTTTTTATATACTGTCATTAAGTTATTTACCATCATAACGGTTTACAATAGTGCACCAATATCAAAGTGAATATGGATCATAATTTACATAGGTGGTGCCAGTACTTATTCGGTAAATATTCAAACAACCATCATATTCTACCATCAGAATTTACCGAGGCCTGTTTAATTAACAGACGGTGAGACCTCATATGTACTACGGCAGGCTATTAAACATATGCCCCTCAATGCCAGTAGTTTAATCGTGCGGTGATAAACTCAGTATTGCACCGTCTGAACATTTATAATCATTGGTCTCACTGTCTATTTGTAGTACTGACACTTTGTGTCCGTTACAAGTATTGTATAGGCAGTAAGTAGGATAAACACTTATCGTAGCAGGTTATGCAGTAGGGATGTATCACTGGCGTATTGGCCCGACACGGCTCGTGTTTCTGGAGAACCTTCTTCAGGGGCTGCAGTGTGCCAGTACTGTGAATATAATAAAGCAAAATTAATGCATCCTGTCTTAAAACAAACTGATTCATGAACTGGTGGCAACTATAACCTACTATTCCCAAGACTGCCGGCTCGTTCTGCTACTCGGCTGCGGCAAAAGTCTAATATAATTTACTATAAGGATTATGCATATGAAGAAAATCAATTGGGGGATTGTATGTTTTATAGCGATGTATCCTGTGGTTTGACTACAGTTAAAATTAGTGGTGAGCTAATTTCCGGTAGTAACTGGAATTTGTGAGCTTGGTGCTACATGTCCGCTTATTCTTGTTTACATGCTTGCATCACTCTTTGTTGAAGGCTAGTTTGAAAAGCCAGGTTTTGAGTTGTTTTTTGAAAAATTTATGGTTACTCTGAAGTCTAAGTTCAAGGGGCATGGAGTTCCATAAAATGGGACCGGCCAGAGCAAGGGCACGTTCCCTGACTTGGGTAAGTCTTGCTGTTTTCACAGATGGAATGGTTAAAAGTGCTCTGTTTGCTGATCTTAAATTTCTGTGTGGAACGTGGACTCGAAGTGCTGTGTTCAGCCATTCTGCCTCAGCAAGTTCACTGTGCTTTTGAATGAGGAGTATTTTATGGACCACTGCTTTTACAGGATAAAATTGTTTACTGACAGCTGGTACTCTCTTGGCTTCTTTTCAGGCCCCACTGCCTAAGGTGATAGTGCCAGATGGTGGAAGGGCCTAGTAGGAAAACTTCCTGCCATATGCCCCAAGGCCAGCTCAGAGGACAATATCTCTGAACATGGTGACAAAACGGTGAGCAGAGTGAGCATTGGGAACTGAATGCATGGCTGGTAGACCTGAACACGACATTTTAAAATTTTCCCTGAAACTGTATCCAAAACAGCTGACTCATTGTTGTTAGGATAAGCAGCCAAGCAGTCTGCCATCCATTCCCAGCAAACTAGCATAGGGATTCTTAACACTATGTCATTACTTGATGTCTTTGGACACTTATTGGCAGGGTGACCAGCTGTGCAAGACGTACAAATGTGCTTTTATTTGCATTCTGAGGCTGTGCATCCACTCTGATTTGCCAGAGGCATCAGAAATGCAAGGGCTGCCATTTGTCTAGGCACTACTGTTGGCTGAATTCTGAAAGGAATGGTTCACATTCTGCCCAGATGAGGGCCCAGAGGTCATGTGGGTGAGCCACAGGTCCACGTAACTTGACCCCAATGACAGTTCCAATGTATCCACCATCCTTTCCCTAAAGGCTTTATCATAATTTATCCAGGCAAAGTCTTCATACTTCATGTGTGCACTCATGATCATATCAAGGTACGACCACAATGCATTAAGTCTATGTGCGGTCTGCTTTTGTAGCTATCGTTGCCAATTTGGTAAAAGAGTGCACTCAGTCAAATGTATTTCGTGGCATTCATCTGTTTCAGCTGGGTGAATAGTGCCTTTTCACTTCTTTCTTTCTCCCACCCCTGCTCCTATATCCTTCAATAAAAGTGAAGATAATATGGTGATGTAGTGATTGTGGAATATCTTTCCATAACTGTCTAGTCCCAGGCTGGGTTGGTAATCTGGTTGCTTCTGCCAGCTGCCCTCCTCTGTGAAAGACCCTGAACTAGATAAGCTAAATGAACTACTGCTACCAGAGAAGGAGTCCGTATTAGATGAGCTCCTCCTATACCTGCACTTGATCTTCTTTTTAGATTTTTTGCCACTTCCTCCCTCCAGAGCTGTTGATTCACCTCCCATAGTTATTGCTGTCTGTTGCAATGCCTTGTCTCTCTCCTGCTGTGAGTGCAGCTATCTGCTGCTGCAGCTATGCTGTCTGAATGACCATACATAAATTAATACATAACTAAAAAGCAGAATGGCTGAACACAGCCCTTCGCGTACACGTCCCTCATAGGAACCTGAGATCAGCAAACAAAGCACTACTAACTATTCCTTCAGTCAAAACAGCAAGACTAACCCAAGTAAGGGAAAGGGCAGCAGGACCCATACTCTGGAACACCAATGCCTTTAGAAATCAGATTGCAAAGGGACATCAAAACATTCAGAAAAAGTTTAAAACATGGCTATTTAAGCAAGCATATCACAAAGAGAATGGAGAGTAGAGTTCAGGGAAGTGGAGGTTGCAGTCAAATGAACACCCTACACAGCACCTTATTCAATATGTGTGTATATTATTTTATATTTTAGTGTCAACACCAAAGGACAAGATATAATTATTAATTCATTTTTACAGCTGATACGGATAAGAATGGGCATGATTTATCACACCCACCAATTAGTTTGTATTATGAAACTATGTTACTGTATCTTGAAGGCACTTGTTTAGTTGATATAATTTAATACATTTAGCAACATTAATTTGTGTGCCTTATTGTAAACCATTGTGACGGCATAGAAAAGATTTTAAATAAATAATAGCTGCTCCAGGGCTGGCTGAGGTGCTATGATTGCTCCATTCCCGGATCCTGAAAGATGAAATTGCAGACCTGCTATTAGTATTTTGTAAACTAGCATTAAAATCGTCTATGGTACCTGAAGACAAGAGGGTTGCTAATTTAATGTCAACTTTATAAAAAGGGCTCAAGGAGTGATCCAAAAAACTGCAGACCAGTGAGTCTGATATCTGTGCCAGGCAAAATGGTAGAAACTATCATAAAGAACAAAATTGCTTTACATATAGGTAGGCACAGTCTAATGGGACAAAGCCAACATAGATTTAGCCAAGGGAAGTCTTGCCTCACCAATCTTCATTTTTTTGAGAGCATAAATAAACATGTGGATAAAGGTGAGCCAGTTGGTACAGTGTATCTGCATTTCCAGAAGCATTTGACAGAGTCCCTCATGAGAGACCTCTTAGGAAATTAAAAAGTATTGGGATAAGGGACAGTATCCTATTGTGGATTACAAAACTGGTTAAAAGATAAAAACAGAGTAGGACTAAATGGTAAATTTTCCCAATGGAGAAAGGTGAATATTGGAGTGCGCCAGGGATCTCTTCTGGGACCATTTCTTTTTAATATATTTATAAACAACCTGGTGTCATGGTTTTGCCTGCCATTCAGCCTCACCATGCCCTGATCCTGTTCGGTATGACACCTCCCCACCAGCAGAAGCATCCAGTGAGCTCTGTTCTGAGCTACTCAAATCATCTCCACACTGGCCATCTGACTTAGCTTCTGGTGCAACCTCCTCTCCACTAGGAATCCTAAGCAAGCTTCACCTCCAGCCTTGCCAAGCTGCACCTCGTTGCTCATACCACACCCAAGCTCCAGCCCCATTTAACCCTGCCTTGCCAGAACCTAGATGCCATTTCATGGGGTCACCCTTGGCTCTCTGACCTGGCCACTCTTACCTTGCTCCATTCCTTGAGGCTTCCGGGCCTTCTTATATCTTACTCCTTCTCTTACAGCCTATCTAGGCCTCACCTTGCCTTGTGGCCTCCAGGCTTGCTCTTACCTTAGGTCTTGTTCTGTGGCTTACTCAGGCCTCTCCTTACCTAATGGCCTCCAGGCCTTTTCTTAGCAGCCTATGGGCCTTCTGTGTTGCTGCCTTCAGGCCTCAGTATTCTGTGTCTGCTCATACCTTTATCTGCCTTGTCTAATCTTTCTCTAGTCTGCCTTGTTTAGACTTGTTGTTGCCTGGTCTTGTCGTAACTTGTCCAGTTCCTAGAATGCATTCCCTGCTTTGCCTTGCCCAAGCCTGTATTGTATCCCATTCCCGCTCTTGTTCAGTATCCTGCTATCCTCCTGGTCCAGTATCCAGTCCTCAGCTTCTTCCTTGTTCCAATACCAAATCTCTGATTCCAGTCTGTCTCTGCCCACTACATCCAGCCTGTGCCTGATCTCAAGTTCCAGCTTGTGTGCCCTGCCTTGTTCTGCTTTAGCCAGCTTCTTCCAGTTAAGTCCTAGCAGCCCCCAGAACCCAAGAGCTCAAACCTGCATGGGAGGGGGCTGGAAAGGCAGAAGCCAGCCCAGCTTCCAGCTATTACAAACCATGATGTTCAGCCATTATAGTCCAAGTCCTGCTGGCCTCCAGAATCCAAGGGCTCAACCTGCAAGGAGGGGACTGGCTAGGCAGTACCTGAATGTAATACTCTTTGAAGTGGCTGATAAGCGGAATATAAATCAAATAAATAAATAAGATATACACAACTCCTGCCTTGTGGTACTACCTTGCTCCGGGGTGTTTTCAGACCCCAGCCCTTATTACACCAGGAAATGGGTTCAACATGTTAGATGATCAAATTTTGCAGATGACACCAAGTTATTCAAAATTGTTAAATCTCAATAGGATTGTGAGAAATTGCAAGAGGGCCTTGCAAAACTGGGAGACTGAGCATGCAAATGGAAAAAAAAAATAATGTGGACAAGTGCAAAGTGATGCACTTAGACAAGAGTAACTCAAATTATAGTTGCACAATGCAACTATTGTTGCACAATGCCACCATTCATGGAAAAGATCTAGGTATCATCATTGATAACACATTGAAATCTGCTCAGTGTGCAGCAGCAGCCAAGAAAACAAATAGAATACTATGAGTTATTAGGAAAGGAATGGACATTAAAATAGACAATCTCATAATGCCTCTGTATGGCTCCATGGTGAGACCTCATCTCGAATATTATGTACATTTCTGGCAACCACATCTCAAAAAATATATAGCAGAATTAGAAAAGGTACAGAGAAGGGCAACCACAACGATGAAGGGGATGGAATGATTCTCCTATGAAGAAAGGCTAAAGAGGTTAGTATTCTTCAACTTGGAGAAGAGATGGCTGAGGGGAGATATTTTGGAATGCTCTCCTGCTCTCTTCACATAACATTCAAGACCCATAAATGTTTTAAATAAATTTAGACACACCTTTAAACTATCTCTTAATGCTCACACGATATAGGCTCATTTTTGAGGGCATGGCCTTTTCTAAAATTCAGTGATTAGCCTCCCCAGTAGATGTTTTGATTGTCATATTTTTCTTGTAATATGTTTTGCATTATCGCTGAAAAATATATTATGTAAGTTGGTTTATTTTAATGATGTAATGTTTGTTTTATGACTTATGTTTTTAGAACCTGCTCCGAACTATGAAGTAGCAGGCTATAAATATTTCAAATAAATAAATAAAATATGATAGAGGCCTATAAAATAATGACTGGAGTGGAACGAGTAAATGTTAATCGGTTGTTTATTCATTCAAAGACTACAAAGAACAGGGGGCACAGAATGAAGTTACTAAGTGATACATTTAAAACTAATAAGATAATTTTTTTTTTTTTACTCAATGCATAATTAAGCTCCGGAATTTGTTGCCAGTGGATGTGGTGAAAGCTATTAGTGTAGCTGCATTTAAAAAAGGTTTGGACAAGTTTCTGATGGAAAAGTTCATAAATACGGTATTTATTAAAGTGGACTTGGGGAAATCCACTGCTTACCCCTGGGATAAGCAGCATGAAATCTATCTGCTGGGATCCTGCCAGGTTCTTATGGCCTGGATTGGCCACTGTTGGAAACAGGATACTGGGCTTGATGGACATTTGGTCTGACCCAGTATGGCAAGTCATATGCTCTTATTAGGGGGTGCAGTCATCCGCAGCTGTTGCTGCATTCCTACTCTATGAGGCCATGCCCAGTACATATGTGGGTGAGGGGGTGGTCCCATGGCTCCTGAGGCAGGGGTGGGGACACCTGCCAGGGTTGGACACCAGCCCAATACCTGAGAAGAACCCCACCACAGCCTTAGCCCATCAGGCATCCACTGCTGCCCAACTGACAGGATGACCAAGGAGATGGCAGTGCCATGAACATGTAATCTCTCCCTACTGCTGCCTCTTTTTGGGGATGACTGTAGTGCTCTATTTCATCCTCCCATGGGTGAGCTGCAGCACTGTGTTGCCTTGCCCCTCTGAACCAGCCCTGATCCAGCCAGAGTCCCACCCACCACGTCAGCCAGCCCTCGGGTCTTGTGGCCCTGCCCTACCTCTTCCATGGTGACCCCTAACTTTCATGCATGCTGTGGAGGACTCCTTCTGCTTGGCTGCTGTAGTTTCCTCCTAGTTAGCAGCCCACTCAGTTAGGGCAATTTTTCTGTGGGACACACAACGAACTGGAGCCACAGATTCAGACTAACAGGGCATTCTGCTGAGCCTGTCCAATGGCTCTGGGGCTACCAACAGGAGGCAAGACCTGCCTGCTTGTGCAAAAGCCAGAGCTACAGGTGGAGTGAGAGAGGAAGACCGCCACACACCCAGAAGCTGCTGCTGCTGAGAAATAAATGATAAATGTTTAGCTCTGCTAGGGACGAAGAACAAGATAAATAGGAATCAAATCTCTCTTTTCTCAATTTTTTAAAATCTACATGGCAAGCCTGCAACATTCAGCAGTCCAGTTTATTCACCAGGAGGAAGGCAAAAGGGACTGGTCTGACCATTATCCTTGCCTTTTATCCTTTCTCCTGGACCCCTGTCCTGAGGTGAGTTGCCATCAATGAGCAGTGACACTCCTTCCTCTGAAGAGGAACAAGGTAGGAGGGGCAATTCCCTTCTCAATCCAGTGGGGCATTGGGGCATGTTGGCATGGGTGCCTGGTTACACCTGGCACTGGGTGCACATGGGGTCAGTGCAGCACATTTCTCAATACAATGTGTAGCAGTGATCAAAAAAGTAAATAGAATGTTGAAAATTATTTACAAAGGAATTGAAAACAAATCTACTGATTATCATAATGCCTTTGCATGGCTCCATAGTACGAACACATCTTAAGTATTGTGTGCAGTTCTGGTCACCCTAAAAAGATATAGCAGAAATTTGATAGGTTATGGAGCAATTCTCTTATGAGGAAAAGCAAAACAGTGTAGGGATCATTAGCCTAGAGAAGAGACAACAGAGGGTTATGCTAGAGGTTTATAAAATCATGAATGGAATGGAACAAGTTATTTACCCTTTTGAAATAATGCTAGGACTATATGACGCTCTATGAAACCATCCGGTTGCAGACTTAAACTTGCTTTAAGATAACATTTCTTCAGTTAATGTATAGTTTAGATGTAGAATTGGATGCTGGAGGTTAGCTTGGATCTAAAAAGGTTTGGATAGATTTCTGGAGGTCAGATCCATTATTAGCCAGGTAGATTTGTGGATCGCTATCTCCAATTTATGGAATCTACTGAGTAATTTCAAGTGACCCAGATTTGCAAGTCTTAGAGGATATATGCTGAACTGAATGGTCCATTGGATTGACCTAGCATGGCATTTCTTAATTTTATATAAAATCCGATGTTAAAGTAGCATAAATATTTATTTTGTTTCTGCATTAACAACAGCTAGATATTGCACTGACATATGGAAGGAATTGGTATGGTACCTGGATCAGGTCTTTCACTTCCCAGGAGAGTCTAGGCTGGGGATTCTGTAGAGGCAGTTCTCATATCCCCTGGGTTAAGGAGTTTCAGCCAGATCTAGGGTCCATATTAGACAGATTCTGTTGAGGGCCTGTCATTGGCTGGGCTGACTTGGGCGGAAGATATTAAAATAGGAGAAAAACCCTGTGAATGAAGCCCAATAGAGGGTGATTATAATTGAGCCTGATGCCCAAAAAAGTAGAAGGAAAACTGCTGGAGAAAAAAATCTGCTGATTAACGTTTGACTCTTGATAGCTCAATGAAGCATGCTAATTATACTAGTTCAGATTACATATATAATTATATTTTCTGAGATGTTTCTAAGTTGTTAGTTCAGGAATTGAAATTTCTTTAGAAAATTAAGTGGCAGAAAAAAGTTTTCCTTACTTATTTCTTGCTCTTTTTGGCTTGTTTTGGCTATCTTATGATGTTCCTCTTTTTTGGTCTTTTCTGTATTTTGTCTTTTTTTTTTTTTTTTTGTTAATTTTATATATCTATATCTAGACGATCAGATGATAAATTCTATCCTGGTTCTATTTGTCAGTGATTGATCACATGTTGTAGTGAACCAGGGATGAAATATTCCCTGCTTAAGGCTGGTCAGAACAATCTATGCATGGAACACACTCTCAGAGAGAGCTGAAAACAACTTCTTATACTCCTGCTGTGGCATAATACATACATTCAGAGTATTCCATGAATTGTGAATCCAATATGGGTTTGTCTTTGTTTACAAAATAGACTGTTTACAAGTCCTATCCACAAGAAATCTTCACAGTAAATGCATATCCTTTCATGGTTTTAGACAGTTATATAAGCGATAATCATATATAACTCCATATGGCAGTACTAGGAAAAATGCAGAGGACAACACAATAGTAAAAGGGATGGAATGGCTCTCTTATGAGAGACCTAGCAGGCAAGGGTTGTTCAGTGTGGAAAAGATGGAAATCCCCAGCTCAGTTATGCTATTCCAGTTCAGGGGTTCTGGCTCTTCCCAGAAGCTGGCACCAGGGAGGACTCTTGAAAGGAAGATGTTCTGCTGTTAGGACTGCACTGACCTCCTAGAGGCATTATGCAGTCCTGGGCTGGAATTCCTCATGATGGCTTTGGAGCTGGTTTGGTGAGATGTTCATTCTTCAACTTCCCTACTGCATTCTGATTCTGAAAACATAAGACCATGAACCTCTAGGGGTATCTATGCACCTACAAAGGGGGTCTCCTAACCTAATGCTCGAGGGCTTCTGCATAAACGGCCCAATCTTAAATGGCCGGCGAGTGTAAAAAACAGGGGGTTACGCACACAGCTGGGCCTTGTGCATGCTGCATGGCTTTTAGAAGGGGCCCAGCCATGCTTGTAACCCTCGTTACATGCCTAAGACCCAGGCTGAAGAAAAGGGGTGGTCCTAGGGGCAGGGAGGGGCAGTCCGTGGGGCAGAGTGCTATGGTTTTGAGGTGTTGGAGTGGATTCTTGGGTACTGCGGTGATGGCCACTCCCACAGGGAGGAGCCCTGTGAGGAACCACAGTACTAGGATAGACTCAAGACATGCAAACACAGAAGATTTGTCTTTATTATACAGCTGAATGATACCACCAGAGGTGGCAGTAGTGAGGTGATCCAGTAGAGGCATTCTAGGGGCCCTCGGCAGAGGAGACCCGTCCCACAAAGGTAGATGTAGGCAGCACACGGTAGTATAGGGAGTTCCAGATGCAGGTTCCCAGTGCTGAACTGTAGATGAGACAGACTGACAAAGGTTAGATTACTCACTAATAGGCCGATACAGTAATGTTCGCGGGAGAGCGGGCGAGCGCCCATTCTCCTGGCGCGTGCGCAGGCCAGTGTCCTGTGCGCGCGATTCAGTAAACTAAAATATTTAAATTAGGGCCGGTGGTAAAAAGAGGCGCTAGGGACACTAGCGCGTCCCTAGCGCCTCTTTTTGGACAGGAGCGGTGGCTGTCAGCGGGTTTGACAGCCGACGCTCAATTTTGCCGGCGTCGGTTCTCGAGCCCGCAGACAGCCACGGGTTCGGAAACCAGACACCGGCAAAATTGAGTGTCCGGTTTTCAACCTGCAAGCCTATTTCTAATATTTTTTTGGTTTTTTTACTTTTTTTAAACTTTCTGGACCTCCGACTTAATATCGCCAAGATATTAAGTCAGAGGGTGCACAGAAAAACAGTAAAAATTGAATAAGGGGTAAAGCTAGCGTGTCCAAAACGTGTGTCCAAATGCAGGTTAACAGTACGCTCCACCGGAGCACACTGTACTGTATCGGCCTGTATGTTGGTAGCTGAATTGATGGAGAACCCAATAGGCAGAAGTAGTTGGATTGCAGGCACCAAGGCAGGGAGAGCAGGCCCTCGAGGAGCGAGTTCCTGGTATCCCAGATAGGCACCTGAAAGAAAGCAAAGGACCCCTGAGGTCGGGTACCCAGGTAAGATAAATAACCCCAAAGGGCTGAGAGAGCTTCCAGCAGCAGCACAGAAGTGGCAGAGTAGCTTAGACCAGAGGCTTTCCAATCCTTGCTAACTCGAGTTGTTAGCAAATGAAGGGCAGGTTAAATACCCGGATGGTGTGACGTCACTCGAGGGGGACGCCCCCGAGGTTCCCGCCATGACATGGATAAAGACGTGGGTGGCATGGGTGCGCACACCCTAGGAGGCCCTCAGGAAAAACATGGCGGATAGCCTGGCCATTGCCGTTCCGGGGACGCCGGAGAGAGTGGCATGAAGACGTGGCGGCAGCCATCTTCCCAAGGCTAGAGGAGAGAGCAGGAAGAAAGGTGAGGCACAGAGGTCGAAGCTGTCTGAGACCGACAGACGCAACACAGAGCTGGAGGTGGCTGGTACAGCAGCCATTTGCCACTGTGCTAGGGGATCGCGCGCCAGCAGCCTGCCAGCGTGCGCAACACAACTTATGCCAGCTCAGGAGCTGGCATAAGTTCTAAAACAAAGTAAAAAAAAAAAAAGGTAGGGCCTTTTAAGGGGTTGGGGAGGACAGGGGAAGAGGGAGGAAGTAGGGGCAAGGGGGTAGTGAAGTTCCCTCCCAGTCCGCTCCTTAACTGGAGCGGACTGGGAGGAAACTGGGGAAGACCGCAATACGTCACCATGGGAAAATTGCATTTTTCAGCCCCCACCTTGTGCGCGCCACCCCGAATTTTATAACATGCGCGCACATGGACACGTGCACATATGTTTTTAAAATCTACCCCACAATGAACACCATAATCTATTGTGGACGATTATGATACACCGATCTCCCAGTGCTGATTTATACAGGACTCTTTATTGCTAAATACCAATCAGGATTCTTCAAGTGAAAGTGCCTGGACACTGCTTCCAGAAATTTACAGGAAAGGGAAAAAAATCTATGTGAAGAGAGCTTTGTGATGGCTTTGATGAGAATTCCAATGCCAACAAGCTAAATCTATGTGGGAAAAGAGTGGCACTGGAAGAGCATGCCAGCTTGGAGACTCCTGTTTGGGAACCATAACCTGTGCAAGAAAAAAGACCATGGAGTGGTGTTTTGATCCAGGATAATGGGATAGGAGACAATGTCCTATAACAGATTGGTAACTGGCTAAAAAGACAGGAAAAAGAGAGTAGGACTAAATGGTCAATTTTCCAAATGAAGAAAGGTTAATAGTGGAGTGTCTTAGGGATCTGTACTGGATTCAGAATTCTTTAAAATACTCTTTAATGGTCTGAAAAAGGGAGCAATGTGTGAGGTGATCTAATTTGCAGATGGCCAGAATGTGAGAATTTGCAGAAGGATTCTTTTGAAACTAGGAGTCTGGGCATTTAATGGAAGATGAAATTTAATGTGGTCAATTGCAAAGTGATGCATATAGGGAAAAAACTAATATGAATTACAGATATAAAATGCTGAGTTAAATATTAGACATTAGATATGTACAGAATAAGAATTTTCTTTTTGGTTTATTCATTTGTTTCATAGGCATCACCACTTGGTGATGCCTATGATTTGTTTTATTCATTCGTTTACCATTAAAGTCAATGAGGCTATTTTGAGCCTATTTTGGGCTCAAAAATTGGGGTTTTCTCATCAATTTTATTGAAACCTGGGGGAAGATATCATCAAAAGGGGGAAAGAACTCCAAGATATCAAGACCATGGAAAAGTGGCATAAAAAGTGCCCTATATAGCCTAGGGCATTATAAAGGGGCAAAGAGGTATTAGAAGTGACAGAAGTTCTCCAAAGCACCGTGAAAGGAGCAAATAAGCAACAACATAGAAACATAGAAATGATGGCTGAAGAAGACCAAACAGCCCATTCAATGTGCCCAGCAAGCTTTCACACTTATTTTTTTTTCTTATACTTACTCTTGGCCCTTATTAGTAACTTTTTGGTTCTAGTTACCTTCCTCCCCCGCCATTGATGTAGAGAACAGTGCTGGAGCTGCATCTAAGTGAAGTATCTAGCTTAATTGGTTAGGGGTAGTAACTGCCGCAATAAGCAACCTACTTGCATGCTTATTTGTTTACCCAGCCTGTGAAATTCAGTCCTTGTTGGTTGTTGTCTGAATATAAATCCTCTTTTTCTTCATTCCCTCTGCCGTTGAAGCAGTGAGCTGCGCTGGATATGTAATCCAAGTGAAGTATCAGGCTTAATTGATTCAGGTTAGTAACCGAAGTAACAAGCAAGCTACACCCATGCTTATTTGTTTACCCAGACTATGTAATTCAGTCCTTGTTGGTTGTTGTCTGAATATAAATCCTCTTTTCTTCATTTCCCCTGCCATTAAAGCAGAGAGCTATGCTGGATATGCATTGAAAGTGAAGTATCAAGCTTATTTGGTTTGGGGTAGTAACCGCTGCAACAAGCAAACTACTCCTCCACTTTTTTGTGAATGCAAATCTTTTTTTCCACATTTCCTCTTGCCATTGAAGCATAGAGCAATGTTGGAGTCACATTAACCGTGTGTATGTTTATTGAATAAGGGTATTACATGTCCCTCAAAGGAATCTCAGGTCAGCCAATAAAGCACTGCTAACCATACCCTCAGTCAAAACAGCAAAGTTGACCCAAGTTAGAGAGAGAGCACTATCTTTGGCAGGACCATTATTATGGAACACATTACCACTTGAACTAAGACTAATGAAAGAATTAAAACTCTTCAAGAAAAGCCTAAAAACTTGGCTTTTCAAAAAAGCATTTCACAGTGAGAGCGTTGAATAACAACAACAAATACTTCCAGCTGAAAGTCACCTATATATAAAAAGTAGAATTATTTTATTTTTTTTACTCATAATTAAATATTAAATAAACAGTATACACATATATGATTATCCTGACAATCATATAAATTGTAACCTCATCCCACTTCTCATTTAGAGTATATTATTGATCTATGTAACCGTAAATATTGGCACACTATGGATAACCTAGAAACCAAACCTATTCGTGCCTAAATGTAAACCGTTGTGATGGTACATTACTAAACGACGGTATAGAAAAGTTTTTAAATAAATATTAATCTCCAGGTAGTAGCTGTCATTCCTACAAGCCACCCCCATGCCTCTTCTCTTCATTCACTTCCTCTAGACTTTATGGATCCACAGTATTTATCCCACGACCCTTTGAAATCCTTCACAGTTTTGGTCTTCACCACTTCCTCCAGAAGGGCATTCCAGGCATCAAGAATGGGAAGAAGACCCCAAGGCTTCAAAAGGGAACACTAAAACAGCATGAACCCTCAAAGGTAGCACAAAAGCAAAGTGGCACCAAGAGTGGCATCAACATCCTAAGACACCATGAAGGGGGAAAAAAGCAGAAAAGGGGGGAAATAATCCTCCAAGGTACCAATAAAGGGAAAAAGCAGCAGGAAGAATGGCATTAACAAAGAACCATGAGAGGTGCAAAGAAGCCTGCCCCTCCCCCCCACTGCCCAGGCTTTCTCTGACAGCTGCACTCCTTATTGTAGAGTAACTCCCTCACTTCTGGAGGGACACACCCTGCCCCCACACACAGCACTCATAGCCAATTCTGGCATCTTTTCAAAAGGCCACACCCTGTTCAGCACAACTTCTTTGTATCACTATTTTCTCTCTGTTTTTTTGTATAAAGTTAAAAAAACAAACAAACAAAAAACCTCGTAAAAAGCCCTAAATCCAGATGGAGCTTGCCTCCTTTGTCTGCAAAAACTTTAAACCTACCTTCCAGGCCCCACAGACCACTCTCTGTTTAAAGGCAGTTTCAGCTTTTTGTTTTTCCCCTTGGGTGCTCTTCTTTGATCCAGTAAGATTTTAACTTTCAGTGCTCTGCAGCCCTAGCAGCACTACTTTTCTTCTGTACCAGCCCCATTTCTTAGGCAGAGTTTACACAAACTTTTCTTTCTTTTCTGCTCTGCACGTGTGTGCTCTCCAAGCCACACAATTTTCACTTGCTTTAGTTCTTGTGCTCTTCTACATACTTCTAAGAGCACTGCCTTACCTCCAAAGTTCCTGGCAGGCCACACCCAGCATATTTTCTTTCACTTTTCTCCCCTGTAGCCTTTTTTGTTTTCTGTGGCAAGCTTAGACAAAAATCCCCAACCAGACACCATATGTGAGGATGGCTGAGCAAAACTTCACTCTGGAGTCAGGAAACATGCTGAATCCAGGTTTTCTTCTTGCAACTTAACTTTTATTCACATAGGCAGTCTACTGATATATTATTTGCTGTTTATCTTTGCAGTGTACTTACAATTCCTGACCACAGAACTCTCTCCCTTTGTAGGAGTGAAGATGGACCAGGCTAAATGCCTGGTCCTGCACATGCAAAAAAGGGGGAAAACAGGGTCACTTCATTACAACTCCTACAAAATTCAGCCACCTAGAATTGTCTTGAGCATATTATCCCAATTCAATATCAGCTCCATTGGTTACCCATAGAGCAAAGAGTCAAATTTAAGATTTTAAATTTTGTATTTAAATCATTACAAGAGAAAGCCTAAGTTTTAAAAGTTATTGTATATGGAATATAAATATGTTAAATAAATGAATGGTAAACATAAACGAACGAGACAAAGTTTATTGGTTTCATTTGTGAGACCACTCCATTCATTTTGGGGGACCATGAATGAAACCAATATGGGTAAGGGAGATCTTACATTCCTCTCACCTGTGGAATGAGGATGCCAACCCATGGCACCATTGAGAACCTGCAAGCTGGTGAAGGAAACCTAACTGAATCACATGTGACCCTTCATCTGGCCAGACTTTGACAATCTAAAGAAGGGGAAGAAGTGTCTGAAGACTTCTAAAGTATGTAGGTCTATCTGGTACCCTGTCCCCTACACAGGCTGCAAAAGCATCAATGGTACCTGCCCAACTACTGTTTCACATGTCTGGATGAATGGGGCTGGCGACTTGCAAGGACCGTGAGGGCATGTCATGGTGATAAATCCCTGGCACTGTGACTGCCACTATCTATATACATTTCTATGAATTCAGTTCATAAAGTAAAAAATGATAGCTAGTATGGTCAGAATTAAAATCTCAAGTTTGCCAAGAACACGTAATTTATTAAGAGTTTTAATCAAAAATAATTGATTACATATTATATAAATATATATCAATTGCTCTAGTAATTCAAGGCGGTTATGTTCAGTTATAATTCACACTGTCTAAACTGGCACCACAGATCATTAAATAGAAACTTTGCACAGATTTGTTAATTCACAGATATTACCGGCCAATTATCACCTAATTAAGAGTAACTTCAGACCTTTTTAATGTAACTTTGAAGTTAAAGTCCTATTTCTTACCACTCTGATAAATTAACAGTTGAAGCGCTATACAGGTTCTGTCCTTCTGCTGGCAAAGTAGCTTCTTTGCTGGTCATGAATGCAGGTGTCTTTTAGCTGGGTATAGGTATTTCAGGACATTATCTGCAGGCGACTCACAGGAGATCAGGTAAGAGATGCATCAGCCTCTGGTGGGAATGTCAGCACTCAGGGTATCATTGGTAATGGTGCACTGCTAGATTCTTTATGTGCCTTGACTTTTCTAGTAGCCAAATTGTTATAGTCACTTCAGTGCATATGGATATAGGCCATGGACAGGTTTTGATTGGCAGACTTTTCTGTGGTTGTTTTATAAAAGTGAAGGGTTTGTTTTTGCATATTGAACTATAAGGTGTTAGGAATATTTAAAGATAAGCAGAAATCCAACCAGGGCCCATGCTCTTTGCTTGAGGCAAGGCCACAAAGAGAGTCTGGCATGTGGCACTTTTAAATAGTTTATTGCAGCTTGGGCACTTTTTTATTAGAAGCACATAGCAATAGTATATCAAAGTATGTAATAGTCCTTGCTTTTGTCTTCCATCTTATTTGCCTCAGAGAGAAAAGGCTCCTTTAAGGCATGGTCTGAGAATCGTGGCTTGAATTGTCCCTACATCTGATTATGGTTATTTCAATGAGGTAATGACACCTCAGCACTGGCTGGAGGGTGACAGGCATAAACTCACTGAGGGACTAGGTGGTGGTAGGGAGACCGGACAGATGGCAACTGAGTGAGACTGGCTTGGTGCAGGAAAAAGCTTTGGCATGGACTGAGGTGTTCCCATCCTCAGGCTTCTCAGTAGCTTCAGTGCTGTCCTGCCACCGTGACCAAGAAAAGTACACCATTATCATAGCCCTCGCATCACAAAGAGCTGCTGGCAGCACTTTCGTCCTCAACACCAGTGGCAGGTGTATGTGGGTTTTATGCAAACAATAATTAGCAAAGTTCTCACACTCTAATTCATTGGCTAGCTGCCTCATGTCAGGTGGATCAATTACATTTTTACAATTTCAAATAATTCCCCTGGACAATTCAATGAGGTCTGTATCTGAGAAAAGAAATAGGTCTCTTTAGCAACCAAAAAGGCCCATTTATAGGCTAACTGACCCTCTTTAATTTCTCTTCATTGCACAAGGTCTGACATTAATGCCAATGACTCTCATCTTGGTGAGATTTTCTCTTTAATAATACCAGTTCCGATGTAAACTAGGGAACGCATGTGGTTACTTTAGCAGGGCTTCTACTCTAAGAGAAGCAACTGCATCCAAAGCAATGGCTTGGTTAGAATGAACTAAACACAACTAAAGAAGTCACATTGTTGGGATTAATACTCTTTTGTAGAGAAGTGAATCGTGTGATCGATCGTCTTAACGATCGATTTCGGCTGGGAGGGGGAGGGAATCGGATTGTCGCAGTTTGGGTTTTTAAAATATCGTGTAAATCGAAAACCGGCACACTAAAACATCCCTAAAACCCACCCCGACCCTTTAAAATAAATCCCCCACCCTCCCGAACCCCCCCCAAAATGCCTTAAATTACCTGGGGTCCAGAGGAAGGGTCCCGGTGTGATCTTTCCCTCTCGGACCTCCTTGCGTTGTAGAAATGGCGCCGGCGCTACCTTTGACATGACAGGTCAAAGGTAGCGCCGGCGCCATTTCTACAACGCAAGGAGGTCCGAGAGGGAAAGATCACACCGGGACCCTTCCTCTGGACCCCAGGTAATTTAAGGCATTTTGGGGGGGTTCGGGAGGGTGGGGGATTTAGAACTGAAGTAATGCTATATATACAATGCACTTACAATGAAAAAATGTAGTTGCATTTCCAATAAATTAAAATAAACTCTTGCTGAATATATTTGTGGGTATGGCTATGCAAATTTGTGTATGAGAGAGTCTGCATGTAATTTGTTGAAACCATAGGGGTAGATTTTATAAATCTGCGCCCTCGCGTACTTTTGTTCGCGCACCAGGCGCAAAAAAGAGTTTGCGGAATTTTAATAGATATGCGTGTAGCCGCGCGTATCCAATATAATCCGGGGTCGGCGTGCACAAGGCTGCCCAAAATTGGCAGCCTGCGCACGCCGAGCCACGCAGCCTGCCTCCATTCCCTCCGAGGCCGCTTCAAAATCGGAGCAGCCTCGGAGGGAACTTTCATTACGCCTCCCTCCACCAGCCCTATCTAACCCCCTACCTCTTGTTGTACAAGTTACGCCTGCCTGAAGCAGGCGTAACTTGCGCGCGCCGGGCCAGCCGCCGGCGCGCAATTCCCAGGCCCGGGAGCCGTTTCGGAGGCCTCGGCCACGGTCCCAAAAGGCCCTGGGCTGGAACCACGGCCCCACCCCAAATGACGCGCCACCGTGACACGCCCCCCAGGAAAGTCCAGGGACTTACACACGTCCCGGGGCTTGCGCGCGCCACTGAGCCTACTCAATATAGGCTTGGCGCGTGCAGGGGGTACTTTGGCCAGGTTTTTGGGGGGTACGCGCATACCCCTTTGAAAATCTGGCCCATAGGGCCTGATTTTCAAAAGCGTTTACATGCTTAAAATTGGGTTTTACATTTCAAAATACATTTTACCTATGTAAGTGGGTTTTTGAAAATTGCTACAATATATGCCATTGAATTGTCCATAGGATTTACTCGCATAAGTGCACTTTACGTAGGTAAATGGCTTTTGAAAATTGCTATGATGGTAGTTACATTTAGATGAGTAACTCCTTTGAAAATTACCTCCTTTATTTTTATCATTATTTTGCTCTGTTTTTTTCTATCAGGTATTTTTAAGATTTAAACATTGATCCATTACAGGATTGTTATAAATACTGGAGTTCAAACTTACTGACCTGAAATAGCTTCTATATGCCGATCCTTATATCATAATTAGATAGTGAATAATCTGTTCATAACTCCTTTCATTGGGATTCAAGACTGATGCATTTGTAGAGAACTATAAAGTGTTTTCTTGTGGCATGTTGTGCAGTGATTATTGAAATATAATGATCCATTAGGTCTGAGAAATGTGATATTGTACTTCCTGCCAGTTTCCTTAGTATGGCTATTGTGCCAGAACTGTAAATAGCTTTAAGCAATTAGCAACTTTAGACTCAGGGAGGAATGAGTTTAAGGTTATATTCTCCACTACATTGAGTTTGAGAATTTTTCCATTTATTAAATACCTTCAGTAGCCAAAGTTCACCTAGCAGAGCTGTGGTTCAATCAGTACTCTTAGCTGTGGAACCTGTCATCCCTTGCTTGGCTCTTAAGAAACATATTCTTGGTGCAGAACTGAGCCTCTTCATAGTCTTGTGCTTATGAAATCCAGAAACTAGTATAATGAAATGTGCATTCGTTTGTGACAAAATATTTCCTATTTCGTTGCGGTTCGGGAGTCCCCGAAAATGATAGGAAAACCCCACAAAATTTTGTGTGGTTTTCTTATCGTTTTTGGAGGTGGTGGGGGGGGGGGGGCACATAAAAAAACCCAAATCCACCCCAACCCTTCAGATTTAATTAATTACAATCTTCTACCCTCCCCACCCCCAAACTTGCCTAAAGTCCCTGGTGGTCCAGCGGGGGTCCTGGGAGCAATCTCCCCCTCTCGGGCCGTCGGCTGCCACTAATCAAAATGACACCGATGGCCCTTTGCCCTTACCGTGTGACAGGGGCTATCGATGGCTATTGGCCGGCCCGTGCGCTGTGTTGGATTTAAATATTAAAGGGGACTGGGAGGGAGGAGGCGTGTTCAAATTGAGAAAAACCTCTGATGCAGAGCCAGCTGAAGAAACTTGTAACACTCATTAATGTGAGCAGGAGGGCTCACAGGGGACAGTGTAGCGCAGCATCTAGCTGGAGCAAGAAACTTAATTAAAGGAACCAAAAGCTGTTAACCACTGCAAGTGAAAAAATGATTATAAACACTAAATTTATAAAAAGCAATGATAATAAATGGAGAATGGTGCAGTGGAATGGGAAAGGAGGGAAAAAAAGAAGAATGAAGATGAAAAAAGGAAAACAAGACATGGGGAAAAAAGGGAGGAAGGAGAAGATAGGGAAAAGAGAAACATGCTGGGGGAAGAGGTGGGGGGGGGGAAGGGGGAACATAAGAACATAAGAAATTGCCATGCTGGGTCAGACCAAGGGTCCATCAAGCCCAGCATCCTGTTTCCAACAGAGGCCAAACCAGGCCACAAGAACCTGGCAATTACCCAAACACCAAGAAGATCCCATGCTACTGATGCAATTAATAGCAGTGGCTATTCCCTAAGTAAACTTGATTAATAGCAGTTAATGGACTTCTCCTCCAAGAACTTATCCAAACCGTTTTTGAACCCAGCTATACTAACTGCACTAACCACATCCTCTGGCAACAAATTCCAGAGCTTTATTGTGCGTTGAATGAAAAAGAATTTTCTCCGATTAGTCTTAAATGTGCTACTTGCTAACTTCATGGAATGCCCCCTAGTCCTTCTATTATCCAAAAGTGTAAATAACCGATTCACATCTACTTGTTCAAGACCTCCCATGAGGTGATCTTAAAGATCTCTATCATATCCCCCTCAGCCATCTCTTCTCCAAGATGAACAGCCCTAACCTCTTCATCTTTTCCTCATAGGGGAGCTCTTCCATCCCCTTTATCATTTTAGTCACCCTTCTTTGTACTTTCTCCAGTGAAACTATCTTTTTTTAGATGCGGTGACCAGAATTGTACACAGTATTCAAGGTGCGGTCTCACCATGGAGCGATACAGAGGCATTATGACATTTTCCGTTTTATTAACCATTCCCCATTCCCTTCCTAATAATTCCTAACATTCTGTTAGGTCATACCAGGTCAGTTTTCTCGTCTCAGTGGTTTCCTTTCTGTTTTACATCCCCAGTAGCAGCTTTTCAGCTTGTTTCTCTTTATTTCACAGGCTTTCATATTTCTGGCAGTATAATCTGTAAAACCTATAGACTCGCCAATTTCTCCTCGTAGATTGCTGCATTTTTCAAATCAGTATTTAAGACAGAGAGTGCCGCCATATTGTGTGATCGGCGTCGGCATCTTCGCAAACACTCTGCCCTACTTCATTAGAAAGGGCAGTTTGACCAGGTACTGTTTTTTCCTCCTTTTCAGTTGCACATGTCCTTGCCTCCTTGCCTCATTTTTATCAATTTTTTCACCGCCCTTTCTTGCATATTTTTCATTCCTTCTTTGGTAATTTTTTTTCTTTGTTCCTTTTTTTCTGGTACTTACACAGCAATCCACTGCCCTATTGCTTGCCACCTTCCCACTGTAATTCTCTGCCCAGCGGTGATTTTTCTCTCTTTAATTTTTTCTCTCTAACGTTTTCCTGTTTTACATTACAGTGTTCTTGTTTGTGGTCTGTAACCCTGTTGGGCACTCACCCCTGACTTTCAGGAATTCCAGTTCTGTAAGTTTTCTATGGTTAGAAAACTGAGTCCCTGTGTTAGGGGCAGCTTTAGTCATACAAGCAAATTAACATGATTATGCACCTTGCAGGATTTCATCTTTATTTCTCATATCAAAGCATCTCATTCTTAATCTACCTGGGCCATATCAAATACACATAGTAGGTTATTTATTCACTTATATTCGTGGTTCTTCTGTCTGCTTGTCATTAGCTGTGTCTAAAAAAGCATTTTTTTTCCATTCTGTCTGTTCAAGCATTGTATTTAACAATTTCTTTCATTCTTTTGGAGGCTGATGTGAACTTTACTTCTGAATACCTATCCTTTATAGGCTACATCATGCTAGCATTTTTTGTCTCATGTTGTACATCTAACTTTGCATAAATGGCATTCATTTAAGTCATCTTTTTATATGCCAAAATTTTACAAGTCATTTTTCTTAAGAGGGATGTTGGGTTCTCCCTACTTCTTATTTACACATCATTTTTCATATTTTGTTTACAGACTGTGTGATCACTTTTGCTCCAAGGGTTCTCCCTGAGAAAGCCGGATCAGGCAAAACAGGGCCTTGTTGTGGGGTTTACACAACCTGGACAATTTGATCACAGTCAAAGGGAGACTTACCAGATTTTGAATTTATGATAAGGTTTCTTTCACTGCAAGCTTTGCAGGTGCTATGAGTAAAACGCATGTATAGAGATCTGTATAATTGACATATGAATATGTATACAAACATATTATGGATTGTTCAAGTCTATGTAAAGGATTAGTGGTATCAGAACTTTTTATTATATATTTTTCATGTGCTAGATTACTCTATTACTTATTATCCATTTGTTGTAACAAAAAGGGGCAGAGAGAAGGGGGACGGGCCTACGAAAGGCCGCAGCTGTTCGCATCGCGGCGGTGCAATTTCGCCAGCAGCAATGCGGCCGGCTGTGGCCTTTCACACAAATAGTGCCACCATAAAAGTTGGTGCTATTCGCCGTGCTACTGCCAGCGATAATGTTCCTCACATTATCGCCGGCAGTGATGCTGCGGCCAACTCCTCCCCTCCCGGTCATTTACTTCCTATCGCACGCGTAAAGGCCCTTTTCGCGTGTGATAGGGGTTTTCGCTATCACACGCGATAAGGCCCTAACGCATGTGATAAACCTTTAGAAAATACCCCCCTAAGGGGGTCATTTTGTAACGCTTATCGCGTGCAATAGCATGCGGGGGGGGGGGGGGGTGGAGTTGGGGCGGAGTCAGGGCGGAGTCGGGGCGGCGAGGAGGCGGATTCAGCAGTGTCTTCACTGGTGACAATAAGGTAAGCCACGTTATTGTCGCCAGTAGCACACTCAATAGGACCACCTTTACGGTGGTGCTATTGGGTGCGAAAGCCGGCAGCGAAAACATTGCGGTGGTGTGATGACTGCCGGCTTTCACAGGCCTGCCCCCCCTTCACACCCCCGCCCCCCCCATTTCGCTGGATTCACCATTCTGCGATAGAATGGTGAATCCAGGCCTAAGTTAGTTATTTCAGATAGGATCAGTTTTTTCATTGGTATAAAACTTGATGTGATTCGGAATTGTGTTTTTTTTATTCATGCTCATTTATTTTATTTCATTGTGTGGTATATATTAAAGTAGTTTTTCAAATTTTTGCAATACTGCCTATGTACTCAATACATCAGTGGTTTTCTTCCCTTACAGGGAGTTTTTTTAGTGTGTGTGTGTGTGTGTGTGTGTGTGTGTGTACAGATAGCTGCAGCTATTAGCTCCATTTTGGAGCCGTTGTCAAAATGTATTGATGTATTTTTGAGATCTTTTGTTAAAAAGATTCCCTCATGGGCAGGATTCATTACACATTATTAATATTTTGAGATCTAATAAATGTAATATTATTGATATTACCTTAGAAACTCTGGATATTAGTATCTTTTATCCTTCAAATGGAGGCCATAAAGATAATTAGGGATACACTAATAGAAGAAAGGATCATTTAAGGGTTCCTACAGAATTCATTTGTGAACATGTAGAGATCGCATTGTTGAAGAATATCTTCAAATTTTAGGAGAAATTTTATCAGCAAATTAAAGGTAGGCCATGGAAGCTGACACAGCAAATATTTATGTGACTGATTGTGAAAGTTAATTCTTGCAGATTACCCTATAATGATTATGTTGTACTATAGAAACGGAATATTGACACTATTTTATGTTACCATTAAGTCCTGGGTGTGCCATAGTAAGCTGAGTATAGGTTAGTGAATGGGAGGAAGATACATTCAAATTCAGCCCCTGCATGAGATGCTTTATAACAGCTCTCTCCCAAGAGTCTGTGGGCAGTCCTTTATGGTTTTTGGAGAGTTAGGAGGTAGTTAAGGAGCGTTACCTGTTTTGTATTTTCCAGCCCAGTCAGAGGAATCAGACTAACTTAGCCGTGGACCCCGACTAGGGTCAGGAGGCTCTTTCTTTCCAGTCTACTCGTTAACTGGTTGGGATATCCCACCAGGCTGTTTTCAGGTATTTGGCATGTTTTGTGGTAGGCCCAGGTGTCCAGGAAGGCTCCTTTCTTGGATTCAGGGCACAGGGAATCCTGTGTCTGGGATGCTTAGGGATAGGGACCTGCCTATTAGAGGTGGTGACCCGTTGTAAGGAGCAACTCCAGTGTTAATCTTATTGGAAAAGGACATTAAGTTAAAAGATCCAGGAGGAAGATTGTTTTTGGCTGTCCCTTCCTTCCTGCATTGGAGCAGGGTAAGTCACTTGCACCAGGGATCCCTCCCAGCAGGGATCTAAAGGAAAGACTGTGTCTGTGAGAAACCTAAAGGATCCTGAAGATCTGCTAACTATGAGTATAAGAACTGTAAAGACCTTTGAGGACACCCATCTGGAGTCTTCACCCCCTGGGGAGAGAGATTTTTGGACTCTCTGTGCAGGGACAGGGATTTCTACAATTTTGCCAGTTCAGAATGGGTCTCCCTTACGTCCTGGAGATACTCTGCCCACCTAGGAACTCTAGTTATCCAAGCCTTGTACCCTGATATAAATTATTCCTGCACAGATAGAGAAAAAGGATTGTAATGACAGTAAAGAAAGTCTGTGGTGCTGCTGGAATCACATTTATTGTGCGAATTCTCATCAGCGTTTGATAGTAAAACTTTTAATTTGGACACTAACCCGGTGAGTCCAGCGTGTTTATTTGGGTACATGGCTCACACAGTGAAGAAAATTGCCCATCTGCTAGGGATAAACTAAAGGTGGTCAGATACCCTGTACTGGGCCTTGAGAATAAATCTTTCCTCCATAAAAGTGATCAATGCCTTGGGGAAAGACCCATGGAGAAGAGCTAGCCAGAGTTTACAAATTCTTCTATGGCCCCACTCTTGCAGGACAGGCAGACTGGGGTGGGGTTACATTATGGATTGGGTTATAAAGGGATGTTGGGCTAGGTTGGGTTGGGTTATGCAGGGATGTTTGGTTACTAGGATATCCCTAATGAATATGCATAAGATATTTGCATATAGTTGAGGCAGTGCAAACATATAAATCTCTTGCATATTCATTAGGTACAGCCTGAAAACCTGACCTTTTGGCAGCCAGACCCAATTTGCAGCTCTTGAGGTTGTAGTTTGACACCCTTGGATTAAAGGATTGTACCATTACTTATCCAGCTCAAGGCTAGATTAGCTTTCAAAAATGTTGAAAATAGTTTTCCATGGACTACTGAGAGAATTTTTAGCAAAGTGAAAAATGTGGCATGCAGAGAAGCATTGTAATGGAATGTTCTTTATCTTGCTTACTCTCTCTTCTAATGCCATTATGAACAGAGCTACAAAAGTTTAAGATAAGGAATCTCTTGGAGACATAGATAAATAGAAGATTTCATCTAGAGGATGATTTAGTAAACAAAAAAACAAAAAACTTGAATAACTGCTGGATCTAGTACCACCAAAGAATCTAGAGAGTTTTTTTTAGTAGTAGATGAACTGCAAGCATATGTTAGGCCAAATGGAAAATTAGTCAAAACCAAAATAACATGCTGATAAAATTTACACACTAAACATGGAAAAAAACCCGCCTCCTTAGTAGTTTTTTCACAGAAAAGAAAAGTGGTAAATATTTTTACATTGTGGGGCCGATACAATCCTAAGAATATGTAAAATCATAAGAAAATGCCAAAATGGATCAGACCCAAAGATCTATCAAGCCCAGCATCCGGTCTCCAACAAGTTCCATTGCAGGTTACAAGTAACCAGTAGATCCTAAAGAATAGGTTCAATCCTTCTAGCTCATAACAGAGAAAAGCGTGGCTTCCCCAAGTCTACATGGCAAACAGTGATTAATGACTTTGTCTCCCGGAACATGTCCAAACCTGTTTAAACCCTAGCTATGCAGTTTCACCAAATCCTCTGGCAACAGATTCCACAATTTAATTGTATGCTGAGTGAAAAGATTCTCTGATTTGTTTTAGAAGTGCTACCCATTAGCTTCATGGAATAAAGAGAAATGACCATTCAGTCCTACACTCCATTCACTCCATTTTTTTTTATCTTTCAACCAGTTACCAGTCCATAATAGGATATTCCTCTTATCTCATGACTCTTTAATTTTATGATGTCCTCTCATGAGGGACTTTGTGAAATGCCTTTTGAAAATCCAGATACATATATCACTGACTCACCCTTGTCCACATGTTATTAACCTCCTTAAAAAAATCTAACAGATTTGTAAGACAAGACTTCCCTTTGCTAAATCCATGTTGGCTCTGCCCTATTAACCTATGTCTATCCAGATGGCCAGTAATTTTGTTCTTCAGAATAGCTTCTGCCATTTTGCCTAGTACCAACAAAAAGCTCACTAGTCTATAAGAACATAAGACTTGACTTAGTGGGTCAGATCAAAGGTCCATCAAGCCCAGTATCCTGTTTCCAAAGGTAGCCAAGTCAGGTCATCAGTACCTGGCAGGATCCCAAGGGGTAGATAGTTCCTCAGATCACCCCAGAACCCTTTAATAAAATGTGTGTTAGGATGGCCACCCACTAATCCTCAGGTATCATTGGTAATTTGAATTAGAAGTTAGAGATTACTAATAATAAGTCTGCAATTTCATTTTTTAGTTCTTTCAGATCTCTGGAGTGTATACAATCTAGACCCAATGATTTGTTACTCTTTAGTTTGCTAATTATCTCTATTATATCTTTCCAGTTCACTGAATCATCACCTTCAAAGAATGTATCCAGCATAAGTAGCTCCCAGATACCCTCCTCATTAAAGACCAAAGCAAAGAATGAATTTAGTTTTTCTGCCATGGCCTTGTCTCCCTATGCACCCCTTTTACCCCTCTATCATCTAGCGGTCCAACCAATTCCCTCACAGACGTCTTGTTTTGATATATTTGAAAAAAGTTATTTTGGATTATCCCTCTATGATAATCTTCAAGATCCTTTTGTCCTGCCTTATTAATGTTTTATATCTAACCTGTCAGTGCTTATGCTTTTTCTATTTTCTTCATTTGTATACACCTCCAGTTTTTGAAAGATGTCCTTTAGCTTAATACTCTCTTTTACCTGATTATTAACCATGTTGACAGTTGTTTAGCTCTTCCTACCTTTTCTAATGCATGATACACATCTCAGGCTTCCAAGAGGGTGTTTCTAAACAGGGTTCATGGTTCATGCAACTTTTAACATTTGTAACCATTCCTTTGATTTCTTTTCTTTTTTTTTTATTTTCTATTTATTCAATTTTACAATAATTTCAAGAATCACTTGAATTGAAAAATACATACTTTGCAGCTTTAAACAACAAAAAGAAAGAAGTAACAATTAGAACAAATATTTCTCCTGTAGGATTAAATATTACACTAAATTTTTTAGGAAAAAGGAAAAATCAGCTACAGAGCATATAAATCAAGCCCTCAAACGTAGGTTCAATATGTACACAATCTCAGGAAATTAAAAAAAAAAAAAAGGAAATTAAGATAAAGGGGTAGCAGTACAATTTTTTGATAGACAAGTTACACTTCTAGAAGTGCATATTCAATTTACACAAGTAGAGGGCACCACTTTATCCTTCTTACTGGTTATAAAGGGAATTAATTGAGAGGGTTGAAGAAAAATATAGGAATTACCCTGACATTTAATCAGGCATTTACAGGGAAATTTCAACAAAAATAACCCTCCCAATTCCAAAATCTGAGGTTTCAGAAGAAGGAATTGTTGTCGCCTCCTCTGCGTCACTCTCGCAAGATCGGGGAAAATCTGGAGTCTACAGCCAAGAAAAAATTCAGTACGGTGGGAAAAATATTTTTTAAAAATCCACTCCCTATCAGATTCCATCAAAAACACCACAATTAAAGTGCAATATTCTCATCAGACTGCTCAAGAATTGCAGATATATCCAAATTAGGAGTTTCTCTGGGTTGCAAAATCTGAAAATTGTCAGTCAGTTCCAGTTTTTTTCATCGGCGAGGTAAAGTATACTTTTGAGACAATTGGAAGTGTTTCTTCAGTTATTTTGAAGACTTCCAACATGTATCTTCTCCAAAGTTCCTTAGGAGTCAAATAAGATACCTTAGGAAAATTTATACATCTCAAGTTTCTTGCCCTCGCCTGATTTTCCAAATTCTCTATTCTCTGCTGGATCACTTGATTTTCCTTAATAATATTACATTGTATATCCTTGAAACTTTCCAGTTTTACCACCAAAGATTGTAACTTTTGAATATGTTCTGCCACTTCCTTTTCAATGGTTGCCATTTTCACTTCCAGCCTTCCCACTTTATTAACTGTGGTTATTATTTGACGAGATATATTATTGTTAGTCTCTCTTATTGCTTCCCATATAGACTCAAGGGTAAAAGTTAATGGCCTTACCAGCTCACAGGTTAACCCGATTCCTTCCGAGTCTGCAGGGGTTTGTTCTGGTGTTTCCCTTCCTTGCAATTGCTGTACCACTTCATGTGAAACTGCTTCCAGCTCCCGGTCCAGTTGGTGTTGCGCTGAGACTCTTCCCCCCGTCACCTCGTGCTCCGGAGAAGTTTCCTGGTAGGCACTCATCTCCAGAGCCTCCGGTTCCTCCCGCATTTCGACGGTTTGTTTCTGCGCTGGATTCTCGGGCGGATGTCTATCTTCCGGTGAGGATAGAATTTCCTGTTCAGGGACGGCTTTGGACTCTTCCTCCCTCCGAACATCGTCCAGCGAGCTCATCGCCGGGCACTCTGCTCCCCGGCGCAGATGAGCGTCCATTGGACCAATGACTGCAGGAGTCGAGGAGGGCTCCAGAGCTGACCGCTCCCTCACTCTCTTTTTGGGGCCAGAATGTGGCATCAGGAAAAGTTTCAAGGTAAATTGGAGAGAGACGCTCATATGTGTCTTATCTCTGCGCCATCTTGGACCCTCCCTTTGATTTATTTTTCTAACTAATGACCTAATTTTCTCATAGTCTTCTTTTTTTAAAGTTAAAGGCTACTGCAGAAGTTTTCCTTGATGTCCTCCCTTTAGTGATTATGTTAAATTTTATTACTTTATAATCACTATTACCAGTTGGGCCCATCACTGTTACTGCTATCAAATTCTGCATTGTAGTGAGGATTAGATGTATTCTCCCCTTTCATCAGTACCAGGACTGGCTGCTCCATGAAGCAGTCATTTATAGCATCTAGAAACCTTTCCCCCCTATCATGTCCTGATGAGACCTGCAAAACCTGCACATTAATGGCATTGTGAACATGTCAAAAGTAGCATGTTATAAAATCGGGCATAGATTTGCTCGCGTCTTGTTGCGTGAACAAATCTATGCCCGTGCATAACTTTAAAAATCTACCCCTTTGTGTGGCACATCAGCCTTAGCAGGGCAGGCAATGCGGACATTGAGAGGACTCGTGTGGTCAAAGAAGAGCTAGGGAAGTACTTAAAACCACAACAGCCTCCTCCTAAATTTTATAATTAAGGGAGAGAGGGGATAGAGACATACACAAACTTGTCTCCATGGGCCAGTTCATGCTATATACAAGTGCAGGAGAAGAGAGAAGTCAATATGATGCAGGCCGTCAGTTTGGTTAGTGATTTTGGAGTTTGAGCGGAACTCCTCCCACTTGAAGACATTTTAAAAATTTGCATACGCATCTCGTGATGTGTTATTTAATACATGCCCTAACGCAATTTGATGAATGACCCCCTTAGCTGGGTAACTTATGCTGCTAAGACCAAATATCGCTACTTACTGGCAAAAGTTAAGTGGCTAAGTTCCTCCACCCCGATCTGCCCACTGCCCACCCAGAACTTATGCAGCTAAGTGGCACCATTGAACATAGGTGCATATTCAGCGGTCACCCAATTAACTGCATATGTTACACTCATAAGGCTATATAGTGCTGAGTGCACTTTGAATATTGATTTCAATAAAGTTAGAATTGTACTAGAATAAGGTTTACCTAGTTGCAGAAAGACAGTGTGAAACAAAGAAACTGCCAACTTAATTACTACTCAAATATTGAAAGAAAAATGTGCTAGGGATATGCACACAAATTTTTCAGTTCATTTGGTTATTTGCTCAGTCCCTTTTTTTGAAACATTTTTTGATTCTGTTCATTTGTTTTTGGAGTTTGTAAGTAATTTCCTTTTTACACACACAAAATTGTATTTTATGCATGTAAATTGTACTTACGCACATACAATTTCATTTTATACTTGTAATAAAATTACGCACATGAACCCTGAACTTGACAAATGAATGGACATCTCTAGTATGTACGGAAAGATTAGTTTCAGAAAATAATTGAAACCTCACTATTTTCAAATGGCCTTTTTATTATTTTCTTGTCCTATTTTCATGTACAATTTATTTGCTCTGTTTGTATTATGATTTATAATATGAATGATGTTTTATGTATTGCAGTTTTTATCTCTTGTTATTGTAAACTGCATAGCATGGCTTCCCTGATATGGGTGTTATAAATGCTTATAAATAAATAAATTACTGGCAAAAGAGAAGGTCCGATGATAGATGAAATTCTTGCAACAATAGAAAACTTTGGAAGACCTATTTTATGCAGAAGATCTATTGAAAAGTAGCAGCATAATTAATATATGAATTATTTCTAACAGGAAACATTTTTTTTTTTACTAATTTCAATAAAACCTTTTGTTTCAAATGGATTTTTTTTTTTGTAAAACATTTGGATTATAATAAAATAAAAAAAGAACCAAAAAATATTGATGATGACTTAAAACAGGGGTAAGACCATCATTGTTTGACCCAAACTACATGCACATTTGCCATACCCAACCTAACTCCACCCCAGGAATGCTATGGGGACAAGTGGGCTGTCTGTGTTGCCATAGGACCAGTAGATTGACATTATTTCCTCCTTTTCTCAGGGTCTCTACCTCATAGCGAAATTGCCCCCATTTGCACCACTTCACTCAGTGAGTGCTCCTGCTGCCTCTTGTGGTGACCTGGCACTGTGCCTATTCCCGCTGAGCATCAGATGGTAAGGCATCCTACCATGTCCCTCTCATTTCTGGCTGCCGGTACTGTCTGTAAATAGAGATGGGGGGAAAGGGGAGAAATCTTGTCTCATTGACATCTGTCCTAAATTCTACCTTTATACTATGTCCCTTTTAAAGAGTGAAACAAATACTACACCTTTAACGGCAACAGCTGATTGATTTTTGAGATGACATCAATGAGAAGAAGAACAGAATTGCTGCTCACAATGCCATTACGAAGCACCCTGTGGATCAGTAAAATGCATACAGGGGCAATACCAATTTCTATACTGTTTAATCAATAATGGAAAAATGCTGACTGCTTCACCACTGCCATATTAATATTCTGAATAGCTCTTATCTTACAAAGAGCTGTATTGTGCCATTCCTAAAAACTATTTTTACTAAGCTTAAAAGTATGTGTGTGTATGTATGTAATATGTGCAATTCAATTTGAAAACAGAAATGCATTTGATGTACAAGGACAAATAAAAATAAATTAACAATCAAAAATGAAAATATACTGTAAGTAATTCAATGTCTATTAGTCCCAAAATCTAGGAAGATCCAAGGGAAAAATTTAATACATGAAAAAAATCCAACCAATCCATCAAAAATATATTATAGAAAAAGGTCTCAGGGAAACCATATGTACATTAACAGTTACACATCCCTACCCCAAATTAAAATGGAGATCTGCTAAACCGAGGAGGCTGCCCCATTGGCAGCATTGTTTCTTTACTTTGCAAGAACAAATCTAACTCTATAAGGTCAAGGAAGATGTACCTCTCATACTGATATTTCTAAAGGACTTTGCAAGGAAGTCTAAAATTAATTTATGTCCCTAAAGTCCAAACCTGTGGGTGATATTTCAGAAATAGCTTAGCTTTATCTGAGTGGTTCAAGAGATGTCTGGAAAACGAACATCTTCTCACCCATAAATAGCTATTCCCTGTGGTGAAAATAAATTCAGGACTTGGTTGCAAAAACCACCAAGGAGATGGCAGAAGTAATTTCTGCATTAGCCGATGTCCTTGAAATCTGAGAAGACTAAAATATTGAACAAAAGTAAAGTTTCATCAGGCCCATTCTTCCACTTATCCTGAGGCAGGAAATAAATCCTAGATGTTGGCAGATATGTCTATGGTGCTTTTTTCAGAACTTCAGTCAGCTATTTTTAAAGCTTTTCTTATGTTGTTCCAGAGGAGATCTAGGGAAATACATTTATAGTAATCTTCTAGGTTTAAGGTAATTTTCCAGAATTTTTGTCTTAAGCCATAGGCATGTGCAGCAGGAAAACAGTTGTTTCATTTTAAAATTTGTTTTGTGGGGACCCTAAGTAATTTCTTGAGTTTCAAAACAAAAAAATAAAATTCATTTTTTAGTTTGATTCGTTTTCATTTTCTGTTAAAATCAATGGGGGAAGCATTACAGGTAATTTTCAGCCTATATTGGGCTCCAGAATAAAGGTTTTTTAATTAATTGTTTTAACTTGTTGGAAGAAATCAACAGAAGGGGGGAAAGAACTCCAAGGTACTTAAAAAGACTGAGGAAACTGGAAAGTGGCACCAAAAATGACATGAATAGACTATGCCTCTGAAAATGGGCAAAGGGGCACCAGCATTGGCAGGATTTCATTAAATCACTGTAAGAGAAGCAAAAAAGCAGAAAAAGTGGGAAGAACACTCAAAAGCTCCAAAAGAGGACATCTACATTAGTACCATGAACCTTTTATTGCACTTCAAGTGACAAATTGACACTGAAAGTGACATTAGCATCCTAAAGCAGCATAAAGGGGGAACAAAGCAGAAAAAACAGCAATAAAACCTCCAAGGCAGCCACTGAAGAGCTTTGAAGCAGCAGAAAGAGTCACTTCAAGGCTCCAAACAACCATCAGAGGTGCAAAGCAGCCCCCCAGACTGGCAGGGTGTTAGCTCTGGGGTGCAACAGCAAGGCACAGTGGCAAAGGAAACTCCAAAGTATAAGGAATGAGCATGGAAGCAAGGCAGAGTGGCACAAAGGCTTCCAAGGTGCAGAATGGAATTTAGACTTTCTTATAGAATGGATTTGTCAAATGTAAAGGTTCTTATTACAATTAGTACATCATAATCACTTCTCTAATGACTGTGGGGTGGCTTTCCATGCAAAATCCGAAAATCAGGAATTGGAACAGCTCCGTGATGGGTGAAATGGGCTCTAAATAAAGCATCTCTCAATACTTTTCCTGCAAAACCTCCCCATAATTGGTAGACTTTACACCTTCACCAAACGGAAGTCTAATAATACTGAAAATGAGGTAATCTAAAAAGATACAAAAACATATTGCAAAGCAAAAATATTCAATGCCCAAAAAGACAATAGCTTGTTAAAGAAGGACCATTATACCACTCTTTGGTTTTTGGAACATGAATTATGTTCATTAAGACCAGCTAGGTCACACATAATCATTGGTTCAAATATTAATATATTTATTTACAATTGTATATTTTAAAATTGTAAATACACAAATAACATAAGTTAATTATAGTGGGGAAAGATGTGTGATTCCAAAGAGAAGAGAAGTAGGGCTCTCATCCAGAAATCAAGGCATAAATCAAGGTTGAGACTACATTTCCCAGTTTTCTCAGAGGTAAGGGAGTAAACCCCAGGGGTATCTGGGAGGATAGGGGCTCTGGGGCCTGGAAGGCCTGAGAATAGGGAGGTAGGGGCTTCCGACTCACACCTGTCTCCTTAGCTGCTATAATTAATAGGAGGATATTCATTGGAGAAAGGAGCAAAGTGTAGAGTTGATGGAAATAGAGACTACAGAGGAAAGCTGCTAGACCAGTGGTTCTCAACCCTGTCCTGGGGACCCCCCCAGCCAGTCGGGTTTTCAGGATATCCACCATGAATATGCATGACAGAAAATTTGCATGTTATGGAGGCAGTGTATGCAAATTTTCTCTCATGCATATTCATGGTGGATATCCTGAAAACCCAACTGGCTGGGGGGGTCCCCAGGACAGGGTTGAGAACCACTGTGCTAGACAGAGGAAGTGGCATGTATGGAGGCTCAGAAAGCTGTTTATGCTGAAGATAACAAGAGAGAACAAGATCAAGGTGAGGATTGTTTCAGAAGGTTTATTTGAAACTTCTCTCCTACTTTCCATTCCTAAAGCAAGCAGCTGTGGGCAGGAGGCACGTGGCAAAATGTATCTATTGTTGCTGTGGTGAGAAGTTTTCCTTAGAAGTCAGAATTGTACTTAATAGAAGAACCTGTCTTACAAGGGGAAAAGCAGCTGCATTTAAATTCATGAACTGATATATGTATCGTGTAAGCAGTTTAATTTTAGTCTCGTGAACTGCTAAAGGAACTGTATTAGGAATAAACCTAAGAATCTGTTGCCTGAGTTGTCTTAAGCAACTGGCCTGTTAGGTACTACAGTAAGTAGATTGAAATTGCCATGGGATTCAGACAAAGCAACAGTTAATAAGCTGTTCACTGTGATTTGCTGTAGGTACTAGGCTCACAGTATATCTAGACAAAGACTGTTCTGAAAGCAGATCTGTGTTTTAGTATTTTAAAGACTGCATTCTCTTTGGAGTATTTCCAGTTTGGTGGTTTTCTTGAGGATAATGATTGCTGGAAAGACAGGACTCTGATAATATTATGAAACTAAGAACCTTAACTTTCAAACCTATTTGTGGTATTGGTTTTGCATGCATAAGTGGACATGCAGAAATTTATCCTAGTATTTTATAAACTGTGCAGCATAGTTCTGCTCTGAAAGTATGCATGCTTACTTTCTCTACCTATCTTAAAACATATATGCAGGGATGGTAACTTTCAAATTAGTTTGTGCGCGCACATTTGCACTCATATATCAACCTGCACCCAGGTATGCGGCCGAGCACACATGTGCGCCCAGTTTTAAGTGGATGCCTGCGTGTGTGTACAAATCCCACTTCTACTGAGTAAATTAGGGGATTTTAAAAGAGGCGCATGCTGATGCCTTTCCCAGTTTTCCAGGCTCATCCCTAGTTCACTCAGTTGAGAATGGTCCTCCAACCTTCCCCGGTTACGTGGCAGGGGGCCTTGGCGCACACTGGGTCACATCAGAATTTACGCAGACATCTGTGGTTCACACTGTGTAATGCACCAAAATGCCCATGTACAATCAGGACCACATCCATGTCCCACCCTTTTCTGAAAACCTTCAAGATGTGCATGCTGCGGGAGGTATGCACGTATCTCGGCGGCTTTTACAATCCACCGCACACATGAGCCCAGCTTCTTTGCTCATCCCCTATTTAATGCACCTTTTTAAATTCACCTCTTAAATTTTATGCTTAAAAACACGTGCATATAAAAACCCTGATTTATTTGTGCATACTATTTTGAAAATACTTGTGTATAGTTTGCCGGTACCTCCACCAGTTCACCCAGTTCATCTAGGACCTCTAGTATTTAACACTGAACTCCCCCTAGTTCACCCAGACCACCCATCCAAAAATTGCAGTCAACAGAGAAGTCCAGTTTCACATGTGCTCGTCATTTAGCAGCTATAAAATTGTATGAATAAGTTCAATAATTTATGGGCATAAATTTCTTATAAAATAGCAGCTTCTGCACATACTTCTTGGCCCTGCCCAGGAATACCCCTAGAGCACCCCCCCTTTTTTTTTTTTTGCACTAGAAAATGTGCATGCAAAACAAAAAATATGCCTATACCTTTGATGTGCTATTTTTCCATGCATAATCCCTTTGAAAATTTACATTTTTAATATTGAATAGAGTGGGGGGTCAGTCATCAAAAGTGTACATCATGCTGCAAAGCATATAAGCACTTTTATCTGTAGACTGAATCAGCTCTCAAAGGAAAAGCATGAGAAAACTTTCCCTTTGAACTGGGCATACCCTTAGGGACTTCTAGGGTAAGCAATTTTCAGACAGTCCCTAACTCTGGCAAATTCCTTTGTCTCTCTTATGAAGAAAGGTTGAATGGGTTAGGGCTCTTCAGCTTGGAGAAGAGAAGGGGATATGACAGAAGTTTATAAAATCATGAGTGAGGTGGAGCAGATAATTAGAGAACAGTTATCATCACTTTCAGATAGTTTCATGGAGTGTCCCCCTGTCCCTATACTAACAGGTAGCAGATATAAGACAAACTGGATAAAGTAATTATTTATTCAATGCACAATTAAACTATGAAATTTGTTGCCAGAGGATGTGGTCAAGGCATCTAGTATAGCTGGATTTAAAAATGTTTTATCCATAAAGAAATTATTAGCCAGGTAGACTTATTTATTTATTTAAAAAAATTATCCACACACATCACACTAATGTGATGTGGGGAAAGTCAGCACTTTTCCTTAGCAGTGGGCAAAAAGAAATTAATCTACTCTTTGGGATCTTCCAGATAATTCCTAGAGATCCAGATTGGCCACTGTTGAAGACAGGATGCTGACCCAGCATGGTACTTCTTAGGTTCTTATCTTTTTAAATTGGTATTTAAATGGATTTTGAAAAAATTGTTCTCCCTATTAGAAGTGTGCAGCCTGGAGAAGTCATAGAAACATATAGAAACATAGAAATGATGGCAGAAGAAGACCAGACGGTCCATCCAGTCTGCCCAGCAAGCTTTCACTCTTATTTTATTTATACTTATCTGTTACTCTTGTCCCTTGTAAATAACTTTTTGGTTCTATTTCCCTTCCACCCCCGCCATTAATCTATTTCCTTTCCACCCCTGTCATCGATGTAGTTAGCAGTGCTGGAGCTGCATCTAAGTGAAGTATCTAGCTAATTGGTTAGGCGAAGTAACAGCCGTCATAGCAATCTACTCCCATGCATGTTTATACAGCCTGTGCAATTCAGTCCTTGTTGGTTGTTCTCTGAATATAAATCATCTTTTCATCATTCCCCTGAAGTAGCAGACTTAGGCCTAGATTTATCAAAATGCTGTAAGTATCGCATGCGATAGCAAAAGGGGCATGGTTTATGCAAATATTCAGTTTATCACAATTTGAACTGATTACCTATGCAAAGAGCTAAGTTAGTGATAACATTATCAGACTTTGTGATAGGTGCCAGATCTGTTGTATTTCCTGCATACAACCAGTGGGGGGGACATATGAGAGAGAGAGACTGACTGGCCATAATGTCATCTCCCTAGATAGGTATTTGTATCCCTATGGTAGACCCACCTAGTAACTCGAGGTAAGGTTTAGGTATTAATGTTAGGGGCCACTTTGACATTGAAAGTGAGACATACAAACAGAACAGTGCACGCTTGTAATGATTTGATGTCCTTCGGAGTGAGGAAACTCACCCAAAAATGAGATTTGAACAATTTTCTCTCCACCTAGCTTGATGTTACCCAGGTAGAGAGTCCATCAAGCTAGGTTGAGAGAACATTGCCCAAATCTCATCTTGGAGTGAGTTTCCTCACTCCGAAGGTCATTAATCTTCACAAGAGACCACAGTTCTGTTCGTACGTCTCACTTTGAATGTTAAAGTGGCCCCTAACCCCCTATACTAATACCTAAACCTCACCTCGAGTTACTAGATGGGCCTTTCATAGGGATACAAATACCTATCTAGGGAGATGACAGTATTGGCAGTCTCTCTCTCTCTCTCTCTCTCACACACACACTCACTCTCAATGCTCTGGGAGCTTCAATTCACCTAAAATATGCCTTGTGGGAGACATCATAAAACCTTAACACTATTCAAAAAGGCGTAGTTAAGTCTGTGCAATAGCTCTTCACAGATAGGCAAACCCAGCCCACTCCTCCAAATTTGCATCGCACCATACAATATGGTGCTATGGCATGCGTTAAACACATTTTCACATGCAGTAAGCCCTTAACGCATGCGAAAATGCCTTAGCACATTTTAAATGACCCCCTTATTTGGTTTGGGGTAACAAGCAAGCTACTCCCTGCTTTTTTGTGGATGCAAATCCTTTTTTTTTTTTCACATTTCCTCTTGCCGTTGAAGCATAGAGCAATGTTGCATTAACCATGTGTATGTTTTTTGAATAAGGATATTCATCTCCAGGTAATAGCAATCATTCTCGCAAGCCGCCCCCATGCCTCTTCACTTAATTCACATCCTCTAGGCTTTATGGATCCACAGTGTTTATCCCATGCCTTTTTGAAATCCTTCACAGTTTTGGTCTTCACCACTTCCTCTGGAAGGGCGTTCCAGGCATCCACCACCCTCTCCGTGAAGAAATACTTCCCGACATTGGTTCTGAGTCTTCCTCCCTGGAGTTTTAAATCGGGACCCCTGGTTCTGCTGATTTTTTTGCAACGGAAAAGGTTTGTCATTGTCTTTGATCATTAAAACCTTTCAAGTATCTGAAAGTCTGTATAATATCACCTCTGCTCCTCCTTTCCTCCAGGGTGTACATATTTAGATACTTCAATGTCTCCTCATAAGTCATTCGATGAAGACCCTTTTTGGTCGCCCTTCTCTGGACCGCCTCCATCCTGTCTCTGTCCCTTCAGGGATACGGTCTCCAGAACTGAACACAGTACTCCAGTTGAGGCCTCACCAAGGATCTATACAAGGGGATAATCACATGCCTTTTCTTACTCGATATTCCTCTCTCTATGCAGCCCAGCATTCTTCTGGCTTTAGCTATCGCCTTGTCACATTGTTTCACCGACTTCATATCATTAGACACTATCACACCAAGGTTTCTCTCCTGTTCCGTGCACATCAGCCCTTCTCCCCCCATCAAATACAGTTCTTTCGGATTTCCACACCCCATATGCATGACTCTGCACTTCTTGGTGTTGAATCTTAGCTGCCATATCTTCGATCACTCTTCCAGTTTCCTTAAATCCTGTCTCATTCTCTCCACTCCTTCCGGCGTGTCCACTCTGTTGCAAATCTTCGTGTCATCTACAAAAAGACAAACCTTACCTTCTATCCCATCTGCAATGTCGCTCACAAAGATATTGAACAGGACCAGTCCCAACACCGATCCTTTTGGCACTCCGCTCAACACTGCTCTCTCTTCAGAGTAAGTTCCATTCACCATCACATATTGTGTTCTGTCCATCAACCAGTTTGCAATCCAGGCCAGCACCTTGGAACTCACTCCTAAGCTTCTCATTTTATTCACCAATCTCCTGTGTGGGACCGTATCAGAAGCTTTGCTGAAGTCCAAGTAGATGACATCAAGTGCTCTTCCTCGATCCAATTCCTTGGTTACCCAGTCAAAAAAGTCAATCAGATTTGTCTGACAGGATCTTCCCCTGGTGAATCCATGCTGCTTCTGGTCCAGCAATTATCCCGACAATAGATAGTTCACTATTCTTTCTTTCAACAGCGACTCCATTACTTTTCCCACCACTGAGGTGAGGCTAACCGGTCTGTAGTTACCAGCCTCTTCTCTGTTCCCACTCTTGTAAAGCGGGACCACCAGCGCTCTTCTCCAATCATTCGGCACCACTCCTGTTTCTAGGGATCTATTGAACAGGTCACACAGCATACCCGCCAGCACATCTCTAAGCTCCATCAGTATCCTGGGATGAACCTCATCAGGCGCCATAGCTTTGCCCACTTTCAGTTTCCCCAGCTCTTCCCATACATTCTCTTCTGTAAATGGAGTTTCATCTACTCCATTCCCCTCCAATTTCTTGTTAACTAGCGATGGTCCTTCTCCAGGGTCCTCTTTAGTGAACACAGAACTGAAGTATTTGTTTAATATTTCTGCCATTTCTTCGTCTGTCTCCACACATTGATCCTTTTCACATTTTAATTTCACTATACCACTTTGAACTTTCTCCTTTCACTGATGTATCTGAAAAATGTTTTGTCACTCTCTTTACCTCTTTGGCTATACTTTATTCCGCTTGACTTTTTGCCATCTTGATTACTTTCTTTGTCTCCCTCAGTTCTACCAGATATTCTTCTTTGTGTTCCTCCCTTTGGGATCCTTTATATTTCTTGAACGCTGTTCTTTTAGCCTTTATTTTGTCAGCCACCCCCTTTGAGAACCAGATAGGTTTCATTCTTCTTTTGCTTTTCTTTAATTTTCTAACATATAGATTAGTTGCCATGGTAATTGTTCCTTTTAGTTTGGTCCACTGTTGCTCCACATCTATCTTGTTCTCCCAGCCTACTAGTTCTTCCTCCAGGTATTTCCCCATTTCCTCTCAGGAGAGAGAAAAAGCTGCGGGATTGAGACGGGGCTCTTTACCAGAGCCCGGGAGGTGATGGGAACATCACCGCTGGCACTGTGACCCCAGTGACATCATCTTTTGGGGTCGGACCGTCCGATAAATTTCGGAGGACTGCGAAACGCAGCTGCCGGTGCGCAGCCAAAGCCATGTGCAAAAGGGGCACGCCCCTTCTTAAAATTTTCTGTTTTCTTTTAGATACCTATTTATGGATAGAAAAAGAAAATCTAAGCCTTTGACTTTGTCGCCGGGTGCATCTGCGGTTAGAGGACCTATGGACTGCCATGTGGCATGCAGGGTAAGCCAATTTGCTAGGAATTCAAATCCTGAAATTTCATTTTCCTCAGGATCCCCAGAAAGTCCAGGTTTAGTGCAGCTACCTCAATCACAGTGGAAATATTAGAAACAACCCCCCAAACTACAGTATTAAATTTGATGGAAATGTTACCATTACAAACTACACTGTCTGAGAATATAGTTAGTGATGGGGTTCAGATGGAATCTGCTTGTCAGGCTTCATCAGAGCCCACTCAAGATATACATTTAATTTCAGAATCACTTGATCCACAAAAAGTAATTTTGGGGGATGTTTGGAAAGTTTTGTTGAATATGCAAAAATTTCTAACTAATTCTATCTCACAGTTTAATAATGCTACTTTAGAAATTAAGAATGCTATGGAAAAACATGAAACATGGTTAAATCAATTAGATGAATCTTCTAAAATGGTAAATGTGCAATTGTCATCTATACATACATCAAATACTTCCTTTATAAAGGATAGCTTAATGATGCACAGATAATTGGAAAATCTTGATAATGTGAATAGAATGAAAAATCTTAGACTATTGAATTTCCCTGTATCCAGACTTTTGTCTGCTATTGAACTATTCAAAAAATACTTATGTGAAATACTCTCTATCTCTTCAATAAAGGAAAACAGTATCTAAAAAATATACTACATTCCTAAAACAAAGACTAGGCTTCAAGAAGAAATGGAAGAAATGAACATAGTACAAAGGGAATCTCCGAATTTGACTTCCTGTTCGGAGGCCTCAATAGATGACATCCCAGAAAGAATGACTCTTCTGGTCTTATTCTGCAGTGAAAGACAAAATCTTGACACTGCAGAAATATTTTAAGAACAACGATTTTTTATTTTGTGGCCAAAAGATTCAAATCTTCCCTGATGTCTCTCGCAGTACCCAACTCAGAAGGAAAAGATTTCTTATATTGAAACCAAGGGTAATCTCCTTTGTGGCAAGTTTCTTTTTGATATTCCCTTGTAAATGTTCAATGGTATATCAGACTAATAAGTTTGTCTTTCAAGAACCTGCTCATCTTGAGACCTTTTTGATGGATAAAGAATCAAATTGAGGTAGAGAACTGCATAGTAAAAGCAAAGGGACGGATTTTAAAAGGCCTGCGCGCCGGCACGCGTAAAGCCCCGGGACGTACGTAAGTCCTGGGGCTTTCGAAAAGGGGCGGGAGGAGGCGTGTCCGGGGGCGTTCCCGAAACGACGCGGGACCAGAGGACGGAGCGGGGCTGCCGGCCGGTGCGCGCAAAGGTGGGGGGGGGGGTTTAGATAGGGAAGGGAGGGGAAGGTGGGAGGAGGGCGAAGGAAAGTTCCCTCCGAGGCCGCTCCGAAATTGGAGCGGCCTCGGAGGGAACAGGCAGCGCGCGCTGGGCTCGGCGCGTGCAGGTTGCACAAATGTGCACCCCCTTGCGCGTGCCGACCCCGGATTTTATAAGATACGCGCGGCTACGTGCGTGTCTTATAAAATCCGGCATACTTTTGTTCGCGCCTGGTGCATGAACAAAAGTACGCGATCGCGTATTTTTTAAAGATCTACCCCAAAGTACTCTCAACTATTTGTTAAAATTACAAATAATTCTTGGATTATTTTCTTTATTAATTCCTCCCATGATGGGGACTAAGGTTTCTGTTGTATCTATAACTTGTCGGCCCCTATGACATAGTGAGGGCAAAGGTAGCGCCGGCGCCATTTTGAATACTGGCAATACGGCCGGAGTGCAGGAGGCCACAATTTCTATTGTATTGCGACTGTAACGATTTTTGACGATTTTTTTAAATCGTCAAAAAACGATTCACATCCCTACTAAGGAGTAGGTGATGATCAACAGTGCCAAAAATGGCAGATAGGTCAAAGACTGAGTAAAGGCCTTTGGTTTTAGCTATAAACAGATCATTGAAGACTTTGGCAAGGGCTGTTTCTGTTGAATGTAGAGGACAAAAACTAGATTGGAGTGGATAAAAAATGGCCTGAGGTGAAAGAAAGTCAAGATAGTGGCAATGAACAGCAGATTCAGGTAGTTTAGAAGCAAATGGAATGAGGGAGATGGGACGATAGTTGGCAGGGCAGGTACAGTCCAGTGAGGGTTTTGTAAGGAGCAGTGTGATCACAGCATGTTTGAAAGCAAGGACCCCAAAATGAATGAAGGGGTCCCACAAATGAAACAAAAACTTTCATCTCATTTGTTATGTTTCCTATTCAAGTCAATGGCATATTTAAGAAACAACTGGTAATTATTAGAGATGTGAATCGTGTCCTCGATCGTCTTGATTTCGGCTGGGAGGGGGAGGGAATCGTATTGTTGCCGTTTGGGTGTGTAAACTATCGTGAAAATCGTTAAAATCATGAGCCGACACACTAAAACCCCCTAAAACCCACCCCCAACCCTTTAAATTAAATCCCCCACCCTCCCGAACCCCCCCCAAATGCTTTAAATTACCTGGGGATCCAGCGGTGGTCCAGAACGGCGGCGGTCCGGAACGGCCCCCTCAATTGAATCCTGTTGTTTTCAGCCGGCGCCATTTTGCAAAATGGCCGCCGCAAAATGGCGGCGGCCATAGACAAAAACGAATCAACGCAGGAGATCGTTCCGGACCCCCGCTGGACTTTTGGCAAGTCTTGTGGGGGTCAGGAGGCCCCCCCCCAAGCTGGCCAAAAGTTTCTGGGAGTCCAGCGGGGTTCAGGAAGCGATTTCTTGCCGCAAATCGTTTTCCATACGGAAAATGGCGCCGGCAGGAGATCGACTGCAGGAGGTCGTTCAGCGGGGGTTCCGGACCGCCGCTGAACGACCTCCTGCAGTCGATCTCCTGCCGGCGCCATTTTCCGTACGGAAAACGATTCGCGGCAAGAAATCGCTTCCTGAACCCCGCTGGACTCCCAGAAACTTTTGGCCAGCTTGGGGGGGCCTCCTGACCCCCACAAGACTTGCCAAAAGTCCAGCAGGGGTCCGGAACGACCTCCTGCGTCAAATCGTTTTTGTCTATGGCCGCCGCCATTTTGCGGCGGCCATTTTGCAAAATGGCGCCGGCTGAAGACAACAGGATTCAATTGAGGGGGCCATTCCGGACCGCCGCCATTCTGGACCACCGCTGGATCCCCAGGAAATTTAAAGCATTTGGGGGGGGTTCGGGAGGGTGGGGGATTTAATTTAAAGGGTCGGGGGTGGGTTTTAGGGGGTTTTAGTGTGCCGGTTTTCCTGCCCTCCCCCTTCCCCCGATTTACGATTTTTTAACGATAAATCGGGGGAATTGGTGTTGTATCGTGGCCCTAACGATTTTTGACGATTTAAAATATATCGGACGATATTTTAAATCGTCAAAAAACGATTCACATCCCTAGTAATTATAGCAACTAATGCTTGCCTGTGTGAGCTGATAAGGCAAGCAACTAATGCTTGCCTGTGTGAGCTGATAAGGCAAGCAACTAACGCTTGCCTTACCAGAGCAGAACAGGACAAGTTGGAAAGGAGACCATACAGAGGACAAATCATTAGCAACCAAATAAAAGGTAAGAAGAATGGAAAGAACGTCCTCCTCTGACATATAAAATATTTACTAAAACATGGAAAAAACTCCAAGGATAAGGTTTCCTGTCTCCTTACTTGGGAACAGCATAGGACATGCTGCCCTTTGAAAGATAACGCAAGAAATCCAACTAAATAATGTACGCTCTGAGATGTTGGCGTGGGGTTTACGGAATAAAGGCTTTGTGCACACCATCTGCTTCTTCCACATGGGGGAACAAAATCCAAATCTCTTGCTAACTAATTTCTCTGTAGATCCCCAGGAAATTGGTTCACTCCTTTTGGTAAGGAATCCTTGAGGTTTCTTACATTTGTGTGGTCTTGTTTTATATGTGTGTAAGTATTATGAATGTTTGTATTGTAATCCACACCGAACAACTAGTTGGAGGTTGTGTGGAGTATAAATGTATGTAAATAAAATAAATAATTGCTAGTGCCTCTACTGCCACTCAAAGGCTGTCTTGGTACCTTAGGATGCTTCCTGCTCTGCTTCTGCTTTGAGGTTCTTTACAAATCCTCTTCCCCTACAGTACTTGTGGACTCTTGGTCTTTGCCCTAGACATCCACTTTTTTTCACGCTTGCTGCACCACTCCTTGGGCCCATCATGCTACCGCTTGCCCCTCCTGTTGCCTTGAGCTTTTGATGCCATTCTTCCTCTCACCTCAAAGTATATTTTGGAGTGTTTTCAGTCATTCTTCTTGCTGCATTGCTCTGCTCCTACTGTTTCTGTTTTTAATCACCAGCACCACTGCTGCCACCACTGTTGCCACTCAGAGCCAGACTTGGATCCTTTAGGTGCTTCCTCCTCTGTTCTAGCTGTCTTCAAGTTGTTTTCCAAATTCCCTTCCCCTATGTTACTTGCCAATTCTCGGTCTTGCCCTCACCATCCAATGCGTTACACAGTCCTTACCTACTAGGTTATCTTTAATGGTTTTTCATGCCCTCTTGGACATTTTCTTCAAACTCCATTTCCTTAAAGTGGCCATTAGTAGTTCAGCTGGAAAGACTTGCATTTTCCGCTTCCTCTTAACCATTGTGGAAGCAAGAACTCTTTCCCAACTAAATAACAGAAGGAAGTCTGGTGCTACCAGAGGAATTCAGAACATGTTCACCATCTTGCTCTCAACCAAAATGCAGATTTTAATGAACAATTTGAGAATCAACCCTGAAAATCAAAGTAGAATCTGAGCTGAGTCATGAGTCGATGTAATTAGTAGCCACCATGGCAACACCTATTAAATCATGTGCTGACCCATCACCTGCTGCTTGGATGTGGGTGCATATATATACATACATTAAATTCTGAAGGAAGCCAGGGTCTGTTCCTCACTAGCAAAGGCTTTCCCTAAAATGTGCGGGTGTGGTGTGATAATGTAAGTAATACAACAATTTACCCTCTCACTATCCAGTATTTATACTATCTCAGTATCTGTACACAAACAAAATTGTGCATGCCAAAAGAACTAGGTGATGAATGAATATTAGGAAAAAAGGCAAATGATAAATGAACCTATTATTTTGGGCCCAAAAGGACAGCTGTTTGTTCATGCTTTAAATTTAAATCCTTCAGAGAGTAAATTCAAGTTTTGGGAGGATGAATAGTTGAGGAAGGATAACAATTTGTGTCTTAGGATGCATTCAAACTAATTTAGCGTGTTTAACTGTTCTAAGTTTTTATTAATTTGTATTCTAACTACACTTCTCTGCCACTGATCTGAATATATTTCTGTGTAATGTGTTTTGTTTTTTTTACTCACATTGTTACTCATTTCATCACAGTTTACACAGAATCTTTAATTAATGGTTCATATTTGAATAAGAACATTGCAATAAAGCAAAAATCCCTCGTTAGGACAGGGTATTTACAGGCAGCTGATTTTTGCTCTGTCAGGGGGAAGGGAAGAGAGGCTGTTAACTTAGACATGGCTTTCAAACTGCCAATAAATAACCTGTTCAGTTGGAATTGTTGCTACTAAAACCTAAAATATGTTTCTCTTGGGGATTTTCCGTGATGTTTTTCAAAAAGAAGCAGTTGACATGAACATGCTGAACAGTTAAATTAGTGCAACTGTGCATTTGCTAGTGAATTATGCACCATAATTCAACCAAACTGTTAGCTTGAAATATGCAGTCTATAATGCTCAGTGGTTTTGTAAGTTTATGTATTTGCATATTATTTTAAGTTTTCTTTCTTTTGAAGGCCTGCTTGTCATTAGGCACTACTATTTAAAATGTTCATGTCTGATATCTTAAAATTAGTCTTTTGTTATCTAGATTAGAACTGGCCTTCAGTGTTAAAATATTAGAACTAAAATGAGATAGAGATGATGATCTAGACCAAAATGTAAAGAAAACCCAAATATTAAAGGGTACATTTTCAGCAAGCAACTCAGCAGCAAGGGACCTAGTGAAAAATTAGCTGGCTAGGCTGGAGCTAAAAAATTGCCTTAACTTATAGGGTCATTCAACAAAATGAATTAGGGCATTATTACAGATGTTGGGACCCTAACGCCCACGGTAATTCATGTGTTATTTTTTGCCTCTCGTGATGCATTGCATATATAAATTCCAAAAATGTAGTCAAAGGGGAGGAGTTTGGGTATGCTTATGAAAATTTGAGGTGTTAACATTGTGTGCAATAGCATAACACATTTTATCAGATGTTTTAACGCCAGAAATAACTACACCTTGAGTGAAAGAGAGAGCGAGCACCTCTGGGGTGGCATACATATTAGTTATCTATTTATACCACTATAGGAGGGTCATCTAGTAACTCGAGCTGTGGTTTTGGTGGTGGTCTAGGTTTTGGGGGCCAGTTTTAAATGTAAAGGCTCTTCATCCAACTTCAAATACAATGTATATTCCTACTATTACAGGACAGGGAAGATATGGCAATCTTCCACCTCACACACACCCTATAAGACCTAGGGTTTTAATTGGTATTTCATTATTGCCCACAAGCAACCATATAATTCCTAATACCCTTACAATAGATGGGGTAGATTTTTAAATGGTGCATGCGCTACCCAGCGCGCGCACATGTACACCCGATTTTATAACTTGCGCGTGCAAGTTATAAAATCAGGAGTCAGTGTGCGCAAGGGGGTGCACAATTGTGCATCTTGGGTGCTCCAAGCCATGCTGCCTTCCTCCATTCCCTTCCCCCTAGCCTGACCTTCCCACCCCCCTCGCGACACTTGTCTTACCTTTTGCACCTGCCTCCGGGCAGGCGAAAGTTGTGCACACCGGCAGCCTGCCGGCACGTGATCCTCTGACACAGCAGCAATGGCCATTGTGTCGGAGGCATCTGGCCCCACCCCTGGACCGCCCCTTTTGCAAGCCCCGGGACTTACACACGTCCTGGGGTTTTACGGACAACGCCGGGCCTTTTTAAAATAGGCCCGGCACGTGTAACCCCCCCCTACGCGCGTAAATCCTCTGGATTTACACACACAGGGCTTTTAAAATCCACCCCTATCCGATCAATGCAAGATCACTTTCTAGGAAAACCCCTCTAATATACAATATACTTAAAGATAATAGCCCTGACTGCTTTTGTGTCACTGAATCATGGACTCTTCATGGTGATGAATCCCTACTTTGTCAATGTTGCCCACAAGATTATACTTTTTTTCACTCGCCACAAGGTGATCGGCGAGGTGGATGTCTTGTCATATTTTATAAATGTAGTATTTCTTTCCAAGCTATTAAATTAAAATTTCCATTGCCGATTGAAGGATTACATCTATCAAGTCATGATGTCAATATATGCTTAATTTATTGACCTTCAGGCACTCTGCCTAGAGATTGTTCCCCATTAATTGAACTTCTCTCTACCTCGTTACCATATCTTGAAAAATCAGCCATTTTAGGAGACCTCAATCTCCACATGGATCAAATGCCCCCCTCACATTCAACATCTTAATTTCTAACCTCAATGAATACCTTGGAGTGGCAATAGATTGTCACTGCTCCCACATACAAAGCTGGCCATACTTTCGTTTTAATATTCATCAATGAACACTGGTTTCAATACAACATTAATAACAATGATGTTTTTGCTATACCTTGGCCTGACCATTATTTAATTAAATTCAACATCCAAGTCCAAACAACATAACCATCTGACAAAAAACACACCCAGGTCATATCTAAAACACAAACATGTTGATGCTCAATATTTTAAAGATGTATTAATTCCAATAATAACTAGAATCCCAAATACAAATTGTACTGATATGGTCAATTAGTGGAATGAGGCTTTACTCTCTACTATGAATTCCGTTAGTTCCCCCTGGCTCATTAATCAAAATCATTGTAGATCAAATTATGCACCATGATTTACTCACAACTTAATCCTGCAAAAAAGAAAAGTGCAAAGACTATGGAATTATTCTCCAGCTGTTTTTTGTTCTAAGTAAACCGGTATGATTTACATGTAATGTAAGAATGTCGGTATATAAAAATCCTAAATAAATAAGTAAATAAATAAATATGCTTGGAAAAAACATAAATTGCCTGACAATCTAGCAATATTTACCACTCAACTTCAACAATATCGATCTGCTATTAATTCTTCAAAAAAATAATTATTTCTCACACCGTATTAAACAAGCTAATAATTGTAGCAATGTTCTCTCAACCTAGCTTGATGTTACCCAGGTAGAGAGTCCATCAAGCTAGGTTGAGAGAACATTGCACAAATCTCATCTTTGTGTGAGTTTCCTCACTCCGAAGGTCATCAAATCTTCACAAGAGTGCACTGTTCTGTTTGTACATCACACTCTGCTTGTCAAAGTGGCACCTAACCCCTACACCAATACCTAAACCTCACCTCGAGTGATTAGGTAGGCCTCATATAGAGGTATAAATACCTACCTAGTATAAAGGCATTATGGCTAGTCTCTCTCTCACACACTCTCTCTCTCTCTCTCTCTCTCTCATTCTCTCATTGTAGAAGAGCCCTGATCTCCAGGAGCTTAAAAATACTAAAAACAGCATTTGCAACAACATCACATAGCATGATAAAGCCCTATCACATGGCTTTATACAAATAAAAAAGGTGTAGTTAAAGCCATGCAATATGAAGCCTGGCCCCAAACTCCTCCTATTTTTCTAATTTGCATTGCATTATGGCATTTTTGCATGCATTAAAGGAATTTTTTTCATGCAAATACACCTTATTGCATGCAAAAACGCCATATAGCACTTTGATAAATGACCCCTTTAGTTTCAATTTCACAAAAACAGAAATTATGATACTCGGCCACTCTCAATTTTGTGATGCTCCAAAAAGTTTCACATATGACAGTATAACTATTCCAATGTCAAACAATATCCAAATCTTGGTATCATATTGGACCCAAAGTTAGATATGTAATCTCACATTAAGACCTTTGTAAAGTCCTCATTCTACAAATTATGATTACTAAGACACATTAAACCGTATTAGAGCCGTCTGATTTTCATACTATACTTCAATCCCTAATATTAACAAACATTGATTATTGTAACTCTCTCTATGAAGGACTACCATTAACCACAATACAACCTTTACAATTAATACAGAATGCTGCAGCAAGGTTATTGTCAAACACAAAAAGAAATGATATTCTGTAAACCGGAGTGAAGGCATTTTTTGCTATACTTCGGTATAAAAAAGACTTTAAATAAATTAAATAAATAAATTAAATTAATTAAATATCACCCCAATATTATTCAATCTACACTGGCTCCCAATAAAATGGCAGATAAGATACAAAATCTTAACTATAGTACATTGCCAGTCTTTGTTGTTATTGTGGATAATGTTATCAGCCAGCCTGCACATATACACACCAACAAGAAATTTAAGATCCAAAAATCAATTATTACTAAACACTCTGTCACTGAAATCCACCAGATTAGTTATGACAAGAGAAAGGGCTTTTTCTGTCTCTGGACCAATTCTCTGGAACTCAATTCCATCCCCTCTACGAATTATGGAAGATACTAAAGAGTTCAAAAAGGCATTAAAAAGTTAGATATTTAAGCAATCTTTTCCAGATTTATGCAACAATGGATAAGGCTACCATACCTTGGATTGGATAATTTATTTTGCATATTAATGTCCACATTTTGACTTATTTTATTTTAGTGCAATTGTATTTTATTTCTAATTTATTTTATTTTCGGTGATTTATTGTCCCTTTTATCATGTTTACATTATTTTGTATGTTTTGTTGTAACCCGCCCTGAACCTTGAAGGGTGCAGGATATAAATTATTTTAAACAAAATAAATGTGCAAACAGCACAGTACACATGGGTGCTATCAAGCTAGGGGAGAGTACATTGTTGAAATCTCATCTTTGCATATCTTTCGTCATTCCAAATCAAATCAAATCTTCACTAATGTGTACTATGCTGTTTGTATGTCAGACTGTGCATGTAAAACGGGTTCCTAAACCCTAGACCAGCACCAAAACCACAGCTTGAATTGCAGGATGACCCTCCTATAGTGGTATAAATAGATGACTAATATGTGTGCCACCCCAAGGGAAATGCCTGTCTGGGCACTTTGCTTGCAGTAAAATAGCGTGTGTTGCAGTAACTCAAAAATTACCCTAACCATGCCCTCCCCCCCTTTTTTTTTTTTTATCATGAGCACTATTCTTGTGAAATGTATAGCAAAATGATGAATCTAGGGGTTAGCTGGCTATAATATAGCTAGTTAGTAATGAAAGGGGCAATTTTCAAATCACCCACATTGCACCAAAGTCCACTAGAACATTTTACCCTTTGACTTTGTGCCAAGTTTCACTTTGAAACTTGATGCAGAAAGTACCTGCAGATTTTTGCAACTTCTTTTTTCTGTCAATGAAATTAGAATCTATGCACTTTGGGCCGGATTTTAAAAAGGTTACGCGCGCATGTTATAAAATTGTGTGTACATTTTTGCGCGCCGGGTAGCACGCGCACATGTAGGCCGCACGCACTTCTATTAAAATCTATCCCTTTATGTTCCTCCTTTGACTTTAACCATGCCCCCCCCCAATCTGAGAATGCCAAATTAAATCCAGCTAAGTGTAAGGGTTGGGTTGGGGGCTGATTGCTGGAATCGAGAACCTGGGGTGTGTGTGTGTGTGGGGGGGTGTTCTAAATAGGATTGCATACTAATGGTTGATGGTTGGTGGGTGGGGGGGGGGGAGTACTGATTGCTGGGATTTGGAGCCCTCACATATGGGTCGATTTTAAAACCCGTGCACATGGTTTCCGGTGCGTGCACATGGATGTGCCAATTTTATAACATGCGCATGTTGGCGCGCACATGTTATAAAATACGATTCCCACGCGCAAATACGCGGCCAATTTTAATATTGGTGCATGCATGTGCGGGCAGGTGTCCTCTAATGCGTGCAACGGGGGGGGGGGGGGGAATTTTCTAAAGAAACGCACAGCGACACAACAGGCCCTTCCCCAGTTCCCTCTGTCTACTCCAATTAAGGAGCGGACTCGAGGAAACTTTCCTGTACCCCTACCTACCCTTCCTCCCTTTTTTGCTCTCTTCTCTGACCCCTAAACTAACCCTAACTAATCATATTTATTTATTTATTTATTTATTTTACTTACTTTGCCGTAGCAGCTGAAGTAAGTTGCACGCGTTAGCTGGCTGCCTGTGATCACATCAAAAACATCATCATTAAAAAACATGCATAAATGGCCAGCTCTGAAATTTGCATTGGCTGGCTTAGTTTACCCCGGCCAACCCCCACCCCCAGGAATACCTATATTTTGAGCAACTAAATATTGCTCTCTAGTGAACATAGGCAGCTATATTTCACCCCTCTGTAGGGGACAGTTTTCAAATGCTGCACTCTAACTCCCAAAGTTAGGCCTGGATTTTCTAAGGTCGCAGACTTTAGAAAATCCGGCAGTAATAGGGGGCAGGGTGGTGAAGCGGTGGGAGGGCCTGCAAAAGCAGACAGCCGAGGAGGTGCCATTGCTGCCGACTTTTGCACCCAATAGCGCCATCATAAAAGGTGGTGCTATTGGGCGCAAAACTGGCAGCTAAAAGGGCACTTACCTTTTCGCCATCAGCGACGTCTTTGCGGCATCCGCCCCAGTGCCGCCCCAACTCCTCCCCTTCAGTTTAGGACGCCGCCCAGAAACTGCCCCGATCTTTTGAAAATGACCTCCTTAATTTGCTAGACTCTTTGAAAAATCTACCCCTTACCAAAGAAAAGACATTTTAATAAAATATGCCACAGTATAAAATCCAGCACAATACAGGCAGCCATAAGATTTTCTGATTATGGGGATCCAGAAAAACTTGAATTGCATCAACTTTCTAAGTTCAAATAATATTTACGGTACCTATGATATCTTATGGAACTGGTAAAGTCATTGCAAGGTGCATTTTCCTGATTTTTTTGCTTCTATTCTTGGAAATATATTTGAGACGACTAAGGAAGAAATTGTTAAAGAAGAAGTAATGCCAACTTTTTTTTTCAATATTTTAAGTACCTTATTGATTTATCTGACATCTGCCATTTTTATTTTATTTTTTAACCCCTGGGGTAAAGTCCTCATAAGGAATCCATAGGCATACAAATAACACTACAGCTTAAGTTACAGTTTTTCCCCACACAGTCCATTAGCCACAGATTCTTTAGGATTCCCCATAACTGGGCAAAACATTCTCCTCGGCTCAGGGTATTGTTGGTTCACAATCTCTATGGCAAGTAGTAAAAATAACACTGGACTCAAGAATAAGGTTTCAACATAACTGCTGGGGGAGGAGTCGAGGCGGAGTCAGGGTGGAGTCGGTGCAGCAGGGGAGGAGTCAGGGTGGCGAGGAGGCGGACTCCACGGTATCTTCGCTGGTGGCGATAAGGTAAGCAATGTTATCTTCGCCAGTAGCGCGCCCAATAGCACCAGCTTTCACGGTGGCGCTATTGGGTGTGAACGCCGGCGGCGAAAACACCACGGTGGTGCAAAGGCTGCCGGCTTTTGAGGGCCCACCCCCACCTTCACCCCCCTGCCACCCCCTCCCCCATTTTTGCTGGACTCACCATTCTGCGATTGAATGGTGAATCCAGGCCTAAGCCTCATAAAAATCTCCCTGTGACTCACCATCTCAGTTTCTTTTTTTCCTGTTGTAGGTGATATATAAAAATGTCAGTACTGTGGGGATTTGAGGAAGCCTTCTGCAATAAAAGAGGACTAGAGTAAGTGCAAGGAAAAAATATAAGCTGACTGGGGCTAACAGGAGCCAGAATATATGCGAGGAAGACATCGGAGATTTGTTCATAGGAAACATCAAGAGAAAAGGAAAGCTATGAATTCTATAGCTATTGTATGGACCTGTGGCAGGATGAGGTCAATGGAAGACCTAAGGAATGGCACCTGTACTATTAGGTGAGGGTCAGAGAAGCAACGGCATGAGGCAGGGTGGGGCTAAAGGAACATTGGGAGAATGATGAGTTGGCAGGGAACTAGCATGAGGAGGTATGAGGGCAAGCCTGAGGAGCAGTGACAGCTTTATGAAGTGAGAGAAGTAGGGGCTTTAGGAATGACTGCAGTGGGGAGGTCCAGAGTAATAACAATTAGTGGTCAGTGAGAGAGGATAGAAGAATAGTAGGTGGGTGCAATTGCTAATATGACCTTAGCTATTAAGGGATTAAACTGAATTGGCAGCAAAACCAGCTGAATATAATCTGATACCATAGTATGAATCTGTGTAAACTGCTACTGGGTTCCTGTGTGAGCTGCTGCTGAATTCCTGTAAGGTATTGATGCGCAATTCTGGTTTTCAAGGGTCACAGACCAGTCTGGTTTTCAGGATAGCTGCAATAAGAACATATGAGCTTCTTTGTTCATGTATGTTAATTGTGGCTGTCCTGAAAACCACGCTGGTCTGTGGCCCTTGAGAACCAGAATTGCCAATCACTGCCTTAGGAGCTGTGAGAAGGACGTTGGACGTCAGAGGGTAAAAGCTGAGAGAAAGAAGCAAGCTAATGCAGAGCACTTGAAACACTGTCCATTCCTTGCTGAAGCTGGTTTAGAATGCATTTGCTATTATTGTGAGTGGTTTGATAAAATCTTTTCTCATTTTACCAGTCTCTTTTGGCCAGTCTTCAAATGGATATGTTTTGCTCATATCTTGATAGGCATGAACCTCTCTTGGAAGCCAGGGTATGTTGAGAACAATTCCAATCTCATATTTACTGCTAATGCTCTTCTTAATAGTTGCAATGTGCCAAAGAGCACATCTGAAATTCATAGAATGTAATATGTATGGGCAACATGTCAAGGTGCACTTGAAAATTCTTCCTAATAAAGCCAGTGTCACCCAATACAGTGAAGACTATTTCTGTTCCTTTCTGCAATGTGTTTTTGGTCTCAGATTGTATTTCTTGATACTTAAGGATCTCTCTCTCTCTATAATTCATAGAATAGTCACTAGGTACTGACATCTCTATCGATAATGCCATTTTTGTGTTTTTTCTCGTTTACCACAATGTCCACTTTTCTAGAATCGAGCTTATTGGTTGGAATTGGAGTGTCCCAAGTAATCACAAATTCTTCATTCTCCAACTCTGTTATAGTTGTGATTGAAGTGTTTTATGTAGTTTCTAATGGATATGCCATGCCACCTCGCTGTGCCTTTCTGTATACAGGTCTTCTGACATCAGCACATTACAGCCAGTGATGAGAGGTGTAAATGATTCAAGTTTTGTTTTACAGAAGCTGTACTGGTGCATTTTACCACATTTTTTCTATGCTAGCTGTGAGCCATCTCATCGTAGGCCACTATCCTGTGCTGCTATTATAAATCCATCATCTTTAGGTATAAGGTAACCTTTTCTTAGCCATTGCTGTGTCAAATATTGTTCTACGTGGGGTTGCTGAAGTAACTCTTTCTACTTCCCACTGTATTTTTGTTTCTGACAGTTATCGGGAAATGTTTGTCTTTTTGCCGATGATACCAAAATCTGAAACAAGGTAGACAGCCAGGAAGGTGTGGAATACATGAGGAGGGATCTAGTGAAGGTCAAGGTATTGTCTAGGGTCCGGCAGTTAAGATTTAATGCTCAAAAAATGCAGAGTTATGCATTTAGGCTTAAAAAACCCAAGGGAGAGGTACAACATAGGGGGTGACATTCTTCTAAGCACAAAACAAGAATGGAATCTCAGGGGTGATTGTATCTGATAATTTTAAGATGGCCAAACAAGTGAATACAACATCAGCAAAAGCCAGAATGATTTTTGGGTGCATAGAGAGAAAGAATGAGCAGAAAAAGGAAGGTGATATTGCCCCTGTATAGGTCTCTGATGAGACCTCATTTGGTATACTCTGTACAATTCTAGAGACTGCACCTTCATAAGGATATAAACTAGTTAGATTCAGTTTAGAAGGATTGCTATTAAAATGATCAGTGATCTTCATTCTAAAGCATATGGGGACAGAATTAAAGATCTAAACATGTATACCCTAGAAGAAAGATGAGATAGAGGAGATATGAAAGTAACACATTAATGCTTTCAAGCTTTCCATACACAGGAAGCAAACTCAACAAAAATGAGGATCGAGAAAAAGGGTTCAAGGGGTTAAGGTGAAAAGGGGTAGACTCAGGTATAATCTAAGGAAATATTTCTTTACCGGGTGGTGGATGCATGGAACAGCCTCCCAATGTAGGTGGTGGGCACTAGAACAGTATCTGAATTTAAAAAAAGCATGGGCTAAACACAGAGGTCTCTGAGGGAGTAATAGGGTTTGTAAAGTTGAATTAGTGTGCAAGGGCAGGCTACAAGCACCTTTAACGCATGCGAAAACACCATAACGCATGGTGCGATGCAAATTAGAAAAAGGGGAGGAGTTTGTGGCCAAGTTTCATAATTGGCAAAGCCATATCGCATGGCTTTAACTACACCTTTTTCATTTGCGTTAAGCCATACAATATGGCTTTATCACGCTTTGGGATGTTTTTGAAAATTGTGTTTTTAGTATTTTAAGCTGCTGGAGAGCCAGAGAGAGAGAGAGTGTGCACCTAGCTATAAGGCCCTCATACTTGGTAGGTATTTATACCTCTATATGAGGCCCACCTAGTTACTTGAGGTGAGGTTTAGTTAGGCGTGTAGGGGTTAGGGGCCACTTTGACATTCAAAGTGAGACGTACGAACAGAACAATGCTCTGTTGTGAAGATTAGATGACCTTCGGAGTGAGAAACTCAACCAAAGATGAGATTTCTGCAGTGTTCTCTACCTGGGTAACATCAAGCTAGGTGGAGAGAACATTGCAGAAATCTCATCTTTGGTTGAGTTTCCTCACTCCGAAGGTCAGAAAATCTTCAGAAGAGAGCGCTGTTCTGTTCGTACATCTCACTCCTAAACTTCACTTCGAGTAACTAGGTGGGCCTCATATAGAGGTATAAATACCTACCTAGTATGAGGGCCTTATAGCTAGGTTCTCTCTCTCTCTCTCTCTCTCCCAGTGGTTGTAGGTAGGAAATACAACAATTCTGGCACTTAGTGCAAAAAAGGTAACGCAGTTTGCACTAATACTTGTGCTAAGATAGCGCACTTTGCAATAAACAGCCTATTACCATAAAACATGCCCATTTTCCTATCGCATGCGATATTTAGTGCATTTTGATAAATCCAGGCCCTTGTTTGCTGGTCTGACTCTTTAAAGTTTTTTTTTTTCTTGTTTTGGAAATTCTGTTGCTGCTTTCCCCTTGTATACTGGTAGATTTACAATTAATCCTTCTGCCTGCTGGAATTATTGTCCAAGCTTGAGAATGGAGACTAATGATTGTTTGCTTTCATATTTTAGCACTCTTTGTACCTTTTGCATCTGAGGACATTACATATTCCTAAAGACCTATGATGATAGCTTTGTATGTGTCTCTTTCTATATAAAACCAATACTGCCTTCTGCTCTAGAGCTATGCATTCTCAGCATACACTTCTTATAGATTACTTGATGGGTATAGAGGTGCTTTCTTGTTCTTATAGCCACTTTTTCAAGATATGAAAGTGGAGGGATTGCAAGCTAACAGCTTGTATCTTTTTCCATGTTGATAAAAGACTTTTTAGTATCAGTGTCAGTCTCTTGCAGTACTCTTTGCTGATCTTTTCTTTCATTGATTTATGCTGAATGTTTCCCCTTTTCTCTACTTCTAGATATTTATAGACATAATCTTGGTCAAGTTCCTTTATATTGCAGTATTCAGTAAGAGATGTTTTTAGTTTTGCTTAGTTCTTCTCCATGGGTGGTCACCTTTGCACACTTGTTCAGGCCAAATTTCATCTTTATGTCATCTGAGAAACTCTTCACTATGCAATTATTCTGCTAAATGACAATTACAGGTGCTATATAATTTTAGTCATCAACAAATAGTAGGTGAGATATCATTCATTGTGGATTGTTGCTCTAGGATTAAGGCTAATGCCATAACCCAAGGAGTTAATAAGAATACTTGGGTTTAATTTAGTGTCATACAATAAGAGCAGTGAAAGGTAATCTCCCTGAAATAGTCCCCACTGGATCTTGATTTTCATGGTGAACTTGATGAAATCGATGATTTCAGGATTCCCTTTGTAACTTCAAGGCAATTTATTGGCTTCTATTAAAAGTGTTCTTATAGTCCATTCATGTTGTACTAAGGTTTTGACTAATTATACAGCTAGCCATAATGAATTTATTCAGCATGAAGGTGACTCGAGGAGTCATCAACCAAAACAGTGGGCTGTGGCTTTTCAGTTTGCTTTTCTTCTCCATGAGAGATTGTGTTGCTCTTTTTGTTGCAGTGGGATCCAGGAGAGATCTAGCTGCCAGAAATACACTTGTCTCTGGCCTTTGGGATATATAGTGTATCGGGATTTTCAGAAAGCATTTGACAGAGTACCACATGGGAGACACTTGAGGAAATTAAAAAAGTCATGGGATAGAAAGCAATGTTCTGCTGTGGATTGAGAACTGGTTAAAAGAGAGAAAATAGAGCGCAGGGCTAAATTGTAAATTTTCTCAATGGAGCAAGATTGAATAGTGGAGTGCCCCAGGGATCTGTACCAGGGCTGCTGCTTTTTAACATATCCATAACATATTCCTGCATAACAATTATTTCAAAAAATATTAGAGATGCTTTTCCTTATAGGAAACTAGACAAAAAAAATAGCTAGTTATCCCAGGCACTAAAACAATAGCAGGGCAGCCTTAAAAATTCTTGATGATATCACAGTATCCCTGAGATTTCAACTGAACAGAACTGAAGTAGTCTGTTTTCCTAGAGACAATAAAAAGAAACAGATTCTACGCATATGGGGGCATCAGAGACATAAAATGCATGAGCTGATTGAGGCCACTAGATGTTCTGTTTTCTCTTGTACAAATTTGATTGAATTTGCATGAACAGTTCCGATGATGTTAGACAGGACAGACATACATTGGTTTGGGGGGGGGGGGGGCAATAATATAATCTTATAGAGAATGATTTTGAAGGGTATTTTCTTGTGTAACTAAACAGTAAATTCCCCAAGCTTACATTTCCCTCCTCTTGGTGGCTAAAACTTTCCGTGCTGTTTCACAGCATACTTACTTTTTGCCACAGGTAAAAGGAGCGGATGGGGGAAGACAATAGGGGCAGACAATGGGGGAAGACAATATATACATTGGGACTTCATTTTGAAATCCTTTAACACCTGTTTGTTATTCCTACTCTAATGTTGTTGAAAGTAGAACAATATATGAAATTTGTGCAGATGATACTCGGGCCCAGCACTACTGGGTATGCAAACTGTGCAATTGAATGGGGTGGCACACTCAGAAGGGCAGAGGATGGGGCCTCCCAGAAGCAGTGGGAAGCTCATGCGGCTGCCAGTGGACCCCATCCCACCGGCAGCAGAACAAGAGAGAGATCCATACTCTGGCTAAAGAAGAGGGAGCTTATTTTGCGGCGGCTCCTCATGTGCTGGCTGGCCCCATGGTAAACACTCGCAGACCCTTTTGTCCTAGGCAGACTAATGTAACACAGTGCCCCCAAAACCCACCCTGAGTTGTGGGAGATATACAGAGTGTCAGGATCTCTCTCTCTCTCTCTTGTGTTCAAGATCCCTGTGGCCCAAAATCTCCAGACTTGTGCCCTCATTAGGACCAGTAGTAAAGTTACACAGGTAATATCTGCCTTGCAAACTACATGTGTAAGTCTTGGCCCCAGCATGCAATGCCCATTCTCTGCCGCCTTATAAAATTTGTGTTGCTTGTATGCGGCCCACATACACGTGTATGGGGCCATTTTTGCATGAGCAGCGCTTTTAGAATCTACCTGTTAGTATCTTGAACATCAGAGAAGAATTACTAACAATAAATATATGTTCAGGACCAATAATCCTTTTAAATCAATCTTGTCTGTTTCTTTAACCATATGAGTAGACAATTGAATATAGGAAAAGAAGCGTAATTTAATTTTTTTGCTCAGTGTGAAAATAGCTAGATGGAAGATTCAAATGAATAGCAAAAAATGGACTTTCAGGGAGTAGTGATTGACCAGTGATATGCCTCTAGGACTACTGCTAAGCCAATTCCTGTTGAATCCATTCATGAATGGCTATATTGTTATCATAGTTGTCTCTCAGATCAATTTGCTAATGATTCCAGATTTGGGTTGTAAAAGCTTTTAAAGGGTATAATCATTCTTGAGGGGTCTAGATATCTGAAGGGAATGGGCAAATTAGTGGCAAATAAAAATTTTAGTATGATTCACTTGTGCTACAAGAATAGGCATACAGAGTATAGTACAACCAGAATGAATCTGAGTTTTTATCATCAGCAAGGTATGGAACTTGGGTATTATAATAGCAAACATGTTAGTCACAAGCACTCTTAACAATTTAATAGTAACTAAGGAATTATATGCTTAGTCTACGGTGAATGAAAGACATTTCATAATAAGGGGAAAAATATTGCTGATAAAAAACCTGGTAGTAACATATACTGTATAAAGATGCACCAAAACAGCACAGCTATATAGCACATAAGGGAAAAGATACAATATGTAGCCAAACACAGGACAGCTAGTAGTGATGTCACAAATTACATTTGCTCATCACACTCACCTAGCACATGCATTATTTATGTTATAAGAACCATGCAAAACTGAACTGCCTCTAAAACACAAAACTGAAAGTATGACCAAGTACACAGACAGGCACAAATTACAAATAAATGAACATTGGTTATGTAGTGTATATAAGGGAAAACTGTTGAATACACATGCATGCAAAAGAAGAAAACAATACCTGACTGTACCATCACAGACACACACAGATAGGATGTAAAGGCAAACTTCAGTCACATACACAAGCTTCCATGATAGTGACATACCTATATCGAAAAATAATCATGGAATGGGTGACTATGATCAGCTTTCTAGATTGTGGTATCTCTTGGTACCTTCTTTCGACCATGAAAATCCCCTCTATAATAGCGCTTCTCAAATCAGACCTCAGGGCAACCCTAGCCAGTTAGGTTTTCAAGTTATCTACCTTGAATATGCATGAGTTAGATTTGCATGCACTGCTTTCAATGTATGCAAATCTACCTCATGTATATTCATTGTGGATATCCTGAAAACCTAACTGTCTAGGTATGCCCAAAGGACTGGGTTATGGAGCACTGCTCTATAAGGATAATTTTCTAACAACTCTTTGCAACCTCATATACACAAGTACTGTATATGTGCGGGCAGAGATCTACTATGGTATTTTATAACCTGCACATATCTGCTCTGCACAGTTTATAAAATGCATGCATGTCTACCTCCCAATGTAAGCGTACATTTTTCATTAACTGTGAATATCAACAATGCATTGAAAGTGTGTACTTTTTCTGCTTTTTTTTATAAAGATATGGAATGTATATTATATGCATGAAAAAATCTTATTTGCATAAAACCCTGATTTCTAGGTGGAAATATGTATATTTTAAAAAGTATGCACGTAATTGAAATCACCAGTTTGTTGATACCTCCACCTGTTCACTTAGTCCCTCTCTAGTTCATTGAGACCCTCCTACTACATCATCCTGAACTCCCCCCCCCAGTTCACTCAGACCTCCAACCCAACAGTAGCAGACAGACGAGTTGGCATTAATTGTACTAGATAATAAGCAGGTGTAAAATTACATGAATAAATTTCCTAATGTATTCATGTAAATCAATTATAAAATAGCTACTTTTTTGCTTTCCTCTTGGCCCCCTCCCCAGAAAGCTCCAGGCTGCCGCATGAAACTGAAAATACATGCATAATTTTGATGTTTATAAAATAGCATACACACGTTTATATGCTAATTTTACATGTGGATATCATTTGAAAATTATCTCCTTTGTATTGAGGAGACTGGGTGTTCCACTCAGATCTCTGACCAGGAATAGTTTGAAGCTGGTCCCTGTTTAGTTTGAAACACACATAACAGGTATAACTGTTTTCTGGTGGGTGGTTCTAATCCCATGCCTGGTTATGGATTTTTTTTAATAGTCACTCGTCTAACAGATAGTGTAGTGGACCTCTTGAGATGAAATATTGGAAAGAATTGATTAGACCAGGGCTTCCCAAACTTTTTACCCAATGTGACCCCATTTTAGCATTTGAAAAATCACTTGACCCCAGAGGATGACCAAAACAAGTTAGCAGGAGTGTGATCCTCTCCAAAAATCACTCCTCCTTACTTTTCCCAAAACTTTCTCAACCTCCACCCCCTTCAGAGGACCCCCTTCTCTTAACCTTCTTCCCTCCAGCAGACCATCTGTCTCATCCTATGCTCCTCTCACTCCCAGCCCATCCCCTCTCTCACCCCTCAACTCTTTGTCATACCCACTCTTTGACACTCCTTTATTTCCATGCTCTTCTTATAACCCCCCAACTGATCCTCTGTCATCCCCTCCCTCATGTCCCCATCTCATTTCCCTCGTCACTCATCCCCATCTCCTCTCTTTAACTCCTAGCCTCACCTCCTTCCCTCCAATCCTTTTCTCACATTCCCCAAATTGATCTGCTCTCACCCCACCTCCTCTTAAATCCCCCAATTGATCTTCTCTTATTCCACACTTTCTCACCCTCCACAGCCAACCCCTTTCCATTTTATCTCATTTCAAACCCCTCTTGCATCTATCTCTTCCTTCAAATAGTCCTCCTCCAAACATCCCCTTGACCATGGTCAGCAGCAAGATGTTCCTTTGAGCTCTAGACCAAAGAGAAATGATAACTGGTGGGAGAAGAGGGCAGATTGATGAGAGTGGGAAACATTTTTTTTCTTGGGTAGGTTCAGTGGTGGGCAATCTCCATTGACCAATGCTCACTCAGCCCTCCCTTTCCCTCATAGTTTGTCCCAAGCCCAACAGTGATCTGCAAGTGGCAGCAGCATTACTAATGAAAGTCATCATGGGACTTGTGGGCTAGTGCAAGCTCATGGGCCCTGTAATGACCTTGATCCCTCTTCATTCAGGGCTTTCTGTTACCACAGAAACTCATGCAAGGCCTATGAGCACATGCTGGCTCACATGCCCAAAGCTGACTTCCACTACTAATGCTGCTGATGCAGCTCCTTTCAGTGATCAAACTTTAAAAACTGACACCCCCCCTCCCCCGAACCCATGGCTGGCAAACCCCGCCCCGAGTTTTGCATTTATATTTTACTTGAAAAATATCAAAGTACAGTATTTTGAGGTAAAAATATCACTTACACTATATTTGTATGCACTGCTGTGATGCAAACCAGAAATCCCCTGCAAAACAGACACTTGGAACCCATATGGTTTTAGGCCTAGTATGATGTTGGGTGTGGGCTTGACCCTCTGAAAGCCCGAATACAGTAATACACTTCCTATTAGGAAAATGCCTCACCTCAGTCACACAAGCAGAACATAAATAGACCCTCACCAAATACAGAATAGAGCAATAAAGTAGAAATACAAACGTGCAGACAAAACCTGAACTGGAAACTGCAAGAAGCTAGACTCTTTATGCAGTGCAACAATGAAAAAACAGAACCATCACTAGTCCTCAAACATCAAACAATAAAATCAAGAAATAAAATAAATACGTAATGATAATACAAAAAACATACTAATAATGTTATTTTTAAAAAGCTGATGAATAAAAGATCAAATAATTAAAATCTCATATACAAGTTTTTTTTAAATGTCCCAGACACCAATAAAATATTTCAAAACAGTAGACACATCAAATAAAACCTGAAAAATAAAACTAAAAAGGATTTAAAAAATTTCACGCTCCCCATACCTGGGAACTTTTGATTTCCAGTCACCCTGGGATTGTCATGGAGTATTGGGAGTGGGATGCACAAACACCCCAGGCAGGCTCCCATTCTCACACACACACATACACCCTGCTCATCCCAGGAAGGCTCCAGTTCATTCACACACCCAACTACCTGAGGCAGGTTCCCATTCACACACACACCCATCCCAGGCAGCCTCTAATTCACACACACACACACACACACACACATATCACAGGCAGTCTCCCAGTCACACACCCACTCATTCCAGGCAACCTTCTATTCACTCATACACACATACAGATGAGGCAGTTAGGCTCCATGGGTCATTCCTCCTCTGCTGATGCTGCCAGCCTGTTCTTTCTTTGGAAGAAAAGCCGTTCTGCAGCTCCTCCTCTGGTGCTGGCCCCACGGTATTCAACACTCGTGGTGCTAGAACTTCCTGCATGAGAATGCAGGAAGTTCTAGCACTTCCTCTGCTGTGGCCTCCTGCTTCAGCACCACAGACCTCCTTGCACCACCGGTAGGATCAGGTCCACTGGCAGCACCATGGACGACCTCCTTGCACCATTGATGAGATCTGGTCCACCAGAGTGCAATAGGTCTCCTTCTTACACCGCCGGTGGGATCAGATCCATTGGCGGCACCACGGATCTTTTCCTGCTTCCGATGCCGTCCCACTCGGTATGCTGCCCTATGCAATTGCACAGTTTCCACATCCGGTGGTGCTGGGTCTGCTATATCCCATCTGTGATTTATGCTCATTATGAATTATTCCTTTTAGTTTACCTGCAGTGTATAAGTCAGGAAGTGTTCTGCTGTTTGCCTTCCTAATAAAACTTCTATTGTAGCATAAATCCTATATGCGTGTGCTGTAGTTGTCTTCAGCCTGATTGTGCTATAGTCGTCTTTAATTCTGTGCGGGAGCCTTAGGAAGAATGGTTGTCTTGGCAGTGATGCAGCCAGTAGAAGGAGTCAGTGTGTCAGACTGCAGGTTATCTCTCTTTTTCTAGTTATGGGTATATTTCTCAATATGGACTCTCCTCTCCACAGGTCATCTAAAGTTTTAGTAACTAGGAGTAGGGATGTGAATCGGGTGATCGATCGTCTTAACGATCGATTTTGGCTGGGGGGGGGAGGGAAATCTGATCATCATGGTTTTTGTTTTTTTAAATCGTAAAACGTAAATCGGGGGAGGGCGGGAAAACCGGCACCCTAAAACCCACCCCGACCCTTTAAAATAAATCCCCCACCCTCCCGAAGCCCCCCAAAATGTTTTAAATTACCTGGGGTCCAGTGGGGGGATCCCGGTGCGATCTCCCGCTCTCGGGCCACGGCTGCGTTAAAAGAAATGGCGCCAGTGGCCCTTTGCCCTTACCATATGACAGGGCAAAGGTAGCGCCAGCACCATTTTGGTTCCTGTCACCCGACGTCACGAGTGCAGGAGATCGCTCCCGGACCCCCGCTGGACCCCCAGGGTCTTTTAGCCAGCTTGGGGGGGCCTCCTGACCCCCACAAGACTTGCCAAAAGTCCAGCGGGGGTCCAGGAGTGACCTCCTGCACGCGGGCCGTATTGCCAATATTCAAATTGGCGCCGGCGCTACTTTTGCCCTCACTATGTCGACATAGTGAGGGCAAAAGTAGCGCCGGCGCCATTTTGAATATTGGCAATACGGCCGGCGCTACTTTTGCCCTCACTATGTCGACATAGTGAGGGCAAAAGTAGCGCCGGCGCCAATTTGAATATTGGCAATACGGCCCGCGTGCAGGAGGTCGCTCCCGGACCCCCGCTGGACTTTTGGCAAGTCTTGTGGGGGTCAGGAGGCCCCCCCAAGCTAGCCAAAAGTCCCTGGGGGTCCAGCGGGGGTCCGGGAGCGATCTCCTGCACTCGTGACGTCGGGTGACAGAACTAAAATGGCGCCGGCGCTACCTTTGCCCTGTCATATGGTAAGGGCAAAGGGCCACCGGCGCCATTTCTTTTAACGCAGCAGTGGCCCGAGAATGGGAGATTGCGCCGGGACACCCCCCCCCCCCCACTGGACCCCAGGTAATTTAAAACATTTTGGGGGGCTTCGGGAGGGTGGGGGATTTATTTTAAAGGGTCGGGGTGGGTTTTAGGGTGCCGGTTTTCCCGCCCTCCCCCGATTTATGATTTTTTGACGATAAATCGGGGGAATTGTTATTGTATCGCGGCTCTAACTATTTTTGACGATTTAAAATATATCTGACGATTGTTTTAAATCGTCAAATGATTCACATCCCTAACTAGGAGCAGACTAAGTGCTACACTTACAAGGCTCAAAAGATGAGACCCACCACCATATAGTCACTGACACTTTAATAACATAGTTTTCCATTCATTGAACAGCCAACTAAAGCACAACCAAAACACAGGTCTGTCCGGCTTTTAACTAAGCTTAAAATAATGCTAGTACTAAACGCAATCATCAGAATGTTATTGGTCTAGCTTCCATTGGCTTCAGTGTAATGTTAAACATTTCCTAAGGCATGAGACTGTTGACAGCAAAAACAATCATTTAAGGCTCCCTAAGCTAGGTTTCATTGGCTTAATTACAGAGTGCAACATTCTCTAAAGTTAACAACAATGGTAGTCATCTAAAGACTCACTAGTCTAGGTCCCATTGGCTTATTTACAGAATTCCACATACACAGAGAGAATCCTGCTGTTCTTCAATTACCCTTAACTGCAGTCCCTTCAGGTAAAATACAAGATCTGTAATTAGATTAAATCAATTGTACAACTTCATATAACCCCTGAATGACCCTTTAAACTATGTATGAGTCCTTACTTTAGCAGCTTAGCTTTTCTTTGAATTACTCAGGGGAAAGGAATAGCAGTGACAGTAATTAAAAGGACTAAGACACTGTCCTTTATTAGCCTGGCTTATAACAAGGTTTCAGTTTCTATATCCAAATTACCCAACTTGGTTAGTTTAGTAGCACAACCTTTTCTTGCCAGCAATCAAGAATAAAGAACAGCAATGTCAGTAATTAAAGCTCCTGGGTACTAACATTAATTAGCTTGGCTTCATCACAAACTCCCAGTTCCCACAGCCAAATTGCCCAGCTGCAATAGTTCAGCAGAAAAAAATGAAAAAAAAAAACCCCTTTTCTTACAAACACTTAGGTAGAAAAAACAGTTATGCCTCAAATTAAAGGGGCTTGGTGTACTGACATTAATAAGTAAGCAAGAACACAATCTCTTGTCCCGTGCTGATGGTTGAACTACCTCTTTCATTTACGCCTTCGTTTAGAAGAAATTTGCTGCTGTAAATTTCCATACAGAGCCTGGCTCGCCTGCTTTGCCCACTTAAAGCTTAAACCTCTGAAAAGTAACAACATAATCTTTACTAAGGATGTAAGAGTTCAGCCCTTAAATTTTCCACAGTATTAATCAGCTCAGCTCAATTCTACTCTTTTGCACATGCGGAAGTCTCTGTAAGCCAGCCCAGGTAAACTCTGAGATAATGCATTTCAGTAACCCGTTTGAGACAAATTAAATGCATGTACAAGTAAGTGTAGATCTTGCATCTAGACAAATGGTTTAAGGTGTCAAATAGTGTTGACAGAGGAATGCCGCTTATAACAAATTAGCAATTTGGCTTTCCATTGTAAGACTGATGCCAGTCTTACTGCATCAATCATCAAATTGTGTTAGGGCCATATAACACGATAAAAGGGGTCTTGTGTGAGTTAGGTGCGTGATATTTAGTACATGGCAATGTCATATGCAAATATAATAATGAGTATGCAAAAGTGAAATACTGCACTGTAACACGGGTTTTAATGTTGAAAATAACACCTTTTTTTTTTGTGATAGAGGGCTAAAAACATTATCATGGGACTGCGGCTGTTATCATGGATCGTGGCTATTATTACATGTGATAAAATGAGACCTTCTATCAGACACACCTATCAAGGGACTCCTGGGCTAATAAAAACACCTTTTCTTACCTGGCCTACCTTCCTAAAGATACAATGTTAGGAGGAAGTTTACTTGTAGCAGGATACCAGCTGTTTCAGGCTGCTCGGTGGTGATGACAGCATTAAGAACAACAATAACCCCAACAACAGGCAAGGGAAGTTCAATCCCTCATAGGGAAGTCCCAGCACCGGAGCCAGAGCCTCAGAGTCTAGGGATGTGAATCGTTTTTTGACGATTTAAAATATCGTCCGATATATTTTAAATCGTCAAAAATCGTTAGAGGCGCGATACAATAGGAATTCCCCCGATTTATCGTCAAAAATCGTAAATCAGGGGAGGGGAAGGGGGAGGGCGGGAAAACCGGCACACTAAAACAACCCTAAAACCCACCCCGACCCTTTAAAATAAATCCCCTACCCTCCCGAACCCCCCCAAAATGTTTTAAATTACCTGGGGTCCAGTGGGGGGGGGGGTGTCCCGGTGTGATCTTCCACTCTCGGGCCACGGCTATGTTAATAGAAATGGCGCCGGCGCTACCTTTGCCCTGTCATATGACAGGGCAAAGGTAGCGCCGGCGCCATTTTGGTTCCTGTCCCCCGACGTCACGAGCGCAGGAGAATGCTCCCGGACCCCCACTGGACCCCCAGGGACTTTTGGCCAGCTTGGGGGGGCCTCCTGACCCCCACAAGACTTGCCAAAAGTCCAGCGGGGGTCCGGGAGCAACCTCCTGCACTCGGGCCGTATTGCAAAATGGCGCCGGCCGTATTACCATATTGCAAAATGGCGCCGGCCATATGGCCATATTGCCGTATTGCAAAATGGCGCCGGCCGTATGGCCGTATGGCCGGCGCCATTTTGCAATACGGCAATACATCCCGAGTGCAGAAGGTCGCTCCCAGACCCCCGCTGGACTTTTGGCAAGTCTTGTGGGGGTCAGGAGGCCCCCCCAAGCTGGCCAAAAGTCCCTGGGGGTCCAGCGGGGGTTCGGGAGCGATCTCCTGTGCTCGTGACGTCGGGGGACAGGAACCAAAATGGCGCCGGTGCTACCTTTGCCCTGTCATATGACAGCTAATACATATATTGTGACAACAATCCAATTCAATAATCTTTATTAGTGTGAATTCCATATAAAACATCCAACATTAATCCATAATACCCCACCCAATAGATATTAACATTTTATAAAACATCACTTAATTTTCATACATCACCATCCAACATACATCACACATACATTCCACATTCAACCTCATAAAAACCATTTAAATGCCAACCATTCAAATTTAAACATTAGATATAAATTTTTTTAAATCAACACATCCTCAAGTGTAGATACATTTCATTTTTCAAGCAGAAAGAGTTATATTACACACTGAATCTTGCGTTACAAGAACGTCAATCCTCTTAGGCTCCTTTTATTCTCTCAACATGTTTCGCCTTCCTTCAGGCTTCTTCAGGAGAGTTTGTTTTCCCCACAATCTCCCACTGCTCATGTATCCAGCATCTATCAGATAGGGTTTTCTAAAAACATTTCCACAAATATTCATAATTATTCAATTTATACATTTTTCAAAAAACTGATTCTTTATAAAGTTTTCCAAAATACTACTATACCTGCACATCCCAGAAAAACTTGCCCAGACGTACAGATCAGCACTTCCCCGACTCTTGTTTTTTAAAGCATATTAATCATTCAAAGCAAGCAGCACATCTCTCAAAGATATTTAGACTGAAAAACAAATCGGAACAAATTCTAATGAAAGACATTTCTTCCCCCCAGGAGTTTACCAACATGCAAGACAAGCAAGGATCCTTACCTTCCTTCTATTAGGCAGAAAAACCGCCATCACCTCATTTCAAAAAAACGCCGCCATGGAATGAATCAAACGGAAGTAGACAAACTCTTCCTCTACAGCCTTTTAAAGCGCGCTACACCAATCGGAACTCAATTTAGAGCTAACTCCGCCCCTGTAAACCAATCAATCACGTCACCCTTCCAAACCATTTATCACCCAGCAGCCCGCCGGAATCAAATCAATAAGGATCAATTACTAAGGCTCTGTAGCCCGGATCAAAAAATCTAAAAACATGTTACCCAATCGATCTTATCATTTAATCCTTTCGGCCACAGAGTCTGTAAGTTAAAAATCCATCGTTGTTCCTTCTGCAATAATATTTTATTTATATTGCCACCTCGTCTGGCAGTGACCTTCTGGAGTACAAAAAAACGGAGATCTTCTACCGTATGATTGTATTCTCGCCAATGTTTCACTAGGGGAGCTGTCTCCACCACATTTCTAATCCTGCTGCAATGCTCTAGGATTCGAAGTCTCACCATTCTCGATTGGCATCTTGTGAGTGGTTTTGTGGGAATGCAGGATTTTCCTATGTTTTCCTTTAGGAGGTCCAGGAATTTGAGGGATATTCTAGTTCACTCGGATTTGGGAGGTAGTGAACAACAATTAGATAAGGTTGGTGGGCATTATCCTTGCACGAAATGTAGTGTATGCAAATTTTGTTTAACGCAAAATAATTTTTTACATCCTGTTTCGGGGAAAAAAATTTTTCTAAAGCATTTCACTACATGCCAAATGAGTTCTGTAGTAATGTTGGATGTTTTATATGGAATTCACACTAATAAAGATTATTGAATTGGATTGATGTCACAATATATGTATTAGTAGTTAATTGGTTTGTGATACCTAAAAATTGTTGCCAGGATTGGATATCCTGTCATATGACAGGGCAAAGGTAGCGCCGGCACCATTTCTATTAACGCAGCCATGGCCCGAGAGTGGAAGATCACACCGGGACCCCCCCACTGGACCCCAGGTAATTTAAAACATTTTGGGGTAGTTCGGGAGGGTGGGGGATTTATTTTAAAGGGTCGGGGTGGGTTTTAGGGTTGTTTTAGTGTGCCGGTTTTCCCGCCCTCCCTCGATTTACGATTTAAACGGTTTAAAAAAAAACAAAACCGCAACGATCAGATTCCCTCCCCCCCAGCCAAAATCGATCGTTAAGACGATCGATCACACGATTCACATCTCTATCCGAGTCTTCCGGTCAAGTGTCCTGGCCCACGACAGTGCTGGCCATGCAGGAGGGCATGGCTGTGATAAAGGGACTGCATCTTCCATGCATGAGCCAAATTGCTGGACATGCTGGCATGACATGTGGAGCAGGTATCGCCTCGGCTCTCAGGCTATCATGAAATTATATGAAGAACTCAGAGGGGATCTGGATGCTGTCACAGAAAGGTTCCACACTATACCAGGCCTCACCAAATCTTTGTGCAACCTCCATTTCAGGGCATCTGGCTCCTTGCAAACGTCAGTTGGGGCCATCGGGGGAATGTCCCAAATCTTGCTGTACGTGCCCACATTAATCAGTATATAGAATTCCCTCATGAAAGGCAGGACTTGCTGGAATTAAGGAGAGGGTTTTATGCTCTGGGAGCTATCAACTGCATTCATGTAGCCATCATCCCGCCCCATCACAGGGAAGAGATCTACTGCAATCAGAAAGCTCTTCCACTCCATCAATGTGCAAGTGGTCTGTGATGCTCGAATGTGCATCCTCGATGTGGTAGCCAGGTACCTGGGAGCCACGCATGATTCCTTTATACTTAAGCAATCAGCCATTTTTTAATATTTTGAAGATGGTCTCTATGGTAATAGTTGGCTCGTAGGTTAGATTGATGCTTCTTTCTCGAGTCCCTCTCCAGCTATATGTTTCTAACAAATGTCAATGACATAGGGGTGTTGTCAGGGATGTTACAGAATAGGTGATATGACAAGTGGCTTTTACAGTTAGGTCAACAAGTCAGAGAGCCAGGGCCTGGCTTTCTCCTTTCTGGAGAGGCCTGCTAATGTTGCATTCCCTAACAATACACTTGCCACAAAATTCTGTGTGTGACCAGGGACTACATACTTCCTACTGGATAACTTTAAGCTTGTGGCTTATCAAATCCTCCCATTTGGAGGTGTTGAAATGTCACTTGTAAACCAATCCCAATTGGTGTCCACACTGCAGGGCCTCTCAGGTCAGGTGTACCTTGTTAGTGATCTGTCAGACAAGATGTCAGCCACAGTAAATCTTGACCATCACCAGGTTATAGAGAAGCTGGAGATTGTGCATTTTGGTCCTATCAGAGTCACTGTGTCATGTCAGACAAATGTGTATCTCTGGAGGACAGATTGCAGAACAGCCAGGGACAGCTGCAGTCTTTCTTCTATGAAATTTGTGTCAGCTGTGATGTACAGTTTCTGTGTGAGAGAAGTGCAAGAAATGGCTTCCGAGATCCTGGTTGTGAGTGATATGGACACATTGTGTAGGAACCCCAGAAGCAGTTTCCCATTCAGGAAGATCTGATGCAGCATAGGCAAGCACTAGAGCATTCATATTGTGTCACAGAAAAAAGTGACATGGATTTAGGGCTTGCCAATAACCTTTTAAGGCTCCTGTCAGATTAGAGCCCAGTTTATAATGTCTGATAGCATGCTATGTGTTTTGACAGCAAGATCACAAAGTCATGGTGGAGTGAATGATGCAGACATTCTCTGTTTCCTGCAGGAGATTCAGGATACAGTTGCAGAATGTGGCTTCTTACACCAGTTGCTATTCCCATCATGTCGGCAGAGATGAGGTACAATGAGACATTATGTTTACCTGCTGTGTCATAGAACACACCTTCAGAGTTTTCAAAAGTAGATTTCACTGTTTGGATAAATCTGGGGAAGTTTTAATGTATGCCCCACCCAGAGACCCTGCGATAGTGCTGCTCTGTTGTGTATTCCATAATCTGGCATTATGCTATGGCCTCCCAGTAGAGGTCTTCCCGATCTACCCTAGGATTCCCCGTTTCCCCCCATATAAGCCGGGGAGACCACACAAACTGGCAAACAGCTCCAGCAAAGCATCATTCAACTCTACTTTGCCTGATAGTCCTCATTTTCTCCTTCCCCTTCCATGGAAGAGAGCCCAGCAGTGTTTTAAGCTGGTCTCATCTCTATCTTTCTTGAACTCACAGGTCCTCTCTCTGGGTCACTGTGTCACAGCAACCACTTAGGCCTAGTTAGGCCACCTATTCATAATGGAGCAATAGGTGCAAGAGACTGTAGTAGACAATGTAAACACTAAATAAACCTAACACCACTGAGATATGAACATAAGAACATAAGAAAATGCCATACTGGGTCAGACCAAGGGTCCATCAAGCCCAGCATCCTGTTTCCAACAGTGGCCAATATGGCTGGCCTAATCTTTTCATAGTGATTGCCAGTCCAAAAGAGTAATGTTTTACCATAGCCTTCATGTAGGACTGGCAACACAGTGTACAGAGGTTGCCATAACTGGCACCTTCTTGCTTGCCTCGGCTATGCCTTGGACCTTGTCGTAGTTCTTGCATGTTGGTGAGATAGTGGCCTAGGTATGATGGAACTCCAGCAGGGCCTAGGACATGGAACCAAGGCTTCTAGAAGTCTTACAAATCACTAGTAACTCAGCTGCTTAAAAGTACAAGTTGAAGTTACAACTTAACACAGGCATCAATAACATACTCCACATTTGCAGCCTGATTTTATTCCCTAGCTCACATCTGTGTGCATCTTAAGATATCCACATGTACATCAGATGCATGCTGTCACATGGGACTGCAAAGACATAGGTTACAGCATTGCCTGAGCTGTTTCTGAGGCAGTGCTGACATCGGAGTGCTCACCTAGCAGCCGTTTTCCTTACATCCTTTTGGAAATCCCATTTCAAAGATTGTGGCAGTCCAAAACTTATCACAGATCATTGGAAGCTAGCATATCTCATTGGGGTTGCCCACGACCATACACAGCAGAGACCAGCTACACCTAGCAAAGCAAACAGTTAACTCTCATGTACAGAAGGTGAGAGTCTTGGACCTTGAGCTGTCACATTGGTTATGTTAGCTGCTATGGGAGGTTAGACAAGGATGCTGGTATGACTATCTGAAGGCTGATTGGGAATAGAATGTTGTCATGCCTTCACTTGTAATACAAAGTCACGTCAGAAATTTATAGGTCAGAGTGATACTATGATAACACCATCATGTCACCTAACAAAAGGTTCTCCTCATTGAACCCAAGGCAAATTTGTCTTAGACGCTATTTCCCTAGCCTGACATGTCACTGGTAGCTATTGGGAAATATAGAAATATCAGTGTCCTGCATGGCCCTTTCTCTGTCCAGCTCACGGCTAGTCAGGTTCTTTAGCTTTATGTCGGGACATAGAAAATTTGAGGAGTAGTTTATTTGTTCCTGTTGGTAGTAGCAGTTACACTCCTCATCCTATGTGTGGCCATCATTAAAGCACATAGGCTGAGGAGTCCCAGGGAGAGAAGCTTGCAGAATGGTAGTTTTCCAAGCAGAGTCACTACCTTTCTGGTATTTACTGGTTTGAGACTCTTGCTTGTCCACTTGGCTGGAAAGACTTGTGGCCAACATAGAAGAGTAGCTGTCCTATAAGAGAAATCTCCTATGGTGTTTGAGCATTTTGGACATTGTGGATGCAGAGAGCAAGGCAGGTGTATTGATAGATTCTCATTCATCAACTTGGTGCATAGCATTAAGGCTAGAGAAAGTGTTGTCAGCTGATTATCTTATGAGCCAGAAACCAGCCTCTGTCCAAAGCCTGGCACTGAGCTAAATATATAGGCCAAGTGCTCCCAGAGGTATCATGTATTAGTCATGATTGCTTCTGCAATTTCAGTATTGTTATGTAGAAAGACAAGCATTTAGGGCCACTTGAGGGTGGACGGGCCCATATCTCTAACTCTGACAATTTAGTTATATATGCTTCTGACAGATGTCTGTCATGTTGCCAGATGTAGATAATCTTCTGTGAGGAGTAATGACTCTGACTCCCTCATTAACAGGTAAGGACAAGCTTGGCATAGTCATCAATGATGACTGATGAACAGGCCCAGAACATACGGTTGAGCCTGGGTAGATACTATGTCACAGGGTGGTCCAGCGGGGGTCCTGGAGCGATCCCATTCACTTGGGCCATCGGGTGCCAGTATTCAAATTGGCGTTGATAGCCTTTGACCTTACTATGTCACAGGGGCTACTGGTGTCATTGGTCGGCCCCTGTCACATGGTAGGAGCACAAGATGGCATCTTGCTCCTACCATGTGACAGGGGCCGACCAATGACACCGGTAGCCCCTGTGACATAGTAAGGTCAAAGGCTATCGGCGCCATTTTGAATACCGGCAGCTGACAGCCCGAGTGCAGGAGATCACTCCAGGACCCCCGCTGGACCACCAGGGACTTTTGGCAAGTCATGGGGGGGGGGTCAGGAGGGTGGGAGTTTATTCATTAGTGATACGTTGTATTCGTGGGGGTTCGCCATATGTTTCGTGACCCCCACAAATACAACAAATATGGCATATACGTTGCGGATTGCCAATACATTGCAAACGAATGCACACCCCTATTATACACCCTATGTAGAAGCATAAGTTATGGGTGCATAGAATAGGTGGCAATTATTTACAGCTGATTATAAGGGACAGGTTCTGCTACTAACTGGAGCAACATCACTTGTCCACTATGCAGCCTCATGATTATGCACCTCTTGTCTACTTGCAGCCTTCTCTAACACCATGTCAGCTACTGTGTGATAACTGAGGAGGAGTTATAAAGTTGTGTAGGATAGAAATTCCCCACTATCCAAGAGCAGACAGCAATGAGTCCTGCTGTTGCCCAGGACCAGGCAGACTTCAACAACAAACTATTGACATTGGAGTGTATCTGTTCCCTCCCACCTCTTTTTGAATATTCAGGGGTAAAGACAATTTCTGAAAGTTGCGTACTTCCCTGTTCCCCCCCCCCCCCCCCCCCAACCTTTCTCTATTAGCACTCCTTATGTTTTTTATTATCCATATGATTATGTTGGCTGGTATGGCCAACAATGGACCTAGAATGTTGTTGCTTTCAATTCACCATATAAAAAAAACAACCCTTTCAAATTCTGTTGTTACCTTTAGTAACAGCAGCACAAGCACCTTCCACTACCAGAAACTTTGTGAAGTAACACAAAAATCTAATAAAAAGACTCTTGGAACCTATATAGGAAACTTGTCATACTGTAACAGTACTAACTCCAAGGACTCAAACAGTAACAACTCTATCTGTGAAGAGACAGCATTGGAAATATTGCACCGGGTCCTAAAACACCAACACATCTATAAGGAAAACAGAACAAGTCAGGCTGTTATAGATCCCTCCACATAAACTTCAAGCTAGCAGAATTCCTCACCTTGGTCACAAATGCACAGCACAGAAAGATCCTTACCAAATAGAATAAACAGACCATAAGGTATAAATAGAAATGTGCAGGCAAAAACTGAATGGAAATTGCAACAAGCTGAAAAACAGAAACATTGCATTTGTTATAAAACATATAATAAAATCAAGAAATAATAATAATCATCTATACTAATAAAAAGAGTAAATATTTTAAAAGATCTGATGATTATAATAACATCCAATAATTATATCATATTAAAATTTTGAAAAATTAACCAAAGACCAATAAAATATATCAAAACAGAAGACACATGAAATAATACCCAATAATTAAAACTAATAGAAAAAAAATCCCTTCTCTGGTCTCCATACCTAGGAACTTTTTATTTCCAGTCCCCTTGAGATTTTCCTGGATGAGTGGGGACAAGGGGGGAGGATACATACATTTAACCTCTGTTTCTCTCCTGTACACACACTATACACACATGTTCATTCTCTCTCTCACATACACTCACAGATGTTTACTCTCATGCACACTCCTTTGTGCATGTGACACACACACAGGCAGGCTCCCTCTATCTATCACACACTGGCATGCAAGTAATCTTTCTCTCCATTTCACTGTTGGATTTATGGTCTAAAAAGACCCCAGCAGCCTAATAGCAGCTGTCAGAGTATCCTGGATTTATTCCTTATTTCCATCGAGCATCTGGTTGTGGCTCACTTATTTAGCAATAAAAGTAATTCTACTTAAAAGTAAACAACACTTCATCTTAATAGATTTTATTCAAAGAAAAATTAAACAAGCTACATGGCATTGACAAGTTGCTCTAATTCTGTCCATTTCTCTACATCTTAGACAGGGGCTAATGTATTTCTAATTTCTCATTAAAAGATTATATAACCAATCAAATGCATTATTATTTGATGACAAGATTCCTTTCATCATATCCTTATTTTTTCTATCATACTATTTGTCCTATCCCAGTCTTAATCAAAGATCTGCACCCTATCACTTATTGCCCCATGTACCTAAGTCCAAATACTGAAGCAACGCCCCTTTTCTTCCATTCTAGATTTATCAGTCATGTCATGCTAGGTGTCTGTTGCAATACTGATGCAATACTTTGTAATACTGTATCATGTTTTTCACAATAAAAAAACTGCACTGTGTTATGACTGTGTCTAGGAACAGAAAATAAGTCTATTTCTAAGATAGCAGTAACTTAGTAAACAGTAGACTTGTTAAGCTTTGCAAAAAATATAAAATGTATGTATGTTCTACTGTTTTGCTCTTTATAGCTGACCTATAAAATGGAGACCTCAAGACCCCTCCCCAAAAAAAGTTTTTCTACTCTAATTCCACAGCACACAGGCATGCAGGCAAGCTCAAAGCTCTCTATCTAGGGTGACCATATAGCTCCATGTCAAGGGGGACAAGCCAATGCAGGCTTGGTTTTACCCCTTTGCATTCATAGAAATGTAGTTCTGATTTCTCTATTGAGTTCCATAAGAAAAGGTAACAACTGCACCGGTTGTTTTAAAATTTACATTTGCATATAGAGTGACCAAGTAGCTCCTTGTCAAGAGAAAAAAAAACCGGAACCAGCTCCTGGTTTACCCCAATGCATGCAATGAGACATAGTTCTGCTTTTCTTATGGAACTCAATAGAGAAATCAGAACTACATTTCTATGAATGCAATGGGGTAAAACCAGGACTGGATTGGCTTGTCCCCCTTGACATGGAACTATATGGTCACCCTATCTCTGTCTCATACTCTCAGGCATACAGGCAGGCTCTTACTCATATCCAGGCCGGACCTCTCCCTCTTCTTTTTTCAGCTTCCATCAGCATGTATATCATCAGCAGCTCCTCACAGCCTCTCCCTCTTATTTGTTCAGCTGTTGATGGCATGGGTTCTTCCAGGGCCTTTCCATTTTCTGCTGCTGTAGCACTGGTGGAGGCAGGCAGGAGCCCCTTCCACTGCTCTTCTTTGTTTGCCAGCCCCATGAGTATAGTCAAAACCCGCGAGACTGCCATTTCCTCTACGCTGATCTTGCTCATCGAGAGATCAGCACATAGGACATGCCAATCCCAAGAGTTTTTAATACACTTGTGTTGCCAGCAAATGAGGAGTGATGGAATGGCTGTCACTTCTCCTGTTGCTGGCGCACGGACTGTGGTGCGGCATCCGCAGTAATTTGAAGAATTATGCACCTTTAGTGGTAAACTAGGGTGGCAAAAAGGTAACAAGCTTTTTTTAGGGGTGGTACTTACCAGCCTTTGTCACCCCATAACAAAGTATATGTTCTGTAGGAAAGAATTCTAAATCTGTTATAATTCTTATACTGAACAGCTTATTTTTCAGTGGAGTAGTTCATCATTCTAATATTAAACTTGAAAGCTGTTAAAGAGTGATCAATCCATGAAAATGAAAAGAGATGTAACGTATGCTTCATCAATTCAACCTGATGAGTTGTAACTGTGGGTCTGCGCTGAAATCCATTGGACCTGACTCAAATCTTTCATAGCCAGAAGAAAAGTCTTATCGCCAAGCCTACTTGCATTGTCAGTCTGAACATTGAATTCACCCAAGATCATCAGTTGATCATATTTAACAGAACAATCACTAATTAAGTCCATATTCTGTAAAAGAGATGGTTTCAATATATCTGGTGCATGATAGATTAAATTTAAAATACAATTCTACTTTTAAAAGCAAAGCATCAATCAACACTAAAGGCTGAACAAGCTCCTGTACTTTCATATTGCTGTGATAAATGACTGCTATCCCATCCCAGTTCTCACGGCTCAACATTTATATGTATAAGTAAACCCTCAGGGACAGATTTGAGTCAGACATAGTAGATCTTCATTCTTAAACATATCTCAGTAATATAAAGAATCTGCAAATCATATGCTAAAATAATATAAAATACAGAGTATGCTATTTTGGAAATATTGTGAGTATGCGTAATGTTGCACATAAATGTTAACAGGGGAAAAAAAAGGGCAGTTAAGTGACATTCCAGAGCATGGGGTTTGGAAGTACAATCAGTAGTTGCTATTTTATAAGCAATATACACGTATACATTACCAAACTTGTTCATATACTTTTATCCCCATTAATTGTAACACAGAAATGAAATTGTACTTGTCTTCAATCTATAGTTTTTGTGCAGAAGTTCTGGATTAACTGGTGTGGGCGTCAGGGTGAAGTGCTGGATAGTTTGGTTGAACTGGCGGTATCGACGAACTGGTGATTACTAGCAGCCCAAAAATTTTCGGTTCAGTTCATTTATTTGTTTTGTGTTTTTCACTTTTATTCAATTTGTTTAATGATTTTTCAGCTTGGTTTATTTCCCAAACAAAATAGTATTAAACAAAAATAAAAACAGAACCCCCAAACTGATAAAAAGAAAAAAAAAAAAGGACCTTTGGCAGCCCTGGATGGGCCTTCCCGGATCAAAAACTGCCTGGGCCTAGTGCCAAGGCTTAGGCTTGGCTGGGCCCAGCATCGCAGCTGGGGCCATGGCCGGTGCCGCTGAATATACCCTGCTATTTTAAAATGAGCTGGATAAGTATATCGGCTAAATTTAGGACAGCCTTAAAGCGTGACCAGAGTTAACTACATTGGTTAAGCAGCTATTTCTGAATATCAGAGTTAGCCACATAACTCTGGTCCCTGGCCCGACCCTGAGTTATACAGCTGGAATTTAGCCGCATGTGGCTTTAAATATATCCAGCTAGCCATTTAGACAGATGAATTTTCAGTTATCCATCTAAATGGCTTTTGAATATCAATCTCATTGTTTTTTTGTTTTTTTTTAAAGGCCACAAATACAGAAAAACCTGAAAATTTCAGGATATTTTCATAGTATGCTATCTGAAACAAACCAAAAATTGCCTCATTTGTTACAGTTTTAGTATTTGTTAGAAACAAATGCACATCCTTAGGGGTAGATTTTTAAAAACAGCGCAAACAAAAGTACGCTGGATTTTATAAGATACGCGCATAGCCGCGCGTATCCTCTAAAATCCTGGATCGGTGCGCGCAAAGCTGCCAATTTTGGGCAGCCGGCGTGCGCCGAGCCGCGCAGCCTGCCTCCATTCCCTCCGAGTCCGCTCCGAAATCGGAGCGGCCTCAGAGGGAACTCTCTTTCGCCTTCCCCTCACCTTCCCCTCCCTTCCTCTACCTAACCCACCCCCCCGGGCCTTTCTAAACCCCCCCCCTTATCTTTGTCCGTAGATTTACGCCTGCGAGAAGCAGACGTAAATCTACGAGCGCCAGCGGACTGCTGGCGCGCCATCCTCCAACCCGGGGGCTGGTCCGAAGGCCTGGACCACGCCCCCAGGCCGGCGCCCCGCCCCCAAAATGCCGCGTCATCGGGTCCTGCCCCCCGACACCCCCCCTGACACGCCCCCTTCGACAAACCCCGGGACCTACGCGCGTCCTGGGGCTCTGCGCGTGCCGGCGGCCTATGGAAAAAAGGCGCGCCGGCGCGCAAGGCCCTGCTCACACAAATCCGAGCGGATTTACGCGAGCAGGGCTTTTAAAATCCGCCCATTAGTGAATACAAGTATGTGCACAAGTAAGGAGTTTCAGAAGTGGAGTACACAAATTCTTTATAGAATACATGCCTTTGTTTTTAAAACTCATGTGTAAAATATAAGGTGAATTATAAAAGCTCGGTGTGCACATCAATTATTCGATGTGTGAAGAAATTGGGCTTATGCGAGCTGACCATATTTTAAAAAGCACTCATATATGTGCAAAAATGCTGCAGTATGCACATCTAAAAAAGTTTCCAAAAAGGGGCAGGGCATGGGTGTGGTCTGGGTGAGTCATGGGTGTTTTATGGCCTTATCAAGAGATGTGCACATAAATTCTTTTGCGCCCCAGTGCGCACCGAGGTCCCCTGCAGCGTAAGTTTATTTCTGCTATGGATGACGTATAAGTCATAAAATACAAAGATCCTAAGCCATTTTGGAACGTTTAAAGGATCTGGGGTAACTGAGGGTAGTGTAGGCTCTCAAACCAGGAGGGGTTGGAAGACCTAGCTCTTAACTGGGTGAACTGATGGATGAACTGGTAAATTGGGAATGGCATGGGTATGCACCCCTTTTAAAATCCCCTGACTTTCGCGGTAGAAGCGGAATTTACATGCTCATGTGCGTGCCCACTTGAAATTTGATGCACATGTGTGTGCAACCAGGTTGTTTTATAACATGCCTGCATATATGCTGGTAAGATATAAAATAGCTGCATTCCTCGGTGCGGGCCAATGCACTTGTGCAAATGTGCGCTCATGCAACTGTTTGAAAGTTATCGGCTCTATGTGTAATTTTACAAAATAGATAGAGAAAATATGCTTTATACTGCGTCACAAATATGAGTGTACTTGAAGCAAACTCATATACGTTCGAAGCAGAAATCTGTGATATTTTATAAACTGTGCAGCTCCTACCTCATAGTTTATAAAATAAATAAATTACTACAGTCGTGTGTAAGCATGCATGGAGTCACTTAAGCAGTCTCCCTGTAGTACAAAAATGGTGGGGTACATTTTAAAAAACAGTGCGCGCATGTACTTTTGTTCGCGCACCAGGCGCAAACAAAAGTACGCTGGATTTTATAAGATATGCGCATAGCCGCGCCTATCTTATAAAATCCGGGGTCAGAGCGCGTAAGGGGGAGCACATTTGTGCACCTTGTGCGCACCGAGCACTGTGCGCACTGTCCGTTCCCTGTGAGGCCGCTCCGAAATCGGAGCGGCCTCGCAGGGAACTTTCCTTCCCCCCCCCTGGCCCTATCTAACCCCCCCCCCCCCCTTACCATTATTGTAAAAGGTACGCTTGCGTCTGGCAGGTGTAACTCGCACACGCCGGCGGGCTGCTGGCGCGCCATCTCCTGACCCGGGGGTTGTTCCTAGGGCCTCAGCCGTGCCCCCGGAATGCCCCGAATGTCGCGACGCCCACCCGACACGCCCCCCCCAGCGAAGCCCCGGGACTTACGCGCGTCCCTGGGCTTGCGCATGCCGCTGAGTCTATGCAAAATAGGCTCGGCGCGCAGGGGCATTTTAAAAGGGTTACGCGCATACCTTATGCGCGTAACCCTTTTAAAATCTACCCCAGTGATTTTATTTGTTAATAAAAAGGGTAGGAGTTGTTTTTTCCTTGCCACTTCACTTAATGATTGCTATGTCTTTGAGGTTTATACCTGTGGCTCTTTCATATCTTTTTATCAGCCTCCCATAGTAGATTATTTGGTTTTATGTTAAAAGCTTGTCTGTGTCTGACTACATCCAGTATCCATGTACAGAGCAGGAGATCACTTTTCCAATGTGGACGACAGATGTGGTAATCAGGTTTCCTGGGTTATACTATGATGAGTGTACACTAAGGCACAGTATGTGTGTCATGGTGGTACTACAAGTATGTGTTTATGGGCAGGGGTCCCTTGAAAACATTTCTGTTGGGAAGATGTGGCAGAGTTGGAGCCTCCACACTTCCTGTGTTGCATTGCTGTGTGTTATACTGTTTAAAGATGCCAGGACATCCAAGCTTTGGAGAAGCTGACCACTGAATCCTGTGAGTAAAAGCAATGTGTGTTTTCTACAATCTGAATGTTGCACTTTTATGAGCAGAGAGTTAAATAATTATGGAGAATGCAGGGCGAATGCATGGAAATAGTTAATTATTCTCCTAATTTGCTACATATTAGCTTTCCAATTACTGTAATTAATCATTACTGTACTGTACTGTAAGTTCATAGGTATTCATTTTCTAATGAGAGAGAGCAGCCCTTTCATTTTGGCCTTGTTAGCAAAGGGAAAATTGAGATGTCCAGTGTAGCTGCTTTACTATAGCTGCCTTGTCTTTAATATGGCCATGTTAACATAACATTCACAAAAAAAGGCAATTATCCCAATGTGCAACTCTATTAGGCATCCACAAAACTACATTGGTACACAATTTCAATTTTTCCTTTCTAACTATGGGGCTGATGCAATATAAAGCGCGGAAAGCGGGCGCTAAAAAGTCAGCACCCGCATTCCTAACGCGAGCATTGTGCCTGCAAGGGGGGCGCCATGCAATATCCAAATTAGGGGGTCGCGATTGCTGGTTATGAAGACCGATGCTGCTAAACTCGGCATCCGTTTTCATAACCGGGCATCTGCCAGTAATGAAAATGGCCGCCGTAAACTGGTGCATCCGTTTTCATTACTGGCAGACGGCCGGTTATGAAAACCGACGCAGAGTTTACCATACTGCTAAAACACACCATCTGCAGCTTACACTTGGGGGAGTCAAACCCAAACCTCTTTTTGCTAAATCTCTCTTAACCTCCTCAGCTAGTTAGTATATTCCTTCTGGCAAGGAAACCAAAAGTTCCTTACATGTACATACATGTATATGTTGCAGGGTAGACATACATGTATATTATGATATGCACCAGTTTTACAATACTATGGTAGATCTCTATGCAGCCAAATATGTGTGTATGTGCGGCCACATGGAGTTGTTTGAAGGTTACCCTCTATGTCTATTGCTCAGTCAGTTTCTAGTCCAGCCCCACCACATTGTGGATTACACCTTAGCTGCATAGTTTAGAGGCAATTTTCATATCCTATGGATCTGCAATCTAATTTTCAAAGAGACCCCCCTCCCCATGAAATTTCCCTTTGAAAATTTAGAGCCAGTGGAGACTAGGGTTGCCAACTGGCTCCAGGTTTTCAGGACAGGTTGATCCAGTCTTGGTTTTACCTCATTGCATGATGGGATTTATTCTGATTTACCTATTGCATTCCCCAAGAATATCAAGACTATAAGTACCTGCATGCAGGGGAAAAAAACCAGGACTAGATCAACCTGTCCTAAACTTTTGGAGCCAGTTAGCAATCCTAGTGGAGACCAAAGATACTTTTTTTCCTGTTAAATTCATATATGCTTTAAAGAGTGCATAGTAAAGTAAGAGTGGTGATTTCAAAATTAAATTCATATGCATACTTTATGTCCTCCTGCCTCTCCCCTCGAGTCCCATTCCTTTTTGCCTTAGTAAAAAAACATGCATATTTTGGCTGCTGAAGGGAGAGCAGTGTTCAGCGCAGAGAATTCACCTGGATTCTCTGGGCTTAGTCACTGGGGTAAATTCCTTCAAAAAATTTCCCTCTATGGGGTCAATAATCAAAAGTGCCCACATTGGTGCAAACTTAGTGTTTGCATTAAAATGTTTTAATGCAAACACTAAGTTTGCACCGGAGGCAGTGACCGAAGGTGTAACTTCTTTGATAAAGGTTAGGAGGGGGATTTCGGAGCAGCCTCGGAGGGAATGGAGGCAGGCTGCTCGGCTTGGCGCATGCAGGTTGCACAATTGCGCACCCCGCTATGCGCGCCGACTCTGGATTTTATAACATGCGCGCGGCAGCATGCGCATGTTATAAAATCGAGCATAGATTTGTCCGAGCCGGGTTGCGCAAACAAATCTGCGCCCGTGCGTACCTTTAAAGATTTGCCCCTTACTGTTTCAGCTTGCAGTTAGATTCTCTCACTCATGGAGGATACATCCTGCTTTGTATTGTGTTTGAATTCTGTATCACTGCAGACTTCTGTATCAATAGTAGAGATGTGAATCGTGTCCTCGATCGTCTTAACGATCAATTTCGGCTGGGAGGGGGAGGGAATCGTATTGTTGCCGTTTGGGGGGGTAAAATATCGTGATATATCGTTAAAATCGTTAAAACCCGCTAAAACCCCACCCCCGACCCTTTAAATTAAATCCCCCACCCTCCCGAACCCCCCAAATGACTTAAATTACCTGGTGGTCCAGCGGCGGTCCGGAACGGCAGCGGTCCGGAACGGGCTCCTGCTACTGAATCTTGTTGTCTTCGGCCGGCACCATTTTCCAAAATGGCGCCGAAAAATGGCGGCGGCCATAGACCAACAGGATTCGACGGCAGGAGGTCCTTCCGGACCCCCGCTGGACTTTTGGCAAGTCTTGTGGGGGTCAGGAGGCCCCCCCCAAGCTGGCCAAAAGTTCCTGGAGGTCCAGCGGGGGTCAGGGAGCGATTTCCCGCCGCGAATCGTTTTCCGTACGGAAAATGGCGCCGGCAGGAGATCGACTGCAGGAGGTCGTTCAGCGAGGCGCCGGAACCCTCGCTGAACGACCTCCTGCAGTCGATCTCCTGCCGGCGCCATTTTCCGTACGGAAAACGATTCGCGGCGGAAAATCGCTCCCTGACCCCCGCTGGACCTCCAGGAACTTTTGGCCAGCTTGGGGGGGGGCCTCCTGACCCCCACAAGACTTGCCAAAAGTCCAGCGGGGGTCCGGAAGGACCTCCTGCCGTCGAATCCTGTTGGTCTATGGCCGCCGCCATTTTCGGCGCCATTTGGAAAATGGCGCCGGCCGAAGACAACAAGATTCAGTAGCATGAGCCCGTTCCGGACCGCTGCCGTTCGGACCCCCAGGTAATTTAAGTCATTTGGGGTGGGGGATTGAAGGAGGTAGGATTTGGCAAGGAAATGTTTAAGTTATTTGGGGGGGGGTTCGGGAGGGTGGGGGATTTAATTTAAAGGGTCGGGGGTGGGTTTTAGCGTGCCGGCTCACGATTCTAACGATTTATAACGATAAATCGTTAGAATCTGTATTGTATTGTGTTCCATAACGGTTTAAGACGATATTAAAATTATCAGATGATAATTTTAATCGTCCTAAAACGATTCACATCCCTAATCAATAGTGCTTTGGTCAAGATTAGAAATATTCCATCTCTTCTAATCCTGTTAGCTGGTAGCTGCTGTCACACTTAATTTGCAAAGGTTTTTAATTTTATTTTTTAACATCTCACTGCTGCCACTGCCACTGATATAGAGGAAGGTTAGTATTTGCTGTTATTCCCTTCTCCCCTCCAGGAGGAAGGCACTGCAGGCTGCCTGCCTGGCAATGGATCTTAGGGTCCTGATGCCACTTTTGTTGCCTCTTTGCCTCTCGTGCTGCCATCAACTCTTCATGACTCTATTGTTGGGCAGCCATCCTCTTTCTAAACCTTGAGGTGTTCTTCCTCCTCTTCCTACTTCTTTGCTTCTCTTACATTGCATTAGAGAACTCCTGCCATTCCCGTAAAGCCTTATATCCCTTTGTAGAGCCTTAGGCTATTTTATGTCACTTTTTTGATGCCACTTTTCCATTTTCTAAATGATTGTGTGGCTCTTTCCTCCTTTTGATGATTTTTCTCCCAAGTTTCATTACAGTTGATATAAAATTCACTATTCTAGAGCCTATTATAGACTGTAATAATTCTCCCACATGTTTTAAAAGAAAATGAACTTGTACAAACCTTTTTTAAACCTAATTTCACTAACAGCTTTTACTACATCCTCCAGGAACGAATTCCAAAGTTTAATTCTGTTTTTTGTAAAAAATATTTTTTCTTATTTGTCTTAAATGTATTACCTGTAACTTAATTACATGTCCCCTTGTCTTGTACTTTTTTGAAAGATTAAACAACCAATTCATATTCTTCAACAATATATAAAGTAGACTATATACATGCAAAACTGTGATGATACAGAATTTTAGTGCATAATTGTTTAGCTAATCTGTCCTCTAATTAAATGCAGTCATGTGCAGTATTGACCAAAAAAAAGGCAAAAACAATTGCACTCTCAAAATCAGGTTCAGTTAAAGATTTTTATATCATTCACCTATGTTCTTTTATTGCAGACTTCTTTTAAGAGTTCTTATTAATGGTTGAATTAGATGACCAAATACCAGCTATGTTTGGTCAGTCATTAAATCCAACAACAGAGTGCTAGGACACATGAATTTAATAAAACATAAGTCGAAGGAGAAGTCAATGAACCCTTGCATGCAGCACTGGTTAGATTGTAGTCAGTTAATTAGGAAAATGTTAAGAAATTACAGAAATACAGCTTAGTGCGATAACAATAATAGAAGATGGATAAAGGCTATAAAGAAAATCCAGGAACATTAAACAGTCTGAAACAGATGAGACTTGTCTTAGAATATTTTAGAGATGGCACTGGGCTGGAACATACAGTATTATTGCATCTACTGATATCTACCAGGACTTGTAACTATACACAGAAGAAAAATGGGCAGAGTAAGCGGATTAAGAAGAAATTAGGACATACTATTTTTCACAATCATGAGTCAAGCTAATCTGCTTCTGTATCTCTGTCTCTAAAGCTCATGCACAATATTTGATCTAATAAAGGATACCACAGTCTGTAAAGAATCTATTTAGTAGAGTTTGTTATTTATTTCTGTTTTCACAATGGACCCAAATCTGGCCAGTGATTTTGTTTTAAGGCTAAAATATGAAGAACAACTGAATCTTTAGGTCGTGCAACATGTGGAATCCAGTCTAACTTACTTACATAAGTTGACTTCAATTAAGTTTAACAAATAAACAAATTTTGGTTGCCATGGATTCTAATCCATCCCTGAAAAGCAGAAAGAAAAGATAGGAAAAGCTTGATTATCTGGCATCCATGGGGAGTAGGTAGTGCACTACTGGTTAATCAAATATGCCAGTTATGTGAGAGCCCTTTGTATCCTGCTCCAGTCCCTCCCCTACTAGGTAGCATTGTACAGGGAAAAAGAAGGAAGTGGTAAGGATGGAATAGACAGAGCAGAGCATAGAAGAACTGCTCTGTTCTCTAATCATCCCCCCAATTCCTGTGATTCCCCTTCCCTCTTGTTCACTGTACACTGCTGCTGGAGAGGGGAGGGGCTGCAGAAGGAAGTGGAGGGCAAGGTGGACAGAGCAGAGCAAAGCTACTTTGCCCCCTAATCCAATGCCACCCCTCCTATTGTTCTCTGGAAGGTGTTGCCTGGGCAAAATACCAATTAACAGAGTTTTTGGCTGGTAATGTGCTGGGATGCTGGAGTTTTTGCTATATCATGTTTCAGATTTCCTAGCATACTGAGGAATGATAGCAGGTTCTTTGTGAGAAGACCTACTTTTTTGAAGTAATGCAATTGCCAATCAAGAATGTTTATTGACATTCCATTTCAACATTTCAGTTATAATATTAAGATATTATCACAAGGGTTTATTCTAAGAACAGATATCTTTCTTTGTAAGCTTCAAATGTACCTAGGGATCTGGTACAAAAATTAAGAATAGTGGCATTTTCTTCACCAAATGGCAACCCCATGGCAACCCTCACGTCTTCTATGAATAAGTTTAAACACGTAGGTGCCCTTACACATTCTAAGTACTTGAGACAAGCTTACGATTTGCTGACTCAGGACATTTATTCTAATTTATATTTTTTAAACTCAAACAGCAATGAGTTGTGTTGCCGTATTTAGTCCCTTGGCTATGTGCAATTATTAACAGGTGAACAGATGTAGGTGATATCTTTTATTGGTCTAACTTAAAAATCTGTAACAAGCTTTCAAAGTTATCCTTTCTTCATCAGATCAGTGATGGAACAGTGTAGTTAATAAACCTATTAACTTAACAGAATAAAATATGCCGTACATCTAATGCAACAAGAGAATAACCTTCAAAACTGCTTGCAAGTGCCCATATATGCATGTATATAATATATATATATATATATATATATATATACATGCACAAAATTGCTACAGTATTTTATAATCTGCATGGAAAGGCTATGCAAAGGTTATAAAAAAAAAATGAATACATATGCACGCACAAATGCTTTCATATGCAAAAACCACGAGCTGCACAAGTTCAAACTTATCCAGATAAATGCCAATTTCTCTGGCTAAGTAGCTACATGTAGCTGAATAAGTCTGAAAAGCGCTACTTAGACTGACAAGTATCACTTTTCAGACTTATCTGCAGGGCCGGTGCTAGCTTTTTTGCTGCCCTTTGTGAACAATTACTGTGCTGCCATCCCCCCCCCCCCCACCCTGATTCATTCAGGTCTCTATTCCGAGCCCATCAAAAAAAAAAAAAAAAGCCCAGCTCCCTCCAGCAATCTTATTTTTAAAAACTGACACTCTCCCCCAAATGGAACCCATGGTCCAGAGAAAGGTATTAGATACCCTAGGCAAACCTTACAGTCTTGCACATATACCAATCCCCTCCTCCCCCACCCCATACACACATACACACTCACACCCCCTTTACAGATATACACAATTAAATTATGCATATATAACAAGTTGTACATGTCAAAAAACATTCAAAAGTACAGTCTTCTGAGGCAAAATCATCACTTACAACATGCACATTATATATACAATCACTGCTGTGTATCAACCAAGAAAACACTGCAAAAAAGACCACTTTGAGCTCCTATGGAATTAGACTTTTTATAATGCATGCTGTGTGTGGGCTTGGCCCTCAGAAAGCCATGAATAAATGGAATTAACATTACAATTTAATAAATCTCCCATATACCAAAACAACCCTAACTGCCAGCACGCAAACAGTAACAACCTTATCTATGAAAGGCAATATATGCACATATTACACCAAGACCTAGAACACCAATACACCTTCTATTAGGAAAACAGAACAAATCATACTGCTATAGATCCCTATAGATAAATTATATGGTAGCAGAATATCTCACCTTGGTCACACATTGGTCACCAACCCTGACCAAATACAGACTAAAGCGACCAGAAAGTATAAGTAGAAACATGCAGTGAACTGAACTGGAACCCACAGCATCCTCAAAAGCAGAGTAACAATGGAAAAACAGAAACATTACCATTCTTCATATAACATTAAACATAAACAATAAAATCAAGGAGGTAGGAGGCAAAAGCAATCTTTATTGCCTGATTACAGCTTGCCCGGGGTAAGCGGGTGGCTTGCCCCAACGGAACTTTAACAACTTTGCTGTTTGCTGTTTGCTGGACGAGGGGTGCTTCCTGCTTCCGGGAGGAGGCGGGACCCGGACTCTTACCTATAAATACCTACTTTCCAGCGGCGCGAAGCAAAGCCGCGCGCGCTTAAGGGGCGCGCGAAGTAAGGCTTTGCCGGGCTTCGCCGGAGTCGCCGGATTGCTGGACCTTGCCCTATGATTTGTTGTATTGAAGTTTGCAGATACCCTCCTATCTTCAAGAAGTGTTTATTCTTGTTTTATATATTTTATGCATCTTCCAGTACCTATTCTGCTCTAGGTGTGTGTTATCTTACCTTCGATATGCCACACACTAAAAGGAAGGCTAAGTTACGGCCTTCCAGTGATGTGGTTAATATAGAGGGTGGGCAGAAAACAGTACTGGAATGGTTAGATCCCCAAATTCTCCCATGTGGGCTGGCCGCTGAAGGAGAGTCACTGGAATGGGGTGCTTCTCCTCTGGCCATAGAGGCATCTATAAGCCTGGGAGCTCCGACGCCACCATCTCCCCCTGCTAGAGAGGGTGTAATAACCCCAATACAGACAGGGGGTTGTCAAGAAGATATATTAAATTCATCAGAGGTGGAGAATGGAACCGTTCAGCTCAAGGGTATATCAGAAATGGAAAAGATAGTGAGACCTCAAGTTAGTTTCTTGCAAAGTCCCCCAAAGGAGTATAGTACACCAAAAGAGGGTAAATTTGATAAAGATAAGAAAGAAAGTATCAAGGTAGTTATTGATGCTGAAAAAGCTTTAAAAAAACTGACATGTATTACGTTAGAAACACTGTGGAATTGTATGGTAAAACTAGATTCTTCAATTAATAGATTAACAGAAGTAGTAATGCAGACATCCACTTCATTGGTATCTAATACCGCTGAGTTAGAAAAACAGAAAAAGGATTTAAATATACTAGAAAAAAGAGTATTGCAAATAGAAAAGATCCAAACGCAACAGATTGTATCTGGAGAGGATGTGAATAAAAGGTTGGAGGTTTTAGAAAATACTGTGAGATCTTTAAACTTAAGGGTCAATAACTTCCCTATAATAAGAAAGATGAATCCTATTGAACTATTTAGGGCTTACCTGATACAGATTTTAAAAATTTCTGAGAAATGCCTCCCTGTCATCATAAAGGCATATTATTTAGGAGGGAAAATGAATAAAATGAATAAATTAGATCAGAATCAGAAACGAGAAGTAGATAATGAACAGGAAGTGGTTAGTAACTCCATAGATTTGTCAGATCTATTGCAAAAATCTCAAGATATAGTAATAAAATCTAGAGGGGTACTATTAGTACAGCTGGCTTTTTCCACAGATAAAGACCTTGTAATGAGATCCTTTTTCCAAAATAGGTCAAGTACCTATTACGGAGAGAAAATTTGGATATTTCCAGATTTGATAAAGATAACTCAGATCAGGAGAGAGAATTTTCTACAGTATAGGGGAAAAGTCTTGGAGAAAGGTGGATATTTCAATTTGAAATATCCATGCAGATGTATCATTAAACTGAACAGTAATAACTATTCATTTACCGATCCTGTAGGTTTGAAGGATCTTCTGGCAATGTAATGTTCGGATTAGGAAAATGTTAAGGGATTGAATGCATAAATTTCATATTTTGTTTTTTGTTACCTTTAGACCGTTCAATTAAGGAGAAGACACTTCTATTGCCTTAAATAAGTCCTATAAAAAGCCAGGAAAATATTACCTTAAGTAAATAATGCTTTTGTAAAAACTTTTTCTCATTTTCTGACTTATAGGACTGTATTTTCAATTGTATTGTAAATTTTGTTGTAATTTTCTCTTTTGAAAATAAAACAGAGAATTAAAAAAAAAAACAATAAAATCAAGAAATCATCAATCATAAAAGTAAAATCATAGTTATAAAATAATAAATACTTCAAACCAGTTAACAAATAGAATATCCAAAATTTCCCAAACACCAAAAAAAGTCAAAACAACTGAATAAAAAAAATCCCATAACTAAAATATGTTCTAATATTTTCCCCCTAAAAAAACAAGAAAATATTCTAAACAAGAAAAACATCAAATTACACACAATAGTTAAAACTAATAAGAATTAAAAAAAAATCTCCTGCTCTTTATACCTGGGATTTTTTTATTCCAATCATTCTGGCACTGTCATGCACTGGGGGAGGTAGGACCACACAAACTTTATCTTCGCACACACACACGCAACAAATATTCATTCTCTCACATACTCCATCTCTCATATACATGCCTGTGCTTTTTCACACACTCCCTCTCTTTCCCTCACAGACACATTATGTTTGTGTGTGTGTATGCCTGTGAGACCCTACATGTGACACATAGGCTCTCACAGGTACACACATACATGCACACAGGCTCTCACACAGACATACACTCAAGTTCTCACATAGACACATGCACATGAACACATTCAAGCTCTGACACATACACACACATATGAACACAAGCTCTGACGCAGACAATATTTTCAAGTTCTCACACAGACACACATGGCCTCCTTTTTCCAGGCCACAGTGGGATAAGCTGCATTGTGGCCCCCTCCATCTTCCTTTTCACCTTGAGCTGTTGTGGGATGAATTCCACCATGGCCCTGCCAGCCTCCTTCTCTCTTACGTTTGGGCTGTGGTGAGATGTGCTCCTCCATGGCTCCATGGGCTAGCCTTTCCTTCGGCCCTACTGGTTTTCTTGTGATTGAGGAGGCAGGCAGGGGCTGGAAAGCTGTGAGCACACGGGGTTTGGAAAGCTGTGAGCACATGTGCGCAGCTAACAGGGGAAACTGCTGCGGCCTTTTCTCAGTTTTGGCCACTGGTGAGTTGAGCTTCGCCAGCGGCCTGCCTCTCTTCTTCATGGCCTTTTCTCATTTTCAGTGCAAGCAGGTTGAGCTCCACCAGTGGCTCCGTGTCCTCTCCTGCTGCCGCCGTCCCCTCAGGTGTGCCGTCCCATGCAAATGCATGGTGTGTACACCTGGTCGTACCGGGCTTCCTTATAAGAAATACCATACTACGTCAGACCAAGGGTCCATCAAGCCCAGCATCCCGTTTCCAACAGTGGCCAATCCAAGTCACATGTGCCTGGCAAGTACCCAAACATTAAAAAGGAGAAATACATTCAAATAAAATGTTATTGGACAGATCGAGGGGTGACCAGTTCTTATCCTAGAGGACTGGAAGGAGGGTTCAGAAGCGCATAAGGTGGTTTACAAATGTAGGATTTAAACTGGAATACCTGGACACAGAGTCATCTAATGCAAGAGTGGGCACCTCTGGACGGCGAAGGCTGTAAACCTGTCAGATTGTCAGGATACCTTACATGAATATGCAAGAACTAGAGCCGCATACAACTTAGGCAGTGTGCCTGCAAATCTCTCTCGTCTTGCATATTTGTTCAGGAGATCCGAAAACCCAATCAGTGCACTCCTCAAGGACCAGAGCTGCCCACCCCCAATCCAATGACTTGCTCTGTATGGTATCCCAAGGAACAGATCCATCTGTCTGCAGCCCGGAAGACTGGAGCTGGCCCATTCACCTGAAACAATGCTAATTATTAATCGATGCCGTGGTTTTGGAAAGCAAGCCAAGAACAGCAGCAGCAGCTTTCCTGCTCTGCAGGCAGGAGGAGGGCAATAATCTGAGGCCAGCGAAGAAGCACAGCAAATAGCTTGGCAGCCACCATGACCACAAGAATCCAGTGCAGAGAAATAAACAGCAGTGGGGCACACAGCTGCTCCCATACCACATGGTTATCAAGATGGCATACAAGTACAGCTTTCAGGGACCCCGAGAGGCAAGCAGAGCCTCGGGACAATAAACTCCTCAGCAGGAAGCAGCAGTGGCTCCTTGATAATAAGGCAGCAGGTGATGGCCTCACCAAAGTGATTCATTCCAGGGAGATCCAACCACAACCAGCTCAGACTGTAATCCTGAAACAGCAACTGTGAGCAAGCAAACGCTGGACTCGCACCAGAGTTCACCCAACCTTTACACTAATATGCAGGGCAGGCTAGCTTCATTCTAATAGAGATGTCACTGATGTGGCTCACTTCAGCATAAAACAGGGATTTCATTTTCATTCTTGCTTGAAATGATTAGAAGAAATGCAAAGATGTTTAAAAAAAACCAACCCAAACCCCCCCCCCCCAAAAAAAAAAAAACCAAAAAACCCTAGTACCCAAATGTGACTATTTTAAATGTGATAATAAAACAAAAAATTAAGCCAAAAAAAAAAAGCATTACCACACACAAATCAATTGAAAACTACAGATACAACAGTTAGGGACTATAATACATAGCTTAAGGGTTTGGCTCAGAAGAATAACTCATCGTTTTGTGATGGTGTCCCGGCTATGTAGGCCTGCTGCTACTTAGCTGTATAAATTGGAATACATCCAGATAAGTGCTGCAACTAATCCGAATATGTTCAAATTTTCCCAAGTAGCGGGAAAGGCACTACTTAGCTGAATAAGTTGGAAATTGTGCACATATCACATACCTGTGTATTTGTAGTTTAGATTTTAAAAGGATATGTGTGCAGATTTTAATTGCATTAATTTGACACTTTTACCCACTGTAAGTCAGCTTTTACATGCATAAGTCAGCGTATTTTATTGTGTGCAGTAATGAAATAATCAGTTTTATCAATTAGTCTACCAGTTTGCCCAGTCCATCTGTAGCTCATGAATTCCCTCCTGGCTTTTCAGCCTGAAGTCCCCTTATTATTCTCAGACCCTCTACTCAGTTATTTTTTTTCACTTTAATGATGTTTATGATCACGTCCACCAGATATTGAGCAGAAGTAAATATATGCAAGTAAAAAAGTTCTTGTATCACTTTGGCAGGTTTTAAAATAGCAACTTATTTGCGTAAATGTTGGCCCCACCCTGGAATGCCTCTGGCACGCCCCTTTCTTAGATGTGCAAAGTTACACATGGACCCCGATTAATCCTTTAAGCTACAGTTTAGAAAAATATTGAAGTCATTGTTTTAATGTCTGCATGGAAGAAAGATGTAGAGCTATCCTCTTATAGAAGTACAATATGATAATATCAAGAAGGAGGTAGGGAGGTCCTCTATTTTGACCTCGAACCTGGAGAATAACTGTAAATTCCTATGGAGATTTTTTTTGTCATGCCACAAAAATTACATAAGCTTTATCTAAAACATCTGATAATTGCTGGAAGAATTGTAATTCTATGTATTGCATACATGGCAGGGTTACAAAAAAATTATGCTCCTGTGGAGGAAATATTCAAATGATGATTTAAAAAAAAAAAAAAAAAAAAGTTGTATATTGATGTCCTGTAGAATCCTGAAGGGTTTTTTTAAATCCTTATTTAGAATTGTTACACCTCTTAGCCACAGCACATTGATCCATTGCATCTAACTGGAGGAACTAGACCTATCAGGGACTGATTGGCTAAGCCATACTTGGAGAGGATACATAACAGAAAATATGATGCTTGATATTAGTCTCCTTTCTCACTTAGACCTAGATTCATCATTTTGCTATAAATTTTGCATGAATAGTGCCCACTATAAAAAAAAAAAAAAAAAAAAAAGAAGTGTGGGGGGGCCCCCCCGCAAGGTTAGAGTAATTTTTGAGATGCACAATATGCACTACTTTACCACATCACATTTTAAATTTTCCACATCCAGACAGGAACTGTTACGACTGTCCAAATCCAGAAGTGGATCCTTAGGCCGACCGACTCGGAGAAAGGGCCGGGAGGCAGAATCACACTGGGCGGATGGGCTTCACCTGGAATCCTGCGACCCCTCCAGAGGAGCTGTGGGAGCCCGGATCGCCAGGACTTAGGAGTCTTCACCCTGGAAGCCCGAGGTCCCCCCAGGAGGAGCCCGTAGGGACCCGGGCCGCTGGGACTTAGGCGAAAAAAAGCAAGAACCCAGTCAGGAATACGAACCGGAGTCAGGACAGGAGGCAAGCAGGCTGAAGATGGAGTCACGGACCGGAGTGGGAACAGATAGCAATCAGACAGATGAAGAATCAAAATGACTAGCAGGAACTCAAGACCCAGATATCAGGCAGTAATCAGAACCAAGCAGGCAGGCAGGCAGAAATCTGATGACAGACAGCAAAGGTCAGAAACCAGACGACAAACGGCAACAAGCTATTCAGTCAAAGATTCTCGTTGCAAGGCAACATACAGTTCCTGGAACTTGTTTTAAAACTCCTACCAGCCTCTGACGTCATCAGGGGGCGTGTCCCTCCTACCAGCCTCTGATGTCATCAGGGGGCGTGTCCTTGCATCGATCCTGCCGGCTAAAACAACGTTGATTCTTGCGGGTTTGAGAGGCCCGGGACCCGAGGGACTGCTGCACTTTAGGAGCAGGTAAAAGCCCGGTCACTGAGGCAGTGACCGGGATCGCAACAGGTATTTCCATGGTTTATGCTGCTTGAGAGAGAGAGAGACACTCTTTATAAGTAAACTTTTTATACCTCTGTAGGAGGGTCAACTACTAATTTGAGGTGAGGTTTTTGGTGGTGGTCTAGCACAGTACACATCAGTGAAGCCTTGATATGATTTGGAGTGAGGAGAGGTTCACAAAGATGAGGTTTGTATATTGTACTCTCAGCCTAGCTTCATAGCAGCTAGGTAGAGAGTGTATCAAATTAGGTCAAGTACATTGTACAAATCTCATCTTTGTGAACCTTTCCTCACTCCAAATCACATCAAAGCTTCGCTGATATGTACTGTGCTGTTCCTACCTCTGATTGTGCATGTAAAACTGCCCCCCCCCCCCAAACCCTAGACCACCACCAAAACCTCACCTCGAGTTACTAGTTGACCCTCCTACAGTGGTATAAAACGTTGAGTAATTTGTGTGCCTCCCCAGAGGCTTGTTCACTTTCTCTCTCTGTCTTTCTCCCTCTCCCCCCTCCTGCTCAAAATGGAATTTGCAATATTTAGCGCAAATCCCGATTCGGGCATATTGCACAGCATAACGCCAGGAAAAAATGTGGTTATTTCCGGTGCGATAACGTGCATTATGCTATCGTACACAACTTTAAATACCCCTTCATTTTCATAAACTCTCCCCAAACTCCTCCCTTTTGACTACATTTTTAAAATGTAATATGCATCTTGAAATGCGTTATTTATCGTGGGCGTTAGGGCGATATTGCGGGCGTTAGAGCCCTAACACTTGAGATAATGCCCTAATGTGATTTAACAAATAACCCACTCAGTATCTTATTCACTAAAAGGCAAACTTTGAAAGCCCTGCATGTGCCAAAATTGGGAGATACATGCACAAATTGGGCTGGCGCATGCTGAGCGGATTTTAAAAGCCGCCCAGTATGCGCATATCTCCCACTATGCACACAAATGAAAAGTTCTAAAAAAAAATAAATAATAATAATGGGTGGGGTGTGGGCGTGGGCGTGATTGGGCATGGCGTGGTCATGTTGGGGCCTGGCCAGGAAAGGTTCTCATAAATACTTACACATCCTTGCACATGCCAAGGTCCCCTGATGCGTAATTTTACTTCTGTCATGGATGGCGTTTAAGTATTAAAGCAAAAAAATCTAGAATAGTCAGCAGGGTTTTTGCCTAACAGTAGGGAAGGATGGCTATTAAATTGGAGAGGGTTGAAAGTCCAATCCCTTAACTGGGCAAAATGGGAAAACAGCAAATAGTGTCGGTACGCATCCCTTATGTTTCCCCAGTTATGCAGTAGAGACGGCATATGCATGCAGCCATTTAAAATTGTGCACACGCATACTCGCATCAAAGCTATTTTGTAACTTGCGCGCATATACACACATATATTATAAAATAGACGCATCTCTGGACGCAAGCTGGCAAAAGCCCACGCACCTATTTAAAGGTTACCATCTAAGCATTTTTCCCATAGACCCAACATGGGAGAAAAGCCTTAATGAATCTGGTGAATTGTTGAGATGGACACAAACATAGACAAAATGCTCCTTCCTGTTATTCAAGTTGTTTAAAAAGAATAGAATTGTTGTTTATTCCCCTGGTAGTCTTACTTGTTGATCTTAGTTTGAGGTTGTAAAGACTGAATATACTGCACTAAGACTCTATCTATTTGAACCTAAATGCTTGGGTTTGGGTTTAGTACCTGTAATTTTCCAAAGACTAAGATGTGTGTAAAATGACCTTTTATGAAACTACACTATAATTACATTGAACTTGCCATAAGAGATTATAAAGGGAAAATAAAAATACAATGATAAAAATATTGTAAAAGTCATTAAATAAAAATATGTAAATTATCTGCATTTTTAAAATTCATTTTTCTTTTGCCTTATAATAATCTTAAAATAATAAACAGAATTTTAATGGGGTACCAATGAAGCAACATTCAATGGCTCACTTGGAGACTTTGATACAAATAGTGGCTAAGTGTTTCTTGATATACACATTGAAAAAGTAATCGGGTTGTCTAATTGACCTTTATTTCTGCTTATAGGAGTGAACTAACTAATGACTTTTCTGTTGGGCTAAATGAATACATTTGTGACTACCTCTCTTCCTGTACTGAACAAATGTATAATGCTCCAAAGGTAATCACAAATATATTAAATTAATCCAATAACAAGATATGCCATACAGTGTTGTTTGACCTTTATTTTTATGCATCCAATTGTCTAAAAGGTCAACCACATTTTCTGTATTCAAAATATTGTTTCAGCCCTCAAACACTATTTTCCATAGGTGAAATAGGTAATGGATAACACATAGCCTTGATCCAGTATATAATCTGTGTTTTTTCAGTGACTTCAGTGCTTGAACAATAAGCTTTAAACTACACAAAGGAGCTTGAACCAGTCTGAAACTTGCAGATTGCAGAGGCGAGAGTTGGAAGCATCGTCTCTGAGCCACCTGGTGGCTCTAAGAAAGGGAAGCCCAGCAAGTAGAAAGGGGTTTGCTTACTCTCACAAAGCCCAGACCTGAAACCACAGCCCTGAGGATCCATATCGACCCTCAGAGAGTATTGTAAGGGGTAACTTTCAAAAGGTTTCCCTTTAAAACCCCAATTTATGAGCATAAATCATGTATTGAAAATCAACCCAGGCTCAGTGTGCATAAAAGTATGCATATAACCCAGTCTTGTATGTAATTTTACTTGAACTTAGGGCAGGGTTGAGACTTAGATGCATACTTTTTGATTTCAAAAAAGTGCGTAAGTTACCACACAAGTTTCACTCTGGAGCAGGTGTGACTTTGTGTGAGGTAAGTTGTTGTTCGTACTCTGCCAGTTACCCAAATATTTGAAAAAGTGAACTTATGCTGTGTATGTTCATTTTGAAAATCATCAGTAAAGTCTGCATGTACAATGTACACGCAGATCTGACCACTATGTGGACTGTTTGACCCTCATAAGGGAGTAGCCAGAAACAAGATAATGTCCCCGGCAATTTGAGAACTGAACTGTGAGGATCCAGAGAAGATCTGTAAGCTATGTATAATTATTGATACATGTTTCTGTGCCTTGCTTAACCTGACCCATATCAGACTGAATCATGACTTTGCTTAAGTTACTTTTGAATTCAAACACCTATATTGTCCCTGAAAAGAACAGACCTCTAAACTGATAAAGTATCCTGCAAGTGTAAAAGCAGGACCTACTTGCATTTTCTCTCAAGAGTATACTAAAATAAATGATGCCTTAGTACATAGAGGCTAAATCATTGAAAGCCACTAATCCTTAGTGGAACCAAGACTTCTGTTCCATTGCCAATAGGTCCTGGGAAATTTCCACCTAAGAGCAGTTAGTGCTGCAAAGAATAATTGGGGAGGATCCATTCAGTTCAGACCCTCCTTTTGAGGATGCTGTAATGGCCGACCCCTTTCAGAGGTTATATAGCAGCTCTCCACTGAGAGCTCTGGGGGGCTATGTGAACTGATTTCAGAGTTAGAGGAGGTATGAGGAGTTTTTTTCCTAGGTTGATTTTGGGCCTACTCTAGGGGCTCTGGCCAACCCAGCCGTAAGTTCCGGGATTTCCCTGACTACCTGCTTCTTGGAGGGTAAGGAGTTTTTGGAGTTTTATACCTTTATTGTGGTAGGAGCCTTCCTGAACACCTGGGCTTCTCTTGGACTTATGACATGGGGAACCCCGTGTTTTGGGCACTCAGGAATAGGGAAGACCTGCTCATCTGATGTGGTGAACTAATCGCAAGGGGCAACTCTGGTGGTACTTCATTTGGAGACCAGAAGACATTGTTTTGAGAAGATCTGGAAAGAAGTGTTTTTCTGCCCCTCTTCCTACCCATCCAAGGACCTCGGGAGCTGCTTGATCTAGATTTGGGGATCCCTTCCAACAGGGATTGGTACAAGAACAGTAAAGAAGATGAGAATACAGTGTGTAAAGAACTTTAAAATCATTGAAGGCACCCAGCTGGAGTCTTCACCCTCGGGAGAGAGAGCTTTGTGCTCTGTGCAGTGTCAGTGACTTTTACAATATTTTTTGTCTGTTTGGAAGGGGGTTTCCTGCCATCTAAGGGATTCCCTGCCCACCTGGGGATTCTACTTTTTTTTTTTTCCAAGCCCTGGAGAGTAGACATTTCTCTGGTTCTGGTAACAGAGATTCCTGCACAGACTGAGGAAAGAAACTATAAAACAGAGAAATTCTGTGGTGCTAAGGATTAAGTTGGTGCCATAATTCATCAGTTTTCACCATTTAAGACTTTATTTTTGGACACAAAATCAGTGGCTCCAATGGTTTTATTTGGCACACTCAGCACACAGTCAAATATAAATACCCCTCTCCCAGGAATGAGTACAAATGGCTAATCCTAGCACTTGGGGACTAGGAAGAACTCTTCCCCCCCCCCCCCCCCCCCCCCCCCCCCCCCCGACTTGACCAATAACCCAGGCCCTGGACATAAGAGATTGTATAAGAACTAGGCTGGTAAGGTCCCAGCCTCAAAGAGATTTAACAAAACTTTTATGGCCTCATCAAAGTTCAGACCACCTCCTGGGATGGGGTTACATTAGTATGAGCATACTGTACCTCATTACCTGAAAGGTAAATTTTCAAAGCCTTACATGTGTAAAAAAGGTCATATATGCTTGTATGTGGCTTGTGTGCACCCCCTGTAACCTTTATTTCATCCCACTCAAGCTTTTCCCATGTTATATTATACATTGTTCATTACAGTTATCCCTATTATCACATCTTCCCCGTTACCCGTTAACCAGTCCCCCCCACAGTAGACTCCTCCCTGCATCCTTATAATATCCCTAACAATTTATTTTATATACTATGTTATATTACATAATGCTCTTTATAGTTCCTCTTACTCATCAGCATTTATTGTACACTTCAGTTATTCTTCTTTGATGTTATTTTATATAATGGTTCTTTACAGTTCCCTTACATTTTCTTTCCTATCTTCCTGTACTTTGCATCTTATGTACTTTAGTTTTATCTTCCTCATTTATTCTGTAACCGCCCTGTACATTATTCTCCCCCTCTTTCGATTCTCCTCCTGCTCCACGTTTCCCCATCCTTGTTTTTATATTTCCATTAAGTTCCTTGTAAACCGATATGATGTACCCTCGAATACCAGTATAGAAAAGATGTTAAATAAATAAAATAAACAAAATATTTTTTAAAAATAGGCCACATAAGTTTGTATATATGCCTTTATATGTAATAGTATAGGTATCTTATTAAATGTAAAACATTGATAAGACGGACTAAAATAGAATTTGAAAAAAGTTGGCCATCGAGGCAAAAATTCAAAATAAAAACTTTTTTAAAATATATCCGAAGCAGGAAGCCTGTGAGGGAGTCAGTTGGACCGGTAGATGATTGATGGGATAATGGAGCACTTAGGGGAAGACAAGGCCATCACAGAAAAACTAAATTAATTATTTGCTTCGGTGTTTACTGATGAGGATGTTGGGGAGATACCCGTTCCAGAGACAATTTTCAAGGGTGACAATTCAGATGAATTGACCCAAATCTTGGTTAACCTGGAAGATGTGGTAGGCCTGATTGACAAACTGAAGAGTAGTAAATCACCTGGACCGGATAGAATACACCCCACGGTTCTGAAAGAACTAAAAAATGAAATTTCAGAATTATTAGTTATAATTTGTGACCTATCATTAAAATCATCCATTGTACCTAAAGAATGGAGAGTGGCTAATGTAACCCCAATATTTAAAAAGGGCTCCAGGGGCAATCTGGGAAACTACAGAACAGTTAGTCTAACTTCAGTGCCAGGAAAATAGTAGAAAGTGTTCTAAAGATCAAAATCACAGAACCATATAGAAAGACATGGTTTAATGGAACAAAGTCAGCATGGTTTTACCCAAGGCAAGTCTTGCTTCACAAATCTGCTTCACTTTTTTGAAAGGGTTAATAAACATGTACATAAAGGTGAACCAGTAGATGTAGTATATTTGGATTTTCAGAAGACATTTGATAAAGTTCCTCATGAGAGGTTTCTAGGAAAAGTAAAAAGTCATGGGATAGGTGGCAATGTCCTTTCGTGGATTACAAAGCGGTTAAAAGACAGGAAACAGAGAGTAGGATTAAATGGACACTTTTCTCAGTGGAGGGGGGTGGGCAGTGGAGTGCTTTAGGGATCTGTACTAGAACCCATGTTTTTCAATATATTTATAAATGATCTGGAAAGGAAAATGAGTGAAGTAATCAAATTTGCAGATGATACAAAATTATTCAGAGTAGTTAAATCACAAGCAGATTGTGATAAATTGCAGGAGGACCTTGTGAGACTGGAAAATTGGGCATCCAAATGGCAGATGAAATTTAATGTGGATAAGTGCAAGGTGGTGCATATAGGGAAAAATAACCCATGCTATAATTACACAATGTTGGGTTCCATATTAGGTGCTACAACCCAAGAAAGATCTAGGCGTCATAGTGAATAATGCATTGAAATTGTCGGCTCAGTGTGCTGCAGCAGTCAAAAAAGCAAACAGAATGTTGGGAATTATTAGAAAGGGAATGGTGACTAAAAGAGAAAATGTCATAATGCCTCTGTATCGCTCCTTGGTGAGACTGCACCTTGAATACTGTGTACAATTCTAGTTGCCGCAGCTCAAAAAAGATATAGTTGCGATGGAGAGGTACAGAGAAGGGTAACCAAAATGATAAAAGGGATGCAACAGCTCACCTTTGAGGAAAGAATAAAGAGGTTAGGACTGTTCAGCTTGGAGAAGAGACGTCTAAAGGGGAATATGCTAGAGGTCTTTAAAAGCATGAGAGGTATAGGACAGGTAAATGTGAATCAGTTATTTACTCTTTTGGATAATGGAAGGACTATGGGGCACTCCATGAAGTAAACACGTAGCAAATTTAAAACTAATGGTACAAAATTCTTTTTCACTTAGGGACAGATTTTCAAAGGACTACGCGCATAACCCCGAAAACCTGTCCCTGCACGCGCCAGGACACACATATGTTCTGGGGCTTTGAAAAAGGGGCGGGAAGGGGGCATGGGTGTGGGCGGGGTGGCGGTCCGGGGGTGGTCTGGGGGCGGGAACGAGAGCTCCGGCATTGCGGCTGTGCCCGGGGACCGCGTGCCGGCAGCTGACCGGCGCGCGCAAGTTACACCTGCCTTTTCTGAGATACGCCTCAGGCAGGCGTAAATTGGAGAACAAAAGTAGGGAGGGGGATTTAGGTAGGGCCGGGGGGCGGGTTAGATAGGGGAGGAGAAGGTGGGGGGAGCGAAAGGAAAGTTCCCTCTGAGGTCACTCCGAAATCGGGCGTGCAAGTTATAAAATCGGGCGTAGATTTGTGTGCGTCGGGTTGCACGCACAAATCTACGCCCGCGCATACGTTTTAAAATCTGGCCCTTAATGTACAATTAAACTCTGGAATTTGTTGCCAGGGGATATGGTTAGTTCAGTTAGTGTAGCTGGGTTTAAAACAGGTTTGGATAAGTTCTTGGAGAAGAAGTCCATTACCTGCTATTAATTAAGTTGACTTAGAAAATAGTCAATACTAGGGATGTGAATCGTTTTTTGACGATTTAAAATATCGTCCGATATATTTTAAATCGTCAAAAAATCGTTAGGGCCACGATACAATACCAATTCCCCCGATTTATCGCTAAAAAAATCGTAAATCGGGGGAAGGGGGAGGGCAGGAAAACCGGCACACTAAAACCCCCTAAAACCCACCCCCGACCCTTTAAATTAAATCCCCCACCCTCCCGAACCCCCCCCAATGCTTTAAATTACCTGGGGATCCGGCGGTGGTCTAGAACGGCGGCGGTCCGAAAAGGCCCCCTCAATAGAATCGTGTTGTCTTCAGCCGGCGCCATTTTTCAAAATGGCCGCCGCAAAATGGCGGCGGCCATAGACAAAAACGATTCGACGGAGGAGGTCGTTCCGGACCCCCACTGGACTTTTGGCAAGTCTTGTGGGGGTCAGGAGGCCCCCCCAAGCTGGCCAAAAGTTTCCTGGGAGTCCAGCGGGGTTCCAGGAGCAATTTCTTGCCGCGAATCGTTTTCGTACGGAAAATGGCGCCGGCAGGAGATCAACTGCAGGAGGTCGTTCAGCGGGGGTTCCGGACCGCCGCTGAACGACCTCCTGCACTCGATCTCCTGCCGGCGCCATTTTCCGTACGAAAACGATTCGCGGCAAGAAATCGCTCCCGGAACCAGCGGGGTTCCGGGAGCGATGGAGTCCAACACTTTTCAAAGTGTTGTACATAAGGGAAAGCTCTGCTGTCTGAAAACTGCCCACCCTCAGTTTAGCTGAAAGTCTTTGCATTGTGAGGAGGTATTCTTGGCGGTGCGTTTAGGTCAACGTGGGGTAAGGGGGATTGTATGTGCACAGATGACATTTTCAATTCTATGTACTTATTTTTACAGCAAAATTCTGCCTGCAGAAAAAAGCTGGTCTGTGTGTAGTTTGCACATGCTGCAATATTCAAGGTGAAAGTCCTCATGTACTTTCCCTTTAAAAACCGGTGCAGACACCATGGGTAAAAAATACTAATAGATTTTGCAGTAATGCAGGCAGACTTCCTGCCTGCATTACTGCCCCCACCATAATATATTGTACCGTTTGAAGGAGGGGGCATCCTATACAGCAACTTTTCTGAGATACACAACCCTTCTGAAATGCACTTTTTTTGGGAGGGAAGGAGGAGCTGTTTAACATAGAATTTAATTTGTATAAATTTAGCAATCTTGCTAAATTTTCCAGCTTGTAACTTTTGTTAACCCTAAATTTAGGTGAACCAAGCCCTCAGTAGTTTTCTGTTACAAAAGAATGGGAATGATAACTCAATTAACCAAGGCCTAAATAAGACATCTCTTTTATGTTTACCTGTAGAGATGAATGAACATAGTCAAATCTTAAATGCAATCTTATTCCATTTAATTTTTTGTATGTCATTAAACTTATTAACTCTGGTAGCTATATACAAAAAATAGTAGAGTGCTTTTCCCTCTAGTATAAGTTAATTGCACCCTAGCTTATATCTAACAGTAAAGTGCTTCACCATTATAACTGGATCTGAAATTAGTGGTAGTCTCAGATCAACAATATACCACTCTTGGATCATTAGAATGTGTATCCATTGCAGTGGGAGTCACTCTTGTGGCAAAATGTCATCTGCTGTGCGGTGGAAGTTAAAAATAAAGAAAACACAATGTTCTGCCCTGACATGATGTAAGGTCTTTTCTTTTATAAAGAAAACCTGCAGCCTTTTGATGGCCAGGCTCCATTTTCCAGTGCATGCCAAAATCCAAATAAACTCCCCAGTAGATGGAATGAAGCAATGCGCTGTGAAAAGGAAGTCTGTTGGGAATCAATATAACTTCTCTTGAATAAAACGCTCTTCCAACAAAATTCACTTCATGGGAAAAAAATACTGAGACTATGAAAAGACATTTATACATATAAATAAAATATGGTAGAATTCATGGTCTCCACTTAGCTATGGGCTTGCTTGGTTTTACCAGCTAGTGATCAGCAGAGCTCATGGCGTCACTTCCTACAAGGCACTCTTGAGATTTCATTTAAATATACAACAGAGAGCAATTTTCAAAGCTATTAAACTGGGTAAATTGACTTAGCTGCAGATTGCCCTCCTCTGTCTTGCTAAAAATACAGGTTAGTTTTTATAGCATGCGTGCTTTTGATTGGGTTAAAAAAAAGGCTTTCCCAGTGGTATGTTTAGATCAGGAGAGGAAAACCACATTTGTATATTTTTGATTTTCAGTATGCATGCAAACAGCTTCTCTCTGCTTGGTCACTTGCATAAACAGCAGGTGCAAAGCCTATGTGCCCTTTATATGTATGTGCTTTATGCTAACTTGTTTTCACAACTCTGCAGCCATAATCTGAGGGTCTAACACTCCGCAGCCCAAGTCCCCAGAACCAACACCATCACCTGCAATCTCTCATCCTTCTTTTCCCTCAAACTCTCAGAGTTTGGCTCATATGAAGAATGACAGAGATACAACTCTTTATTCATATGGGGGTAGATTTTAAAAAGGTGCGCGCGGGCGCATGTTATAAAACTCAGGATCAGCACGTGCAAGGGGAGCGGCCTAGGAGAGAACTTTCCTTCAGCCACCCCCCCCCCCCCCCGGTACCTTCCCCTCCCTTCCCCTATCTAACCCACCCCCCCAGCCCTATCTAAACACCCTCCTAATCTTTATTGTAGAAGTTACGCCTGCCTCCGAGCAGGCGTAATTTGCACGCACCGGCTCTCCAGCCCCTGGCACAGGCTGCTGTGCCGGAGGACTCAGGACCGCCCTCCGGACCACCCCAGAACCTCTGCCACGCCCCCGGACCAGCCTCTTCCCACCCCTTTTTTGAAGCCCCGGGACATATGCACGTCCCGGAGCTTCAAAAAAGGCGTAACCCTTTGAAAATCTGCCCCATATTTATTTAAAATGTCTAGATTTCTTATTATTCCTTATTACATTTTAAGTGTCCTGATAACAAACTGGGTCCGTCAGGGCATTATTTAAAATTGTTTGTTTGGTGCACAGATTTAATTGCTGCCACCATCCCAAAGTAGGAATTGCCATTGTGTCCACGAGTGGTCTGGAATGGTCACCTTGGATCCTATGCTAGAAAGGTGATTTAAAATATAATGAAATTAATAATTTTTGTGGCAGTGATTATCATTATCTTAGGGTATGTGAAGGCCCCCATCTAAGCAGTAAAAGCAAAGAATGGCTAGGCCAATATGTATATGTGGAGAAGGAGACCCCCATCTGAGCCATAGAAGCAGGTGATGGCCATAACCTTCCCCTGCCATTTTTTATTTGCTCATTTCAGCAGTGCACTCAGGGTGCGCTCCAGTCATATGAGAGTGGGAGTACTTGAACAAAACCTCACTGAAATAATGTAAAGAGAAGCAAAACTAAGCCTTGGAGGGAAACTAAGCCTTGGAGGGAACGGAGGCAGCCTGCGCCGAGCCGCGCAGGCTGCCTCCGTTCCCTCCAAGGCCTCTCCTATTTCGGAGCGGCCTCGGAGGGAACTTTTTCGCCCTCCCCGCACCTTCCCCTACCTAACCCACCCCCCCGGCCCTATCTAACCCCCCTTACCTTTGTTAGCAAAGTTACGCCTGCTGGAAGCAGGCGTAACTTTGCGCTCGTCGGTCAGCAGCCCCGCTCTGTCCTCCGGTCCCGGGGGCTGGTCCAGAGGCCTCGACCACGCCCCTGGGCCGGCGCCATGCCCACGGGCCTGCCCCCGAAATGCCACAGCCCGCCCCCGAAACGCAGCGTCGGTAGGCCCTGCCCCCGACACGCCCCCTTACAAAAGCCCCGGGACATACGCGCGTCCCGGGGCTTTACACGCGCCGGCGGCCTATGCAAAATAGGCGCGCCGGCGCGCGCGGGCCTTTGAAAATCCGCCCCTATGTTACCTGCAGCATAGGTCTTGGACAGGTCCTTTGACTTCATCATTCACAAAGCGGCGATATGAAAGGATACCACACCTTTCCCCTGCACCCTTCCTCTCTTTCCTCTTTCCTTGCATACTAAAGAGGTAATTTTATAATATTTTGAGTAAGTTAATCGGCATATGTACACATTGGACCAGATTTTTAAAAGCATTTCCATGCTTAAAATTGGGTTTTATTTGTGTAAATGCAGTTTACCCATGTAAGTGGACTTTTGAAAATTGCTGCAATGTATGCCATTGAAATTTCCACAGGATATTCATGTGAAGTGCATTTTACGCACATAAATGTTTTTTTTAAATTGCTATGATAGTACATTACATTTACCTATGTAAGTCCTTTTAAAATTAGCTCCATAATTTACATCAAGTTTCAAAGTGGATTTATACATATAAGTGTGCTTTGAATAATATCTTGGCAATTTAAGTGCACACAATTACATCTGCTATTTGGTGCTCATAGATTTGTCAAGAGAATTTACATACATGGGGTGACTTTGCAAACAGTTAAGCATATAAAAATTAGCATATATGCATGTAAGAAGCCTGAACTTATGTAAAATTATATTATAAAAGTTAAAAGTACGCACATACTTTATTTTTTATGCACACGTAATAGTATGTAAAAAAAGGGGTGGTCTGGGGCATTCCAGGGCAAGACCAATAGTTACGCATTTAAGCTTGGTTTTAAAAATCATTTACATGCTTAAAACCGGGTTTTACACATGTAAATGCAATTTACCCATGTAAGTAGGCTTTTAAATTTTGCTACAATATATACCATTGGATATACCATAGGATTTACTTGTGTAAGTGCACTTTACGAACATAAATAGCTTTTTAAAACTTCTACAATACTATGTTACATTTTTCATGCGTAACTCCTTTGAAAATTACCCTGGTTTAGGGTCAGAGCTGTCATTTTTCTGGGAGTGGGGCTCTGAGCTATGTAGCATTTGATAGGTGGTGCCCTTGGCTATGATATTATGTGGCATCATGGTCTGGTAGTTTTCTTTGAAAATTAGCCTCAAAATATGCATAATAAGAATTAGGATAACTTTTTCAAAATTATTTGTGGTAGAGAATTTGTGTGAAAGTGGATGTATGGAAATTTACCCTAGTATATTAGAAATTGCAAAGTTTTATAAAATACTGTACATTTCTGTTCTGAAAGTATGCACATATATCTCAAATGTTAAAAGATTTGCCAATGTGAAGAAAGCACATAATTTATGTTTTATAAATATATGTGCATATAGTTTTACATGAGAAAAAAGTTATAACAGGTACGCATAAAAATGATTTATATGTGAAAGCAGATATATTTTAAAATATTTGAGCATTCTGAAAATCACCAGTTTGCCAATAACTCCTTGATCTCCAGTTTTCCAAAATCCCTAATACTTCATCCTGAACATCCCACCCAGTTTACCCAGGCCTCCCATCCAAAAATATCATACAACTGATGAGTAATTTAACTTGAACAAATCAAGAAGAACATGCCATACTGGGTCAGACCAAGGGTCCATCAAGCCCAGCATCCTGTTTGCAACAGTGGCCAATCCAGGCCATAAGAACCTGGCAAGTACCCAAAAACTAAGTCTATTCCATGTTACCGTTGCTAGTAATAGCAGTGGCTATTTTCTAAGTCAACTTAATTAATAGCAGGTAATGGACTTCTCGTCCAAGAACTTATCCAATCCTTTTTGAAACACAGCTATACTAACTGATCTAACCACATCCTCTGGCAACAAATTCCAGAATTTAATTGTGCGTTGAGTAAAAAAAAACTTTCTCCGATTAGTTTTAAATGTGCCACATGTTAACTTCATGGAGTGCCCCCTAGTCTTTCTATTATCCGAAAGAGTAAATAACCGATTCACATCTACCCGATCTAGACCTCTCATGATTTTAAACACCTCTATCATATCTCCCCTTAGCTGTCTTTTCTCCAAGCTGAAAAGTCCTAACCTCTTTAGTCTCTCCTCATAGGGGAGCTGTTCCATTCCCTTTATCATTTTGGTAGCCCTTCTCTGTAGCTTCTCCATCGCAATTATATCTTTTTTGAGATGTGGCGACCAGAATTGTACGCAGTATTCAAGGTGCGGTCTCACCATGGAGCGATACAGAGGCATTATGACATTTTACGTTTTATTCACCATTCCCTTTCTAATAATTCCCAACATTCTGCTTTTTAAACTGCCACAGCACACTGAAATGACGATTTCAATGTGTTATCCACTATGACGCCTAGATCTCTTTCTTGGGTTGTAGCACCTAATATGGAACCTAACATTGTGTAACTATAGCATGGGTTATTTTCCCCTATATGCATCACCTTGCACGTATCCACATTAAATTTCATCTGCCATTTTGATGCCCAATTTTCCAGTCTCACAAAGTCTTCTTGCAATTTATTACAATCTGCTTGTGATTTAACTACTCTGAACAATTTTGTATCATCTGCAAATTTGATTATCTCACTCGTCGTATTTCTTTCCAGATCATTTATAAATATATTGAAAGTAAGGGTCCTAATACAGATCCCTGAGGCACTCCACTGTCCACTCCCTTCCACTGAGAAAATTGTCCATTTAATCCTACTCTGTTTCCTGTCTTTTAGCCAGTTTGCAGTCCATGAAAGGACATCGCCACCTATCCCATGACTTTTTACTTTTCCTAGAAGCCTCTCATGAGGAACTTTGTCAAACACCTTCTGAAAATCCAAGTATACTGCATCTACTGGTTCACCTTTATCCATATGTTTATTAACTCCTTCAAAAAAGTGAAGCAGATTTGTGAGGCAAGACTTGCCTTGGGTAAAGCCATGCTGACTTTGTTCCATTTGTTCCATGCCTTTCTACATGTTCTGAGATTTTGATGTTTTGAACACTTTCCACTATTTTTCCTGGCACTGAAGTCATGCTAACCGGTCTGTAGTTGCCCGGATCAGCCCTGGAGCCCTTTTTAAATATTGGAGTTACATTAGCTATCCTCCAGTCTTCAGATACAATGGAAGATTTTAATGATAGGTTACAAATTTTTACTAATAGGTCTGAAATTTCATTTTTTAGTTCCTTCAGAACTCTGGGGTGTATACCATCCAGTCCAGGTGATTTGCTACTCTTCAGTTTGTCAATCAGGTCTACCACATCTTCTAGGTTCACCGTGATTTGATTCAGTCCATCTGAATCATTACCCATGAAAACCTTCTCCATTTCGGGTACCTCCCTAACATCCTCTTCATGCAGGAATAAGTTGGCTAATGTATTTGCATAATACATTAGCCAACTTTTAGACACATTTACTTAATGGTATATCCAATCTTCTAGATACAGTGTTGTTCATATACATCTACATTGTTTAAATGAAGTAAATGGAATCATGGTTTCAATATTCCTATACAGTATTTTAAGAATAATTATTATAATCATGGATCAGATGGACCAAAATGCAGTGTGTCTTGATTGGTTACATATTGTTCACAAGGAGGCTTATTTTAAAAGCCCTACGCGTGTAAATCCAGAGGATTTACGCCTGTAGGGGGGGTTACATGCACTGGACCTATTTTATAAAGGCCCGGCGACGCACGTAAAGCCCCGGTACATGTCTAAGCCCCAGGGCTTTACTAAAGAGGTGATCCGGGGGCGGGGCATGAGTGGGGCGGGGCCAGAGGCCTCCGACACAGTGGCCATTTCCTGCTGTGTCGGAAGATCATGTGCCACAGGCTGTCAGTGCACACAAAAATTTTGATAATCATTTTGGGGGAGCTAATAGTAGGGCTGGGGGGTGGGGGAGTTAGGAGAAGGGGTGGGAAGGTTAGGTTAGGGGGAAGGGAAGGGAACAGGGGAAGCCCGCGGGCATTGGTGCATGCAAGGTGCATTAGTGTTTACCCCCTTGCGTGTACTGACCCGCAATTTTATAACTTGCGTGCTGCTGCATGCATAAGTTAGAAAATCGGGCATACATGTGTGCACACCGGGTAGCGCACGCACATGTATGCCTGTGCACAGGTTTTAAAATCTACCCCATATTGTTCTTTGACAAAATTTCTATTATGGTGCACTATATATACGTGCATCTAATCTAATCGCAAGTGGTGGTTCCAAATCATTGTTAACCAATAATTCTGTGCTGCCATTAAATCATGCACGTGATTTTCAGTTTTTAAACTAATAAAATTAATCTATTTAAACACTAGCTCTATTTAGATCAAAAAGGCTTTATGCATTATTTTTTATATAATCAAGTAAAAATTCCTTACATAGTTATTGCGCCCAGTCAGGTGCATACAGCGTTTGAGTGGCAAAAATCATGTGATCTTTGTCAGATGTCTCCGATTGAACCTTTGTATTATAGTCGAGTAGATCTGATTACTGAAACAGGCAGATTTGGTTATTATAATCTGAGTGCTCCAGACAAGGAAAAACCTAATTATTGAATAAACTTCATGTAAAGTAGAGAAAAAATGTTAAAAAGCATATTGGGCCAGATTTTCAAAGGGTTACGTGCGTAAATCCTCAGGATTTATGCACATAACCGCTCCTGCATGCGCTGAGCCTATTTTGCATATGCCCGGTGATGCGCACAAGCCCCGGGACGCGCGTATGTCCCGGGGCTTTGTGAAAAGGGTGGGGCGGGACCAAGGCCTCCAGCACAACGGCAGTGCTAGGAGATTGTGCACTGACACTCTGCCGGCATGCGCAACCTATGCCTGCCCGGAGGCAGGTGCAACTTATTAAACTCTTCCCTTCAGAATTTTATTTTAACATGACATTTATATAATATCTTTTCTTTCCTATCAGTTACTATTCAATAAAGCTAAGCACACCTTTTAGCGACATATATACTTGCAATATATTTATTATTATTGTAATTAACTGACAATAATTCTGAATTTTAAGAAATTTACATATTTTTTGCTCTATATTCCCAAACTGTAATATTTGAACTGCTAATTCTGTACTTATACACCTGATCCTCCGGCCCCTTGCCCCCCTGCTGAATTTTGTTTAATTTTTTTTGTAATTTTAATTAGTTTTAGTTTTAATGTTATTAACTATGTTTCATCATATAACTATATTGGATTGTAAAGCTTGTTGCTAATTTAATGTTCATTGTAAACCGAGGTGATGTTTCCTAACGAGCCGCGGTATATAAAAATCTTTAAATAAATAAAATAAATAAATAAATAAACAAAGGTGAGGGGGGTTTAGATAGGGCTGGGGATGGGTTAGGGAGGGGAAAGTGGAGGGGGCGGAAGGAAAGTTCCCTCTGAGTGCACTCCGATTTCAGGCCCTGATCTAGGCCAAGGCTCAGGTGTTGGGTCCAGGCCTCCAAGCCTGGGCCTTGCGTTGGGCGTAGACCATGGTCATAGTGACCTACTGTGACCTGGGCCTACACAAGGCCAAGGCTTCAGTCTGGGCCTAGGCATCCAGACCGGCTTGTCCCAAAACCTAGGCCCATGCCAAAGCCTCAGCCTTGCATAGGCCTAGGCTGCAATAGGTCACTGAGTCTTCAGTCTAGGCCTCACACAAGGCCCTGTCTTGGGCCAGTGTTATAATCTGGTATGGCTGTGGAACCTAGATTGTAGTGAAAGCTGACTCCACCCACAGGGAGGAGCCCTGTGGGGACTCACTACGATAGGCATGGCCTCAGCTGAGATGCATACAGAAGTAAGAGACTTTATTAGATGGAACATGGGTAATACCCACAGAGTGGCATGAAGACACAATCCATAGTAGTGAGGTTGCTCAATGATGATATCCCTGGTAGTGGCCCGCAGAGTGGAGTACACCAGGAACTCCTCTCCAAGGATACACCTCTCAGGGTAGATCTGGTAATGGCCCGCAGCGCGGGGTATGCCGAGAATCAGTGAGTAGTAGTTCAGAGAGATGCAGGAGGTCAGTAGAGCAAGGTAGATGATGGTACTGACTCCGAAGTGTAGAAGAAGGCAGCTGGGATGAGCACGGTAGTGGCCCGAGGCATGGGATACACCGGCGGTTCTGTCAGCAAGCTGGTAGAAATGAGAAGCATACTCACAAGGCTGAACTAGGCAGGATCCCAAACAAGGATAGATGGATTCTCCAGGCAGGAAGGCCCTCTAGCTAGAACGTGATAAGGCCTCCGAGGAGCGGGTACCTAAGGTGTTCTAAGTCCAGGAGTTCAGAAACGAGTTCAGAGTAGCAAAGCGCAGCGTCTCCAAGAGAATTGGAATAAGCAGGAAGGAAGTCCTTGTTAATTCGTAGGAAGCATAGGCTGGATGACCTGGCTTTTCAAGCAAGCATTCACATGACCAACTACCCAATCCCCCCTCGACCTTATCTACCCTTTCCCCTCAACCTTTTCCCCTGCATCCACCCTCCCTCTTCAACCCTCCCACTTCCTCCCTCATCCACCCCTTACCCACCTACTTGACCACTTCCATCCACATCCCCCTACCTGAACCTCCTTTGGGCCTTGTCTCTCCTCCTTACCCCCTTCCTTCTCCTGCCTTTCTCTTCTGTCCCCCTCCTCAACTTTTGCATCTTACAATTGTAAATCATTTGCAAAAATCTCCTATAGCCTCCTTACATATGTCATGCATCTTTGATCTTATCCCATACTTAATTCCTCCCCTGGCTCACTTGCTTCTCGCACATGTATTACTATCTAATGTTCTAAGTTTATTGTAATTATTCAAATAATACAAATTATTGTTCTATTATCTGATGTGTTATATTTATTGTAAAGCCTGTGGCTACATTACTTTTTTCTGTAAACCGATTAGATGTTCCAAACGATTATCGGTATATAAAAAAATGCTAAATAAATAAAACATTGACGGGTGATGTCATGCGGAGGGGACGCCCCCGAGGTTCCCGCCATGACGTGAATAAGAGAGGGCCTGGTGCGCGTGCCATAGGTAATCCCTTGTTCAAGATGGTTGATGGGATTGCCCACGCCGTCCCGGGGATGCCAAGGAAGGCGGCGTTTGCAGGCTGAAGCCACCATGGCTCTGAGAATTGCTGTGCATGGAAAAGAGAGGTGAGCAGCAGAGGTTGTAGCCGTCTGCAACCGGCGGGCACAACAGCCAGGTCCTAGGCCTCATCTGTGGATCCCCCCAGGCTGAGTATAGGGGCCGGGGTGGATTCTGGCTTTGGCATTTTTCCTGGTGGGAGGGATGGATGGGGTGCACGGGAGGTCTTGGGAGGCCCCATTTCTTTTTCTTTTCCATTTTTTGCAATGTTTATTTCATTTTTTTTCAATTAAAGAATCAAAATAAACATTACACAAATAAAATTCATGAGGAAAAAGCCCCTCAAAAATGAAATGATCCCTACAACTTATGCAAATGTCAACTGCTCATTTACTCTCTAATACTAGACTACATGATCATATCATTGGTGTTCTCCATTCTCTTCCCTGGCTACCCATACAATGGAGGATAATATATAAAACACTTTCCACAATACACAATCTAATCCATCCACTCTGTCAATAGTCCATGGTTGCGTGCAATTCTTTACTTCTATGTTCCAACACAAAATCTTAGATCACAAAACTAATTATTGCTTGAAATACTCTCACCAAAATCAACCAGACTGTCAGCAGCTAGTGAGCATGCCTTTTCCATCACTGGCCCCATAATATGGAACTCTATCCCTCCACATAAGATCTATAAGTGGTGCTAGGGACTTAAAAAAGCTTTGAAATACCATCTATTCAATGAGGCATATAAAGACCTTAACAGACTATAAATACTTTTCTCCCCTATGTCCACAGTTCAATTTTCTTTAAACTATTTAGGTTTTTCCTTTTTTCCTTTCAAGTCTATTTTTGTACAACAGTTAGTTTTACTTTATGCTTTATTTTTTACCATTATATTTATTACCCTTTTGTGATTATTTTATTATGAATGTTTTATGCATGTTTCTATTGTAACCCACCCCGAATCGGAGGGTGCGGGCAATAAATAATTTTTAAATAAATAAATAAATTTCCCTCCCTTCCTCCTCCCTACTAATTATCTTGGAAAAGAAAAATTAAATGTTTATTGGATAGTACTCACTGGGCGGAAGGTCTCGATGAACTGGGGAAGTACAGCTTCATGAACCAGGAAGGTCTGAATGACCTAGAGAAGGACTGAGAGAACTATATGAAAACTTCCTTTTCAATATTTGCCTGAATATGGGCCAGTATTTTTTAAATGTATTTCTAAAAAGTGTGAAAAGATTGATATTATTTTTGAGTCAAAGGACTTGAATAGCCCTTAATAAATCACAACTTTGTGCAACATGTACAGTTTAGTGTGGTTGTATAGGACACGAGGTAATCTCAAAATAAATGAAAGTAAATTATTTCATTTATACCATCCTGTTCAGTGTAGTATGTTATATAAAGCAAGTCCCATACATTAGGAAGCTATAGATAAATGAAATGTGCTGTGGCTGAGGAACTACAAAAATACCCATTACCAGCTGACATCTCTTAGTTGAGAAACCCACAGTCCTCAAAAGAATATTTTTTTCTGGCAGAGGAAAGATCTAAAGCAAAGGAATAAGGTCTGGAGCTGCCATATTAAAACCCTCTCCTTAAGTAAAACATACATTTTTCTTCTATCTTTTCAGGGAAAAAAATAGTACTGTAGCTGACAATGGCAAAATCTTAGGACTTCCTTTGAACATGAATTCTGTATCTTGCCCTATATTTCTCTTTATCTTTCCCTTACCCTTGTCAAGTAAAAAAGGGGAAACATTTTGTACTGCCTAATTTGTAAGGGTTTATTTTTCCCTATTTTGTTTTTGTGGAAAAAGATCTTAATGAATTTGATCCTTTATGCATTTATGAATGATGCAAGATAAATCTATTCCTTGGAGAGATATTTCAATTGATTATAGGTTTGTTTTAGTTCCTTTATTAGTTCAATATGGAAAAAAATCAAGGAAAAATTGGCTTTAAAATTTTGTTATTCAATCCAAGTGATCATTTTGATGGTGTGGTTTAATGTAAATGCAGAGGAGGCACACAAAAGTCTGTCTTGGACGTCAAGGGCAGTGACTTTCCTAAAATGAAAGAGTGCCTTAAAAAGATATAGGTAGCAGAGGACAGTCTTTGAAGAAGCAGTGCAAAGGGCTAAACTACAAGGAGCTATAGTATGAGCAATGAATCTTTGTTAGGAAAGGAAATTAAGTAATAGAAAAAAAGAGATCAGTCTGGTTTTCAAAGATGGAAAAATGAAAAAGTAAGGGTAAAAAGAACAGAATTCATAAGGTGCAAGGGTTCTCAAAATATGGAACACAGGGAAGTATTTATAAAAAATAAATCTGAGAGGAGCAGGGAAGGCTATCAGCACAATTACAGTGTGAGTGGTAGAAAATAAAACGAATGTGATAAATAGGGATGTGCAGCACCCAAATTTTCAGGGGTTTTTTTTTTTTTTGGGGGGGGGGGGGGGGGAGAGGCATTCATTTCTTGGAAAGTTTAATGTTTTTTTTTTTCTGGATTGTTTTGCTTCCTGAACAAAAAAAAAAAAGTAAACAAATACCACCAAAACAACACCAAACCGCACCCCTCCAACCCTTCTATCACCCATCTAAGGCATTCATAGGGTCTACCTGATGGGACATGCGTCAGCCCTGCTGGGTAGGCCAAGGCCCCAGGATTTCCTTTAAGGGGTATTCTGGGAGATTGGATGAAAACTGGAGAGACCACAGCTGGATTTGGGGAGGACTAGACAGGTAGATCCAGGTCCTGTGGATGACTTTGAAGGGTTGCTGTGCTGTTTGTAATATCCCACCTGCACTATATGCCTTGGGCATTTTCATGCATCTGCACTGTGTTTGATACTCTGCCCGCATTCTGTGCTTTGGGGATTTTGATGTTTCTGTGCTGTTTATGATACTCCACCCACACTCTCGGGCCGATACAGTACAGTGCACTCCGACAGAGCGCACTGTTAACCCGCCATTGGACGCGCGTTTTCGACACGCTAGCGTTACCCCTTATTCAGTAAGGGGCCGACAACGCGCATCCAATCCCCCAAACCTAATAGCGCCCGCAACATGCAAATGCATGTTGATGGCCCTATTAGGTATTCCCGCGTGATTCAGAAAGCAAAATGTGCAGCCAAGCCGCACATTTTGCTTTCAGAAATTAGCGCCTACCCAAAGGTAGGTGCTAATTTCTTGGGGCACCGGGAAAGTGCACAGAAAAGCAGTAAACACTGCTTTTCTGTGCACCCTCCGACTTAATATCATGGCGATATTAAGTCGGAGGTCCCGAAGGGTAAAAAAAGTAAAAAAAAAAAAATTTGACGTTGGCCCACGGCTGTCGGGTCGAAAACCGGATGCTCAATTTTGCTGGCGTCTGGTTTCTGAACCCGTGGCTGTCAGCGGGCTCGAGAACCAACGCCGGCAAAATTGAGCGTCGGCTGTCAAACCCGCTAACACCCGCCGCTCCGGTCCAAAAGGAGGCGCTAGGGATGCACTAGTGTCCCTAGTGCCTCCTTTTGCCTGTTTTTACCATTTGGCCTCATTTAAATACAGAATCGTGCGCACAGGAGAGCGGGCGTTCGCCCGCTCTCCCGCGGACTTTACTGTATCTGCCCATTTTGTGCCTTAAAGGTTTTGGTACATTTGTGCTGTTTGTAATTCCCCATATTATAATGCTTGGGAATTTTAATGCCCCACTGGCTTTCTGTCTCATTCTATATTTTATAGACTTGTCTTTTAATCTGCATCTGCTATTAACCTCAGTAGCAGATTAAAGTGAACATTAGCCTTAGCCTTGTCTGTATCTTCTCTGTCTTACAACTTGTGTGTATGTACAGGCAGTTCACAAACACAGTGTGTGAGAGACATTTTTGCACACACTGTGAGAGCTGCTGAGTATAGTAATGTACTATATAGCTAGACAGCCAACAGATAGTACATGCAATGCCGAGTAATCTAACTTTGCTTTCTAAGCAGTGCCACTCTTCCTGCTTTGCTCTACACCTACCAGTTGTGTTTTTAATCTGTAGTAGGGATGTGAATTTGTTTAAAATGAAACTGCAAAAGGTGACAAATAAGGCTAATTCATTGTATTTGGAGGCCCTGAACTGAATTGGGGCCCCCTGATCGAAATGAACTGTATTTGTTCATTTCATTTTAAACTAATGATTCGAGCCTAAGTCTAGGCCCGAAGGCAAGGCCTCACCTAGGGCATAGGCTGAGGCCCAAAGCAGGGACTGTGGCCTATGCCCGAGGATGATGCCTGGGTCTTGGAAGAGGCACAGGTTGATAATGGGGCCTCTGCCGAGACCCCTGAAAATTAAACAAAAAACCCTCCAAAACTTACCTAATCCTTCAGGTATCCAACAAAAGCCGAGTCCCGATGCTGGGCCTTGGTCCAGACAAAGGCCCGATACCATGACCTGACCCAAAGTCTGGGTCCTGACTCCAGGGCCGGTCTAAACCCAGGCCTGATGTTGTGACCCAACCTGGAGTCCAGGTCCTGACACTGAGGCTTTGGCCCCGACCCAGGCCCGATGCCATGACCCAACCTGGAGCCTGGGTCCAAACACTGGGGCCTCAGCCTAGGTTGGGGCCCGGGCTCAGACCTGACACTGCGACCTGACCCAGAGCCCAGGTCCCGATGTCAGGGCCTTGGCCTAGACTCAGGCCTGATGCCAGGTCCTTGACCAGGAGACTGGGTCTTAATGCCAGAGCCTTGGCCCAGAGTCATGCCCAGGCCTTGGAGCCCAGGCCTGGGGGCCTCTTCTTGGTCCTCTTCATTCTTCGGCACTAGCAAGCCAAATGATGCTGTCCACTGGGGTCACACCGGAGTTGATTTACTCTGGCGTATTCACCCCAGCGAATGACGCCAGAGTTCAAATCCCACTGCCACACTTTATAACCTTGGGCAAGTCACTGCATCTTCCATGGTCCCAAGTTCAACCTTAGGGACCTATTTGCTAAAGGTTTTCTCCCATTCTGTGTCTGTGGAGAAAATGTTTAGCAAATAGGGCCCTTAGATTGTGAGCCCTCTGGGGACAGGGAAATGCCTACAGTATCTGAATGTTATCTACTTTGAGGTGCCTGAAAATCAGAATTAAATAAATGAATATAATTCCTTGTCTATCTCTAAACTTGAATCAATGTCATTTTCCCAGTGATTAAAAAGGAAAATATTGTGTTTCAAAATATGGGGTAGGAAGATGAGATGTTTTTGAGGAAATTCTTTCCTCAAAAACAGGAAAAAACCAAATTCTCTTCTCTCTTCTCTTCAGAGCATTGTCAGCCTACATAACTGGCAAACAATGGGCTGTATCAATCCTACTCTTTCCAAGAAGGGGGCTTCCTTCTAGGTTGGGAAGGTCAAGAAAACAAACCCATGCTATAAGACAGAAAAAGCTTTCTTTTCATCGTCTCTCCACACAGGAAAAACCCTTCTTGGTCTGAGAGGGCACAAAAGAGAGGGTTTTTTCCCCCCAGTTATCCCTTTTGCAAGCTGCAGGGCCTACTGGGATTTCTGGCAACAAAATTCCAGGCTTCCAAACCTCAGGACTACAGCTAAACACAATTTGAGCATGCTCGACCCAGTTTATAAAGAGGAGATTGGCCAATCCCAAAATAGGGGTACATGGCCAACCCATGGGGAGGATATAAAAAATGCAAAAATATGCCAGCTGATGGAAACAGAAATTTTTTTTGGCAAGGGTGTGAAGCTACCGTTACACAAACAAATTCGATTATTCCCAAATCTATTGGCTAGTTCTTCCAAATATTAGCCAGCAGAAAAACAAATTCCTCTATTTCCTGCTCCATCACCTCCCTTCAGCCCAGGTAAATAAGAGCTACTCTACTCCCTAATCCAAGCCCTCCTATCCGTCTTTTCCCTTCCTTCTCCACATCTGTTGCTTTTTGCTGGGGGTCAGGAAGGGAGGGGCCGGAGCATGGCATAAATAGAGGGGAATTCTGATGGAGTGATGGCAATTGTAAAGCTAAATTAAAGTGGGTGAATGGGCAAACTAAGTACGCCATATGGTCTTTTTTTGCTGTCATGTTTCTATGTTTCTATCAAACAGGCTTACAGCTCTCAGTGCTCCTGGAACTAAGGACTCAGCTTCAAGTTGAGTGGTAGGGGTGTGGGAAGATAGGAAGTGAAGGGTGAAAGGGGGGTGAAGTGAGAAGGGGTGGTATATATGGGGTAAATGTTTGGGGAGGGGAGTGAGGATGGGGTGAATGCTTTGGGAGGTGGCCAAAGGATAGAGAAAGAGAGGCATCAGCAGGGCCAGCGTGTCCAGCAGGTGACCCTTAGGGGGTACCAGAGAGCAGCCATGTGATTCGTCCGGCCATGAGCAGCTCGGAGTCAGAGGCAAGGCAGGGATGGTATGACCGGGAGGGAGGGGGGGGGGGGGGGTCAGTGTGACTCGACTGGGTGGGGGGTCACAAGGCAGAAGTCACCTAGGGTGACTACTACCCTTGCACCAGCATGGGGGTTGGCTAGAGGAAAGAGAAAAACACCTGTGTGTGTCTGTGTGTGTCTGAGTGTGTGCATGTGTGTGTATGTGTGTGTGCTTTGCAAGGGGGTGGGGGAAGAAAGAGAAAAAAGCATCAGTTAAGGAAGGAATGAATACAGAAATGCCTCTTTTTCTCAAACTCCTTCCCTGGTGCTTTTTTCCCTTCCCCAATTGGTGTTTTATTTTCTCTTGTCCCTCACTGATGCTTTTCTTCCTTTCTCATCCCTCTTTTCCTGAACTGTTGCTTTTTTCCATGCTATAATGGTGACAGAGGAGGCATCAACAGGCTCTCTTATGGCTCTTGCTGGCGGAAGGGGGGAGGGTTGCTTTGTGACTGAATTCTGTGTCTGATTGCCAGAGGCAGGGCTACTGTGGGGTTACAGGACTATCCACAGTGTAAGGGCTTGGTTGGTCTCCCAAATTCACTCCGCTCCTCTGCCCCCTCACATACTAAGGGCAGCCTTTGCATCTGAGCACTGGCAGCATTCTTTCTTGAATAAAAGCACTGGTATCAGCAGTCAAAGAACTATTTGGAAAAGATGACTTTCCATATTAGTTCATATTGTATAAGTCCCACTAGACAATTCCTAAGTGCTGTGCAAATTTCCATTAATCTATGGTTCACTAATTGCACAGAGTGCAATTTACTTATTGAATTCTGTAAATCACTACAAGCAGTGCTAATAGCAAACAATATGAATACTTTAAAAAGAAGTTAGGTTTTTGATGGAATACAACATTGTATCAAATCAAACAGCAGAGTGAGTCCCAGAGCTCGATAGATGCCCAGGGACAAAGTTGTCAGAATGAAATAAAGAATATTTTAAACCAGGAAAGAAAAATATAGGAGTCCTTTAGCAGTGCTTTGGATGAGGAAAAGACCAAGTTCAACCCATCTGGCCATCCCCAGAAGGCTAGAAAAGCTAGAATTGGCAGAGCAGAGGGAAGAGAGGCTGGATCCCAAGAAGTTCTCTTGAGTAGCAGGAACTTGGATGAGCCAAGCCAGAAGATGCAACGGAGACCCTGGGAAAAAGACGTGGGGGTAATGGAGGTGGGAAAGTACAGAAACATAAAAATATAGAAATAACGACAGAAAAAGGACCAAATGGTCCATCCAGTCTCCCCAGCAAACATATGGTAGTATCTGTCGTCTATGCAGATTGCCTCCCATGTTTATCAATTTCCCAGACCTTAAAAGTCAGGGCCCTCGTTGGTTACTGTCTGAACCTAATTCCCTGTTACTCCCTGCTGTTGAAGCAGAGATCAAATATTGAAGTTGCATCAAAAGAATCAGGCATAAACTATATGTAGGCTTATTGGTTAAGGGAAGTAGCCACAGCACCAGCAAGTTACCCCCATGCACTCTTTTCTTCATTTCCATCTTCTAGTTTTTAGGGATCCACAGTATTTATCTCAAGCCACTATGAATTCTTACACTGTTTTCATCTTCACCACCTCCTCTGGAAGGGCATTTCAGGCATCCATCACCCTCTCCGTGAAGAAATATTTCCTGATGTTGGTTCTGAGTCATCCTCCCTGAAGTTTCATTTCGTAACCCCTAGTTCTACTGATTTCTTTCCAACTGAAAAGGTTTGATGACTGCGCATCATTAAAACCTTTCAGGTATCTGAAGGTCTGCATCATATCTCCCCTGTACCTCCTCACTTCCAAGGTATACATACTCGATCCTTCAGTCTCTCCTCATAGGTCTTCTGATTCAGACCCCACACCATTTGGTCATTCTTCTCTGAGCAGCTCCATCCTTCAGATACAGACTACAGAACTGAACACAGTACTCCAAATGAGGCTTCACCAAAGACCTGTACAAGAGCATTATCACCTCCTTTTTCTTACTGGTTATTCCTCTCTCTAAGCTGCCCAGCATTTTTCTGGCTTTAGCTATTGTTTTATCACATTGTTTCACCATCTTCAGATCTCCAGACACTATTACCCCAAGATCTCTCTCCTGGTCCGTGATTCACATACAGCTCTTTTGGATTACCTCACCCCAGATACGTGACTCTGCAATTCTTGGCATTGAATCCAAGCTGCCAAATCTTCAACCACTCTTCCAGCTTTCTAAAATCTCTTTCATTCTCTTTACTCCTTCAGGCATGTCCACTTTACTCCTTCAGGCATGTCCACTCTATTGCAGATCTTAGCATCATACACAAATAGGCAAATATTACCTTCTGTAATGTCATTCACAAAGGTAAGGAACAGAACCGGTCCCAACACCTATCCCTGTGGCACTCTGTTTAACATGGTTGTCTCTTTAGAGTAGGTTCCATTTACCATTATCCTCTGTCTGCTATCAGTCAGCCAGTTTGTAATCCATGCTACCACCTTTGCGTTCACTCCCAAGCTTCTCATTTTATTCACAAGCTTCCTCTGAGGGACTAGATCAGAAGCTTTGCTGAAATCTAAGTAGATCACATCTAACGCTCTTCCTCGATTCAATTCTATAATCACCCAATCAAAAAAATCAATCTGATCAAACAAGGGTAGAGAGACCCTGAAAGAGTGCCTCCTCACATATGCTGATAAGGGTAGGAAGAGAAACCGATCTAAGAGAACAAAAGGTTCATTGCACTGAAGGTGAGGGAGTAAGAACATCTAGAGTCCCTCTGGCCCTACTTCAAAAAAGGCAGTCTTTTTTTTTAATGGGGGGGGGGCTCTTTTCCCTACTCCCCTAACCTTTTGGAAGTGATATTTGTTGTACATGAGTGGGTTTCTTTTTCTTTTTTTCTCTGCTCTAGAAAATGCCAAAATGGAGCCTGAGAATCTTGTCCACACAAACACTGGAGCAAAATTGCACTCAACAGTCATAGTATGAAAAATAGAAGTGCAGAAAAAACATTTTGGTCTTATTAACATGTAGTCTTTATTTTCAAACAATGGCTGTTCCTTTTAATGCAACAAAACCTTCACAGCAAATCCCCCAACACGGACCGTGTTTGACCTGATGGTCCTGATTATTGAAACCACTAAAGTTCTTACATCTACCTTAAAAGAAGAGTTGACTGGGCATTTGGAATCTATTAAAACCTGTACCCCTGTTGAGACATTTGATTATCAACTGGCAGAATTTAAAGAAAAATCAGCGAAGTTTACCAGTTTTTGAGAGATGAGTTTGACTACAAAAAAGGCTACGTCTATACATGGATGGCTACCAACCGCCCACAGAAGAAATCTGTGACATTCGCTCAGTCATCATCAGACGATTTATCTGGAGAGGAATTGGCACCCGGTTACAAGCCTGTACAATACAGAACAGAGCCCCCACCTATAACAGGAGAGTCTTTGCCCTCAGCTGCTACTTCATCTTTGGGGGTGTCTTCTTCCTCTTTTTTAGATCCGGGACCGGCATCCCGCAGTATGAAGAATCCTCGTCAACGTGGTCAACAACATTATGCACAGACTCAGAGAATCACTCGTTCGACATGCCAGTATCAGGACCCGTGGCAGTAAATGGACAGGGTCTAGTATTTAATCTTTCTTCAAGGACATTAACATCATTAGAACTAAGAACTTTGGGGAAGGGTTTATCAATTGTACCTACGGTGGTTCCAGATGACTTTGATATATAAGTACATTTATATCGTTTCTTTAGATCCCTAAAAATCAAAACATTCTTTATGGACTCCCCCTCTTCTCAAGATATGTCAATAGTATATACTAAGTCCAAGTGGATCCCCCCTGGACCATTTGATCCGACCGTGACAGTCTGAGAGTTTGGTGCGAGCTGAGATTGATGGTCTAAGGAAAGGTCATAAACAGTACACTTATTACAATCTTAATAAAGAGGAAATTCTAGCGTTGACATCATTGGCACATGATCCTCAGATTGTCATAAAACCAACAGATAAGGGGGGAGGAATCATTTTGATGGATAGTGGGGATTATGTGACTGAGATCAAACGTCAACTTAATAGGGATGTGAATCGTGTCCTCGATCGTCTTAACGATCGATTTCGGCTGGGAGGGGGAGGGAATCGTATTGTTGCCGTTTGGGGGGGTAAAATATCGTGAAAAATCGTGAAAAATCGTGAAAAATCTAAAAATCGAAAAATCGCAAAAAAGGCACATTAAAACCCCCTAAAACCCACCCCCGACCCTTTAAATTAAATCCCCCACCCTCCTGAACCCCCCCAAATGACTTAAATAACCTGCGGGTCCAGCGGCGGTCCGGAACGGCAGCGGTCCGGAACGGGCTCCTGCTCCTGAATCTTGTTGTCTTCAGCCGGCGCCATTTTCCAAAATGGCGCCGAAAAATGGCGGCGGCCATAGACGAACACGATTGGACGGCAGGAGGTCCTTCCGGACCCCCGCTGGACTTTTGGCAAGTCTCGTGGGGGTCAGGAGGCCCTCCACAAGCTGGCCAAAAGTTCCTGGAGGTCCAGCGGGGGTCAGGGAGCGATTTCCCGCCGCGAATCGTTTTCGTACGGAAAATGGCGCCGGCAGGAGATTGACTGCAGGAGGTCGTTCAGCGAGGGTTCCCTCACTGAACAACATCCTGCAGTCGATCTCCTGCCGGCGCCATTTTCCGTACGAAAACGATTCGTGGCAGGAAATCGCTCCCTGACCCCCGCTGGACCTCCAGGAACTTTTGGCCAGCTTGTGGAGGGCCTCCTGACCCCCACGAGACTTGCCAAAAGTCCAGCGGGGGTCCGGAAGGACCTCCTGCCGTCCAATCGTGTTCGTCTATGGCCGCCGCCATTTTTCGGCGCCATTTTGGAAAATGGCGCCGGCTGAAGACAACAAGATTCAGGAGCAGGAGCCCGTTCCGGACCGCTGCCGTTCCGGACCGCCGCTGGACCCGCAGGTTATTTAAGTCATTCGGGGGGGGGTTCGGAAGGGTGGGGGATTTAATTTAAAGGGTCGGGGGTGGGTTTTAGGGGGTTTTAGTGTGCCGGCTCACGATTCTAACGATTTATAACGATAAATCGTTAGAATCTCTATTGTATTGTGTTCCATAACGGTTTAAGACGATATTAAAATTATCGGACGATAATTTTAATCGTCCTAAAACGATTCACATCCCTACAACTTAATGATACCTCATTTTATAGACCCTTAGGGTGTGATCCCATGAGGGACTTACAGGCAGAGATAAGGACTTTGGTACAAGAAGCGGTTGAGCGCAAGTTCATTAACCAGCGAGAGTTGCAATTTCTTATGGTTGAACATCCGGTCATTCCGGTGTTCTATACTGTTCCCAAGATCCACAAATCACTTGAGAACCCCCCGGGGTGCCCCATAGTTTCAGGGATAGGGTCAGTTCTAGAACCCCTTTCAAAATTTGTGGATGTATTTCTTAAACCGTTTGTTCCACTTATTAAACCATATGTTAGGGATTCAGCACATCTTATTACACTTTTAGATAATAGTGACCCTCCAGATGGTCCAGGTTTTTTGGTGACATTAGACATTACCTCTTTGTATACCAATATACCGCAGGAGCAAGCTTTGGTAGTTATAGAACATACATTAAATTCACGTACTACTAACACTCGGGGCCCTACTGGATTTTTGATTGAATTAGCTAGGCTAGCACTCACTCGGAATTTTTTCATGTTTCAACAAGATTTTTTTCAACAAATTAAGGGCACTGCAATGGGGGCTATGATGGCCCCCAGCCTTGCCTGTTTATATGTAGCGGATTTTGAGGAGCAGTATGTATTAGAGATGTGAATCATGTGATCGATCGTCTTAACAATCGATTTCGGCTGGGGGGGGGGAGGGAATCGGATCGTCGCGGTTTTGTTTTTTTAAATATCGTGTAAATCGGGGGAGGGCGGGAAAACCGGCATACTAAAACATCCCTAAAACCCACCCTGACCCTTTAAAATAAATCCCCCACCCTCCCGAACCCCCCCAAAATGCCTTAAATTACCTGGGGTCCAGAGGGGGGGTCCCGGTGTGATATTTTACTCTCGGGCCTCCGGTGCGTTGTAGAAATGGTGCCGGCGCTACCTTTGCCCTGTCATATGACAGGGCAAAGGTAGCGCCGGCGCCATTTTGTTTTTTGTCCCCCGACGTCAGGAGCGTAGGAGATTGCTCCCGGACCCCTGCTGGACTTTTGGCCAGCTTGAGGGGGCCTCCTGACCCCCACAAGACTTGCCCAAAGTCCAGCGGGGGTCCGGGAACGACCTCCTGCACTCAAATCGTTTTGAAGTACAAAATGGCGCCGGCCATACAGCGTATGGCCGGCGCCATTTTGTACGGCAAAACGACATCAGGAGCATAGGAGATCGCTCCCGGACCCCCAGGGACCCCCAGGGACTTTTGGCCAGCTTGGGGGGGCCTCCTGACCCCCACAAGACTTGCCAAAAGTCCAGCGGGGGTCCAGGAACAACCTCCTGCACTCGAATCGTTTTGCCGTACAAAATGGCGCCGGCCATACGCCGTATGGCCGGCGCCATTTCTACAATGCACCGGAGGCCCGAGAGTAAAAGATCACACCGGGACCCCCCCACTGGACCCCAGGTAATTTAAGGCATTTTGGGGGGGTTCGGGAGTGTGGGGGATTTATTTTAAAGGGTCGGGGTGGGTTTTAGGGTTGTTTTAGTGTGCCGGTTTTCCCGCCCTCCCCCTTCCCCTCCCCCCTCCCCCTTCCCCCGATTTACGATTTTTGACGATAAATCGGGGGAATTCCTATTAAATATCGCCTCTAACGATTTTTGATGATTTAAAATATATCGGACGATATTTTAAATCGTCAAAAAATGATTCACATCCCTAGTATGTATATACATCAGAATGGATGGGTTTTATACACCATTGGATGAGATATATTGATGATATCTTTTTGGTGTGGTCTGGGACCGATATCCAGTTTTTTACCTTTATTGACTGGTTGAATTCCTGTAACCCTAATTTACAGTTCAATTTTGTCATTCATCCTAACCAGATAGCTTTCTTAGACATTCTCATTACATGTAATGATACAAGTTTTCATACATCCATTTATCGTAAGGAGACAGACCGTAACACACTCTTATCTTACGACAGTTTCCATCCTCGTCAACTCAAGAACAATATCCCCACAGGGCAGTTCTTAAGATTAAGAAGGCTGTGTTCCACTAAGGCAGATTATGTTAGTAAAGCTAAGCAGATGATGCTGCGGTTTCAAGAAAGAGGGTACCCTGTAAGCGTGTTGAAGAAAGCATATAAACGTGCCTTGTATGGTAACAGGGACTTATTGCTTTTACTCCCATCACGAGATACGAGTTCAACTGTTAATTGCATTTTACCATTTTCTACTGTGAGTAATACTATTTCTCGGATCATCCGTAAGCACTGGGTAGCACTGGCCCTTGAAGCACATTTGCAGAGTAGGTTTAGATTTACCTTTCGTAGAGGCAGGAATATACGAGACAGATTGGTTCACTCCGTCTTCTCCACAGCTGATACAGATTTTCATACAGGTACACATAGACCTTGTGGCCATTGTTCGGTATGCGAACACACGTGCACAATCAGAGTTTAGTCATCCAGTTTCCAACAAAAGTTATAAATTGAAAGTTGATACTGACTGTGAGTCTTCTGGGGTGGTTTATGCGATTTTTTGCCCATGTATGAAGCTGTATGTTGGTAAAACATCTCGTAAGATTAGAACACGGATTATAGAGCAGAAGTCAAGCATCAAAACTGTTAAAGAAAAAGCACCTTTAGTGTCCCATTGGACACAGCTGTCTCATACAGTATCAGACTTAGTTTTTCGTGATTGAGGTGGTCACTCCGCTGGTGCGGGGCGGCGATCTCTCGACCATCCTGATTAGACAATAACAGAAATGGATTCATACCCTTAACACCATCTCTCCACATGGTTTAAATGTAGAATTGGAAATTTTGGAGTTATTTTATCTAATAGATCTGACTTCAGTATTGTTTGCTGCAGTGTGATTGGCTAAGCTTGTACCCAGCGGCCACCTGGACGGGTGCTCGTGCCAAAACAATAGTCTTTAAATGTCAGTTTGATGTAGCTCTGATGCGCTCCTCAATACGTGTTAGATCTATGATGGCAACAAGTATGTTTTCCATTTATATACTATTTGTTAATGGGGGAAGTGGTGGAAAGTTTTGTATCATACTGTCTTTGCTTTCAGACCCTTTTTGTTATTTTGGTCTATTTGTACCTGTTTTTGCATTGCAGATGCTTGTTTGTTAAAAGTCCCCCCCCCCCCCCCCCGAGGCAGCCGGACTGACGAAACACGGTCCGTGTTGGGGGATTTGCTGTGAAAGATTTGTTGCATTAAAAGGAGCAGCCATTGTTTGAAAATAAAGACTACATGTAAATAAGACCAAAAAGCTTTTTCTGCACTTCTATTTTTCATGTCTGAGAATCTTGTGCCATGGATGGTTGAATAAAACACACAACAACAAATGCAACAATAGTGTCATGGGGAGCTGTGCTGGGAAGAAGGAATACCTCTTCAGGAGCAGTGCAGGACTGCATGGCTGGAGCTTGGATCATCTTCTACCTAGTCAGCCTCCTACACCGCAGGTTGAGACCTTGGGTTCTGGAGGTCTGCAGGGCTTGACGTTGGTGGCTGTGCATAGTGCAAGCTGGAGCAGGCTGGATTAGACTGGTACAAGGCTGGAATCTTGGAACAGGCTGGGTTGGACTGTACAAGGCTGGAGGCTGAAACAGGCTGGGCTGGACTTGAGCAAGGCTGGGTAGTCAGGAGCAAAGCTGGCCTGGGCTAGAACAAGAAATAGCTGGACTGGAGCAAAGGCTGGTTCTTGAAGCAAGCCCAAGACAAAGACTGAGGCAAGGTACAGACACAGACTGGGTCCAGACAAGACAATGGCAAGAGAAGGACTGGGACAGAACACAAGAAGACCAGAAAAGGACAGGACTAGGTAATTCAGACAGGATTGGACAAGGGCTGGACAAGACAACACTGAACAAGGAGCATTGAGGCACAAAGGCAGCACAGGAGAAGGCCCAAAAGCTGCTAAGCATAAGGGCCAAAGGCCACTAGGTACAGTAAGCCCTGAGAAGGCTACAGAGCTAGAAAAAGGAAATTGGAGACTTGGGGGCCACAAGGCTTACAATGAGAAACATAGGCCAGGTCAAGGAGCTAAGAGTGACTCTCTGAAACGGCAAGGAGGTTTTGACAAGGCAGTTGTTAAATGGAGCTGGAGCTTGGGTATGGTACTGGCAGAGGGGAGGAGTTTATCAAGGCTGGGAGTCAAGCTCACTCGAGGCCTCTGCTAGAGGGGAGGCTTCATTGCCAAAGGTAGCAGGGTAGGTTGAAGCTGCATATCAGGTGAAATCCTAACAGTTTCTGCAATCATTATCTCGGCAACAAAAAGCAGTACCTCAGCTTCTTGAAAATTTATTCTTTAGCTGTTATAGTGACATGTTTTGGAAGAACTATCTAGAGCAGCAACATAATTTGGTGGATTCTGGCTGAAGTCCCATGTGGCAGTGATTGGGCCAGAGTCAATGAATGTTTAGATCAGCCCTGTTTCTGACCTAGCAGCCTTCCAGGTCTTGTCAGAGATTAATGTAAAAGTCTAAAAAGTTCTTTGATCATCTAGAGATCAGCCTAGAAACTTATCAAATGCTTCTGAACAACCCACTTCACACTAGGATTGTGACCTAAGAACATAAGATAAGATGTACCATGCTGGATCGGACCAAAGATCAATTGATCCCAGCATCCTGTCTCAGACAGTGGGTCATTTAGGAAGTAGGGGTGGGAAGAAGTAAAACTTGTTTCATTTTTCATTTCGTTTTTGGGGGGCTTTTCCCCCACAAATGTATTTTGTTTAATGTTTATTCCATTTATTTAATTTAATAAAATGAAATAAAAATAACCCCCCAAAATGAAAAAAAAAAGGGTTCTCCTGAGGCTTCCTATCACCACCATTCATCCCTCCCACATGAAAAAATGCCGGGGCCAGGATCCTCCCTGGCCCTCACTTACCTGGTTTGGGGGGAAGAGATGGCGAGACTTAAGCCGAGGCTGAGGCCTTGGCTTTGAGCAGGCCTAGGCCATGGTAGGTCACTGAGACCTCAGTGTAAGCCATATGCAATGCCCAGGCTTGAAGGCCTGGTCTTGATGCTGGGGTCTCAGCCTTGACCAATGACTGAGTCTAGGCCCAACCTCGGGACATGGTCTGGAGATGAGGACCTGATGCTGGGGCCTTTGCCTAGATCAAGGCAAAGGCCCCAGCATCAGATTTTCAATAGATTTGTTTTGAGAATGAAATGAAACAAGAGGACATTTTGATTCATTTCCTATTTCCTTTCTTGCAAATGCCCATCCCTATTAGGAAGTAAACATCAGATTCCAAACAGTAGATAATCCTTGTTGCTCACTTCACAGAAGAATGATGGATTTCCCCAAGTCCACCTGGCTAATAAATATTTATGAAATTTTCCTCCTGAAATTTGTCCAAATCCCTTTTAAAGCCAGTTATGCTAGATGCCTTGACATCCTCTCCTGACAACAAAGTCCACAGTTTAATTTTGTGTTGGTGAAAAAATATTCTCCAATTTTTTTAAAAATATGCTACTTTTTAGTTTCATGGAGTGTCCCCTATTCTTAGAACTATTTGAAAGGATAAATAACTATTCCTTATTTACTTGTTCCATCCTACTCATGATTTCATAAACCCAAATCATACTCTCTCTCTCTCAGTCAAATTGTTCTTTTAACTGAAGAGGCCTAACCTGTTTAGCCTTTTATCTTAAGGGGGCTGTTCCATCCCCTTTAATATTTTTGTTGCCCTTCTCTGTACTTTTGCTAGTTCTGTTTCATCTTTCTTGAGATAGGCGTGACCAGAACTGTATACAATATCCAAGTTGCAGTCAGATTAGGTAGTAGGATATTCACAGTTTTATTTTCCATTCCTTTCCGTATGATTCCTAATGTTCTCGTGGCTTTTTTGTTTTTTTAGTACCACCACACATTGAGGGTAATTATAACAGTGCACAAGACTAAAGCAATGGGAGTAAATATTACTCCCTTATTGTAGTCTGAATTTTCACAGCAGACTTACAGGTTCAAATCTACTTTGAAAATTAAGGGTACTATTTGTAGTGTTCATTATTTTCCAAAATGAATAAAAAACAAATAATGCCCTGCTCCACATAAAACAAAAAAATGAATCAAAATCGAATCAAAAAATGAATGAATTAAACCAAAGCAAAACTTTTTTCTGTGTTCATCCCTATTGCATACCTATAGTTAGAATTATTTTTCCCTATGGTATGTCATATTGTCTTATCCACATTAAAGTTCATCTACCATTTAGTTGCCCTGGTTTCCAGTCTTGCAAGATCCTTCTGCAGTTCCACATAGTTTGCTTATGTTTTAATTATTTTGAATATTTTTGTGTTATTTGCAAGTCTGATCACTTCATGCATGATCCCTTTTTCAGATAATTAATGAATAAGTTAAACACAGTCCCAGTACAGATCATTGGGTTATTCTATTTTTTACCTTTCTCTATTGGCAAAACTGACCATTTAGTTTTGTTTTTTTTTAATCTTTTAACGAGTATGACAACCTCCTATCCTATGACATTTTTATTTTCTAAGGTGTCTCTTATGATGGATTTTAGTAATAGAGGGGTAGATTTTAATAAAGTATGCCGGATTTTAATAGATACGCTCGTAGCTGCGCGTATCCTTTAAAATCTGGGGTCGGCGCACGCAAGGTTGTGCAAAATTGGCAGCCTACGCGCGCTGAGCCGCGTAGCCTGCCTCCGTTCCCTCCGAGGCTGCTCCGGGGGCCGTTCCACAATCAGAGCGGCCTCGGAGGGAACTTTCCTTCCTCCCTCCCCCCACCTTCTCCTCCCTTCCCCTCCCTTCCCCTCCCTTCCCCTACCTAGCCCACCCCCCAGCCCTATCTAACCCCCCCCACCTTTGTTTGAAGAGTTACGCCTGCTCCCGGGCTGCGCAATTCCCCAGCCCGGGAGCAGTTTTGGAGGCCTTGACCACACCCCCGAAACGCTCCCGGGCCAGAACCACGCCCACGGCCCCACCCCAGATGATGCGACACGCCCCCGACACGCCCCCTAGCAAAGCCCGGGGACGCGCGTCCTAGGGCTTGCGTGCACCGCCGAGCCTATTCAACTTAGGCTCTGCGTGCACAGGGGTGGTTGGGGCGGGTTTTCGGTGGGTACGCACGTATCCCTTTGAAAATCTGCCCCAGAATGTTAGGCCCAGGATATGAATGAGCAGCATTCAGTGTGACAGCAGCAGTCTATGGACTGATTTTCCGTATATTCTTTAAGGTCTGAATTCAGTAATGTGGAACCAAAAATACTACACACTAATTAAACAAGTTGGAGAAGTGTGTGCCTAGAGCACACAACACAAAGTAGGCATGTGTCCTAGTCTTTTTGTTTTTGAGTTATACCAATGTGTTGCAGAAGGCTCTGTTCTGCTACTGCATACACCTACTTACAAACTTTAAGACAAATCAGTTTATGAGGCATGAACCTGATGCATATGTATGGCTAGAAAGACGGGGGCACTTTCCCTTGATGAAACATACCTAACATAAGATTATTGAGAGAGAAAATATATTGTGCAAAACATTTATAATATCAGATGGCTATAGAAAAGGTTATGTGGAAATTTAACAAGGCAATTGGGGAATTCAAATACATTTTTAAAAGCCTATACAGTTGAATGATATAGACAGCTTTTATCTAATGTGGGTATAAACTATTGCTAGAACATTTTTAGAAAGATCTGTAAAGTCTCTTCCAGCCAAACTATCTTTCTACATCTTAGATGCTTTAGTGGTTGGTGCAGGATTAAACACACAGAGGCTAATTTTCAGTGAGCCTGGGGTGTTTTACTGGCCTGTGAGTACTTTGGACATCCAACTTGAAACCATGCCTCTGGACCAACTACTTAAGGCAGGTGTCTAAAGTTAGAGAAGTAAGATATGTATGTGCATTTCTGAGAATATTTGAAAATTTGTTAGATGTCTTAAATAGACCCTAGTCATCTGAATGCAGATTTTAGGCATTAACTACATTCAAAATTTAAAAAAATAGCCCCATATTTATATATGAAAAAAGAAAAGTGAAATTGTTTAGCAGGTTTACATTGTAACATGCATGTAACATTGGCACACTTCTTAATTCCTTACCAAAAAATGGTTAAATGTCTGAACTTGAAGAAATCCGTCGAGTTGCTTCACCCATTTCACCATCAGAGCAGCCAGAGCTATTTGAGCAGGCCATCAAATAAATATATTTGCTATAAAAAGCCATGGGAGGCCAAATAATAGTGAAACTGATGCTAATGAGATTATAATGAAGTATTTAGGCCCACCACAGAAAGCATTAGCTGCCTCATTTTCCAATTCATGATTATCATTATCCTTTTTCTGGTTGCAAAGTCACTTTGCTGACATAGAGAAAGCTGGAAAGTGCACAGACCATGCTTGAGCTTGATGTTGGCACATTGTAAGGGCGAGAAGCCAGAAATGCCTGCACACACTTCAGTACCTACAGCACTTTCTGAAACACTTATTTTCCTTGGCTCTATAGGAATTCAATGGGGAAAAGCCTAACACTCGCATGCACACATCAAAAAGCACTTACAGCCACAAAAACAAACAACTGCTAGCATGTGCCCAAAAGAGAAAAAAAAACAATTTTTACCACCTATGTAATCTTTATTTTTTATCCTAGTATTTTATTATTGCATTTTTAAAATTTGATATGCAACATGTAAAAATAAATTTTCCAAGTGGAGGTCAGAGCATGGGTACTAGGTGCTCTAGTAGGCAAACCTTAGGACATTCCCTCCCTCCCAGCCCTCACCACATACAATTAAACATAAAGCATTTAAAATAACAGATTTTATATGAAAAAGGACATTCATAGTCTTCCACAACATGTAAATTATTTTACATGCACTGTTGGGGTACCAATGAAAAAAACCTTGAAAAAAAGACACTTGGAACCAGTATGGTATTAAGCCTATTGTAAAGAGCATTCGATGTTGACTTGGCGCTCACACATATACACACATACATATAAGCACTCTCACGCACATACACATGCTCACAAATGCATATAGGCTAGGGGTGGCCCACTCCATTCTTCAAGAGCCCAAAACAGGCCAGACTTTCAGGATATCCATAATGAATATGAATGAGATGGATTTGGATGCCCTGTTTCCATTATATGCAAATCTCTCTCATGCATATTCATTGTGGATATCCTGAAACCCTGGTCTGTTTGTGGTTCTTGAGGACTGGAGTAGCCACCATTGATATAGACTCTCTCTCACACACACACACACACACCCACACATATATATAGGGGAAGATAGGATCCACCACAGCCAAACACCTCTTCAGGCCCTACTGGGCCTTTCTTCTGGCCATGACAGGATGAGCTCTACCATGGCCATGCCTTTCTTTGGGCTGTGGGCACTTAAGTATTATGTCTGTAGCAAGTTAAGGCAGATTTGGGGGGGTACTTTTCCAGCTCCCTAAATTTTGCCACCTGAGATGACTGCCTTACCCTGTTTCATGATAGCACTGCCTCTATGTATATTTAAAGACAGGAACAGTCAGTGTTAGTTAGATGCAGGAGATCCTGAAGCTCCATAGGATGAGAGTTCCCTGCACCTAGAGAGAGAATCCTGTGCTGAGGATAGGGCACCCCAGTGAAGAGGCTTGGAGGTGAAGCCACTAACAATACCAGAAGGGCCAGCTATACCCAGGTAGTGCTGATTAGGGATGTGAATCGTTTTTTAACGATTTAAATTATCATCCAATATTTTTAATATCGTCATTAATCGTTAAAGAGTGCGAAACAATAGAAATTCCCCCGATTTATCATAAAAAAATCGTTAATCGTCTTAGTGTGCACTAACGGGAGTTAGTGCGCGCTAACAGGGAGTTAGTGCGCACTACCAGAAAATGATACAATTTGACACTTTTCAGGTCAGTTAAGGTCAGTTAGGAATTAATATGTATTCCTATTGGCTGCCCTCTTATTTATTGATGTTACCAAGGTTCCCACTGAGGTGATGGTTTAATATATGGGGGATGGGAAATGGAAACGGTTGGAAGCTTGACAAAGGGGAGGGAAAGGGGGAGGTGAAGGGCCAAGCAGTCCCACTCCCTGGTCTCTGAAGGACAGATCTCTTCAGAAAATCAGAGCTGCTGAATGCAGGGGCTGTCTCCCCCTTCACATCCCTATCCCCCCCCCCCCCCAACGGCTGATATATGGGAGAGAGAAGGGGAAGGGAAGGGAAAGGAAAGGGGGAGGTGAAGGGCCAAGCAGTCCCACTCCCTGGTCTCTGAAGGACAGATATTTTCAGAAAATCAGAGCTGCTAAATGCAGGGGCTGTCTCACCCTTCACATCCCTCTTCCCCCCCCCCCCCCTTTCACTGTGCTCAAGTTTGCAGTTCCTGTGTTAAACTAAACTTCTTTTTTTTCACTAGAGTAGAATAAAATAAAATGAAGTACTTTGTGTATTAAACTAAAGAAACTTTACATAAAATGAAATTAAGTACTTCTCTATATGCTACTTTAGTGAAACAAAACATTTAATAAAGAAACTTGCAACCTGAGCTTCAACATATTAACATACTATAGAAAAACTAAACAAAAAACTTTATTATTAATTTATTATATTTACAGTGGTTAAATTTAAAGAGCAGGCTGTGGCTAGACTGACTACTGGCTAGTGGCTACTGCTGGTACTGTCACTGCTGCAGCCTGCTGGCACTTTTTTTCTCTTTCTAGCTAGTGCGTGCTATATCTGGTAGCAAAATGGCCACGGGGGACAGCACCAAGCATGCGCAACTTAGTTCGCACCTCTAGCTAATGAACATTTCCTCAAATATTACTTTTAAACTATTAAGTAACAATTTTTGATAGTGCGCATTAACTTGCATTAGTGCGCACTTAACCTTCCATTAGTGCGCACTAACTCGCGTTAGTGCACACTATTCAGAAAAACAATTTTTTTACCAAAAAAATCATGCCGATCAGATTTTTTTCTCCCCCCAGCCAAACCCGATCGTTAAAACGATCAGGCACACGATTCACATCCCTAGTGCTGATGGTATCCAACTATGCTTGCTAGGACCCTTGCCTGAGCACTGCCATAAGTCAAACAGTGTGCTGTGGAGCAGCCAAAAGCAACTTGAGTGAGCTGGCATCCCCAGGGCTGTGGGAAAAGTACAGCATTAAGAACCAGAAGTACCCCTGTGTTTTGGGGACAGAGAGAACTAACTGAGACTGTATCAGCATCTCTACTTGATTTATTTATTTTATTTAGCATTTTTATATACCGACTTTCCAATAACAGAATTACTGATCAATTTGGTTTACATTTTAACAAAACAATAACATTGACAAGTAAATGTCTTACAATGAACAGGTCGATATAACTTGGATAAGTATATATGGGGTTAACAAGTAAAAGATACATTGCCTAATGTAGGCATAAGTAAAAGATACAGTGCCTAATATAGGTTAAATAAACAGTTGCTAATTATAAGACTAGGTTATGATCTTCGACTGCCAAAGTTTACGTGAGTTCTATAGATGATCTAACTAGCTCTCAGGTGGATTACCACCGAAAGGATCATTGGCAGGGATGTTCCGCAGGTTGCTGTTATGGGAAAGCTTGGTTGAATAACCAAGTCTTGAGTCTTTTTTTAAATGTAGATGAGCATTGCACTGATCTGAGTTCTGGTGGGAGAGTGTTCCAGATTTTGGGGCCCGCTGTGGAGAAGGCTCTTTTGCTTAATGCTGACTTCATCGGTAGTATATGCATGTTGTTTTTATAGGCTTGTCTTACTGGTCTGGTGGAAGTGTGGAATTGGAGAGGGATTTTGAGCTCGAGTGGTGCCAAGTTGGGTAGTGCCTTGTGGGTTATTGAGAGCACTTTAAAAAGTATTCTGAATTTAACGGGAAGCCAGTGTAGGCTTTTCAAAATGGGTGATATGTGGTCTCTTTTGTTGGACTTGGTTAAGATCCTTGCTGCTGCGTTTTGCAGCATCTGTAGAGGTTTTATGGCGTTAGCAGGGAGGCCTAGTAGAAATGAGTTGCAATAATCTATTTTCGTGAGAATGATTGCTTGTAGCACTAAACGGAAATCTTGGAAATGGAGGAGAGGTCTCAGCCTTTTCAAAACTTGTAATTTGAAGAATCCAACCTTTACGATATTATTTATGAGAGATCTGTAATTCATTTGATTATCAAGGATAACCCCTAGATTTCTGACTTGTGTGGACATTGTTAATTGAGTAGACAAGATGGTACTGGGATGTGTGTAGGTTCCGTCTTGGGAGATAAGGAGGTATTCTGTTTTGCTTTGATTTAGAATCAGATTGAGGCTAGTGAGCAAGTTGTTGATGGCTTGTTTGCAAGAGTTCCAGAAGTCCAGAGTTTTTTGGAGAGATTCAGTAATAGGAATCATTATCTGCACATCGTCTGCGTATAAGTAGTGTATGAGATTTAGGTTAATGAGGAGCTGGCAGAGTGGTAGAAGGTATATATTGAATAAGGTTGGAGAGAGTGACGATCCTTGTGGGACTCCCAAGGTGCAGGTGACTGGTTGAGATACTTCCTTGTTGACCTTGACCTTATACTGTCTGTTCTGTAAGAATGATTTAAACCATTTGAGGGCCTCATCTCTAATGCCAATGTCTGACAGACGATCTATTAATGTGTTATGATTGACCGTGTCAAATGCCGCCGAGAGATCTAGTAGGATGAGAAGACAAGGGTGTCGGTTTTCCAGATTTAGTAATATGGAATCCGTTAGTGAGATAAGGAGAGTTTCCGTGCTTCGAGATTGGCGGAAACCGAACTGTGCTGGAGAAAGAATGTTATGGTCGTTTAGGTATTCAGTTAGTTGTTTGTTTACAACTCGTTCCATGATTTTTGCGATGAATGGTAGATTTGCAATTGGGAGAAAATTGGATGGGTTTTCTGGAGAAAGATTAGATTTTTTTAGAAGTGGTTTTACGATTGCCATTTTTAGAGGGTCAGGTACTAGCCCTTGGGAGAAGGAGCAGTTGATGATTTGTGCAATGGGTTTGGAGATGGTTTTAGCGCAAGCGATGAGTAGATTGGTGGGTATAGAGTCCTGAGGGTGTGAAGAAGGTTTGAGCTTTTTTAGGATATTTTCGATCTCTAAGGAAGAGGTCGGTTCGAATTCCCTAAGGCTAGCCTTTTGTGATGGGACAGCAGCTCGAGGTGTAACTGGTGAAGAATTGATATTATTCTTGGACTGAGATAGGAGTTTTGGGATCTTACTTTTAAAGTAGGTTGCCAGTTCTTCTGCTTTGCTTGCTGCTTTATCATCTGGTATGGATGTCAATGCGGGTTTAGTGAGTGATGATACCAAAGAAAAAAGCGCCCTGGGGTCGAAGATGAAGTGGTGAATTTTTTGCGAGTAAAAGTTTCTTTTTGCTTGGAGGATGGATATTCTGTAAAGGTGCATCGTGGACTTGAATGCTGTGATGTTGGTAGATGTAGGGTTTTTCCGCCAGTGTTGTTCTTTTTTTCTGAGATCTTGTTTTAAGGATTTTAGATTTGGTGTGTACCAAGGTTTTCTATTGTCCTTGTTTGCTTGATGAGCTTTGGTGATAGTTGGGCATGTGGTATCGGCCACTTTTTTGGTAATGTTGTTCCAGGACGAAATGGCTGATTCCACGTTTGTAAGGTCCAGTTGGTTGAATTCACCTGATAGGCAATTGCTGAGTGTTTCCTGGCTACACATTTTCTTGAATTGGATTGAGTTATTCTGCCTTCCTGGGGTGGTAGGTAGGTTTATCTTTAGTACGGTGTTGATCAGCATATGGTCTGACCATGGAACTGGTGTGCATGTAGGGTGAGGGGAATGGGTAATTTCCTGGTTAATGAAAATGAGGTCCAACATATGACCTGCTTTGTGGGTGGGTTCTTTAATTATTTGTTTGAAACCCATGAAGTTTAGTGTGTTTAGGAAGGTTTCACAACTAGAAGAGAGGGGGGATACATCTACATGGAGATTGAAATCCCCCAGGATGATCGCTGGAATGTCGGAGTTGATGTGTTTTACTATATTTTCAATCAAAGGTGAAGGATCAGTTTCAAGGTATCCTGGGGTGGCCGATGTTTAACTTGATGTTAAACTGTGTTTATGAAATAAAGTACATTGAACCTTTGCTGCTTGTATCCTCCTTTGTTAGAAGCTACCAAACCCACAGCTTCAGGGGAAGGAAGAAGAACACAAACATGTAACAATTTTTACTTGCATGAGTACTTGAAATTACCATTTCACCAATACTTCTGCCAATTCACCCAATACATTTCACCAGGAGCCTCTAGCACATCAGCCTGAACCCCCACCAGGTTCCCACCCAAAAATAGCAGATAATAGACAAGTCCAATTTCATTTGCACTAATCAATTATCAGGTGTAACATTGTATGAATAAGTTTGATGATTTATACCATATATCTCTTATAAAATAGGAACTATGCATACACTTCTTGACCCTGTTATGGAATGCTCATAGACTGCCTCTTTTTTGCGTGGTAAAATATGTGCATGAAACCGAAAATACATACATACTTTGGATGTTTATAAAATAGCCTATACATGAATAAATGCCTATAGCCTATAGCCTATACATGAATAAATGCTACTTATGTGCTATTTTTCCAAATGGAACCCCTTTGAAAATGTATTCTATAGTGAGACCTGTGCTATACCAGATAAAGGCCTTTTTTGATTTGCCCTTATGGACACACAACTTAAAATAAATTATTGATGCCATTTTTTATATTGCAAAAAGAAGCAAATTGGACTAGGTGGTCCTTATCTGTTGTGTATTCCATCAGAGTAACTTTCAAACAGCTCCATGTGGTCCCAATATGGCCACATGGAGTTCTATGACAATATTTTATAACCAAAAACACCACATGAGAGGGCAAATCTCAATTCCAATGAATTAATTTCAAAAAATCATTTCATAAAACCTTATTAATTTAAAAAAGGAGACAAAATCAGAAGACTGTGCTTTAAGATTTTAATCTACTGTCTCTCACCCACAATGGGCCGCAGGCAGTCTCAGCCTTATAAGCACTGCTACTTTAATCATTTATTGTCTCTTTATAAATTCTAAAATATTGTCACTCATTTTATTGAAAAAATTTTTTTCTTATCTTCCACCACCATGTATGGCACCCAATTTTTATTTCAAATTTTAGCCAATATTTTATTAAAAAAGGAATACTTAGCCAAATTGGACGTTCACCACTGCAAAAAATTCCTTGAATGATTTATTAATTTCACCTAACATGGGTCATGTTTCGGCTAAAAAGCCTTCTTCAGGGGAAATTAATATTCCATTTTACTGGACGCTGTTGGCAAAGTATTCTCTTGTTCTAAAAACAAAATCAACAGTAAATCACCTTACACCCACAAAAGACGGACAAGAAACCCACTGATTACAGCACTCTTTTCTACACTCTTTAGAATCCCCATTTCTATTCAGATTAATACCACAAACTCATAATCTCTATAAGCAACATTAAAGAGTATCAAATTTCATTCAAAAAAAACATTACCGGAGAGATATTTTTACAAAACCACTCACCCGGGAAGTACCAAATGTCTCTTAGAACTTGGAATCGAATAATGGTGCCTTGGCATCCAAGCTTTTCTCAGATACAAATACCAGTGGTTTAAATATCCCTCTATGATGACATCACTCGAAATGGCCAAAAAAAGCCTTGTCACTCAAAACCACATTACCCGCCTTTCTCATTAAACACCCAGCCGCAAACACCCAACTCAATGTTCAACCTCACTAAATTAGAAAACTGACCAGTCTATTTCTTTATTCAAGACTTTTGGGGCCACCGTATCGAAATAATAAATCCACTTTTGGTCATGCTGTAATAGGTAGATGTCAAAATTACCCCCACGTTTAAATGTTCTCGGCTTTTCTATCACCGCAAATCTACAAAAGTATGTTCTTTCACAAGACAATGTTTACATTTTGGCACACACTGGGCTTTTAAAATTCACCTTTAAGTGTACATTGTAGGTTGGTGGTCTCTTTGATTCACTATCCCCTAGGTTTGTCAAAAACTGTAAATAATGCATTGATAATACCAGGTTTAAGAAAAATGAGTGTGTTTATTGAAATTTTACAATTACTGCACCATGCAGTAGCTTACCACTATGCATCAGTAGTATCACATGGTGAGAGAGAAAGAGAGATAGAGAGAGACAGACTATCTACAAGGCCCTCACAGTAGTTAAGTATTTATATCTCTATAGGAGGGCCATCTCTAATAGGTCGGGATGAGGTGTTGGTGGTAGTTTAGGGTTTAGGGGCCAGTTTTGCATGTAGAGTGAGATGAACGAACAGCAAAGTACACCTTGGTGAAGATTTGATATCATCTTTTTGAGACTTTCCTCACTCCAAATGACATCAAATCTTCACTAATGTATATTGTGCTATTCATATGTCTCACTCTGCATGTGAAACTGGCCCCTAAACCACCACCAACACCTCACTTCAACCTATTAAATGGCCAACCTATACAGATATATATAGGTGCACACAGTGAGTCCCTCTCCAGAGGCTCTCTCTCTCTCTCTCTACTTCACTCCACTCCACTCCTTCTCCCCTCTCTCCCTTCTCCCCATCTCTATCTCCAAACACAGAAATTGCCAAAATGCAATTCCAAACCTTTATTGCGAGTTGTATTATGGCCATTTCAGGCATATCGTACAGCCTAACACCTGGAAAAAAGGTGTAGTTATTTCCAGCATTGAAACCATACAAAAGCATGCATTATGCTATCGCACGGTGCAATATTGCTCCTCATTTAACGAAATCCCGCCCAAACTCCTCCCCAATCCCACCCCTCCCAAAAATTTACATTCGCACTGTGCATTGCAATTCTTTTCGCATGTGTTATGGCGTTATCATGTGCGTTAACGTTATATCGCATTTTGATGAATGACCCAGTATAAGAGCTCTCCTCAAACTTCAAGTGAAGGATATAAAGGTTGAGTAGGGATAGGCAGCCCCCACCCTTTGTCAGCACTAATCTGCTTGGGTTTTCAGGATGTTCCTAATGAATATTCACTACAGAGATTTGCATGCATACTGCTTCAATTATATTCAGATCTCTCACATGTATGTTCACCAGGGATATCCTGAAAACACGAGCAGATTGGTATCCATGAGAACTGAAAGTTGCCTACCTCTGGGACTCACATGAAGAGGAAGTAAGAGCACATGTGTAGAACTTGAACTCTATTGGATTTTTGCAGAATTGAAACTAGTATACCTGTAGTAAAAGTAATCTAGGTTCTGTACCACTCAGATGTAGAAGCCAATGTTTTAAGTTATGCTTAAATTTATAAATGTATGTGTGGAAAAAGCACTGCTAGAATGTATTGTTAAGTGTTCACATGCTAACAGAGCTTTTAATGCATGTACTTTGTCTTTTGTGAGTACATGCTCAAAAGAACCATGCTAATGAGGTAATAAGTAACAATTATGCAAAACACTTCATTACCTGTTAGAGCAGCAATAAAGTATATGTGCTGCTTCCCAAATGCTTTATTGTGAAAAAAATTAATGGCACCTCAGGAGGTGTGGATAGCATTTTTGCAATAAAGTTTGTAGGTAAAGCACATGCATACTTTATCATCTGGGCTCATTTGCATGATAACATCGACCATTAGTATGTGCAATAAATTTTGATTTACATGCATATTCAGGCTATGTTAACCACAGTTTAGTACATTGTCTTCTTAGACTTTTACTTCCATTTTTCTGTTGATAATGAGGATGCTTATGCCTTTGTATATGCAGCATCAAAAGGCAGCAATAACAGCCAATGTAGCAGTAAGATGCACTGGACCACTTGCCTGGTGTATATACTGTATTTGAAGTGAAAGAATTTGCAATTCAAATTGCCTAGTGATTTTTTACTTGTATTCTTTTTTTAAACCCATCAGTTTCTTTCTGCTCCTTTGAATTTCCAGCTCATTGGGAACTAGGGTTGGGATCTATTTTATACTTTGCCACTTCCCTTTCCCAGTTTACCTGGTCTGGTCATTGCATTGACAGTCCCGGGCTGGGAGTCATGCACCAGGGCTCCTTCTGGAGCCCTGCAATCATGGGTCATGAGTCTGGTCATTAGGTGCCACCGTTAAGCAATGACTCCCAGGGGCTGTGACTGCTGCTTCCAGAGCATCCCCCAGCCCTGGCTGACCTGGAGAATGGAAGACCCATGGATTAAATTGGGGACCTTCAGCATGGCATCACACCGCACAGAACTTGTCACCTGAGCCTGCTTTGTAATGGATTGATTTTGGTTTTATATTTTCATTTGTTGAAAAAAGAAAGCTACATTAGTCAGTCTTTATCTGTAACACATAGGACATATACAAGGCAAGACTTTTACACCTGTAGCAAAGACTGTTACTGCAATTTGTATTTATTTTTTCCAATAACTCTCTTTTCTCATAGATTTTTGCTCTTCTCTCTGAACCTTTACTACAGAATCATGATACCTTCATCATTGTGATTATATAGTATTTGTGATGGATTGCTGTCTAAAAATGCCATACAATTGACTGATCAAGTGGGGTGGGTTCTTTGTATAATTTTTGGTATCCTAAATATATGATTAATTTATTTGCTGCCAGTGATTTTTTTCATATATGTAAAAGTGATTTGAAATTTTTAATTACACTCATTTATAATACTTTTCCTTCTACAATGTTTAAAATCATAGGCACCCATTTAAAAGTATGAGAGGAATTTTCAAAGAGTTATGCATGTAAAAATTAGCATGTACATGTGTAATTAGCCTGTACTCAATCAGTCTGCATGTAGTTTATATTTTGTGCATGCTAATAGGTAGATTTGAAAGAATTGCTCGCGCAAAAATGGCTCCATACACGTATATGTTCGCCATGTGCGAGGAACGCAAATTTTAGGAATCCGGTAAGTAAGGGCGTACCTACCTGCACATCAGGAATAAAGAGGCAGAAAAGACAAGTCTGGAACTTTTGAGCCAGAGGGATCCTGAACATGAGAGGGAGAGGGAGAGCGAGAGGAAGAGAGCAAGAGAGAGAGAGAATCTGACAAAATGGGGCGGATTTTAAAAGGGTTACGTGCATAAGTTATGCGGTAACCCTTAAAAAAAACAAAAACCCCTGCGCATGCCGAGCCTATTTTGCATAGGCTCGGCAGCGCGTGCAAGCCCCGGGACGCTCGTAAGTCCCGGGGCTTTGCTAGGGGAGCGTGTTGGGGGGCAGTGTGATGTTCAGGGCATTCCAGGGGGGGCGTGGTGCTGGCCCGGGGGCATTCCAGGGGGCGTGGCCGAGGCCTCTGGACCAGCCCCCGGGTCGGGTGATGGCACACCAGCGGGCCACCGGTGTGTGCGAGTTACACCTGCTTCAGGCAGGCGTAACTTGTGCGATAAAGGTAGGGGGGGTTAGATAGGGCTGGGGGGGGGGGTGGGTTAGGTAGGGGAAGGGAGGGGAATGTGGGGGGAGGCAGAAGGAAAGTTCCCTCCGAGGCTGCTCCGATTTCGGAGCGGCCTCGAAGGGAAGGGGCAGCGCTTGCAGGGCTTGGTGCGCGCAAGGTGCACAAATGTGTACCCCCTTGCATGCGCCGACCACGGATAAAAGATACGCGCGGCTATGTGAGTATCTATTGAAATCCAGTGTACTTTTGTTTGTGCCTGGTGCGCGAACAAAAGTACGCACTCGCACTTTTTTTTTTTAATGTACCCCAATATGTATCTCCCACTGTAAGAGGGGCACTTTCAACTCAGGGTGGGATTTTTTTTTGGGGGGGAGGGGGGCGGTGTTACATTGGTCTGCCTAAGGTGCAAGGGTCTGTAGACCCTTGTAACACTGCCCCACAAACCCAACCTAAATTTAAAATGCCCCTCTTACAGTGGGAGATATATTATATAGAGTGTCAGATTCTTTTTCTAACAGTCTCTCTCCCATTTGTACGAGTACGCGTGTAAAGGCTGCACACATATGCACGGCAGGGATATTTTAAATTATACTTGTGTACTTGCACGCAAAATATAAAATGAAGTGTATCTTTGCTCACGTGCCCAATACGTGCATTTATGGGTGCATGTATGCTCTTTTTAAAATTTACCTATAAGGGTTCCCTCCAGAAAGACATAACTGCCCTCTGGATCCTTTTTTGTCTTCTGTATCTTCAGTGACAAAGCCTTGTGGATCAGAATGCATAACCCCCTGATCTTAGAATTTTGAGAAGCATAGTACACCTGACCCACTCAGTCACGTAAAAGCTTGTCATGTTCTTATTGGTGAGCTGTATCTCCTGCAGAAGTGCTATGTGTGTCAAGCGCTTCTTCAGGTAGTGAAAAATGTGTTTTCTCTTGATAGGAGAGGAGATACCTTGGACATTCCAGGACATCAAGTTAATGCCAGAACTAGCTATTTTCCAGTATCAGCAAAGCAGTTGCCAGCACACATTGGGGTAGATTTTAATAAAGTACGCCCACGCGTACTTTTATTCGTGCCCCAGGTGTGCGTATCCTTTAAAATCCGGGGTCGGCGCGTGCAAGGCTGTGCAAAATCGGCAGCTTGCGCGTGCCGAGCCGCGCAGCCTGCCTCCGTTCCCTCCGAGGCCGCTCTGATTTTGGAGCGGCCTCGGAGGGAAATTTCCTTCCACCCCCTCGCACCTTTCCCTCCCTTCCCCTATCTAACCCACCCCCCAGCCCTATCTAAACCCCCCCTACCTTTGTTGGCAAAGTTACGCCTGCCGCCCGGTGCACGATTCTCCAGCCCGGGAGCAGTTTCGGAGGCCTCGGCCACACCCCCGAAATGCCCCTGGGCTGGAACCATGCCCACTGCCCCGCCCCCCGGATGACGTGTCACCGCGACAAGCCCCCCCGACACGCCCCTGACACGCCCCCCAGGAAGGCCCCGGGAGTTACGCGCGTCCTGGGGCTTGCGTATGCCGCCGAGCCTATTCAACATAGGGTTGGCGCATGCAGGGGGAACTTGAGGCAGGTTTTCAGTGGGTACACGCATATCCCTTTGAAAATCTGCCCCATTGAGTAGCCCTCTTCGCATACCCATATGACCAAGAAACCTAGGCAGAAATATACCATGACATCTGCCCAATGTAGTTTTTAACCCAACCATTAAATCCCCAAAACACACCCCAAAAACAACACTCATTTCCCCTACTATCCTTTCCCTCCAGGGCTTAGGTAGTGAGGGACCCTGGAAACTTGGCCCTATATCAAAAGCATCAGCCCACCCATCTCCTCTACCAACCCCTCTATCCCTTATCTACCCTTCCCCAAACCTCAAGTGGGAGCTCCCTCGGAACCATGATTCTGTCATCCTACTTACACCAGACCACCCCTGCCCTTCCCCCAGTACATCCCCCATGCCCCTAATATGTTCTCCTCCCCACCCAACCTTGAACATTTACCCAAAGAAAACCCAAAACCCAGAATCCTCACCTAATAATGACTTACCAACATTGTTCCGTTCCCCCAACCTTCCCCCTCCCAGCCCTCCTTTTATTATCCCCTCTTTGTTGACTCTGAAGCAATAACCCCACAAAGAAAAAATTAAACTATATGCATAAAGACCCAAAAAGACACTGGGCATGCTGAAACCATGTTCTGGTGATACCAACAAGCAAGCATCCTGGACAAGAGATGAACATACGGAGTGACCAAATGAAACATGTCAACAAGTCTGTTTGCCCACAGCACGCTCCTCCAAACTGCCAGGAGAAATCTGCATCAAGCAGTCATGTTCTCATGTGAACTAAAAAATCTGGGCATTCTGCCTTCACATCTGCTGCAACTGCCACCCTCAGGACCACCATTCACTTGTAATTTACAGTGCAGCTGACACCATAAAAAAATAATAAAAGCAGTGCCATGTGGCCAATAACAGGCCTCTTGCAATAAAAAAAGAAAGAGTCCAGAAAGCCCCCAACATGAATCGTGTTTAAAATCATGAGCGGTATAGAATGGGTAGATGTGAATCGGTTATTTACTCTTTCAGATAATAGAAAGACTAGGGGGTACTCCATGAAGTTAGCATGTGGCACATTTAAAACTAATCAGAGAAAGTTCTTTTTCACTCAACGCACAATTAAACTCTGGACTTTGTTGCCAGAGGATATGGTTAGTGCAGTTAGTATAGCTGTGTTTAAAAAAGGATTGGATAAGTTCTTGGAGGGGAAGTCCATTACCTGCTATTAAGTTGACTTAGAAGATAGCTACTGCTATTACTAGCAACAGTCACGTGGAATAGACTTAGTTTTTGGGTACTTGCAAGGTTCTGATGGCCTGGATTGGCCACTGTTGGAAACAGGATGCTGGGCTTGATGGACCCTTGGTCTGACCCAGTCATGGTCTTATGTTCTTACCCCCCTCCCAAGCAATTAGCCATTTGAGCTAAAATGTCTTTGAAGCCCCCCTTCCGAAGACAAAGAGGTGCATTGTTCCAAAATAAACAATTGAGGAAAAAACCAAAAGTATTTATTTATTTATTTAAGAGTTTTTATATACCGTCATTAAGTTATTTACCATCATAACGGTTTACAATAGTGCACCAATATCCAAGTGAATATGGATCATAATTTACATAGGTGGTGCCAGTACTATTCGGTAACAAACAATATGGACTAATATAATTTACTATAAGGATTATGCATATGAAGAAAATCAATTGGGGGATTGTCTGTTTTATAGCGATGTATCCTATGTTTTGACTACAGTTAAAATTAGTGGTGAGCTAATTTCCAGTAGTAACTGGATTTTGTGAGCTTGTTGCTACATGTCCGCTTATTCTTGTTTACCTGCTTGCATCACTCTCTTTGTTGAAGGCTAGTTTGAAAAGCCAGGTTTTGAGTTGTGTTTTGAAAAATTTATGGTTGCTCTGAAGTCTAAGTTCAAGGGGCATGGAGTTCCATAAAATGGGACCGGCCAGAGACAGTGCATGTTTTCTGACTTGGGTAAGTCTTGCTGTTTTCACGGATGGAATGGTTAAAAGTGCTCTGTTTGCTGATCTTAGATTTCTGTGTGGAACGTGGACTCGAAGTGCTGTGTTCAGCCATTCTGCTTTTTCGTCATGGATAAGTTTGTGTATTGTGCAGAGTGCTTTGAACTGAATTATTTGTTCAATGGGTAGCCAATGTAGCGTGGCGAGAGTATCTGTGATGTGATCCCTTTTACTTTTCCCAGTGAGAATTCTAGCTGCGGCGTTTTGTAAAATTTGCAGGGGTCTTACAGTAGTATAGGGTAGGCAGAGTAGTAAAGCATTACAGTAGTCAGTGCTTGCAAATATCAGTGATTGGAGCACTGTACGAAAGTTTGGCAGCAATAGTAATGGTTTTAGCTTTCTGAGTACCATGAGTTTTGCATACCCTTCCTTCACCTTTAGTGAAATGTGTTGTTTGAGGTTCAGTTCCTTATCAATTATTACTCCGAGATTGCACACTTTTTTGGCTAAATCGATTTTTAGGTTGCTATTGAGAATTACTGGGGTTTGTGTAATATTCATGCTTTTCCTTTCTAAGTGTATGAATTCAGTTTTATCGATGTTTATTATCAGTTCCATTTGGTTTAATAGTTGCTTTACTATGTCCAGGTACATAACGGCTAAACCCATTGTTTTTTCAATAGTGTCATCTATTGGTAAGATTAATTGGATGTCATCAGCGTAGACATAGTGAATGATTCCTAGTCCGGCGAGGAGATGGCATAGTGGCAATAGATATATATTAAAAAGCGTAGCTGAGAGTGCTGACCCTTGTGGGACTCCTGTTTTTAGGGTAATTTTTTCGGATAGAGTGTTTTTAATTTGAACTTGAAATGTTCTATTATTTAGATATGATTGAACCATGTGATTGTTTTGTCTTGTAGTCCTATTTCTTCAAGCCTTTTGATTAATATTTTGTGGTTAACTGTATCAAATGCTGCTGATAAGTCTAGTAATACCAGAATATAATGTTTTCCACTGTTGAAACCTCTTAGTATATTATCTGTTAGTGCAAGTAGGAGTGTTTCAGTGCTATAGTGCTTACGGAAGCCGTGCTGTGATGGGTAAAGGATATTGTTGTTATCTAAGTGCTCAGAAAGTTGTTTTTGTACTGTTTTTTCAATTAATTTAGCCATTAGAGGTAGGTTAGAAACTGGTCTGTAGTTTGCTAGAATTAGGGGGTCCAGAGTTTTTTTCTTCAGTATTGGTTTGATGATTGCTCCTTTCAGTGTTTCTGGCATGTACCCTTCTTCTAGGGAGTGGTTTATGATTTTAGCTAAGGCTGGAGCTGTGATTTCAGTCAGCTTTTTAATTTCTACTAGGAAGAAAGCAAAAATAAACAAAAAAATAAACAAAGTTTGAGAGATCACTGATGTGCCAGTCTCTCGGTCCACATGCAACCAGATCAGCTTGCTACTCCAGACCCCGAGCATATTGGGAGCAACTCCTCTGCAGAGTCACTGTGTTGCTGATGCACCCGTGGTTTTTTTCCTTCTGAGCTGGTAAGGCCTCTCCGGCTTGATCCAGGAATTGCTGGACTTCAGTTGGTGTGTCAAACATCTTAACTTTGTTGTTAAGGATCTTCAAGCGCCCAGGATACAGCAGGATTTTCTTGACAGCCATATATCCCACTCTTTTTTTTTTTTTTTTTTTTTAATATCAACTGAAAAGTCCTGAAAAAAGATCATCCTCCAGTTTTTATAGAGGACCTCGCCCTGCGTTTTTATAGAGGACCTCGCCCTGCGTTTTTATAGAGGACCTCGCCCTGCGTTTTTGTAGAGGACCTCGCCCTGCGTTTTTGTAGAGGACCTCATCCTGTGTTTTTGTAGAGGACCTCGCCCTCCAAAATTCGGGCCTTGTCCAGAAACTTGTGAAATGCATAATCACGGTGCGCGGCCTTCCCCCCAGGTCCACTGCCAGTGCCAATGTGTGATGTACCCTCTCTAGCTTAATACAGCCATTGCTCATGTGTAGCCCCAACACTTCTGGCAGCCATTTTTCAAAAAACACCACTGGCGCAGATCCCTCTTCCCCCTTGGGGAGATCCACTAGACAAAAGATTCATCGCTTACTTCAGTCTCCCAAATCATTGTGCTTTTCTGCAGTGTCTGAGTATTGCCTCTGCAGGAAATCTAGCTGCCACCTGGCCTCTGTCAGTGACATCTTCAGGTCCTCAACCCAGGTTTCAACATTCTTAAGCTGCGAGGAATTCTCCTGGATCGAAGCCACAAGCTCAGCCACTTTTCCAAACACCACCACCAGCTCCTGATGGATATTTGCAGTAAGTTTAGCAGAAAAAGCATCAGCCATCTTTTGTAACTGCTGCTGCGTGACTGCCGGCATGGGGAGAGCTGGTAACTCATCATTTGAGGTCTGCTCCTCGGCCTGTTCTCAGCAATTAGCTGCCAGTTTAATGCATAGGGACGGTAACTTTCAAAATGCCTGCCATGTGGCTGACTTTATCAGCCACATGGCAGGCAAGAATTTAGAGGGCACCTCTTTAGATATGCTTAGAAAGCAGATTGAAGAAAGAGTGATCAGGATTGAGACATATTATGTGCCAATGGCCTAGGAGCACCAGCCTTTCATGTCCTTACTCTTCAGCACATCACAAGATCACGGTTGGAGTAATTGTTAAACTGGTTAATTTCAATTACATGCGCATATTTTAAAATATGCAAATTTATGTGTATAAATCAGGTTTTACATGTCTTACCTTACTTTCATGCATAAAATATATGCACAGCTATTTTTAAAAAAGGTAAGAAAAGTATGCGCTTTCAATGCATTGCTTGAATTCATGCATAAGCATATATTCAAGTATATGTTCTGGGGTAAAAGGACGCATATTTTATAATACGAATATATGATACGCACGGGTTATAAAATACTATTGTAGATATACATGTGGCTATATATATGTATTTATTTATTTAACATTTTTATATACCGACATTCATCCAGGATATCACATCGGTTCACAGTGTAACGCAAACAGACGCCAGGCATGGCGCTTTACATTGAACAAATAAAACATGTTAACATGGGATTAAAAGAGGGTGTGAGATAACATGGGAAAATTTGCATTAAATAATAAACAGGATTTGCAATTATATACATATGTACAAAGTGGAGACACTAAGAGATATGAAATTTAGGAATGCTAGGAAGAGAGGGGGGAATGGCGAGCAGAGGGGGGAGAACGAAAGGGAGGAGGGGGGAGAAAGGTAGGATAGGGGTGAGGCAGTGGCATATGTACATATGCCACCGCACATAGTTGATTGAACTTTATCCTCTAACAGTATATTTTCACAAAAATGAAATAGCATCAGTCATCTCACCTGCCGGGAGCTTTTGCATCACTGTTATTCAACTGTGATATTAATATTTCATTGTTTATCAAGGAAATAACTCACCAGCTGAGTTGAAGTGAAAGGCCAGGATATTACCCACTGTGATAATAATGGCAAATTTCTTTATACAAAAGTATTGGCCTAATTATTTTATTAAACTACATAAACTACAATAGCTGTGCAACTGAATGCAGTTTAGAGAATGAGATTATATACTTTTCATAATGAATTACAATTTTTAAAGCTTACTTTAGTATCACACACTCATGGCATACACTTTTCTAGAACAATAATGCAATGGCCCAAGATATATTCCATCTTTATCAGTGTTAGGCTAGAAAAACCTGTGTAGTTTAACAGAAGAAGTGGCATGAATTAACATTAATGCATAGGGACGGTAACTTTCAAAATGGTATACAGGTGTATATTGGTGCGAATGCGTCGGTTCATGTACCTAATTTTAAGTAGATGTGCGCCTAGGCATGCAAATCCCGATTCTACCGCATAACTCAAGGTATTTTATAACGAGTGTGCATCCATGCCATTGCCAGCTTCACCATTTCATCAACCAGTTCACCCACTTAAAAGCTAGGTCCTCCAAACCCCCCTGGTTTAATAGCCTGCACACACCCCAATTACCCCAGACCCTTTAAGCCCCTCTAAAATGGTTGACTTTTTAAAAACAGCTTACAACTCTTCGATAGCAGAAGTAAACTTACACAGGAGTGGACCTAGGTGCACGCAAGTCTTTAAACGCACATCTCTTGGCCACATACTGAAATGCCCATGCCCCACCCAGACCATGCACAGAACACACCCATTTTTGAAATCGATGTGCCCACAGTGGGAGATACGTGCACATCTGGGTGGCTTTTAAAATTTGGTGGATGCGTACATCTCCTGATTTTGGCCTGCACCGAGCTTTTAAAATTCACCTTTAAGCTACTAACAGTGAAAATGAAAGAGTTTCTATTTCATTATGCAATAATATGACACATTAGGCTGCATTCTGCTGTATATTAAAATGTCATTCATTAGTAATTAGTACCTATGAACTACAGACCCAACAAAACAGTTGGATTTAACTGTTTTTGAATTGTCCAACAAAAGACGGAATGGGTTGGGAGAAAACGAGAGCAAAAATCAGAAGGGAATGTGCCATATTTCAGGAATGAGCAGATCTAAGTTTGTCAATTTTGTCTTACAGATTTTTCAAAATAGGCACTTTTACAATATGTTAGGACAGTATGCCTTCAATGATCTCATCAAGGTATCATACATTTTGTTTCATTTATGTACTGACTATGTATAAGTGATGTGCATTTCTTTTAAAATGTTTGGTAATCCAAACTGAATCAAACATTTTAATTTTGGTTTGTTTTACCCCAAAACAAATGCACAAGTCTCCAAAATTCCCCCCAAAATTTTTAGGTTCATTCATTTTGGAAAATAGAGCACACTATTCACATCCCTAAGTTATATGAATGAGATGAAAGATTTCTGCATAAATATTGTACACATAAAGTATATAGAGATGTACTATAGAACTGATGTGTTTTTTCAGATTTTAAAAAATGTATTTATTTGATATACATTCCATCTTTTAGGTACTTCAAAGTGGATAAGGTACTGTAGATATTTCCCTAACCCCAGGGTTAGGGAAATATCTACAGTATCTTATCCACTTACCGTTACTCATCAGCCCCTATTATATAGTATAATAGGGGCTGATGAGTAAAGATGGCCAGCGCCATCCAGTGCTCCTACCATGTGACAGGGGCCAGCCAATGGCACGGATACCCTGTCACATGGTAAGGGCAAAGGGGCATCGGCGCCATTTTTTTTTAGAACAGCTGATGCCTGGGAACGGGAAATCTTTCCCCGAGGCCCCCCTGGATCTCTCCTCTCCCCGAGGCCCCCCTGGATCTCTCCCCGAGGCCCCCCTGGACCACCAGGTAACTTTAAAAGGTTTTGGGGGGGTTGATTTAAAGGGTCTCCCTAAAACAAAATTAGCGATGTGAATTGGAATCGGATACGATTCCAATTCACATATCTTAACGATCAGATTTCCCCCCCCCCCAGCCGAATCTGATTGTTTTTTTTTTTTAGCGGCGCAGGCCTCCCTAAAAAAAAAATTAGCGATGTGAATACAGTAACATATGATGTTAAATAATAAAGAAAAACAAAATACATAGAATATGCAGTTTATATTATTTAATACACCAAATCCTTATAAATACACTTTACATATGTTTTTAATCAAGCATGACTCACATGTCTAATATGTATTACACACATTTTAATTAAATCTCTGGATTAATATATCCTCTATCCTTCTAAGAATATATTAACAAATACCACACTCACAAACCAAAAGTATCCATTCACTAGAAACCAATCATACTAATCCCTAAAATCCCACATTTATTCCTCTACCTCATCACATCCATGCAATTGTACCCGTTAAATAAATATATCTGATGATTTTTTATATATATTTTGGCATTTTATATACCGTCATTCCAAACAAAGGTCACAACAGTTTTCAATATCCACATTCATATTCATGGTGAACGAACACATACTATGTGTCAACATTCAACTTCTAGTTCAACCCCACAGCAAATACATATTCTAGTTCAAAATCATAAATATTCTAGGATATCACACTGTCTACTATATCATCTAGTTTGTATTCATACATTTTTTTGGTTGACATAACAGTAAATACAAGTTCCAATTCTACTAACAATACACTTCACATCACTCATTACTTATTGCTTATTCCACTAACATTATCTCTGGTATTGATATAGCAGTTATCAGCATAGTTGTATTTTACGTTAAATTATAAGCATTTCTAAAGAGCCACATTTTCAGTTCATGCTTGAAACTCTTTCTGTTATCTGATGTAATGACTCTGGAAGTAAGTTCCACAACTTGGAGCCTGCTATGGAAAACATTTGGTCTCTTATATTAACAATATCCCAAACCACAACCATGTTCAATAAATCTCAGAAAAAACAAGATCTTCTTATAAATATCTTCCAGTTATATCCTTAATAATCACAATGTCCAGTTGGAATTATCAATATAGATCTTCTTATGAATCTCTTCAATAACCACAATTATAACCGTGGGAATCATGGCCTCTTATAATTGTCATCAATACAGTTCTTCTTATAATTCTCAGTAATCCTAGCGAGGTTATTATTTTTCTTTACTTTCATATTCACGATACAGTAACATATGTACATACCATCAACAGCATGATCAATGTACATGTGTTGCCAATGTAATATAATGCAAGAGCAAATTTGTACACAAGGATAAGATGACTTAACTCAAAAGCCACAAGTATACTAAAGGGGAAGTTATGAGCTAGAACTTCCACTGGTCCATGTTATTGATTTAATGGTGGCCCCAAAAGCAGAATAAATCAATTTCCTTCTTTCAGGAGGGTGAGATTTAGCCATGTCCTATGTTTCCTGTAACTCCCTAAAGCAGTGTGCTGTCTGGAAAGGGGTATTCCCATTGGCTGGACTGCCCAGCTTTCTCCCTCAGGTCTGGTAATAGCACACCACTTCTAGATACATTAAGAAAGTGCAAAGAGGCATGTTACTCACATCAGATATCAGAAGATAACATAGATACATACCAATATGCAGGTCACAGTAACAGCTTCAGTGTACACTCAACTTTGTATTCAAATTTCTCTGTATAGATTGAGGACCTCAAGAAGAAGGCCCAGGAGCTGCAGTGGAAAAAGAGGAGGTGGCTGCATCGTCTGCATGCTAAGTGGGATGGGGTCGGAGGTAAGTTCATGATATGGTGATCAAGGAGATTTTCATATGGTCTTTGTATGTCCTCTTTCCATCACCAGCCAAACTATTGGCCTACCACTCAGTGAGATCCAGTCTCTGTTCTGAGCTTTAACTAACTCTCATGAAAACACACTTTGATCTTGGCCTATCTCTGGCTCACGGTCAGCACTGAAGCCTTTCTTAGAAGTTACCTTCAGGCATATCTGGAAGCTCTGCAGACTGTTTGAACCCACTCCTAAATTTCTTACCACTTATAATATATGCCCTCTATGCTATAAATGCCCATATACTATTAGCTGCAGCATGGCCCTTGACCTCAACCTTACCCTAGCCACCCTGACACAGAGCCTACCTCTGATCCCATATCAAAAAGGAGGCATCATAAAAACATGCCATACTGGGTCAGACCAAGGGTCCATCAAGCCCATCATCCTGTTTCCAACAGTGGCAATCCAGGCCATAAAAATCTGGCAAGTACCCCAAAACTAAGTCTATTCCATGTTACTGTTGCTAGTAATAGCAGTGGCTATTTTCTAAGTCAACTTAATTAATACCAGGTAATGGACTTCTACTCCAAGAACTTATCCAATCCTTTTTTAAACACAGCAACACTAACTGCACTAACCACATCCTCTGGCAACAATAGTACAATAGTGCTGAACTGAATCTTCTGTATTTTAAGTATCCATTCTATGGCCTTGCCACCATCTATATGACGTGGGTATCCTATAGATAGAAGCACTTCCCTGTGCACATGACATGACACTTTTTCTGTTCTGTTCAAAGATGAAAACCTTTATCATCATTATCTAAGGAAGCTGAAAAGGATGAAGATGATGAGTGCCAAAGGCCCATTCGTAATGCTCCTGCAGCCAATGCCACTGCTGGGAAACATCATCAGCAGCAAACAAGATCTCCTCTACTACCACTGGCAGGCGACCCAACAGTGGAAATCCAGCCCTCTTCTCCATGCGGGGAGGCCTGGTCCAGCGCCATCTGCTATCTCTCTCTACATCCTTGTAGAGCCTCTTCCTCTTTGTCCAAGGATCTAATGATGTTGGGACTCAGGTTCACCAGCCCTTGCTGGCCAAGGAAGTTCTGGACCCCTTCTACCTTTCCCACCATCATCTGCAGCCCTGCCAATGGCTCCTGAGCCTACTCCAGGTGATGATGCAGTTTCTCAGTGTAGTTTTGACAAGTGTATGCAGATGATGATGGTGGAGGAGATGAGGGGGGTTCGAGTTGAATTCTGGAGTCTGGGTGCTAAGGTGGAGTGACTGGCTGAGACTCAAGAGCACCTCGCTCATCAACATGAAACCAACACCACAGTGAACTGAACTGACTCCCAGGCCTTCAGGACCTGGCCTCCCTAGGTCCTGGCACTTTTATCTGTCTATCTGTCTATCTGTCTATCTGTCTATATCTGTATCTATCTATATCAATCTATATTTTTTTGCCCTAGCTTTTCCCACTTCTGTCCCATTTTTATTTATAAAAAAATGTAAATAGTTCATTGAAAGTTTTAAATATTTCTCTTTTTATTTTAAAATGTTTGTATTCACTTTGGGTATGTGTCTCCCTTCTTTATTGCATCATAAGATTTATTTTCTATAATAGTTTTATCCCTTTCAGAACATCTTATAGCCAAAACTATCTGACCCATACACAGCCCAGCATGTCGCTTGCCATGCAGGTTGATCCACTCATTGTTAACCTACTCTTTACTACCCTTATATCAGCATTTATATGTGGTTAAATTGCGTTAACATTGCTCCCGTAAAACATCTATCAGTAAGGGAGACCTCAAACCTGAGGTTTAAATCTACATGTATCACTTTTTCCACAAAGGGCACCAGATATGAGTGCTGCCAAGCCACAAGCAGTGGTTTAGTGTATAAAGTAACAATTATGTATCCCCTTAACCAATATCACAGAATATGGATATAAGGAGCACACATGCGGTTGCCCTTTTTGATTCAATACACAATACAACAGAGAAGAAGTGTAATATAGATGTTCCATTAGTAGCTGCATTTATCAGAAGCAGGCTACTGATGAAAGGCCAGCTAAGTTACTTCCATGTCTCATATGCTTCATATGTCATTGATATGAAATATTATCTTTCCTTTTCTACAGAGAATGAAGGACTACCAGCCTGTCACTGTCAGGCAGGCTAGGATCAGGGATTATCCCTGCAGGAGCAGCACAGGCCTGGACCAGCCACCTCCCCTGCAGGTTGAGTCCTTGGGTTTGGGTGGCTGGCAGGACTTAGCTGGAACCAAAGGCAAGGCTTGGGATGGAGACACTGATGGTACTGATGGCAAGCAGGATCTGGATACAGGCAGCAAGTGGAGACACAGGCTGGACCCAATGGCAAGGCTTGGTCTGAAGACAAGGCCTAGAGCAGGAAAATGGTGGGTCTTGGAATTAGGCAAGGCTGTATACAGGCAGGACTGGAGACATGGGCAGGAACAAAGATCAAGGTTTGGACTGGAGACAAAATCTGGAACCAAAGGCAAGGCCTAGGACTAGAGACTAGAGAGTACTGAAGGCAATGCAAACAAGGGCTAGGCTGGGCCAGTCAGGATAAGTACTAGACTGGGCAGGACAGGACAAGGGCTGCATTGGATTGGAAAGGACAGGAGAAGGACTGGACAGGACAGGATAATGACTGGACAGAACAAGGCAAGACTAGACAAATACTGGACAAGAACAGGATTGCAGCAAATGAACAATAAACAAGAATCCCCAAACAGAGCACAAGCCTGGGCTAGTTGAACCTGGAGGTCCTGTAGCCCACAATGTGGAACAGAAAGGCCAAAAAGGCCACAGAGCAAGGCAAGGAGGCCAAAAAGGTCACAGAGCAAGGCAGGGAAGCCTGAAAGGCTACAAGGGAAGGCAGGATAAGAAAGCAAGGATGGCAACATTAAAGAACTGAGGTGACTCAATGAAGAGGCAAGGAGTGCTTGAAGATGCTTGGCTAAATAGTCCTGGAATTGGCATGCCATGTGATCACTGAAGAGGTGGCTAGAGTGGTTGTGGAAGAGGCTCACTTATGACCTTTATTGGCAATGGGACTGTGTAGCAGGCAGAATCATAACACAGCCTTTTTACAGATATCTGACAAATGTACAGCAACAAGCCACCTATTTTCCATGCTCACATTAGCCTAGCCTGGGTTGTAAGGCTCTGTATATTTCCTGAAAACTGTCTGATTCCATATGCCAAACTCTGCATGGAGCTTAGCATTCATCCATATCTCTCAGAACTACTTTGAAATACAATTTTGCCAGCAAAAAAATGCATGCCCTGTGCTTTATTACACATTAAGGATCATTAGCTATTTGACTACTCTCGCACAAAAGCTATCATCTGTGAGCTATCTGGCTCCTTTGTGTTTCTCTGACCTCACCCACATCTGACTCCTTAGTGTTTCTCTGACCTCACCCCCTCACCCACATTCATAAGCATCATCACACCAAAAATATTCCAGCCACTCATCAAAGATTGTCTACCATCTGAAATTGCTTCAGCCCAGTTAATTTAATCAGCTGTTTCACAGGACAAAGGGATAGTTAGGGTAGAATAGATACACAGAACATTTACAAATTATAGTCCAGATATATTGTAAGACATGACATACAGTGAAATAACTAAGTGATAGAAAGTGGAAAAATAAGGGTGATGTTTCATATGGAGAGAAAAACTTCATTACAAGACCAAAGGACTAGTCTAATAATGAATTCATAATGGATCCAGTTGGTTAGGTATTCATCCGCATCTGCCATGCATTCCTAACATCCAATATATAACTTTTGTATGTGGAATAGCAGCAGGCTTCATGGCATCAGGGACAAACAGGTCCAGTCTAGGTTTCTCCCACATTGCAAACTCAAGGGAGAAAAGGTGTACCAGATTCTAAAGTCCCTGAACAGAGGGATCCAGCTGTATCCCAAAATACTGATATCTCACTGGTTTAAATAAAATATACACATGTAAGGTACATGTACTTATACTATTAATAAATGCATGTAAAATTGCTATTTTAATTTACATGTATAATATTTACATATGTATAGCCCATACCTTTATTCATGCAAATTAGTACTATTTACACATGTATATAGGTATTTTCCTACTTACACCATGTTCCAAAGGAGTGGAACACTCATGAGGAAGCCCAACTTCCTACCCAGGGAGGTAGACTTTCTTGTCAGTCATGATGAAGGTCCTTCAACTGTATAGCCCCCAGTCCAGAAGAATAGGGTCCTACAGGAAGGAGATGAATTAGAAGATCTGTCACAGGGTGAATTGTGTTTTTCACTATAATTGCAGTGTGAACAGAAAGCCTTTGAGGGAGTCGGTTGGACAGTTAGATGATCAAGGGGTTAAAAGGGCACTTGGGGAGGATAAGGCCATTGCTAAAAGACTAAACACATTCTTTGCTTCAATGTTTACTGAATAGGTTGTTGGGGAGCTACTTGTCCTGGAGACGGTTTTTCAAGGGTAATGATTCAGATGAACTGAACCAAATTATGGTGAAACTGGAAGATGTAGTAGGCCAGATTGACAAAATGAAGAGTGGTAAATTGCTTGGACCAGATGGTATATAGTCCAGGGTTCTGAAAGAACTAAAAAATGAAATTTCAGACTTATTAGTAAAAATGTGTAACTTATCATTAAAATTGTCCATTGTACCTGAAGACTGAAGGGTGGCCAATGTAACCCCGACATTTAAAAAAGGCTCCAGGATTAATCTGGGAAACTATAGACTAGGGAGCCTGACTTCAGTCCCAGGAAAAATTGTGGAAACTATTATATAATATATATATTAAACATGGTTTAATGGGACACAGCCAACATGGATTTACCCAAGGGAAGTCTTGGCTCTCAAATCTCCTACATTTTTATGAAGAATTGAATAAAGATGTGGACAAAGGGGAGCCAGTAGATGTGGTGTATTTGGATTTTCAGAAAGTATTCAACAAAGTCCCTCATGAGAGGTTTCTAAGCAAACTAAAAAGTCATGGCATAGGAGGTAATGTCCTTTTGTGGATTGCAAACTGGTTAAAAGACAGAAAACAGAGAGTAGGATTAAATGGTCTGTTTTCACAGTGGAGAAAGGTAAACAGTGGAGTGCCTCAGGGTCTGTGCTAGGATTGATGCTTTCTAATATATTTATAAATGATCTGGAAAGGAGCAAGACGAGGGAGGTGCTTACATTTGTGGATGACACAAAATTATGCAAGCGGATTGTGATAAATTGCAGGAGGACCTCATGAGACTGGAAGACTGGGCATCCAAATGACAGATGAAATTTAATGTGGACAAGTGCTAGGTGATGCATATAGAGAAAAACAACTCTTGCTGTGGTTACATGGTTAAGTTCCACATTAGGAATTATCACCCAGGAAAGAGATCTCGGCATCATATTGGAAAACACATAGAAATCATCAGCTCAGTGTGCTATGGCCATGAAAAAAGAAGGGAATGATGAATAAAATAGTGGATGTCATAATATCTCTGTATTCCTGCATGGTGATACTGCACCTTGAATACTGTGTGTAGTTCTGGTCACTGCATCTCAAAAAATATATAGTTACACTGGAGAAAGTACAGAAAAGGGCTACCAAAATGATAAAGGGGATGGAATGGCTCCCCTATGAGGAAAGTCTAAAGAACTTGGAGAAGAGATGGCTCGGGGGGGGGGGGGGGGGGGGGGGGGATATGATAGAGTTCTACAAAATCATAAAAGGACTTGAATGGATAAATATGAATGGTTATTTACTCTTTTGGATAATACAAGGACTAGGGGGCACTCCATGAAGTTAGCAAGTAGCTCATTTAAAAGAAATTGGAGAACATTCTTTTTTACTCAATGCATAATTAAGTTCTGGAATTTAGCAGGGTTTAACAGTTTTGGATAAATTCCTAGAGCAGAAGTTCATAAACAGATATTAATCAATAAGAATAAGCACCCTGGGATCTATTCATTTAATGTTTGGGTACTTGCCAGGGTCTTGTGACTTGATTGGCCACTGTTGGACATAAGATACTGGGCTTGATGGATCCTTGGTCTGACCCAGTATGGCATATCTTATGTTTTTATGACCTCTAATGTCTGATCAAGCGAAAACAGGCCTGGATGATAGTTGAGGGACCTAACAGCCAGGTCAGCTTCTCTGCAGTGGAACAATTGGTGCTGAGCACCATTTCAGATACAGCTGTGGAAGAGTTTGGCCAGTTGGACACTTCTTAACCTGAATGTTAGCAAGGTGAAAAATGTATATAGGAAACTCAGATAAAATGTGAATATGGGATTATTTATTATAAGTATTGTACCAATTTTTTATATACCTTGTCCTTGTTCTGTGAAAGTCTTGTGCACTTGTACCTATGTCATTGGAGAAACTTTAATAATAGATGGTTTGGAAAGGAATATCTAACTAGGAAACTTTTCTATACTGTGTTGCTTCAGAATCTATATTTACACAGAGACAACTAGAGCTAACATTCCTATTAGTTCCAGACCCACAATACTGAATAGAGGTTTTGGGGATAGGTGCCGCTTCTACCCTGGACCCCCTCTCCAGTAGATGACAGCTGCATTTTTATTCTCCAATGTCATGTTCATGCTTCTTACTGTTTAGGGCAGCTTGTAGTGGAAACAGAATAAGACTCTGGTGACTGTTCCTTCAGAAGATGCTGTATTTGTTGCATCTCCCTTTACAATACTTTGCCTGTTGGACTCTCTTTCTCTTATCACTGTTCTGTACTTCCCATAAGTTATAATATTGAAAGCTTCTTTTCTATTTTCCTTTAAGCATCCTCTGTGAAAATACTGTCCCTACTGGCATTCAAGCGACAACCCCACCCGACAACCCCACCTGACAACCCCACCCGATGGGTGCGTACAGCATCTCCACTGTTTACTGTAAATTGTCATTATGCTGGAAGCTGACATTCTAGGTCTGATGAAACCATTGTCCTATTGAAGTTACGAAGAACAGCTAAAGGCACATACAGGATGTTAGTAAGGGGCCGAGAAATCTTGTTAGGGTACACAATTGACCAACCCCTTACATATAAAAATGTTCAGGAGTTGAAATATCATTTGGAGCACAATTTTCATAGCTGAACATTCAAGAGTTGACCTTCCAAGTGACTCGCAACACTTTTCAAAAACCATAGCATTTGAGTCCTTTCTCTGGCTGGTGCTTATCAAGTGTTTCTAGGGTATATATCTGTACCACAGGAATGCTTTCTGTACAGTTTGTGGTGCAGCAGAAGGAGATATATTACGGATTATGGAGCTGTTCTGTTAGACTGAAAGGAAGATCCACTGAGTATGAAGAGATATATCCATATAGCATGATGTTTTAAAGTGTGTACACATCTCTTTTTTGCAGGAAATCAGTGTGGCAATGACCCATATGGCTCAGGAACAAGTGTCCTCTGAAGGGCAAGGCGGTGCTAATGAGTGTTTCCTGATAGCCCTGAGGAGGACACAGAGGTGAAAGAGAGACCCACAGAAGAGCAGTGACAGCCTGTGATGGTGGAGAAGGAGAAACCAAACGAAAAGTGAAAGGGAATCACTAAACAATGAAAAATTCTTTATTAAATATAATATGCTTGAATTTTTTAAGCTTAATTATAGTACATGTTAAAGATCATCCCGCCCAATTTTAGGAGTGGGTTCAAACAGTCTGCAAACCTTCCAGCTATGCCTTAAGGTAACTTCTAAGTAAGGCTTCAGTGCTGCCCGTAACCCAGAGATAGACCAAGGTCAAAGTGTGTTTGCAAGAGAGTTTGTTAAAGCTCAGAGCAGAGACTGGATCTCACTGAGTGGTAGGCCAATAGTTTGGCTGGTGATGGAAAGAAACATACAAAGACCATATGAAAATCTCCCTGATCACCATATCATGAACTTACCTCCGACCTCATCCCACTTAGCATGCAGACGATGCAGCCACCTCCTCTTTTTCCACTGCAGCTCCTGGGCCTTCTTCTTGAGGTACTCAATCTATACAGAGAAATTTGAATACAAAGTTGAATGAACACTGAAGCTGTTACTGTGACCTGCATATTGGTATGTATCTATGTTATCTTCTGATGTCTGATGTGAGTAACATGCCTCTTTACACTTTCTTAGTGTATCTAGAAGTAGTGTGCTATTACCAGACCTGAGGGAGAAAGCTGGGCAATCCAGCCAATGGGAATACCCCTTTCCAGACAGCACACAGCTTTAGGGAGTTACAGGAAACATAGGACAGGGCCAAATCTCTCCCTTCTGAAAGAAGGAAATTGATTTACTCTGCTTTTGGGACCACCATTAAATCAATAACATGGTCCAGTGGAAGTTCTAGCTCATAACTTCACCTTTAGTATACTTGTGGCTTTTGGGTTAAGTCATCTCTTCTTATCCTTGTGTACAATTTTACTCTTGCATTATATTACATTGGCAACACATGTACATTGATCATGATTTTGATGGAATGTACATATGTTACTATATGGTAAATATGAAAGTAAAGGAAAATAATAACCTCTCTAGGGTTGTTGAAGAGAATTATGAGAAGAACTGTTTGATGACAATTATAAGAGGCCATGATTCCCATGGTTATAATTGTGATTATTGAAGAGATTCATAAGAAGATCTGAATTGATAATACCAACCGGATATTGTGATTATTAAGGATATAATTGGAAGATATTTAAAAGAAAATCTTGTTTTTTCTGAGATTTATTGAAAATGGATGGGGTTTGGGTTATTGTTTATATAAGAGACCAAATGTTTTCCATAGCAGGCTCCAAGTTGTGGAACTTAATTCCAGAGTCAATACATCAGATAACAGAAAGAAAGAGTTTCAAGTGTGAATTGAAAACGTGGCTCTTTTGAAATGCTTATGATTTAACGTAAAATACAAATATGCTGATAACTGCTACATCAGTACCAGATTTAATGTTAGTAGAACAAGCAATAAGTAATGAATGATGTGAAGTTATTGTTAGTAGAATTAGAACTTGTTTTTACTGTTATGTCGACGAAGAAAATGTATGAATACGAACTAAATGATATAATAGTGTGATATTCTAGAATATTTATGATTATGAACTAGAATATGTATATGCTGTGGTGTTGAACTAGAAGTTAAAAAATTCAAGCATATTATATTTAATAAGGAGTTTTTCATAGTATTAGTGATTCCCTTTCATTTTTCGTTGGTTTCACGTTATTGGGATTTGTTTGTACGTCATTATTCTGTTACCTTTGAAGAAGAAGACCCAGCTGGCCACTCCTCTTTTACCCTTAATCTTGGGCACCTTTCATGTGACGAGCAGGAAGGCAGGTCACAAGAGGAGGAGCTTGTCTGTCCTCAAGAAGCGGAATTGCAAGTCACTCCTGTAGAGAGTCACATTATCTCCATTAATTTCAGACTGGTGGACTCAGGCATGAGATGCCTGCATTTCCACCCTCCAGCATGCTCCAGGATGCTGTGAGGGAGGAAATGCAGAGCATCCAGGATATTGTGAGGGAGGAGATACAGTGAGTGCAGCAGGAGCTATGAGGTATTCATACTGCAATGGAGGCCCAGTGTAGTGGGAGATGCTGGAGAGGATGTTCCCTCTGGCTGCCACAGCCCTTACTATCTTCCTAGTATGTGATACCCCACCGGATGTATCCAAAACCCGCCTTTGCTGCACCAACAGGCTGGATGGCCCCGACCCACACTGGAGCTCCACTTATACTGTTGCCAACTACACCTATTCCTCCACCACTGTCCATCAATTTACCAAACCCTCAATTGCCACTACCACCTCCTCCCATGAAGCCTGCAGCATCACAACTGCCACAACCAGAAAGAGATGTTCCCATATTTCTGAGGGAAAAGTTGTGTGAGAATGAAAGGCTCACCACGCTATCAACTCATCTTCTTGGCTGTCGCAGAACCCTCTTGGCACCTCTAGCAGCTATGTCAATATATCACTTCTTCCTAGTACCATGCCCTCTGAGGATAGCATTACTGCGACAGGACACTGCTGCAGATAAGCACCAGAATTGGACAATCAAAAGCACCAGAGATTCTGCCATCTCAAAAAAAGAGGGCAGCTAAGGAAGCTCTAAATTTGTTATATATTATTCATCATGTTGAGCACACCATGTAAATAAATGCACATTCACCATCTCAAATGTCTTTGTAGCAGAGTCTTTCTTTCCTCTACAGCCTACCATTTATTCTGGTGATGTATCTTCTGCAATTCCTCCTGATTCAGCTCCTCTTCCTCCTCTTCCTCCAGATTATCTTCCAGTCCCTCTGGAGAAGGCAGACATCTGCATTTGGCCAAGTTATGTAGCATGCAGCAGGCTAAAAGTATCTCAAACTCTAGGTGGGTTTTAGAGAAGGTATCCACCTGATCTGTCTAGACAGTGGAAATGTGTTTTGAGTAGGCCAAGGATATTCTTGAGGACTGCCCTGATCTGTCAGTAGGTCCTGACAAACCTCTGTAGCAGTCTGTGGGATAGCCATCGGGATCAGGAGCTAGGTTTTAAGTGGATATCCTCTATCACCTCTAGGGAGAAAGAAGAGAAGAACAGTTAGATATGCCTTAGACTTAGGTAGTAGGGTAGTTCACTGGGCAGGGTTAAAGCAGTTCTCCTGGGCCAAGATGTCAGTACACCTAGATATGAGGGAGACAAGATTAAGTTAGATGCCGTGTGGTGGTGTAGTGATATGTACATTCCTACCTAGAAGCCAGCTTCCAGTGTTGTGTCATTCCTGGAAGTGGTCATTAATTACTGACTATGATAGGATGTAAGCACCATAGATGGATCCCGGAAACCTGGATATGACATCCAAGATGATGCATTTGGCATTGTAGACCACTGGTATATTGAGGGAGTGGAAGCCCTTGCATCTGTGGTAGTGGCCTTGTCTCCCCCAGTGCCTTTATAGGGTCGTGAGTGCAACTGATAGCTCCAAGACAGAGGGGAAGTTTCCTATTTGATAAAAATCAGTCATGATTTGTTATTGTTGATATCTGCTCTGAGGGAAGAATATGTAGTGTTGTATTTTGGGAGCAATGCTGCCAGAAACTGCTCGAAGACAGCTGTGACCCTTAGAAGTGTTTGAAAGGTGCCAGTTACCAAAAATGCCAGGGCAGTAGTGACCTTGATGTGTCCTGGGAAGGCTTGGCCCCTTCGAGTGGTCGGTTGCAGGTCCTGCTCTAACTGCTGGCATAGGAGAGTATGGTTTATTTATCAAACTTGAACCTGTGCCTGACTTGCTCCTCTGTCAGATACATAAAGTCTGTCATAGTCCTGGATACTGTCTATGTGGGATACCACATCCTCCTCCTCCTCCTTCTTTTTCTCTTCTATTGTCTCTCCTTCTTTAGCCTTTGTGACATGGGTATCCAAAATGCCATTAGAGCAAGGTGCTCAAACTGGTCGTAGCCCACCCCAGCCAGTTGAGCTTTTCAGGATATATTTGCATACATTGGAGGTAATTCATACAAATAAATCTTATCCATCTTCATTACAGATATCCTGAAAACCTGACTGGCTGGGAGGGCTCCATACTTGTACACCTATACATGTATTTTATGTTATTAATTGTTTTGATTTATTTAATTGGGTTGTTTTAAGTTGTTGTATTTATATATTTATTCATTTTTTAGTTGCCCCTGAGGCAGCTCTATGAGCGAAACTCGGCCAGAGTCGGGCATTGAAATAAAGGGCTTCTTATCAACATCCGATTCCTATTGTTTTTACTGTAATACAGCCAACTGGATCGGCTTCCACTTTGTTTTCTGGGAGAATGAGAGAGAGCATGTGCGTGGAAGACTGAGAGAGAACATTTGTGAGGGAGGCTGACCCCACATCCTCTCTGCCTGCTAATCCATGGCAGTTTTAAGGCATCTGGAAATAAAAAGTTCTTAGTTATTGATAACTGGGAATTTTTTAAAATCCTTATTAGTTTAAATTATTGGGTATTATTTGATGTTATTTGAAATATTTGATTGGTTTTTGGAACATTTTTGTGAGTTTTAAATTATTGAATGTTATTCAATTCATTAGTTTTGAATTATTAATTTTATTGGTATAGTTTTACTAATTTTATTGTTTTATGAGAAATGGTAATGCTTCTGTTTTTCCATTGCTGTAGTGCTTATAGAATTTGGCTTGTTGTAGTCTCCAGTTCAGTTTTTGTCTTTACATTTCTCTTTATTGTTATGGTCTATTTATTCTGTATTGAGGATCTATCTGTGTTTTGCATGTGTCACTGAAGCGAGGTATTCCAATATTATGTAGTTTTTATATAGTGATCTATAGCAGCTTGGCTTGTTCTGTTTTCCTAATAGGGAGTGTATTGGTGTTTTAGGTCTGGTGTAATATTTGAAGTGTTAACTTTCATTTGTAGAGTTGTTGCTGTTTCAGTGCTTGCAGTTGGTGCTGTAATGATATAGAAAGTTTATTTCATTGTAATTCTATTTTCTTGAGGCTCTCTGAGGGTCATGCCCATGCAAGTGTCTTTTTCACAGGGTTTTCTGGTTGGCACCACAGCAATACATGTAAATATAATACACATAGGGCTAGATTTTAAAAGCCCTGCGCGCCGGCGTGCCTATTTTGCATAGGCCGCTGGCGCCCGCAAAGCCCCGGGACGCGGGAGGGGTCCTGTCTGGGGGCGTGGCGGCAGTCCTGGGGCATGTCCTGGGGGCATGTCCGGGGTCAGGGTCGGTCCAGGGCGGGTCTGGGGGCGTGGCGATGGTTCGGGGGCGGGCCGGGAGGGTGGCCTGAGTCCCCCGGCACTGCGGCCTGTGCCGGGGGATGCCGAGGCAGCGCGAGCAAGTTACGCCTGCTTCAAGTAGGCTTAACTTGCACAACAAAAGGTAGAGGGGGATTTAGGTAGGGCTGGGGGGTGGGGTAGATAGGAGAAGGGAGGGGAAGGGAGGGGAAGGTGGGAGGGGACGCCGAAGGAAAGTTCCCTCCGAGGCCGCTCCAATTTCGGAGCAGCCTCAGAGGGAACGGAGGCAGGCTGCGTGGCTTGGCGCGCGCAGGCTGCCGATTTTGCACAGCCTTGCGCGTACCGACCCTGGATTTTATAACATACGCGGGGCTACGCGCGTATCTTATAAAATCTGGTGTACTTATTTAAGATCTACCTCATATTGTAAGTTATTTTTTAACCTCAGAAGACTGTGCTTTGAATGCCATTTTTCATGTAAAATCTGTTATTATAAATGCATTTCTAATTGAATATGAGGAGGGTGTGATGGGATGTGGGGTGCAAGGCTGTAAGGTCTTCCTAGGGTGCCTAATACCCTTGCATCAGCCGTGGGCATTGTTACATAAACATTTAACTGAGTCCCCCAGCTCATGGTGTCATGTGTTGTCATGTATAATGGGTGAGGGCACAGTTTATCACTTGGCCATAGGAGCCACATTGTCTGGCTATGGCTCTGCTAGTAACACACTCTCCCATCTCCTTTTATAGATCTGTAGTCCCAGTTCCCCCCAATCTGTCCAGTAATCCCCAGTTACCACCCAGTATGGCCCAGTCTCTCCCAGGTATACTTACTTCCACCCCCCTTTGTGACCATTTCTATTACTGGTATACTCATCCTCCCTGCCTCTATGACTCAGTTTATCCCAGCAACCATCCTGAATGACCCAGTTGTTTCCCAGTTTGTCCCCAGCCCAGTCTGTCTCTGGTACATTCTATCCTATTCTCTAGCCTGATCTTGTATCCACTCAAATGTAGAAGCCAGCTCACCAAACCCCAAATCCAAAATCAAAATGAAAGTTTGCTCTTGTGTGTGTAAATGAGCTGTAGTAACTAAACAAATGCATGTTTGTTGGATGATGCTCACATGTATATCGGTTTTTAAATACCACAGGTTTGCATGTACCCTACCCTGATATGCCTCCACGTCTCTTTTTTACATGTGTATTTTTACTCGCAAACGCACAAATACATGCATATGTGGCCCTTTTTTAAAATATGCATTACACATACTCTGCCACATACTTGCGTATGTGGCCTTTTTAATGCAAGTAAACCTTTGAAAATTAAACTTTGTTTGTAGCCGAGGCAATGTAGGGTGAAGTAACTTGCTCAATGTCACATGGAATGGCAATGGGATTTAGAACTGGATTTTTAGCTTTATTTTCAGGCCACAAAAACATAAGATGTGCCATACTGGGTCAGACCAAGAGTCCATCAAGCCCAGTATCCTATCACCAACAGCGGCCAATCCAAGTCACAAGTACCTGGCAAGTACCCAAACATTAATTAGATCCCATGCTACTAATGCCAGCAACAAGCAGTAGCAATTCCCTATTGATTAAAGAAGTTTATAGATTTCTCCTCCAGGAACTTATCCAAACCTTTTTTAAACCCAGCTACACTAGCTGCCTTAACCACATCCTCTGGCAATGAATTCTAGAACGTAATTGTGCGTTAAGTGAAAACAAATGTTTTCCGATTCATTTTGAATATGCTATTTGCTAACTTCATAGAGTGCTGCCTTGTTCTGTATTTTCAGAAAGAGTAAATAACCATTTCACATTTAAATGTTCAAGTCCTTTCAGGATTTTGTAAACCTCTATCATATCCTCCCTCAGTTGTCCCTTCTCAAAGCTCAACAGCACTAACTTCTTTAGCTTTTCCTCAAAGGAGAGCCATTCCATGCCTTTTATCATTTTAGTTACCCTTCTTTTTTATTTCTTCAGTGCAACTATATCTTTATTGAGATGCAGTGACCAGAATTGCACACAGTATTCAAGATGTGGTCTAAACATGGAGCAATATAGAAGCATTATGACATCCTCCATTTTATTTGCTTTTTTGACCACCACAGCACACTGAGCTGACATATCATTTATGTCATCTAGATATGTTTTCCTGGGTGGTAACTTATAATATGGAACCTATCATCGTGCAACTACAGCATGGAATATGTTTCCCTATATGCATCACCTTGCTCTTGTCCACATTATAATTGGTCACCGCATCTCAAAAACAAAAAAAGATATAGTTGTGATGCAGAAGGTACAGAGAAGGACAACCAAATGATAAAGGGGATGGAACAGCTCCCCTCTGAAGAAAGGCTGAAGCGGTTAGGGCTGTTCAGCTTGGAGAAGAGACGGCTGAGGGGGAATAGGATAGAGGTCTTTAAGATCACGAGAAGTCTTGAATGAGTAGATGTGAATTGGTTATTTACATTTTTGGATAATAGAAGGACTAGGGGGCATTCCATGAAGTTAGCAAGTAGCACATTTAAGACTAATCGGAGAAATGTTTTTTTCACTCAATGCACAATTAAGCTCTGGAATTTGTTGCCAGAGGATTTGGTTAGTGCAGTTAGTATAGCTGGGTTCAAAAAAGGTTTGGATAAGTTCTTGGAGGAGAAGTCCATTAACTGCTATTAATCAAGTTTAGGGAATAGCCACTGCTATTAATTGCATCAGTAGCATTAGTAGCATGGGATCTTCTTGGTGTTTGGGTACTTGCCAGATTCTTGTGGCCTGTTCTTGTTCTTGTGGCCTGGTTTGACCTCTGTTGGAAACAGGATGCTGGGCTTGATGGACCCTTGGTCTGACCCAGCATGGCAATTTCTTATGTTCTTATGTTGTTATGTTTATTTCATCTGTCATTGGATGTTCAATCTTCCAGTCTCACAAGGTCTTCCTGCAATTTATCACAATCTGCTTGTGACTTTACTACTCTGAATAATTTTGTATCATCTTCAAATTTGATCACCTCACTCGTCAGACCCCTTTCCAGATCATTTATGAATATATTAAAAGGCACAGATCCAAGTACAGATCCCTGAGGCACTCCACTGCTTACCTTTCTTCACTGTGAAACAGACCATTTACTCTCTGTTTCCTGTACTTTATACCAGTTTGTAATTCATAGAAGGACATTTCCTCCTATCCCATGACTTTGTATTTTTCTTAGAAGCCTTTCATGAGGGACTTTGTCAAATATCTTCTGAAAATCCAAATGCACCACATCTACCTGTTCCTCTTTATCCACATGTTTATTCACCCTTTCAAAAAAATGTAGGAGATTTGTGACGCAAGACTTCCCTTGTGTAAATCCATGCTGGCTATGTTCCATTCAATCATATCTATCTCTATGATCTGTGATTTTATTCTTTATAACAGTTTCCAAGATTTTTCCTGACACTGAAATCAAACTCAGCAGTCTATATTTTCCTGGATCACCTCTGGATCCCCTTTTATATATTGGGGTTACATTGGCCACTTTCTAGTCTTCAGGTACAATGGATGATTTTAATGATAGGTTACAAATTACATATAACTTAAAATGGGTCTGAAATTTCATGTTTGGGTTCTTTCAGAACCATGAGTTGTATACCAGCTGGTCCAGGTGATTTCAATTTGTCATTCTGGCTTACTACATCTTCCAGGTTCATTGTGATTTGGGTCAGTTCATCTGACTTGCCACCCTTGAAAACTGTCTTCAAAATTTCTATCTCCCCAACATCCTCCTTGGTGAACACTGAAAAAAAAGAATTAATTTTGATTTTCCATGATGGCCTTATCTTCTCTAAATGCCCCTTTAATCCCATGATTATCTAACAGTCCAACTGACTCACTCATAGGCTTCCTGCTTCAGATATCTTTTAAAAGGTTTTTAGTATGAGTTTTTGCCTCTATGGGCAACTTCTTTTCAAATTCCTTTTTAGCCTGTCTTATCGATGTTTTACATTATTTTGCCATTGCATATGCTTTTCCCTATTTTCTTCAGGTGGATCCTTGTTCCAATTTTTGAAGGAAGGTCTTTTGGGTAAAATAGCGTCTTTCACCTCACCTTTTAACCATACCAGCAATCATTTGGCCTTCCTTCCACCTTTCTTACGGGCTGATACAGTAAAAATCATGGGAGAGCGAGCAATACAGTAAATTAATTTATTTAAATTAGGGTCCATGGTAAAAAGAAGCTCTAGGAACACTAGCGCGTCCCTAGCGCCTCTTTTTGGACAGGAGCAGCGGCTGTCAGCGGGTTTGCCGGCGTTGGTTCTCGAGCCCGCTGACAGCACGGGTTCGGAAACCGGACGCCGGCAAAATTGAGCGTCCAGTTTTCAACCCGCGAGCTGCGGGCCCATTTTACATTTTATTTTATTTTATTTTTTTTTACTTTTTTTAACTTTTGGGGCCTCCGACTTAATTTCACCATGATATTAAGTCGGAGGGTGCACAGAAAAGTGTTGAAAACACGCATCCAAATGCCGGTTAACAGTGCACTCCGTCGGAGCGCACTGTACCGTATCAGCCTGTATATGTGTGGAATACATCTGGACTAAGCTTCTGAGATGGTATTTTTTTAACAGTGTTCATGCCTGTTGTACATTCTTAACTTTTGAAGCTCTACCTTTCAGTTTTTTTTATAATTATTTTTCACGTTATCATAGTTTTGCTTTTGAAAGTTTAGTGCTAGAGCCATGGATTTACTTATTGCCCCCCTTTCAGCCATTAATTCAAATTTGATCATGTTAAGATCACTATTGACAAGTGGCTTCACCATCGTTAATTTTCTCACCAAATCCTGTTCTCCACTAAGAATTAGATCCAAAATAGCTTCCTTTCTTATCAGTTCCTGAATCAGCTGCTCCTTAGAACTGTCATTTATTTCATCCAGGAACTTTATCTCTCTATCATATATGGATATCCTGATGTTACATTTATCCAGTCAGTATTGGAGTTATTGAAATCTCCCATTATTACTGCAATTCCAATTTGGTTAGCTTCCTAATTTCTCTTACAATTTCATCATCTGTCTCATCATTTTGGCCAGGTGGATGGTAGTGTACCTATATCGCTATACTCTTCCCCAACACAAATGGGATTTCTACCCATAAAGATTCTATTGTGCATTTAGTCTCTTGTAGGATCCTTATCCTGTTGAACTCTATGCCATCCTGGATATAAAGCACCAACCTTCCACCAAGTTGCTTCTCCATATAATTGTGATATAATTTGGTACCTGGTATGGCACTATTGCATTAGTTCTCATCCTTCCACCATGTCTCTGAGATGACAATTTAGTCTATCTCATCATTCACTGCTATGCATTTAACTCTCCCATCGTATTTCTTAGACTTCTGGCATTGGCATACAGACGTTTCAAAGTCTGTTTTTTGTTTGTATTTACAGCCCAATTTTCAGTGGACAGAGATAATTTGAAATATTTTATCTCAGGTGATTCTTTATTTATAGGCACATGGACTACTTTTGCTTTTATTGGAACCTCTCTGTTGGGATGCCCTAACTCTAATGCTTCATTAGTATCTTCGAAGTTACCTCCCTTTGAACCATGCACTGCTGAGCAACTGTTGCTTTCCCCTTTGTTCTAGTTTAAAAGCTGCTGTATATCCTTTTCAAAAGTTAGTGCCAGAAGCCTGGTTCCTCCCTGATTAAGGTGGAGCCCATCGTTTTGGAATAGACTCCCCCTTCCCCAAAAGGTTCCCCAGTTCCTTACAAAACGGAATCTCTCTTCCTTGCACCATCTATCCACACATTGAGACTCAAGAGCTCTGCCTGCCTCTGGGGATGTGCACTTGAAACAGGGAGCATTTCAAAGAATACAACCCTGGAGGTTCAGGATTTCAGCTTTCTACCTAAGAGCCTAAATTTTGCTTTCAGAACCTCACTCTCACATTTTCCTATATTGTTGGTGCCCACATGTACCACAACAGCTGGCTCCCAACAATGACTAAAATCTTATCTAGGTGATGCATGAGGTCTGCCACCTTCTCACCAGGCAGGCATGTTGCCACCAGGCACTAGCTACCTAGCTCTGAACAATCCTAATAATCAAATCTCCAGCTATGATGGTCGACTTAACCCTTCCCACCTGGGCAGTAGCCCTTAGAGATACATCCTAGGTGTGAGAGGAGAATGAATCACCTGAAGAGTAGGTCCTCACTATAGGATCACTTTCTGCAGCACCTGGTTGATGCTTTCCGACCAGGAAACATTCCTCCTCCAAGGCAGCATGAGGGCTGCCAGACTGGAGTTAGGACTTGACTACTATATCTCTGAAGGTCTCATCTATATACCTTTCTGTCTGCCTCAGATCCTTCAGGTCTTCTACTCTAGCCTCCAGAGATTAGACTTGTCTTTGAGAACCAGGAGCTCTTTGCATTAGATGCACACATACAATCTGTCACCAGCAAGTAAAAAAAATCATACATGTGACACTCTATGCAAAAGACTGGAAGACCACTTGGATAGGCTATGTTTAACTCAGAAAGACAATTTAGAAATGCTCTTGTTCTCTGTCTTAGATAGGGTTAAGACTGCTCTTTGCCGATCCAGGTTGTCCCCTCTTCCAGAGAACTTGTGCTATTGCTGCTGTGGCTTTCTGCTGGCCCTAAGCCATACCCTCTATTGATGATGTCTGACACTGGCCAACCATTTAACAGAGGATGGCCTATAGATTGGTCCTTCATCATTAGCCCAACAAGGTCCATGTCTCTTGGTGCATCCCTTCATATTCAATTTTAGGTTTTTGAGGAATCTTAAATGATGTAACCTTTTCTATGTTATTACTCTGGCCCTAGAGCCTTGTAGTTATGAGGGATCATGGCTTATTGCAGCCATGTCATGGTGGTAATGGGATATGGTTGATATGGATGGCTCAGAAAGGGAAGAAAAGATGCTAAAGACAAAGCTGGACTGAAGACAGAATGCAGAGGCAACACACTCTACTTCTGGATTAGTGGGACCTGTGCTGAAGCAGTGATGGCAAGACAAGAAAAGCCCTTTATAGGGCTTGCCGTCAGATGTCATCAGGGGGCACCGCAGGGCTTTTCCTGCCATGGGCCCTTTAAAAGGTAGGGAGTTAGGTGTACATGTGCCTAAGGCAATGTGCAACTGGACTGGCCCGGCGGCATCCTGCCACATGCAGAGTTGGCAGCATCGGAACGAGTGGGAGCGTGGTATCTTGCTGACAGTGTTTTGTTGCATCAAGAAGCAGCCCAGGGACTGAGGTAAGGGAGTCGGTTCGTGGGATTAGCTCACAGACTGCCAAACACAGCACAGCCCAAGAAATGTTTTAAATTAATTACTTAATTCTCTTGTAAGACGAATGAGGCCCAGGAGTTGCACAAATTATCTGCTAAATCTTTTTGATTCTTTTTTTGAGGAGAAAATCACAAAGATAAGAGATTAATTTCCTTTATATAAATCATTACACCTCAAATATGGTTTGGATAAATCAAATAATTCTGATTGCACTTCACTTAGTTTTATGAGTAAATTGAATCCTTTAACCCAAGGTCATTGCTTGCTCTACAGAAGGCATAGTCATCTAGGAATGAAAACCTGTCTGCTCTTGACCCATTGTCTTCTAAATTAGTTAAAAAGAATGAATTTTATTTGGATAGATATCTATTTTTTATTATTAATAACATCTTAGAGTATGGCTGTTTTCTATCTACATTTAAATAAGCTAGAATTCATCCTCTTCTAAAAAAAAGAATCACTCTAACCTTATAAAACAGTTTCAAACCTGTCTTTTCTTGGAAAAGATTTTGAAAAGGTTCTGATGAATTAGTTGAATCTGTTCCTAGAAAAGACTAATGCTAATCTTCTTTTTTAATTTTTTTGTAATGTAATTTTTTTATATTGTTTTTCTTGATTGTTCACTATTTAGATTGGTTATAGATCCAAAAGGTGGTAAATAAATAATTGTAAACAATATAAAAAATAAATAAATCCTAAACAGTCAGGCTTCCATGTAGTTTATAGCACAGAAATGGCTTTGGTTACTCTTGTCAATGAGGTTAGGGTTAGAGTTGGCAGAGGTTTAGACATTCTTATTGTTTCAATTGATACGTTGTCATCATTTGATAATGTCAACCATCAATTATTAGGGATGTGAATCGTTTTTGAACGATTAAAATTATCGTCAGATAATTTTAGAATTGTTCTAAATCGTTAGAGTGCACGATACAATACAAATGCCCCCGATTTATCATCAGGGGCATTTGTATTGTATCGTTAAATAGGGCACGGGAATTATTTGGGGGAGGGTGGGAAAACCGGCACACCAAAACAACCCCTAAACCCACCCCGACCTTTTAAAACCAATTCCTTACCCTCCCGAACCCCCCTAAAATGTTAAGTTACCTGGTGGTCCAGTGGGGGGGGGGGGGGGGGGGTCGGGTCCTGGTGCAAGCTCCCGCTCTCGGGCTCTCGGCGCCATTTTGGCTACCACTGATAAAAATGGCGCCGATGGCCCAATTAAAAAAACCCACCCCCGACCCTTTACAAATTACCCCTTTGCTTCTCCCACCTCCCGACCCCCCTAAAAACCTTTTACATGTACCTGGTGGTCTAGCAGGGGGTCTGGGAGCCATTCCTTCAATCATACCCTCGGTGCCGGTGCTGGAGATTTCAAAATGGCGCTGATCGCCTTTGCCCTCACTATGTCACAGGGAGCGACCGTCGCTCCCTGTGACAAAGTGAGGGCAAAGGCGATCGACTGCCAGTATGGCGCCGATCGCCTTTGCCCTCACTTTGTCATAGGGAGCGACCGTCGCTCCCTGTGACATAGTGAGGGCAAAGGCGATCGACTGCCAGTATGTTGATGTTTGGTCTCATCAAGTAAATTCCCCTGAAGAAGCCAGGTTGGCGAAACGAGGTCCTTGTTGGGATAGAAAATAAAACCATCTGAATGGAATACACCACTGATAAAGAAGATAGAAGTGTGATTTGAGAATTTTAAGAGTTAAAATTATATAATCTACAGTGGTGTTTCCATTATAAATAGACCAACTACAACATTAATACATTTGGGTGATGTAAAGTCCATTAAGGATAAGATTGAGGTAAGCAGTAGGACAGTGTTGAGGGTTATGATTATTTGGGCTGAAAATAATATCCAGTGGCAATTGTTAATATGTGGAGATAAAGTAATCAATGATGTACCAGGGTTTGACATTGATTGTATGTAAAAACTGATAAATTTACATCTTCATTGAATTTTCAATAAAGCAGTAACAATTTTAGGAAAAACAATACTTTTTGTATGACTAATTGATAAATGAGAGTGCTTTTTTCTCTTTCCCCTAAGTTTTACTTTGTGGGTTTTTTTGTATATAATAGCAACAGCACAGGTGGAAACAACATATTGCCTTTATTTTATATATATATATATATATATGTATATATATATATATATATATATATATATATATTACTGGCCACATCGCCAAAATAATAATAAAAAAATAAGTCTGTGAAATGCTAGCTGAATTAAAAAAATAAATAAATTTGGCAACAAATTAATAATGGGAGATTTCAATTATCCTTGTATTGATTGGATCAAACTCTCATTTGGATATGTTAGAGAACTAAAGTTTTAGGTGCCATAAATTATTGCTTCATGGAGCAACTGGTCCTGGTGGGGCAGCTACTTTAGGTTTAGTCCTCAGTGGAATGCATGAGCTGGTACAAAGGATTACTGTGTTAGGGCTGCTAAGCAAGAACAATCATAAATTATTAAGTAAAACTAGTACAGTAGCATATAATTTTGAAAAGGGAAACTACGATAGAATGAGGAAATTAGGAAAAAAAACTAAAAGGAACAGTTGTAAGGATTAAAAGTTTGCATGAGGCATGGACATTGTTTAAAACAGGTTAAAGGAAGACCAAATGACTGCCAGTATGGTTTCATAGAAGCTAAAGCTAAAAGCACATCATTCTAAGAAAATAGAAAGCAAACTCAAATATTGAAAATATGCAAGAGTATAAGCACTGGCAAGTTAGATGTAAAACAATAGTTTGACAGATCAAGAGACAATTTGAGAAAAGGCTTGCCAGTAAGGCAAAAACCAATAATAAAAACTTTCTCAAGTACATTTAAAAGCAAAAAAAACCTGTGGGAGAGTCAGCTGGTTGCTAGGTGACTGAGGAACAAAAGGGGTGCTTAAGGAAGACAAGGAAAAGGCAAAAAAATGGAATTAATTCTTTGCCTTGGTCATTTTGGAAGAGGACATTGGAAACATACCCACACTTGAAACATTTTTTAATAGTGGAGAGTCTGAGCAACTAAGACAAATATCTGTGACAATGGAGGATGTAACAGATCAGATTAAGAAACTAAAGAGTAACAAAATACCAGGCCGGGTAGCATCCATCCCAGAGTTCTAAAACTTGGAATTACTAGCCTATTACTAGTAATCTCTAACCTTTCATTTGTAACAGCCACAATTTCTGAAGATTTTAAGGTGGCCTACGTAATGCGATATGTGCACTCAGTTATAAAATCTGTGTAAAGTATGTGCAAAAGTTGCAAGAACAGGTAATGTGTGGGTTTTTTGTGTATCAATTATGTGTATGCTTCCACAGCGTGCAACTTTTGATTCTTCTGGGGCGGGCTCATTCTATGATGACACCGCCAGCTCGGCAGTCAAACTTCAGTGCCAGAAAAATCACCTGCCTAGAGGCCCTGATTGTGGAGGATGAAAGGGTGCTGGTTCAGATCCAGGGAGTTTAGAAGATCATGTACCAGAAAAAGGAGGCCTGGCATTTCCTCCAAAGATTATTTAACTGGCGAACTTCTTACCCACATGGGGTAAGTAGAATGTAGGTAGTGGGGGTGGGAGCAGGACAAGGTGTGCATGGGGGGTTGCTAGGGAGGGCTATAGGTGTGTTAGGATGGGGGTAGGGCAGGTTATGGTGTGCATGAAGGTCACAAGGGGGGCTAAGTTGTGGGCTACAAATAGAGCAAAAGACATATCTGGATACAGTGACAAATGTACATTCCATTAATAGCATGATCAATATACATGAGTTTCCAATGTAAAATCATGCAAGAGTAAAATTGTAGTCAAAGATGACAAGGATCAACTTAATCCAATAGCCACAAGCATGGAAAAGGTGCAATTATGAGCTCGAACTTCTTGTGGGACATTTCAAAGATTTAATAGTGGCCTCAATAACAGAAGAAACCTATGGTATCCTTTCAGAAGAGAGAAATTAGGCCCTATTGCAACGTTCTTGTTACTTTCCAAAGCTAATTGATCTCTGGAAAGAGATAGTCCCATTGGCTGGACTGCCCAGCTTGCTTCTTCATGAAAAGAGGTATCATGATGGTTCAAGGAGGGTCCCTGTAGGCTACCTTCAGCACAGGTGGCAGCACACCACTTATGAGTGCATTAAGAGAATGTAAAGAGCTATGCTACTCACTAAAGATGACAGTAGAAAACATAGATATATACCAGTATGGAGTCATAGCACCAGCTACAGTGCACATTCAACTTTGTATTCCTATTTCTCTGTATAGATTGAGGACCTCAAGAAGAAGGCCTGGGGAGCTTTTCCAGAAAAAGAGGGGGTATCTGGACCAGCTGCAAACCACACAGGATGGAGTCGGAGGTAAATTCATGATAAGTTCATCAGGGAAATTTTCACAATGTCTGTCTATGTCCTGTTTCCATCACCAGTCACACTATAAGTCTGCCACTCAACATTAGAGATGTGCTTCGGGTACAAATTTTGTGTCGGGTTTCATTTAGGGCCCTCCCCATGGGAATTTCATTTTTCCCGTGGTTGGGGTTTTTTTTTTCGGGGGCCCCAACTTTCAGGTTAGTGCGCACTATCGGGAGGATTGACTTAATCCAATAGCCACAAGCATGGAAAAGGTGCAATTATGAGCTAGAACTTCTTCTGGGACATTTCAAAGATTTAATGGTGGCCCCAATAACAGAAGAAACCTATGGTATCCTTTCAGAAGAGAGAAATTAGGCCATATTGCAAGGTTCTTGCTACTTTCCAAAGCTATTTGCTCTCTGGAAAGATATATTCCCATTAGCTGGACTGCCCAGCTTGCTTCTTCATAAAAAGAGGTATCATGATGGTTCAAGGAGGGTCCCTGTAGGCTACCTTCAGCACAGGTGGCAGAGATAGCGTGCATTAACTAAAAAATGAATTTTTTCTGAAATTTTAGAAAAAATAAATCGTTTTTAGGTTCTCCCAAACCATTTTGAATTAGGCAATTTTGTTGACATTGCCTAATTCGGGAAAAACGATTGCACATCCCTACTCAGCATAAATCTATCTCTGCTTTGAGCTTAAACAAACACTCATGCAAACATACTTTGACTTTGGCATGTCTCTGGGTCATGGGCAATACTGTCATGAATCATTTCTTGGAAGACACCACAGGCCTAGCTGAAACTCTGCAGGTAGGGTTGATAACTTTCCACTGTGAACATGAGAACATAAGAACATGCCATACTGGGTCAGACCAAGGGTCCATCAAGCCCAGCATCCTGTTTCCAACAGTGGCCAAGTACCCAAAAACTAAGTCTATTCCATGCTACTGTTGCTAGTAATAGCAGTGGCTATTTTCTAAGTCAACTTAATTAATAGCAGGTAATGGATGTCTCCTTCAAGAACTTATCCAATCCTTTTTTAAACACAGCTACACTAACTACACTAACCACATCCTTTGGCAACAAATTCCAGAGTTTAATTGTGCGTTGAGTGAACAAGTACTTTCTCCGATTAGTTTTACATGTGCCACATGCTAACTTCATGGAGTGCCCCCTAGTCTTTCTATTATCCAAAAGAGTAAATAACTGATTCACATTAACCCGTTTTAGACCTCTCATGATTTTAAACACCTCTATCATATCGCCCCTCGGCCGTCTCTCTTCTTCAAGCTGAAAAGTCCTAACCACTTTAGTCTTTCCTCATAGGGGAGCTGTTACATTCCATTTATCATTTTGTCGCCCTTCTCTGTACCTTCTCCATTCCAATTATATCTTTTTTGAGATGCGGTGGCCAGAATTGTACACAGTATTCAAGGTGCGGTCTCACCATGGAGCGATAGAGGCATTATGACATTTTCCATTTTATTCACCATTCCCTTTCTAATAATTCCCAACATTCTGTTTGCTTTTTTGACTGCCGCAGCACACTGAACTGATGATTTCAATGTGATATCCACTATGACACATAGATCTCTTTCTTGGGTGGTAGCTCCTAGTATGGAATCGAACATTGTGTAACTATAGCATGGGTTATTTTTCCCTATATGCATCACCTTGCACTTATCCACATTAAATTTCATCTGCCTTTTGGATGCTAAATTTTCCAGTCTCAGAAGGTCTTCCTGCAATTTATCACAATCTTCTTGTGATTTAACTACTCTGAACAATTTTGTATCATCTGCAAATTTGATTACCTCACTTGTCATATTTCTTTCCAGATCATTTATAAATATATTGAAAAGTACAGGTCCCAATACAGATCCCTGAGACACTCCACTGCCCACTCCCTTCCACTGAGAAAATTGTCCATTTAATCCTATTCTGTGTTTCCTGTCTTTTAGCCACTTTGTAATCCACGAAAGGACATTGCCACCTATCCCATGACTTTTTACTTTTCCTAGAAGCCTCTCATGAGGAACTTTGTCAATGCCTTCTGAAAATCCAAATATACTATATCTACCGGTTCACCTTTATCTACATGTTTATTAACTCCTTCAAAAAAGTGAAGCAGATTTGTGAGGCAAGACTTGCCTTGGGTAAAGCCATGCTGACTTTGTTCCATTAAACCATGTCTTTCTATATGTTCTGTGATTTTGATATTTAGAACACATTCCACTATTTTTCCTGGCACTGAAGTCAGGCTAACTGGTCTGTAGTTTTCCAGATCCCCGCTGGAGCACTTTTTAAATATTGGGGTTACATTAGTCACCCTCCAGTCTTCAGGTACAAAGTATGATTTTAATGATAGGTTACAAATTTTTACTAATAGGTCTGAAATTTCATTTTTGAGTTCCTCCAGAACCCTGGGGTTTATTCCATCTGGTCCAGGTGATTTACTCTCTTCAGTTTGTCAATCAGGCCTAGCACATCTTCTAGGTTCACCGTGATTTGGTTCAGTCCATCTGAATCATTACCCATGAAAACCTTCTCTAATATGGGTATCTCCCCAACATCCTCTTCAGTAAACACTGAAGCAAAAAAATAATTTAATCTTTCCACAATGGCCTTATCTTCTCTAATTGCCCCTTTAACTCCTCGATCATCTAACGGTCCAACTGACTCCCTCACAAGCTTTCTGTTTTGGATAATTTTAAAAAGTTTTTACTGTGAGTTTTTGCCTCTATGGCCAACTTCTTTTCAAATTCTCTCTTAGCCTGTCTTATCAATGTCTTACATTTAACTTGCCAACATGTATGCATTATCCTATTTTTTTCTGATGGATCCTGCTTCCAATTTTTGAATGAAGATCTTTTGCCTAAATTACCTTCTTTCACCTCACCTTTTAACCATGCCGGTGATCATTTTGTATTCTTTCCACCTTTCTTAATATGTAGAATACATCTGGACTGTGCTTCTAGGATGGTGTTTTTTTTAACAATGACCACACTTCTTGCACACATTTTACCTTTGTCGCTGCTCCTTTCAGTTTTTTTCTATTTTTCTCATTTTATCAAAGTTTCCCTTTTGAAAGTTTAGCACGAGTGCCGTGGATTTGCTTACCATCCCCATTCCAGTCATTAATTCAAATTTGATCATATTATGATCACTATTGCCAAGCGGCCCCATCACCATTACCTCTCTCACCAAATCCTGTGCTCCACTGAGAATTAGATTTAAAATTACTCCCTCTCTTGTCAGTTCCTGAGCCAATTGCTCCATAAATTCTGAACATTTGGATGCACTAAGTACAATTTTCACCAATGGTGTCGTTCCATTTCCACACATGACTATTATTGTGTAAGGTGCCACTGGGTCCCCTACTAAGGTCATGCAGTATAGCAGGGGTGGCCGACCTTTCACGCACCGAGAGCCACAAAACCAGAATTCACAGAGGGGCCCAATATCGGGAATAGCACATCCAAAATGCACATCCATACTGGCAAAAACCTATAGCGCTCATCATATAAAAATGCCATGTAGATTAGGGTATTAGATAGTACCCCAATCTAAAAAAAAATGTGTGGCTGATGTGCATATTTTAATACTCAAAAATTAAAACCAGGCCAGAGCTGGTTTTAGTTTTGATTCACACCAAGCCATACTCAGAAGAGCAAAAAATGCAAAACAAAATCAAAACAAAAATACAGAACAAAAACAAAAAAAAACTTGACAGTGGTCAGGTTAGTAAAAGGTTAAGGTCAGGTTAATTTCGCAAGTGTCCATTTTCCTAACCCATGACTATGCATGGGTTTGGAAAACAGACGCTCAGAAAATTGAGTGTCCATTTTCCTTAGGTGCGCACAGCCAGTTCTCCTGGGTGCTCAATGGCATGGATGCACTAGGGACATGCAAATTACCAATTGTACATCACTTTTAGCACATCAGCTCATTAGAATATTAGATCGAGGGATGTGCGCTCATTCAAAAAAACGTGCATCCAGGTTGGTCGCACGATTTTTGCATACGTGATATTGCAACAACCCCAAAGATAGGGAGCCACCATTACTTTTACTGGGGAAGGTGTGTATGTGGGTTGGGGGGGGGGGATATCCCCATACCTGAAAGAAAAGACCAAGTTTCTTTCTTCCCCACAGACCAAAAGACTCACAGATACACACACTCATCCACTCATACCAAAGAAACAGACACACATGCACACACACACACACACACCCTCTCAGAAACAGAGTCACATTTACACAGATTCTCAGAAACTCTCACGCACACTCCCTCTTAGGACACTAAGACTCACACAAACACCTCTTCTCAGACACAGACACACAGATACACACACACAGATACACACAGATACACACATCCTCTGACACAAAGACTCACATATACACAGCCTGTAAGAACAAAAACTCACATACACACACACACCTTCAAAGATGCAAAGATTCACACACTCACATTCTGCTGTTATGCTGCTGCTCATGTGCTCACTCAGTGAGTGACTCTCTGCCCTAGCACTGCTGTATTATATCGTAAAGTTCTTGCTTGCTGTCAGCCCTTCCACAGCCCTCAGCAGCCCCCCTTCCTTTCTCATTCTCACCCCTTTTCAGCACCCCTAGTCTTCAAGAGAATCACTGGGGTACATTTCAAAACACCCCTGCATGCGTTGAGCCTGTTTTGCATAGGCTCAGCGGTGCGCACAAGCCCCGGGATGCGCGTAAGTCCCGGGGCTTTCCTGGGGGCGTGCCAAGGGCATGTCGGGGGCGTGTTGCAGCAGCGCGTCATTCAGGGGCGTTCTGGGGCGTGGCTGCAGGCATGGTTCCGGCCCGGGGGCGTTTCAGGGGCGTGGCTGAGGCCTCTGAAATCGCTCCCAGGCCGGGGAATCATGCGGCGGCGGCCAGCCAGCACGAGCGAGTAGCGATTGCCTGGGGAAGGCATAACTTTTGCGATAAAGGTAGGGGGGGTGTAGATAGGGCTGGGGGGGTGGGTTAGGTAGGGGAAGGGAGGGGAAGGTGGGGCGATTTTGGAGCGACCTCAGAGGGAACGGGCAGCGCGCGCTGGGCTCAACGCGTGCAAGGTGCACAAATGTGTACCCCCTTGCGCATGCCAACCCCAGATTTTATAAGATACGCGCGGCTACGTGCATATCTTATAAAATCCAGCGTACTTTTGTTTGCGCCTGGTGCACGAACAAAAGTACGCACGGGCATAGTTTTATAAAATCTACCCCACTGGTTTCATAGCCAGTGTATGCAACTTGCAAGATGTCGGTTGGCCACCCCTCACACATGCAGAACACACACACTCATCAAATTCAGAATAAAGAGACCATAACTATAAATAGAAAAGTGCAAATAAAAAACTGAACTAAAACCACAAAAAGCCAGACTTGTTATATAATGCAACAATAGAAAAACAGAAATCTGTCTATTCAAAAAGCATCAAACCACAAAATCAAGAAATATAAAACACCATATCGCTCCATGGTGAGACCGCACCTTGAATACTGTGTACAATTCAGGTCGCCGCATCTCAAAAAAGATATAGTTGCAATGGAGAAGGTACAGAGAAGGGCAACCAAAATGATAAAGGGGATGGAACAGTTCCCCTATGAGGAAAGGCTGAAGAGGTTAGGGCTGTTCAGCTTGGAGAAGAGACGGCTGAGGTGGGATATGATAGAGGTCTTTAAGATCATGACAGGTCTTGTACGAGTAGATGTGAATTGGTTATTTACACTTTCGAATAATAGAAGGACTAGGGGGCATTTCATGAAGTTAGCAAGTAGCACATTTACGACTAATCAGAGAAAATTCTTTTTCATTCAACGCACAATAAAACTCTGGAATTTGTTGCCAGAGGATGTGGTTAGTGTGGTTAGTGCAGTTAGTGTAACTGGGTTCAAAAAAGGTTTGGATAAGTTCTTGGAGGAGAAGTCCATTAACGGCTATTAATCAAGGTTACTTAGGGAATAGCCACTGCTATTAATTGCATCAGGTGCATGGGATCTTCTTAGTTTGGGTATTTGCCAGGATCTTGTGGCCTGGTTTGGCCTCTGTTGGAAACAGGATGCTGGGCTTGGTCTGACCTAGCATGGCAATTTCTTATGTTCATAATAGTAAAACCATACTAATACATTTTTTACAAAATAGCTTATTATATTGTTTGTTTGCATTTCAATGTTCAAGCAGCCTTCAGGAGATGGTTTTATTATTGATTAATCATTCACAAGGGCCAGGGCTATGCTCTCCCCAAGGTAGTGAAGGTCCTTCTCACTTCCACGGTCCCTTCTCAGTGGTGGGAGAGCAAAACAAAAAAAGCACATTAGAAAGAGTTGTGAGTGCAGAGAAGGCTGATCCCAGTCCGCACACTAAACCTATCCCCAGAGATGCTAAGTGTGGTCCAACCCAATGACTTAGACTGAAAGGTAAGGGGTGAGATTTTTCAGGCATTGTCTAGATATAAATTTGGACACTCTGTGAGTTGCTCCCTGTACTATGGGAGGCAAATATCATTTTCCCTGTCATAAGACAGTAAACACAGTCAAACTGTTGTGCTCAACAATTTGGGGAATATATCTCTGATCTCCCTCCCAACTTCCAGTCTCTTGCTGTCTCAGTTTCCTCTCTATGCTTGTGTGTGGCTCCAGGTGCTGCTATGGTCTCCTCTTTCTCTCCATATGCACTTTTTTGTGTGGCTCCCGATCATGAATGGTGCAAGGTATTAGGCATCCTAGGTGAAACTTACAGCCCCTTGAGCCCCTCTGCCTCCCTCCCCCCCCCCCCCCAACATGGCCATCTCCACACACATACACAGTTAAAACTGATGAACATATAACAGATTGAACATGAAAAAGGACATTCAAAGTATACTCGGAGGTAAAAATATCACTTAAAATAACATGTACTGTATGTTGTATTTACATACACAGCTGTGGTGCCAAGCAGAAAACCCAGCATAAATAAATGGATAGATAGATAGATAGATAGATAGAATGAAACTTGGAACCCCTAGGTATTAAGCCATGAGGGCTTGACCCTCAGAAAACCATTAGTAAGCAATTTCAATTACAATATAATAAATCTCTCATAGCAAAATAGCATCAATTGCGTACACTTACGCTCAAACTCTACCTATGAAAAGGCAACACTACACATATAACATCAGTCCTTACAACACCACTACCTCTCCTATCAGGAAAACAGAACAAACCAGAATGCTGTAGATGTCTACACAGAAACTACTTGCTAGCAGCACTTACAGGCCAATTCAGTATGGTGCGCTCAGCTGAGTGCACCGTTTAGCACCTGTTTGGCCGTGCGTTTTCGATCCACATTTATTATCCCTTATACTGTAAGGGGTAATAGTGCCTTGAAAACACGCGGCCAAACTCACGAAAACTAATAGCGCTCATCACATGCAAATGCATGTTGATGAGCCTATTAATTAGTCGCCCGGGATACTGAAAGTAAAATGTGCGGCCAAGCCACACATTTCCAAACCCATGGCTGTCAACGGGTTCGAAAACCAACGCCGGTAAATTTAAGCGTCAGTTGTCGGACCCGCTGACAGCCGCCGTTTCAGCTAATAAGGAGGTGCTAGGGACATGCTAGTGTCTGTCTGTGCTCTATCTGTCTATCAGGCCGATGCAATAAAACCTGCGGGAGAGCGGGCGCTGGCCTCGGAGCGCCGGATCTCCCGCAGGTTTCATTGCATTGGCCTGATAGACAGATAGAGCACAGACAGACCCTCATCAAATATAGAATAAAGTGATGATAAACCATACATAGAAATGTGTAGACAAAAATTGAACTGGAAACCAAAAGCCAAACTCTGTATGCAGCGTAAACAGAGAAAAAACAAACATCACCATTCTTCATAAAACATCAAACAATAAAATAAAGAAATATAAATCATCAATCATAATTATAACATGATATAAATATTTCAAAACAGCTGACAAATATAACATCCAATAATTAAGAACTCATATAATTTTTATTTTAATTAACTAAACACCAATAAAATATTTCAAACTGGCAGACACATCAAACACCCAATATTAAAACTACTAAGACTTTTAAAAATTCCCTACTCCCCATATCTAGTATCTTTTGATTTCCACATACCCTAAGATTGTTGTAGATTAGTGGGTGGAGGAAAAAGCACACACACTTTCTTCTCTGTCATATAAGCACATGGTCTCTCACACCCACCCACCCACTCATGCTCTCTCTCTCTCTTTCACACACACACACACATGCACATGCACTAACTCACGCATCAATCTCTTTCTCGTACCCACTCACCCATATAGTTGCTCTCTTTTTCACTCACATCCATTCACCCATGCAATCACTCTCTCAATCTATCCACCCATGCAGTCACTCTTTTCACCCAAACCCCCTGTAGTCACTTTCTTTCTTGCACACATACCCCATGCAGTCACTCTCTTTCTCACATACATCCACCCACCCACCCCATGCAGTCACTTTCTTTCTTACATCTACCCACTCATGCAGTCACTCTGTTTCTCATATCCACCAACCCCCATGCAGGCACTTTATTTCTCATATCCATCCCCCCCCCCCCCCCCATGCAGGCACTTTATTTCTCATATCCATCCACCACCACCCCACCCCCCCATGCAGGCACTTTATTTCTCATATCCATCCACCCACCATGCAATCACTCTTTCTCATATCCATCCACCCACCATGCAGTCACTCTCTTTCTCATATCCACCCACCCACCATGCAATCACTCTTTCTCAAATCCACCCACCTCCAAGCTGTCACTCTTTCTCTCTCTCTCACACACACACACACACACACACACACACACTCTGCATACCTTCTCACACCCAGCCACCCACTCTCTCTCAATCTGGCTCACACACACACACCCATTCACTCTCTCTCGCATACACAAACTCAGTCTGGGCCCCTTCTCTTGTTTGGCTTGCCGGCAGAACTGGGTCTGCTGACAGCTCTGCGGGACCTTTGTCTTTCTTCTGGCCTACAGCCCTGCTGGCACCAGGCCTCTTTTCTTCTTACAGTACTTGTGGAATGGGGAGTGCCAATAGGTCTGCGGGGCATCTCTTTTGCTGCAACCCAGTGGGGCTGTCAGGCCTTTCCTCTTCTTTGTGTCATCTGTGAAATGGGGGTTCGCCAATGGCTCCACGGGGCCTTTCTCTTTCTTCTGGCAGACAGCAGGCCTCTTTTCTTCTTTGGGATGCCGGTGGGAGTGAGTGTGCTGATGGCCCTTTTGGGCTTCTTCTTTTCTTTGGGCCCATGACGTTTTCAGCGCTAGCCCTCTTTTTTTTTTTTTGCTTTGCTCTGATGCCGCTGAGGGGCCTCTCCTTTTCCTTTGGCTGAGGAGCAGTTCATGCCAGCAGCAGGAAAAAGAACCTTCAGGCACAGAAAGTAGAGACAACACAGTAATGAAGTACCCCGATACCTGCTCCCTCACCAATCCCAATGTGAAGTCCCCTCTACAGCCAGGGAAGGCCAGACAGAGCCTTCATCACCTCAATCATTAACTGGGGATAAACTCATCATGGCAGATAAGAAAATTAATACATCTTGGAGGAATAAAATCTGGAATATTTCCAGACATTTCACTCCTCCTTTTGGCTTCAGACATGAAAGCAAAACTCCATACAGTCCAGAAGGAAATGCAGACATCTGGAAACCCTATCTACAAGGTGTTCACACCCACTTCTAAATGTAGTACCCCTGAAAGAGTATGCCCTGTATCCAATTCAATTATGTACTGCATCATGGCCCTTGACATGCAGACTGCAACCAAGCACTAACAACCTTAACATAAAATCCACCTTTGAGCCCCTATCATAAGCAAAGCACATCAAGTAAATTGCTGCTGAACTGAAGCTAACATTTAAAGGAACCATTGTGTGGTCTTGCAATGACCTATATAACTTTGGTGTCCCAGAGCTAGGAGTACTTCCATTTGCCTATACCTCTTCCAGAAAAGGAATGCCATATAGTTGCTTGTTTGATCACAAATATCACTCTGTGGCGCATATGAGCTCATGAACTGATCACATTTTTTGTACTCTTCACAGCTCACAACTCTTTGTAGAGGAGGAGCAAGAGGATGAAGATGGCAGCAAGATCCCAGCTCACACCGATGCCACCGCTAGAAAGGAGCAGTCTCTCCACTGCAACCTCCTCTACCACTGGAGGATTCAGTGATGGCAGTCCAATCCCTCCACCCCCAAAAGGTGTGCTCCAAGCCACAAGGGGAAGACTTACCTTTCTGCATCCTCACAGAGCATCCTCCCTGTTTTGCTCTGGGATCTTGGGATGCTGAGACTCAGTCTGGCAAACCCTTGCTGGTCAAGGAAGTCTTAGATTCCCCTCTATCCTTCCTAGCATCAGCTGCTGCCCTTCCAGTGCTCCTGAGCCTGGCTTATTATCTGGAGCACCCACTTCAGGCAATAAGCCAGTGTCTCAGTAGGCTTTTGGCAAGGGTGTACAGATGATGGTGGAAGAGATGAGAGATATCTGAGCTGAGGCCCCCACTATAATGACCAGACTTCTAAGCCTGCTGCAACTGGCCTCCCTGGGTCCTTTTATTTTCTGTATGTAGTTTGAACTCTAAAATGTCCTCCTCTTGTCCATTTAAAAAAAAAAAAAAGATTGCGCAATTTTCAATATTTATATAAATATTTTGACATTTTCTATGTATTTGGGTGTGTGTCTCATTTTTTACTATATACTATGGTTTATTTTCTATAATAGTAAAATTCCTTCAAGGATATCCTATAACCATATGCCCTAAACTACACATAACCCTGCATATCCCTTGCCATGCTGGCTTGTCCAATAATTGTTATACTCCTCTTGCAAACCCTTACATGAGCATATATAGCTGGTTTAGTTGTATTAACCTTGCATCCATAAAACTGCTACCAGTATGGGACCTTTTAACTCTCCAAAGGGCACCAAATGTGAGTGCAGCCAAGGCACAAGCAGGGGTTTTGTGTATAAAGTTTCTAGTATATTATATTCCCCTTAAATAAAATCACAGCATAGAGTGATAAGGAGCTCACATGAGGCAGTCCTTTCTTATGTACTACACTTGACAACAGAGAAGAGGTATAATATTCAGATAGAAGCTGCATTCACCTGAAGCAGGCTGCTACTGAAAGACCTATTAAAGAACCTTGATGTTCCATAGATTTCATATGTTACAGAAAATAAATGCAATATTTCAAATACTACAGAGATGGAATGCCTACCAGCCTCAACATAGGTGTTGGATTCATGAAGAGAACCCAGCCTACCTCTCTCCATGCTCACATTGGTTATCCTTATAGGTAAGGCCCTGCTGTTTCATAGAAGGCTCTCAGCTCCCATCTACATATCTCTTTAAAGACTAAAACAAACATATAGCTCTAAAATACCTACCTTTCAAAGGACATCTGTCTGCTAGAAGACTGCTAGCCTTATGTTCTGCAAGACATCCAGGATCGTGTGGTTTTTGTGTAAGAGCAAAGCTCCCAGCTGAAAAAATCAGTTTTCCTTGGAGATTAAATTAGCTAACCTCCTCTCCAATTTCCACCATTGGTAAATGGAATGGACATGCACACTGAATAGATTTAAGGGAATCATCAGAGTTTGTCTAGTACCTGGAACATGGTCTGAATTGTAATTGTCATCAGCTATTTCCCAGAAGAAGAAGAAATGATAAAGTCTGAATAGAACATCTAGGCTAAAATATTTCAATATTATAAGACACAGGTTACATATAATAGACTATGAGATACATGCTGCCAAACATCAGGTCAACTTCCAGATGACAGAAATACTGGTTCATAGGAAATTTGAAGAATATAGTAATCATCCAGACCTCTGATGATGATGATGATGATATATTCATCTACACATTCCATGCTATCCTAACATCCATTATATACAGTACCTTGTGGAACTGTAATAGCAGCTGGATCCATGGTATCAGGGATCTGCAGGTCTGGTCCAGGTCTTACCCATATAGCAAGCTATAGGTAAAAACACTGGCCCAGATACTGAAATATTTGAGCAGATGGATCATGATATTATCCCTTGTGTGGACCCACTGTACTCACAAAAAGAAAAATGTATATCAATAGTGCAGAAAATACACATGTACACAGCTTCAAAGAGCATACACACAAATGTTACTGTTATATACTCGAGTAATAACAACTTCACATACAGTATATTTACTATTTTATTTATATGCACATGTAAGATGTATGTGCATATGTCAACCCCCATACATTCAAATATGAGTAATTAACATGTGCATGTGGGTATAAATGATTGGTTCACATTGCATGTCTTTTTGGTTGCACCATGTCCCAAAGATTTGAGCAGTTGTGTGGAAGCCCTATCTAGGGAGGTGGACCTTCTTGTCTATCAGGTCCTGAAGGTCAAGCATCTCCTGTATGGCCCCCAGTCTAGGAGAGTGGGATCCTACAGGAAGGAGATGATATAGGAGAAAATCCACCACAGGCTGAATGTAGTCTATTAAAATAACTTAAATGTGAAAGCCTTGAGCCACAAGTGCTGGGACCTCTATCATCTAATGAAAAGGAAGCAGACCAAAATGATAGCTGAGAGATCTGTCAGCCAAGTCAGCTTCACCACTCCTGCATGGTTGGTGCTGAGCATCTTTTCAGATATAGCTGTGGGAGTAGTTGGCCAATTCAACACCTTCCAATCTGAATGCCAGCAAGCTGATTATTGTATATAGGAAAGTCAGATAAAGTATATGTATGGAATAATTTCTTGTGTATTGTACCATATTTTGATATACGTAGTCCTTGCCCAATAAAGGTCCTGGGCACTTGGACACACAAGGTAGGCAAATAAGTACCCTAAACTTCCTGACTTCCTAGTTTCTGGGTAATGTGCTTGTAAGGTCTGAGACTTTTCTGGCTCCTTTGTCAAACTATCTAGTAAAATATTCATTGTAACATACTAACATAGCAAATGATGGCTGATAAAGACCAAAATGGTCCATCCAATCTGCCCTGCAAGTTGCTTTTGGTAGTTACTGCCTCTCTATGCAGGTTACCCTCATGCCTTTTGTTAAGTGTAGTAACTGCCACTCCATGCAGCTTAAACCCATGCCTACTATTAAGGATAGTAACTGCTACTTCTTGCAGATTATCCCCATGAAGAAATGTTACATCTAAAGTTAATATAAAGTACCCCATTTTTTAATGTCCTTCCTTTAGCCTTAGGGATCTACAGCGTTTATCCTACATGGTTTTGAATTTCATCACAGTTCTCATCTTCACCACCTCTTCTCCCATATCTTTGGTATGGGAGAAGCATTTTTGTTTGATGGCTTTGAAATAAATGTGTAACCAGGAACCTTTTCTGCATTATACTGCTGCAAGAAATGCAAGTATACCGAAACTCCTAGAATCTATTTTCCTGTCTCCTCCAGACTCATAACACTGGACAAGTCTTTGGGATATGAACTGCTTCCATCCCTGGGGCCCAATAGAAGAAAAGCTAGCTACTATCCTATTCTCTAGTTCTGCACACCTAGAGCCAGTAAACAACCTTTTTCATAAGAACATAAGATTTGCCATACTGAATCAGACCAAAGGTTCATCAAGTCCAGTATCCTGTTTTCAATAGCGGCCAATCCAGATCACAAGTGCCTAGCAGAACCCCAAAAGGTTGATAGATTCCATGCTGCTTATCCCAGGAATATGCAGTGGATTTCCCCAAGTCCACTTTAAAAATGGATTATAAACTTCTAGGAACTTGTCTAAACCTTTTTTAAACACCATTTTGTGTGTCCTATCCCTGGCATTGCATGCTGTTGTTTTACAGTTATTTCCAGTTTATGTATCTATACCACAAGAATGCTTTCTATACAGTTTGTGATGTAACGAGAGATGCTATATTAGGGATCATGGAGCTGTTCTATTAGGCAGAAAGCAATGTCAACAGTGTGAAGAGAAATACCCACACTCTATGTATATTTAAAGTATGTACAATTTTAAATGTTGCAGGAGAGCAACCTTGCGATGAGTCGGATGGGCCGGGACCAAATGGCCACCGAAGAACAAGGCAGCAGTCATGGGAGCTTCCTGCTAGCTCTAAGGATGATAGAGGAGGGACAGGGACCAGCAGAGGAGCAGTGACAGCCTATGAGCAGGAGGAGGAGGAAACCCAGCCAGCTGCTGCGCTTTCACAGTCACCTAATCTTGGTCAGGTTGCAGGTTGCCAGTAGGAGGACAGCTTGTCAGAAGAGGTGTTTATCTTTCCACCAGAAGAAGCAAATCCTAAACATCAGTTCCAAAGTGGTGGAGAGATTGCATGACTCAGAATGGAGATGCATGGCGAGGGAAGAAATTCGGGGCCTCAGGGATGTTGTGAGGGAGGAGAGGTAGGTCATGCAGCAGGAACTATAAGGCATTCAGCAGACAATGGATGCCCAGACTGCATTGTGGGGAGAGATGCTGTAGAGGATGCCTCTCTAGCAGCTGTAGCTCCCACCAGCCTCCTTCTAGATGATGCCCCAATGGATGCAGCCACCACTAATCTTTGCTACACCACCAGGCTGGATAACCCCTACCCAGGCCAGAGCTTTACCTGCGCCATTGCCTGCTCCACGCATTCTCCTACCACAACCTATCCTGCTACCACTTCCTCTAATGCTGCACCCCCACAACAGCCATTCAGCCTGCAGCATCACTATTGCCATGACCAGAGAGAGATGTTCCCACCTCTCTGAGGGAACAAGAAGCTGAGGCGACAAGGTCCACCACTGCTGTCAGCTTATCTTCTTGGCTCACTAAAAGTCATGCAGGACCCTCCAGCAGTTTTGATGATGTGCTCCTGCCCCCTGGTCTTGTGCCTTCTGAGAGCAGTGTAGGCTGTGACAGAACACTGCTGTGGGAGCTCCAGAGTTGGGCAAGCAAAAGCAGCAGAGCTTCTCATTCCTCAAATTAGAGGGTGGCCAAGGAAGCACTAACTTTGTTATATATTAGACATCACATTGAGCACAGCATGTAAATAAATGTACGTTCACCTTCTAAAATATCTTTGTATCAGAATATTTCATTGACTCTGGTGATGTATCTCCTTCAATTTCAGACTCAGTTCTTCTCCTCTTCCTCCTCCTCCTCTTCTTCTGGATTATCTTGCAGTCCCTCCGGAGAAGGCATGTGTCTGGATTTTGCCAGGTTGTGCAGCATATAGTAGGCTAGAAATATCTCACAGACTTTAGGTGGGTTTTAGAGAAGGCATTCTCCTGATGTGTCCATATAGCAGAAATGTGTTTTGAGTAGGCCAAAGGTTCTTTTGATCACTGCCCTGGTCTGCCAATGGGCATTCTTGCAGTGAGCCTGCAGTGTTCTGTGGGTTAACCAGCGGGATGAGGAGCCACATTTTGAGTGAATATCCTTTCTCACTTATAGGGGATAAGCAGGGAAGAGCAGAGTTAGATATACCTTAGAGGTGGACAGCAGGGCAGTTCACAGGGCAAAGTTAGAACAATGCTTCTGAGCCAATGCTATCAGTCTACTTAGATTTGAGGGAGACAATAACAGGAGGCTAGTTGCAGTGTGATGGTAGTGATAAGTGCACTCCTAACTAGAAGCAAGCTCCTGGTAATGTGCCCTTGGAAGTGGCCATGAATTCCTGACTGCAAAAGGATGTAATATTAGACCTGTATTATGAATCCAGTCAGTTATTACAACAACTGTTCTAAGCTGTTCACTAGTGTTGCATAGAAGCTGTGTGTTTGTCAGTGTTATGCTGCTTAAAGAAGCACAAGAAGCAAGAAGTTGTTCTGGCTCCATCTTTTTGTGCACACTATTAAAGTTGTTCCAAGTGCTTTACAGATTCTGCTTGTCTTACTTGCATTTCTGCTAACTCTCTGCTATCAGATTATGGGCCCAGAACTGTAACAAGTACTGCATCTATATTTACAGTTGCTCATCTGACAAACCAGATCTACCAGACATGGAAATTTAAGGTAAAGATGCTGCTTATTCAAGAAGGTATGTGGAAATGTATAAAAGAGGCTGTCCCTGCCTCAGTCACACAGGAATGGGCTGAGAAAGATCAGCAAGCTCAAAGTACTATTTCTCTCAGCATTAATGATGAGCAGATTGTACATATTTGGAAATGTGTAAAAGCCAAATAGATGTGGAATAAGCTAAAAAAAAAAAAGTGCCTGACAGGGTAAATTTAAGCAATGAGCTGTATTTATTTAGAAAGCTATAGCAAACTAAACTGTTCAAAGGCCAGCTCCTTAAAAATGGTAGAAAGACTGTGTGGTATAGGCTTTCATGTAGCAGCCCTGCTGCTCAGTGGTCTCCCAGATAGTTATGAAGGACTCGTAATAGCACTTGATGCTAGACCAGATGATGACCTTACTCTAGAATATGTTAAAGGCAAGCTTGTGGATGACTATAATTGCAAAGCTGAAAGCACAAATAAGGGTGAATCAGCCTTGCATATGCAGACCTGCATTTCTAAAAGCTCTACTAAGAAATGTGAAAGAAGGGAATTTTTTCTGTACAAAAAGCCTGTTCATTTGAAGGTAGACTGCAGAGTTTGGAAAGCTAGAAAGATCCAACTGCAGAAACAGAGTGCAAGGCAAAAAGCCAGAATGTTGTGAAAGAGACTGAAAACAATTCTGATGATGAATTTGCATTTAATACTAATGCAAGTACGATTTCACAAAATACCTGGTATATTGACTCAGGTGCCACAATTCATATGACAAATGATACACATTTCTTCACTCAGTTTAACCAGAATAAATCTGAGAGGATTGTCAAAGTCAATGGATAGTATATGGTCTCAGAAGGCATAAGGGAAGGTTATCTGCCCTGACTCCCCAAACCTTACCAGAAAGATACCTATTAAGGAAAAATTATATGTGCCTAATTTTGAAAGCAACCTGCTATGTGAAAAAGTTTACCTAGCAAGGTAACATTGTAATATTTAAAGAGGTCAGCCGCCTTATCACAATTGGAAGTCACACAGTTGCGGAAGGCAAAATCTCAAATGAGCTATATCAAGTAAACTGCAGTGAAGTTGTTAATGCTGCTTAACAAGAACATCATGTTAACTGTATTCATGTATGGCACTGTTATTTAGGGCACAGAAATCCAGAAGAATAAGGAGGCTAGCTGAAAAACAAAAGCTAATGATATCAAAATCAATCCATGCAGTCAAGTAATAAAATGTACTATCTGCTTAAAAGGGAAAATGTCAAGGAAACCTTTTCTAAAAATCTGTAATAGCAGAGCTGAAAGGTATTTGGATCTGATTCACACAGACGTTTGTGGTTCAATGAAAAATGAGACTCCAGGAAAGAAAAAATATTTTCTTACATTCATAGCTGATTTCTCAATATTTACAACAATTTACCTGCTGCCCAGCAAGTAAGACTTCTCTGAAAAACTTGAGGAATATCTTGCTCATGTAAGCAACAAATTTGGCAGTTTTCCTAAAGTACTAAATGCAGATAATGACATAGAATATACAAGTGGCAACCAAGCTATTCTGCAAAGAATGTGGGATTGCATTCCAGACCACAGATCCATATAACCCAGAACAAAATGGTGTGGCTGAAAGAATGAATAGGACACTTTGTAAAAGTGGGCAGAGTATGTTCTTTGGTGCAGATATGCCAGCTACCTACTGGGGAGAAGCCATCATGACAGCCTGCTATCTTTAAAATTGCTTAAGGGGAAAGGCAATTGAAAGGACTCCATAGGAGTTATGGGATAAGAAGAAATCTAACCTGCAGCATATTAAAATATTTGGAAGGAAAGTATTTGTACATGTTCCAAAGGAAAAGTGCACAAAGTGGGACACTTGTGCACAAGAAGGTGTGGTCATAGGCTAAAGCAAGTCTCAAATGGGTTACAGAATTCTGCACAGAGATACCAACAAGGCAACAATTAATTGTAGTATTGTGATTTATGAAAACTCTATGTCTCTAACTTGTCATGAAATAACACAAGAAGTACAGCTTGAGCAAGAAGCTTAAATACCTCCATCTCAGAATGAGCAAAGAGATACAAAAGCTGCTATAGATGATCCAATTAATACTGAAGAGGAAGTGGAGCAACAATTTCAGTCTTTACTTAGGAAAATAAAAAAGGTGGAACAAGGGTACCCCACCTAAACGTTTATCCTACATTGCTCAGGTACCACCACAATCTGAGGCAGGATCTTGGAAAGACATCAAAAAATTGCCTGCGTTTGAAAGACAAAAATGGATTAAAGCTGCTGATTAAGAGATGGAATCTCTTAAAAAAACTCAAAAAGCATGAAGTTACAGAGTTACCCCCTGGAAAACATGCAATTGGACGTAAATGGGTTTTCAAAATCAAGTGCGACCCTGAAGCTAAAGTTCATGTGTATAAGCAAGATTAATGGCAAAAGGTTTTCTCAAACATATGGGGAAGATTATGATGCTACGTTTGCACCAGTGGCTAAGCAAAGTACTTTCAGAGCTGTCATTGCTATTAGGGATGGGCTTCATTTTTATCTGCCGGGTTGGGCTTAGGGTCGGGTGACCCGTGGAAAACTTCGTTTTCCAATGGGTCATTTTTTTTTTCTCGGCAATTTTCAACGAAAAAACCAGAAACCCCCCTCCCCAACCCTTCAAATTTAGTTAATTACAACCCCCCCCCCCCACCCTCCTGACCCCCCCAAAACTTGCCTAAAGTCCTTGGTGGTCCAGCAGGGGTCCCAGAAGTGATCTCCCGCTCTCAGGCCATCCACTGCCAGTAAACAAAATGGTGCCGGTCGCCCTTTGTCCTTACCATGTGATAGGGGCTACCGGTGCCATTGGTCAGTCCCTATAACATGGAAGGAGCAATGGATGGCCTGTGCCATTTTCTAAGATGGTGCCGGCTGTCCATTGCTCCTACCATGTGACAGGGGCCGACTAATGGCACCGGTAGCCCCTGTCACATGGTAAGGTCTAAGGGCTAGCAGCGTCATTTTGTTTACTGGCAGCAGAGTGGTAGATTGCTCCCGGGACCCCTGCTGAACCACCAGGGACTTTAGGCAAGTTTTTTTTTTTGGGGGGGGGGGGTCGGGATGTGGTGGGGGGTTGAAATTAACTAAATTTGAAGGGTTGGAGTGGGTTTGTTTGTTTTTGTTTTTTTGTTTTTTTTTTTTAATAAATGTGCCCCTCCTACCCATGCTAACCCGAACAATGAATTTTCCTGAAGTTCAGGGAAAATCTGTCTCAGGATTCGGGTCCTCCGACCCATGTCAAATTGGACTATTTCTTTGAAATTTTCCAATTCAGCAAAAATAATTGCACATCCCTAATTGCTATAGCTACCTTGAGAAATATGGAAGTGAGACATTAGGATATTAAACCTATTTTTCTCAATGGGGATATTGAAGAGGAACTGTATATGGTGAATTTGAAGTGACTTAAAAATGAAAAAAATTCTTGTCTGAAAATTACAAAAATCTCTCTATGGTCTTAAGCAATCGGCTAGAGCATGGAACTGCAAAATAAACAAAGTTTTGCTAGAACAAGGGTTCATGTGAAGAAAGGTTGATTCATGCCTATGCTCTAAGTTTGAGGATGGAAAATGAATGTATCTATTACTATATGTAGATGATTTGAATATTGCCTGTGAAGAAAGCTAAAAAATTTCAAATCTAAGTGAAGTTCTTGAACTACACTTATGTACTAAGGATCTAGGAGAAGTGACATACTATTTAGGGATCCATATTCAGTGACAAAAAGATGTGAGTTTTCTTCTAAATCAGTCTGCTAAAATCAGTTCAATTCTCGAACAATTTTGGATGTCAGAAGCTAAGGGTGTAATAATGCCTGAAGTTGGAAAGAGAGGATGATCGCTTACCAAGTAATGATCAGTATAGACAAGCAGTGGGAGCACTTTTGTAAGTGGCAACCACTATTCGAACAGATATCGGAGTGGCAATGTCTCATCTTTGTAGACGTGTCAGTAAACCTTCCCAAGGAGATTGGAATGCTGTTAAAAGAGTCATGCAGTATCTTAAGTGCAGTCAAGACTTAACCCTAGAAATGACTGTGAAAGAATATGTCTACTCTGGACCGGTGATTCCAATGGTCGTAAATCAACAAGTGGCTATTTGTTTAAACTTGGTGACAGTCTAATTTCTATGTCTAAAAAAAAGCAAATGTCAGGTGCACTATCATCAACAGAAGCTGAATAAATCTCAGCGGCCTGTACTAATCAAGAAGTTGTTTGGCTGCATCAGCTACTACAAAATATTGGAGAATCAGTTGCTCAATCAACAGTCTTGTTTGAGGACAATCAAGGTTGTATAAAGCTTGCATACAGTGAGAAAATAAATGCCAGAACCAAGCATGTCGATGTCAAACATCATTATCTTTGAGATTTAGTGGAACAAGATGTGATTGTGTTTGAATATTGCGAGTCTGACAATATGCTAATAGATATTATGACTACGCCTATTCCAAGGACAAAGTTTGAGAATATCAGATCTAAGCTGGGACTTATCTGAGAAACAGTTTTTGATTAGTGTTGTTAGTCTATTTTGACAACAACTGTTCTCAGCTATGTACTAGTGTTGCATAGAAACTGTGTGTTTGTCAGTGTTGTGCTGCTAAAGTTTTGAAAAAAAAAGAGGGCTACTTCCTCTACATAAGAAGCAGGAAGTTGTTCTGTCTCCAACTTTTTGTGCACACTGTTAAAGGTGTTCCATGTGTTTTAGAGATTCTGCTCGTCTTACTTGCATTTCTGTTAACTCTCTGCTATCACATAGACATTGTGAGTGGAATCTGAATCCTGGGCATGATGTCCAGGATGATGCCCTTGGCACTGCAGACCACCTGCATATTCAGGAAGTAGGAGTCCCTGCAGTTTGGGAGGTTGCTTCTTCTCCCCCTAGTGCCCTTATTTGGACATGAGTGCAATCAATAGCTTCCCAAGATAGAGGGGAATGTTATTTGATAGAAATCTTTCATTACTTGCTGTTGCTGCTGTCTTCTCCGAGAGTATGATATATATAACATTCTGTTTTCCTGAGCAACACAGTCAGGACCTAATCTATACATATAGACGTGGCAGATTGACTGATTACAATTGTGACCCCTAGAAGTGTCCGGAAGGGGCTGGTGGTAAAAATGCCAGGGTAGTAGTGAACTTGATGTGTATTGGCGAGGCATATCCCCTTTGAGTGGTAGGTTGCAGGTCTTGCACTAACTGCTGGCATAGGTACAGAATGATTTCTTTGTTGAACCTGAACCTGTGCAGGACATGCTCCTTGGAGAGATCGAAAAACTTTGTCCTAGTCCTGTATGCGCTCTATAATGGGTACTTCCTCCTCTTCCTCTGTTCTCCCTTTTCCTCTTTAGCTGTTGTAACCTGAGTATCCATATGGCCATTTGAATCATATTGAAAAGGGATTCTTCATCACTGACTTACACCCCCAGTATGTTCCAGTAATATATCCACCCACCCATTTTATAGCCCTGTATGTCCCAGTTCCCCCCAATCTAGTCCAATAACCCTCAGTATAAACCTGTATGTCCCAGTTAACAGCCAGTATGGCCTAGTCTATCCCACTCACCCTAACCCCTACTGTATGAAAGAGTAGAGATGTGCTTCAGGTTTTGATATCATGTCGGGCTTCGTTTCAGGGACCCCCTGCGGGAATTTCGTTTTCCCGCAGTTCAGGGTTTTTTTTTTTTTGGGGGGGGGGGGGCCCGATTTTCGGGTTAGTGCGCACTATCGGGAGTTAGTGCGCACAACACTTTAAAAATAGCTCATTACGTGTGTACACATAAACCCTGCATCAACATGCCCCTAACATGCTCCTATTTTATGTTTATACATTGTGCACTCAAATGCATATATACATGCAAATGTGGTCCCTTTTTAAAATATGGATTACGTGTGATAGGGCTACATACATGAGTATATGGCATTTTTTTCACCCGTAACTCTGAAAATTCAGCAGTTAGGCTTTGTTATTATGAACTGAGATAGAAAAATGGAGCCAGAGTGAAATCGTATAAGTAATTTGTAATGTGATACAAAAATTTGCAGATCCTATAAATACACTGACAACATGCATATAGAGTAGCAACATATGTTAAATGAAAACTTGTCACAACATTTTGTGATAGATTTGTCACTATATAATACAGTTTAATGCAACAGAAAGTTATTGATCCCTATGGGAACAATGAGTTTTAGGTGGTGGAATTAATGTCACAGAACAGCGTATGGCATATTATATTAAATTGTTGCATTACACTTGCCAATTCTGTATGGAATTATTTACAGACAGAACTATTTTGAATGCCAACAAAAATTTAACCATACCAATATAAAATGCAGAGCTTTACTATCTAAGATCAATAATCTCATTTGATTCTTGCTGCAATATATCTTTATTTTTCCTACAGTTTATATTCAAAATAGGTGATACATTAAAATTACAAAACTCTGCAATATTATTTCCCATAAACTTTTGTGATATTTGTTTTGGTTTAATTTGCAATGAAACTGGATATATACAACAAGAGAAATAAAGGTCAACAAATTGTAGATGATACATGTGTGACTAGCTGAGAGTTTTGTTTCCTTTATCAGGTCAGTGCTGTGCAATGCATGGACATAATTAGGAGAGCATAACTCTTTGAAGTTAGTCAGAAATGTATTCACTTACAATGTGTTTGATATACAATTTGTTAGACCTTTTATTGATTCATAAACATGTAGATTAACACATTTTCTTATCACTGAAATTTGATATTGCTAGAACTGATCATCCATGTTTATACTGTATCTGCACATCATTCAATAACATAGCTTTTATAACCATGTGTTCAAGGATGGATAATATCAACAGTAAAAATGATTCATATCAAATCAAAGATTTGTAAATATATAAGTAAACTGAAAGAGGATACGCTGGGCTAGATGGGGGACACAGTTGAAAGGGAAAGTTTGAAATTTCACAAAATTCTGTTAGTGAAAAAACTGGTGTACATTTGTCAATTAAGAAACCCCAGTATTTTCAATGGGAAAAGTATCAGTGCAAAAAGTGGAGCAAAATGTTAATACAATCCTACAATGATTTCATGCCATATTTTACAAGATATGCATCCTGACGTTCCACTAAGTAGAAATAAATTGGTCTATTCCAGCCAATGTGTGGTAGACTAAACGTTCTGTAAAAGAATCTATGAATATTTCTTAAGAGTGTAATAAGCAGTTGTCTGCCCTGAGGATATTTAGTTATTTTTATATCTTAATTTGTAATCAATGTAACTGCTAGAATATCCTCAATAACTGTAATTTATAAACTGTAAACGTCTATGCAATGGACCTGAAGACAATTTGTTCAGACAGTATATACTTTCTGACAATATACATATTACATGTGTACTGTCAACAAATGTAATACTTAAGAAAACTGAAATTTTGTTAATCAGAAAAGCAGTAAATCACTCAGGACAACTAACTTTAGTGTAAATCTCCAAAAGGATTATTTTGTATTAATTTTCCTTAGAAGCACAAGATATATTTCAAAGGAAGAGCTCAGTAACCCACAATCCAGTGGGAGTACTGAGAGAAGAGGATCACCTTGCTGGACTTTCAGGGACATAGTAGCCAAGTCCCAACTCCAGTCTGGTAGCCCTAGAGCTGCCTTGGAGGAGGAAGATCTCATGATCAAAGAACATCAACCTGGTGCAGCAGGAAATAATCTGTAGCAAGGACCTGCTCTCCAAGTGGTGCATTGTCCTCTTATTTTATTTATTTATTTAAATTCTTTTAATATACCGATGCTCAAGACCAAGTCTTATCATACCGGTTTACAAAGGAACAGGGGGAAACCATTAAACAACTGTATAGAAGATAAGGTTACATTAAACAGGGAACAAAAAGCATGGGCTTTGGAAGACAGGAAAGATATCAAAATATAATAACTGGAGAGTACTAAAAGTAGTCATCAACAAAAACAATTAAGTAGTGAGATAAAGGTTAACAAAAGGTTAAATAATTCAGCTGATGATTTATCATAGGCAATTATTAGGAGTAAATTTCCTGTGAAAGGGAGGAACAGGTGAGGTAAGCGGGGGGGGGGGGGGGGGGGGTGGAGGCAGGGCAGGGAACGGGTCGGGGGAGGAGAAAGGGAATGGGTAGGAAGGTGAAAAGAGACAATATTGGTTGATAGAGGCTCTATCAACCGTAAGCTTGGACGAATAGCCAGGTTTTCAGTTTCTTTCTGAAAGATAGATGGCATTGATAGATGATAAATGGCATTGATAGATGGCATTGATAGATTGATAGATAGATGATTTTGATAGATAGATGACATTGATAGATAGATAGATATTGATAGATAGATGACATTGATAGATGATAAATGGCATTGATAGATTGAAAGATGATAAATGGCATTGATAGTTGATAGATGGCAAAGATAGATGGCACTCTTGCAACAAGGATGTGTCTCCCAAGGCTACTGTCAAGGAGGAGAAGGGTTAGGTTGGCCATTATAGTTGGTGATTTGATTATTAGGCATGTAGACAGCTGGGTGGCTGGTGGGCATGAGGATCACCTGGTAACAAGCCTAACTGATGCAATGGTGGCAAACCTCATGCATCACCAAGATAGGATTTTAGATAGTGCTGGGGACGATGTGGCTGTTGTGGTACATGTGGGCACCAACAACATAGGAAAATGTGGGAAAGAGGTTATAGAAGCCAAATTTAAGCTCTTAGGTAGAAAGCTGAAATCCAGACCCTCTAGGGTAGCATTTTCAGAAATGCTTCCTGTTCCATGCATAGGTCCCCAGAGGCAGGCAGAACTCCAGAGTCGCAATGCATGAATGAAACGATGATGCAAGGAAGAGGAATTCAGATTTGTAAGGAAATGGGGAACCTTTTGTGGAAAGGGGAGTCTTTTCTTAAGGGGGTGGGCTCCACCTTAACCAGGGTAGAACCAGTCTGCTTGCGCTAACCTTTAAAAAGGAGATAGAGCAGCTTTTTAACTAGAACAAAGGAGAAAGCCGGCAGTCACTCAGCAGCGCATGTGTTGCAGTTCTGGCTGCGAGCACCGCAGCCAGGCCCTTACCTATGGGCTCCCAGACCTGCTCCCGCTTCCAGAGGCCTGGTTGGCGGCGTCCCCACTGGGGCTGCGCCGCTGCGAGCTCTTCCATGGATGCCTGGCTCCTAGGCACATGCGCGCGCCACTTGGGCACTTTTCTAGGCCGTTTCCTGCCAGTGGTGACTCCGCCCAACTCCTGACCTCAGACTCCGCGGCCTTGATAAGCCGGCTGCGGTCATGCAGTCTTTGCCTTGCAACGGGTTAGCCTCCCGGTTCCCTGTTGCTCTGTGCCTCGGAGTGACTCGCTTCGCTCCTTTCCTGCTTCAGTACCTGCTTGGTTCCTGCCTGCTTGCTACAGTACCTGCTTGGTTCCTGCCTGCCTGCTACAGCACCTGCCTGGTTCCCGCCTGCCTGCTACAGTACCTGGTTGGTTCCTGCTTGCTTGCTACAGTACCTGCTTGGTTCCCGCCTGCCTGCTACAGTACCTGGTTGGTTCCTGCTTGCTTGCTATTGTACCTGCTCAGTTCCAGCCTGCCTGCTACAGTTCCTGCCTGGTTCCAGTACCCGAATCCAGCTACAGTTCCTGCCTGGTTCCAGTACCCGAATCCTGCCACAGTTCCTGCCTGGTTCCAGTACCCGAGTCTTGCTACAGTTCCTGCCTGGTTCCAGAACCCGAGCCCAGTTACAGTATTGCTACTGTCTTAGTCTGGTTCCAGTTACCTGTCCTGATCCACAACCCGCCTAAGTCCCAGCGGCCGGGCCCCTATGGGCTCCTCCTGGGGGGGGGGGGGGGGGGCTTCGGCTTCCAAGGGTGAAGCCTCCTAAGTCCCAGGGGTTGGGCTCCTACGGGCTTCTCCCGGGGGAGTACCAGCTTCCAGGGTGAAGAGCATCTACGTTCTGCCCGAACATCTGCCTCCCGGCCTGCCATTCATTAGAGACATTGACCATCTTTCCCAGTCTCCAGCAGGTTGGCCCAAGGGTCCACTAAACAGAGACTCCCATAACAGATTGCAAGGCCTTGGACTCGGCGGATGCACCCGCTCCCTCGGATCTGCCCAGGATGGCCCGGCAGATGCTACAGCACCAGAGCTGCATAGATACCTTGGCAGCCACGGTGGAACGGCTATCCTCGCGACTGGAGTCCTTGACTTCCACTGGCGGGGCCCCCGAGGGTCACAGCTCCTCTGTGACTCAGCTACCGACACCCTCTCATTATGCTGGTGATGTAAGGACCTGCCACGGCTTCTTGAACCAATGTTTTGTACGGTTCTCCTTGTTGCCTCGGCAATTTCCCTCGGATGCGGTGAAAGTGGCATATATCCTGTCCCTGCTTGATGGGAAAGCCTTAATTTGGGCTTCTCCCCTCTGGGAAAACAATGATCCTTCGCTAACGGACTTACAACAGTTCATCACGAACTTTCGCCAGGCCTTTGATGAGCCCGCCTGAGTAGCCACAGCTACATCTGACCTGCTGCAACTTCGTCAGGGGACTCGCTCCTTGGCAGATTATGCAATGGAGTTTCGGACTTTAGCCCAAGAAGTAGGTTGGCAAGATGGTAGTCTTAAGGCCATCTTCCTGAAAGGCCTCTCCGGATGTATAAAGGATGAAATTGCTGCTCGAGATCTGCCGGAGGACCTCAATGCCTTGATAGAGATGGCTGCCCGCATTGACCGCCGCCTACAACAATGGGCCAAGGAGCATCGCTCCTCTCGTCATAGTCCGGTTCGTGGGCCGAGACCTGTGCCCTCGCCCAAGATTTCTCGTCCAGACGCTCCCACCTGCGAACCTATGCAGCTGGGACAGGCCCCGCTTTCTGCTGAAGAAAGGCAACGTCATCGTTCGTTGAAGTTGTGCTTGTATTGTGGCCAAAAGGGCCACTTCTTGGGACGCAGCCAGGAGCGTGCGGAAAACACCAAAGCCTAGGAGGTCGGAGGAGCTCCTCCTAGGCTGTGCTATAGCTCCTCAATGTACTGTCCCTGTTATCTTGGAATATCCTGGAGGCTCCTTTGACACAATGGCTTTCCTGGATTCTGGAGCCAGAGGTAATTTCATCCTGCAGGACTTCGTCTCCCAGTTGCGAATCCCTATGCATAGACGGGAGGTCCCATTACGAATTACCTCTATCCAGGGGACGCTTCTTCCAGGACCTGTCCAGATGTCCACGCACCCATTACGGTCCGCACTAGGGTGATCCATTTGGAGGAGATAGCCTTCCTAGCGTTGGAGAAGGCTGTCCACCCTGTGGTGCTAGGGTTGCCATGGTTACAGAAACACTCACCCACGATTCAGTGGGATACGCTACAGATTGTCAAATGGAGTCCTTTTTGCCTAGCTAATTGTTTGAAAGTGCCTAAGACTCCCGCACTTCCCCTGATGCACGCGGCCGTGGGTCCTCCTGCACCTTATGAGGACTTTACGGATGTATTCTCCAAAACCAAGGCGGAGATCCTTCCGCAGCATCATCTGTATGACTGTGCTATAGACCTGCTATCTGGTACTATGCCCCCCGCGAGAAAGGGTTTATCCCTTATCCATACCTGAGACCCGGGCCATGTCCGAGTACATTTCGGAGAATCTGGCCAAGGGCTTTATCCGGCCGTCGAAGTCGCCTGCAGGGGCAGGTTTCTTTTTTGTCAGCAAGAAAGATGGCTCACTGAGGCCGTGCATAGACTATCGAGGCCTAAATTCTATTACCAAGCAAGACCGCTACCCGCTCCCGTTAATCCCGGAGCTCCTTGAGCGAAGCTGGAAAAATGTAGCTTTGAGAAGACGTCCCTGCCGTTCCTAGGCTACATAGTCTCTGCAGCTGGCTTTCGAATGGATCCTGAGAAAGTGGCAGCTATTAAGAATTGGCCCCGGCCAAGGGGTGTTAAAGCGTTGCCACGCTTCCTCGGCTTTTCCAATTTCTACCGTCACTTTATTCCTAATTACTCTCGTATTGTGGCCCTGTTAACTGCCCTCACTCGAAAGGGGGCTAACGCGGTGGAGTGGCCTGCTTCTGCCTGTCAAGCCTTTGAGGCCCTTAAAGAAGCCTTCTTGTTAGACACCTGCCTTCACCAAGCGGATCCCAGCCGGCCTTTCATGGTGGAAGTTGATGCCTCCAATGTGGCCGTGGGGGCCGTACTGAGTCAGTACTCTGATTCTGGACAGCTGTTGCCCTGTTCATATTTCTCAAGGAAATTCTCCCCGGCCGAGAGCAACTACTGTGTTGGTGACAAGGAGTTGCTAGCCATGAAACTTGCCCTGGAGGAATGGAGACAGTGGTAGGAAGGAGCCAACCATCCGGTTACGATTTACACCGATCACAAAAACCTAGCATTTTTTAAGCAAGCCCAATGCCTGAATCCAAGACAAGCCTGGTGGTCGCTGTTTTTTTGACCGGTTTGACTTTACGTTACGCTACCGACCCGGCTCGAAGAACATTCGAGCTGACATGCTCTCACGCTCCCCTGAGGTGGAAGAGACTCCTGATATACCCCAATATATCTTGGACCCTGAGAAAGTAAGTCTTGCTGCAAACTCAGTGTCCTCCCAAGGGAAGATCGTCGTTCCACGTCGCTCCCGGAGAGCAGTTCTTGCTTGGGCCCATGACTCTCTCACTGGGGGCTATGCTGGTTGGAAAGGGACTTTAGACTTGTTAAACCATTTCTACTGGTGGCCGACGGTGAGACAGGATGTCCAAGCTTTTGTAGGCTCATGCCCTACCTGTGCTGTTCAAAAGCCGCTCATCAGGAAGCCCAGGGGCCTGTTGCAACCTTTTCCCATTCCGGTGGAGCCTTGGACACACATCTCCAACGATTTTGTCGTGGACCTTTCTGCCTCAGGAGGTAATTCGGTCATTTGGGTAACCATGGACCGATTTTCCACTTTGTCACTTTGCCTAAGCTACCTTCTGCACCTGACCTGGCCGGCCTGTTTGCCCAGCATATCTTTAGGCTTCATGGTCTTCCGCAGGATATAGTCTCCGATCGAGGACCACAGTTTACAGCTCATTATTGGAAAGCCCTATGCAAACGCTTCAATGTGCAACTTAGTTTTTCATCAGCGTTCCATCCTCAGAGTAATGGGCAAATAGAACGAACCAATCGAACCCTGAAGACCTTTCTTCGTGCCTTCGTGAACGAACGACAAGATAATTGGGCTAATCTTCTCCCGTGGGCGGAGTTCTCATATAATAATCACACGCATGCTGCTACTGGACGTTCACTGTTCCTCATTGTTTATGGGAAGCAACTTACCCTCACCTGAACCTAGAGCACTCCCGGCAGTGCAACTCTCAGCTCGCCAGCTTCGTTCCTTGTGGATCTCTACCCAGGAAAATATCTGTAATGCCGTCCGGTCCACTAAGAAGTGGGCAGATAAGCATCATCAGCCAGCACCCATCTTCCTTCCAGGAGACCGTGTCTGGCTTAGCACCAGAAATCTATAGCTACGTATTCCGTCGAGAAGACTAGCTCCGAAATTCTGTGGGCCTTTTTGAGTCGCCGAACGAGTGGGAGCAGTCTCATACCGTCTGCGCCTACCCTCCTCCATGCGCATACATGACGTCTTCCATGCGTCGTTGCTGAAGCCTCTTGTGTTCTCCAGGTACCACTCCCGGGCTCCTGAACCATTGGATCCTTCAGTACCGGACGAGGTCACGTATCAAGTGCGTGAAGTTTTGGATGTCCGGTTTCATCAACGCCGATGGAAATACCTGCTTGCCTGGGAGGGTTGCGGACCCGAGGATAATTCTTGGGAACTGGCCCGTTACATCCTCGACAAGGATTTATTACGGCAGTTCCATCTGGACCACCCAAGTAAACCCGGACCGGCTAAGAGGGGGCGTAAGAGGGGAGGTACTGTTGCAGTTCTGGCCGCGAGCACCGCGGCCAGGCCCTTACCTCCAGGCTCCCGGACCTGCTCCCGCTTCCAGAGGCCTGGTTGGCGGCCTGTTTGGCGGTGTCCCCGCTGGGGCCGTGCCGCTGCGAGCTCTCCCATGGACGCCTGGCTCCACTTGGGCACTTTTCTAGGCTGTTTCCCGTGAGTGGTGACTCCGCCCAACTCCTGACGTCAGACGCCGCGGCCTTGATAAGCAGGCTGCGGTCATCCAGTCTTTGCCTTGTAACAGGTTAGCCTCCCGGTTCCCTGTTGCGCTGTGCCCCGGAGTGACTCGCTTCACTCCGTTCCTGCTTCAGTACCTGCTTGGTTCCTGCCTGCTTGCTACAGTACCTGCTTGGTTCCTGCCTGCCTGCTACAGCACCTGCCTGGTTCCTGCTTGCTTGCTATTGTACCTGCTCGGTTCCAGCCTGCCTGCTACAGTTCCTGGCCTGGTTCCAGTACCCAAATCCAGCTTCAGTTCCTGCCTGGTTCCAGTACCCGAATCCTGCCACAGTTCCTGCCTGGTTCCAGTACCCGAATCCAGCTACAGTTCCTGCCTGGTTCCAGTACCCGAGTCTTGCTACAGTTCCTGCCTGGTTCCAGAACCTGAGCCCAGTTACAGTATTGCTACTGTCTTAGTCTGGTTCCAGTTACCTGTCCTGATCCACAACCCGCCTAAGTCCCAGCAGCCAGGCCCCTACGGGCTCCTCCCGGGGGGGCTTTGGCTTCCAAGGGTGAAGCCTCCTAAGTCCCAGCAGTTGGGCTCCTACGGGCTCCTCCCGGGGGAGTACCAGCTTCCAGGGTGAAGAGCATCTACGTTCTGCCTGAACATCTGCCTCCCGACCTGCCATTCATTAGAGACATTGACCATCTTTCCCAGTCTCCAGCAGGTCAGCCCAAGGGTCCACTAAACAGAGACTCCCATAATAGCATGGTTCAGAGGGAGGTATCTTCAAATGATATTAATGAAGCATTAGAGTTAGGTCATCCCAAACAGAGGTTCCAATAATAAGAAAAATAGTCCAAATGCCTATAATTAAAAACTCACCTAAGCTGGAAGATTCCAATTTATCCATGTCAACTAAAAAGCAAAATGTAAATACAAACAAAAAAAACACACTTTGAAATGCTTGTATGCTAATGCCAGCAGTCTAAGAAGCAAGATGGGAGAGTGTAATGCAAGTGAACTTAACTGGCATCTCAGAGACATGGTGGAAAGAGGATAACCAAGGGGATAGTGCTATACTGGGGTATAAATTATATTGCAATGACAGAGAGGGGCATCTTGGTGGCAGAGTTGATCTTTATTAGTGATGTACATTCGTTTTTCCCAAATTAGGCAATTTCAATGAAATTGCCTAATTTGGAATGATTTGGGGGAAACTGAAAAACGAATTAAATTTTTCCTAAATTTCAGAAAAATTAGTTTTCGTGTTAGTGCATGTTAACTCCTGTTAGCATGCACTAACTTTGACCCGTTAGTGTGCACTAACATGAAAATCAGGGCTCCCCGAAAAAAAACATCCCGAACTGCGGGAAAAACTAAATCTCCCACGGGGGGCTCCGAAATGAAGCCCGAGACAAAAAAAAACAAAAATGATGCACATCTCTAATCTTTATGTCCAGAATGGCATAGAGTCCAACAGGTTAAAGATCCTGCATGAGACTAAATGCACAATCGAATCTTTAGGGGTAGAAATCCCTTGCATGTTGGGGAATAAACTACCGCCCACCTGGCGAAGAAGGTGAGACGGACAGTGAAATGCTAAGAGAAATTAGGGAAGCTAACCAAATTGGTTGTGCAATAATAATGGGAGATTTCAATTACCTCAAGTCAAGTCAAGTCAAAGGAGGCCTCCATCTTATCTTTCTGCTCACTTGCTTCTTTCTTTTTATCTGGCTGAGGTATATAGTACATTTTTATAATTCTAGGTAAATCTTTTTCTTCTAATTTCAATATTTTAAGAAAATAACACTTAAGCAGTTCTCAATGAGATAGCAATCGCATTCTGGGAAAATTTAATAGCCTTATGTTATTCCTCCTTATATAGTTCTCTAAATTTTCCATTTTGACCATTTGTAAATTCTCCGATTTTATCAAATTTCCCTGTATCTTCTCCATTTCAGTAACCTTAGTATCCAAGCCAAGCAATAAAGATTCATTTTTTTCCACTCTTTTCTCTAAAGATAGATTTTTTTTCAATACTCTCTTTCACAGTCAAAGTCAGAGAAGCTATTGCATTCTCCATAGAGGAAATTTCTTTTAATATTTCCTCTAGGGTTTCCTTAAAGGGAATTGATTGAGGGGCTCCACATACCACTTGAATGTGTTCTTCTCCTCTCATTCGCGGCTTTGGGTGGGGAAATCCTTCCTCAGCTCAGTGCGTCTTTCCAGCAGGTAACTCCCTGGAGCCCGATGGGTCTGGGTTCACCGAGGGTACTGCGAATACCTCGCCTTCTCTCTGGGGTTCCGTCGTCTGAATGGCCTATTTCCCTTCCAGTAGAGCAGAAATATCTAGGAAGGATTCCCCTCTCCCGAGCGGGGCTTCAGGAGTTGTTGGTGCACTGGGGCTCAAGGATGTTTCAATGGCCAGGAAGGCTCAATGGCTGCTCCACGCTGACGCCTCCAATGGTCCCTCCTCCCAGCGGTATCTGCAACAGTCCAGCAAAGGCTTCTTCAATCCGAGGTTGACGAATAAGCGATATCAGAGTAGAGGCAATCTCTTTTATTTTGGCTTTTCGCTTGATGTGTGGCATTATGCCACAAAAGAGGATAATTTCCAGGAAATAAGAGTAAGTGCCAAAAGAAATCCAGAGAACCTCGGAGCTCAGCGTTTGCTACTCACTCCTTGGTGGCCATCTCCCCCCCCCCCCCCCCAGATATCATAAAAACTTTTTAAATACATCAGAAGCAGAAAGCCTTCGAGGGAGTCGGTTAGGCTGTTAGATGATTGAGGGGTTAAAGGGACACTTAGAAAAGATAAGGCCATCGCGGAAACATTAAATGATTTTTTTGCTTTGGTGTTTACTGAAGAAAGATGTTGAGAAGATACCCACTCCGGAGAAGGCTTTCCCGGGTAATGATTCAGATGAAATGAACCAAATCACAGTGAACTTGAAAGATGTGGTAGGCCTGATTGACAAACTAAAGAGCAGTAAATCACCTGGACTGGATAGTATACAATTAATTTGTAACCTATCATTAAAATTATCCATTGTTCCTGAAGACTGGAAGATGGCCAATGTAACCCCAATATTTAAAAAGGGATCCAAGGGTGATCCAGGTAACTATAGACCAGTGAGCCTGTCTTCAGTGCCAGGAAAAATTGTGGAATCAGTTATAAAGAATAAAATCACAAAGCATTTAGTTAGACATGGTTTAGTGGGACGCAGCCAACATGGATTTACCCAAGGGAAATCTTGCCTCACAAATCTACTACATTTTTTTGAAGGGGTGAATAAACATGTGGAGAAAGGTGAACCAGTAGATGTGGTGTATTTGGATTTTCAGAAGGCGTTCAACAAAGTCCCGTATGAGAGGTTTCTAAGAAAATGAAAAAGTCATGGGATAGGAGGCAATGTCCTTTTGTGGATTGCAAGCTGGTTAAAAGACAGGAAACAGAGAGTAGGATTAAATGATGTTTTCACAGTGGAAAAAGTTAAACAGTGTAGTGTCTCAGAGATCTGTACTTGGGCCAGTGCTTTTTAATATATTTATAAATGATCTTGAAAGGGCACGACAAGTGAGGTGATCAAATTTGCGGATGACACAAAATTATGCAGAGTGGTTAAATCTGAAGCAGATTGTGATGAACTGCAAGAGGACCTTGCAAGACTGGAAGACTGGGCTTCCAAATGGCACATGAAATTTAACATGGACAAGAGCAAAGTGAATCATATAGGGAAAAATAACCCTTACTGTAGTTACACAATAATATTAGGTTCTATCTTAGGAGTTACCATCCAGGAAAGAGATCTGGGTGTCATAGTGGATAATAAATTGAAATCATCGACTCAGTGTGCTGTGGTGATCCAAAAAGTAAACAAAATGTTAGGAATTATTAGGAAGGGAATGGTAAGTAAAAGAATGGATGTCATAATGTGTATATATCACTCCATGGTAAGACCTGATCTTGAATACTGTGTGCAATTCTGGTCCCAGCATCTCAAAAAAGATATAGCTGCACTGGAGAAAGTGTAGAGAAGCTTGTCCAAAATGATAAGGGGCATGGAACGACTTCCCGATGAAGAAAGGCTAAGGAAGTTAGGTCTGTTCAGTTTGGATAGACAGCTGAGAGGGGATATGATAGAGGTCTACAAAATCATGAAAGGACTTGACCAGGTTAATGTAAATTTGTTATTTACTCTCACAGATAATAGGAGGACGGGGGGCATTCCATGAAGTTAACAAGTAGCTCATTTAAAACAAATTGAAGAAAATTGTTTTTCACTCAGTGCATAGTTAAGCTGTGGAATTCATTACCAGAGGATGTGGTTCCAGCAGTTTGTGTAAATGGGTTTAAAAAAGGTTTGGATAAGTTCCAAGAGGAAAAATCCATAAACAGCTATTAATTAATAAGCAATAGTAGCTTGTGATTTATTTAATGTTTGGGTACTTGCCAGGTACTTGTGACTTGGATTGGCCACTATTGAAACAGGATACTGGGCTTGATGGACCCTTGGTCTGACCCTGTATGGCATATCTTTTGTTCTTATGTTCATTGTTCTTATGAAAAGACCATTAGTTCTTTCGCAAAGGAAGCACTGGGTCTAATACAGGCATGGTGCAACATACTGCCCCTCATTCTAACTTAAAGCCTTAAAAAGGTGGAAGATATGTATTTTTAAATAGAAAAAAATTATTTTACTATTATTCTATTACTAACACTTGCAATGCATACTGTATATTCAGTTTAGATACATATGTGTATGTGTATATGTATTTTCTATTTCTAAAAGCCATAAAATGCAATGTATTTTTTTTTTTTACTGATTATTATATTTTTTTTTACCAAAAACCTTCCAATGTCATATGCCAGGGGCAGCCAACGTTTCTAATACCAAGAGCAACAAAACTAGAATATATAGTAGCAGAGATTCTCATCTCTGAGAAGCAGGGTGGAGGTTGCCCTTCCATAAACCAAAGAAAGTGTCAGCTCTCAGTACCTTCTCCTAGTCTCTCTCTTTCAATACCCATTTCCTGCCACCATCAGTTTTTTCTCTCTCTCCCATCCCTGTCCCCACCAGTCTCTCTCTCTCTTTCTTTTAGCATCCCCTCCACTTCCCAGCATCCTCTCTCCTGCTATACTAGTGTAGCCTTTTCCCAAATATTGGATCTCTTAGGTCCTCTGTGTATCTAGCCAGAAATACCCAGATGTGCAGTGATAATGTTCCTCACACTATACTGTCCAGAACCTGGTCTTACATAGCATTGTTTGTAGTTTCTGAGCAGCACCACATACATCAATAGCTGTGTATGTGATTGGGTTCTTGCTGTATTGTAAAAGCAGGTTTGTTATTTTTGCTGGCCCATAATGTTCAAGCTGATAATCCTAAAACACAGATAAAGATTGAACTGAATATTTATCTGTGAACTGAGGGAAGAAAGGTAAGGGGATAAAAAACAAGTAAGGCATAGACTGCATTTGCCTAAGATTCCTCAGGGTGTTTTTTGACAGTGAATCTTTCAGGAGGCAAACCTTACCCTTCTCACAGGAATTGCTCTTAGAAAGTATCAGGACAGCTGGTGTCATTTGATGCCTCAGAGCATGTGGCCAGCGAGCGTTACTCCTACTTCAACATCTACTTAACTACTTAATATACCCCTATTTCCCAGTTACTCCTTTAATCGGTTTTAGAAAGGGTAGGTAAGAGGTCCAGGAGGATGAGTTATCTCTAGGGGATTGAGGCCCACCTCAAAGTTCTCAGGGTGGGAGGAGAAAAGGAGACAGAGTGGCTTGGAGTCCCTTAACTTCTCCTGCTGAGGGTGTGTGCTCTTGCTGGGTGGGGTTCTGGGGGGACAGTGCCCATGTCATGTTGGGAGTTGTGTTCTTGCTAGGGGCTTTTACTTTGTATTTAAGTTGATGCATTTTTTAAAAGTATGGTTAATCTTGTTGAAAATGTAGTTGGCATTACACAAAACTAGGAACAACTCAGTAAAGTCATTCAGAGACATTTGACTCTGACTTTGGATAAGTTAAATAGCCTTTGGTAATATACTAATGTTGTTCATTTTTTCAGCCTACTTTCCAAAGAAATAAGGTTTATGAAATCATTTTGAAGACCATATTCAAAAGCATTTAGCCGGATAAGTGAGAATTAAGTTATCCAGCTAGAATTTAGCTAGATATGTTAGGGTCGTTCTGGAGGCATAACCGCGAGGATTTGAATTAGCCCATTGCCTCCCATGGGAATGCCTCTGCACACCCTTGTAACACTGCCTTACAACACAGGGCAGTGTTACAAGCGTCTAGAGACCCTTGCCCCCTAGGCAGTCCAATATATCACTGTCTCCCCCACCAAAACCCACCCTGAGTTGAAAGTGCCCTTCTTACAGTGGGAAATATATAGAGTATCAGATTGTCTCTCTCTCCCCCCCTCCCCCCAGTGTTCAGGATTTCTATGGCCCAAAATCTCCAGACTTGCACCTCATCAGAGCCAGAAATAAAGTTACACAGGTAACGATGCATTGCCATGTTCAGCCTTGCAAAATTTGGTGGTTACGCTCGACAGTCTTGGCCCTACCCTGGAACACCCGTGCCCTGCCCCTTTTCTGCCTCCTTATTCTTGACACATGCACAGGTACGCGCATACTTCCCAGCTTCTTAAAATTTGCGATGCTCACACGTGGCCCACATACGTGGGTATGAGGCCATTTTTGCACGAGCAACACTTTAAAAATCTACCTGTCAGGATGTATTGCTTGAAGCATTTACCATTCCTTAAGACTATGCATTTCCCTCATGAATGGGGCTGAGGGCATCCTGCGCCTTACATTTGCAGTCCCAATTTTTTTTTTTGAGGATAGAAGAATTAATGTGGTTAGAAAATAGTCTCCTGAATATGTTGACCATTTTCAATAATGAACTGAAAAGATGTGAATATTTAGGGAAACTTTCTTTTTAAAGCCATTTTTCTGCATTATTTGAAAGGTTCTTTTTGCATAGTCTTTGTAGCATGCTGTATTTCTAAACCAATTGCACAGTTTTATTTAATTTAATGTTTTTCACACCATAGCATCCCAAGAATACCACATATGAAGCCAGATTTAATTTCATGCAAAACAGATGGCAAAAGTACAAAAAGCCTGCAAGTCATTTTGCCTGAATGTTGAAAGACGAGTGCATTTTTGTCCAAGGAGTTACTTTCCTGAAACTTTATGGAGGCAAGAAAAAGTTGCATAAAGCATGTGATCAAAAACTTATGCACAAAATGCTATGAGGTCGGTATTCAAAAGAGTTTGGCCAGGTAAAAGGTAAGATCCCCTTATCACCTCCAGTAGCGCACCCAATAGCGCCACCTTTCATGGTGGCGCTATTGGGTGTGAAAGCCGGCAGCGATAACACCGCGGTGGTGCGATCGCTGCCGGCTTTCGCAGGCCTGCCCCCAGCTTCCCCCCCCCCCTGCCCCCCATTACTGAGGGATTCAGAGAGGTGCGCGAAGATAGAAAATCAAGCCCTGAGTTTACCTGATGAGTGCTGAATATCAACGCTAGTCAGATAAATTTTAGCCGTGCCCCTGAACCCCACCACCACCACTTTTCCTCTATCAGACTCAATTTAGCCAGGAAACGACTTACCCTTCTAAAATTTTGCCAATGAGTCGGGTGCAATTTTAAATCTCAGGTCTGACTGGGTAACTCAGGTTTGCCGCCAGCGAAGTTTCCGCGGCTTCCGCCCCGGTGCCGCCCCGACTCCTCCTCTTCCTGTACTGATGCCGCCCCGACTCCGCCCCTATCTAGCTATCGCATGTGAAAAGTCCCTTTTCGCATGCGATAGGGATAGAAATGGCCCCCCTTAGCTTGGTAAGTCTGGTTGGAAATTTCACTATCCTAATGTTACCTAAGAAATTTTAGGCAGGTATATTCAGCAGAACACTTATCCGGTTAAGTTCCACTGAATATCCAAATAAAGTTACCTGGGTAATTTCCCTGATCTCCAGCTTGCTCGGTATCAAGCTCTAGGAAACTCTTTGCACCATTATTTAATTTAACACTTTTGTGTAATAGTTTCATAGTGTTTTATGTGCACGATTGTGCTTGCACGATTGTCTGTACTTTTCTTCACTTTCAGAGGTTTCAGGAAGTTGAATCCTTTGGGCAGATGATGCACTCTGAAAATCATGCACTTCCTGTATATTTTTTTATTTCTCTTGACTCATACTTAAATCTGGTGCATTAGAATATAATATTACACTACTCTTTAATAAATCAAAGTAAAATTAACTCTATTAGGCAAGAGGGAAAATGTGAGTCTTGAGACAGAGATGGTTAGGCAAAGAGATACGTACATTATTTAAGAAATAGAAAGTGTGAATGTAAAGCGGTATATAAGAGAGAGGCTCCCACAATACCTTAATGTACTGAGACAGGTCATCTAACATGGTCCACCTTAAAAGCCAACCGGAGTGAGAATCCAGGTCACAGGACTTTACCCTGGGAAGGTGAATAATAGCTCAGGTCCAGGGAGGAACAGAGATAGACTGGGCAAACTGGTGGACTAATGGGTCAAACTGGCTATTTCCTTCATGCAAGCATGTTTTAAAATCTATCTAGCTGCATGCATTAAAGCCAACAAATTCGTAAGGAAGATACTTGAAGAATGTTTCCTTACATTAACCACTTAAAATTAGGAGCATATACACGTGCGTTAGGTGAATTGTAAATTATGGGCCGGATTTTAAATGCCCTGCACGCGTAAATCCAGCTGGATTTACGCACGCAGGGCCCTTGTGCGCTGGCGCGCCTATTTTCCATAGGCCGCCGGCGCGCGCACAGCCCCCGGACGCGCGTAAGTCCCAGGGCTTCATAAAAGGGGTGGGTAGGGGGCGTGTCCGGGGCGTGTCCGGGGTCAGGGGGCAGTTCTGTGTGGGACCGGGGGTGTGGCGCCGGCCCGGGGGTGTGGTCAAGGCCTCCGGACCAGCCCCCGGGTCAGGTGATGGTGCGCCAGCAGCCCGCTGGTGCGCGCAGATTTACATCTGCTTTCAGCAGTAAATCTGCCAACAAAAGGTGGGGGGGGGGGGGGTTTAGATAGGGCAGGGGGGGGTGGGTTAGGTAGGGGAAGGGAGGGGATAGTGCGGGGGAGTGGAAAGAAAGTTCCCTCTGAGGCTGCTCCGATTTCGGAGCGGCCTTGGAGGGAACAGGCAGCGCGCGCCGGCCATTCCACCCCCTTAATCATTTTGGTCACCCTTCTCTGTACTTTCTCCACTGCAACTATATCTATTTTGAGATGCGGTGACCAGAATTGCACACAGTATTCAAGGTGTGGACTCATCATGGAGCGATACAGAGGGATTATGATATCCACCATTTTATGTGACATTCCCTTCCTAATAATTCCTAACATTCTGTTTGCTTTTTTGACCTCCACAGCACAATGAGCCGATGATTTCAATGTATAATCCACTATGACACCTAGATCTCTTTCTTGGTTGGTAACTCTTAATATGGAACCTAACATTGTGTAATTATAGGAAAGGTTATTTTTCCCTATATGAATCACCTTGCACTTGTCCACCTTAAATTTCATCTGCCATTTGGGTACCCAGTCTTCCAGGCTGACAAGGTCCTCCTGCAGTTTATCACAATCTGGTTGAGATTTAACTACTCTGCATAATTTTGTGTCATCCACAAATTTGATCACCTCACTTGTACCCCTTTCCAGATCATTTATAAATATATTAATAAGCATCGGTCCAAGTACAGATCTCTGAGACACTCCACTAATTACCTTTTCCTACTGTGAAAATAGTCCAGTTATTCCAACTCTGTTTCCTGTCTTTTAACCAGTTTGTAATCCAGAAAAGGACATCACCTCCTATGCCATGAGGGAGTCTTTTCTGAAGGGATGGACTCCACGTTAACCAGGGTGGAACACGGCTGCTAGCGCTAACCTTTAAAAAGGAGATAGAGCAGCTTTTAAACTAGAACAAAGGGAAAAGCCGACAGTCGCTCAGCAACACATTGTTCGGAACGAGGTATCTTCAAAGTAGAGTTATGGCATCCCAATAGAGAGGTTCCAATAATAAGAAATACAGTCCAAGCACCTATAATTAAAAACTCACCTGAGCTAAAAGATATCGATTTATCCCTGTTAACTGAAAAGCAGAATGTAAATACAAACAAAAAACACACTTTGAAATGTTTGTATGCTAATGCCAGACGTCTAAGAAGTAAGATGGGAGAATTAGAGTGTTTAGCAGTGAATGATGACATAGACTTAATTGGCATCTCAGAGACATGGTGGAAAGAGGATAACTGATAGGATAGTGCTATACTGGAGTACAAATTTATATCGCAATGACAGAGAGAAGCATCTTGGTAGCGTCGTGGTGCTTTATGTCTGGGATGGCATAGAGTCCAAAAGATTAAAGATCCTGCTTGAGACTAAATGTACAATTTTTGTGTTTGTGTCATTGTGGACCCTTGGTTGCAATGGAGATGACTCCTCCCATGGGGAGGAGTCCTGTGGGGAATCACTGCGATAGACTGACACAGATAGCAGACTCAGTATGGATAGAGTCTTTATTGTACTACTGTAGAATGATGATGAAAGCAGGAAGGTAAGGCACTGATCCATGAAGTGCCAGTACGTTCAACAGGCTCAGAAGTATAGTCTCACCCAGATGTTCACGATAGGTGGGAGCCCGCAGTGCGGGTAACGCCATGGCTGGTGGGTGGAGTTGGAGCGCCGGATCATAGAGGTACTCACAGAATGAAGGTGTCTTCCTGTTGGTAGAATGGTGGGACCAAAGATCCATGGTGCAGGATATAAAGGTAGATGGGCCCTCGAGGAGCGAGTACCCAAGGTCCAATATCCGGAAAGTAGAATAGAGAGAAAGACTTCCAAGGAGCAGTTGTCTTAGTTAGTGAGGAGCCCCGAAGGGAAGTTGGAAGCGAGAGAACCCTGAGGAGCGGGTGTCTAGAGCTTCTGCTGGAGTGAGGCCCTTAGAGTAAAAAGCAGCATCTAAGTGAGCATCTTAGAGAAGTCAGAGTAGCGAAGCGAAGTCTTTGCTAACTCAAAGTGGTAGCAGAGGCGGAGGCTAGATATGCCTGGAGGTACTGACGTCATGCGGTGGGTCCGCCCCTGAGGTTCCCACCATGACATATATTTGAGCATAGGAGATGTGAGTGCTCGCGCCCTAGGAGGCCACAGGAGTGAGCATGGAAGATGGGGATGCCCATGCTGGTTTGGAAACGCCGAGGCACTCGGCACTCGAGGCAGCCATCTTGCCCAAAGAGAGTGAAAGGGAAGAAAAAGAGGTAAGGCAGAGCGGTCGCAGCCGTCTGCGACCGATGGATGCAACAGTACCTCCCTTCAAAGTGCCCCCTCCAAGACCTCTTCCAGGCAGTCTGGGCTTGCGTGGGTGTGCCAGGTGGAATTGATGTACCATCTCCTTGTCTGTAATATTGGCCAGTGGTTCCCAGGAGTTTTTCTCAGGGCCATTATTCTCCCAAGAGATGAGGTACTCCCAAATCTTGCCTCTTTTACATAGATCAAGGATGTCATCTACGGCATATTCAATGTCATCTTCTGTATCCAGGCTGGTAGGATCTGGTTCTTTCCTGGAGAACTCGGAAAATATCACTGGCTTTAGTAGAGATACATGAAATGCATTGTGTATCTTCATTGATGGACGCAGTTTTAGACTGTATGTTAGACCTAATCGCCGAAGGATGGCGAAAGGTCCCACAAAGCGAGGAGCAAATCTTGCAGAAGGAAGCTTAAGTCGGAGGTACTTGGTGCTTAACCAAACCTTGTCTCCAGGCTGAAACTGGGGTGCCTTATGATGATGAGCATCATAGGTTCTCATTGACTTTTGTCCTGCTTTAAGGAGGAGCTCCTTCGTCTGTCTCCAAAGTTGGGATAATTCTGCTGCAGTAGCCTGGGCAGAAGGAGGCTACTGTCAATGGAATTGGCAGCGGAGGTAATGGTTGTCTCCCGTAGACAAGCTGGAAAGGGGAAGACCCCGTTGAAGAAGCAGGATGTGAATTGATGGCAAATTCTACCCAAGGCAGTAATTCAGCCCAGTCGTTCTGTTGACATAAGATCGCAGAAATTGTTTCAGCGTCCTATTCATCCTCTCAGTCTGACTGTTAGACTGACGATGGTAGGCAGAGGTTAAGTCCAAGGTGATGTCAAATTTTTGACACAGCTCTCCAAAACCTTGCAGTAAATTGCACTTCTCTGTCGGATAGGATATGTTTAGGCATCCCATGAAGATGGAAGATGTGTTTAATGACGAGTTTTGCTAACTCAGTAGCAGAGGGTAATCCTGGTAATGCTACAAAGTGTGCCATTTTAGAGAAATGGTTGACCATAACTAATATGGTGTTATTGACATTGGATGATGGCAGGTCCACTATGAAATTGGTAGCAATATGGGTCCATGGTTCATCTGGTGATGGTAGAGGCTGTAATAGGCCACAAGGATGCCTGGGTGGTGGCTTTTGCTTGGCACAGACACTTGTACATCCTGTCAGAAAGCTCTGTTGATAAAGCTGGTATTTAGCATCAACCCCAAAGGGAGTCGCCAATGAGGTAAGGTGGGCGGAGCAGAGACGTCGAACAGCGATGGACACAACACATCCTTCTTCATGGTTGGCCACCAATAGTATCTTGCAAAATTGCTAAGGTACGACTCTGTCCTGGATGGCCTGCCAGATGGGAATCGTGTGTGCATTTCAACAGTCTTTTTCTTAAACCTCTGGTTACCATCGTCGTACCGGCAGGTACCGTGTAGGTGGCTGTGAGAACCACTCTTTCGGGATCAATGATATGATGAGGTTCATCTGGCACATCCTGAGGTGAGAAGGAACGTGATAGGGCATCAGCCCGGGTGTTCTTCTCTCTTGGACAGTATTTCAGAAGGAAGTCGAATGTTGAAAAATAGAGACCATCTTGCTTGACTGTGGTTGAGTCACTGAGCATGTTGAAGGTACTCCAGATTCTTGTGATCGGTGTATACTATTTGGTGTTGTGCGCCTTCTAGCCAGGGATGCCACTCTTCAAAAGCCAGCTTGATCGCGAGAAGCTCCTTGTCTCCTATCCCATAGTTTCTCTCAGCAGGTGAGAATCGCCTAGAAAAGGAGCAAGGATGGAGCACATTGGATTTGCTGTATTGGCTTAGAACTGCCCTCATATCAATGTCGGATGTGTCGACCTCCACGATGAAAGGACGGTGTGGGTCAGGGTGGCGGAGACACGGCTTCATTTGAAAAGCCTCTTTGAGCATCAGGAAGGCTGAGATGGCTTCTGGAGACCAATTGGCAAGGTTGGCCCCCTTCTTGGTCATAACAGTTAGAGGGACTGTCAATGATGAGTAGTTTTTATTAAAGGATCGGTAGTAATTGGTGAATCCCAAGAAGTGACGCAATGCCTTCAGGCCTGTGGGTTGAGGCCTGCCCCGGATACTCTCAAGTTTCTTGGGGTCCATTTGAAAACCATTCTTAGAAACAATGTATCCCAGGAAGGGTACAGCTTTGTGAAATTCGCACTTCTCAAGCTTTGCGTAAAGGTGGTACTCACACAGGCGTCTTAGGACTTTCTTAACATCTTCCTGATGACTTTGCAGATCCCGAGAAAAGATCAGTATATCATAGAAATATACTACTACTCATTGATACAGTAAGTCCCGCAAGATGTCATTCATCATATTTTGAAAGACTGCAGGTGCTTTACTTAAACCGAAGGGCATGATGAGGTATTCAAAGTTTCCATCACGGGTATTAAAAGCAGTCTTCCATTTGTCGCCTTCTCGAATATGTACCAAGATATAAGCTCCATTTAGATCCAATTTGGAGAATATTTTGGCCCCTTGGAGTCTATCAAACAGTTCAGATATTAAGGGCAGGGGGTACCTGTCCTTGATGGTAATCTCATTCAGACCCCAGTAGTCGATGCAGGGGCGTAAGGTGCCATCCTTCTTCCCTACAAAAAAGAAGCCTACACCAGCAGGAGCTTTGGAAGGTCTGATAAATCCCGTTTGTAGATTTTCTTGTATGTATGTAGACATAGCAGATGAGCGATGAAACTTCAGCAAGACACCGACCATGACAGTCTGGTCCCCACTGGGACAGTTCCAAGGTAGCCCAATTAAATTGTGGCATATGGTCTTGAAGCCACGGCAGACCCAATACCACCGGATGCATGGCTTTTTCCAACACAAAAAAGAAATTGATTCTGAGTGTAGAGCTCCAGTGCACAGGACAATGGCCTGGGTGGTCAATGAAACTTCTCCAGGAAGTGGTTCTCCATGGATGGATGACAAGAGCAGAGGCTTAGCTATTGCTGTGGTAGGAATCCGTAGGTGTTTAACCAAGCGCTTCAGAATAAAATTACCTTCAGCACCAGAGTCAATGAGAGCGAGAGTCTGAAATTTGAGACCTCCGCAAAGCAGAGATACTGGTAATGATAATGGAGAAGTAGGAGAGGTGAGGCCCAAGAAAAGTCCTCCTGTAGATCCCAAGCCCGTCAGTTTCCCCAGACAAATGGGACAGGTTTGGACTGCATGACCCGATTGACCACAGTACATGCACAACCCCATGCGCTTGTGATAACGTCTCTCCTTAGAGGTCAAGTAGCTTCGGCCTAGTTGCATAGGTTCTTCCTCCTCTAGGGGTGCAGACAGTAAGTTGGAAGCAATAGGCACAGGTTTAGGATGGTTAGCCTCCACTGTAGACTTTTGTGGACTCTTATTCTTGAGTACGATTGCGGATATGGTGGTCAATTCTCCCTGCTAGTTCTATCAGGGAGTCTAGGGAATCAGGCAGATCACGAGCCACTAATTCATCCTTTATGCGAGAGTTGAGACCCTCCATGAATATGGCACATAAGCATCCAGTGTCCCAATGTAGTTCGGATGCTAGAGTCTTAAATTCAATAGCAAAGTCTGTAAGTGGCTTGTTACCTTCCTGAAGGTTGAGCAAGGCAGATCCAGCAATGGTCTGGTGAGTTGGGTCATCAAACACATACTTAAAAAGTTGTAGAAATCCTGGTAGGTCATTCAGGATAGGATCTTCACATTCCCATAATGGTCCAGGCCAGGGTTTGTCCTTCAAGGAACAACAGGATATAGGTGGCCTTTGAAGCTTCAGTGGGAAAGAGGGTAGGCTGTAATGCAAAATACATGCTGCATTGATTAATGAACCCTCTGCACATCTTGGCTTCACCCTTAAAGCGGGTAGGTATGGATAAAGGTTCAGTGGTCTTAAGGGTTACCACTGGTGACAACAATTGCTTCACAGGAGGAGCTGAAAAGTTCAGTTGAGCGTGTAACTGATTGAAGGCAGTATCTAGGTTCTCCAAAGACTTTTGTTGTTCTGTGATCCGCTGGACTAGGCCAGGGATGGCCTGCAAGGCTGCAAGCTGAGCCGAGTCCATGGAATTAGCAATCTGTTGTGTCTGTGGCATTGTGGACCCTTGGTCGCAATGGAGATGACTTGGCCCATGGGGAGGAGTCCCGTGGGGAACCACTGTGATAGGCTGACACAGATAGCAGACACAGTATGGATAGAGTCTTTATTGAACTGCTGTAGATAGATGGTGAAAGCAGGAAGGTAAGGCACTAATCCATGAAGTGCCAGTATGTTCAACAGGCTCAGAAGTATAGTCTCACCCAGATGTTCATGATAGGCGGGAGCCCGCAGTGCGGGTAACGCCATGGCTGGTGGGTGGAGTTGGAGCGCTGGATCATAGAGGTACTCACAGAATGAAGGTGTCTTCCTGGTGGTAGAATAGTGGGACTCGACAATATTATTAATGATCAATCCAAAGCCATCTAAAAATGACACTTTTGTAAAACTTTTCTCGAATTTTAATTTTCTGTTTTTATTATCCTTAATGTTGCTAAAATCTAATACAGTCTATGCAAAATTTAAAAATAGCCAAATGTCTCAAACCTCCAGTGATATAAAAGCCAGCAAAGTTGCATTTCATTTCTTTGCTCCATTTTTTCATAGAGTATATATGCATGATGTTTTTACAAATTCTGACTCAAGCAAGTTTTGGCAGATCACTGACTGCCAGGGATGCACAAGGAGAATTGTTTTGCTTCAATTCATTAATTAATTTCATTGTTCTCCATTATTTATTTTGTTTGTTTCAAATGACAAAATAATTTGTGTTTATTTGTGTCATTCATTCATTTGCTTTCCATTAAATTCAATGGGGGAAGCAATCCACCTTACTTTAGGCTCCAAAATTAGAGTTTTCTTTTTAAGTTTAGTGAAACTTGCAGGCAGACTTCAGCAGTGAGGGAAGAGACATCAAGATATGGGCAAAGCAGCATCAACAGTGACATGAATCAATTCAGTGTAAAAGATGCATGGAAGCTGACTCTCTCAGACAATTGATGGTGAAACTGGAAGAGTAGGTGGCAAGGCTGAGAAACACATGGGAGAATGAGGACTAATCTGATGACATTTTTATTGACACGTCAAAGATGGAAACCTTAAGAAGTGGGCAAGATCTTTTTCTTAGATTATATTAGTAGCAAGAGGAAGTGCAAAAGTGGGATTGTAAGACTCAAAGGTAAAGTGTATAAATATATAGAAGTTGACGTGGAGAAAGCAGAATTGCTTAACAAATGTTTTTTTTAAGTGTTCATTGAGGAAGGGCTTGGAATAGGGTCATGGATAACCACCATAAGTAGAAAACTAAAAGCAGATAAAGCAGTGGGCCAGATTGATATTTCTGAGGGTATTATGAGAACATAGGGAAGTTCTGGCAGTGCAGCTCCCTTATCTGTCGTTTTTATGCTTCTATAGAATTAGAAGTGGTTCCAAAGGACTGGAGATAGGCAAATGAAAATAGTAGGAGTTTGAAAACTGCAGGCCAGTTGGTCTGTTCTTGGTGGTAAATTAATGGAATCACTACTAAAACAGAGCATGGTACAGTTTCTGGAATCCAATGGATTATAGGATCTAAGGCAAGTAGAAGTTTTCAGATGAATCTAAGAGTTAGATCGGAGAGAGCACTAGATGTTATGGACTTGGATTCCAGCAAGGCCTTTGAAACAGTTCCACATAGACAAATTATAAAGAAACCGAGCACTCCAAGTAAGGGGCCCTAAAGTGACTGGTTAGAAACTGATTGAATGTGAAGTGACTAAAGGTAATGGTAAATGGATGTTTGACAATTAAATATTAGAACAACAGAGATGATTTTGTTGATCAGGTTTGTGTGCATTGAAGCTCTCATATCCTTCTCCTTTGAGGACTAGGATGTTCCTATTTACTAACAGGTAATACATCATGGATTGATTGATTATGGAGTCTAAACTCTCACTTCAAGCACAAGTGAAAGCTGTAGTAAGGGATCATTCTTTAAATTGCAACTACTTTGAAGACTTAAACCATTTTTAAGCCATAATAATTTGTGGACAGTATTATAAGCACATTACACCAGGATTGGACTACACTAATTCAGTTACATTGCCCTACCAGGAAATGTTCTGAAGGCCCTATAACAGTGGTTCCCAACCCTATCCTGGGGAACCCCCAGCCAATCACGTTTTCAGGATATCCACAATGAAGATGCATGAGAGAAAACTTGCATGCACTGCCTCCATTAGGGGTGTGCATTCGTTTGCAACATATTGACAATCCGCAACGTATATGCCATATTCGTTGTATTCGTGGGGGTCACGAAACATATGGTGAACCCCCACGAATACAATGTATCACTAATGAATAAACCCCCCCCCCCACCCTCCTGACACCGCCAAGACTTGCCAAAAGTCCCTGGTGGTCCAGCGGGGGTCCTGGAGCGATCTCCTGCACTCGGGCTGTCGGCTGCCGGTATTCAAAATGGCGCCGATAGCCCCTGTGACATAGTAAGGGCAAAGGCTATCGGTGCCATTTTGAATACTGGCAGCCGACAGCCCGAGTACAGGAGATCACTCCAGGACCCCCGCTGGACCACTAGGGACTTTTGGTAAGTCTTGTGGGGTCAGGAGGGTGGGGGGTTGTAGTAAATTAAATTTAAAGGGTTGGAATGGGGGTTTTTTTGGGAAACGAATACATATGTAACTAATGAACGGATCGGGATCCCCCGAGAATGGTTGCAATGGATTTGGGTCCCGACGAATATGAATACCGCATGGGACAAATCCATCCCTGCTGCACATCCCTAGCCTCCATAACATGCAAATTTTCTCTCAAGCATATTCATTGTGGATATCCTGAAATCCCAACTGACTGGGGGGTCACCAGGACAGGGTTGGGAACCTCTGCCCTATAAGTAGTCCAAAATTCAGCAGCTCAGATATTAACTGGTACAAGACACATGGAACAAAATACACCAATTTTGCAATCTCTTTGTTGGCTGCTGGTACAATACAGAGTCAAATTTAAGATACTTTTACTTATCCATAAAACATTAAACCATGATGTTCCACATTGTATTAGCACTCACACTGAGCTCTGAGATCTGCAGAAAATTTCTGGATATCTTATCATGATTAATTTATTTACATGAAACTTGAGAGCAAACTTTTTTATAACTGGTCTGATGCTTAGGAATGCCCTAGTTGATGAATTGCAGACCAAATCCTGTTTTTGTTTATTCAAGAAATCATTAAAACTTTATTTTTTAGGCAAGCTTTTGGAGTAATCGTTTAACTATGGTAACATTTTCAGAGACTAATGCAATCTTTACTGCCAGTTGTATTTTATGAGAAACTTTAGTAGATGTAGACTTTGGTTAGTTTGTTTTAATCATTATTTATTTAATTTCAAATATTTGATGTTCTACTTTTTTCCAAGAATGGTCTCGAAGCACATTACAGACAATTATACTAGACTAACAGGGTTGATATTAACAGCATTAGTTGTGGGGTTGTGTGCAGGCAGCATATAACTAAATGTCCAGGCATAGTAGAGGTTAATTCTTTACTAACAAACAGACTGGGGAAAAGCCTGGTTGAACAAACATGCTTTTGGTTTTTGCTTGAAATTGAGGTAGCAAGGTAAAGGTGAAGGGGTAGTGGTAATGGTACCTTGTTCCAGATTTTGGTGTATATCAGCTGAAAGCCCACAATCTTGTGCAGTTCAATTCTGCAGAAGACAGAAAGGGAAGAATAGAATGTCCCTTTGGGAGGATCGGAGATCTCTGGTGGATAGGTAGGAAACAAGAAGAAGAGAGAGATACTCTAGGGTCTGTTTATTCACACAGTTAAAGACAAATCAGACAGGGTTTGATAGGTTACATCAGGCCTCCTCCTGAGCTTTCCTCTGGCTTCTCCCTACACAGGACTTTGTACCAATTTTGTTGGTGCTCATGCCAATCACGCCGGCCAGCCAGTGCTCCTACCATGTGACAGGGGCCGGCCAATGGCACGGATAGCTTGTCACATGGTAAAGGCAAAGGGCCATCGGCGCCATCTTTATGATTGGCAGCCAACGGCCCGAGAATGGGAGATCACTCCCGGGACCACCACTAGAGCACCAGGTAATTTAAAAATGTTTTGGGGGGATCGGGAGGGTGGGAGAAGCTAAGAGGTCATCTTTAAAGGGTCAGGTGGGTTTTTTTTAATCGGGCCATCGGCGCCATTTTTGAGTGGCAGCCAAAATGGCGCCGATGGCCCGAGAGCAGTCCCCGCGCCCCCACTGGACCACCAGGTACTCGTAAAAGGTTTTGGGGGGGTTCGGGGGGTGGGGGAAAGTAAGGGATTAGTTTTATAGGGTCAGGGTGGGTTTAGGGTTGTTTTGGTGTGCCGGTTTTCTCGCCCTCCCCCCAAATAACTCCCGTTAGTGGACACTAACGGGAGTAACGATTTTTCATGATACAATAGAAATTTTCAGGATTTATCGCGCACTGTACCAATTTTTGACGATTTAAAAAATATCAGATGATTTTTTTAAATCGTCAAAAAACGATTCACATCCCTAGTATTTTCTGCTGCTTTTAGTGCTTCTTTCTGCCTCTTATGGTGCCTTGGGTTGCTAATGCTACTGTTGTTGCTGCTTTGCACCTCTTTGGTTCTATGGGTTCTTCTTATTGTTGGTGCTCTATTGGAATTTTGGGATGTGCTTGCCACTCTTGGTGCTGCTTTTCTCCTCCCACAGTGCCTTGAGCTGTTTTATGGTTCTCTTTGCCCTCTCACTTGTTATGACGCCGGTAACCCTGCTCGCGGCATGGGTTAATCTTTGTCGCCACGTTTCCATGGCTCCTCGAGGCGCTCATAAGTATGCTCTTCATTTTAAGAGGTTACTCGAGTATTGCTAGTGCGCGTCTTCCTTAGGATTTTGTCGGCTTTTACCCTTAAACAATAGGCCTTAATGCTTTTGATACAAATGCAACATTGCTCTCTGCCTCAATGGCAGGGAGACAAGAGGATTTGGATTTAGACAACAACCAATGAGGACCCCGAGTTTTATGGTCTAGGGAACTGATAAGCATGGGAGTAACCTGCACGGAGATGCAGTTACTGTCCTTAACAGAAGGCTGGGATTATTACCCTTAACCAAAAATTCTTGATACTTTTGATGCAACTGCAGCATTGTTCTCTGCTTTTACGAGGAGTGGGGGGGGGGGGGGGGGGGGGTGGGTGAGGAAAGGAATTGGATTTAGACAACCAACAAGGGTCCTGACTTTTATGGTCTGGGGTACTGATGCACAGACATAAGGGAAAAAGCACAGGACTGTTTCTAGGGCAAGTCCATAAGCAAAGCATGTCAAGCAGCCTGATGTAGTTTCTTTTTGGCATTTATTGAGCAAGGAATGGCGTATACAGGTGGATAACTTTAAGAAAGTATATTATTTATCCTGCTGAATATAAAGGACAAGATATCCGGCTAATCTTAGTCGGATAACTTGTCCACTAAACGGCCTACTGAATATTGGCCTTGGCCTGTTTAACAAAAGTTCACAATTCTTTCCAGAGTTTTATATCTGCAATTACTTGTTTGGACATCTTTCCATGTTGTGCTAAATTCTTGTACAGGTCTCAGGTCCTTGTCTGTTTCATTCTGGCAAATCACACCCTACTATAATATATTTGTGACGTGATATCTGGAGTAGGGTTGCCACCTGGCTCCAGATCTTCAGGACAGGTTGAGCCAGTCCTGATTTAACTCCCCTGTATGCAGGGGAATGCAATAGGGAAATCAGAATAAGTCCCAGCAATTAAACTCAGATCCATCTTACTGACTCAGTCCACCTCCTGTTCAGTTTCCTGCCCATGCCCCACACCTTTCAACCCTCTTATTCCACACATGGGTACATACACCTGTAATTTGCAGCTTTTTAAAATACACATTTTTTCTGCATGGCCCACAAATGCACATATGTGGACATAGTTTTGTGAGCAATGCTTTTAAAATTGACCTGACATGGCAGTTTTCAATAATGTGCATAATTCAGCACTTTCATGTATAAGCAGTTGAATCTAAAGTTACACCTGTATTTTATAAACTGTGCAGTGGGAGCTGCACAGTGTATCACATACTGCATATGTCTGCCTCTAAAGTAAGTGCAGATATTTCAGTATCACATCTATTTGATGTGAAAATTGACATAGTTGGTAAACCATTCTATAAAAGAATGCACATACAATTATTTTGTGCATAAAATATAACATGTGCATGTTTCATCCCTCAGTTTATACATGCAGACATTTATTTTATAAAGGTGGCTGCTGCTTGTATTAAGAAAATACTTGTGTGCTTCCAAGCACCAGTTTGTCAAGACTTCCAACTGTTGATCCAGACTTCCACCAGTTCACCCAAATCCTAAACCAGAGGTTCCCAACCTTGCTCTGGGACACATCCAGCCAGTGAGGTTTTCAGGATAGCCTCAATTAATATGCATGAGATAAATTTGCTGTAAAGGGAGTGCATGCAGATTTATCTCATGCATATTCATTGTGGCTATGCTGAAAACCTGACTTGTTGGGGGTCCTCCAGGGCAGGTTTGGGAAACACTGCCCGAAATCACTTGCTCCATACCTTCCCACTCCAAGATTGCAGACAAAAGCAGTAGGCTTTAATTTCTGGGACTTGATTAGCAGGTGGAAAAGCATGCATGATTGTCTGCTGACTAATGCATGGACTCCATTTCTAAAATACATGAGTGTGCTTGTACTTTCTGAAATTGCCCTGGAACGCTCTTACAATGCCCTCAAAATGCCCTCATTTTCCACTCATACTTTTCAGCTTGGCAGCAGAAGGCTGCGCATATTTGCAGCCTTTTGAAAATTCTCTTGTCCCACTCAAAATATGCCAGTTCTATATGCACAAATCCTATGTAAGTCTTTGAACATTCACCCCATAAGGTCATGCTTATGCACATAAAAGTATGTCCATAGCAAATGGAACAAATGAAATGACTGCACGGCCCTCCTGTGAGGAGGCATTCTAGAGATGTGTGCAGGCTGGAGGAAGGAACATAATGTTAATAGATTGTGGGGTTCATTTTTAAAAGGTTCCAGCATGTAAAGTTTGAAGTTACATGTATAATTTTCATGTATGCGCATAAGTACTATTTTACAAAAGCTTGAAATATGTGAACGCTTATTGTGTCACATGATAATATTAAACGCATAAGTGGGGGGGGGGGGATTTTAGAAGGTACATACACCGACGCAATAGCCCTTTTTCTCAGTTTGCTCCCAGTTCGCCCTAGTAAAGGAGAGGACTTCCTAATCCACCTAGCTAACTTGCCTCCCTTTTACCCTATTGCCCCTGACCCTTAAAACCCCACTGACTAGCCTATTGTTTTTGTTATATGACTTACATGCCGTCCATAGCAGAAGTAAAATCACGCAGTCGGGGATCCTGGCACACTCGTGCACATAACTACTTATGCACTGACTTCATGGTGCAGTTCCAGCCTGCCTATGTCCACCCCACCCCTTTTGATGTAAAAAAAAATTATGCACATACTGGGAGATATGCGCATACTTGCGCAGGTTTTAAAATCCGGGCGGTGTGCGCTAGGACAAGTCACGCATGTATCTCCCAACTTTGACACGCGTAGGGCTTTTAAAATCTACCGGATATGTTACAATTATTTTGCACATAAAATATGTACATGCACCTTTGTAAAATAGGTATAGAAAGTATGCCAATCTCCTTTGTTTCTCCCCTCATTTTTCTCTTCTCATCTCCTTCCCTCTACCCCTCTCTCAGTTCAGGTTTTCCTTCTTGGTTCTTTTCTCTCCCTGGTTCTGACAACCAGGACATAGGCAGGAAGACCAGAAGTGTGGGAACGTGTACCCTCCTGGTCCCTCCCCTCCCATCTATACATAACCTCTCCAGAGAGAGAGCATGGGAGGGCAGGGGTAGAGCTGCTGTCAGGCGCTGAAGAGTGCTCAATCTGTCCACACTGCTACATTCAATCTCATTGCTGCTTAACAACTTCATCAATGCCTCCTGTTCCTTTGGAAATGAAACGCAGACTGAAATATTCCTGTGCTGCAGTGTTGTAACCTGAGCAGTTTTAATTTTAATAGTGACAGTTTGCAAAGTTTTTGTTTTTGTAAAAATAAAGTCAAAGCTCTTGATTTATTTTAATTGCTAATTGTTGTGCATGTGAAATTTTTTCCACTGTCTTGGTTACTAGTACTTCAATTGCCTGTTTTGTACTAGTCAAATTAAGGATTTTTTGTGCATTGAACAAGCTTTCTTAACAAGGTGCATTTTATGACCAAATGGTCTTAATTTTTCAGGTTTCATCGCATTTTAAAATATTCTTTAGGAGAAGTGTGTGTGTGTGTGTGTGTTTATATATAAGAATTAACACTTAATCCATGCATAGAAATATATAGTTGTGATGGAGAAGGTACAGAGAAGGGCGACCAAAAATTATTTTTCACTCAACACACAATTAAGCTCTGGAATTTGTTGCCAGAGGATGTGTTTAGTGCAGTTAGTGTAGTTGGGTTTAAAAAAAGGTTTGGATAAGATCTTGGAGGAGAAGTCCATTAACTGCTATTAATCAAGTTGACTTAGGGAATGGCCTCTGCTATTACTGGCATCAGTAGCATGGGGTCTTCTTGGTGTTTGGGTAATTGCCAGGTTCTTGTGGCCTGGTTTGGCCTCTGTTGGAAACAGGATGCTGGGCTTGATGGACCCTTGGTCTGACCCAGTATGGAAATTTCTTATGTTCTTATGTACATTAAAAAATGTATGAGTGCTGAAGCATCTGTGCATACTGTTGGGGCATAGAAACATGGGGCAGGAGCCACACAGTTTATAAAATACAGACGTAACTTTGCGCACACTCATACATGCATATGTGTGGACATGCACACACTACTGAAAATTACCCTCCTTGGTCTCTGTTATTTTGTTGCTGGGTTTATAGAAAATTGCTCTATGTACACTTTCAGTCTCAAAGTACTTCATGAGCTTCCAGTAGCTTTGAAATACATATCTCCATAAATTTCACTGGACTATCGCCTTCCATTCCCTTTGGAATCCTCAAAATTCTGTAATAGTTTCTAGAACTCTTACTCTTAGCACCTTTGAAGTCCTTTGTCAGTGAAGAAATTATTCTGACTTGGTTCCATCAAAGTCACAGTATCTTCCTAACAAGGAAGTCCATTCCTCCTGTTCATCCACTCTCTCCTTTGAAATACAGGAAATTTTGCAGTGAGGCATGTAACATCTATTTTAATTTCTATAGTTGTACCACAAAGAACCCTAAAATAGGGTAAGTAACACCACTAATGTTTTAAATGATTTGAAGGATGCTTAACGTTGCAGGCTTTATTACACAATGTCAAAGAATATCAAAACTATTCAAAAATAATTCAAAAAATAAAACTGGAACAATAACACACTCATATATTTATCAATTGCCCTAATTAATCATTCCTCATTCACACCTTCTAAATTCTCTGTAGTGTATGGCATTTACAACATGTGTAGATATCTTGTAATGAAACAATGGCACACTTGCAACAGAGCTGGACTTCAAGAAAGATACTTGGTGAATTGCATATGAGTCATATGGAAGATACCTTCATTAAAAAGGAGATACAGTTGAATCACAGTCCACAAGAAAGTATACTTTGTAATTGTTTCACAGCACTGTTGTTCAGATGATTTTTCTGTGGACTATGTTCCACCTCTGCTATATCCTGTATTCTCTCTGTCCCTACAAAGGCCTCTGTTTCGCCATCTAGGCTTCCTCAGGGGAAAATATTGTTCATAAATATTCTTGCATTGATACCATGGACTGTATTTAGTAAAGAGGACTCAATCTCTTATTATTGATTCTTTATATGTCAATTTGCCAATTCATAGGGTCATTCTTTATTGTGCAATGTGGCTGTATCGCGTATGGTAGGACCTTATCACATGCAATAAGGCCCTACTGCACCCGATACCAGCCGCAATGCAGCGGTATTATTAAAATTAGGGGAAGGGGGGAGGAGTGTGGGTGGGGTTTGCGTGGAGTTATCTCCTGGCAGCGCTGCGGGCGATAATGTTTTCCACATTATCGCTGGCAGCACCGCAGGAAATAACTACACCTTTTCCCGTGGCGCAATGGGGGCAATAGTGTGCGGTGTTGCCCCACTGCGATGCGGCTGCCTGCCCACTATCACCCCCTCACCGTTGTTTTTTTCGCAAAACATTCTGCCAGAAATATAGCAGAATGATAAATTCAGGGGTCAGTATCTTAAGACTTCAACTGTTCTTAATTAACAATTTGCTAAATGCAGTATAATCATCTGTGAATTTCCAGTGTCTCCTTACCATGTTGGAGCAGACTTCAATACCTCTTTGCAGTACAGAAGTATGGTAACAAGCAAAAAAAAGATGAATACTTTTAGGGAATTCAGCTCCTTCATAAACATGCAAGGGAGGGCCAGTTACAGTTTCCTTGCCAGAAATAATTTCCTGTGGTAATGCAGGGTCTTGTTTGAATCTTTTTTTTTATTCAGGTGAGCCCGCAAATGCTGCTTTGATGTTGCGTGATTGACTACTGGTCATGGCAGTCTAATTTATAAACAGAGAAAAATGAAACATAGAAATGACGGCAGAAAAGGACCAAACAGTCCATCCAGTCTGCCCAGCAAGCTTATGGTAGCATCTGCCTCCCCATACGAATCACCCCTATATTTATCAGTTTCCCAGACCATCAAAGTCAAGGCCCTTCTTGATTGCTGTTTGAGTCCAATTCCTGTTACCCTTGCCATTGAAGCAGAGAGCAATGCTGGAGTTGCATTGGTTAAGGGTAGTAACCGCCACACCAGCAAATTACCTCCATGCACTCTTTTCTTCATGTTCATACTCTAGCCTTTAGGGATCCATAGTGTTTATCCCATGCCCCTTTGAAATCTTTCACCATTTTTGTCTTCACTGTGTTTATTCTGGAAGGGCATTCCAGGCATTCACCACCCTCTCCATGAAGAAAGATTTCCTGACATTGGTTCTGAATCATCCTCCCTAGAGTTTCATTACCCCTAGTTCTACTGATTTCTTTCCAATGGAAAAGGTTTGTCATCATTAAAATCTTTCAGATATCTGAAGGTCTGTATCATATCTCCCCTGCACTTCCTCTTCTCCAGGGTATACATATTCAGGTCCTTCAACCTCTCCTCATAAGTCATTTGATGGAGAACCCCCCTCCCCCCACCACCACTATTTTGTCACCCTTCTCTGGACCACCTCCATCCTTTCTCTGTCCCTTTTTTAGATACAGTTTCCAGAAATGAACACAATACTCCAGGTAAGGCCTCATCATTTCCATTTATAAAAGACAGCAATTTTACTGTGAGTTTTTACATGTTTATAGCTTGTTTTCAGAAACCACATCTCTCACACTTCCATCTAGCAGCAAGCTCTCTAGCACAACCCCTCCTCGGCATGGGTGCTAGAGGGAGAAAGATGCCAGTGGGAAATGAGAGGGAGACTGTAAGTGGGCTAGTTAGGTTCAGTTGGGATGAAATGGGAAAGGTTCTGGGTGTCAGCGAGTTATGGAGTGAAGGCTCTGCAACATCATGAATGGGGTTGGGAAATAGGGGGAAGCATCCCAGTAGTGTCAGTAGGGAGGGAGAGAGGTTTAGACTGAATTTTCATTACATCAACTGGAAAAAAAGATATCAGATTAATTTTTTCAGTAGATCTGGGAAAAAATCTGAAAATGCTGTCAAAGTTAAACCATAAATTCTTTTTGTTCAAGTTCCACCTCAACTATTTGCTCATCATTTGATATGAGTTACCTAATTACTAGGTAGGCATTATTGGTTTTGTGCTTATTCAACACCATTAGATATCATAGCATGACAAATATTGTTTTCTTTTTGTACATGAAAGTGGATTACAATTCAAATCAATTTAAAAACAATTACTAACTGATCATATACATATGAAATTTAACATTTCCAACCCCAAATCCATTCACTCTCATTTATCTACCTACTCCTCAGCACCACTTAATTAAATCCATTACTACCTAATTCACAAAAGTTTCACTTTTGTGAAACTGGTTGTAGAGCCATGCCGTGACACATTTCCAAAAACACATTTTTTTGCTATCTGAATGGAGCCACGTAGCTGAATGCCGAGTGGCATGTTGTCTTTGGCTGCACCATTGAAAGAGGACAGACTACCAACAAATCCTGCTGTGATGAACATAGAGGTCAGAGGTTTATAATTGGAAAGTAGCTCTGTAAGATACATAAATCAACCCCTTTCTAGGTTCTATACACTGTGACTGTTATATTAAATGTAACTCAAAATTCTACTAGGAGACAGAGCAGTTCTGCCAAGACTAGTGTAAAATAGTTCCACTTCTTTGCCCTGACAGTAGTGTTGCAGCTGTGTTTTGCAGCAATTGCAATCACTTTAAGGATGACTTTTTTGATACCCAGATATAGGGCATTACAATAAACCAATCTACTCATTATGAGGGGGTGAACAATTGTGGCAAGATCTTTTCTATCCAGGAAAGACTGCAGTTGGTAAATTTGCCACAGATGAAAAACAGGTGGTGGAAACAACTGTTGACACTTGACTTTACATACAGTAAGCTTAAAGGTGAATTCTAAGAACTCGGGGCGTGCATCACTTAGGGGAAGTGCGAAGAAGATGGGCATATGCGCACTGACTGTGTTTTAAAAAGCACCCAGATATGCATGTAAATGCCACAATGTGTGCATCTCAAAACTTTTCAAAACAGGGGCAGGGCAATGGGTGTGGTCTGGGCAGAACATGGGCATGTCGGGGCCTGGCCAAGAGTTGCGCGTGTCGAGGTCCACTGCCTCATAACTTTACTTCTGCTGTATTAATTATAAAAATAAATATTGAGCAATACTGTAGGGGTTTAAAGGGTCTAGGGTAACGGGGGGGGGGGGGGGGGGATAGGCTATCAAACCAAGGGGGTCTGGAAGACTTAGCAGTTAACTAGACAAACTGGTGGACTAACTGGTAAACTGGTAATGGCATTGACGTGCACCCCTTTTAAAATCCCCTGACGTATAGTAGAGGAGGGATTTGCATGTCCATGATCGCACACTACTTAAAATTTGTGCATGCGGCCAGGCTATTTTATAACATGTATGCATATAATGTGCAAATTATAAAATGGCTGTGTCCCTCGGTGTGGGCCAACGTATGTGCACAATATGTGCCTGTGTCAGTTTGAAAATTACTATTCCTGCATCTAGTTTAACCGCTTAACTATCAACTGTCTCTTTTGGAACTAGCAACTCTTGCTATCTGTATTTATAAAAAGCTTATATCGGTCAGTCAGTCAGTCACCCTGTTGTGTCTGTCTGTAGCCACCAGGTGGCATTCTAAATAGTAGAAGATGCACTGTATAGAAGGACAATATGCTCTGTCTGTTAAACCCTGTCTGTCAGACTCTCACACATACATGCACACAGGCTCTCTCTCTCTATCTCTCTAACACACATACTGACTCTTCTCTTAATTTGTTAAATTAAAACAATATTTATCCTTTCTACTTCTGTTTGGCTTTGAACAATTACATCAATTGTGAACTAGACAAACCAGAGCCTTGTTTCTCATGCTCACAACCATAGGGACAGGCAGACACAGGCACTGGCAGGCACACACACACACACACACACACAGGTGCCCTCTACACAAGTACATAAACACATATACACCCACAACTACACACATACATACACAGGCCCCTCCCCACAAACACACACACAGGCTCCCCCCATACACACATACACATACAAACACATCCACATCCACACAGGATCCCACCCTACACACATAGACACACACACATACACATACACACAAACATACATGCACCAATACATACACATAAATACAGACACGCAGGCACCCCCACATACACACAAACACACAGGCTCACCCCCACACACATGCACAAGTACACACACACACACACATACCCCTATGCATAAACACATAGGCTCCCTTAAAAACAGATAAGCTCTCCACTAATACATAGACACACACATATATGCACATATACTCACATACATGCATACACACACACACACACACAAACATATATACATACACCCAGGCTCCCTCACCACATACACACACCAACACACTTGCATACCCCAACACACACACATACAAATAGTGATGCATAGGTACCCCTATATACACATAAACATACACACACACAAATAGTGATGTCTAGGCACCCCGATATACATAGACACAAACACATACATTCCCTCCAACACACACATACCGTGGCTTCCCTCACCCCCCCCCCCCCCCCACACACACACATATACACACCTAGGCTCCCACACACATATATACAGACAAACAGGCTCACCCCCACACACATGCATAAGTACACACACACACACACACATACCCCTTTGCAAACACACATAGGCTCCCTTAAAAACACATAAGCTCTCCACTAACACATAAAAACACACATATATATGCACATACACTCACATACATGGATACACACACACATAAATAGTGATGCCTAGGCACCCCGATATACATAGACACAAACGCATACATTCTCTCCAACACACACATACTGTGGCTCCCCTCACCCACCCACACGCACACACATACACACCTAGGCTCCCACACACATATATACAGACAAACAGGCTGACAAACACACATACACACACAGGCTCTCCACTCATAAATAGACACCCACAGGGAATCTTCTTTAGCCACTGCCAGACTCCTTCTTCAACCAGTGTGGGATGGGATCCGCGGCCCCCTTCTACTTCTTTGGCCTCTGCAAGATGAATTCCCATGGCAGCCTTCTCCTTTTTTGGCTGCTGCAAGTGTGGAATCCACGGTGGCCATCCTACAGGCTTCTTTTGCCGCTATGGGATGGAGTACCGCAGCAACTGGCAGTGGGAGATATCTAATAAACTGTCAATGTAGTTTATAGAGAGGTTCTCCAACTTTCTATGTGCTTTCTGTTAATAACTTAATAAAATACAATATATATTGTCACTTTTGTTCTGTTTTAAAATGTATATCTGTTATGGACCAGACTACTCTGTTTCGTTTGTAGATATGTTTGGCATTTCAGTCAAAGCCATTATGTACACTGTATACTATATTCCTTAAATTTAAATTTATAATTTTTAATATGACTATTGGAAAAAGTATATAGTAGTTCATTTTGAATATTAGATTTTCTGTTAGATTCAATATATTTCAAAATGATAATATTATTTTTACATAACCTGACCCATTCTGGTCCTAGGCATAGGGGCTCATGGGAAGGCTTATGGCCAAGGAGAAATCCTATGACCTCCTGGAGTTCCCATAAAGGAAGGAAAAGAAATATCTTTCAAGGCCCTTAGGGTTTCTCTTTACATTGTCTCTGCTGCTCATCAGCCAAGCCCAGCCCAACCCATACACAAAAACACCACTCTGGCTCTGGGACTGTTATTAAAAAATAAAGATGGTAGGTAAAGAAAAAGTCCAATAACAATGAATCATTAACAGATAGTGCACCAGACTCCAACACAAAGTACAAAAGCAGCACAAAAGTAAATGTCAGTCACTTTCAGCAGCAATACCTACTGGTCTCCAATACAGGTCTGCTCATGGGACAGGAACCCTTCTTTCTTGGGTGTTCCCCTTTTCCTGCTTTGAAGACAGTTCTCCCCTTTTCTCTTAGCTTCTTCTCTAACGCCGATGAACTTCTAGCAGTTTAGGGCTGTTCAGCTTGGAGAAGAGACGGCTGAGGGGGGATGTGATAGAGGTCTTTAAGATAATGGTCTTTAAGATCATGAGAGGTCTTGAAAGAGTAGATGTGACTCGGTTATTTCCACTTTCAAATAATAGAAGGCATTCCATGAAGTTAGCAAGTAGTACATTTAAGACTAATTGGAGAAAATTCTTTTTCACTCAACACAGAATAAAGCTCTGGAATTTGTTGCCAGAGGATGTGGCAGTTAGTGTAGCTGGGTTCAAAAAAGGTTTGGATAAGTTCTTGGAGGAGAAGTCCATTAACAGCTATTAATCAAGTTTACTTAGGAATAGCCACTGCTATTAATTGCATCAGTAGCATGGGATCTTCTTAGTGTTTGGATAATTGCCAGGGTCTTGTGGCCTGGTTTGACCTCTGTGGAAACAGGATGCTGGGCTTGATGGACCCTTGATCTGACCCAGCATGGCAATTTCTTATGTTCTTATGTTCTTTAGTACTCGGAGCACTGAAAGGAGAGGATCACCTTGCTGGTGACTGAAAGGAATCAGTAAGTTTTGCTTATAGAAACATAGAAACATAGAAGTGATGGCAGAAGAAAACCAAACGGCCCATCCAGTTTGCCCAGCAAGCTTTCACAGTTATTTTTCTCATACTTATCTGTTACTCTGACCGCTGAGGTCAGGGCCCTTATTGGTAACATTTTGTTTCTAATTTTCCTTCCACCCCTGCCATTGATGTAGAGAGCAGTGCAGAGCTGCATAAAAGTGAAGTATCAAGCATAATTGGTTTGGGGTAGTAACTGCCGCAATAAGCAAGCTACTCCCACACTTATTTGTTTACCCAGCCTGTGTAATTATATATAGAAACATATATAGAAATGACATCAGAAGAAGACTAAATGGCCCATCCAGTCTGCCCAGCAAGCATTCACACTTATCTGTTACTCTTGGCCCTTATAAGTAAATTTTTAGTTCTAATTCCCTTCCATCCCCACCATCGATGTAGATAGCAGTGCTGGAGCTGCATCTAAGTGAAGTATCTAGATAATTGGTTAGGGGTAGTAACCACCGTAATAAGCAGGCTACTCCCACGCTTGTTTACCTTGCCTGTGCAATTCAGTCCTTGTTGGTTGTCTGAATATAAATCCTCTTTACTTCATCCCCCTCTGCTGTTGAAGCAGTGAGCTGCGCTGGATATGTATTCCAATTGAAGTATCAGGATTAATTGACTCGGGGTAGTAACCATCGTAACAAGCAAGCTCCACCCATGCTTATTTGCTTACCCAGACTATGTAATTCAGTCCTTGTTGGTTGTTGTCTGAATATAAATCATCTTTTCTTCATTCTCCCTGCCTTTGAAGCAGAGAGCTATGCTGGATATGCATTGAAAGTGAAGTATCAGCCTTATTTGATTTGGGGTAGTAACCACCGTAACAAGAAAGCTACTCCCCTGCTTTTTTGTGGATGCAAATCCTTTTTTCCACATTTCCCCTTGCCGTAGAAGCATAGAGCAATGTTGGAGTCGCATTAACTGTGTGTATGTTTATTGAATAAAGATATTAATCTCCAGGTAGTAGCTGTCATTCCCACAAGCAAGCCACCCCCATGCCTCTTCTCTTCATTCGCATCCTCTAGACTTTATGGATCCACAGTGTTTATCCCACGCCACTTTGAAATCCTTCATAGTTTTGGTCTTCACCACTTCCTCCGGAAGGGCGTTCAGGCTTAGGAAATGTTTTTAAAAGTATTGGGAAGAAGTAAACTATCGGGATATATTATTTAGTAGGGATGTGTATTTGTTTATTATGAATTAGGCAATTTCAACAAAATTGCCTAATTTGTCCTGGGTCGGGAGGGGGGCTCGAATCCCAAAATGGATTTTCCCCGAAATTCGGGAAAAATTTGTTTTTTGGCTTAGCGCAGGATGGAGGGGCACATTTATTTAAAAAAAAACCCCACAAACCCACCCCAACCCTTCAAATTTACTTAATTACAACTCCCCCACATCCTGATTCCCCCCAAGACTTACTGAAAGCCCTGGTGGTCCTGCGGGGGTCCCGGGAGTGATCTTCTGCTCTCGGGGCAACGGGCCTGCCCAGAATCAAAATGACACCAGTGGCCCTTTGCCCTTAACATGTGACAGGGCCTACCTGTGCCATTGGTCAGCCCCTGGCACATGGTAGGAGCAATGGACAGCCAGCACCATCTTAGAAAATGGCACGGGCCATCCATTGCTCCTTCCATGTGACAGGGGACAACCAATGGCACCAGTAGCCCCTGTCACATGGTAAGGGCAAAGGGCCACTGGCGCCATTTTGATGTGGCAGCCGACTGCCTGAGAAGGAGAGATCGCTCCCAGGACCCCGCTGGACCACCAGGGCTTTTAGTAAGTCTTGAGGGGGGGGGGGCGATTGGGATGTGGGGAGGAGTTGTAATTAAGTAAATTTGAAGGGTTGGAGTGGGTTTTTTTTTTTTTTTGTCGAAAAACACCGAAAAAAACAACGAGCCACAGGAAAACGACATTTTCCACGAGGTGCCCGAACCACAGCCCAACTCGAAAAACGTAAACGACACACATCTCTATTATTTAGTGTGGTTGCACTTTTAATAGTCAGTAAGGCATCAAATAAACAGAAATTAGTGTGTTTACTTTTAAATAGTCAGTAAGGCAACTATTTTTAAATAGTCAGTAAGGTAGCTAATAAGCAGAAGATAGTGTGTTTGTATTTCCCAACCCTCCCACCCACTCCTAGCTCATCCTTTAATTTATAGGCAGGTACCACAATTCACACTAAAAAAAAATCAGCCTTGCAACTTTACTTCAAGAATTCCCAACACCTTATTGAAAGTTTGATCATTCCCCTGTAGGCCACTACCAGACAAATAGTGAATACCCAAATATATTTAAAGGATGTTAATTAGACACATCCCTACTCCCATAGCAACCTAAAACAACTAGGAACTGAACAAATTTGAGATGAAGGCAGCAGTCCAGCAGCAAGAGAGGGGTCTCCCAGTCTTTTACATCGAGTGTCACATGTATGATTTTTTTTACCCGCCAGTGAGAAGTTGTATGTGTGCATCTTATGCAAAGAGCTACTGTCTCTCAGAGAACGAGTCCGATCTCTGGAGGCTAGAGTGGCAGACCTGGAGGAGCTGAGGCAGACAGAGAGGTATATGACCTTCAGGGACATACTAGCCGAGTCCCAACTTCAGACTGGCAGCTCTGGTGCTGCCTTGGAGGAAGAAGGTTCATGAACAGAGAACATCAACCTGGTGCAGCAGGAAAGGATCCTGTAGCAAGGACCTGCTCTCCAGGTGGTGCATTGTCCTTTTGCACTGAAGATGTGTTTCCCAGGGCTACCTGCCCAGGAGGGAAGGGTTAGGTTGGCTGTCATAGTTGGTGATTCAATTATAAGGACTATAGACAGATGGGTGGCTGGTGGGAAGGAGGATTGCCTAGTAACATGCCTACCTGGTGCAAAGTTGGCAGACCTCACGTGTCACCTAGGTAGGAATTAATTTTTTTATATCTTTATTGGTTATTTATCATTTACATGAATAAACAAAAAAAGGCATATTTTGCTTATACAAAGAAATAGAGATGTGCATCAGGTGCCCGATCATTTCCACTTTCGGGTTCATGTGGCCATGGGAAAATCTAGTATTCCCACAGATCTGCATTTTTTTCCGTGAAAAATCGTTTTTTGGCTTAGTGCGTGCTAACGGGAGTTAGCGCGCAATAACAAAAACTAACAAAACTAATGGTTTTTTGTTAATGCACGCTAACTCCCGTTAGCGTGCATTAAGCCGAAAAAAGATTTTTTTATGAAAATTCTGGGAAAATGCAATCATTTTATCGGTTTCCTCGATCCATGACGATTTGGGAAATATCTACAAATTTCCTATTCATCAAAAAACGATTGCACATCCCTACAAAGAAACACTTTCACAATAATACATTTTTTATAGGATTTTCACTAAATATAAGCAAAATTCAAGTCCACATCCTGGGGTATATCATTGGCAAAATACAGAAAACAAAATATATCTTAATCATAGCAGATGTAATATTCCTTTCATTTGACTACTATTCCCTGATAGTAACTAGATGTTCATTATTTACTAAAGATTTATCATTCAGAAAGGTCTCCAAATGGGCTGGATCAAAGAACACACATGATTTCCCTTGATGACTTATCAAACACTTGAGGAAAAAAGTAGCCCCAAGAGAAATTGTACGTTGTCTATGGGAAAGAAACATTATTCTACAATATTGTGTTTCACGAGAGAAGTCTGGGAATACAAAAACATTTTGCCCACAGAATTCAACAGATTTAAATGTAAAATACTGCTTAAATATTAAATCCTTATCTATGTCTGTTACAAAAGTAACCAAAAGAGTAGCTCTCTTAGATATAGTGTCCTGAAAATCTTGAAGGAACTCAGATGCATCAAGACTATTATTTAAAACAAGGTTATCATAATCTCCCTCATTACTCCAAATAGATTTAAATTCTGGAAGATAATAACATTTGGAAAGCCTAATTTTTTCTGTCTGGAGAAATCTGCAAAATTTCAACAATATACTTTTAAACAATTCCCCTGGGGATAATAATCTAGTTTTTGTAAAATTCACAAACCTTAAGTTTTTATACCTCATTACATTATCTAGTTGTTCTATTCTGCTATGTAAGAGCAAGCTATCCTTAATGTTAGATTCTAGTACAGATTGTATATTAGTGGCAACCTGATTTATAATAACCATTGGACCCTCTATTGCAGCGACTCTGTGTTCCAAGTCCAGAAATGTTTTGGGGGCTTTTATCGAAAAATCAGATAATTGAGAGACAGTTGTGGATAATGCAGTCTCAGTCTGAGAGACTACTCTCCATATGTCTCTTAAAGTTACACTCTTTGGTTCTTCTGGATCAACCAATAGTTGTGGTTTATTCTCTGAAGTCAGAACTAAGGGTTCTGGTATTATTCCTTTCTGTTCAGCATTTTCATCTTCAGTATGCAATTCCCCATTAAGCGATTCATTCGAAACTTCACCCACAGCTGTTGAAGTGCTGGTTGATGTTAAGACAAATCAGGCATCTTGGGCATGCTGTTGACATATCAAATCCAATGAATTTACATTGGAAGGGGATACAGAAACCATGAGATCAACTGATGATTTTAAATGGGGTGCAGGGGGAGGAGTCCTGCCACTATATCTAAGATAGCTCACCTGAGGTTCCAGTTACTTCCAACTCACTTTTCTCTCTCTGGACTGTTGCCTTCCTTCCACCTTTCTTAATGTGTGGAATACATCTGGACTGTGCTTCTAGGATGGTATTTTTTTAACAATGTCCATACCTCTTGCACACTTTTTACCTTTCAGTTTTTTTCTAACAATTTTTCTCATTTTATCAAAGTTTCCCTTTTGAAAGTTTAGCACTAGAGCCATGGATTTGCTTACTGTCCCCCTTCTAGTCATTAATTCAAATTTGATAATATTATGATCACTATTGCCAAGCGGCCCCACCACCGTTGCCTCTCTCACCAAATCCTGTGCTCCCCTGAGAATTAGATGTAAAATTGCTCCCTCTCTCATTGATTCCTGAACCAATTGCTCCATAAAAGTGTAATTCTATCCAGGAATGTTATCTCTCTAGCATGTCCCAATGCTTCACTTTTTTGAAGGGGTTAATAAACATGTAGATAAAGGTGAACTGGTAGATGTAGTGATTTGGATTTTCAGAAGGCATTTGACAAAGTTCCTCAAGAGAGATTTCTAGCAAAAGTAGAAAGTCATGGGATACGTGGTGATGTCCTTTCGTGGATTACAAATTGGTTAAAAGACAAGAAACAGAGAGTAGGATTAAATGGACAATTTTCTCAGTGGAGGGGGTGGGAGTGAAGTGCCTCAGGAATCTATACTGGGTAGGAATGTGAATCGGGCTTCGGACAATTGAAAATATCGGACGATATTTTCAAAATCGTCAAAAATCGGGGGCTCCCCCAAAAAGATAGGAAAAGGATATTCATCGTGGGGGTTCTCTTATCGTTTTGGGGGAGGGCGGGAAAAACGGCACACAAAAATAACCCCTAAACCCACCCTGACCCTTTAAAACTAATCCCCCACCCTCCTGACCCCCCCAAAAATCATTTTACAGGTACCTGTTGGTCCAGTGGGGGTCCCTGGAGCGATCTCCCGCTCCCAGGCCATCGGCTGCCACTAATCAAAATGGCGCCGATGGCCCTTTGCCCTTACCATGTGACAGGGTATCCGTACCATTGGCCGGACCCTGTCACATGGTAGGAGGTAGGAGCACTGGTAGGAGGGAGCACTGGATGGCCGGCACCATCTTGTGCTCCTACCATGTGACAGGGGCTGACCAATGGCACCAGTAGCCCCTGTGACATAGTAAGGGCAAAGGATATCGGCGCCATTTTGAATACTGGCAGCCGACGGTCCGAGTGCAGGAGGTCATTCCCAGACTCCCACTGGACTTTTGGCAAGTCTTGTTGGGGTCAGGAGGGTCCCCCAAGACTTGCCAAAAGCCCCTGGTGGTCCAGCAGGGGTCTGGGAGTGATCTCATGCACTCGGGCCTTCAGCTGCCAGTAATCAAAATGGCGCTGATAGCCTTTGCCCTTACTATGTCACAGTGGCTACCGGTGCCATTGGTCAGCCCCTGTCACATGGTAGGAGCACAAGATGGCGCCACCCATCCAGTGCTCCTACCATGTGACAGGGTCCGGCCAATGGCACGGATACCCTGTCACATGGTAAGGGCAAAGGGCCATCGGCGCCATTTTGATTAGTGGCAGCCGACGGCCCAGGAGTGGGAGATCGCTCCAGGGACCCCCACTGGACCTCTAGGTACCTGTAATACGTTTTTTTTGGGGGGTCGGGAGGGTGGGGGAAGCTAAGGGATTAGTTTTAAAGGGTCGGGGTGGTTTTTTTTTATCGGCTCGGGCACAGCCAATAAACAAAACCGCGATCGGGCCGATGAAAAAAACCCCACATGTGAATCGGAACCGGAATCCAAACCGATTCCGGTTCCGATTCACATCTCTAATACTGGGACCCATGCTTTCCAATATATTTATAAATGATCTGGAAAGGAATACGATGAGTGAAGTAATCAAATTTGCAGATGATAAAAAATTATTCAGACTAGTTCAATCACAAACGAATTGTGATAAATTGCAGGAGGACCTTGTGAGACTGGAAAATTGGGCATCCAGATGGCAGATGCAATTTAATGTGGATAAGTGCAAGGTGATGCATATAGGGAAAAGTAACCCATGCTATAGTTACACAATGTTAGGTTCCATATTAGGAGCTACCACCCAGGAAAGAGATCTAGGTGTCATAGTGGATAATACATTGAAATTGAAGGTTCATTGTGCTGTGGCAGTCAAAAGAGCAAACATAATGTTAGGAATTATTAGAAGGGAATGGTGAATAAAACGGAAAATGTCATAAAGCTTCTGAATCGCTCCATGGTGAGACCGCACCTTCAATACTGTGTGCAATTCTGGTTGCTGCATCTAAAAAAATATATAGTTGCGATGTAGAAGGTACAGAGAAGGATGACCAAAATGATAAAGGGGAGGTCAGGACTGTTCAGCTTGGAGAAGAGATGCCTGAGGGGGGATATGATAGAGGTGTTTAAAATCTTGAGAGGTCTAGAACAGGTAAATGTGAATTGGTTATTTACTCTTTCAGATATTAGAAGGACTAGGGGACACTCCATGAAGTAGCATGTAGCACATTTAAAACTAATTAGAGAAAGTTCTTTTTCACTCAGCGCACAATTAAACTCTGGAATTTGTTGCCAGGGAATGTGGTTAAAAAAGCCGGGTTTAAAAAAGAATTGGATAAGTTCTTGTAGTCCATTTCCTGCTACTAATCAAGTTGACTTAGAAAATAGCCACTACTATTACTAGCACCAGTAGCATGGGATAGACTTAGTTTTTGGGTACTTGCCAGGTACTTATAGCCTGCATTGGCCACTGTTGGAAACAGGATGCTGGGCTTGATGGATCCTTGTTCTGACCCAGTATGGCATGCTCTTATGTTCTCTTATGTTCTTCATCTGAGTAGTTTCTTTATTCCAAATCTAATAGCAAGGTCAAAAGTCTCTTCATTGAACACTTCACCAATACTTTTCTCAAGATGAAGAATTTCAAACATTACTTTCTGATAAACTCTTTTCCATTTCAAGCCTCTCAGCGTTCTCTGTGTTGATCCCCAGGATCCATAAGAACATAAGAAAATGCCATACTGGGTCAGACCAAGGGTCCATCAAGCCCAGCATCCTGTTTCCAACAGTGGCCAATCCAGGCCATAAGAACCTGGCAAGTACCCAAAAACCCAAGTACCCAAAAAAACCCCCAAAACCCCAAGAACCTGGCAAGTACCCAAAAACCCTGGCAAGTACCCAAATCCCCTTTCCTTCCTGGAATTGCAGGGTATCCTTACCTTGGGTCCCAGTCCCCTTCATTGTAAAGGAATCCTCTTTTGCCAGACACTCCTCAGTTGTGAGAAGATCCCTCTCCAGGTGCGTTTCCCTGTTAAAGGCAAGATCCCACTAGCTCCACGCTGTGAGAAAGCAGCGCCCTCAGACTGCATTGTGCAGACTTCTACTCCAATTCCAGTCTTTCAAGCCTGCTTCTGGAACTCCTACTGAATCAGGAGGAGTTTAATTAAATCACTGACTCTTCCCATTGGGGCATGTCTCATCTCCTTAAACATTCCTACCTACGCTGACCTGACTAACAGGGGCAGGGTTTCTTGAGATCATTGACTTTAAACTACAGAGCTCTTAAACTTGTAAGGGTCAGATTTGGGGGTCCCCTTAAGTTTACTTTTAAAATACAAAGTAACTTTTATTTGACATATCCAATATTTTCATTGTTTGTACAGGAATACATAAATTCCTCTACAAAATAAAATGAATCTGGGCACATACCTGGGCAAGTTTCTCCACCAGAATTAATATAGATACAGTAGTTTTTGGATTAAGGCATATTCTATGTGTAGCCAGGGCTGGAGAGAGCAGGAATTAGGCCTCTGCCAGCTAAGAAAAGTTGGCCCCTATGTAAGGTTCTGATGTGATACTTAATAAGAGAAATTGTTTTCTAAATTTCCCAAATAATATTTATTTATTTAAGAAAGCTTTACGAGCATTTTTGTTAGCAAATTCTTCAATTACAATTGAAATTTTATTTATACATGTTAGAAATAGATATATTTAGCTTTTCTTAAAATTTTGCCCAACAAAAGTAGGCCCCTTGAACATTGTAGGCCCTAGCCAAATGGCCATACTGACACCCCCTCTCTCCTGGAGTGTGTGTAGCATATTTTGTTTTCAGACGAGAGCATTTGTTCAGAAGAGTAACTTAGTCCGTATGTTCTTAGGCTTTAGAAAAATTTTCTTTTATTCTGATAGTCAAATCAACTGTATAAGCAATGCAGATCAGTATCAAATGCTGTGGGGTTGATGCACTAAGGAGGCAATTTTCCAAGTGATGCAGATTGTTGTAAAGTTCACATAGAGTTTGCACCAGTTCTCAAAGGGAATGTACGTGCCTACTTTTCTTTTGAAAATTTCCTCAAGAAAAAGTACCTGCAGAGATTTGCATTTGTTTATTCTGCAGACATTTTTTCCTAGAAAATAATTGCACATAGATTTGAGAATAGAAAACTACACTCATTGATGCCTTGCCTTTCTTAACCTCACCTCTGTTCTCACTTTTCTTGTTGATAAAAGTAGAATAATTGTTGATCCCTGTGCGTACTCTTATCTATTTACAGGGTGGACAATTATCAGATAACCTAGTATTATTTACACAGGTAAATAGATTTTGGAAAATTGCCCTCTATGACCTTTCCATCATCCTCTATGTCATTGGGGATAGACCTTGATGAATTCGGTCTTTTGCCTCTGGGAGACCCTTTTAGAATCCATATATACAGTTGCTGCCACTTTACCAGATTTTCTGGGATCTGACTATTCTAATCTGTGATCCTGTATTAATAAATCCTGTTCACTGTTAAATATCAATGTTATGGCCCATAATGACAACATATACTATTTCCATATTCAAGATTAACAATTTACTTTCTGGGTTTGAAATGCAGGGAATGGAGAAATAAACTATATGACAGATTACATACAAAGCAGAAAGTAGAGGACCATATATCTTTTTGTATAGGAATAGAAAATAAAAAGGTTGATTTTCAAAATGTTACACACATAAAAATTAGCATATACATGGATAAGTAGCCTCTACTCGTGTATTCCATATTTTTTAAACATCTAAAATAAGTGAACATTTTCATTTTCACACTCATATATGTGTGTAAAAAAGGGGTGATCTATAGTTATGTGCATAAGAAGCTATTTTAAAAGTCATGCACATACATTTTCCAATGTACTCGCATATTTTTACATCTGCAAATTATCTGGCATAAGTGATATTAAATGTGTTTATTGTGAAGTACTGACTGGGTGGGAGGTGGGAGTGAATTGGGGGGAGTTGAGGCTGAAGAAGCAGAAGGGTCTTGATGAGTGCAGAAGGACTGTTGCAGCATAGACATACACATATTTTATATAAAGTGTAGATATCCTAAAATGTTATGGCAAATCTGCATCTGGCAACATACACATGTATATGCATGCAAAGATAAGAGATTATCCAGTTTATCTGACAAATAACGAAAATGTGAGAAATAAATTCACTTTTAAATACAAAATGAGAGATTTTTTTTTTCCATATTGGGAATTACAGAATTGCTTGCATGCCATTGTACAGGTATAGGTTTATTGTTAGAATATCTAACTTTAGTGCTGATAATTTTTCTTCTTCAAATGATCTTTCTTTATGCAGTATTCATGCACTTTCCAAAGCACATTATGAACATTGAGGAGATATGAACATTATTTCAGGGAAAACCAAATTCTTATCTTTAAATCAACGCATGTCCTTAATTGTGATTTAAACTACATTTAATCATATATTTCCCTTCCAAACCCATTCACTGGCTAGGTGTATTAGATACAGATTACAATAATTCCTTTAAAATAAAGGTTAAAGATACCAGTTTAACCCTTCAGCTTTTTAAATGCATTTACTTTAAATTTCTAATTTATTAGAATAAACATTTGAGACTGTTTTCCAGGTGTTTCTAGAAAAGGTGAGACCCAAAAAACAAAACCGGAAGCCGATCCAATATAGCTGTGTAACGACCAAGAAGAACGAGATCGGTATATAGTGAAAGACATTTATTCTTACAGCATTCAAGCCCGTTTTCAAATTGACAGAACAGACACTACAGTTGCCACATGGTCTGTGGCCAATCGGTCTATTATCTATTGGACGATTCATAGGTAAAGCTGACGGAGACAACAATGCTTTAAGGTTCTTGTCACGTTTATTTCCTATCATTATGGGCTGGATTTTAAAAGCCCTACATGTGCCGGGCCTATTTTTAAAAGGCCTGGCGACATGCGTAAAGCCCCGGGATGCGTGTAAGTCCCGGGGCTTGCAAAAAGGGGCAGTCTGTGGGCGGGGCGGGGCGGGGGCAGAGTCAGAGGCCTCCGCATGGCCGCTGTACCAGGGATCGCGCAACTTACTTCAGCCCCAGGGCTGAAGTAAGTTTGAAAACAAGAAAGAAAACAAGAAAAAGGTAGCAGGGCAAGGGCGCGGGAGGTAGGGGAAGGGAAAGTGGGGTGGGGGTAGGGAAGTTCCCTCCGAGGACACTCCGATTTCGGAGCAGCCTGGGAAGGAACAGGGAAGGCGGCGGAGAGGCCTCTGACCACGCCCATGCCTCACCCCAGACCGTCCTGGGGCTTTACGCACATTTCCGGGTCTTATTAAAATAGACCCGGCATGCGCAAGGCCTGTTACACTCGTAAATCCTCCAGATGAACGCGCGTAGTCCTTTTAAAATCCGGCCCAATGGGTTTAAGACAGATATATATCGGAAACCTACCATCACCAACAAATTCCTACAATATGACAGTTGCCACAATAAGGGGTAGATTTTAAAAGAAGCGCGATCAGCCTACTTTTGCTTGCGCATCAGACTCAAGCAAAAGTACGCTGGATTTTAGTAGATACGCGCGGAGCCGCGCGTATCCACTAAAATCCTGGATCGGCGCGCGCAAGGCTATCGATTTTGTATAGCCTGCGCGCGCCGAGCCGCGCTGCCTCCCCCCGTTCCCTCCAAGGCCGCTCCGAAATCGGAGCGGCCTCGGAGGGAACTTTCCTTTGCCCTCCCCTCACCTTCCCCTCCCTTCCCCTACCTAACCCACCCACCCGGCCCTGTCTACACCCCCCCCTTACCTTTGTCGGGGGATTTACGCCTCCCGGAGGGAGACGTAAATCCCCGCGCGCCAGCGGGCCTGCTGCGCGCCGGGCCGCGACCTGGGGGCGGGTACGGAGGGCGCGGCCACGCCCCCGGGCCGTAGCCACGCCCCGTACCCGCCCCCAAAACGCTGCCGACACGCCCCCGGAACGCCGCGACGACCGGGCCCGCCCCCCCCGACACGCCCCCGACACGCCCCCCTCCGAGAACCCCGGGACTTACGTGAGTCCCGGGGCTCTGCGCGCGCCGGGAGGCCTATGTAAAATAGGCTTCCCGGCGCGCAGGGCCCTGCTCGCCTAAATCCGCCCGGTTTTGGGCGGATTTAGGCGAGCAGGGCTCTGAAAATCTACCCCTAAGTCATTAGGGGCATATTTTAAAAGCCCTGCGCGTAAATCTGGCTGGATTTACATGCGCAGGGGGGTTACACGTGCTGAGCCTATTTTGCATAGGCCCTGCGACACACGCAAGCTCCAGGACGTGTGTAAGTCCCGGGGCTTGAAAAATGGGCAGGGCGGGGCGGACCGGGGTGGGGCATGGGCATAGCCAGAAGCCTCTCCACTGCTGCTGGGCCCGGGAATCACTCGCCGACCCTTGGCCGGCGTGCGCAACCTACGCCTGCCCAGAGGCAGGCGTAAATAAGAAAACAAAGGGGGGGGGGGTTTAGGTAGGGCTGGGGGGCGGGTTAGATAGGGCAAGGGAGGGGAATGTGCGGGGAGTGAAAAGAAAGTTCCCTCTGAGGCTGCTCCGATTCTGGAGCGGCTTCGGAGGGAACGGGGAAAGCCATCAGGGCTCCCTTAGAGATCGGCGCACGCAAGGTGCACAAGTGTGCACCCCCTTGCGCGTGCTGACCCTGGATTTTATAACATGCACGCGGCTCCGCGCTCTTGTTATAAAATCGGGCGTAGATTTTAAAATCCAGCCCTTAGTGCGTAACTTACCATACAGTCAATTCCTCTGTTTAAAAAGGCTGTGTACAGACAAAGATACTTTTGAACTTTCCTATGAGGAAAGGCTGAAGAGGTTAGGGGTGTTCAGCTTGGAGAAGAGATGGCTGAGGGGGGATATGATAGAGGTCTTTAAGATCATGAGAGGTCTTGAACGAGTAGATGTGAATAGGTTATTTACACTTTTGGATAATAGAAGGACTAGGGGCCATTCCATGAAGTTAGCAAGTAGCACATTTGAGACTAATCGGAGAAAATTCTTTTTCACTCAACGCACAATAAAGCTCTGGAATTTGTTGCCAGAGGATGTGGTTAGTGCAGTTAGTGTAGCTGGGTTCGAGAAAGGTTTGGATAAGTTCTTGGATGAGAAGTCCATTGATGGCTATTGATCAATTTTACTTGGGGAATAGCCACTGCTATTGATTGCATCAGTAGCATGGGATCTTCTTAGTGTTTGGGTAATTGCCAGGTTCTTGTGGCCTGGTTTTGGCCTCTGTTGGAAACAGGATGCTGGGCTTGATGGACCCTTGGTCTGACCCAGCATGGCAATTTCTTATGTTCTTATGTTCTTAGATCTACAGAAATGAAAAGTTGTTTCAGAGAAAGAGGGTACCTGGTAGAATGTATAAATATTAAACAATGGCTTCGTGCAGGCAGCCACACAAGAACAATCCACCTTATTGAATCCAAACAAGAAGCCTGGTAATAAGAACAAAAGTATATGTCCGATCACAATAACAGGTCTCTCTTATGCTATCCCTAGAACAATTAAAAAATACTGGCATATATTACAGGTACTACCGGCATTCCAAGGGAAAGAAATAATGATATCAAACAAACAAGACAAGAACCTTAAAGAATTGTTGTCTCCGTCAGCTTTACCTATGAATCGTCCTATAGATAATAGACCAATTGGCCACAGACCATGTGGCAACTGTAGTGTCTGTTCTGTCAATTTGAAAACGGGCTTGAATACTGTAAGAATAAAGGTCTTTCACTATATACCGATCTCGTTAAAAAAGGTGAGATACTCTTATCTGTTTTATAAAAGATGATTAAGTACAATCTTTTACAGACAATTAAAATGTCATTTTCAAAATCTGAGCATGGCATTGAACCTGGAACAGATCTCTGCCAGCAGTACAACAGTTTCTTTAGAGCAGATGTAATAGTCACAGTGACTTGATATTCAAATTAGATTTTTCAAAATAAAACATACATTGTGATGGTTGTTGCTAACCTAAAATTTATAAATGTTAATGTTGCCTTTTTTGAGGTATAATTGGTGAGTTTCCAATTTTCATCTGATATTCACAGCCCCTACGCTTTACTTTTTAGGACCAAATTTCCATCCCAATGTATATTTGGCATTCTGAGAGCTTAGCATCTCATCGTTTGTGACAGAACATAATTGGGCAAGAGTTGTAACCTGTAAGTAATCAGCCAAATTATTTTGTATTTCCTTATAATCATTTAATTAATATAAACCATTTATCTTTATTTCTTTCTATTTATATTCACGGTCATATACTAACTTCAGTAAGCTGTCTTGTCCAGTTGTCTCCACAACCAAAGAAAAACATTTGGAAAACCAAGAAAATCCATAAGGCAATATTGCCTTCAGATTTTCTACAGAAATATATTATGCTAAAAGCTTTAAACTTTTGGAAAATAAATTCTCTCAAGATATTTTCTGGAACTGGATAAACTAGCTGTTATGGAGAAGTGATATATTTTAAGGAAGAAACAGTGAACTATAAGTTAGAATGGCAAGTCATATGTGACAAAGCTGAAATCAGGCATCCCCAGAACCTGGTGAAAGCCACAGAAATGGAGAAATTCTGTTGTGACCTGGAATTTGATTAGTGCATATTCAAAATCTCTGACTTTTGTGGAGTTAAAATTTGCAAATGTAACTGCTACATCAGACACAGCAAAGTTTGTGAATCTACTTTACTCTTTAGGAATTCTACTAACTTTCAATCCCATGCTGCAACCACAAGGGCAGGTCACACCTATGGTAATATTTTTACTTTGTTTTGTATCGTGTCTTTTATAAAATATATTAAGCAGAAATGGGTTGAGGGGTAAACATTTAATATTATAAAAATTTCCTCAGGTTGGCATATTGACAAAGATAAGAACAGAAAATCAAGGAGAAAATATGAAAAACTAAACTACAGTCAACCTGGAATTGTTAAGTTACGAAAGTGCACAAGGAAATATTTTGTGGAAGAATGAAATTTTTTTCCATTTTGAAAGATGATAGGTCAGATAAACTATAATTAATGATTATGTCCTTAGGTCTTGTATACTGAGAGGTGAATTTTAAAAACCTGGCGCATGCATTAATTGGGGGATGTGCCAATAAGATAGTTTTGCACATGCTGAGCGGATTTTAAAATTCTCCGAGATACACACTTATCTCCCGCAGTGTGCACATCTCAAACATTTTCAAAAAAGGAAGGGGCATGGCTGTGGTCTGGGAGGGGGCATGGCTTTTTCGTGGCGTGAACCTCAGATGTACGCGTGAATACTTATATGCCCTGGCTCATGCCAAGGTCCACTACTGTGTAACTTTATTTATGATATGGAGGATATGTAAGTTAAAAATGAAAGAAAACCAGGTAGATCTGCAGAGTTTTAATAGTCAGGGCTACCTGGGGGAAGTGAAAACTAAGAAACTACAGAGGTTTGGAAGACCTAATTCTTAACTTGGTGAACTGGGGATGAATTGGTAAAACTGGGACTGGTGTTGACACATGTCCCTTTTAAAATCCCCTGATTTATGTGGTAGAAGCAGAATTTGCACGCATATGCGTGCTCACTTAAAATTTGGTACACATGTGCGAGTGGCCAGGCTATTTTATAAAATGCGTGCACATGCGCGCGTATGTTATAAAATGGCCATCTCCCTGGGCGCAGACCAACTTGTGTGCCGGTTTGAAAGTTACCATCCCTATGAGGAAACGAGTTCCCACACTTAATAGGCATTGAAAATATAAAAAGTAAAAGGGAAAAATCTGAAGTAGAATATTAATGGAGCAGGACACATTTTCCCTACATTTAACTAGAGCTGGTAAGTGATTATTGTTTGTGCAGAAAAAGTGGGGCAGATTTCAAAGGCTACGTGCATAACATACGCGCGTAGCCTGAGAAAATCTGCCCCTGCGCGCGCCGAGCCTATTTTACATAAGTGGGTGGTCCGGGGGCGGGTCCGGGGGCATGATCGGAACGGCCTTGGAGGGAAATTTCCTTCCGCCCTCCCACACCTTCCCCTCCCTTCCCCTATCTAACCCGCCCCCCAGCCCTATCTAAAACCCCCTCCTAACCTTTATTGTAGAAGTTACGCGCGCCGGCTCTCCAGTCCTCGGCATCGGCCGCTGTGCCGGAGGACTCAGGACCGCCTCCCGGACCACCCCCGAACCTCCGCCATGCCCCCGGACCCACCCCCGAACCTCCGCCACGCCCCTGGACCTCCCCCGACCCCCGGACCCATCCCTGGGCTGCCGTCACGCCCCCGGGCCCACCCCTTCCTGCCCCTTTTTCGAAGTCCCTGGACATATGTGCGTCCCGGGGCTTGAGTGCGCCGCCGAGCCTATGCAAGATAGGCTCGGCGCACAGGGGCAGGCAGGGGCAGCTTTTCGGGGGTTACGCGCATATCCCTTTGAAAATCTGCCCCATAAGTTTTAAAATCTGCCCCTGTGTGTTAAGGGGAGAGAGTATGGGGGCACTTTTAAATTCATAGGGTCTGATGCAACTAAAATCTTTTTGGCACTTGGAGAATAAATATCTCAGAAAAAAACAAATTGCAACTGTTGTAAGGCTGGTATTCAAGAGATAGTCATGAAAACAGAAAATATTTGTCAATTATTTATTTTAAAATATTTTAAACCTCCTAGCTCTGATATTCTTTAAATCCCACTCAGTGGCCAATTGCCTTTCCAAGGTTTTCTTTTGTTTTAATTCTGATTACTTAGATTCACAAATCATTTTCCTCTTGGACTCAAGCCAAATTCTGTTAGCTTCCCTGGTGTTTTAATATCTATCACTGGTCACCGATAGAATGTTCACTGCTAACTTGCTTAGGGGTGAATATTCAGAGCATACACATATGTAAAATTAGCATATAGGTTCGTAAATCGCTTGTACTCACATGCACACTATATTACAAACATCAAAAGTATGTATTTTTGGTCTCATGTCCACATTTACATACAAAAACAGGGGCAATCCGGGGCATTTCAGGAAGAAGCCAAGAGGTACATGCACAAGTTGCTAATCTATAAGAGCCTTATTACACACATATTTGGCAAATTATTTGCGTAATTTTACACCTGCTAATTGTCTTCTCATCTGTTGTTTACTGTTGGTTGGGTGGGAGGACTGGGTGAACTGGGGGGAGTTCAGAGTGAAGAACTAGGATGGTATTGATGGCCTGGGAAAGACCTAAGTAAACTGGTGGAGGTTTTGGCAAACTGGTGGTTTTCATTATTATTGATTTCTGTGTGTAAACAAGGTTTTATGTGAGCAAGTCACAGTTTTTTTCATGTGTAAAGTATACATGCATATGCTTTTAAAATAGGTAGTAAAAGTACATGCTTTCAATGCATTGCAGGTATTTGCATTTAAGGAAACATACATGTGTATGATAGAGGTTGACATATGCATATTTTATAATCTGCATGTTCCTGATACGTATAGGTTATAAAATACCGTAGTAGATCTCCGTGTAGTCATATACATGCATAGATGGAGCTGCGCGGAATTGTTTGAAAGTTATCCTCATAAGGGCAGATTTTAAAACCTGCGCGCGGGTGCAGATTTGTTCGTGCAACCTGGCGTGAACAAATGTATGCTTGATTTTATAAAATGCTCACGCAGCCGCGCGCATGTTATAAAATCCAGGGTCGGGGCACGCAAGGGGGTGCACAATTGTGCAACTTGCACGCGCCGAGCCGCACAGCCTGCCTCTGTTCCCTCCGCCCCCCGCACCTTCCCCTCCCTTCCCCTACCTAACCCGCCCCCAGCCCTACCTAGAACCCCCCCCCCCCCCTTACCTTTGTTGAAGAAGTTATGCCTGCCTCCTGGCAGGCGTAACTTACGCACGCCGGTCGATGGCTGGCCCACGATACCAGGCACAGCGGCAAATGGCTGCTGTGCCTGGAGGCTCAGGCCCCACCCTGCCCCGCACCCAGACCACTCCAGACCACCCACGCCCTGCCCCTTTTTGCAAGCCCCGGGACATACACGCGTACCAGGGCTTGCGCGCGCCGCCGACCCTATGCAAGATAGGCTCGGCGTGTGCAAGGGGAAGCAGGGGGAGGTTTTTGGGGGTTGCGCGCATATCTTACGCACGCAACCCTTTGAAAATCTACCCCATAATGCACTTACCAACTCTGCCACAGTCCTCTCACTGTGAGGGTCTCTTCCCAATCAAATTAGGGGTGATACACACAAAGGAGTGAATTTTCAAAGGAGTTACTTAGGTAAAACTAGCATATATCATAGCAATTTTTAAAAGTCCATTTATGCGCTAAAAAACCTTTTGAAAATTCAGCCCCATGGAGTGAATTTATGTGTGAAAAGTAATTTTTGTCTTGGCCTACAAAGAAAACAATGAGTAAATATCCTCTTTCCTAGCCCCTGAAGCAGACAGTCCCCATCGAAACTCTGTCAGTGTTGGGCATGCAATACTGAGTAGGGTTGTTCAGTCAAATTAAAGCAGAAGAGCAATGTCAGCGAAGTTAAGTACTGATTTTTACCCACCTGTTCTATATGGGATTGACATCAAGAGAGTGTTTGTGAATTATGTTATATAACGAAGGAATTTTATGTGCATTATAAAACAAAAAAACAGAAAAACTGAGAAACATTATTTAAATGAAAAAAAAGAAAAAATTATATTAAAAATGGTATAGCACGTTGTTATGCTCAGGCTTGTGAACCCTTGGACCGACGGGAGGATGGTATACTGAAGGAGGTGGATCCGGAGGCTCTCCCGTCGGATGGAGAGGCAGAACAGAAGGTGTGACCAGCTGACCCTCATCACTGGAGACTGAGGTGGCTGTGGAGGCAGACGAGGAGTCGTGACGTCGAGGCGGCAACTGAGACTTCGCCCCTGGAAGCCCGCGGTCCCCCCGGGAGGACCCTGTAGGGACCCAGGCCGCTGGGACTTAGGTGGACCTTTGTGAGGTCGAGGAGTCGTGAGGTCGGTGCAAGGGCTAACTGGAGCTTCACCCGTGGAAGCCCACGGTCCCCCCCGGGAGGAGCGCATAGGGACCTGAGCCGCTGGGACTTAGTGGGCCCTTGGAGATTAAGGTCCAGAAGAAGTCCGAGGTCAAGTGCCAGAGGGTCACCGCTTACCAGTCCAAGGTCGCACACCAAGGGATCGCCGCTTGCCAGTCCGAAGTCACACACCAGGAATCACCGCTTGCTAATCCGAAGTCAGGAACCAGGAATCAATAAGACGAGACAGGAACCAAAAAGCAAGGATCCAAAGCACAAGAAGACTCACCGAAGCAAGCAGACCTGACCAACGTGGGATGTTGCCAAGTCAAGGAATGAGCAGAGGAAGCCTCCTTTTATACTTCCTCTGCTCTGGCTCATTGGAAACAGCTGTGGATGGTTAAAGGGAGCAGGTTCCTTTAAATCTGGTGAGGAGGAGCGGCCTCGCGCCTAAGATGGCGGCGGCCATCTTGGATTCCCGGCCCGCGGGGGAAGCTGCCCGACACCGCGAGGAGGGAGCTGAGACGGCTCCCAAGCCTGGGGACCCTCACAGATGCCCGCGCTGGCGCATGGGAACCACAGGCCCCAGTCTCTCGCAACCCAGCCGATGCTGCCGCTGCGGCCTACCGGTCCTAGTCAGGAAACGGGACGCGGTCGCGGACGGCCGTGACCATGGAACACAACACACAAATTCAGTAGTAGCCATGAAGCCAGGCTACTACTGCTGTCTTACTTATCGGACAACTGAGTTTACAAACAAACCTTAATACTCCCCTTTTCTTCCTTTTTGTCATTTATGTTATAGGGAACAGTTCCTGAGGCATTTTGTATTCAGTACTGGGGTAATTTTCTAAAAGCCCATTTATATAGGTAAAATCACATTTAATATGCATACATGTTTTGAAAATTATTCCCTATATATAAATGTACACAATATATATATTCTAGATAGCTGCAAATGAATGCTCCTGTGCATGCCAAGTCTCATTCTATTAAGTCTAATAGAGTAAAAGTGTACACAATTATTTAATCCTTTCCCAACCAGCCCAGCCCTTGCAAATGACACTAGACCATGGCTCCCTCTGGAAACTAGCATGAGAGCACCCTTAATCTGGCCAGTAGGCATATCCATTTTGTGATGGATTTGAATCCCTCCACCCAATGGCTGCCTCTGCAGTATCCTTGCTGATTAAAGAGCAAAGCCTGAGCTCAGGAATCTCAGATCTTCCACATAGTAGTGTACAATACTGCCATTAAACCAGTCCAAAATGCCAGGTTTAAAGAGCCACAAATGATTTTCCCATAAGGAATCATGTCATTTGACAGCAACACATAATGGGCCGGATTTTAAGAGGTACGCACGGGCGTAGATTTGTTTTATAATGCACTCATGTTATAAAATCCAGGGTCAGCCCTTGTGCACCTTGCGCACGCCGAGCCCTAGAGGAGCCCCAAAATTGGAGTGGCCTTGGAGGGAACTTTCCTTCCACCTCCCCACCTTCCCCTACCTAACCCGCCCCCAAGCCCTACCTAACCCCCCCCTCACCTTTGTTTTTAAAGTTGCACCTGCCTCTGAACAGGTGTAGGTTGCGCGTGCCGGCCGAGTGTCGGCACGCCATCCCCCGGCCTAGAGGCCCTACGGAGGCCTCTGGCCACGCCCCCGCCCGGACCTTGCGTCGCCGGGCCTACGCGCGCACGCACAGGGCTTTTAAAATCTGCCCCAATATGTTACTACATTAGTTGCATTTCAGATAAGCTTCAACTGTATGCAAACTCGTTTTCATAAGAACAATTCCCACAATCCTCACACATGATATTATGAATGCCTAAGATTGTAGGGAGATCTGAAGACACATATAATTTTGTCATAAAGTAAAATTGCATTAATCACTCACGCTAATTACACAGAACATAGCTCTGTTAAAGACAATCATACCTCAGTGACACAAGCTATAGCACACTGAGATCAATTACAGTCTTCCTTGATAACACACGCAAATACCTTTCAGCTAACTAATCATATCATTTCAGCCATTAATAGCAGAACACCAAATTGGTCTTACAGGAAATAATAAAAACACATTTGATATGAAAATATGAACACAGTTTTATTTACAGAAAAAAATAAAATGAACTGCATAAGTTGACTCATTGAATGGATTCCGAGGGATTTCAAGTGCAGCTCCTAACACAGATGCTAGTGCTGAGGAAATGGGGGTGCCTGCTGTTCTAGTGGCAAAATCATGGTTAGGAGAGGAGGAAGAGGGAATAGACAAAAAGGAGGAGGAGACAGAAGGATCACACTGTATAAATATCTCAGTGTTCAGGCACCGAAATTACAGAGCCAAGAAAAGATGGATAATAGTTTGCGTCAAGGCTGACTGATACCCCCTGCTGGTTTCTTCTAGAAAACTACCTTCTAAACAGTAAGGCCTCCTGCTGCAAGCTTTCTGTTTCTAAAAATACTAAAATGAAAGTTTCAGCAATGGATGACTACTTACTCCTGAAATGTTATGCTAACTATACTCTCCTTTGAACTGAAGCATTCTTACTAAATATATATAATGAAGGAATTTTATGTGCATTATAAAACAAAAAATTGAAAAATTGAGAAACAGCATTTAAAAGAAAAAAAAGAAAAAAATGCATTAAAAACAGTATAGCACATGTTCAGTAGTAGCCATGAAGCCAGGCTACTACTGCTGTCTTACTTCCCGGCAACTGAGTTTACAAACAAATCTTAATACTCCCCTTTTCTTCCTTTTTGTCATTTATGTTTACTTATAGGGGAGAGTTCCCGAGGCACTTTTATTCAGTAGTGCATACTTTTACATATATAACCCCTGGGGTAATTTACATATATATATATATACGCATACACAGACATACTTTAGTACTACAAGGTTTCTCCAGTTTCAGAAGGATTATGTATAAATGTAACCTGGTAGCCACATGACCATTTCATCAATAGAAAATGCTTCTTGTGCTGGAAAAAAAACATCTCTCAAGGTGAACCTGATTAACAAGTAAGTTATTATGTTTTGGACAATTTATTGCAAACATACACAAAATACCTTTGGCCATAAGTCATTGACAGTAAAATGATTAAATCAGTTTAATCCTGGACATAAATGTGTTAACTTTCAAAGGATCATAGTTATTCTTACTAGAGATGAACAAATTAACAGTCTCCTTGAAGTGCTTTGGAAAATATAACCCTACAAACAGTAATCATAGAAACAGAGAAACATGACAGCAGAATAAATAAAAAAAACATATAGCCCATTTTTTCTGCCCATCCACATAAATGCTTAACTTTACAATCCCTATCTCTCCCATGTCTTTTTGAATCCACTTACAGAATTCAGCTGGTCTTTTTCAAATTATTCTTCAAGACATAAAATAATACCAGTCATTTAGAAATGTGGAATTTTTATATAGAAAATATTTTTTTTCAGTGCTTACACATTTTGGCAATCTTTAATTCTGTGATCTAGGCAGCCCCCTTAATTTACAGTATATAAAGATTAATGTTGATGAAAATTAAGTTACAATGCCCTGTGAGAAGTATGCATTCAGAAAAACAATCCCTAATTTAGGCCTGGATTTTCTAAGGTCATAGACCTTAGAGAATCCGGTGGTAACGGGGGCGAAGTGGGGGGCAGGCCTGCAAAAGCTGGCAGCGATCACACCACCGTGGTGTTATTGCTGCCGGCTTTCTCACCCAATAACGCCATCGTGAAAGATGACGCTATTGGGCGCTACTGGTGGAGATAAGAAGTCTACCTTTTGCCGTCAGCGAAGTCGTCAAGGAGTCAGCCCCGACAACGCCCCGACTCCTCCCCTTCCGGTATGGACTCTGCCCCGATGCCACCCCGACTCCTCCCCTTCCGGCGCGGACTCCGTTCTGACTCCCTTTTCATGTGCGATCCCTTTAGAAAATAACCCCCTTAGTCAACAGTTTCAACTGCTAAATAGGAATTGGAGAATCTGACTTTTAAAATTAAGCTTTTTCACTGGAAATTGTGACATAGTAAACTTGTAGGTAACTGCTAGGGGTGTGCATTCATTTTCGCCGTATTGGCGATCCGCAATGTATATTGCACTATTCGTAGTATTCGTGGGGAAGCGAAATGTAAAGCGATTCCCCACGAATACACGAATCTTCGCCGAATTATATGGCCACCTAAATAAAAATTTAAACAAACCCCCCACCCTCCTGAACCCCCCCCTAGACTTACCAAAACTTCCTGGTGGTCCAGCGGGGGGGTCCAGGAGCCATCACCTGCACTCACACCCTCTATGCCGGTTTCATCATGGCGCCGATAGCCTTTGTCACAGGGGCTACCGGTGCCATTGGTCGGCCCCTGTCACATGGTCATCGGCGCCATCTTGTGCTCCTACCATGTGACAGGGGCTGACCAATGGCACTGGTAGCCCCTGTGACATAATATGGGCAAAGGCTATCGGCGCCATTTTGAGTACTGTCATCGGATGGCCGGAGTGCAGGAGGATGCTCTGGCACCCCTGTTGGACCCCCAAGGACTTTTGACCAGCTTGGGGGGGCCTCATGACCCCCACAAGACTTGCCAAAAGTCCAGCGGGGGTCCGGGAGTGACCTCCTGCACGCCGTCCGTCCGATGCCAGTACTCAAAATGGCGCCGATCGCCTTTGCCCTCACTATGTCACAGGTACCGATGGTTGCCCCTGTGACATGGTGATGGCAAAGGTGATCGGCGCCATTTTGAATACTGGCAGCAGATTGCCTTTGCCCTCACTATGTCACAGGGGCCGACCGTCGGTACCTGTGACATAGTGAGGGCAAAGGAGATCGGCACCATTTTGAGTACTGGCATTGGACAGCTGGCGTGCAGGAGGTCGCTCCCGGACCCCCGCTGGACTTTTGGCAAGTCTTGTGGGGGTCAGGAGGCCCCCCCCCAAGCTGGCCAAAAGTCCCTGGGGGTCCAATGGGGGTCCCGGATCGACCTCCTGCACTCCGGCCATCCGATGCCAGTACTCAAACTGGCGCCGATAACCTTTGCCCATACTATGTCACAGGGGCTACCGGTGCCATTGGTCAGCCCCTGTCACATGGTAGGAGCACAAGATGGCGCCGATGACCATGTGACAGGGGCTGACCAATGGCACCGGTAGCCCCTGTGACAAAGGCTATCGGCGCCATGATGAAACCGGCACCAAGGGTGTGAGAGTACAGGGGATAGCTCCCGGACCCCCGCTGGACCCCCCGGGAGTTTTGGTAAGTCTTGGGGGGGTCAGGAGGGTGGGGGGGGGGGTTGTAGTTAATTTGAATTTTAGCTGGGACACGAATAGAAATCGCCGTATTAACGCATCGGGGCGCCATTCGGCCGAATGCAACGTATCTGCTCCCCGACAAATCCGAATCACGAATGCAACGTATGGCGTCCCTCTGCACATCCCTAGTAGCTGCACACCTGTAAGTTTTTGAAACGGTACTCTAATATTTTAAATGTAGATTTACCAAATCCTTGAAAAAGACTTTTCAATTTTATGTTCCGTTTCATAAATCCTAATATTTCTGTAGTAGCAATATTGCCCTCTAAACTTCGTTTTTGAAATGCCAACAGAGATATTGACCTTGTTATCTTTACAGCACAGTCATCATTCTGTTGGTAGCTGCCTGCTCTGTTGCTATTTATTGCTTGATGATATGTAGAGTTTGAAGTATTATACTAGTATTGGTTAGCTTCAAAATATGACGATTAGTGTAAGATGTCTAAAACAATGCAGTTGTTGCTTAAACCCAATTCTACAACTACTATATATGAGCATGATTAATATATAGTAGTTATTTGGGGTACGTGGCCAAAAATATTTTGGTGTGTGTATTTTCATTGTGGCCATTTTGGGTGATTCCTAATGACCTATTTATTTTTGGAAGTTATGCATATAAATTTCATTTTACATATAGAGGAGTGAATCTTCAAAGGAGTTTAATGTGTAAAAGTTATCGTTTTCAAGTCTGTTTACGAGTATAAAACCCAATTTAAGGCACGTGAATCCTTTTGAAAATTACCTCCATAAAATTTAATTTTATGTTTGTAAATTGTACTTACATGCATATAATCAAATTTTATGTGCACTAAAAAATTTGCATATACATCCAAAACCAAATTGAATGAATGTATATCCCTAACAGTAACCAGTGGCCAAGTGCTCTTTTAGTAAAACATTGAGCAATTTAAAAATAAAAATGCAAATGATTGTAATAATGAATGCAAATCTATTTTAACTTTCTCCATTATTATCATACTGTATTCTATACTATATATTACTGATAGTGGGGAAGCTCATAATATATGGCTTATGTTCAACAGTCTGTAGTTAACATTGACTTTGGCTATACCAATATAAAAATGCTATAATTTTTACAGAAAACATATGAAACTCACAATTTGTCTCTCACATGCACATGTACTCATTTTATCTTACATGTTCCTCTAACTTATGTTTCCAAGTTCCGCAGCTTAGTAAACCCCATAATATTTTCCTTCTCTAAGGGAAAATAAATACAGCAGCTTAGTAAGTGGATACCAAAACATAAAATAACCATATCATCACAATAACATAATAAAATGTTAAACAGTATCTCACTTTCCAGAAATATAGCGATGACACAAAATTATTCAGAGTAGTTTAATCACATGTGGGTTGTGATAAATTGTAGGAGGACCTTGCTAGATTGGAAGATTGGGTGTCCAAATGGCAGATGAAATTTAATGTGGACAAGTGGAAGGTGAGGCATATAGGGAAAAATAACCCATGCCTTAGTTGCATGATGTTGGGTTCCATATTAGGAGGAAAAATATTTAGGCATCATAGGCATCATAGGCATCATTGAAATCGTCAGCTCAATGTGCTGTAGCGTTCAAAAAAAGCAAACAGAATATTAGGAATTATTAGGAAGGGAATGGTGAAAAAAATGAAGAATGTCATAATGCATATTGCTCCATGGTGAGACCACACCTTCAGTAGTGTGTGCAATTCTGGTGTTACGCCCGTCGGTCGCAGATGGCTGCGACGGCTGCTGCACACCTCTTTCTTCACTTCCCTGACTCCGTGGGGTAGACTGGCAGCCTCCGGCAGCTGCTGACGGCCTGCCTACTGCTCCCAGGCCTCCCGGGGCAGCACAGATGCCGCCGACCGCCATCTTGCCATTGGAATCCCTTAGGCGCGTGTGCATGGGCCAGTCTTAAGCACATCATGGAGGGAACCTCAGGGGTGTCCCCTCTGGATGATGTCATCCCTCCAGGACATTTAAGCCAGCTGGCCCTGCCTACCGATGACTTGGCAAAGAGATCCCTCCTTTCTAATTCCGCCTCGCTCTCAGAGGACCCTGTGTTCTAGTTCCTGCTTCCTGGCATAAGACATCTCAGGTACCCAAGCTCCTTGTAGGCCCTCTTCATGTCTTGGCTATCCACTCCTCGGAGAGCCTATCGCTTGGGACTTCTGCCTGCCCCATTCCCCAGGGCTTCCCTGGAACCGTCGCTAGTCTTTTCGTGAGTACCCCGCTCTGAGGACTACTTCCTGTTCTACCGAGGACCTCTCTGGTGTACCCCGCTTCACGGACCATTACCATCTCTACAGAGGACTCCCTTGGGTGTAACCCACTCTGTGGGCCTTTACCAACTCTACTGAGGACCTCATCGGTGTTCCCCGCTCTGCGGACCGCTATCATCTCTACTGAGGACCCTTACCAGTGTACCCCACTCTGCGGACCATTACCATCTCTACTAAGGACCTCATCAGGCGTACCCCGCTCTGCGGACTACTATCATCCTTACTGCGGACCCTCTCCAGTGTGCTCCACTCCACGGACTATTACCATCTCTACTAAGGACCTCACCGGTGTACCCCGCTCTGCGGACCACAACCATCTCTGCTGAGGATCTTCTTCGGTGTACTGCGCTCTGTGGGCCACTACCATTTCTACTGAAGACCTCATCAGTGTACCCCGCTTTGCAGACCATTACCAACTCTATGGATATATCCTCTCTGGGAATCCCCCATTCCACCGACCCTGTTTCTCTGGGTCTGTGAGACCTCCTTTCTGGCACTCCCCGCTCCAGGGGTGGTGGCACTCTATTTCTCTAATAAAGACTCTAGACTAGTGGTTCTCAACCCTGTCCTGGGGACCCCCCCAGCCAGTTGGGTTTTCAGGATATCCACAATGAATATGCATGAGAGAAAATTTGCATACACTGCCTCCATAACATGCAAATTTTCTCTCATGCATATTCATTGTGGATATCCTGAAAACCCGACTGGCTGGGGGGGTCCCCAGGACAGGGTTGAGAACCACTGCTCTAGACTGATACTGTGTCTGACATCAGCTGAGACCTCGCTTCCCGACGGTGAGGCTCATGGGGCTCCTCCCTGGGGAAGGTACCATCTCTCTCCTCGACCCAGGGCCCACACACTAACTAACCCTAACATCTGGTTGCTATATCTCAAACAAGATATAGTTATACTAGAGAAAGTACGGAGAAGGGTGACACAATGATAAGAGGGATGGTACTGCTCCCCTCTGAGGAAAGGCTAAAGAGGTAAGGGCTGTTCAGCTGGGAGAAGAGACAACTGAGGGGGAATATGATAGAGGTCTATAAAATCATAAGAGGACTAGAATGGTTAAATGTGAATTGGCTATTTACTCTTTCAGATAATAGAAGGACTAGGGGGCATTCCATGAAGTTAGCAAGTAGCACATTTATAAAAAAAAATCAGAGAACATTATTTTTCACTGAACACACAATTAAGCTCTGGAATTCATTGCCGGAGGATATGGTTAGGGAAGTTAATGCAGCTGGGTTTAAAAAGGTTTAGATAAGTTCTTGGAGGAGAAGTCCATAAACTGCTGTTAATCAAGTTGATTTAGGGACTAGCCACTGCTATTACTGGCATTAGTACCATGGGATCTATTTAAAGTTTGGGTACTTGCCAGGTGATTGTAACCAGGATTGACCACTGTTGGAAATAGGATGCTGGACTTGATGGACCCTTGGTATGACCTAGTATGGTAACTTCTTATGTTGTTTTGTTCTTGCCATCACAATTTTATCAATGCAATCTGTTCTGTGTTCACTGTGGAAGGGCCTGGAAAAGGACCACATAAAAGAAAACAAATAAGATTGGAAGTGAAATAAACCTCACTTCATGAGGAGCTAACTAAACTTAAGGTAGATAAGGCAATAGGGCTAGATGGAATACATCTGAGGTTACTGAGATAACTTAGAGATGTCCTGGTAGCCCCACTGGCTGATCTATTCAATGCTTCCTTAGGGTTTGCAGAGTTCTGAAGGACTGGAATAGGGTGGATAATATTCTTTACATAAAAGTGAAAGTAAGGAGGTGGCTGGGAACTACAGTCCAGTTAGTCTGATCTCTGTGGTGCATAAACTAATGGAATCACGGCTAAAACATAGAATAGTACATTTTTGGAATCCAATTGATTGCAAGATCTGAGGCAGCATGGTTTTACAAGAAGTCATTATTGTCAGATGAATCTAATCAATTTCTATGATTGGATGACTAGAGAGTTGGATCAAGGGAGAGTGCTATAAGTAGTGTACTTGGATTTCAGCATATCCTTTGACACTGTTCCACACAGAAGACATAAATAAATTGTGAGCCCTTGGTATGGATCCTACAGTGACTGATTGGGTTAGAAATTGGTTGAGAGGGAGACAACAAAGGGAAGTGATAAAGTGAGTTTTCTCTGAGGAGGGTGTTGTATCTAGTGGTGTGCCTCAGGGTCAGTCTTTAGACAGTTTCTTTTCAAAATTTTAGTGAGCAACTTAACAGAAGGGTTGGCGGGGAAGGTTTGTCTTTTTGCCGATGATACCAAAATCTGTAACAGGGTAGACAGCTAGAAAAGAGAGGAAAATATGAGTCGAGCAATGGTCTAAGGTCTGGCAGCTAAGATTTAATGCTAAAAAATGCAGAATAATGAATTTAGGATGCAAAAACCCAGGGGAAAGGTACAGTATTGGATATTAAATTCTTCTAAGCACAAAAGAAGAGTGGGATCTGGGGGTAATTGTATCTGATGAGTGTAAGGTGGCCAAACGGGTGGATAAAGTGATGGTAAAAACCAGGAAGATGCTTGGCTATTGTGTCCGTCGGTGCCCGTCGCCCTCTTTCCGCCCTCCTTACCTGTCTGGCGCCTCCCTCTCTGTCCGCGGGAAGACTAGCTACCATGGCATTCTCCTGCCACTTGTCCTCGGGCATTCCCAGACCGGCTCGATGCTGCAATTGCCATGTTTCCTGGAGGCCTAGGGGCACGCATGTGCGGTGCGGCCCCGATTGAAGTACCAGCATTGGCGCGAACCTCGGGGGCGTCCCCCGAAGATGATGTCATCCACGATGGATATTTAAGGTCTTGGAATTTGCTAACACATTGAGTTAGCAGGGATTTTGCTACCTAAGCTGCTCTGTCTCCTCGGACTTACCAGAGGTACCCGCTCCTCGAGGGCCTCGTTCTCTCTTTGTTTTTTCAGGTGACAGTCTGGAAACAGTACTCGCTCCTCGAGGGCCCTGATCCCAGTCTTGCTTCGTATACTCCTCTGCCTGGAAGTCTTCACTACCAACTATATCAGCTACATCAGTGAGTTACCATCTTTCTCTCTGAGTTTTCCCTGGAACCAGGTACTCACTCCTCGAGGGCCTATACTTTCCAGCTCATGGGCTTCATTGGGACATTGTGTGAGTGTTACCATCTGCATACCCTGCCTATTCACTATATCTCAGTCTCTCTTCAGCTCAGCCTCCAGGGATCGCTGTTCCAGTATCTGAGGGACTACAGCCCAGCTGGTCTTACTGGCTCACTACTGCCATCTTTGGTGGTTCAGTATACTGTCTAATAAAGAACTAGTGTGTGTTTGTCTCCTAACTCTGAGCCTGACCGGTGGTCCCTCTCAGGATCATTCCCCGGGGGCATGGTCATCTGCCACTGGTCCAAGGATCCACCCTCAACTCTCATATATAATTACAAATCCCGAACGGATTGCTAACTACTATCTGATTGCTCCTCCCATCAAGCATCAGATCCAGAACAAATTGCTAACTCCCTAGTAAATCCCAAACAGCTATATATAGGGAGAGGAATAGTCAACAGAGAAAGGAGGTGATATTTTCCCTGTATAGGTCCCTGGTGAGATCTCATTTGGAGTACTGTGTACAATTCTGGAGACCACACCTTCAAAAGGATATAAACAGGATGTAGTCGGTCCAGAGGGTGGCTACTAATATGGTCAGTGATCTTCATTCTAAAACATATGGGCATGGACTTAAAGATCTAAACATGTAGACCCTAGAGGAAAGGTGCGATAGTGGAGATATGATAGAGACATTCAAATATCTAAAAGGTTTCCATGTACAGGAAGGGAACCTTTCTCAATGGAAAGGAGGCTCCAGAATGAAGAGTCATTAGATGATGTTGAAAGCGGGTAGATTCAGGAGTAATCTTAGGAAATATTTCTTTACAGAGAGGGTGGTGGATATGTGTAACAGCCTCTCAGTGGAAGTGGTGGAGACAAAAACAGTGTCTGAATTCAAGAAAGCATGGAATAAATACAGGGGATTTCTAAGAAGTGAAGAGAATTACAATGCAAAATTAATTGGGGGATGGTGTTGTGCTCGTGGCTGCTCTTCGCCCTCGCTGCACCCTCTCTACCTCTGTGGCAACTCCCTCCAGGTCTAAAGGATGGCTTGCTGCTGCGGCGTCTCCATGCCGCTTCTCCCCTGCGTCCCCAGACCGGCTCGATGCTGCAGATCCGCCATGTTCTTGATGATGTAGGGCGCGCGCATGCTCCGAAGTATGTACCAGCAAGGGTGCAAACCTCAGGGGCGTCCCCCTGTATTGATGTCATCCGCTTCCAACATAAAAGGTCTTCACTTGCACTTACAAGTTGAGTTAGCAAGGATTGATGGCGGGGATTCATCTGGACCCCTCGGACTTACCAGGGGTACCCGCTCCTTGGGGGCCTTGCTCTCTTTTCTTGATTTCAGATTACACATAGGAACCAGTACTCGCTCCTCAAGGGCCCATGTTCCTAAACACTCTGAAGATTCTCTACTGTCTAGAAGCTATCGCTGGTACAGACATTTGTGAGTTACTATTTCAGATTACAGATAGGAACTGGTACTCGCTCCTCGAGAGCCAATGTTCCTAAACACTCTGAAGATTCTCTACTGTCTAGAAGCTATCGCAGGTACAGACATTTGTGAGTTACTATTTCAGATTGCATATAGGAACTGGTACTCTTCGCGAGGGCTCATGTTCCTGAATACACTGAAGATTCTCTACTGCCTGGAAGGCATTACAGATACAGACAATTGTGAGTTACCATCACTCTCTCAGAGCTTTCCCTGGAACCAGGTGCTTGCTCCTCAAGGGCCTAACTCTTTCCTGCTATTGAGCCTTCTTAAGAATCTATGTGAGTGTGTCATCTACTACTGGCTATGTATACAGCATACCCTGTCTACTCACTATCTATAGTCTCTCTATAGCTCAGCAACCCTGGGATCGCAGTTCCAGTATCTGAGGGACTTCAGCCCTGCCAGGCACATCAGCTCACTACTGTCACCTCTGGTGGTTCTATTAACCTGTCTAATAAAGAACTATTTGTGTCTGTCTCCATACCCAAGCCTAGCCGGTGGTCCCTCTCAGGATATCCTCCTGGGGGCATTGTTATCTACCATTGGCCCAAGGATTCACCTATTTACATTAGAGTGCTCACTCCTCCCACTTCAGGAGCTGAGCACAACCAACTGCTAACTCTCATCAGCATAGCAGATCCTAACAGATTGCTAACTCCTCCCCTCTGGCGAAGCAGATCGTAACAGATTGTAACAGATGGGAAGATTGGATGGGTTATATGGTCTTTTTCTGCCATCATTTTTCTAGGTTTTGATATTTCTAAAAGGCAGATTGAAGGAACCAAGCATTTGAATGTTCCAGAACAATAAATATTCATCTAGGAGGCTAAGTTATCTGAATATGGTGTTCCAGATGGCCGGGCCAGCAATAAAAAGGCTCTTACTGGACTCTCTAAAGATGGACCTCTTTTAAAAATAGTAATTTGGAAAGTGCATATCCACTGGCTTCAGCATTGTGGTTGAATGGAAGAATAGCAATCATTTTCCTGAATAAGCAAGACCTAAATTATGTAGTGACTTGTAATCAGTGTTACCATCTTAAATTGTATGTGACTCTCGACAGGAAGCTAATATAATTTGTTCAGGTATGGCTTTATCTGTTCCCTAAATTTCAAGCCTCCAACAACGTTGTGATCTTCACTTGTATAAAATGTCAACATAAGTAAATAAATAAATAAACATGCTGAGCACTATTTTGAATGAGTTGTAATTTGTGGATTCAGAAAACATGACAGTCACATTCATCCTCAGCAGGTGATGGTCTCAGCTGTCCTGCACACTGAGGGGTCAATTTTAAAAGGAGGACACACATGTCCATGTGCGCACAGTTCCTGGCACACACACATGGATGTGCCGTATAACATGCACGCGCCGGCTCACGCATGTTATAAAATCTGGTGGCCAGACGCAAATGTGCATCAGATTTTAAAATCCACACGTATGTGTGCGGGCGGCGCGCATAGGGGGGTGAATTTTTGCGAATTATGCGCAGCAGTGCAAGTAGGGCTTCCCTGATTCCCTCCCAGTCCACTCCAATTAAGGAGCAGACTGGGAGGGAACTTCCCTATACCCTATCTAACTTTCCTACCTTTTCCCCTCTCCTTCTCGACCCTACCCCTTACCTACTAGGGTTTTTTTTTTTGTTTTTCTGCTTACTTCAACTTCCCAGTTGAAGTAATCCCTGTGCGTCGGCCGGCTGCTGACGCGCTTCCCTGGTTCAGTGGCTAATGGCGCGTCCCGGCCTGCCCCTCCAGCCCACCCCTTTTTCAGGGCCTGTCACTGGTGTCCATATTGGAACTTACGTGTGTGGCCAGGCCATTTTGAATATGTGCACATAGCAGGGCCCAGCTATGTGCATAAATCCCGGTTTTTACATGTGTGTCCCTTTGAAAATTCACCCGTGAGATTGTGATAATGCCTATGGGATGGTAGATGACTTCCTGTATCTTCAGAGGAACCATAATCACATGAATTCATTCAATATGCCTGGTCATATTAGTGAAGTGAAAGAACTCATAGGAATCTCTTTGGAATTCTTTCCTGACCTGCTGCATACTGGATGGCATCTAATGTGTAAGCAGCTGTGGCATAAAAAACAGAGTTGACACATCTGGAGTCAGAACCATTACTGAAGACTGACTAAGGAGTCACTAAGCAGATAGTGAAAACAAGTCAACACTTTCATCCCCATAGACTATGAAGAAGACCTATGTGGGGTCCCAGAATGCCATGCACAGTTATGCTGGCCACATGTCACCCTTATCCTAAGCACTAGGGCTAATGATGGTGGTAGCAATAGTGCTGAATCTTCAGGAGATAAGACCCCTGGTGAAAATATAAGCCACGATGAACCCATTCATGGAACCACTGCAGCATGAGGTAGACCACAGAAGCTAATAAGAACATAAGAACATAAGAAGAACATAACAAAATTAAAAGTATTATCTGCAATTAGGTGGACTCCTGAAGATAGAAAGGAGATGATGTACTGCTACTTTTATACCAAAAAACCCATATTTAAATTACTAGGGTATACAAAAAGAATAACTTTAAAAGAATTGCATGTGGTGGCACATATACGTGGCCATATGCCGATTTACTATAATATTTTATAACATGTGTGTATCATATACATGCATATTTTAAAAGACATATATGTTCATCTCACAATATATGCATGTATATAGGTCAAATTGCGATTACATTCAATGCATTGAAACCATGTATTTTAATACATTGAACATGTGTACTTTACTCACCTGTTTTTTTAAAATACTGCATGTAATTGACTACTTAGGACTAAGCTTACTAAACCCAGACCACTGCTGACCCAGGATTATCAATTTTACTAAAATGTTCTTAAGGCCTGATTCTCTAAGGCTTTTCTCCCATTTTATGTTTATGGGAAAAGACCTTGGTCAATCAAGCCCTTAGCAGGATATTTTAGGCTCATTAGCTTCATGCAGAAAGAAGTCCTGAACAGATGCAAGGAAGTGAAAAATATTGGATGCCTCCAATCTTTTGTCAAAAGCATGTGTTTATAAAAGGTTTGGAAACATTTCTGGAGGACAAATCTTTTAACAATTATTTGCCAGATAGATTTGGAGATTACTTCTTTTTGCTTTTGACAGTGAATAATATGGTATAGAGCTCCCCATTAAGATCTTCTGGGCTCTTCCAAGTGATCTGAATTGTCCACTGTTGGTGACAGGATGGTGGGCTTGATGGATCACTGATCTGAGCCGATTTAGCACATGTTTTTGCTTTTTCATTATGTGCATTTTTTTTTTACTGTCAAGCATCTCTCAATGTTAATCTCTTTAGAGAACTCCCAAACCCTTTGAAACCCCAAGTATAAGATATCTAGGTGTTCATCAACAGCAACTTGATTATCAATTCCTATACTCTACTAAACCACGCCTCCATAATTTTGCTGTAGCTAGAATCCCTGTCAAGGAGGCTTCTGATATGAGCTTCCTAAAAATATAGACCATTTGAAATGAAAGGAAGGAAGTTCAGTGACAATGTGAGAAATACTATTTAACTGAAAAGGTAATCATATGCCTGGAACAGCATTCCAGCAGAGGTGATGAAAAATGAAAACAGAACTTAAGCATACTTGAGTCAGATACAAATGACAATAGTAACAAGAGAGAGCAGAGAGGTTAGTTAAAAGAAAAAGGGTGCATGTTGGTTAAGGAATGGAAACTTATATAGAAACATAGAAACATAGAAATGATAACCTTTATCAGACCGCCAGAGAATTCAAGACACTGACATCTGAATTACATTGGGATCCAAAATGCCTGAGGACCCTCTTCTTTGAGGGGTTGAACTCTCGTTTGAAAGACGAGCTGTCAGCTCGCGAGATGCCTGAGACCTTGGCTGAACTGGTGAAGTTGGCAACAAGGATTAATCACCAACTTCGTGACAAGGTTCAAGAAACCAAGACTCCCAGAAGACCCCTTCCGGATGAAACCCGAGTTAAAACTACACCCAGGCCTGTTTCCTCTGGTCCTGTGTCTGGCGAAGAAGAACCTATGCAATTAGTCCGCAGTCACCTGACGTCAAAAGAGAGAAGAACGCAGAAGAGGTTGGGCCTATGTATGTATTGTGGACAAGCTGGCCATGCTGTACAAACATGCCCTATATGTCCGGGAAACTGGCAGACTTAAGTCCTGCGTGAGGATTCTTCTTAGGTCTAACTGCACCCTCTCCTCCATTCTCTCTTCCTGTATCCTTGATCTGCGCACCAGACTCTTGCCCTAGTGGACTCAGGGGCAGGAGGCAATTTTATTTTGAAATGATTAGTGGAGCACTTGCGGATCCCCATCAGTGCCATGATGTTTCCACTACTCCTGTCTTCAATTCACAGGGAGCCCTAACTGGGCGAAGTAACCCAGCTCGCCAAACCCATGAGTTTAAGGACTGGTGCTCTCCATTCAGAGACTATCTCCTTCTTTGTACTAGAGAAGGCCATGCACCCTATAGTATGGGGTTACCGTGGCTGCAGCAGCATATGCCTCAATTCAATTGGGCCACTCTGGAACTTTCATGTTGGGGTCCAGATTGCCATGGTCAATGTCTGATGGAGGTCTCTCCTATACCCTGCATGCCAACTACCCCATTGATGCCTGGGTTGCCGCCTCAGTATGCATCTTTTCAAGATGTATTTTCCAAAGAGGCTGCAGACGTCCATCAATTTGAAGCCTAACACTGAACCACCCAAAGGCAGCGTTCACCCTCTCTCCATGGTAGAAAATAAAGCTATGTCTGAATACATACATGAGAACCTTCAGAAAGGCTTCATAAGACCCTACAAGTCTCCTGCCGGTGCAGGCTTCTTCTTTGTGGGGCGGAAAGATGGGATGTTGCGTCCATGTATTGTCTACTGAGGTCTAAATGAGATCACTGTGAAAGACCGCTATCCCTTACCATTCATCTCAGAGCTATTTGATAGACTACAGGGAGCCAAGATATTCTCCAAGTTTGACCTCAAGGGAGCCTACAATCTAGTTCGCATTCGTGCTGGCGATGAATGTAAGGCAGCCTTCAATACCCGGGATGGGCACTTTGAATATCTAGTGATGCCCTTCGGCTTGTGCAGCACCCCAGCTATCTTCCAAACCATGATGAACGACATTCTGCGTGATCTACTCTACACATCGCCAATTGGTCTACGGAGGCAGTAACAGCATTCCAGAAACTGAAAGACACTTTCTCGAGCAAGCCATGCCTCCGACATCTGGATCCAACCAGGCCCTTCATCGTTGAGGTCGATGCCTCAGACATAGGCATAGGGGCCGTGCTAAGCCAGGCCGGTGACTCTAAGACCTTACACCCATGCCCAATTTTCTGCCGTCGCTTCTCACCAGCAGAGAAGAACTATGGCATAGGGGATAAAGAACTCCTGCCAATAAAGATGACATTCGAGTAGTGGTGCCCCTGGTTTGAAGGTATACAACATCAGATCACAGTTTTTACAGATCATAAAAATCTGGAGTACCTCTGCCACGCGCAGCGCCTAAATCATAGGCAGACGAGATGGTCCCTATTCTTTAATAGATTTGACTTTGTGCTAAAATACCACCCTGGAGATAAGAACGTCAGAGCAGATGCCCTATTTCACTCATTTCTCTCTGAGGACGTACCTGATGAACCCTAACATATCATCAACCCGAAAAGAGTTATCTTGTCAGCTAATCACCCAGTACCTGCAGGTAAGACTGTTGTACCCAAGAACCTAAGGAAAAAGTTGTTAGCATGGGCACACAATTCTAAACTGGCTGGACACCCTGGTCAACTCAGAACTCTGGCAAAACTACAGTACTACTGATGGCCCACCATGAAGGAAGACATGTTCTCCTATGTTGCTTCTTGTTCCAATTGTGCCAGACAGAAACTGCCGCCTGGTCATCCTTGGGGCCTTCTCCAACCCTTGCCAGTGCCAGATGAGCCCTGGACACACATCGCTACAGACTTTGTGGTAGACTTACCACTCTCGGGTGGTAACAACACCATCTGGGTAACAGTGGATCGTTTCTCGAAGATGGCTTGCTTTGTGGCTCTCCCTGACTTGCCCTCAGCCATGGAGCTTGCAAAGCTCTTCATCACGCACATTTTTTGCCTACATGGCATGCCAAAGCACATCGTCTCTGACAGAGGAACCCAATTCACAGCTAAGTTCTGGAAAGCACTGTGCAAGAAGTTTGATACCTCTCTGAACTTCACCTCTGCATACCATCCTCAGTCTAACGGGCAAATGGAGAGAATGAATAAGACACTCAAGCAGTTCATTCGTGCCTATGTAGGTACTCATCAAATGACTGGGCTGAACTGTTGCCCTGGGCTGAATTCGCCATCAGTTCTCATCCAGCAACATCAACTGGATCAACACCATTTGAAGTGGTCTTTGGATGACTACCACCCTTACCACTTCTACTTTCAGTGTAGTTTCCAGCTGCTCAATCTACTGCCAAAGATTTCCAACAACTATGGACTAAAACCAAAGAAATGCTCCATAGAGCAGGACAACGAGCAAAGAAAGGCTATGATGCTCATTACTGCAAGGCTCCAGAATTCCAGCCTGGTGACAAAGTCTGGCTGTCTACAAAACATCTAAGACTCAAGCTACCATCAGCTCGTTTTGCTCCACGCTTCGTCGGACCCTTTCCCATTCTCCAACGACTAGATACTCTTACATACAGTCTGAAACTTCCACCAGCATTGAAGATTCATAATGCGTTCCATGTCTCACTACTGAAACCGCTAGTCCTTAGTGAGTTATCAATTAAGACACCTGAACCTACACCTATTGATGCAGAAGAAGACATCGAATACAAAGTAGATGCTATCCTTGATGTGAGAAAGAAAGGCAGAGTATGGGAATACCTCCTGTCATGGGAGGGATATGGACCTGAAAAAAACTCTTGGGAACCTTTGGCTAATATCATGGATAAAGAGATGCTTCAGCAATTCCACAGAATGCATCCTCAGAAACCAAGACCAGGTAGGAGGTCTGGAGGGGGCCCTTTGAAGGGTGTACTGTTGCATCTATCAGGCTCAGATGGTTTCGAACCTTGTGCCTCACCTTTTTCTCTGCTCTCCCCACTAGCCTTGGGAAGATGGCTGCCGCCACATCTGTATGTCACGTCCTCCGGCATCCCCAGAATGGCTATGGCAAAACCTCACGCCATGTTTCTCCTAAGGGCCTCCTAGGGTTCACGCATGCATGCCACCCATGTCTTTATCCACATCATGGTGGGAACCTCGGGAGCGTCCCCCTCGAGTTACATCATGCCATCCAGGTATTTAGCCTTCGCTTGTTTGCTAGCTCGTTGAGTTAGCAAGGATTGGACTCGTCCGGTCTAAGCTATTCTGCCGCTTCCTTGCTGCCGCTGGAAGCCCTCTCTGCCCTTCAGGGTATACTCTAACTTGGGTACCCACTCCTCGGGGGCCCTCTGCTTTATTTCAGCTGCCTTTCTGAGATCAGGTACTCGCTCCTTGAGGGCCTGCTCTCCCTGCCTCGGTGCCTGTTACCATCGACTTCTGCATGGTGGAATCATCAACCTTACAGCTACCATCTAATGAGTAATCTAATTCTCAGTCCGTCTAATCTAAAGCTCTGCCGTGCTGGGAAACCTACACCTGGATATCCCTATACCATCTTGGTGAGACGGAATTCCTCTGCCGAGTGTCCCTGGACTGCTACCTCTGGATCTACTCACTACTGCCACCTCTGGTGGTATATGCAAGCTGTACAATAAAAGACAAAACTCTGTGTTTGTGCATCCTGAGTCTAGCCCAGTACTGTGGCTCCCCATGGGGCTCCTCCCCATGGATGTGGTCATCTCCCACAGTACCCAAGAATCCACTCAAACACCTTGAAACCATAACAATTTTACATGAACAAAAACATTCAAAGTACTGTCTTCTGAGGTAAAAATATCGCTTACAATACGTATATTATAATAACATGCACTGTTTTCTCTCTCTCTCTCTCTCACACACACACACACACACACAAACATGTTCTCAAACACATAGACATGCTCTCATACATATACATTCACACACTCACACAGTTAGGCTCTGTCTCTATTCACCACGGAAGTACAAGGCCAGCAGCAGAAGCTATATGCCCTTCCTTTTGTCCCTGTTGTCAATGGGATTTTTCCTCTTTCTTCAGGCCCAGGTGGCTGATACTGCTCTGCTTCCTGTGTTAAATGGCCCATGATCATACTGCTCCTCTTCCTACTGCTGATCACAGACAAGGGCTGATGCTGCTATTTCTTGGGGTGGGCAGGGCCACACTGATGTTCCTCCTCTTGCTCATAAATGCTGTGTGAGCCTGGGGCTGATACTATCTCTTCCTGTTTCAGGGGATGAGCTGTTCTTCCTCCTGCTTATTTTGGTGACTGCATGACATCTCCTTCTTCCCGCCTACACGGATCCATGCTATATCACTTCTTCTTCTGGGCTGCATAGGTAGGAAGAAGGAGAAGCCAAGCCATCACTACCCCCAGATCGATGTCAGCTGCTTAGTCCACCTAGTGCTTCCACTGGCCCTGCCCATACTCAAGCTATTCCTTACAATCCAATATTGGCAAAAGTGCTGTAGCTGACATGATGCTTTCAGAGAAGAATTCAAAATTTCTTTACCAGAAAGCTGCAGTTACTGAAGTCAATTTTCATAGGGCTTAGGCTTCTAACTTTTAGACACCTAAATTGTTTCTTTGGAAAATTTACTAGAGTTGAACTCCTAAATTTAGACACCTAGGGGCTGATGTTCAGCTGTGGAGTGGCTAGTTAAGTTAGCCGGATGTTGCTATCCTGCTAAATTAAAGGGAAGATTCATCTGTCTTAAAGTTAGCTGGATTTCGAAGTTAGTTACATAACTTATGCGGCTAACTCTGGCCCACCCAGAAACTCCTACCGCCCGTTCCTGGACCACCCCCGATTTATGCAGCTAGAATTTAGCTGCTTCACATATTTTGTCATCTTCAAATATTTCACCGCTTTGCTATTTAGACGGATAACTTTTCACTTATCCATCTAAATGCCTTCTGAATATCATACTCTAGTTTCCGTAGGCTCCTGAATTTAGGACGCTAAATAGTGTGTGGCTATGGGGGTAAATTGGGTTAAGTTTTAGGCATCTAAATTGAGGTGGATTTTGAGCAAAAAACTTTCCTAAGTTTGGCTGAAAATATGTATCTAGCTTAGGTACCTAATGTAGGTGCATACATTTAGGAGCTCAGCTTTATTGAATATTGGCCTCACACTAAGCTGGCCCCGCTTTATAAATATATATTTTTGAAGTTGCAGAACCCACACTAGATCAAATTTTGGTGTTGCATAGTGATGTGAATCATTTTTTTGATTATTTAAAATATCTTCCGATATTTTTTAAATCGTCAATAATCATTAAAGAGTGCGATACAATAGAAATTCCCCCGATTTATCATGAAAAAATTGTTAATCAGGTTAGTGTCCACTAATGGGAGTTATTTGGGGGGAGGGCGGGAAAACCGACACACCAAAACAACCCCTAAACCCACCCTGACCCTTTAAAACTAATCCCTTACCTTCCCCCACCCTCCCAACCCCCCCAAAAAAACTTTTTACATGTACCTGGTGGTCCAGTGGAAGCCCCAGGACCGATCTCCCGCTCTCGGGCCGTCGGCTGCCACTAATAAAAATGGCGCTGATGGCCCGATAAAAAAAAAACCAAACACCCCAACCCTTTATAACTGACCCCTTAGCTTCCCCGAACCCCTCCAAAACCTTTTACAAATACCTGGTGATCTAGCGGAAGTCCCAGGAGCGATCTCCCAGTCTTGGGCCGTCGGCTGCGCTAATAAAAATGGCGCCAATGGCCCTTTGCCCTTACCATGTGACAGGGTATCCGTGCCATTGGCCGGCCCCTGTCACATGGTAGGAGCACTGGATGGCCGGTGCCATCTTTAAAAATGGCGTGGGCCATGGCCGGCACCATCTTTAAAAATGGCGCCGGCCATCCAGTGCTCCTACCATGTGACAGGGGCCGGCCAATGGCACGGATACCCTGTCACATGGTAAGGGCAAAGGGCCATTGGCGCCACTTTTATTAGCGCAGCCGACAGCCCGAGCCTGGAGATCGCTCCCGGGACTTCCGCTAGATCACCAGGTATTTGTAAAAAGTTTTGGGGGGGGTTCGGGATGGTGGGGGAAGCTAAGGGGTCAGTTTTAAAGAGTCGGGGTGGGTTTTTGTTTATCGGCTCAGGCGCAGTCGATAAACAAAAATGCAATCGGGCCTCACTAAAAAAAATTAACGATGTGAATCAGAATCGGAACCGAATTCCGGTTCCGATTCACATCTCTAGTTGCATTCTAAGTCAGGATCTATGTGGTTTTGAAAGCTCATGTACATCTGAATAATTCTTTTGTTGGTCCAGAAGCTTTTTATTTGTAGAGCCCCTTTGGGATCTCTACTATATAATTTGGCCTAATAGTTAGGACCAAGCAGTACAGGGCAGAAGAATGTACCCTCTAGCCGCAGCACCTTCACTGGAGGTTGCTGCAATGGTAGAATCCTATTTGCTCAGAATGGCATTTTGTTTTGGTAGTTGAAGGAGAAAGTCATTTATGTGGTTCTTTAGTCCATTGTTAGTATTGGCTCAATTCCTTTGCTGAGAAGTATAGGAAGAAAATAGATCAATTTTGCTAGCTTACAGCCTGTGGCTAGTTACAGTATTTTTACTGTAACTTAGTATTTTTGGTGTTTTGAATATATATATATGGATCTTTGTTGGACAGAGAGTTTAATTTACCTTTTCTACTTGACAGCGAAGAAAGGGAAAGAATGGATTTTTCCCTGTTTACAGTATTTTCGGATCCTTCAGACTAAAAGATTCCTGTACCATCTAGGAAATCTGTGAGAAAAAAAGAGTGGATACCCAATGGAATCCAGAGCTGGGGAAAAAGATGAGGAACCTTAAACCAGAATGTTAGTCAGGAGAAAATGAAAGGAGAGGTTTGGAGAAGGAAAGACGATTCAGGTGGACTCCAGGTATTATATAAGGGAGGCCCATAATGGATAGGAGAACCATTCCCAGTGCAAACCAGGCTGCTTATAACTATTGAGGGGAAAACAGGGGACCCTGGGTCAAGGTCAAGGGACCTTAGGCACAGATCATTTTGAATTTGATTTATTGCTGTGATTATGGATATGACAAGAAGAAAATGTACGCAAATTAATTTCCACTGAACAAGTTCAACAGTAAACTCCTTATTTTTTGGAATGTCACCTATGTGTTCATTCTTTTTCTTGGCACTGATAACCACAAAGACATAGAATTTGAGCACATACCCACCGTTAAAAAGACTTAAACTACACCTTGAGCCTTGGAGGTCCATCCTTCCCCCCTCTCCCACTCCGTTTCAGAGAATCTTTACCAGGGTTCAGTGGGACTATATTAGGGACTAAACCCTGATACTGTTTGTCCATGCCTTCATAGTTACACCTAGAAGAGGGGTGAATAAGAAACCCAATAATTAGGCAGGCAGTTATTAATAATCAGGCATATCTTAGACTAAGAATCTGCCTGCAAAGTATTTGAGCTATTGATCTTGCCCCCTCAATTTAAATTCAAAGTCAGCAGAGTTACAGTTCATAAAATACTGTTGAACTTACTTTTAACAATGATTTGTTTCATGTTTCATCTTTCTATCATTATGCAAATATCCTTTCATTAGAGAAGGAATTATAAACAGTGCAATGATATTTTTTTATATTTTGCTGATAAAACTGATTGCTTCCAAAATTGCAAAGTATACATTTTAATAAAAAACAAATGCAGTGTCCATTTGAATAAAAATTGCCAGCCATAAAGGAAAATGAGAGGAAATGTTACAAAATTAATATTTTGCTTTAATCATGAATGCCGCTATAGAAAAGCACCAAAGTAAATAAATAATAAATAATCAGAAAAATGGACACTGTAGAAGTATAATAGTGAACATATGCAAGATATTATGGATTGAAATGATCCTTGAGCCATTTGGACCTGTTAATCTGATTTTTAGATGAAGGTCACTGATACTGTAATTAATCTCTAGTTGCTTATTTGCTGTAGGGTAACATTTCAATAACCTAGAACAGAGCTTTCCAAACTGTGTGTCGTGACACGTTAGTGAGTCGCCTGCAGTGTGAAGGTGTGCCGCCCGGTCCACATAGCAGCAGGGCCAGCGGAAGCAGGAAACTACAGCAGGAAGATTGGCGGGGCCATGGTGGAACTTACCTCACCACGGCCCAAAGAACAGGGTCACGTTCACTCCTCCTACTCTTTCCTGCCTGCACAGCCCCGGAAGGAAAACATTGCCGGAGCCGCGTGGGCAGGAAGGAGAAGGAGCATCTGCCGTGTACAGAAGTAGAGCAGCGTTAATGGGCCGCCGCATATCCCATGTTGCGGTGGCCCAAGAAAAGGAGGAAACCCGGTAGCAGGGCCACTGCGGATCCCATGTTGCAGCGGCTTGAGGAGGAGGAAACCCGGTAGCAGGGCCGCTGTGGATCCCACGTCGCAGCGGCTCGAGAAGAGGAGGAAACCCGGTAGCAGGGCCGCTGTGAGAATGAGAACCTGATTGTGTGTTTGAGGGAAGAAGACAGATGGAGAGAAAAGAAATAGAAGAAAAGACCCTGTAAAAGGAATTGGCAAAAAAACAAGAAAGGGAAGGTGGAAAAAAAAGCCTGTGACCAACTGAATAGAAAACTAAGATCAGACAGCAAAGGTAAAAAAAATATTTTTAGTGATTAGCACATGTTATCTTTGGGAAAGAGCAAGAGTAGCACTTTTTCTATGCTGATCTCGCAATGTACGAGATCAGCATGGAGGAAGCAGAAGCCTGAAAATATTTAATACCGCAGGGCCTGCACAGAGGAGGCAGCAGAATGGGCTTCAGTGCCAGTAGCAGCAATCAGCACCTCCCCAAATATCCACACGGCAGCAGTGACAGCAGTAGCAGACAAATGAGAGAGGCTCTGAGGTTGCTGGCAAAAGAAAGAGAGGGGGGTCTGCCTTCAGTGTGTGCAAGTGTATGAATAGGAGTCTGCCTGGGGGTGTATATGTGTATGAGAATGAATGGTTGTCTTCCTGGAGTCTGTCTGTGTGAGAATAGGTGACTGTGTGGTGTATGTGTGTGTGAGAATAAATTGGTGCCTGCCTGGGGGTCTGTGTGTGTGTGTGAAAATGAATGTGTGCATGCCTGGGGGGTGGGGAGGGAGCGGTATGAAAATGAATGGGAGCTGCCTGGGGGGTCAGTGTGGGTGTAACATTATGTAATCCACAAACACTTATGTATATATTTAAGGAAACATAAATAAATTGTCGAAATACGTTTTGTTCGTTTAACCTTTAATCTCTGGTTTGCTGGTAGACTGAATTACTGTGTCGTGGAATTATGTTTGTCTAAAAAGTGTGTCACCAACATGAAAAATTTGGAAAGCTCTGACCTAGAAGGTTGATAATGGTGAATGCTGTAATTTTTTTTAATATCACATTTAATTCTATCAATTTAGCCAAAATCCAAAGAGTTCCTTGTTGCCAATGGAATCTAGTGGCAGGGCATTAACACCCCCATATCAGTGTCCCCAGGTTCCTGGGATTTGGCAGTTTCTGTGGCAGAAACCACATAATTTACAACCTGTCGCACTATCAACAAATGCAAAGTTCCCCACCTCCTGATTCAGTCATCTGAAAAAAGCTACAATGTGCTTGACTTCAGTCTCCACTCTCTGCTTTCTGATCTAGCCCATATCTTGACCAGCGTCTTGCATAAAACAAATGAGGCTGAGGCTGGAGCAGATACAGGGGAAAAGAGAAGAGGCACTTTGCTTCCCAATCCAGCCCCTCCCCTTCTGTTACCTCCTGCCCCCCACCTCCTGCCCTGATTTGAACAAGAGAGAAGGGGTGAAGTTGGAGTGGACAGCAAAAGCTGTCAGCATGTTTGATCCCTCAAAGATCTCTTAAGTCAAACCAGAGAAGATTTTAATATAATTCCTGGATGGAGAAAACCACTTTGAAAAGAATTTCAACTTTATACAAAAGTGTTTACATCTGCATACGTGGCCATGTATACACCAGCTACAAAGACCTGGCTGTATTTTAGTAATTGCAGGAGGTAGAGAGGGAATTAATTTAAAATCATAGAAGCCTTGATAACTGGCACTACTGCTGACAAGTTTCAAAACTGTGCTAATTCAACCCCTTTCTGAGCCTGTTAGTATGTGTCCAAAACGGTAGTAATTTTCGAAAGCATTCAAGTGTACGAAATGCAGGTTTACATGTTTAAATGGGCTTTTTGAAAATTATTCCAGGGGTTGTACATGTAAAAGTCATGCAGAAACAGTTCCATGCACACTTTTTATGTGTTAAGAGGCATTCCTGGGGATAGAGATGGGGTGGGGAGGTAATTTTTGTGCACACTTATGATTTTTGAAAGGGTGCACATAAATGTTCCTAGCAGGTGTAAATATGCTTACCTCTTCCACCGCAAAAGTACATTCAGTCAGGGCTGGTGCTTCCATTAGGCATACTGGATAGTCTCTTAGAGTGTCAACGTTTTGGGGACAGCAAAGTCCCATCAGCATGAGGCCCAGAGAGGGAGAGCCAGTACTCCAAAAAGGGAGATGCCGCCAATAGGTAAAATGGGGTATAGAGGTGCATGACAAAGGTTCATCTAGGGCACCAAACACTGTTGCACTGGCTCTGCATGCAGTCCTGCTAATTTGCAAATTAGATTAATGTGCATAAGTCTGCTATGAAATTTTAGGCTGAAGTCCGTGTGCATAAATTACACACAGACTTCAGTGGTAAGTACGCTGTAATATAATTGGGCTTACTATATACACATATTTTTCTGTGTAATTCACAGCATGACAACTGCTAATGTTGAGGACATTTTCTGGTTACATAAGGTCAGAAGAACAACAAGGAAATATAAAAAGGATAGTTGCACTGTATTTCAGTTCAAATGTCACACAAGCGCCATTTAAGTTTGCAACTTATACAGTATGGGGTAAATTTTCAAACATACACATGGGTGTACATGTGCACACGCTACCTGGTGCGCAGACATGTATGCCCAATTTTATAACATGTGCGCACAGGCGCGCGTATGTTATAAAATCGGGGGTTGGCACGTGCAAGGGGGTGCACAATTGTGCATCCTGCGCGCGCTGATGCCCGCAGACTTCCCCCCTTCCCTACCCCCTAGCCTGACCTTCCCACCCCTTCCCCTAGCCTTTCCACCCCTAACCCTAACTTAAACCCCCAAATTTTTATTTCCCCTTTTGCGCCTGCAGACTGAGCCTGCAGATTGCGCCGCCCGCAAATTGCACCTGCCTGGAGGCGCAAATTGCACGCACTGGCAGCCTAGCGGCACGCAATCCTCCGACAGCTGTGCCGGAGGCCTCTGGCCTCGCTGCTGGACCTCCCTGCCCCTTTTGTAAAGCCCCGGGACTTAGACGTGACCCGTGGCTTTATGCGCGTCGCCGGGCCTTTATAAAATAGGCCCGGCGTGTGGAGGGCTTTTAAAATCCGGCCCTATGTTCTGATATAGAGTTGATTTTTATATTTGGAAAATGTTTCATGTCTATAAAGTTTCAATATTGTTTAAAAGCATACAACATGAAAGGTTATCAATAAAAAAATGACACTTTTGCATAGTCAGACATGTGACTCTATGAAAAATTATGTAAATTTCCCACATAATTGCAATAGAATTTTGAAAAATCTTCCACAGAAAACAGGGGGCTCTGCCCATAATGTACAGGTTCTGAGTATCAGCCAAACAGCTGAGACAGAATCATCCACAGCTCATGACTTGGATCTTACATTTGATATTAGCTAAATGACCTAGAAGTTTATTATCTTCTTTTTTGACAATATACACAGTATTTTAGATAAGCTGTCATTTGCATTCTGGAAGACAGAGCTACCAGGGATGAATTGCCAACATAGTACATACACTATAAAAGGGATTAATACAAGTGTGACCTACTTAAAGAAATGCAGTGTAAAGATGATAGTTATGCAAATGGAAAGAAATAAAATGGATGAAAACAGTTACAAAATATTGCCGCTAGGTATTTGCTAACATCAGGAAATATGACTATAATATGCCTTTATTATCAAGTTTCCTTTGGCAACCAGTTTCAGCGAGAATGCAGTCTTTGAATTTGTCTCTTACTTTTAAATGTTTGTGAAGAGGATGACCAGAGTATCTATCTGAATGGTTATCTAGATACGAGTCTACTAAAATCTTGAGATCATTTCAGCATGTGCTTTTGAAAATCCCATCATTGTAGACTTCTCATTTAGCATGCACGAGATTTTTATCTTTTAGTTCTGTTGTCCCTGCTCTTTGGAATTTGGCTCTCTACATCTTTGAGAAGAACTAAATTGCTGTCATTTCAGAAAAAAAGGCAAAAACTCTTTAAAGGTGCTTTAGGAGATGCTAATTCAGAAAGTTAGTTGTGTTCAGGGGAATGAGGTCTGTGTTTTTTTCAGAAAGTTTGACTATTTTTATGTTCTGTATTTTAATTTGTTTTTAATTGTATATTACATTGTGGGTCTTGGAATTTATCATTTATTTATTAGGTAGTTTGCATTTTTCATTATTTCGTTGTTAATGAATTGTTTTCCAATTCATTAATGTATGTATAAACTTTGGGGTAGATTTTAAAAGAAGCGCGATCAGCCTACTTTTGCTTGCGCATCAGACTCAAGCAAAAGTACGCTGGATTTTAGTAGATACGCGCGGAGCCTCGCATATCCACTAAAATCCCTGGATCGGCGCGCGCAAGGCTATTGATTTTGGGGGTAGATTTTAAAAGAAGCGCGATCAGCCTACTTTTGCTTGCGCATCAGACTCAAGCAAAAGTACGCTGGATTTTAGTAGATACGCGCGGAGCCTCGCATATCCACTAAAATCCCTGGATCGGCGCGCGCAAGGCTATTGATTTTGGGGTAGATTTTAAAAGAAGCGCGATCAGCCTACTTTTGCTTGCGCATCAGACTCAAGCAAAAGTACGCTGGATTTTAGTAGATACGCGCGGAGCCGCGCGTATCCACTAAAATCCCTGGATCGGCGCGCGCAAGGCTATTGATTTTGTATAGCCGGCGCGCGCCAAGCCGCGCTGCCTAACCCGTTTCCTCCAAGGCCGCTCCGAAATCGGAGCGGCCTCGGAGGGAACTTTCCTTTGCCCTCCCCTCACCTTCCCCTCCCTTCCCCTACCTAACCCACCCGCCCGGCCCTATCTAAACCATCCCCTTACCTTTGTCGGGGGATTTACGCCTCCCGGAGGGAGACGTAAATCCCCGCGCGCCAGCGGGCCTCCTGCGCGCTGGGCCGCGACCTGGGGGCGGTTACGGAGGGCGCGGCCACGCCCCCGGACCGCCCCGGGCCGTAGCCACGCCCCCGTACCCGCCCCCAAAACGCTCCCGACACGCCCCCGAAACGCCGCGACGACCGGGCCCGCCCCCGACACGCCCCCCTCCGAAAACCCCGGGACGTACGCGAGTCCCGGGGTCTGCGCGCGCCGGTAGGCCTATGTAAAATAGGCTTACCGGCGCGCAGGGCCCTGCTCGCGTAAATCCGGGCGGATTTATGCGAGCAGGGCTCTTAAAATCCGCCCCTTTGTATAGCCGGCGCGCGCCGAGCCGCGCTGCCTAACCCGTTTCCTCCAAGGCCGCTCCGAAATCGGAGCGGCCTCGGAGGGAACTTTCCTTTGCCCTCCCCTCACCTTCCCCCCCCTTCCCCTACCTAACCCACCCGCCCGGCCCTGTCTAAACCATCCCCTTACCTTTGTCGGGGGATTTACGCCTCCCGGAGGGAGAAGTAAATCCCCGCGCGCCAGCGGGCCTCCTGCGCGCCGGGCCGCGACCTGGGGGTGGGTACGGAGGGCGCGGCCACGCCCCCGGACCGCCCCGGGCCGTAGCCACGCCCCCGTACCCGCCCCCAAAACGCTCCCGACACGCCCCCGAAACGCCGCGACGACCGGGCCCGCCCCCGACACGCCCCCGACACGCCCCCCCCTCCGAAAACCCCGGGACGTACGCGAGTCCCAGGGTCTGCGCGCGCCGATAGGCCTATGTAAAATAGGCTTACCGGCGCGCAGGGCCCTGCTCGCGTAAATCCGGGCGGATTTACGCGAGCAGGGCTCTTAAAATCCGCCCCTTTGTGTGCACTTTTGGTATGCATCTGGGATGTATTAATGATTGGCAGGCAAGAAAGTTTAATAAATTGAAATGAAAATAAATTCTGTGTCCAAAAGAGATTCCCAATGGTATAATTAATTAAGATACCCTGTCTTTTGCTTATGAGAAAAATAATTAAATCATTGTCAATGTGGTTTAATGGTGAGTTAAGGAGTCAGTTATAGAAGACCAAAATAATAAAAATAGGCAAGACCATAAGCACTTGCAAGTTAGATCTAAAATAAAAGTTAGACAGGCCAAGAGAGACTTTAAGAAAAACCTTGCCATTGAGGCAAAAACTAATAAAAACGTTTTCAAGTACAATCAAAGCAAAAACATTCTGAGAGAGTCAGCTGGGTTGCTAGATGACTTAGGGGCAAAATGGGTGTTCAGAACAAATGAGGAAATGGCAACAAAAATGAATTTGCCTCAGTCTTTACAGAGGAGGAAGGTGGGAACATACCCATACCAGAAAGATTTTTTTAACGGTGAAGACTCTGAGTGACTAAAACAAACATCTGTGACAATGGAGGATGTAATAAATCAGAATGGCAAACTAAAGAGTAACAAATCAACAGGACTGGATGGCATCCACCCTAGAGTTCTAAAAAAACTAAAACCTGAAATTGCTAACCTGTTACTAGCAACCTGTAATCTATCATTTAAAACAGCCATGATTCCTGAAGACTGGAAGGTAGCCAATATTATGCTGATTTATAAGACATCGGTACCAGGCTAAATGGTAGAAGTCATTCTTAAAAACAAAATCACTGGCCATATAGGTCAACCTGGATTAAGGGAAGAGTCAACATGGTTTTAGAAAGGGGAAATCTTGCCTTCCAATCCTTTAGATTTTTTTTGAAGGTATAAATAAGCATGTAGATAAAGGTGAGTTGATTGTTATAGTGTATTTAGATTTTCAGAAGGCATTTGACAAAGGCTCCGATGAGAGAGACTCCTCAGGAAATTTCAACACCTTGGAGACAGTGTTCTATTATACCCCGAGAGTAATCAATCTACTATAAATATAGCGGAATTATGGCCCGCGGGAAAAAAAGGGGTGGGGGACAAAAGTATGCAGCCAGCCACATTGTGGCGGTGCATTTTTGCCTGCCGTGGTTGCAACTGGCCCACACAGTTTCGCCTCTATAGCACTACAGGAAAAGATGTAGTTATTTCCCGCGGTACTGGTGATGATAATGTGGAAAACATTATTCCCGCAGTGCTGTGGGCCATTACACGCCCAAACCCCGCCCACACTCCTCCCCTTCCTCTGATTTAAATTGTACTACCATGTTAAGGCCAGTATCATTTATTTATTTATTTATTTATTTATTTTTGGTTTTTATATACCGGAAGTTCCTGTATACAATACATATCACTCCGGTTCACATTTAACAGAGATAACTATCGCCGGGAAGGCGGTTTACATGGAACATATCGAATATAATGAACGGATAATAATCAAAGTACAATCTATTATGCAACAACTAAGATCAACTTAGAAAACAACTTGGAACATATAATCATGTGCGTATCATGTATCATGTGCGTTAGGGCCTTATCGCACTCAATATGGCCCTAAAGCATGCAATAATGGCACATCAAAGTTTAAAGAATGACCCTGATAATTTGATAACTGATTAAATGGCCAGAAAAGGAGCACTAAATAGTCAGTTTTCAAACTTGAGAAAGTTTAATTAGTGGACTTACATTGGGTCAGTACTGGGACCTGTGCTGTTTAACATATTCATAAATGATCTGGCAAAGGGAATGAAGAATGAGATGGTCAGATTTACAGATGACACAAAATTATTAAATCAACAGTAGATTGCAAGGACCTGTAGAAGGACCTTGTGAACTAGGAAACTGGACAACTGAATGGCAGATGAAATTTAATGTAGAAAAGCGCAAAGTAATGCACATTGTGAAAAATAATCCCAATTACAGGTACATAATGCTGAGTTCTGTATTGGGAGTCACTACCCAGGAAGAGGACCTTGGAATCCTTGTGGATAATACGTTGAAATCCTTGACTCAATGCACAGCGGCAGTCAAAAAAGAAAATAGAATGTTAGGAATGATTTGAAAAGGAATGGAGAATAAAACAGAAGATATCATATTGCCTCTGTATCGAGCCATATTGCAAGCGCATCTTGAACATTGTGTGCAGCTCTGATTGCCCCATCTCAAAAAATACATAGCAGAACAGTAAAAAAATGCAAAAGAGGGTGACAAAAATGAAAATGAGGTGGAGCATTTTTTCTATGATGAGGAACTATGCAGGCTAGGGCTCTTCATCTTAGAAAAGAGATGGCTGAGAGGGGACATGGTAGACCCTTTGGTTACGTTACTGTTAAGCCCTGGGTATCCCTATATCAGAAAGCAGTTTAGGATAAATTAGAAATAGGTTAGGTTCCATTCAAATGTAGCTCCTAGCTTTGAGAATGCTGGGATGGTCCGCCTCATGAGATTGAACAAAAGCAGCTTATAAGAGTGAGTTATAGGGGGGCAGTGAGCTTTGAGTTGGCATTAGGAGGTAATGTGGGGCTTTTTCTGAATTTGATTTTTTTTAGGCCCAGTCAATGGAGCCAGGCAAATCCTGCCTGGGGAGACTGACCAGGTCTGGAAGAGTATTTCTTTTCCAATTCAATCACTGGCTTATTAAGATTTGCTATCTGGGTTGTTTTTGAGGATTTAACATTTTTGTGGTAGAAGCTTTGTGGAGACTTCTGCATCTCTCCTGGGCACAGGGCACAGGGAACCCTGGGTTTGGGGTACCCAGGGATAGGGAAAACCAGCCCTTAGAAGTGGCAAACCCCTGCAAGGAGCAACTCTGGTGTTAATATCAGTTTTTGGGACAAAGACATTTTTGTTAGCCGGAAGGAAAATGTTGGCTGCCCCCTTCTTCCTACCCCGATAAAGGAACATCAAAAGCTGTGAGTTCCAGATAATCTCTTTCCAGCTTGGGATTTGTGAAAAATGAGTGAGATAAAAAAGAACTAAGGAAAACTGTTAGCAAGACAAAATTTGAGTCAGATTAGAGGACACCCCACTTAGGCCTGGATTTATCAAAATGCACTAAATATCGCATGTGATAGAAAAAGGGGTATGTTTTATGGTAATAGGCAGTTTATCGCAATTTGCGCTAATACCTATCTGAAGAGCTAAGTTACCACAAATTGCAATAACGTTTTTGCACTTTGAGATAAGTGCCAGAATTGTGGTATTTCCTACATACAACCACTGGGGAGACCATGTTTACTGAGGTTTAGTTATTAATGTAGGGGGTTGGAGGCCACTTTGACATTCAAAGTGAGACGTACGAACAGAACAGTGCTCTCTTGTAAAGATTTGATGAGCTTCGGAGTGAAGAAATTCAGCCAAAGATGAGATTTATGCAATGTTCTCTCATCCTAGCTTACATCAAGCTAGGATGAGAGAACATTGCATAAATCTCATCTTTGAATTTCCTCACTCCGAAGGTCGTCATATCTTCACAAGAGAGTATGGTGCTGTTCGTACGTCTCACTTTGAATGTCAAAGTGGCTCCTAACTCCTACACTAATACCTAAACCTCACCTCGAGTTACTAGGTTGGCTTCCCATAGAGATATAAATACCTATCTAGTGTGAGAGTATTATGGCTCTCTCCCAGCTAGGCTGGTGCTCCAGGAGCTTCAAAACTACCAAAACAGGCATTTGAGAACACCTTACAAAATGCAATAAAGCCTTAACACAACCCGTTGCACAGCTTAACACTTCTGAAAAAGGTGTAGCTAAAATAAGCATTAAAGCCATGCAAAAGGGCTTCACAAAACAGTAAACCACTCCTCCTCTTTTTTGGATTTGCATCGCACCATACATTATGCTGCTATCACATGTGTTAAAGGTGTTTTCGCATGCATTAAAGGTGCTTAACGCATGCAAAAATGCCTTATAGCATTTTGATAAATGACCCTATTAGAGTCTTCACCCCTGGGAAGAGAGATAATTGGGAATACTGTGCAGAGACTGTGTGATAGATTTTTGGTCAGTTGGAAGGGGTTTTTCCATTCCAACAAGGATATCTCTGCCCATTTGGGAACCTCATTAATTCTAACTCTGGATGGTGAGTGTTTTCATTACCCCCTTGTCCAAAGTAAAAAGACCCTTGCACAGATAGAAAGAAAGAGAATTGTAACAGCCACCTGTAGAAACTAAAGGATTTAAGTTGAACTGTGCCATTATTTAATCTGATTACCCATCAGTAAATGCTTTGATTTTGGACACTCAATCCAAAGTCTCCTGTGTATTCTTTCTGGTACTTACAGCATCCACAATGTGGGAAAAAGTGTACTTCTCCTGGGAACACAAATAAAAGCCTGCTCCCCCCCCCCCCCCCATCACATTGGGCCCTGAAAGGAAACTTTCCCCCATTTACAAAGGATCCAGCCCTGGGGAAGGAGGTTCAGTGAATGAGAGTTAGTGAGCAGATTCAAAACAAATCATAGAACATACTTTTTCACTCTGCACATTATCAAGCTACAGAATCTATTGCTAGAAGATGTGATCAAAGTGACTAGTATGGTGGGATTTATAAGAGGTTTGGACAAGTTCCAGGTGGAAAAGTCCATAACACATTATTAGCCAAGTAGACTAAAAAGAGAGTAATAGGAATTAGATTTACTTTATGGGATCTGCCAAGTATTTGTGACCTGGAAAAAAAAATCCTTTCCTCAAATAGAAACTTTCTGACTATCCTATCAAGATTACTCAAATATGCAAGACTCACCTACTTTGTAGGTAAATAAAGAAGTATATGACATTGACAGGTTCTGGAATAAACCCTGAACTATCCGCATGGACTCTGAATTTTTATGGCTATATTATTCAGCTCAAGATAGTGGCTTTCCTCTTTATTAGTTTTATTAGCATTAAATGAAACAAGTATATAGTTTAGATAATGATGTTTAAATTTTATTACTTTTTAATTGTAATTTGTTTTTAAAAATTATGCTGTAAATCACGTTCGAAGATTTGATCTGGAAATAATTAGTAAATGAGTTTAAATAAATACTTAAAAGCATTTTATTTGCAGCTCCTGCATAACTGAGGCTTGTGTTCTTTATCATAACAATGCAACCAAAAAGAAGAGCTGCCTGCCCAATGCCAACTGCCATTGATGTGAAAACTTCACCACTAGGGTGAGACAACATGGAGCCCTGGAACAAACAGGCATAACCTCATATGTACCAACCATATGAGAGCTACAGAAGGAACAGATGTCACTGTGAAAGGTAACCTATAAAAAAAAAGCAGAATCACTGACTGAGACAACAAAGGAGTAGGATTAGGTAACGCACAACATGGTACAAAATATTTTTGGTATCTACCATACCAAAAAAACTTGCCACTTGATTTTCTTTTTTTTATAATGCTTTGCTTTTAGGGACCTTGTAAGGGCAAGACAAAGCACATTAAGGGCCGGATTTTCAAAAGGTTATGTGCACTGGGCCTATTTTCAAAAGGCCTGGCAGCGAGCGTAAGTTCCCAGGACACGTGTAAGTCCCGGGGCTTTACAAAGGGGTGGGGTGTGGGTGGGGCGGTCTGCAACACAGCGGCCATTGCTGCTGTGTCGAGGGATCACGTGCCGGCAGCAAGCTGGCGCGCGCAAAAGGTAGGATAAAAGTTTTGGGGGGGTTAGAATAGGGCTGGGGGGGAAATGTTAGGGGAAGGGATGGGAAGGTCAGGCTAGGGGGGAGGGAATAGAAGAAGGCAGCGCGGCTCGGCGCGCGCAAGGTGCACAATTGTGCACCCCCTTGCGCCCGCCAACCCCGTATTTTATAACATGCACACGCCTGCTATAAAATCAGGCATACGCGTGTGCACGCCGGGTATGACTTTGAAGACAGGTGCCTGGGAATAAGTAGCAGATTAAAGAACTATTGCATAAATTAAAAACTCAGAGATGCCTGCTCCCATGCTGCCCAGACACATAACCTTATTTGAAATTGACTTAGGTCACTGTCAGTCTCCTAAATGGGCTGAGGCTCGTTGGCAAAGGAGCTCTTTTCTTTAAGATGGCCATTTAATGACACATGCTATCTTCAAAAATGGCTTCTTTCATGTCATCTATATAAGCCCATTTAAAGATGACCAATGCCCCCTGATTTGCCTAGTTTATAGTTTCCCCAATATGGTTGCTGGATCTATCCATGAGTTGCCACATATTGCAGGACAAACCTCAGCCAGATTATTAGGAGCTGGACAGGGAAAAATGTCTGGGACTGCTCCTGTGCCTCTAGATAGATGGTGAAACCCTACAAGGCAGACATATGGAAAGCTTATGGCCTGGAGAGAACCTGCTTTCACCATTCCACTCCTTAGTCATGCAACCCGCTGCATTAAGCAACCTGCAACCTCCAAGCATCTGATGGAGGCCCTCACATACTGAGTTTGCTAACTAGGACACCTGCCTTCCTGCTATCCCTTGGAGAGGCACTGTACAGAGGGAAGAATGGTGACCTTCAGCTCTGGCCCCGAACTTCTTGCAACCTGCACAAAGGCAACTGAGAGTAGCTGTCTTAAGACAAGAGCAAAGACATTCACTAGCTCAATTTGTGCTCCCTTAAGCAGGCCAGCCATTTGTTGTGAGTCACCTCACTCAAGACATGGCCACCTCTAAATAATGGAATAAGTTTATGGCAATATGGCGACTTAGCGCTAGGTAATAAAACCTACTCGAGATGACTGTTACTTGCATGTATTCAGTATTAATATCCAAGGTTTTCATTGTTACTGTGATGGAGTAGGCCAATCCCATGATGGCCACTACTGATAGATGGGATAGCCCATTCCAAAATGGTTGCCTCTAATAAGTGAAATAAGTGAATTACTCTGAATAAATGCTGAATGGCGGATGGGCACACCTGATAAGATCAAGCACATAGCACCCTGAATAGGTGCTGCTAGCTGCACAATTTCCACTCCAATGCAGTCAGCACAACATCAAATGAACCAGGATTAGCACTCTGTGACAGCTCCCCACCCATGTGATTTCAGATATACACACATAGATGTAGATAGCCAAAAGTTGGCAGTATAATCAACAAAAATTAGTGTTTGTCAAATACAAGATAGAAAAACACCAGTTCATAAACTACTGCACAAAGCAACAGGCAAAACTATCAACCTTATTAATACCAGACAGCATACAAAAGGAATTTTCCTTATTCACTGCTTTGTGGCTACATTAGTTAATTGAGAAAATGCCATGCCATGCAGATAAATATCCTACACTGTAATTAACCAAAAGTTCTTAAAAAATTCACCAATAAAGTGTAAAAAAAATCATTACATTAAAGTGTATGTCTTGATTGTTCAGTCATAAGAGTTCCATCACAATAAATAAAGTAGATATTTTTGCTTGCTGCTTTATGCAGTTTGTTATGAACTGGTGCTTTTCCATCTTATTTTGCTTAAATATACCACAGTAGTTTGGCCTATTTTTCTGTGTATATCTATGTATCTGGTGTTTGCTACTGCATAGATAGCAGGGGTGGGGAGGTAGAAGTGGGATGAAGGAAAGCGCAGTGCAAGTGGGAGATTGACTATGTGGTAATCAAACCAACTTGCAACATGAAAAATTCACTGGGACATGGCCTGCCTCTATGATAAAGGGGTGAATTAGCAAACCACTATGACAGTAAAGTCTTCATTCTGCAATGTATAAGATTTTGACTACTCAATCAGCATTATTAACTCATTTCAGCATCAACTGTCAAAAGGTCTGTTGTAAATGTCAGGTCTTGTACTATCTTGCCCTTGACATTAGCTTGTGTATTGTCAAGTCTTTATGAAGTTGCATTTTTTAATGAAAGTAAGGTGTCTCAAGCTAGTCACTAACCCATCAAAAATAAATTAATTGTGGAGAAGTTCATAATTATAGGTAAAGACACCTGTAAATAAAAGTACTGCGTATTTCATGGGGACTCTTATTCTGCTTGATAACTCATTTTCTTTCATGCATCACATTTTACCTTAATGTGAAGTAGCCATTGATTCCACACCTTCATCAATGAGAGACATACCTCTAAAAATATCATCAGCCTCATCACCCATGCAATAAATGAAAGTGTTTATCTGATTTTCCTTAGGTAATTTATGCAAATTACTTGCCTGTCAAAAGCATTCAGCACTTCTTATCCACTTTGCCCATTCCAATGACTTGTTAAAGTATAAGGATGCAGGTGGCTGATTATTAAAGGCTGTAGTTGTGGTTAATTTGCTTTCAGGTCTTCTGGGATGTTCTTTTCTTTTTATTCTTTTTCTCTGTTCCTCCATTGAACTAAAAACAAAGCAAAACATGATCACATCTTCAGTTTAATTCTGTCACTATGTAGTGTTATTTATTTGGAAATAATTATATCTGAGTTAATCTCAGGTTAAGAAATGTGAATCATTTATTGTAACTGTTAAGAAATCTGACTTTGTAGTTTCTAGCCCTTTTGTTCTGCCTCTTGAGCCCTCTACTGTCCTCACCCTAGTAAAGTTCAAAGATAAACAATATCAACCAAGCAAGATACCACTCAAAAAGTAATATAGTAACATAGTAAGTGACGGCAGAAAAAGATCCAAATGGTCCATCCAGTCTTCCCAGCGAGCTTTATTTATTTATTCTTTTATTTTTAAAGTGCTAAAGGCAGAAACACTGATGCTCCATGCAGGTTACCCCTTTAGTTAAGTCTGCATGGAGAGAAGACAGAAGGAAAGGAAAGAGAGAGGAATGGGAAGGCTGGATAGAATGAAAACCATAGTGGAGATGTGTGTGTGAGAGAGAGGGAAGAAAGGACAAAGAGGAATTACAATTAAGAAATAGGGATGTGAATCGTGTCCTTGATCGTCTTAACGATCGATTTCGGCTGGGAGGGGGAGGGAATCGTATTGTTGCCGTTTGGGGGGGTAAAATATCGTGAAAAATCGTTAAAAATCGAAAAATCGAAAAATCGGCACATTAAAACCCCCTAAAACCCACCCCCGACCCTTTAAATTAAATCCCCCACCCTCCCGAACCCCATCCCTCGCCGGAACATCGTTAAAAATCGAAAAATCGAAAAATCGAAAAACCGGCACACTAAAACCCCCTAAAACCCACCCCCGACCCTTTAAATTAAATCCCCCACCCTCCCGAACCCCCCCCCCAAATAACTTAAATAACCTGCGGGTCCAGCGGCGGTCCGGAATGGGCTCCTGCTCCTCAATCTTGTCATCTTCAGCCGGCGCCATTTTCCAAAATGGCGCCGAAAAATGGCGGCGGCCATAGACGAAAAAGATTGGACGGCAGGAGGTCCTTCCGGACCCCCGCTGGACTTTTGGCAAGTCTCGTGGGGGTCAGGAGGCCCCCCACAAGCTGGCCAAAAGTTCCTGGAGGTCCAGCGGGGGTCAGGGAGCGATTTCCCGCCGCGAATCGTTTTCGTACGGAAAATGGCGCCGGCCATACGCGTATGGCCGGCGCCATTTTCCGTACGGAAAATGGCGCCGGCAGGAGATCGACTGCAGGAGGTTGTTCAGCGAGGCGCCGGAACCCTCGCTGAACGACCTCCTGCAGTCGATCTCCTGCCGGCGCCATTTTCTGTACGAAAACGATTCGCGGCGGGAAATCGCTCCCTGACCCCCGCTGGACCTCCAGGAACTTTTGGCCAGCTTGTGGGGGGCCTCCTGACCCCCACGAGACTTGCCAAAAGTCCAGCGGGGGTCCGGAAGGACCTCCTGCCGTCCAATCTTTTTCGTCTATGGCCGCCGCCATTTTTCGGCGCCATTTTGGAAAATGGCGCCGGCTGAAGACGACAAGATTCAGGAGCAGGAGCCCGTTCCGGACCGCTGCCGTTCCGGACCGCCGCTGGACCCGCAGGTTATTTAAGTTATTTGGGGGGGGGGGTTCGGGAGGGTGGGGGATTTAATTTAAAGGGTCGGGGGTGGGTTTTAGGGGGTTTTAGTGTGCCGGCTCACGATTCTAACGATTTATAACGATAAATCGTTAGAATCTGTATTGTATTGTGTTCCATAACGGTTTAAGATGATATTAAAATTATCGGACGATAATTTTAATCGTCCTAAAACGATTCACATCCCTATTAAGAAATCATATTTATTTATTTATTTATTTTGCACTTTTATATACCGATTTTCCAATAACAGAGCTACTGATCAATTCGGTTTACATTCTGAACAGAACAATGACAAGTTAATGTCTTACAATGAACAGGTAAAAGTAACTTGGATACAGCTATATGGGGTAATAACATAACATAACGTAAATGCTACAGAGCCTAATGTAGGCTAAAACAAAGAAGCAAGGTATCAATCTGGGAATGGATTTAAGTCTGTTAAGGATTCAAAGAAGGCCTGAGAGTTCTGGATATGATCTATATAGTTCTCTGGGGGGGTTACTAAAGAAGGGTCCTTGGCATGAATAGTTCGGCAGGCTGTTGCTTATGAGAACGCTTGATTGAATAACCAAGTCTTAAGTCTTTTTTTAAATATAGTGGGGCATTGCACTAATCTGAGGTCTGACGGGAGAGTGTTCCAGAGTTTGGGGCCGGCTGTAGAGAAGGCTCTTTTACTTAATGATGATCTTATCGGTGGAATCTGAAGGTTGTTTTTGTAGGCTTGTCTCACTGGCCTGGTAGAGGTGTGTAGTTTGAGAGGGATTTTGAGCTCGAGTGGGGCAAAGTTATGTAGTGCTTTGTGGATTGATGAAAGCACTTTGAAGTGTATTCTGAATTTAACGGGAAGCCAGTGTAGGTCTTTTAAGATAGGAGAGATGTGTTCTCTTTTGTTAGTCTTGGTTAGGATCCTTGCAGCCGCATTTTGCAACATCTGAAGTGGTTTTATGGCGTTAGCAGGGAGGCCCAATAGAAGTGCATTGCAGTAATCTATTTTTGTGAGAATGATTGCTTGTAGAACTAATCGGAAGTCTTGAAAGTGGAGGAGTGGTCTCAGTCTTTTTAAGACTTGTAATTTGAAGAATCCATCCTTTACGATGTTCTTGATGAGAGATCTGTAATTCATTTGGTTATCTAGTATTACTCCTAGATTTCTGACTTGTGGTGAGAGAGTTGGTTGTGAGGACAGGTTGTTAATTGATTGTGTGTAGGTTCCGTCTTGGGAGATGAGGAGGTATTCTGTTTTGTTCTGATTAAGGATCAAATTGAGGCTAGAGAGCAAGTTGTTGATGGCATGTTGGCATGAGTTCCAGAAGTCCAGGGTTTTTTGGAGAGATTCGGTAATTGGAATCAGAATCTGAACATCGTCTGCGTATAGATAGTATATGAGATTTAGATTGAGGAGGAGCTGGCAGAGTGGGAGGAGGTATATATTGAATAAGATTGGAGAGAGTGAGGATCCTTGTGGGACTCCCAAGTTGCAGTTGACTGGTTGAGATTCATCCTTGTTGGGGAAAGAAGAGAAAGGAAAAGGGGAATGGTAGGTAGAGATGAAAGAGGTTGAACAGGGCAGAAGAAACTGGAAGAGGAGAGAGAAGGATGGGCTACATAGTTTGTTAGGCTGAAAGACCAGAGGACATTAAGCCAACCTTTTAATTTCCTACTTACTTGATGTGGTAACCACGGGAAAGGTGGAAAAAAAAAAGCATTATGCATAAGCAGTCAATTCTTCTTCAATGGAAAACAAAAAAAGTTTTCCCATGCCAAATATGCCAGTCATTTCACAATGTTTGGAATAATATTTTTCTCTACCATGTAATTATGTTAACTTGCCCATCGAAAAACAAATGTGTCCAATTTATTTTTCAGTTGATTGTGTTGTAGCCATAACTGCTTCCATTCACAAAAGTGTTGCATAGTTATAAAACGTTTTGAATAAAATATTGCCCATGGAAAGAGTAAGAGGCATCCAGGGAAAGTAGGGGAACTGGAGAAGTCACGGGATGGGGAGTTCAATTTTTAAATGTTGGTGTCCTGGGGGGAAGACTTAATGAGGGGAAAACTCTTTCTTTTTAATTTTTTGGGGTATTTTTCCCCCTTTGTTTATATGAACCGAATATGAGCAACCCTGATTTTAAAACTGGAAACTTATGTGTGCATTTCCGTGTGTGTGTGTTTAAAAAGGGGCAGATTTGGGGCTGGTCAGGAGCATTCCAGGGTGGTGCCAACATTTATATGTATAAATCCCAATTTAAAATGTGGTGAATGCATTGCACATTGGGCTTTCACCTTCACATATTTATTTCTGATCTTTATCAAGTGTAAATCTGAAGATAACTCATTTTAGGCATAAAACGACTGGGTGAGGGGTTTGGGTAAACTTGGGGGATGCAGGCTGAAGAACCAGCGGGGTCTTGATGTCCTAGAGATAGACTGGGAAAACTGGTAGACTAAGTGGTCAAATTGGTTATTTTCTTTACATGCTCAAGTTTTAAAATGTGGTTATTTGTGCATATAAAAGCCAACAGGTCCTAAGGAAAGATATACAAATATACAAGATAGGCAAATTTTAGATTTTACTCTTGTACGTGCACAAAAATTTAAAAATCCAGCATATGTGTGCTCCTGCGTGCTTATTTTAAAGTCAGCATCTATGTGCATAAAGCGTCTGCATGTAGACTCCATATTTGATAAAAGTAAAAAATATGCATGTATTTTCACTTTCATGCACACATATATGTGTGTAAAAAAGGGACTTTCTTGGGGATTCAAATACCTATGCATGCAAGTTTCTATTTTTAAAAACACTTATACGTGTATCTTTAAAAATGGCGCGGGCCATCCAGTGCTCCTACCATGTGACAGGGGCCGGCCAATGGCACGGATACTCTGTCACATGGTAAGGGCAAAGGGCCATCGGTGCCATTTTTATTAGTGGCAGCCGACGGCCCAAGAGCGGGAGATCGCTCCTGGGACCCCCACTGGACCACCAGTTACTTATAAAAAGTTTTTTTTTTTTGGGGGGGGGGTCAGGAGGGTGGGGGAAGCTAAGGGATTTGTTTTAATGGGTCGGGGTGGGTTTTTTGTTTATTGGCTCGGGCGCAGCCGATAAAAAAAAAACAAACGATCGCATGGCACAAAAAAAATGTCATGATGTGAATCGGAACCGGAACTGGAACCGATTCCGGTTCCGATTCACATCTCAAATTTCTTTGATGCACTTATATTTTAAAAATAGGTAGGAAAAGTATACATGTTCAATGCATTAATATACGTTTCAATGCATGGCATGATTTCACGCGGGTAAAAAAATACTATAGTAAAACTACACCTGGCCATATACATGCATATATACCTCTGTGTGCAGTTGTTTGAAAGTTATCCTCCTTGTTTCTAATGAAATGAACCAAAATAGATACCAAACAAAAAAATGAATAAAATAAAAGAATTTTCCAGTGCACAAGTAGTTTGTTTTTGCTACAGAAATTGATTAATTGTATCAACCTCTGTAAAAGTTACTCAGAAACAATATTGGCACTTAATCTTGCCTGAGGGGCAATAATCATCTTGATTACTTCAAGTCTGCCTTACCAGGATAGGTATAAAGGAGACCATCTTGTAAAGGTATCATATTTACTAGGGATGTGAATCATTTTTTGACGATTTAAAAAAATCATCAGATAATTTTTAAATCGTCAAAAATCGTTAGAGTCACGATACAATAGAAATTCCCCTGATTTATCGTGAAAAATCGTAAATCGGGGGAGGGGGCGGGAAAACCGGCACACCAAAACAACCCCTAAACCCACCCCGACCCTTTAAAACAAATCCCCCACCCTCCCGAACCCCCCCAAAATGTTTTAAATTACCTGGTGGTTCAGTGGGGGGGTCCCGGCGCGATCTCCTGCTCTCGGGCCATCGGTGCCATTTTGGCTGCCACTAATATAAATGGTGCTGATGGCCCGATAAAAAAAAAAAACCCACCCGACCCTTTAAAATTACCCCCTTAGCCTCCCCCACTCTCCCGACCCCCCCAAAAAAAACTTTTTACACATAACAGGTGGTCCAGGGGGACTGCGGGCAGCGATCTCCCGTTCCTAGGCCATCAGCTGTGCTAAAAAAAAATGGCGCCGATGGCCCTTTGCCCTTACCAAGTGACAAGGCAAAGGTAGCGCTGGCGCCATTTTGAATATTGGCAATATGGCCCGAGTGCAGGAGATCGCTCCCGGACCCTCGCTGGACCCCCATGGACTTTTGGCCAGCTTGGGGGGCCTCTTGACCCCCACAAGACTTGCCAAAAGTCCAGCAGGGTCCGGGAGCGACCTCCTGCACTCGGGCCGTATTGCCAGTATTCAAAATGGCGCCGGCGCTACCTTTGCCCTCACTATGTCATAGAGGCCGACCGTCGGCCTCTATGACATAGTGACATATTACATATGACATATGAATACTGGCAATACGGCCCGAGTGCAGGAGGTCGCTCCCGGACCTCTGCTGGACTTTTGGCAAGTCTTGTGGGGGTCAGGAGGCCCCCCAAACTGGCCAAAAGTCCCTGGGGATCCAGCGGGGGTCCGGGATCGATCTCCTGCACTCGGGCCGTATTGCCAATATTCAAAATGGCGCCGGCGCTACCTTTGCCCTGTCACATGGTAAGGGCAAAGAGCCATCGGCGCCATTTTTTTTAGCGCAGCTGATGGCCTGGGAACGGGAGATCACTGCCCGCGGCCCCCCTGGACCACCAGGTATGTGTAAAAAGTTTTTTGGCGGGGGGGGTTCGGGAGAGTGGGGGACGCTAAGGGGGTAATTTTAAAGGGTCGGGTGGGGTTTTTTTTTTTTATCGGCGCGGGCCTCACTAAAAAAAATTAGTGATGTGAATTGGAATCGGAACCGATCCCAATTCACATCTCTAACAATCAGAATTCCCCCCCTCCCAGCCGAACCCGATCGTTAAAACGATCGGGCACACGATTCACATCCCTAATATTTACAGATTAAAAGCTTATCAATATTCAATAAAATGGGATTCTTTGAACCAAATACCCAAATATTTTATGTCATCAGGCTTCCATTGAACGGAATAAACAGGAACATGCTTTCATTTCAGTAAACATTTAGTGGCATACATTTATATCTACTCCAATTTGTTACGTCTACCGCTTGCAGGATGGTCCCATAAGCAGTCACACTCATTCCAAGGCTGCCAGCCAGACTCTGCTCCTCACAGCAGGGAAACACCATTGCTCCAGCCCTGCCTCTAGGCAGGCAAGTACAGAGCACAATGGGCCAGATTTTCAAAAGGTTATTTTCAAAAAGCCCAGCAACGCGCGTAAAGCCCCAGGACGCGTGAAAGTCCCGGGGCTTTACTAAAGGGGTGGGGAAGGGGGCAGGGTGTGGGCAGGGCAGGGCAATCTGGGGGCAGGGTGGGGGCAGGGCCAGAGGCCTCCGACACAGCGGCCATTGCTGTGTTGGAGGATCGCGTGCCGGCAGGCTGCCGGCACGCGCAACCTGCACCTGCCTCCAGGGAGGCGCAAAAGGTATGATAAAACTTTTTTTTGGGGGGGTTAGATTAGGGCTAGGGGGGAAAAGGTTAGGGGAAGGGTGGGAAGGTCAGGCTAGGGGGAAGGGAATGGGGGAAGGCAGCGTGGCTCGGCGCATGCAAGGTGCACAACTGTGCACCCCCTTGCGCTCGCCGACCCCTGATTTTATAACTTGCGCACATCTGCGCGCACAAGTTGTTATAAAATTGGATGTACGTGTGTGCGCCAGGTCGCGCGTGCACATGTACGCCCATGCGCACCCTTTTAAAATCTACCCCAATGAGTTATGAAGACCCCTGCAGCAGGAATCCAGGATCTTGGCATATTCTGATGATGTCACATGGTGGGTATTTAAACCCTGGTCATGCTACACAGTGTTGCCTCCGCAAGAAGTTCTCCTGGAAGACTTCAGCCTTGCTCCAGTCTTCATCCTTTGACTTCTGCTATAGCCTCTAGAACTCTGTCATAGCCTGGCTTGTACCAAGACTTGCTCTCCTGCTATCAGCACACACCTCAGGGCCCTGCCCACGAGGTTGTGTGAATTGCACTACAGGAAGAAGGATTCTTGCTCATGTTGCTTGCAACACATTACTAAGGCCATGAGCCTGGTGAGCACATCCCCATGATGGGCCAGCGCTGCTTTGGCCACCCAGATGCAGGAGAAAAAAGCCAAACTGAATGGTTTCTTGAATAGGTTAATGCAGCAGGCCCAGCAGAAATGTGATCGAGTAATTGGATTATTGCACACCTTGTTTCAGCATTTGGATACATTGCAAACCCAATTACCAGTTCCAGTTCCAGTACTGGCCTCTGTGAACACTGCATTGGCACCCATTTGGACCACGGATTACAGCCTCCTCCACCTTTGAGGTACAGTGGTGACCCTAAGTGGTGCAGAGGTTTTCTCAACATCTGTAAAATGCATTTCGATCTACAGCTGGCTCTTTTTTTTCTGATCTAATCAAAATTACATATATTCTCTCCTTATTAAACAGTCCCTCTCTTGCCTGATCTTCTCACTTATGGGAGCAAGATGACTTTTCTCATCAGGAACTTGAATAATTTCACGCAACAATTTTGCTTGATCTTTGACCAGCCCAGTCGTGTTTCATCTGCTGCCACCGAACTTCTTTGGATTCAGCAAAGCAATTGCTCAGTTGGTGAATATGCGATTGAATATTGTACTTTGACCTCTCAACTCAGTGGGGCAAGGACAGACAAACCATCATTTTTTGGCAAGGATTATCTGGGAGAATAAAAGATGAATTAGCCACTAAGGTCCTTCCCTCATCCCTAGAAGCAGTTATTGCCCGTGCCATTTGAATAGACCTGAGGTTCCAAAAACAAACTTGAGAGAAAAAGTTCTCCCATCAGCCCACACCCATTACTCCCAAGCTTCTGACTCTCTTGGAGTCCACCTCAGAACCATCAAGGATTGTTGCCTGTGAAAAGCCCATGCAATTGGGTAACACCAAACTTTTGAGAGATGAAAAACAAAGGCAAAGATTGCATAATCTCTGCCTGTACTTTGCTACACAAGGTCATTTCATCAAGTCAGTATCCCGAGAGACTGGAAAACTCAGTAAAAAGAAGACTTGTTGGGAGGATAGCATTTCACCATCCTGCTTCTTTTTCACAATGGAAAACACTCACCAACGGAAAACAATCAGTTCAGATGAAAGCCTTAGTGGATTCGAGAGCCGGGGGCAACTGTGCCAATGTGGCTGCCCTACTACCAGCTTAATCACACCCTGTGTCATTTCTTCCATCTACGGAAAACATCTACCTGGTCATGTGACCAGAGCCGCTTTACCTATTACAGTGTAGATTGGGTCTTAACAAGAGGATCTTCAGTCCTATGTCCATTCTAAGGCATCCAGCCCTCTTGCACTAGGTCTACCCTAGCTTAGACTCAATCAACCGCCTATCAAAAGGAATATTTTACAGATTAACCAATGGGGTACATCCTGCTGGTATTGTGCTTCCTCTTCCATATCTCTGGGAACTTTGCTCTGAACCACCGCTCCAATATATATCCTGTTCCTGCTCAATTCTGATGTATGTTGTCCTCCTGCTAAAGGATCCTTGTCTGTAGATCTGGACCTGTCTCTGAATGTTTCTTCAGTTCAGCCCCGAAACGAAAGAATCTCTGAATCCCATATCAATACCCACAAGCTTCCAATTGGTAAAAACGTACTTTTGTCTCCTCAGAAGTCAAGGAGAAGAGGCCTGAGTAGGGGGCTTAGAAGAGGAGGTTCTATTTCATTTACCACTCACGGGATGCTCCCATGAGCGGCTTAACTCACCTCGACATCGCAAGCCAGACGCTGACGCTCCTCACGGCAGGAAAACGCTATTGCTCTAGCCCTGCCTCAAGGTGCACTCGTGCAGCATATGCTGAGATATGAAGACCCCACAGTGAGATTTCAGGTTCTCGGCACATTCTCATGACATAACATGGCTGGGTATTTAAACCCCGTCCATGCTACACTGTGTTCCTTCAGCAATAAGGTCTCCTGGAAGTCTTCAGCCATGCTCCAATCTCCAGCCTTGCTCCAGTCTTCAGCCTTGCTCAGTTCCAATCTTCAGCCTTGCTCAGCTCTAGTCTCCAGCCTTGCTCAGCTCCAGTCTCCAGCCTTGCTCAGCTCCAGTCTCCAGCCTTCATCCTTGCTCCAGTCATCAGCCTTCAGCTTCTCCATAGCCTCTTGGACTCTGTCATAGCCTGGCCTGTGCCAAGACTTGCTTGCTCGCTATCAGTGCAAACCTCAGGGCCCTGCCCAAGAAGTTGCGGCAATTATGCTCACTTTGCTCACAACACAATTGACCTTATAACTGAAGAGACCAGGAAAGCAGTCTATCAAATGTGCTAAATTCAGGTCTGAAGTGATTATAAGTGAATTTATCTTTAAGCTAAGTATTAACAACATGTAATAAACATGCCTGATTATATTTTCTGAGATCTGGGAGTAAAAGACCACCCTTTGAGATACTTCTTTGGCAGCCTCACGATAGAGACCCTGATTTTTTTGTTTTGCTGTAAGAACAGGGACTAAGCTTTGTTAGTCTTTTATAACTTTTTTTTCCTGAAGAACCAAAGGCAGAATTTGCTACAGGCAAATCCATTTAAGTAGTAGGGCCATTTGAGGTAAATTGGTACTGCTTTTCAGTCAGTTAGCATTTTTCCCAATTTATTAAACAGCTGGACACTGCTGGCGAGATAGTGGACCCTTGGGCCGGCCTTCCTAGGGTGACAGGGCAGGCCGGGGGGCGGAGCCACAAGCAGAAGGTGTTCACCCAGGAACCCCCCGGGAGGAGCCCGTAGGGCACCGGGTCCTCGGGACTTGGTATTGAGACAGAAAGTCCAGGAACTCAGGCTAGACCGGGACCAGAGCAAGCAGGAAGGATAGGAAGTCCAAGGTACCCAGGAGACAAGGACCGGCTATACAGGGCCGAGGGCCGGCTGAAGGCAGGGCAGTGGGCAGCAGCGGAGTCTGTAGCAAACCGGAGATGGAAGCAGGCTGTAGGCTGAAGCGGAATCGGTAGCAACCGGAGGCTGAAGCAGGCTGTAGGCTGAAGCGGAATCGGTAACAAACTGGAGGCTGAAGCAGGCTGTAGGCTGAAGCGGACGCAGGCCGAGGTCAGAGGCTGGCTGCAGACTGAAGCGGAGTCGGAGGCAAACCGGAGTTGGAGGCAGGCAGCAGGCAGAAGCGGAGTCAGAGGCAAACCGGAGTCGGAGGAAGGCAGCAGGCTGAAGCGGAGTCAGAGGCAGGCAGCAGGCTGAAGCGGTCAAAAGCAAACCGGAGTCAGAAGCAGGCAACGTGGAGATCACCAGGAACGCAACTAAGAACAACTATGGAGTTATGAACCTCGTTGCAAGGCGATGAGAGAGAGTTTGAGCGCCGGTTATATCGGGACTTGGGCGTGACATCACCCGCACGGGCGGGGCCAGGCTTCCTGGGGCTGAGCGCTCAAGATGGGCGTCCTCGCGCGCGAGACAGGAGAGAAGCAGGCACGTAATGGCGGCCGCCACATGGAGTGAGAGAAGCCCCCGGGGTCTGGAGCGGACGGAGCGCGATGATTCCTAAAGCGAAGGTAGGCAGGTTTGGGCCTCGGGCGGAGGGAAGCGGTAGAGACCGCAACATGTAAGTGCAAAAAGGTACCCAGGAGACACCGTCGCGAACAAAAGTACACCAGATTTTATAAGATACGCATGTAGCCGCGCGTATCTTATAAAATCCGGGGTCGGCGCGCGCAAGGGGGTGCACATTTGTGCAACCTGCGCGCGCCGAGCCCAGCGCAGCCTGCCTGTTCCCTCCGAGGCCGCTACGATTTCGGAGCGGCCTCGGAGAGAACTTTTCTTCACCCTCCCCCCACCTTCCCCTCCCTAACCCCCCCCCCCCCCCCCGGCCCTATCTAAACTCCCCCCTTACCTTTGTCGGCAAAGTTACGCCTGCTGAAAGCAGGCGTAACTTTGCGCGCTTCGCTGGCAGCTCCGCTCCGTCCACCGGTCCTGGGGGCGTGGTCCGGAGGCCTCGACCACGCCCCCGGGCCAGCCCCACGCCCCTGGGCCCACCCCCGAAACACTGCGGCATGCCCCCGAAACGCCGCGTCATTTAGGGAAAGCCCCCGGACACGCCCCTTCCCTCCCTGTTTCGAAAGCCCCGGGACTTACGCTCGTCCCCGGGCTTTACGCGCGCCGGCAGCCTATGCAAAATAGGCGCGCGCAGGGGTTTTAAAATCCGCCCCATAAGTTTTACTCACATACCAGGCAGGCAATTTTGTAAAAAGTCATTTCTGCACTTAAAATACCTGCAAAGTGCTGACAAGGAGTTGGTTTGAAGAATGCAGCTAGCAGAGACTGCAGTATACAAATCAACTATTTTTGTTTGAATTTTCATCACTTATAAGGTTTACAATTCTTTTATGATGTCAATTTTACAATGAATACCTCTGAATGTGTCTGTAACTACACCCCCCAACCCCAACCCACCTCCCAAAAACTCATCTCAAATCAAAGTGCCCCTTACAATGATCCATAGGTAGAGAATCAGACTGAGCCTCATAAAGAGTGTCTCTCTCTCTCTCTCTCTTTCTCCCCAAGCATGCATAAAGCTGCAGGCATGCATGTATACTTTATAAAGTAGCATATATCTTTGTGCCCAGCCCTTTTAAAATCTACTCAATAGTTTTTTGCTTTGAAACTTGCCATGGGTTGAAAGCACCAGAGGATATTTGCAACTGCTTTTTCTGCAAGTATTTACATTTAAAAATGCAGTCTACGAATTATATTCTCCTTGCCCCCCCCACCCCCACACCCCATCAAAACACTGTGCATAATACTTCCTCCTAATGAGGATAAAAATTTGCACCTTGTGGAGCAACATACATGCTTTTAATCATTTTGAGGGAAGGCATTCCTAGACAATTGATTTGTGTGAATCTATGATTCTGGAAATTGTTCTCTTAAGCAATTACAGCAGCAGCATTAGCTATAAAGGTGAACTATGTATCTTTTAAAGAATAATAATAGATTGCTCAGAACACCAGTTTATTATTTCATTATTGTTTCCTTTTTTTATTTTTATTCCCATGTCCCATTTCTTTTTAATCCTACTGTGTTTCTTAGTTTTTTCTACATTTTAATAATAGAAAGAGTACATCTTTTATTATAATGCCCCAATATTTTCAAACTATTTCCATCCCTGATTCCATCACCTGGGCTTTATCCATGTGATATTTTTCACTGAGAAAGGTTTCAATGTTGTATATTTATCTCATTGCTTTCAGATCCTTCTGATTTGGTTTCATAATGGATTCCTTTCTTCGTCTTCTCATTGTTGTGTAGGACATATGGCAGCTCACTAAGAAAAACATGTATACTTTCCTGAATTCAGTTGGAAGGCTTCACAGTTGTATGCCAGTCGGGAAAAAAAAAAATCATGTATCTAAAATGACAAATGTTCTCTGAATTGGTTGTCATGGTAATCTAATTATATTTAAGTCTAAAAACTTAAAACTCTAATGCATTAAGCATCAGTTGAGTTTTATTGATGCTTGACAGATTTACAACACACCATCATCCTATCAAAATTATCCTAAATGTCTAACTGCAGAAAAAAAGGCCTGGTTTTTAAATGGCATAAAATGAGAAATTAAGTTACTTTTATTAAAAAGTTAACTCCTACAGCTAGAGGATAATAGCTGTAGAGTACCATTCAGTGGCAAAAAAATAAATAAAATAAAATAAAAAATAGCATAACCACTATATATGATATCTATAAGGAGATTAAAAATATAACTTAAGGAAGCATGAGCAGAATTGAAAGAGGTTGCCTGGACTAATCAAGGGCTACCAATCTTAATATGGCCCTTGGGCCCTCCCTGGTAATCCCAAAAAGCTGTGGTGCTGGGAGGGGGAAGGGACACAGAGCAAGTGATGGCACCTCCTCCCTTACCCTTGGTTCTCATACTATTAAATTTTAATGAAGGGGTCTGAGGAGGCTTGAGTGCATTCTCAGCTAGGGAATATAAGCAGGGTAAACTGGATTTGTGTCCTCCTTTTTCTTTTCATGGTCAGAATGGGCACAGGTTGTGGCAATACATGGGTAAAGTGGGATGGGGTTACCGACAGTTTGTAGAGAATTGCAGAGTTTATGACCCAGGAGCTGGCTATGAAGCCACAGTGGATAGAGTCAGTGTGGTACAATCAGTGACTTCTCTGGCTGGAGGGAACTACTAGCAAGAAGAGATTGTATCATGTGTGTTAGGTAAGAGTATAGTGATAGGAGTATACTACAGTCCACCTGGCCAAAATGGTCAGACAGATGATGAAATGCTAAGAGAAATCAGGGAAGCTAACTAATTTGGCAGTGCAGTAATAATGGGAAATTTCAATTACCCCAGTTTTGACTGGATAAATGTAACATCAGGTAATGCTAGATACATAATGTAAAGGATGTAATAAACAACTGATTCATGGAGCAATTGGTTTAGGAATGAATAAGAGAGGGAGCTATTTTAGATTTAATTCTTAGTGGAATGCAGGATTTGGTGAGAGAGGTAATGGTGGTGGGGCCACTTGGCAATAGTGATCATAACATGATCAAATTTAAACTAATAACTGGAAGGTGGACAATAAGTAAATCTACAGCTCTAACAATTTTCGAAAGGGAAAATTTGATAAATTGAGGGAAATAGTTAGAAAAAAACTGAAATGTGCAGCTGCAAAGGTTAAAAGTGTTCAACAGGCATGGACATTGTTTAAAATTACAATCCTAGATGCGCAGTCCAGATGTATTCCACACATTAAGAAAGGAGAAAGGAAGGTAAATCAATTACTGGCATGGTTAAAAGGTGAGTTAAAAGAGGCTATTTTAGCCAAAAAAGACATCCTTCATAAATTGGAAGAAGGATCCATCTGAAAAAAAAATTAGGAATAAGCATTGTCAAGTTAAGTATAAAACATTGATAAGACAGGCGAAGAGAGAATTTGAAATGAAGATGGCAGTAGAGGCAAAAACTGATAATAAAAATGTTTTAAAATATATCTGAAGCAAGAAACTAGTGAGGGAGTTGATTGGACCGTTAGATGACCAAGGGGTTAAAGGTGTTCTTAGGGAAGATAAGGCCATTGCAGAAAGGTTAAATTAATTCTTTGCTTCTGGTTTAGTAATGAGAATGTTAGGGAGATACCAGTTCCAGAGATGGTTTTCAAGGGTGATGAGTCAGATGAACTGAACCAAATCACTGTGAACCTGGAAGATGTAGTAGGCCAGATTGATAAACTAAAGAGTAGCAAATCACCTGGACTGGATAGTATGCATCCTAGGGTTCTGAAGGAATTCAAAAATGAAATTTCAGATCTGTTAGTTAAAATTTGTAACCTATCATTAAAATCATCTTTTGTACCTGAAGACTGAAGGGTGGCCATTGTAACCCCAATATTTAAACTGAGCTTCAGGGTCTGTCTGAGAAACTATAGACCAGAAAGCCTGACCAGTGCCGGGAAAAATAGTGGAAACCATTCTAAAAATCAAAATCACAGAGCATTTAGAAAGACAAGGTTCAATGCAACACAGTGAACATGGATTTACCCAAGGGGGAAGTCTTGCCTCACAAATCTGCTTCATTTTTTTGAAGGTGTTAATAAACATGTCAAAAAAGGTGAACCGGTAGATATAGTTTATTTGGATTTTCAGAAGGCATTTGACAAAGTCCCTCATGAGAGGCTTCTAAGAAAACTAAAAAGTCATGGGATAGGAGGCAATGTCCTTTCATTGATTACAAACTGGTTAAAAGACAGGAAACAGAGAGTAGGATTAAATGGTCAATTTTCTCAGTGGAAAAGGGTAAACAGTGGGGTGCCTCAGGGATCTGTACTTGGACCGGTGCTTTTCAATGTATATATAAATGATCTGGAAAGGAATATAACGAGTGAGGTTATCAAATTTGCAGATGATACAAAATTATTCAGAGTAGATAAATCACAAGCAGACTGTGATACATTACAGGAGGACCTTGCAAGACTGGAAGATTGGGCATCCAAATGGCAGATGAAATTTAATGTGGACATGTGCAAGGTGTTGCATATAGGGAAAAATAACTCTTGCTGTAATTACATGGTTAGGTTCCATATTAGGAGTTACCACACAGGAAAAAGATCTAGGCATCATAATGGATAATACTTTGAATCAATGGCTCAGTGTGCTGCAGCAGTCAAAAAAGAAAACAGAATATTAGGAATTATTAGGAAGGGAATGGTTAATAAAATGAAAAATGCCTCTGTATTACTCCATGGTAAACTGCACCTTGAATACTGTGTACAATTCTGGTCTCCGCATCTCAAAAAATATATAGTTGCGATGGAGAAGGTACAGAGAAGGGCAACCAAAATGATAAAGGGGATGGAACAGCTCCCCTATGAGGAAAGGTGAAGAGTTTAGGGCTGTTCAGCTTGGAGAAGATATGGCTGAGGGGGGATTTGATAGAGGTCTTTAAAATCATGAGAGGTCTTGAACGAATAGAAGTGAATTGGTTATTTACTCTTTCGGATAATAGAAGGACTAGGGGGCACTTCATGAAGTTAGCAAGTAGCACATTTAAGACTAATCGGAGAAAATTATTTTTCACTCATTGCACAATTAAGTTCTGGAATTTTTTGCTAGAGGATATGGTTAGTGTAGTTAGTGTAGCTGGGTTCAAAAAAGGTTTGGATAAGTTTTTGGAGGAGAAGTCCGTTACTGCTATTAATCAAGTTGACTTAGGGAATGGCCTCTGCTATTACTGGCATCAGGAGCATGGGATCTTCTTAGTGTTTGGGTACTTGCCAAGTTCTTGTGGCCTGGTTTGGCCTCTGTTGGAAACATTTTGCTGGACTTGATGGACCCTTGTGTTGACCCAGCATGGCAATTTCTTATGTTCTTATGTAACTGAGGATCGAGTTGGCAATCAGTGCAGAGGCGAGGTTGCTGCTGAAGCTCTGTGGGCCGGTGCTGCTGATGATGTTGGATTTTCATCAATGGGAGGCCAATGCAGGCAAGGAGGGGCAGACAGCAGCATTTTGAAAGAAATTTTGCCAGACTTGGATAATCCTTCACTCATTCTTGTAGAAAGTATGCTCTGAGGGAGCTTGGTGAACAGGCATGAGGTGGAGGGCATGTTTTCTCCTGGGAGGGAGAATGGAGGCCATCATAGTTAGTGATTTGATTATTAGCATTGCAAATAGCTGGGTGGCTGGTGGATGTGTGGATTGCTTGGTAACTTGCCTGCCTGGGGAAAAGACATGGACCTCATGTGTCACCTAGATAGGATTTTAGACAGTGTTGGGAAGGAGCTTGCTGTTGTGGTACATGTGGGTAGCAACAACATAGGATGATGTGGGACAGAGGTTCTGGAAGCCAAATTTAAGCTCTTAAGTAGAAAACTGAAATCTGGAACCTCCAGGATAGCATTCTCTGAAATGTTCCACATGCAGAACCTCAGAGGCAGGCAGAGTTCCGTAGTCTTATGGCATGGATGAGATGATGGTGCAGGGAAGATGGCTTTAGTTTTGTTAAAAACCAAGCAACATTTTGGGGAAGGGGAAGCCTATTCTGAAAGGCTGGGCTCCACCTTAACAAGGCTGGAACAAGGCTGCTGGCATTAACTTTTAGAAAGGAGATAGAATAGCTTTTAAATGAGAACAAGGGGGATAAGTGACAGTTGCTTAGCATTGCATGGTTTCGAGGGTGGTATCTTTGAAGGATACTAAAGAAGCAGGGAAAATAGATGTCCTGTTAGAAAGGTTCCAAGAAAAGCAAAAGTAGCCCATATGCCTATAAGTAAGGAACAGACTGTTAAAATATTTCAAAATATCCCTGTTAACTGCTAGGAAAGATGTAAATACAAATAAAAACTGTACCTTGAAATGTCCATAAGCTAATGCCAGAAGTCTAAAAAGTAAGATGGAAGAGTTAGAATATATAGCACTGAATGAAGAGGTAGACATAATTGGCATTTCATAGACATAGGGGCAGATTTTCAAAGGCTAGACATGCAACATATGCGTGTAACCCGAGAAAATCTGCCCCTGCGCGCCGCCGAGCCTATTTTGCATAGGCTTGGCTCTGCGCGCAAGCTCGGGGCTTTCAAAAATGGGCGGATTGGGGCCGGGGCATGGTGGCAGGCTGGGGGCATGGAGGTGGGGCCGGGTGCATTCCCAAGTCCTCCAGCATAGCGGCTGTGCCGGATGTGTGAGCGCCAGAGGCAGGCGTAACTCTATCAAATAAGGTAAGGGGGAGGATTTAGGTAGGGCCGGGGGATGGGTTACATAGGGGAAGGGAGGGAAAGGTGGGGGGGATCTAAAAAAAATGTTCCCTCCAAGGCGCTCTGATTTTGGAGCGGCCTTGGAGGGAATGGAGAAAGCCATCGGGGCTCCCCTCGGGCTCGGCACGCGCAAGGTGCACAAGTGTGCACCCCCTTGCGTGCGCCGAGCCTGGATTTTATAACATGCGCGCGGCAACGCGCGCACGTTATAAAATCGGGCGTAGATTTGTTCACGCCAACAAATCTACGCCCGCACGTAGATTTTAAGATCTGGCCCATAGTGGATAGGGAGGACAACTTGGTGAGGGTATGGAGCTGTATGTTAGAGATAGCATAGAGCCTAACAGGTTAAAGATCCTGCAGGAGACTGAATGAACAGTAGAATCTTTATGGGTGGAAATTCCGTGTGTGACGGGGAAGAGTGTAGCAGTGAGGTATACTATTGTCCACCTGATGAAAATGAACAGACAGACCATGAAATACTAACAGAAATTAGGTAAGTTAACAAATATGTCAAGAAAGTAATAATGATAAATTTCAATTACCCCCAATATTGACTGGGCAAATGTCATATCATGACATGCTAGGGAGGCAAATTTTCTAGATGAAATAAATGACTCTTTATGATACAGATGGTCTAGGAACCGACGAGAGGAAATTCTATTTTAGGCCTATTTCTGGGTGGAACACAGGATTTAGTATAAGAGGTAATGGTTGAGGGGCTACTTGGCAATAGTGATCATAAAGTGATAAAATTTGACTTAAGAACTGCAGGGGAGACACTAAGTAAATCTACTGCTAAAGCATTTAATGTTTAAAAGGGAGACTTTGATAAAATGAGGAAAATAGAAAAAAAAACCTAAAAGAAGCTGCTACAAAAAATAAACATTTATATCAGGTGTGGATATTGTTTAAAAATACCATCTTGGAAGCCCAGACCAGATATACCCAACACATTAATAAAGGTCGAAGAAAGACCAAATGACTGCCAACATGGTTAAAAGGTGAGGTGAAAGAGGCTGTTTTAGTCAAAAGAACCTCTTTCAGAAATTGGAAAAAGAATTCAACTGAAGAAAATAAGAAAAAGCAAAACCAAGGGCAAATATAACCTAAGACCTCGATAAAGCAAGTAAAAAGAAAAATTGAAAAGAAGCTAGCTATAGAAGCAAAATCTTATAATAAAATCTTTAAAAAACATATCCAAAGCAAGAAGTCTTTTAGTGAGTCATTTGGACCATTAGATGATCGAGAGGCTAAAGAGGCACTCAATAAAGTGGTAAGGCCATAGTGGTAAGTGTTTTTTGAAAAGGATGCTGGGGAGATACCCATGCTGGAAAACAATATTTATTGGTGATAATTCAATTGGGTTTGGGGGATCCAGGGGTAGTGCATCAGGAAACAAAAGCAAGAAATGTGCTGGAATGAGGTGAAAGAGGACACATCAGAAAGGGAGTCTTCATTGGGTTCAGAGTCATTTTTCAGTACTCCGGAAGAGGAAGGACAGCCAGCATTGGGATCGCAGGATAGTGATCCTTGGCTTTAGTGACTTTGACAAAATTATGGTTGGCTACCTAGATCCCTGAGAAAGAGAAGCAGGAAGAGAAAGTTTGTGAATATATTTAAGTTATTGGAAAGGAGGACAAAATCAGGGATAGATAAGAAGAAGAAAAAGAAGAGGGAAGAGAAGGTTGGATATGTGGGGAGTGTTTTTAGATTAGTTTAATGATGTGTATTTGTGGCAGAAATATCTAGTGTTTAATGCAGATTTGAAACTTTTTACAGATGCTGCAGTGAGTGTTGGATTTGGTGCTTCTTTAAGGGAGCTCATGATGCGGCTCTTTGGCTGGATACTTGGGTGCAGCAAGGAATTACTAGAAGCATTACTTTCTTGAAGTTATTCCTTTTGGTGGCAGCATTAGAGGCTTGAGAGGACAAATTGCAAAATAAGAAAGTATCTTTTTAGTGTGATAATGCAAGTGTGGTTGAATTGATCAATCAGCAGTCTGCGAAATGTCTGCAAGTGGTGGAATTGTGTAAGCTTGTTTTGCTGTTTATGCTGTTTACTATTACTGCAAGGGTGAGGCCTGTTTTGGATGCAAATAAATCATATGCTAATGCATTATTTGTTTTAATTGTTCCACTTTCCAGAAGTTAGCTCCAGTAGCCAGTGGCATAGCCATGGGTGGGCCTGGGTGGGCAGCTGCCCACCCAATTTGGACCAAGCCCCACCCAACTGGAACCGGAAGTGGAGCACCAGACCTGCAAGGCTGTCGTGGGATCCCATCTCCGCGCAGCGAAGCGGAGGACCCATGGCCGGTGCGCCATTCCGTGCATTTGCACGGCACACATGGGGAAGTGATCCTGCGGCCATATGGGTCACAGATCTTCCTATTTTGGAAGGGGGGGATGGAGCAGAAGCATTGCACACAGCTTCCCCTTCCTTCCCCTCCCCCCACAAGCAGGAAGATCAGTGGGCCATACAGCCCAAAGATAGAAGGAGGCCGGTGGCAGCAGGAGAAGTCACCTGATCTTCCTGCTTGGGAGGGGGTGGAAGGGGAAGCTGTGCATGGGCTTGAATGAGTATGTGTGGGTGAGAATGGGAACCTAGGTGTGTGTGTGAGAGAGAATGGGAGCTTGAATGTATGTATGTGTGGGTGAGAATAGAAGCCTGGGTTTGTGTGTGGGTGAGAATGGAAGCCTGAATATGTAGGTACGAATGGGAGCCTGGGTTTGTGTGTGGGTGAGAAAGGGAGCTTGAATGTGTGTATATATGGGTGATAATGGGAGCCTGAGTTTGTGTGTGGGTGAGAATGGAAGCTTGAATATGTGGGTAAGAATGGGTGCTTGAATGTGTATATATGTGGGTGAGAATGGGAGTCTGGGTTTGTGAGTGGGTGAGAATGGGAGCTTGAATATGTGTGTGAGTAGGTGAGAATGGGAGCTTGGGTGAGAATGGGAGTCTGGGTTTGTGTGTGTGGGTGAGAATGGGAATCTGGGTTTGTGTGTGTGGGTGAGAATGCAAGCTTGAATATATGTGGATGTGAATGGGAACTTGAATATGTGTATGTGTGGGTGAGAATAGGAGCATCAGTTTGTGGCTGAGAATGGGAGTCTGGGTTTGAGTGTGTGGGTGAGAATGGGTGCCTGATGTTTGTCTGTGTGTGCATAAGAATGTAAGCCTGGGGAGGGGTGAGAAAGTGAGAGTTTGTATGTGTGTCTGCAGAGAATGTGAGCTTGTGTGTGTGAGGGGGAGACTAGAGAGTGAGAGCTTGAGTGTGTGAGGGAGTCTGTGAGAGAAAGCGTGTATGTGTGTGTGTGTGGAAGGGAAGAAGACAGTAGTAGAAGAAAGACACTGAAAAGGAATTAGGAAATGAGCGACAAGGGAAAAAATAGGAAAAAGAGACCAGGACCAACTGATTAGAAAAATACAAAGATCAGACAACAAAGGTAAAAAAAATAATTATTTTGAGATGTTAGATATGCCATCTTTGGGAATGTGCATTTCTAATATATTTGAATTTTGCTCTTTCTTCAGTATTCCATTGTTCAGAGACTTTAGTTTCTCAGGCTTTCTATTTTGGTTTTATCTGCTTGTTTCTGTTTTTAATTTGTGGTCTCATTTCTATATTAGGTAAAGATCGGCCTCTGTTTTTCCTGTGGGCCAGATTTTAAAACTTATGCGCAGGCATAGATTTGTGCGCGCACAAATCTATGCCTGATTTTATAACATGCGTGCGCAGCAGCGCACATGTTATAAAATCTGGGGTCGGCACGCGCAACCTTGCGCGCGCCGAGCCCTAGGGGAGCCCCGATGGCTTTCCCCGTTCCCTCCGAGACCACTCCGAAATCGGCGCGGCCTTGGAGGGAACTTTTTCTTCTGTCCCCCCCACCTTCCCCCCCCCACCTTATTTTATTTCTTATGCCTGTGAACTTCTGGCACGAAGGAGGCCTCGGGACTGCCCGTGGACTGCCCCTGGACTGCCGCCACGCCCCCGGACCCACCCCCTCCCTTTTTCGAAGCCCCAGGACATACGCGCATCCTGGGACTTGTGCGCCGCTGAGTCCATGCAAAATAGGCTCGGCGCGCACAGGGGCAGATTTTCTCGGGTTATGCGTGTAGCCTTTGAAAATCTGCCCCTGTGTGTGTGATTGAAATGCAGTATTTCTGCTAGCGTGTAGTTTCTCTGTAGTAGTAGTCCAGCTTGTTCTGTGTATTAATGTTCTAGGGTCTGGTGTAGTATTTGCATTGCTGCATTTTCATAAGGTTGCTGTTATTTGAATCTGAGAGTCAGTGCTGTGACTGTATGGTAAGGTTCTAGATGCCTCTTTCTTTGCAAGATTTTGTGTTACTTCACAAAATAGCAGTGGAAGGTTATTTTTTGCTGAGGTGACACCAGAATTTGAATTTTTTTTTCATGTTAGTTGTTATGTGAATTGCCCTAGCTCTGTGCTGCACCTGTTCTGATGATTAATTATATTGTATTGTATTTATGAAGATTTCTGGTTTTCTGCAAAGATGGTTCATGAAAGAATACATTCATTTTTGTTTTATTACATGATTGGATCTGATTGTTTTCTATACTTGTGCATTTTTAAACTGCAATAAATATAAAATAAATTCTGATTAATAAGGAATTTTTAATGCTGGTAAGTGCTTGAAATAATTGAGGTAAAATGTTTAAAGTTTCATGCATGATGCATAATGGCTGTTGCAAATTACTTAGAAAGCCATTCTAGGGTGCAGTATATGGCATTATTTATCAATAAGAAAACAACTAGTAGGTCTCAGACCTGCATGCCTACAGCCCACCCATGTTAACCTTGTGTCCACCCAAAAAATCAATTCTGGCTACGCCACTGCCAGAAGCAGAGCAGAGGGAAAGCCTTGTTCCAGACTTTCAGGCTGATTCAATATGGTGCGCCAGCACACCCTTAGCCCCCGTTTGGCCGCGCGTTTTTGACACGCTATTATTAACCCTTATACAGTAAGCGGTAATAGTGGATGGAAAATGCGAGTCCAACCCCTCTGAAACTAATAGCGCCCTCAACATGCAAATGTATGTTGATGAGCCTATTAGTTAGTCTCGCATGATACAGAAAGTAAAATGTGCAGCCAAGCCGCACATTTTACTCTCAGAAATTAATTCCTGCCCAAAGGCAGGTGTTAAGTTCAGCCGGCACCTGGAAAGTATACAGAAAAGCAGAAAAAACTGCTTCTCTGTACACCCTCCGACTTAATAACATAGCGATATTAAGTCGGAGGCCCCAAAAATAAAAAATCTTATCAAAAAAAAAAAAAAAAAATCTTCCCGCGGCCCGCGGGTTGGAAAACGGTTGCTCAGTTTTGCCAGTGGCCGTTTTACGAACCCTTGGCTGTCAGCGGGTTCGACAACCGCCTCCGGTAAAATTGAGCGTCATCTGTCAAACCCGCTGACAGCCTCTGCCTCCTTATTAGCGTGGGCCCTCATTTGCATATAGAATTGCGCGCCCAGGAGAGTGACCCGGGTGTGCATCGGAGCGCCGGCTCTCCCGCGCATTTTACTAAATCGGCCCGTTTCTTTGGTGATTTAGAGTCCCCAAGCATATTGTGATCATCAGTTGCTGCTACTTAAGTCTGCGGGTTTAACAGAATGACCTTATTGACTTCTTGACCTATAATTAATAGGCTTGGGACAGATTTTCATGCATTGCCCCTATTGTACGCAAATGTCTCTCATGGTTTTTCATCATGAATATTCTGAAAACCTGACTGGCTGGATGGTAATAATAACCAGGCTGAGAATGATTATCTTATTACTTTCCTATTATAATGATGGTGCAATAATGAGTAATACTGTAGAGTGCCATATTTTCCTCAGCATTGCACACTGCAATAGTAGACTGCTGATGATATGTACAACTAGAAAATATTCTAGTGATACAAATTGAAGGTTTAAGATAAGTCAATACATTTTTAAATATTTGATTATAGTGTACTGTATCATGAACGATAAAACTAATATACCTTACTCAGTAGACATCATATTTCTGTAATTTTTGAGTTACTACAAAATATATCAGACATCAGATATTTTAAGAGAGCACTTAAACATTTAAAGGTAAATTTTCATAACCCATCGCGCGGAAAACCCAGGAGATATGCACATGGCCGGGCCAAGCATGTGCTGAGCGCATTTTCAAAATGGCCCAGTCATGTGCATGCGAGGAAGAGCTGGGGTTTTGAAAAGGGGTGGGGCAGGGCGGGCCTTGGGCAGCTCTTGGTGAAGAAGGGGGGCAGGGCGCTGTTCCAGTAAAGCATGTGCCATGACAAAAAAGAATAGGTTAGTTAGGGTGGATATAGCAGTCGGGGTGGAGAGGGGAAAGGGAGGAAGGATAGTTAGGGGGATAGGGAAATTCTCTCCCGGTTTTGCTCCTTTACTGGAGCGGACTGGGAAGGAACTGGCCAAAGGCCTAATCTCGTCGCTGCGCATGTGTTAAAAGATCCCCCATCCCAATCCCCCCCCCCCCCCGTGCGTGTGAGTGGGCACCTGTGCGCATGTTATAATAGCTGCGTGTCTTTGACAATTTACCCCATAGACATAAACTGAAATCTTACTTCACAATCCAAAAGGTATTAGTAACTTGTAGTCTGGTTTTTGAGCTTTTATTGTTGATTTTTCCTAATGGCATTTTATTCTGTGCCTCATTATACATTGAAGTTCCCAGTAGGAAGCTGCCCCAGGGTTCAGAAGGATACACATCAACAACTGCTTAGTAATGATTCAAATAACTATGTATCATACTTGCCAGTTCAGAAAGTAACAGATTCCATACTTTAAAATTCAAGCTTTATTTAAAAAAGGGAAGTCTTGCCTAACAAATCTTCATTTTTTGAAGGGGTTAATAAACATGTGGATAAAGGTGAACCAGTAGATGTAGTGTATTTGGATTTTCAGAAGGCGTTGGACAAAGTCCCTCATGAGAGGCTTCTAAGAAAACTAAAAAGCCATGGGATAGGAGGCGATGTCCTTTCATGGATTACAAACTGGTTAAAAGACAGGAAACAGAGAGTAGGATTAAATGGTCAATTTTCTCAGTGGAAAAGGGTAAACAGTGGAGTGCCTCAGGGATCTGTACTTGGACCAGTGCTTTTCAATATATATATATTAGAGATGTGAATCGTGTGCCCGATCGTTTAAACGATCAGGTTCGGATGGAGGGAGAAAAAAATCGGATCGTTAGACATGTGAATTGGAATCGGTTCCGATTCCAATTCACATCGTTAATTTTTTAGTGAGGCCTGAGCAGATAAAAAAAACCCACCCCGACCCTTTACAAATGACCCCTTTGCTCTCCCACCCTCCCGAACCCCCCCCCCCACCAAAATGTTAAATTACCTGGTGGTCCAGTGGGGGGGGGGGGGGGGTCCTGGCGTGATCTCCCACTCTCGGGCCATCGGCGCCATTTTGGCTACCACTGATAAAAATGGCGCCGATGGCCCGATAAAAAAAACCCCACCCCGACCCTTTACAAATTACCCCTTTGCTTCTCCCACCCTCCCGACCCCCCAAAAAACCTTTTACATGTACCTGGTGGTCTAGCGGGGGGTCCGAGAGCCATCCCTTCAATCATACCCTCGGTGCTGGACTGGTTTCAAAATGGCGCCGATCGCCTTTGCCCTCACTATGTCACAGGGAGCTCCCTGTGACAAAGTGAGGGCAAAGGTGATCGACTGCCAGTATTTGCTCAATTTACTTAAGCCTTGTTTTGCTTCATTTTACCTTTGAACATACTTGTTTGGTTCTTGGCAACTCATTTTTCATATTCTTGTGCTGTGTTCCTCTTGCTCCAAATTTAAATGTCTGAGATGTTAGAAGAATAAATTTACAGATAAGACAGCTTCCTGAAAGAGAAGGGAATGAACTTCAAATCACAGATATTTCTAGCATCTCCCTTTGGGGCTACCTGTGAGAAGCCTTTGGAAATAGATCTTCAAGGTAGTCAATTCTAGTTAGAGTCATTTCTTAACTATCCAACTCAAAAAAATGGAGAGTAAACACAGCTCTCTGCATAGGACTGATTATGTCTCAGTATATCCAAAGGAAATGTAATGAAACAAAAACATAGTCCTAAAAATGTTTTTAGGAATATCATTAATATGGCCAATGCTCTTCAAACTTCTCGACACTCATTCAGGTCATAAGAGTATTTTCTGATCCTCTTGGTCTGACTTTATTTTTCAAAGAAAGAGCAGTAATGGCTATTTGTTATAGTCAATGACTTCAAAAACATTAGAAAATGCTCCATAGAATCACAGCATATGGTAGAACTACTTTTTTTTCCAGTTGCTTTGAAGGTATGTTAACCTCTTGCTGCTGACAGTTATCAGTTAATGATCTTGAACACTACATGCTAATTAAGATTACTAGTGCTACTTTTTAATGGGACTGTGTCATGAGAACTTCATTCCTCATCTTTCAGCATCCAAAGATAATCTTGATGAATTGAGACCTCAAGAAAATACTCTAAACACTAGCCTGATACTTCTTACAATGTAGCATCTTGCTTTCTTGGCAATACAAAATCTGAAACAACAGTTTCTAGTTAAATAGTTAAAGGCTCTGGCTATTTTCATGATGAACAAATCAATTTTAAAGCATTCTAGCTTTCCTATTAAACAGGTATAATTTGTATTACAAATCCTTTATACCCCAGCTACACAAATGAAGTCTGCTCGCTTTATTCCTTTTAATTTTTAGTGCCCTTAAAGAACCTAAGAAGTAAAACGATACTGTACTAAGTTACAAATGATCTTTTTGAACTATGAGTCAGAAGCTAGATGGCAAAACCAGCATAATTATCTTATAGCAGTTGCCACAAGGTCTTCTCTTTGTGTCAGCCAATCTACTTCCCTCCAATGCTATTCCTCGCCTCTATTCAATTTTCTCTCCCTGTACTCTTTCACTGTTGTCTCTTCCCTTCTCTCCCACTGCTTTTCCTCTCCTCCTTTCCTCTCCATTACTTTCTTCCTCTCCTTCTCCTTCATTAATGATAGTAATTATTTTTTTTAGCACTACTGGTCCTACAAAGTGTTGTAAGATGGTGATAAGTATTTAGGTGTGATAAGCCCCTGTCCCCAAAATCCTACAATCTAGGAGGCTTATTTACCAAAATGCAATAACATGCTAGCAAGCTGTAATTCCAATGGGAGTTATTTTTTTTTGGTAAATAGGCCCTTAAGTATGCTCCTCCTCTCCCCTCCCTGAGACAATGAGAGATAAAGTGACTTACTGAATGTCACGAGGAGTGTGAGTGGGAAACATGTGGTTTTCTGCCCTTGTTTCCCCACACATTGCTCTAACCACTCGACCTCTCTCTCCCCCCACCCCCCTTCTTTCACTCCCATTCCTCTCCACTGATTTTTTTTTTCCCATCCCTTACACCACTTCCATTGCTGGCTCTTGCCCCTACAGCCCTGATCTGATTCAAAATGAAACTGGCACTATTCCAACAGTACTGGAGCAGCGGCAGAAGCCCGCTGCTGTCTCTCTCTCTCTCTCTGCGGCTTATTGATTCACTCTACTCAGGAGAATCAATGAATTGGGGGGAAGCAGCAGCAACACACTGAGGAGCACTTCCTCTTACTCCCATTGCCCTGCCAGCTGAGCTGCTGGCTCCATTTTAAAACAGATTGCAGGGGCCAAGGTATGAGCCCCCTTTTATCTGGCTAAGCCACAGCTGAGGGGGCGGAGGGGTGGTGGTGCTGGTAAGGGTGATTAAACTGCTTTTTGAGGAGGGAGCACTGAGCCGCTCTTGCCCCTTCCTGTATCCTGTAGCCCCAAAGTCAAACATAATCTTTGGCAAAAGTATTGGGAAGTTGATCTCTTTCACTAAACAGTGATAGTATTAGTACTGCAAGAAAGACATATTATATGAACTAAAAGAAGGAACACAGGAAAAGTGGACTCGGAGAAGGGAGCAAAATAAGAGGTTGCCATTTTCTGATCAGCAGCAATGGATATAGGAACATAGTAAATTAATATTATAGATTATCACCATCAACATCAGAAATACTGTGCTGTGCTTTCATCATTACTGACAATAGCGGCAGTAGTGCCTTAATGTGACTGAATTGTTTTTCATCTTGTCAGACATCCCAAATGTTGTCAATCTGTAAAGCAGTGGCAGGGATAGCTAATGGTATGCTCAGGTGCATAAGAAGTGGGTATCACCAGCAGTAAAAGAAGGAGGTAATATTTCCCTTACATAGGTCACTAGTGAGACCCCTGTCTTGTTTACCATGTGCAGCTCTGAAGCCCAAAACTTTGTAAAGACATAGAGAGGTTTAAGAAACTAAAAAAATGTACTTGCTAGGAAAGGGGGTATATGATAGAAACATTCATTTTTTTTGTAGGCTTCAATAAAGTACAAGAAAGCATTTGCTGTAATTAAAAGAAATTCAAAACAAAGGCTCATGATATGAAGTTGGAGAAAAGAAGAATCAGAACAAATTAGAGGAATTATTTCTTACAGAGATGGTGGGGAATGTTTGGGACAGCACACCAGAAGAGGCAGTAGCATCTAACCCATGACTGAATTTAAGTATTATTGGAACAGATTAGGGGAGTAAGTCTACCAGCTGAAGTAATTATAGAAACAGCTACACATAAACACTTGGAATAACAAAATGAGGGGAAGACAAAGCTGAGTTGCATCCCAAGCACATTCTCAGATTTATAGACTGCTATCCCAAATAAAAGGACAAGAGGGACATTTTCACAATAAGAGTCAATTAGGGATTTGGATTAAAAAAAAAAGAGAATAACCTGCTCTTATAAACAGATTAACTGCTGTCCTTGGTGGTAATTGACAACTAACATAAAATACACCAAATAAATTTAAATGACTATTTTAGATTTAGCATCCCCACTCCCTTGGCAACATTACTCAGTAATATTAAGATGTAGACAGCAGTCCAGCAGCAAGATGGGTAGTATCCAGTGCTTTGCACAGAGTGCCACATGTATGAATTTCTACCATTTGGTGGGAGTTTCTTTTTGTGTTCTGCCCTTGCCCGTGGACTCATGGCCAGGGCTTTACCTTTGCTGCCCCTGCAGCCTGGATGCTGCCCTGGATGCTGTTGCTCACAGCCCGGTGAGACCGCCGTTTACCCTGGCTATTTTCAGCCCTGCAGGTCTAGGGTCGCCGTCACCAGGATCTCCCGGTGCTGCCTGGAGGCAGCTGCCGAAGCGCCATCTCTGGCGGCATGGAGCCGCCATGCCGAGGCTGGCCTTGCGGCCCTGCGCCGCCTCCAGGTCCTGCCCTCTGATGCGGCAGGAATGCTGCTGACGTCGCCTGCCTCTGGGTCCTCCTCCAGGTGGCCTAGTGCTGCCGCCAGGCCTTCCACCGTGGCATGGAGGTCGCTGTCCTTGGTGCTGGTTCTCTTTTGGCTTTCCCTTAGGCGCTGGCGTGTGCCTCTTCAGCCCATTTAAAGGGCCAGTGGCAGGAAGTGGCCGTGGCCCCACCGACTGCCAGTCTCTGCCTACTTCCTGGCTCAGCCCTATAAAAAGAGCCTCGCTCCAGTCTTCCAGCGTCTTTGCATTGGCTTGGATAATTGTTCCTGAGTTCCAGCACCTGTTCCTGCATTCTTCCAGCCTGCATGCCTGTTCCAAACTCCTGATACTCCGAGTTCCAAGTTCCTGATGCTCCGAGTCCCAAGCTCCTGATGTTCTGAGTCCCAAGTTCCTGATATTCCAAGTTCCAAGTTCCTGATGTTCCGAGTTCAGAGCTCCTGATGTCTTGATGTTCCTTCATTTCCTGATGTCCCTCGTCTTGATATTCCTTGTCCCAGAGGTCCAGAGGTCTGAATCCTCTTGATGTTTCTAAGGATCTGATGTCCTGATGTTCCAAGTCTTGATATTCCAAGTCCTGATGTTCTCTTTTATAGCAGCCCGCACCTTCGGAGGACCCTTGCTTTTAGAGTTCCAAGTTCTGAGTCCCAAGTTCTGAGTTCCAAGTTCCTAGTTTCCTGTCCCAGCCTCGGAGGGTCTTGGGCCTGCTTCCCCCTGACTTGTTTTCTGATATCCGTTGTCAGGTCCCAATCCTGAACAGTTCGCTCGACCCGGATCTCGTCTTCACCTGACCAATCCTAGGAGTAAATCCGTCCTATCCGGTATCTGCCTTCCTGGTAGCTGGAGTCCTCTTCTGGCAAAATTGTCTTTGAGCACTGCCCAGACTCCTTCCAAGTTCCAAGTCCTCGTCTGAGTCCTTCCAAGTTCCAAATTCTCGTCTGATTCTTTCCAAGTTTCAAGTCCTCGTCTGAGTCCTTCCAAGTTCCAAGTCCTCATCTGATTCTTTCCAAGTTCTCATCTGAGTCCTTCCAAATTCTAAGTCCTCGTCTGAATTCTTCCAAGTTCCAAGTTCTCATCTGAGTCCTTCCAAGTTCCAAGTCTTCGTCTGAGTCCTTCCAAATTTCAAGCCCTTCGTCTGAGACTCCATGCTCCAAGTTCCTCTGAGTCTCCACATTCTAAGTTCTCATGTTCCTGCTCCTGCATCCTGTCTCTGTCCCAGTGTTCCTGTCTTGGCCTGTTCCGGTCCTCCACCTCCATCTGGCCTCCCGCACTCGCTGTTCCCAAGTGGCGGGTCTGGAAGGGCTATTGAGTAGCTGGGGGGCTACTCTTGAGACCAGCATTGCATTGCTGGCCTCATTGGTGCATGGAGGTCCAGCGGAGGGATGTTCCTGTCTTGCTCCCGTCCCATCGTTCCTTGCCTCTGTTCCATCCACCTCTGTTCCTGGCCCGCCCATTCCTGCGCACACACCTCACCATGAGGTGCGGCTTGTGGCCTGCCTTGAGCCGTCCCGTGGCCCAAGGGCTCCCGCTCTCCCAAGAGATAGTGACTGCACCTCCCGTGCCTTCAACATCAGCTTCCATAGGCTGTGCTCGCAACAATATGTACATGCAATTCAAAGAACTCCTGATTCTCAGAGAATTAATCCAGTTTCTGTAGGCTAAATTGGCAGACAGTGAGGTACTATAACTAGAGGAAACCTTCAAGGATGTAGTAGCGTGGTCCTATTTCTCATCTGGTAGTAGATGAACTGACTTGGAGGACCATGGTCTCGTGGAAGGAGAGCATCACACTGGTGCAGTAGGAAGTGACCTTGTAGCAGGGACCTGCCCTTCAGGTGATACAGGAATCCTCTTGCACCAAGGATGTGCCTCCAGGGTGTGTGTCTAGGAGGAAAGGATTAAGATGGTTGTTATAGCAGATGATTTGCTCATTAAGAAAGTAGATAGTTGGGTAGCAGGTGGGTGCGAGGATCATTTGGTAACCTGACTGCCAGGTGTAAAGTGGCAGATCTCACATGCCACCTACACAGGATTTTAGATAGAGCTGGAGAGGAGCTGTTTTGGTACATATGGGAACCAGCAACAAAGGAAAGTGTGGGAGGGAGGCACTAGAAGCCAAATTTAGGCTTTTAGATAGAAAGCTGAATCCAGAACCTCTAGGGTAGTATTTTCAGAAATGCTGCCAGTTTCACATGCAGGACCTCAGAGGCAAACAGAGCTTTGGAATCTCAATACATGAAAGAGGAGCTGGCTTAGGAAAGAAGGCTTTAGTTTTCTTAGGAACTGGGCAGCATTTCGTTGAATGGTAAGCCTATTCCAAAAGGAAAGGCTTCACCTTTAACTTTACCTTCACCTTTACCTTTACCAGATTGGAACCTGGCTGCTGGTGCTAAAGTTTAAAAAAGAGATAGAGCAACAGTCACTCTGGAGCACATGGCTCAAAGTCAGGTATCTTCAACAGATACTGGCATAATGAGAAGTTAGATTATCTGGTCAGAGCAGTTCTGAAAGATGCAGAAATAGTCCAGTTACTTTTAAATAAAGAGAAGACAGAGATAAATTATTCCAAACTGCTCTATTCTAACTGCTAGGCAGATTGGGAATACAATTGAAAAACGTGCTTTGAATTGTCTCTTTATGAATAATAGAAGTCTAAAAATATAAGATTGGAGAGTTGGAAGGTATAGCTCTGAATGAAGATGTATACATGATAGGCATCTCAGAGACCTGGTGGAAGGAAGATAACCAATAGAACACTGATACTAGGTACTGATTATATAAAAATGATAGGCCAGGTTGAAGAGGTGGAGGGATGGTGCTATATGTTAAGGATGAGATAAAATCAAATGGGATAAAAGTCCTGCAGGAGACAGAAAGCAATGTGGAGTCTGTATGGATAGGGATGACTATAGCGGTGGAGATATACTACCATCTGTCTAGAAAGGATGAAGACACAAACAGATAAATAATGATCAATGTTAGGAAAACTAATACATTAGGAAGAACAAAAATAATGGGAGATTTAAATTTCCCCAATATTGATTAGGTATATTTCTCATCAGTACATGCAAAGGAAAATAATTTTCTAGATGCCATGATTGCTCCATGGAACAAACAAAAAGGGGACATACTCTAGATCTAATCCTCACTGCAACAAAGGATCTGATTTAACATGTAATGGTGGTGGGGCCATATGGCAATAGTAGTCATAACATAATCAATTTAACATATTCATTAAAGGGAGAACATTAAGAAAATTATTGTAGTAGTATTCAATTATAAAAAGTGATACTATAGGAAAATGAGGGCTTTTTTTAGACAAACATTAAAAGGAGCAGTTACAATGGTTAAAAGTTTAAATGCAGCATGGATGCTGTTTAAAAAAAAACAAAACACAATCTTGGAAGCCCAGTCTAAATGTATTCCATTCTCTAAAAAAGATAGAAAGAAGACCAGATGACTTCCAGCAGAGTTAAGGGGTGAAAAAAGCTATTAAGGCCAAATGGATCCAAATGAAGAAAATAGGAAAGAGCATAAGCACTGGCAAGTTAGATATAAAGCATTAATATGGCTAGCCAAAAGAGAATTTAAAAAGAAGCTTTCCATAAAGTAAAAAATTAAAAATAAAAATGTTTTCAAGAATATTTGAAGTAAGATGAGAGAGTCTCTTAGACCACTACATGACTGAGAGGTAAAAAGGGTATTCAGGGTAGACAAAGTCATAGCAGAAAACCACAATTAATTCTTAGCTTCGATCTTTAATAAGGAAAGTAATGGAGAGATACCTACATTGGAAAAATTGTTTGAGGGGATCTGTTGAGAGGAACTGAATCAAATTGTGGTGAACTGAAAAGTAGTAATAGAGTAATGGAGGAGTAGCTTAGTGGTTCAAGTAGCAGGTTCAGAACCAGAGAAGCCAGGGTTCAAATACCACTACTGCTTCTTGTGACCTTGGGCAAGTCACTTCAATCTCCATTACATCAAACTTAGGGCCTCATTTACTAAATATTTTTCCTCTGGGGACAAGGAAATACCTACTGTACCTAAATGCAATTCACTATGAACTACCAACAAAAAGGTATGAACTAAATCTAAGTTAATAAAATAAATAAACTAAAGATTAACAAATTACCAGAACCAGATGGTATATACCCCAGAGCTACTGAAAGAACTAAAAAAAAAATTAATTTCATATTTATTGCTAGAAATCTCTAACTTCTTTTTCAAATAGGCTATGGTACTTGAGGACCGAAGGTTGGCCAATGTAACACTCATTTTCAACTGGGCTCCAAGGATGATCCAGCAAACCACAGGGTGGTGAGCCTAATATCTATGCCAGGCAGAATGGTAGAAGATATTCTGAAGAATAAAATGACTGGCCATCTGAATATATACAGACAAATGGGGTAGAGTTAAAATGAAATTAGCACAAAGAAGTCTTGCTTTGCAATTTTTTAAAATATATTTTTCAAGGAGTTAATAGATAGGTGGACAAGGGTGAGTCAGTTGATATGGTGATTCTGGATTTTCAAAAGGCATTTGGCAAGGACTTTTATGAGAAACTCAACAGCCAATTAAAAAATCATGGGATAGGAGGCAATGTCTTATTGATTAATGAATTAATTAGTTAATTTAAAATAATTTATTACTTATACTATCCCAGGGTACTAGGCAAGGTACCAAAACAGATAAAACAAACAATAATAATACTGTGCTAATGAATAGATACAATAAGGAAAAAAGTCAGTCTAGTTCTCGAGGGCTAAAGTCAATTAAATTCTATCAAAGCCTTCTTTAAGCAATAAAGTTTTCAACTTCTTCTTAAAGGAACATGTCTAGGTGCCACAGCATTGAGAACAACTTGCAATGGTCTCAGAGAAGATTAGGCAATAAGATATAAACTGAATTATGGTAGACTAGGTTGGTTAGGATAATAGCCTGTAAAACTATTAAAAAATATGCAAACTCTAATAGAGGGTTCAGATTCCACAATTAGTGGATCTTAAAAAGTAACTACTTCATTACTAAGGTTGAAAGGAAAGATTTCAATCTAAAATTACATCCAGTTTTTTTAAGTGGGTCAGAATAGGAATGGAGAAAACCTCCAGCATATAGCTGAGTTCTGAAGATTCATATTTATTGAGAAGTATCATTTATGTTTTTTGAAGATTTAAAGCAAGATTTTTCTTATTCATCCAATTTTTCAAACTGGATATCAACTAGAGATGTATGGGGAAAAATATTCATTTTGTTTTTTTTAATTTCATTATTGGGATGATTCTTTTTCATGAATTTCATTTTGTTTAATGTTTATTTCATTTTCTTTAGTTTACAAAAATAAAATAAACATAAAAAAAATCTATACCAATTCTGGTCGCCGCATCTCAAAAAAGGTATAGTTGCGATGGAGAAGGTACAGAGAAGGGCAACCAAAATGATAAAGGGGATGGAACAGCTCCCCTGTGAGGAAAGGCTGAAGAGGTTAGGGCTGTTCAGCTTGGAGAAGAGACGGCTGAGGGGGGATATGATAGAGGTCTTTAAGATCATGAGAGGTCTTGAACTAGTAGATGTGACTCGGTTATTTACACTTTCGAATAATAGAAGGACTAGGGGGCATTTCATGAAGTTAGCAAGACTAATCTGATTAGCAAGACTAATCAGAGAAAATTCTTTTTCACTCAATGCACAATAAAGCTCTGGAATTTGTTGCCAGAGGATGTGGTTAGTGCAGTTAGTGTAGCTGGGTTCAAAAAAGGTTTGGATAAGTTTTTGGAGGAGAAGTCCATTAATGGCTATTAATCAATTATACTTAGGGAACAGCCACTGCTATTAATTGCATCAGTAGCATGGGTTCTTCTTAGTGTTTGGGTAATTGCCAGGTTCTTGTGGCCTGGTTTTGGCCTCTGTTGGAAACAGGATGCTGGGCTTGATGGACCCTTGGTCTGACCCAGCATGGCAATTTCTTATGTTCTTAGGGGTAGATTTTAAAAATGTGCACGATCACGTACTTTTGTTCGCGCACCAGGCGTGAACAAAAGTACGCTGGATTTTATAAGATACGCGCGTATCTTATAAAATCCGGGGTCGGCGCACGCAAGGGGGTGCACATTTGTGCAACCTGCGCGCGCTGAGCCCAGCGCGCGCTGCCTGTTCCCTCCGAGGCCGCTCCGATTTCGGAGCAGCCTCGGAGGGAACTTTCCTTCGCCCTCCCCCCATCTTCCCCTCCCTTCCCCTACCTAACCCACCCCCCCGGCCCTATCTAAACCCCCCCTTACCTCTGTTGCACGGTTTACGCCTGCTAAAAGGAGACGTAAATCTGACCCGACCCGGGGGCTGGTCCGGAGGCCTCGACCACGCCCCTGGGCCGGCACCACGCCCCCGGGCCCGCCCCCGAAATGCTGCGTCATGCCCCCGAAACGCCGCGTCATTTCGGGAACGCCCCGACATGCCCCCCTCCCCGCCCCTTTTACGAAGACCCGGGACTTACGCATGTCCCGGGGCTTTGCGCGTGCTAGCGGCCTATCCAAAATAGGTGTGCTGGCACGCGAGGGCCCTGCGCGCATAAATCTGGCTGGATTTACGCGCGCAGGGCATTTAAATTCCGCCCCTTAATAAATTGAAAAAATAAACAAGGCCTTGTGAGGTTTCCTGTCCCCACCACCTATCCCTGGCAACTGGAAAAATTCTGGAGTTAGGATCCTTCCCAACCCCCACTTAACCAGCCTGCGAAGGATCCGCTGAAGAGATCTAGACACAGACCAAGGCCTTGGCCTTAAATAGGTCTAGGCACGGTAAGTCACTGCGACCATGGCCTAGGCAAGTGATGGCACTCGAGGGAGGAGCCTCGAGGGCCACAAACAGGCCAGGTTTTCAGGATATCCACAATGAATTTGCATGAGGGAGGAGGAATAGCCTAGTGGTTAGAGCAGTGGGCTATGAACCAGAAGACCAGGGTTTGAATCCTGCTGTCACTCTTTGTGACCTTGGACAAGTCACTTTACCCTCCATTGTCTCAGGTACAAAAACTTAGATTATAAGCCCTCTGAGGATAGGGAAATACCTACAATACCTGAAAGTAAACTGATATGATATCTCAGATCAAATGTCAGTATATAAATAATAATAAGATAGATTTGCAAACTATGGAGGTGTTGCATGCAAATCTCTCTCATGCATATTCATTGTGGATATCCTGAAAACCTGGCCTGTTTGTGGCACTCGAGGACAAATTCGTCATCACTGGCCTAGACCTTACACAGGCTTTGAGACCTTTTCTTGTTGTCTAAGCCAGGGGTGGTCAAGTCCGGTCCTCGAGGGCTGCAAACCAGTCGGGTTTTCAGGATACCCCTAATGAATATGCATGAAATGAGGCAGTGTGTATGCAGGCCTCTCTCATGCATATTCATTAAAGATATCCTGAAAACCCGACTGGTTTGCAGCCCTCGAGGACCGGAATTGCCCGCCCCTGGTCTAAGCCCAGGCCAAAGCCTCAGCTTTGTGAAGGCCTAGACTGAAGTAGCTCCCAATGTCCCCAGCCTAGACCCTATGCAAATGCCAGGCTTGGAGGCCTGGTCCCGACACCTTGGCCTCAGCCTGACACTGGGGCCTGATATGGAGGCTGGGGCCTGTTCCAGAGACTGGGTCCTGCCTGTTGGGCCTCAGCCTAGGCCCAGGCCTGATAATGAGATCCAGCCTGGAGGCTGGCTTCTGATACTGGGTCCTTGGAATAGCCCAAGGCCCAGGCCCAGGCCCGGTCCTGATGATGGGGCCTGATCTGGAAGCTGGCTTCTAATGTCAGGCCCTCAGCCTAGGCCCTAGGCCCAGAATCAGAACCAGGCCCAGCCAAAGCCCAAGCCTCATACGATGCCATCCTCTTCTTCCAACATCCTCTTCTATAAATGATGACTGCCATGCACCAAAGTAGTGCCTTCCACTGGGAAGGAAGGTGCCAGAGTTAATTAACTCTGGTCCATCCCCAGTGCACGTCATCATTTTAAAGAAGAAAGAAGATGATGTCAGAAGAAGAGAATGGTGGCATATAAGACCTGAGCACCGGCTGTACCTGGGATTGGGGCTTGGCCAAGGCTTTGGGCCAGCGCCCGGGCTGAGGCATCACTGTCTTGAACTAGCCTCCTGGCTGGGCCCTGGTGTGAGGCTAGCACCTAGACTGTAGATTTGGATTCCCAACAAAGAAGGTAAGTGGGGGTCAGGAATTTTCCTGATTCTGGTAAAATTTTGGGGGCCTGTGTCTTTGCTCAGGGCTTGGCTCAACTGTTGACTTTATTTTGGGTGGAAGTTTGAAAACGAAAAGTAAAAAACAAAGAAATTGTGTCAGATTTTCTTTTTTTTTTGTTTTAATATTTTTGGTTTATTAATGATTAAAGATGGTACAGTAACAACATGATGCACATAACGATTATACTAAAACAGCATATAACCTGATAAACAACAATGTGTGTTACAAAAACAAATAGTACCAGAGTAGCAGAACCATAGGTACTACATACAGCAAGACACATTCAAGAAAAAGCAACAAGTAGAAAAAAGAACCAAAACAAAATTGGAGCAAACAAAAAAGAAAAGGAGCAGTAGGAAGAAAAGGAATGGGAGATAGACCAGACATAGCAAAGAAACAAGTGTAGAAAAGAAAGAGTAGAAAGGAAAGAATAGAAAGGCAGGAGCATCATCAGTAACCAACCATAAGAACACAATAATGCATGAAATACAGACAGTCACAGATTATTAGGGTGTGCTATTGTCAAGGGGTTTCCACATTAAATCCCACTTAGCCAGACGATTATATTTGATTGCCATAGCACGCTCATACTTGGAGTAGAGACAAACTGTGTTCCACCACAAGGGTTCTGATATCAAATCACTTCTCTTCCAATTGGAGGTGATAACGTGGAGAGCAACCAGCAGAAGAAAATCTACTAAGCGCCGATATGGAAGCGGCAAATCTAAGTCAGGGTGGGCACCTTTGAGTATTACCAATGCATAGGATATTGGTATCTGTAGGGAGAGTAAAGAGGAAACCTTGGACCATATCTGGGTCCAAAAGTGAGCTATCATTGGACAAGAGAAAAGCATATGCTGTAAGGAAGCTTTCTCGAGGTTACATGACCAGCAATTATGAGAGGGAAGGAGATTAGCTCTGTGGAGCTTCCAGGGGGTCCAGAGGGCCCTGTGCAGAATGAAAAAGGAGGTTTGGGATAAGCTAGTAGAAAGGGAGATGCGCGTCAATTTCGACCAAATGTATGTCCAAATTTTATTAGATGGATGGAAAGAGAGGTCAAGGGACCATACTTGGTGGAGAGCTGAAGTGGAGGAGGGGGAAGAGAAGCCTTTAAGGAGTTTGTATAGCTGAGAAGCAAGATGGCCTCGAGTACCTGCTTCTTCAAAGAAAGAGAGCAGGTAAGGCATGTGAGTGAGGTTATAATTTGTGAGAGTCAATCTTTTGATAACTTCCCTGAGCTGCAACCAAGCATAATATTGAGTGGAGGGAAGTGGAAAGTGTGCCTGTAAGAGGGAGAATGGAAGCACAGAACCATTTAGTACAATGGAAGGGAGAAACCATATCCCGCATTTCTGCCATTTGGGCCAATGAATAGGACGACCGTCAATAGTAAATTGACGATTGTTCCAGATGGAGGCGTAACATGAGTGTGACCAGGGAGTTTTGTCGTGGGGACACAAAGCTTCAAACTTATGGATTGCTCTATATAATGAACATATTATTTTATTGCTCGTATGGGAGGCAGAAAGGAGCATGCTAGGGAAAGCGTAGATGGAAGAAGGGTGTAAAATATGGCGCTCAATGGGGAGCCAGCTGGGAGCGTCAGGATTATGGGTTCCTGAACCAAAAAGATGGTAACTCTGTTGAAGGATGAAAGCCAGGTGATATAGACGGAAATCTGGAAAATTTACCCCTCCCATGGACTTGTTGGCCTTCAGTTTACTCAATGCTATCCTGGGAACCTTATTATGCCAGAGAAACCGAGATAAGATACTGTCAGTGCATTTGTAGAAATTGGCCGTAAAAAAAATCGGAACCATCGATAGTATAAACGTGATCTTTGGAGCAAGAACCATTTTGATAGTATCAAGTCTACCCCACCACGTAAGGTGAAGGGGGGACCATCTAAGGGTAATATCCTTAATCTGTTGCAACGTGGCTTGCTCAGTAGATTCTAATGTTATCTGAGGGTCCGAAAAAAATCGAATAACCAAATATTTAAGACCAGATTTAGCCTTTTGAATAGAAAAAGTTGAAAGGTCAAGGGATTGGGAAACAGTATTCAAGGGTAAAAATTCAGTCTTGCTCCAATTCACCTTATACCCAGACAGCAAGGAATATACATCAATGATGGCAAACAGATGGGTGAGAGATCGTATAGGGTTCGTGATGAATAACAAAACGTCATCAGCGTATGCTGAAAGCTTATATTCATTATCACCAATATTAACTCCAGTAATTAAAGGAGAGCGCCGGATGGCGATGAGGAGTGGTTCCAAAGCCAGGTCAAATAAAAGGGGTGAAATGGGACATCCTTGACGAGTGCCTCGGTGGAGTGAGAAGGAAGGAGAAATTTGTGAGTTTACGAATAAGGAAGCCATAGGGGAACTGTAGATCAATTGAATCCATTTGATAAATGGCCGACCAAATCCAAACCTAGACATGGTCTCAAACAAGAAAGGCCACTCAATGCGGTCAAAAGCTTTTTCAGCATCTAAGGAAACCGCAATAGCCGGTTCCATAGACGGAAAAAGAGAGTCTTGAATATGAAGAAGCATGCGGGTATTATTGGTTATGAGCCTATTCTTAAGAAACCCTGATTGATCAGGATGAATGAGGGTTCCTAAAATGTTAGATAACCGAGTTGCTAATACTTTAGTGAATATTTTATAGTCCACATTGAGAAGGGATATGGGTCTGTAGTTAGCGGGCGAGGCAGGGTCACGACCAGGCTTTGGGATCACCACAATGCGCGCATCCGTAAAGGCAGGAGAAACAGTGTCACAGAGAGACAATGAGGCAAAATAGTCCAACAAGCGAGGGGACAAGACTTTTTTAAAAGCATGATAGAAGTCTGTACTAAAGCCATCCGGTCCAGGGGCTTTAGCCAAGGGTAAAGACATTATGGCAGCCGATATTTCCTCAGCGGTGAAAGGAGAGTCAGTGCTTGACGTTGTGCGTCAGTGAGTTGAGGTAGGGGGAGTTCGGAAAAGAAGGAGTCGAAATCAGCGGATGTTGGCCGTACCTCAGACTGGTATAACTGAGCGTAAAAGTCCGAAAAGGTTTGAAGTATGTCCGTATCCGAAGTTACAACTTGCCCCGCAGATGTGGTGAGTTGAACTATACGTGTCCGCTCAGTTTTCGTCTTGAGATAGGAGGCTAGCATCTTACCACTCTTATTGTTTTCAGCGTAGTACTGCGTTTTAGAGTGGAAAAGATGCAAATGAACTTGGGAACTCAATTGCTTATTGTACGCATATTTCGCCTGTTGAAGTTGAAATAAGGAAAGAGCGGTAGGAGATGCAATATGGGCACTTTCCAATTCCTCTGAAGTCCGTTGGAGACTCTGAAGAGCCTGTGCTTGAAGACGTCTCCTGCGCGCCGAGTAGCTAATAATTTCCCCACGGATTGTAGCCTTATATGCCTCCCACAGCACCGTCTGAGAGGAAACAGAGCCAGAGTTGGTATCATAATATTGAGAAGTCTTATCCGTAAGCATCTGTAAAAAGTCAGGTTCAGAAAGCAAAGATGCATTAAAGCGCCATTGTCGATCAGTGCGAATGGGTGAGGACAAGGTGAGTCGAAAGAAACAAGAATGGAGCGGATTTGAGAATCGCAAATCTGAGATAGTAATGCCTTGGAAACTAGAAAAAAGTCAATTCTTGAGTAAGATGTATGAGGGACGGAATAAAAAGTAAAGTCCTTATCCGTTGGGTGTTGAAGCCTCCACGGGTCTAAGAGTCCCAGTTTAGCCATGAGGTAGTTGAGAGTTTGAGTCGCCTTTGAGGTAGTGTATCGAATCTCAGTTTTTTTTTATATAACAGAGGATCTAGAGGCTGGTTGAAATCGCCTCCGATGATATATGATGGGGCGTCGATGGAGAGTAGTTTGGAGAAAACCTCATGAAAGAAAGTAGGGTCGTCCGCATTAGGTGCATAGAGGTTGAGTATAGTGTATGAGCTATCTTGCAATCGAAATTGTAGGAGATTCCAGCGACCTTCCACATCCATGCATTGATGTTGTACTGTGATATCAAGACGCTTATGGATCAGTACAGCAGTGCCACGTTTCTTTTTCCAAGCCGGGCTGAAAAAAACATGCCCGACTCATTGCTGTTTAAGCTTAAGAGACTCTGTAGCTGTTAAGTGGGTCTCTTGGAGTAGAGCAACATCCGCATGTAATGTTTGAAGGTAAGTCAGAATTTTCTTACGTTTAATCGGATGTTGGAACCCATTGACATTAAGCGAAACAAGGGTTATGAAGTCTATGGTGGACGCCATTGGAACATATACAATATCCATGCATTATTATGAGAACCTGATGCAGAGAAGAAAAAAATTTGAATGCTGAGATGCTCCAGAAAAAAATAGGAGAGGGTAAAAAGCAAACAGGCATAGAGAATCAAGCCTTGTGTCGAACAGTTAGCATACCAGATGCTAAATGGAAAAAGAAGTAAGCGGAAATAGCTGGCGAACATCTCGAGGATGCAGTCGCCGCAGGAAATTCAAGTAGGGCCTCAAGGAGGGCCATGGTCGTCTGAGTGGCCCCAGGGATGAGTAGGTTGAAAGTAGTTTCCACGGGAATTTATAAAGTAAGATGCCAGTAATATTCAGGTGACCATATCCGGGATAGCATTAGGTGACTGGAGAAATTCTTCAAGAGCCGCTGGAGTGTGAAAGAGTTGGGTGCGATTTTGGTAGGTGACACGCATCATTGCAGGGTATAACAGGCCAAATTTGGCTCCGAGAGAATGAAGGCGAGGTCGCAATGCCAAAAAGGCCTTGCGCTTCGCCGCAGTCGTTTTCGCCAAGTCCGGGACGAACAGAACCGTGGCACCTTGATAGTGAATAGGCGACCGCGACTTAGCAGCTGAGAGGACCTGTAGTACCTGCTGGTATCTGAGAAGTTTAAAGATAATCGGCCTTGGATAGGGCGATGATCGAAGCGGGCGGGAAAGCACCCAATGCGCCCGTTCTATCTCCAGCGGGTGTGCGAAGGTGAGCTGAAGGCTATCCGTAATCAGATGGGTGAGAAAATCAAAGACGTCATTACCTTCTGCACCTTCAGGGATTCCTAAGAGTCAAATGTTGTTCCGCCGGTTACGGTTAGAAAGGTCCTCATAGTCTCTGCGCAGCGACTCCAAGTTCTTTTCAAGAGCTGGCAGTGACGCAGTCGCCATAAGAAGGGACGAGACCTGAGACTCAGCGTCATCGAGTCTGTGAGAAAGATGATCAAACCTAGCAGATAGGGTTTGCAAGTCGGCTCGTATGGCGATGGTAGTATCCATGTTGGTCTGCAGCATGCCTTTCATCGACTTTAATTCCGCTAGAACCAGGTCAGCAGATGCCATAGGTTTGCTCGGCGCGGCCTTGTCAGGCGAGGGTGGGTCCGGTTTCGCTCTTTTTGTCCCAGAGGCCGAGGCGAATGCCGCTTCTATTTTCCCGGATTTAGTTCCAGACATCTTAGGAAGTTAGCCAAGGCTAATTGCACCGACAGAATAGCGCAAAAAAGCGACGAAATTCCCTTTAGAAGAGTAAGGCTCCCCGGAGCGAAACGTTCAGGCGGCCATTTTGGTTACCGCGCAAGAGCGCCCCCTCATTGTGTCAGATTTTCAATCATTTCATTTTGAGAATGAAATGGATGAAAATAGGACTCTTTTTATTTGCTATTTTGTTTCTAACAAATGTACATCCCTAATACCTTCAGCATAGATTCTATAATTAACATCTAAATTGGCTGTAACTCTACTAATCGGACTCAAGTATAGATTAAAAAGACGTGTCAATAGGGAGGAGCCTTGTGTTAAGGGGTACCAAGAGGAGCCTATTTGCACTTGCTGAAATTGTGCACTTACATACGTTGATAACCAGTTGAGCACTTGCCCAGCTCATCCAAAACTAGAGAGCCATGAGAGCAGAATTCTGTGGTTTAGAGTATCAAATGCTGCAGAAGTCTCACAAAGCACAAAGATAAACTTGATGCCAGTGGAAGACATCAATACTAGAGTCAGTGTAACAAAGTCTCTGTACTATGTGAGGGATGAAATCCTAACTGAAAATCATCCAGCAAGTAATTAGCATCAGTAAATTTGTGTGTGTGTATGCATGTGTGTGTGTGTGTGTTGGTGTGGGGGGGGGGGGGTAGTGCTCTCATGCTTTTGGTCTTTTCTTGTAGAGAGGGTGCAGCTTGTACTATTAGGTAAGAAGTGTTCTGACCAAGCATCTATTAATAGGGAAGTTCCACAGGCATCTTCGCTCTTACCCGTCCTGTTTAACATTTATTTACAGCTGTTGTGCTTTATTTTGTGTTTTGGGATTATTTACTTGATTTATGCAGATGATATCCAGTTTTAGATTCCGGTAGGAAGGAAAAAAATACACCTTTAGATGTGAATTTTAGGTCTATCACGGAGATATTGGATAATTGGTTTAAGGGAATAGATAAAGGGAATAGATAAAGGGAATAGATTAGTTTTAAATGTGGCAATAGCTACTGTTTTGTGCAATAACAACTGTTTTGTGGATAGGTAAATTCTTAAAGGGCTATCAGTCTATGCTAGGTTATAAAAGGACAAAAATCAGTATAGTTAAGGCCATAATTTAGGGATAATTCTGGACTCTCAAATGATATTAAAACACAGATTAAACTGGTATTTATGCTTGCCTCTTTTAAACTCAGGTTAATTAAACCACTGAAGCAAATTTTACTGACAGAGATGATCATAAGAACATAAAAATATAAGAACATAGGATATGCCCTACTGGGTCAGATTAAGGGTACATCAAGCCCAGCATTCTGTTTCCATCAGTGGCCAATCCAAGTCACAATTACCTGGCAAGTACCCAAACATTAAATAGATTTCAATCTACTATTGCTTATTAATTAATAGCAGTTTATGGATTTTTCCTCTAGGAACTTATCCACAACATTTATAAACCCAGTTACACTATCTGCATAACCACATCCTTTGGCAATGAATTCCAGAGCTTAACTATTTGCTGAGTAAAAAAGAATTTACTTTGATTTGTTTTAAATGAGTTATTTGCTAACTTCATGAAATGCTCCCTAGTCTTTCTATTATCTGTGAGAATAAATCTGTCATGATTTTGTAGAACTCTATCATATCACCCTCAGCCATATCTTCTCCAAACAGAACAGCCTTACATTCTTTAGCCTTTCCTCATAGGGGAGCCATTCTTGCCCCTTATCATTTTGGTTGCCCTTCTCTGTGTTGTGTTCCGCGCCCGCGGCCGTCGGCAGGCGCGCCCCCCTACCTGAGCTCCGTGGCGGCCGCCGTGACAGCATCAGGGCAGATTGCCCTACCTCATGTGCTCGGTGCCCCCTTGCGTTGGCGCAGGCCTCCGGGCTAGCCGCCGGGTTAGGAGCCATTCCTGCTCCTCCCTTGCGGCAGCTAGCAGCTTTCCTCCGCGGCCCGAGATCCAAGATGGCCGCCGCCATCTTAGGTGCGAGGCCACGCCTCCTCACCAGAATTAAAGGGACCTCGTCTCTTTAATTGTCTACAGCTGATTCCAATCCATTGGGCCAGAGGAAGTATAAAAGGATACTTCCTCCGACCATTCCTTGACTTAGCAATTTCCGTGGTTAGTCAGGTCTGCTTGCTTTGGTGAGTTCTTGTGCTTTGGATCCTTGTTCCTGTTTCTTCTTGGTGTTCCTGGTTCCTGACTTCAGATCGGCTAGCGGTGATTCCTGGTGTGTGACTTCGGATTGGCTAGCGGTGATTCCTGGTATTGACTTCGGATTGGCAAGCGGTGATCCCTCATTATATGACCTCGGACTGGTAAGCAACGACCCTCTGGCACTTGACCTCGGACTTCTTCTTGACCGTCGTCTCCAAGGGCCCGCCTAAATCCCAGCGGCCCGGGTCCCTACGAGCCCCTCCCAGGGGGACCGCGGGCTTCCAGGGGTGAAGCTCCAGTCAGCCCTTGCACCGAACTCCTTGACCTTTCAATGGTCCACCTAAGTCCCAGTGGTCTGGGTCCCTACGGGCTCCTCCTGGGGGAACTGCAGACTTCCAGTGGCGAAGACACACTTCCTTCCTTCGATGTCATGACTCTTCGTCTGCCTCCACAGTCACCTCTGTCTCCAGTGCCGAGGGTCAGCTGGTCACGTCTTCTGTTCCTGCCTCGCCACCTGACGGGAGAATCTACGGATCTTCCTCCTAAGGTATTCCATCCTCCCGTTGGCCCAAGGGTTCACAAGTCTGAGCATAACACTCTGCACTTTCTCCAGTGTAACTATATCTTTTTTGAGATGTGGTGACTAGAATTGCACACAGTTTTCAAGGTGCAGTCTCACCATGGAGCGATACAGATGCTTTATAACATCCACTGTTTTATTTGCCATTCCCTTCCTAATAATTCTTAACCTTCTGTTTGCTTTTTTTGACCACCACATCATACTGAGCCCATGATTTCAATGTATTATCCAATATGTTGCCTAGATCACATTCCTGGGTGGTAACTCCTAAGATAGAACCTAACATTGTGTTACTACAGCAAGGGTTATTTCTCCTAAGTGCATCACCTTGCCCTTGTCCACATTAAATTTCATCTGCCATTTGGAAGCCCAATCTTCCAGTCTCAGAAGGTCCTCCTGCAATTAATCATAATCCGCTTGAGATTTAACTACTCTGCATAATTTTGTGTCATACGCAAATTTGATCACCTCACTTGTCATACCCCTTTCCAGATCATTTATAAATATATTAAAGTACGGATCATTGAGGCACTCTAATGTTTACCTTTTTCCACTGTGAAAACAGACCATTTAATCTTACACTGTTTCCGGTCTTTTAACCAGTTTGCAATCCACAAAAGGACATCGCCTCCTATGCCATGACTTTTTAGTTTTCTTAGAAGCCTCTCATGAGGGACTTTGTCGAATGCCTTCTGAAACTACAAATACACCACATCTACCGGTTCACCTTTGCTCACATGTTTATTCACCCCTTCAAAAAAATGTTGGAGATTTTGTGAGGCAAGACTTCCTTGGGCAAATCCATGTTGGCTATGTCCCATTAAACCATGTCTATCTAAATGTTTTATGATTTTATTCTTTATATCAGTTTCCATGATTTTTCCTGCCACTGAAATCAGGCTCACAGGTCTAGTTTCCTGGAAGACCCCTGGAGCCCTTTTTAAATATTGGGGTTACATTGGCCACCTTCTAGTCTTCAGGTACAATGGATAATTTTAATAATAGGTTGCAAATTAATTGAAATAGGTCTGAAATCTCATTTTTTAGTTCTTTCAGAGCCTTGGGGTATATGCCATCCAGTCTAGGTGATTTATTACTCTTCAGTTTGTCAATCTATTCTACCACATCTTCCAGGTTCACCATGATTTGGTCCAGTTCATCTGAATCATCACCTGTGAAAACTGTCTCTGGAACAGGTATCTCCCCAGCATCCTCTTCAGCAAACACCGAAACAAAGAATTTGTTTAGTCGTTCCACAATGGCTTTATCTTTCCTAAGTGACCCTTTAACCCCTTGATTATCTAATGGTCCAACTGACTCCCTCACAGGCTTTCTGCTTCAAATATATTTTAACAAGTTTTTATTATGAGTTTATGCCTCTACGGCCAACATCTTTTCAAATTCTCTCTTAGTCTTTATCAATGTCTTACATTTAACTTGCCAATGCTTATGCTTTATCGTATTTTCTTCTGATTGATCTTTCTTCCAATTTTTAAATGAATATCTTTTGGCTAAAATATCCTCTTTCTCATCACCTTTTATCTATGCCGGCAATCATTTGACCTTCCTTCCACCTTTCTTATGTGTAGAATGCAACTGGACTGAGCTTTTAAGATGGTATTTTTTAAAAATGTCCATGCCTGTTGCACACGCTTAAGCTTTATTGCTGCACCTTTTTCTGTTTAATGGTCTCTTGGATTACTATAATAGTTTGTACGTAGGTTTACCAAAGAAGTATTTTAGAAGCTTGCAGATGATTCAGCATTCAGCAGCTAGACTGCTGACAGGAACTGGGCAAAGATATCATATGACCCTTGAATTGCTTACTTTACATTGACTCCCTATTGAAATAAGGGTTCATTTTAAGATTTTAATTTGGGTGCTTAAGATTCTGTTTAGGGATTCTTCTTGTATTCTTTCAAAAAGATTGCAAATACATAAACCACAGAGAACACTTCACTCGTTGGGGTCAGATATGTTAGTGGTATCATTTGGTAAAAGATTCCAGATTGTAAAGTTCTCATGCTTGAGCTTTTACATGTTGTGCACCAATGCTGTGGAAGGATGCCACATGAACTGTGTACAGAGAAGGACATCAAAGTGCTTAGAAAGAAGTTGAAGGCTATTTTATATAAAGAGGCATTTGGCACTTTCTCATAATGTTAATGTATGTTTTATGTGTTTTTAGTTTGAATGTTTTTATTCTGTTTTTACTGTAAAATTGTATGAATATATTGATATGTTATCTGCACTAAATGTATTTCTGGAAGTGGCAGACAATAAGTCTGTTTAAATAAATAAATACATTCCTGCAATAGTTTAAAAGATAATTGTTTCATTAACCTTTGAGAAAATGAGAGAATAGATTGGATGGAGATTAATATCTGAGCTATCTAAATTAGACTTCTTCAGAATGGGATGGACAGAGGCTTGCTACAGTTAGTCAGGGAGATGAAGGCAGCAGTCCAGCAGCAGTCCAGCAGCAGTCCAGCAGCAAGAGGGGGGCTTCCCAGTCTTTTGCATCGAGTGTCACATGTATGATTTTTTACCCACTGGTGAGAAGTTGTACATGTGCATGCGATGCAAAGAGCTCCTGGCTCTCAGAGAACGAGTCCGATCTCTGGAGGCTAGAGTGGCAGACCTGGAGGAGCTGAGGGAGACAGAGAGGTATATAGATGAGACCTTCAGGGACATAGTAGTCCAGTCCCAACTTCAGACTGGCAGCCCTGGTGCTGCCTTGGAGGAAGAAGGTCTCATAATGGGAGAGCACCAACCAGATGTAGCAGGAAAGGATCCTGTAGCAAGGACCTGCTCTCTAGGTGATGCATTGTCCTTTCGCACTGAGGATATCTCCCCAAGGCCTACTGCCCAGGAGGGAAGGGTTAGGTCGGCCGTCATAGTTGGTGATTCGATTATTAGGAATGTAGATAGCTGGGTGGCGGGTGGGCGTGAGGATCGCCTGGTAACATGCCTACCTGGTGCGAAAGTGGCGGACCTCACGCGTCACCTAGATAGGATTTTAGACAGTGCTGGGGAGGAGCCGGCTGTCGTGGTACACGTGGGCACCAACGACATAGGAAAATGTGAGAGGGAGGTTCTGGAAGCCAAATTTAGGCTCTTAGGTAGAAAGATTAAATCCAGAACCTCCAGGGTAGCATTCTCTGAAATGCTCCCTGTTCCACGCGCAGGTCACCAGAGGCAGGCAGAGCTCCGGAGTCTCAATGCGTGGATGAGACGATGGTGCAAGGAAGAGGGATTCAGTTTTGTTAGGAACTGGGGAACCTTTTGGGGAAGGGGGAGTCTCTTCCGAAGGGATGGGCTCCACCTTAACCAGGGTGGAACCAGACTGCTGGCGCTAACCTTTAAAAAGGAGATAGAGCAGCTTTTAAACTAGAACAAAGGGGAAAGCCGACAGTCGCTCAGCAGCGCATGGTTCGGAAAGATGTATCTTTAAAGGATACTAATGATGCATTAGAATTAGGGCATCCCGACAGTGAGGTTCCAATAATTAGAAAAGTAGTCCAAGTGCCTGTAACTAAAAACTCACCTGAGCTAAAAAATTCTAACTTATCCCTATCAATTAAAAAGCAGAATAAAAATACAATCAAAAAACAAACTTTGAAATGTTTGTATGCTAATGCCAGAAGACTAAGAAGTAAAATGGGAGAATTAGAATGTATAGCAGTAAATGATGACATAGACTTAATTGGCATCTCAGAGACATGGTGGAAAGAGGATAACCAATGGGACAGTGCTATACCGGGGTACAAATTATATCGCAATGACAGAGAGGAGCAGTCGGGAGGAGGTGTGGCGCTTTATGTCCGGGATGGCATAGAGTCCAACAGGATAAACATCCTGCATGAGACTAAATACAAAATTGAATCTTTATGGGTAGAAATCCCTTGTGTATCAGGGAAGACTACAGTGATAGGGGTATACTACCGTCCACCTGGTCAAGATGGTGAGATGGACAGTGAAATGCTAAGAGAAATTAGGGAAGCTAACCAAATTGGTAGTGCAGTAATAATGGGAGACTTCAATTACCCCAATATAGACTGGGTAAATGTATCATCGGGTCACGCTAGAGAGATAACGTTCCTGGATGGAATAAATGATAGCTTTATGGAGCAATTGGTTCAGGAACCGACGAGAGAGGGAGCAATTTTAGATCTAATTCTCAGTGGAGCACAGGACTTGGTGAGAGAGGTAACGGTGGTGGGGCCACTTGGCAATAGTGATCATAATATGATCAAATTTGATTTAATGACTGGAAAAGGAACAGTGTGCAAATCCAAGGCTCTCGTGCTAAACTTTCAAAAGGGAAACTTTGATAAAATGAGAAAAATTGTTAGAAAAAAACTGAAAGGAGCAGCTACAAAAGTAAAAAATGTCCAAGAGGCGTGGTCATTGTTAAAAAATACCATTCTAGAAGCACAATCCAGATGTATTCCACACATTAAGAAAGGTGGAAAGAAGGCAAAACGATTACCGGCATGGTTAAAAGGGGAGGTGAAAGAAGCTATTTTAGCCAAAAGATCTTCATTCAAAAATTGGAAGAAGGCTCCAACAGAAGAAAATAGGATAAAGCATAAACATTGGCAAGTTAAATGTAAGACATTGATAAGACAGGCTAAGAGAGAATTTGAAAAGAAGTTGGCTGTAGAGGCAAAAACTCACAGTAAAAACTTTTTTAAATATATCCGAAGCAGAAAGCCTGTGAGGGAGTCATTTGGACCGTTAGATGATCGAGGGGTTAAAGGGGCACTTAGAGAAGATAAGGCCATCGCGGAAAGACTAAATGATTTCTTTGCTTCGGTGTTTACTGAAGAGGATGTTGGGGAGGTACCCGTAATGGAGAAGGTTTTCATGGGTAATGATTCAGATGGACTGAATCAAATCACGGTGAACCTAGAAGATGTGGTAGGCCTGATTGACAAACTGAAGAGTAGTAAATCACCTGGACCGGATGGTATACACCCCAGAGTTCTGAAGGAACTAAAAAATGAAATTTCAGACCTATTAGTAAAAATTTGTAACTTATCATTAAAATCATCCATTGTACCTGAAGACTGGAGGATAGCAAATGTAACCCCAATATTTAAAAAGGGCTCCAGGGGCGATCCAGGAAACTACAGACCGGTTAGCCTGACTTCAGTGCCAGGAAAAATAGTGGAAAGTGTTCTAAACATCAAAATCACAGAACATATAGAAAGACATGGTTTAATGGAACAAAGTCAGCATGGCTTTACCCAGGGCAAGTCTTGCCTCACAAATCTGCTTCACTTTTTTGAAGGAGTTAATAAACATGTGGATAAAGGTGAACCGGTAGATATAGTATACTTGGATTTTCAGAAGGCGTTTGACAAAGTTCCTCATGAGAGGCTTCTAGGAAAAGTAAAAAGTCATGGGATAGGTGGCGATGTCCTTTCGTGGATTGCAAACTGGCTAAAAGACAGGAAACAGAGAGTAGGATTAAATGGGCAATTTTCTCAGTGGAAGGGAGTGGACAGTGGAGTGCCTCAGGGATCTGTATTGGGACCCTTACTGTTCAATATATTTATAAATGATCTGGAAAGAAATACGACGAGTGAGATAATCAAATTTGCAGATGACACAAAATTGTGCAGAGTAGTTAAATCACAAGCAGATTGTGATAAATTGCAGGAAGACCTTGTGAGACTGGAAAATTGGGCATCCAAATGGCAGATGAAATTTAATGTGGATAAGTGCAAGGTGATGCATATAGGGAAAAATAACCCATGCTATAATTACACGATGTTGGGTTCCATATTAGGTGCTACAACCCAAGAAAGAGATCTAGGTGTCATAGTGGATAACACATTGAAATTGTCGGTTCAGTGTGCTGCAGCAGTCAAAAAAGCAAACAGAATGTTGGGAATTATTAGAAAAGGAATGATGAATAAAACGGAAAATGTCATAATGCCTCTGTATCGCTCCATGGTGAGACCGCACCTTGAATACTGTGTACAATTCTGGTCGCCGCAACTCAAAAAAGATATAATTGCGATGGAGAAGGTACAGAGAAGGGCTACCAAAATGATAAGGGGAATGGAACAACTCTCCTATGAGGAAAGACTAAAGAGGTTAGGACTTTTCAGCTTGGAGAAGAGACGACTGAGGGGGGATATGATAGAGGTGTTTAAAATCATGAGAGGTCTAGAACGGGTAGATGTGAATCGGTTATTTACTCTTTCGGATAGTAGAAGGACTAGGGGACACTCCATGAAGTTAGCATGGGGCACATTTAAAACTAATCGGAGAAAGTTCTTTTTTACTCAACGCCCAATTAAACTCTGGAATTTGTTGCCAGAGAATGTGGTTCGTGCAGTTAGTATAGCTGTGTTTAAAAAAGGATTGGATAAGTTCTTGGAGGAGAAGTCCATTACCTGCTATTAAGTTCACTTAGAGAATAGCCACTGCCATTAGCAATGGTTACATGGAATAGACTTCGTTTTTGGGTACTTGCCAGGTTCTTATGGCCTGGATTGGCCACTGTTGGAAACAGGATGCTGGGCTTGATGGACCCTTGGTCTGACCCAGTATGGCATTTTCTTATGTTCTTATGTTCTTAAATCTTCCAACAAAGAAACATTGACAGTGATAGTCATGGTATCACTAATCTCATTCCAAAGACCTTCAAATAAAATGGTAGCAATCAAGTTTAAAGGGCATGTCGTTGAATTCATTGCCCCAATGATCTGGACAATTTCTTTATATCATACTTGGCTAAAGACCACCTAATGTTTAGAAGAAAATTGTTCCGTAGTATTACCAGGTGTTTGCATAATGGGGAATTTTGACAAATATTATAACTTTGATCCCAGAAATGAGATGCAAGTAGCTTGCATTGCAGAGAGAAGCTAAGTGTCATATCATTGTTGCAGCTGGAAGCTGGCGTACTAAATTGTGACATAATCAAAAAAAGTTCTTTGGCATTATTAACTGCATCATGTATATTTTTAGAATAAAAAACTTTTGTTATCTCGATCACTAATGTCTTATTTCTCTCTAGCTGGGTGAAATAATGCTCATGATCAGAGGGAGATTGTAATTTCCACATCTATACGTGATACAGTGCAAATGTCTTTTTGCATTCTTCAGGTTTTTGGTAAACTAAGAGGTGCTTTTTGATCATCAAATATGTATAGGTTACTGATTAAAGAATAGGAAGCAGAGAGCAGGACTGAATGGTCATTTCTCTCATTCGAGAAAGGTAAATAGTAGTGTGCCTCAGGGATCTAAATTGGGACAGGTGCTTTTATATATATAATTTAAAAGATCTGGAAAAGTGAGTGAATAGTAAGGTGATCATATCTGCAGATGATACAAAATTATCAAAAGTGAGTAGATCTTGAGCCAGCTGTGAAGAATTGCAAGAGGACCTTGTGAGACTGGAGGATTGGGCATCTAATTAGCATATGAAATGTAATGTGGGCACGTGCAAAGTGCTGCAGATAGGGAAAAATAATTAATTACTGTTGGTATACAATTCTGGTTCTGTATTAGAAATCACCTCACAGTACTATGGAATCATTGGCACAGTGTATGAAAGCAGTCAAACAAACAAATAGAATGTTTGATATTATTACAAAAAGAATGGGAAAATACAACAGAGGTATCATAATGCCTTTATACCAATCCATGGTGTGACCATACCTTCAGTGCTGTGTGCAAATGTGATTGCCCCATCTCAAACAAATTATAGAGCAAAACTACGAAAGGTACAAAAAAAAGGTAACCGAAATTATAAAAGGGATGGAATAGTTCCTCTGTCAGGAAAAGCTAAACAGGTTAGGGCTCTTCAGCCTGGAGAAGAAACAGCTGAGAGGAGACATATCAGAGATCTATAAAATCTTGAGTAGGATAGAACAGCAAATAGGGAATGGTTATTTACCCTTTCATATAGTACTAGGACTAGAGGACATTTCATGAAGCTAATTGGTATCATATTTAAATAAAATCATAGAAAGTATTTTTTCACTTAGCCACAATGAAATGGGGAATTTGTTACTAGGGGATGTAGTGAAAGCAGTTAGAGTAGCTAGGTTTAAAAAGGAGATGGACAATTTCCTGGAGGAAAGGTCTATATAAACCATTATTAGCCATGTAGATTTGGGAAAGCCACTGCTTATTCCTTGTTATGCAAAAGAAGGAATGAACTTATTTTTGGGATCTTGCTGGATACTTGTGAGCTGGACTGGCCAGTCAGAGACAGGGTGCTGGGCTAGATGGACCATTATTCTGATCCAGTATGGCATTTCTTATGTTTTGTTTATTATGTAGAGTGGTGGTAGGACTACATCAGCTTATACAATCTAGGGGCAGAAGCTACCTGACTCCCATCTTGGCAATTGCAACTCAGACAGAGACTAATATGCTCAGCTCAGAGCTGAATGTGATGTTCATTTCCTGTGGAAGCATCCGTCTTTATCATAGGCAACCTTATGTGGTGACAAAGACTATCAAATACCACTTCAAAAGTGGTTTGCCACCCCAGTGGGCTAAATGATAGTTTAAATAGGGGTATGAAAAAATAATGAGAATGAATTGATTACTTGGGTTTCTGGTAGAGGAGTCCTGAATATCGTGGAGTCAGAGTGGATGGAGGCATGGTGGTGAGTAGGGATGTGAATCGTGTGCCCGATCGTCTTAACGATCAAAATCGTCTGGCAGGAGAAGAAAATTGTGTTTGATACAATTTGACACTTTTCAGGTCAGTTAAGGTCAGTTTAGGAATGAATATGTATTCCTATTGGCTGCCCTCTTATTTATTCATGTTACCAAGGTTCCCACTGACAATATATGGGGGATGGGAAATGGAAACGGTTGGTAGCTTGACAAAAAAAGTAATGTGATCAGTCAATGTGACTAGAACTTGTGCCCTATCCCTGATACCGGGAGTGTTGTGATCTTCCTGCATGCAGTGCCCTATCCCTGATACCGGGAGTGTTGTGATCTTCCTGCACACAGTGCCCTATCCCTGATACCAGGAGTGTTGTGATCTTCCTGCACACAGTGCCCTATCCCAGTTACTGGGAGTGTTGTGATCTTCCTGCACACATCCCAGTATCAGGGATAGGGCACTGCATGCAGGAAGATCACAACACTCCCGGTATAAGGGATAGGGCACTGCGTGCAGGAAGATCACAACATGCCCGGTATCAGGGATAGGGCACTGCGTGCAGGAAGATCATAATACCACCGGTATCAGGGATAGGGCACTGCATGCAGGAAGATCACAACACTCCCGGTATCAGGGATAGGGCACTGAATGCAGGAAGATCACAAAACTCCCGGTATCAGGGATAGGGCACTGCGTGCAGGAAGATCACAACACTCCCGGTATCAGGGATAGGGCACTGCGTGCAGGAAGATCACAACACTCCCGGTATCAGGGATAGGGCACTGCGTGCAGGAAGATCACAACACTCCCGGTATCAGGGATAGGGCACTGCGTGCAGGAAGATCACAACACCCCTGGTATCAGGGATAGGGCACTGCATGCAGGAAGATCACAACACTCCCGGTATCAGGGATAGGCACTGCATGCAGGAAGATCACAACACCCCCCGGTAACCAGGATAGGGCACTGTGTGCAGGAAGATCACAACACTCCCTGTATCAGGGATAGGGCACAAGTTCTAGTCACATTGACTGATCAGTGATCACATTACTTTTTTTGTCAAGCTACCAACTGTTTCCACCCATCCCCCATATATTAAAACATCACCTCAGTGGGAACCTTGGTAACATCAATAAATAAGAGGGCAGCCAGCCAATAGGAATACATATTCATTCCTAACTGACTTAACTGACCTTAACGTGACCTGAAAAGTGTCAAATTGTATCATTTTCTGTTAGTGCGCACTAACTCCCGTTAGTGCGCACTAACAAAAAAACACGATTTTTCACGATAAATCGATGGAATTCCTATTGTATCGAGTCCCTTACCAATTAATGACGATTTAAAGATTATCTGATGATAATTTAAATCGTTAAAAAATTATTCACATCCCTAGTGGTGAGGTGGGTTGGGCCTGGCAGGGCAATTAGGCAGAAGCAGCCACATGGGGCCTGGTGGCCAACCAAAGAGGCTGGTTATGGAGGGAGTCAGCTGAGGGCCTTGAGCAGGGTTGGTAACCAATGAGGAGGTCAATTCTATTGTGATGCATGCTGTGGGAGCGGCATGGTGAAAGCTGGATCTGAGGGCTGCAAGTGCAGGAGAAAGCTCCTCGTGATACTGCAGAAAGCCGAGATCTGCTCCTGAGAGCCGTGGCCAGAGCAAACAGCTGAGCAAAAGGCCGCTGTTGCTGCCGGCCCATCTGCTGCTAACCAGCCACTGCAGTAAAAACAAAACAAAACAAAACTCGAGTGCCCCCATGAGAAGGCTGGAGGAGGCATAATAAGGCATCCGGGGATCCTGGGATGCCCCTGGTATGGCAACTCAGAGCAGGCCACGATCCTGCTGATGTCATCAATAACATTAATGGGCATCTACGGACCAACATGGGGATTATCAAAATTAACAAAACTATAGGAGAAAACAGTAGAAATAAATGAAAATAAAGGCAGGGTGCAGGAGGACAGTGTCCAGGAATATGGAGAATGCCCCTGCAATGATGTAAAAGTACACTTTTAAAGCAGAAAATGACCCATTTGAGCCTAAGTGTTTTGGGGAATAAAAGCTCCTTAAAAAGTTTCAAATCAACTAAATTCAAGATCGGGGAGGGGGGATATATTCACTGTTCTTTGAGGTAAAATATGTCTTATTGTTCCAAGAATCCTCTGCAGCTGTTGCAGAAAAATACAGATATTTTGCTACTGTGTTCATGCAATTGATCAAATTGAAGATGCGTATTACAGTGCTGTTTCCTGCTAAGTTGAAAGTGCTGCACCAAGGGAAAAATCTTTGTTGTGATAAGATGGAGGAGGCTCGCTTTTTTTTTGCAAAACCTTGGAGATAAATGATCTACAGCAGCAGTTGTCTACATATATGGCTGATATCTGATCACTTATGCTTTTCATGAGAGATTTTTTTTTGCAAGAATGCTAGCTGTTTTTGTTCTCAAATTTAGTTACCATATATTTTTCATCTCCTCTGAAATGATTGGGGCTAAAGTTTTTCTTTAATTGAGGATGGCCCCCATTGCATAATTCACGATGATCTTTTCCTTAATTTTGTATGCTTTATTAATGTTACTTGGGGTGGGGTGTGCTTCCTCTAGGGAGCTGTATTGGATAAATAGAGGATTTACTTGGGGAGATTGGGAAGTGGGGTTAGAGGGAATCGGATTCGGGCACTGTAGAGTTTTTAATGGCTTTTATCCTTTTATATATTATCGATCACTACGGGATTTATCTCTTTTTTACATTTCTTTTGGGAGGTTGGTCTGAGCTGGGGATCCACCCCTTCTCATTGAAATTCCTTATATAAATGTTTGGTGCATACTTGGAAAGATTATGGGGAAATCACTAAAATATTTGTTTTGGTATGTTTGTACTCAGTGATGAAAAGATATAAATTACTGAAAGCTGTGCGACATTTCCAAACTGAAATTGCACTACTACATGAAACTCATTTGACAGATCTGGAACAGGTTAAACTTAAGAAACACTCGGTGGGCGAGATATTCTTTGCCTCTGCCACGCCTCCTACAGCAGGAGTAGCATTCTTACCCCATGAGGTCCTTCATTTTCAGGAAGTTAAAGTAATTAAAGATATAAAGGTGAATTTTAAAAGCCCGACACATGTATCAATCAGGGGATGTGCGTGAATAGGCTGGGTCGGTGTACGCCGAGCAGATTTTAAAAGCCACCCGGACACACGTGTAAATGTCTCTGCGAGCACAAACGAAAAGTTTTATAAAGGACCAGAGAGTGTGTGAGGTCTGGGCAGGGCATGGGCATTCCGGGATTTGAACCTAAAATTTGTGGATAAATACTTACATGCAATGGCATCGACCAGGGTCCCCTGCCACATAACTTTACTTCTGCTGTGGATGGCTTCTAAGACATAAAACAAAAATATCTAGATAGACCAGCAGGGTTTTAAAAGTCAGGGCTAACGGGGCAGGGAAGAAAAGCTATTAAACTAGGGGGATTTGGAAGACCTATTCCTTAACTAGGGGAACTGGGAACAAACTGGTTTTAGTGACAATGGCGTTGGCATGTGTCCCTTTTAAAATTCCCCCACATACATCGTAGAAGTTGGATTTGTGTGCACAGGCGCACAACCATTTAAAACTGAGCGCACATGTGTGCGCAGCCAGGCAATTTTATAACATATGCACATTTATGGGCGAGTGTTATAAAATAGTTGTGTCTCCGGGTGCGGGCCGAGGAACGCACACACATGTGCGCCCGCACACTGGTTTGAAACTTACTGTCATAAGAGGGTAGACATATTTTTGTAGAGGGTCATCTGTTTGGGAATCATATTGTCCTGGGCAGTGTATATGGTGCCAACATCTATAATAACTTTTTTTTTTTTTTTTTTAAAATTGGTCAATATCTTGTTACAATTTTCTCATCTCCCTTTGATATTGGGTAGAGATTTTAAGTTGGTCTCTGATTGATGGATATAATTCCTGCTAAGCCTTCCACTATGCAGGATCAGTTTAGGGGAATTCCATATTTATGGTTTCATTTACAACTTCTGGATGTATGGCAGAAACTCCACCCCCTTGATATTGATTTTACACATTACTCAAGAGCACATGATTTTAAATCTCATTTAGATTATATACGCATTTCAGAATCGTATTTCTCTAAAATAACCAGTGCTGATATAGGCTGCTAGAGATATCAAACCATGCGCTGGTATGGATAACATTTCTGGGTCTCACTCCTTGCTCTGCTGGGAAACATTGGAGGTTTCCCTCTCATTTGTATTGTGTTAAGCAATTCCATTCATATTTGGTCCATAAATGGAAAGAATATGCAGATCTTAAAAAGGTTCAGGAGGGAGAGACTACAGCACACAAAGCACAGTTTGTGGCTATGCTTTGAATACATGAATCCATCAACAGAATAAAAAAGGACTAATATATTTTATACATAAATTCTTTCTCTATGGCAATAAGTGGGTCAAACATTGGCTAATGCTGTTAGAAATTGGGGAGGTAGAACACATATCACATCCATGAAAGCGCATAGTGGCCAGTTAGTCCATGATAACAAAGGAATCAATAATATTTTTTCTGCTTACTATCAAGCTTTCTGTACTTCAGAGCCATGTTAACGTAGCAGAGGCTAGATGATTTATAGAATCAGCCAATTTACCCAAATTAATTGAAGGAAATATACAGCATTTTGAATTCTCCTGTGACCCTCTTAGAGATTCAGTTGGTTATTAAAAGGCCACCAATATGTAAGGCTTCAGCACCTGATGGGATGTCTGGAAAATTTTCACATTTTGAATACTCAGATACGCACCCCCCCCCCCCCCCATGACTCATCTTTATGAAGCATTATTGAAAGCAGTAAAATTTCCCACAGGTACTAATATAGCCACTTAATAGTTTTACCCAAACCTGGTTGAGACCTCATGGTGCCAAGGTATTACATACTGGTTTCTTTACTTAATTTTGATGTTAAGTTGCAAGTAAAAGTTTTAACTTATAGATTATCTCAAATGTTGCCATTCCTAAGCTCAGCTGAACAAGTGGGTTTTATTAAAGGATGACAGGCAGTAGTTAAAATCCATAAGGGCCGGATTTTAAAAAGGTTACGCCCGTAAATCCGGTCTTACATGCGCCGGGCCTATTTTAAAAAGGCCCGGCGTCGCGCTTAAAGCCCCAGGACACATGTAAGTCCCGGGGCTTTACTAAAGGGGCGGTCCGAGGCGGGGTGGGGGTGGGGCAGGGGCGGGGAGAGAGGCCCATTGCCGCTGTATTGAAGGATCGCGTGCTGGCAGGCTGTCGGTGCATGCAACTTGCACCTGCCCAGAGGCAGGCGCAAAAGGTAAAATAAAAATTTTGGGGGGGTTAGAGTAGGGCTAGGGGGAGGAGAGGTTAGGGGAAGGGGTGGGAAGGTCAAGCTAGGGGGGGAGGGAATGGGGGAAGGCTGCGTGGCTTGGCGCGCACAAGGTGCACAATTGTGCACCCCCTTGCGCATGCAAGTTATAAAATCAGGCGTACATGTGTGTGCACTGGGTAGCGTGCGCACATGTACGCCCACACGCACCTTTTAAAAATCTACCCCTAAGGTTTTAGCGTCTGTTTAATCTCAACAAGCAAATTTTAAAATTTCTTCTTATTAGTCTTGATGCCAAAAAAGGCTTTTGATAAGGTCAGTTGTCATTTTTGCTTACTACCCTTAGTGCTTATGGTTTTACAGGTCGCTTTTTGGATTTTGTTTCTCTCTTTTATAACCAACCAAGGGCATAAATATGGGTTAATAACACATTTTCAGAGGAATTCATAATATAAAGGGGGTTTTGGCAAGGGTGTCCCCTACTCCCCTTCTTTTTGTTTTATCATTAGATCCTTTTATGCGTACAGTGGCCATGGATGATCAATTTCAAGGAGTTTCTATTGGTTCCAGTTCTTTATGATAGCAGCATTTACTGGTGATTTACTTTTACAAATTTCTAATCCATGAGTTACTTTACCATTTCTGTTAGGGATTTAGTCGCAATATGGATGCTGTGCTGGTTTAAAATTAAACTTGGATGGGCAGCCCATTGAACAGCACGCGTTAAACGCTCCTCTTGCCTTGGAAGATTTTTTTTATACTATTGTCGTGATGCCGCACATGAAACGAAAGGCTAAACTCAAAGGAGTAGAGCCTTTAAAATTACCTGAGATGATTCAGATGAAACTCGAGGAGTGTCTTTCAGTGAACCTCACCCAAACACCCGGCGTGAAAGCTGCTACAGAGGAGGACTTGGAGCGAAGTCCACATCCTTTGGCTGATGAGATCTCGTTGATCCCAGGGACACCTGCAGTACCAACTCATCCGGGAGCGTCATCGAGCATGGACGCCCCAGAAACTCCAGGAGAGCTCGAGAGCTGGGCATCCTGAGGAAGTAGGAGCCGGGAGCAGTAAATTCTTATCTGGATTGGAGAAAGACCTGCATAAAGTTGCAGCAATGATGTCACGCCATTGCCTAAATCTGCGACGAAAATAGTGACATCGACTCCGGAAGATCTAGGCGGAATGACTTTCGGCTCCCCTGAAACAGTGAGTCCAACTCCCGATGGTGGGAAACTAAACATTCTTGGCGGTGAAGTAAAACTTCTAAACTTGTTACAAATACCATGGATACACTGAATGCAGCGATAGTGAGGTTAGAAAACGCTGTTACTATGTTAATGGGGGTTGTAATGGAGACAAACAATGCCCTAAAGAAAAATGCTGAAATGGTGGAACAACATGAACAAAAAATTACAGATGTGGAATTAAGACTGAAAAAAACTGAACATACACAAATCAATCTAATTCAATCTGATTTAAGGAACAGTAAAAAGTTGGAGTACCTAGAGAATAATATGTGAATGCTGAATTTGAGGGTCCTAAATTTCCCTATAATATCACAGATGGCACCGGCTAAATTGTTTAAAAACTGTGTTAGCCAGATACTTAAAATGCCAGACTCTTGCATGCCAATTATAAGTAAAGCTTATCATTTACCAATGGGAAATAAAGGGGGCCATATTCAGCAAGAGAGGTCTCAACAGGAAGGAATAAAAGGAGGAATACCTATAAAAGATAATGGTTTGAATTGACTGAATTTCTACAAAATTCACAAGAACTGGAAATAATGAATAGAGGAACATTATTGGTATCATTTACATTTCAATTGGACAGAGATAATATACAAAAATGTTTCTTTAGGTCTCGCTCATCGCTTTTCTATGTTTTTATTTATTTATTTAGGGATTTTTATATACCGCAGTACGTAAATAGATACATCACCGCGGTTTACAATAAACAATAATTAGCAACAGGCTTTACAGATAACAGGTATGAAAGATAACAGGCAGTACAGACAGTAAACCATAAATTAATATAATGTTTTACATACAAGAATGATTTCGGATGTAACTAAAAATCATTTACGAACCAACACAAAACCTTAGGGGCGGATTTTAAGAGCCCTGCTCGCCTAAATCCGCCCAAATCCGGGTGGATTTAGGTGAGCAGGGCCCTGCGCGCTGGTAAGCCTATTTTACATAGGCCTACCGGCGCGCACAGAGCCCCGGGACTCGCGTAAGTCCCGGGGTTTTCGGAGGGGGCGTGTCGGGGGGCGGGCCCGAACCGCGCGGCGTTTTCGGGGCGTGTCGGGAGCGTTCCGGGGGCGGGCCCGGGGGTGTGGCCGCGCCCTCCGGACCCGCCCCCAGATCGCGTCCCGGCGCGCTAGCGGCCCGCTGGCACGCGGGGATTTACTTCTCCCTCCGGGAGGCGTAAATCTCCCAACAAAGGTAAGGGGGGGGGTTTAGACAGGGCCAGGCGGGTGGGTTAGGTAGGGGAAGGGAGGGGAAGGTGAGGGGAGGGCAAAAGAAAGTTCCCTCCGAGGCCGCTCCGATTTCGGAGCTGCCTCGGAGGGAACGGGGGTAGGCTGCGTGGCTCGGCGCGCGCCGGCTATATGAAATCGATAGCCTTGCGTGCGCCGATCCCGGATTTCAGCAGATACACGCGGCTACGCGCGTATCTACTGAAATCCAGCGTACTTTTGTTGGCACCTGGAGCGCCAACAAAAGTACGCCTATTCGCGGTTTTTGAAAATCTACCCCTTAGAGCATAAAAGTCAATAATAGAGCTGATAGTAACCACAGGAACTAAATTGAACAAAGGAATATTCTATTATTTTAAAACTAATTGAAAGATCATAATCAGGGATAGTGCAGGAGAACAGGGAGAGGATTAAATTTTGGGGGAAAAATATGGGTCGTAGGGAGCAGGGAGTTAAAGGGGGTAGAAGGCAGAAGATCTGGGTGTTTCCAGATCTCACTAGAGCTACGCAGAATAGGAGGAAGAAATTCCTTGTATTACGACCTGAAGTCTTGGCTGAAAGAGGACAATTTATTCTACATTATCCATGAAGATGTCTAGTGAGTTATAGAAATGCCAAATACGTATTTCAAGAACCTGATCAGCTAAGAATGTTGATAGATTCCCATAAAGAACCGGTTAAGTAAATAGAGAGATGAGTGTTAAATGTTCAATGATTCATATATATTATTACCAAGTAATAGCACTCTGTTTTCTTTCTTGCTTCTCCCCTATTACCTATGTAATATTTTGGGTTTCTTGTGAAATATTTTTTTTTCTTTACAGTGGATTGTATTTCCTATATTTTGTATTGTTTAAAAGAAACCCATATTTCATTTGCAAGAGGTTTTCTTGTAATATTGTTAAACAGCAATAAAAATAAAATAAAATAAAAAATTAAACTTGGATAAATATGAGGCAATGGATATTGGCCAATGGAATGCTGAAGATTGGGAGGGGGATTTCCCACTCAAATGGACTGAAAGAGAACTGAAATATTTGGGTATTTGGCTTCCTAATGACTTAAACAATTTCCAGAATCTCTATATGTTTATTTATTGCCAATGTGGGGTGAGGGGGGTGACCCATGGAGCCACCTGGCACTCTTAGCAGGAAGTGCTCGAGCACTGGGCTCAGCTGCCCACCACCATAGCAGCTTCAAACTGCAAATCACAATTGGAGGTATTTATAAGCTACTTCCCCACATGTCGAAAATTGGCTGTGTAACTCTATAGTCTAATATCGGGCAGCCCCATTCTCCCCTGTTTCTATCCAGATATCAATTGTACCAAGGGCAATCGAGGCTTAACTCCCTTCCCAAAGAAGTGTTTCAATTCCTTTGAAAGAGTCATATAATCCTTTTTCTCAAAAACAATGGGGAGGGTATGCAGAACACATAACTATTTAGGAAAAATAGTCATTTTGAACAATTGAATACTTCACACAATTGAATCCATATGGAGATGGGTGCTTTTATGTATTTCATTAGGGGTCCCTCTCAGGATTCCCTCCTGGGGACGCTGTCATCTGCCATCGGCCCAAGGATTCACCTATTTACTTTCTGTCCAGCTGAGCACCATCTCCAATACTCCGCTGGTACAGACTGCCAACTCTGCAGTCTACATCATAACATATTGCCATTCCTTAGCTGACCCATAGGAGGCAGTACCCTTTGGGGAGGGGATTCTATCAGACTGCTATTCCCATCTGCTAGCTCCTCCCATCCGCATAGCAAATCCCATCAGATTGCTAACCTGCTAGCAAATCCCACAACAATTATAAAGTTAAATGAATTGGGCAGATGGATAGACTAGACAGGCCATATGATTTCTTTCTGCCATCATGTTTCTTTGTTTCTACTTGTTTATATGAACCTATTAAAACATTATTCAGAAATTATTTTTTAAATCCTCTCATATATTCATTTATGTATAATTATAGTGTGAAAGTGTTTCTGCGTACGTATATTTTATGAGTTGTAAGGGGAAACATCTAAGGTTCGTTGCTGGGGAAATTTCTGTGGATATGGAGTGTGTTACAGAACTGGATGTTGTGCCCTTCAGTCGCAGATGGCTGCGACCTCTCATGCTCACCTCTTTTTTCGCTGCACGGCATCACATCTAGGACAAGTGGTGGCCTCCGCCAGTCACCACTGACTTCACTGGTGTTCCCAGGACGGCATGGGTGCTGCCGACCGCCATCTTGCTTCTGGAGTCACATAGGCATGCGCGCGCATGGGCCAGCTATGTACACGTCATGGTGGGAACCTTATGGGCGTCCCTTCCTGATGACATAGTCTCACTACCTGTACTTAAGCAGACCAGCCCTATGCACTGTCTAGTTAGCAAGGAGTTTCCTCATTGCTGAATCCACTTCTCTTGGATTACCGGTTCCAGTTCCTGGCTTGCTGTGTGAACGCTCTGAGTACCCGCTCCTCGGGGGCTCTTCCGCATTCCTAGACTATCCGCTCTTTGGAGAGCCTTTCTGCCTTTGAACTCCTATTTGTTCTACTTCTCAGGACTTCCCTTGGAACCACGTCTCGTGAGTACTTTCTTCGTACTTCAACTCTACCAAGCCTTGCTGGGATTCCCTGTGGTGCACCCCATGCCTTGGGCCACTACCGCGTCCTCCTCAGCAGGATTCGCTTTACCATGCCCTGCACTGCAGTTTGCTGCCTTAACCTCTTCAGGAACCTTCTGAGCTTCCATACCTCTGACGCCCTTAGTATCACTATCATTGTACAGCCATCCTCTGCATACCCCACGCAGCGAGCCACTACCGGATCTGCACACCTGAGATAATTGCTCACTACTGAGAAGGCTGTCTGGCGTACCCTGCTCCATGGGTCACTACCAGATATTCACATCTGAAGTACCACCCTGGGCATACCCCTTGCTCAAGAACTGTATTTCAACTGCAGTCTCTGCTCCACGGGTTCTGCTCAAGAACTGTTCTTTAACTGCAGTTCCCCGCTCCACGGGTTCTGCTCTTTCTCCTCTATAATAAAGTCTCTCTTACAGCTGTGTCCTAAAGCCTCTGAGGCCGCGCCTACTGACGGTGAGGCCCACAAGGCTCCTCCCTGTGGGCGGAGTCATCTCTCACCTTAGCCCAGGGTTCACATCCATACCAAAACACAACACTGGAGGTGCAGGGTTTGTTGAGATTCTCTCCCTTCTGTACAGACTCCAGACTTCACTCTGACATCCATATAAAAGAAGTGGTTGAATGATGATATCAAATAATTTCAATGGTAGTTTTACTGGGAAGATGAAATTGGCTGCTTTTTTTTTTTTTTTTTTTAATTGTGCAGAAGGCCCTTGGGACTTTTTATTATTGTATCTTTTACAGTCAGTTTAAAGCATAGGACCATGCTGTGGGGGTGGGCGTGATGTCTGGAAATGTCACTTTGACATTCCTTTTCCATACTTAGCTTGTTCTCCCCCTCCCCCCACAATTATTACCCCCTCCCAAATAATTCAGTCTAGAGATACTACAGCCCCACATTCACTATCTTGGACCTTGTAATGGAAGCTAAACATTCTTTCTTGGCTTACGGCTCAGGGTGAAGTAAGGCGGCATCCACAGGGACAGTCTTAATGCACTGCTGAGGCAAAACTGCTGAGCCCATAAAGCAGGCACCAAGTAATTGACAGCACTGCAGACTTCTGTGTACTTAGCTTTTAGGTTGAGCACAGTCCAAGCATATAGCAGTTTACAGTTGTTCAAACCCAAGCAGCAGTCTGACAAATTCACAGCAATGCAAAGCCTTAAATTTTTCACTAAGTTAAATTCTAATGAAGCGAGCTCTCTCTGCCTAGTTCCAACTCTGCTTTTCTCTCTCATCCCATATTTTCTGGCTACTGGGTTTTTAATTTAGGTGACTTCCCCCCTTGCCTCCTGCTCCATTTTCTATTTGGAAACAACTGGATCTTTCTATGATCCAGCTTGTAGTTTTCTTAAGCTATTTTCTAGTCCCTGTCTTAAAATAATTGAAGTTCTGCTACCCTATTACAGGTAATTTCTCAGATATAAAAAGAGGAGGTGGCAGGTTTCCTAGCATGAGCTACAGGCTGACCTGGCAGGATTTCCCAGCTAAAGATGAAAAAACAGAAGCAATCTCCTGCAGGCTGTTAAGCTTGCACGACTAATTACTGGGAGATACCTTGGGTGCAGTTGGTAGGGATAAGGTAAGGATGATACCCACAGCTAAAGCAGTGTCAGAGGTCAAGCTTGTATGGCTTGCTGAGAGATATCCTTAGCTAGGGCATTGTAAGCAGAAATAATCAGGCAGTATGGGAAGGCCAAATGTTACTTAATTGCTGAATCTACTAGATTATATAGAAACATAGAAACATAGAAATGACGGCAGAAGAAGACCAAATGGCCCATCCAGTCTGCCCAGCAAGCTTCACACATTTTTTCTCTCATACTTATCTGTTTCTTTTAGCTCTTGGTTCTATTTCCCTTCCTCCCCCACCATTAATGTAGAGAGCAGTGATGGAGCTGCATCCAAGTGAAATATCTAGCTTGATTAGTTAGGGGTAGTAGGGGTAGTAACCGCCGCAATAAGCAAGCTACACCCATGCTTATTTGTTTTAACCCAGACTATGTTATACAGCCCTTATTGGTTGTTTTTCTTCTCCCCTACCGTTGAAGCAGAGAGCTATGCTGGATATGTGTGAAGTATCAGTCTTCTCCCCTGCCGTTGAAGCAGAGAGCTATGCTGGATATGCATCGAAAGTGAAGTATCAGGCACATTTGGTTTGGGGTAGTAACCGCCGTAACAAGCCAGCTACTCCCCGCTTTGTGAGTGTGAATCCTTTTTTCTTCTCCCCTGCCGTTGAAGCTATGCTGGATATGCGTGAAGTATCAGTTTTTCTTTTCCCCTGCCGTTGAAGCAGAGAGCTATGCTGGATATGCGTGAAGTATCAGTTTTTCTTCTCCCCTGCCGTTGGAGCAGAGAGCTATGCTGGATGTGCATCGAAAGTGAAGTATCAGGCACATTTGGTTTGGGGTAGTAACCACCGTAACAAGCCAGCTACTCCCGGCTTTGTGAGTGCAAATCCTTTTTTCCACATTTCCTCTTGCTGTTGAAGCTTAGAGTGATGTTGGAGTCACAGTAACCATGTGTATGTTTATTGAATAAGGGTATTGTGTCCAGGCAGTAGCCATCATTCTGGCGAGTCACCCACTCTTCATTGGCGGCCTCTTGACTTTATGGATCCACAGTGTTTATTCCACGCCCCTTTGAAGTCCTTCACAGTTCTGGTCTTCACCACTTCCTCCGGAAGGGCATTCCAGGCATCCACCACCCTCTCCGTGAAGAAATACTTCCTGACATTGGTTCTGAATCTTCCTCCCTGGAGCTTCAAATCGTGACCCCTGGTTCTGCTGATTTTTTTCTTATGGTAAAGGTTTGTCATTGCCTTTGGATCATTAAAACCTTTCAAGTATCTGAAAGTCTGTATCATATCTCCTCTGCTCCTCCTTTCCTCCAGGGTGTACATATTTAGATTCTTCAATCTCTCCTCGTACGTCATCCGATGAAGATCCTCCACCTTCCTGGTCGCCCTTCTCTGTACCACTTCCATCTTGTATTTGTCTTTTTGTAGATACGGTCTCCAGAACTGAACACAGTACTCCAGGTGAGGCCTCACCAAGGACCTGTTCAGGACTTTAACTATGAACTCATAAGAGTCACAGTAAGCTTCTTAGTCCCAAATGAACATTCAGTGAGGAGGATATAATACAAAATACTAATTTTCAAGGGTACATAACATCTACCATTTGATGAATTGAGGTGTCAGGTAACAATGGACAATTGAAAGGTGCTCGCCCTTTTCTTAATATTCTTGTTGTAAGATACTTTAGCTTACTGTAAGAAATCATAAAACAATTGGAAAATGTCATTGTGAGATTTTTAAAAATGCAGAGCAGAGAGGCTGATTTCCTACAATGAGGAAGAACAGTGTCTCTCCATTACTGCAAATAACTTTTAGTGTTTAGTAAGAAATTAGGGGATGAATTTTCAAAAAATTACGCATGTAAAAGTTAGCATGTACCCACATAAATAGCCTCATGTATACCATACTTTAAAAAAGTAAAAAATAGGTAGGTTTTCACTTTTGTGTACACATATATGCACATATGAAAGGGGAAATCTAAGTGCAATTCAGGACGGGGCCAGCATTTATGTGTGCAAGTTGCTATTTTGAAAGACATACATGTAGATTTGCCAATTTACTTGTGTAATTTTACACCTGCTAATTATCAGGAGTAAGTGATATTAAATATGTGTATTGTGTACTAATGGTCAGGTGGGAGGTCTGGGTGAACTGAGGGAGTTCAGGATGCAGAATCAGGAGGGTCTCGATGAATTGGAAAAAGACTAGGTGAATTGGTGGACTAATGCATGCATGTTTTAAAATACACTGACTTTTGCGCATACATCTCTATATATGCGAGTAAGACCTACTTTATTTTTGCATATAAAATATACATTTGTTATATTTTTAAAATAGGAAGGAATAGTATGTGCATTCAATGATTGGTATACGATCTTTCAATATATTGCATGTATTAGCATGTAATCCTACATATGCGTGTATGTTGTGGGTTAGAGATACGCATAGTTTATAAAATGCGTGTATATCATACATGCAGGTTATAAAATACTAGCGTAGATATTCTTGCACTCAAATATGCACCTATATGTCACTGCATGCATTTGTTTGAAAGTTATCCTCCCTGTGTCAGATTTTGGGCAAATAAGTGTTAAAAACTGCAAGTCTATTTGCTTGCACAGATTTAAAATAAAATATCTTTAACCCCAAAATTTAATATTCTATTTGAGGGCATTTTAAAATATAACCATTGACATTAGATCAGGTGGATTTTTGTCCCCAAGATAATTTAACCCTTAAGAAAAACCATTCTGAGTGTAACTCTAGGCTGTTCGCCTATTATTTTAGGGAAATTCAAGAGTCTAAGATTTAAATGTCTCAATCGATTTTCCATATACTCCAGCTTTCTATTCAAAGATGATTGATCCTGGATAATAATAGACTGCATTTCCAGCCCTTTCTTTGTCTCAGATTCCAGCGTCTGTATCCGGAGTTTATGATCTTCAAACTGAGTGTTACTTTCTACTGAAAAAGTATCCAATTTTACTACTCCTGCTTCTATTTGTTGGGAACACTTCTGAACTTCAGATCTAAGTTGAACCATTAAGTCCCATATGGAGTCTAAAGTGACTACAGACGGCTTCAGTTGAATATCCATAATATTTTGAGGAGTACCTTCTATAGCTGTAGATACTTTATTCTCTTCACTCGTCGCTGTTATTAAATTCACAGATTCCATAGGCGTACCCTCTGTCGTTATTAATGTGCTCTTTGGCTCAGTGATAACAACCACCTTACTGTCAGAAGTCTGGGAAGATGTCAACGAGGCTATCCTCAGGTTCGGGGGGCTAAGAGAAACCTCCCCAGGTGAGAAGGAGGCTCCTTCTCCTAACTCTCCAGCGGGGACTTTTGCCACCTCAATTGGGTAGGAGCCTGTGTACTGTGGAATAGTACGTTGACCCGGAGGGATATCAGATACAGAGGGAAATGATCTGATTCTCCCTTTGCATTTGGGAGGCATATCCTGAAGGAAACTATAAAGAGGAAATATATGTCAGCTTACCCGGGTCAGACAGTCACAGGAGCACGATATAATCTTTCTTCCTTCCTGACTGAGGTATTGAAGATTATGCCAGAGAATCATCCATCATTTAATAGGGTGTACTTCCTTCCATTTAGAAGTTTAGGAGGAAGAAGTGAACAACAACAGTTGCCCCAATTAAATTTGGGGAACTTAACAGAATTTCTTGAATCCTCCGCAGTAGAAATAATACAAAGAGCTACCCTATTAATATCCTGTGTATATGAACAAGATATCTCTTTAATTATGCGTAGTTACTTTCAAAACTTAAGGGTAAATTTTCATGGGTGCTTTATATAAGTCTTCCCAGATCTAGCAAAACCTACTCAAGAGAGGAGGAAAGGGTTTCTTGCCCTTCGGCAAGAGGCCCTTTCAATGGGAGCATCTTTCCAACTGAAGTTTCCTTGCAAGTGTATATTGAAAATAAATAATGAAGTATATGTATATTTTTTGCCTGAGCATTTAAGGTCGTTTCTTGAATCCCGGAAACGAGCTCCTCAAACCTCCTCTCCGATATTAAGTCCCATAACCTAGGTATATAAAATAGTGGGTAGGATGCATGAAATTTTTTCAGAAAATGTAAGTTTCTTTTTCTTCTTTATTGTATTAGCTCCTAATTTCCTAATTCTTCCTTATCCCAATTTCAGCCTCATTGTGGTCTAGGTTAAAAAGAATGATTATTAATAGATATGTATAATAATTTGTGGCAAAATGTTTTTCTTTATTTATGTACAAAGTTATTGCTTTGTAAACTAATTGGAAAGCAAATAATAAAAAAAGAAAAAATAAAAACCATTCCCAAGTACTTTCTGTACAAAGTTTTGATTGTACAGCTTTTCAGATGTCAAACGATGGGCCCGGTAAAGCTAAATACAGAATATAAACACTTTTAGAAATCAATGTAACAGCAAAAATGTGGTGATAACATATAGAAGCCAATTTCCAAAGTAGTTTCAGTGGGTAAAATTTCAGTGGGTAAAAATCTGTCACGATATGAAAAAGTGAGCCCTTGTTATGCTAAGTTTACACTGCCTATCTTGTGCAAGCACAAGGTAGGCCTTAACAAGTGGTGGCTGATGAATCACAGGATGAAGTCTTCTGCCTAGCCAACCACCTCCCTCTTGGGTTGAGCCCACTGGTTCTGGTGGCCAGTAGGACTTTTTCTGGCTTGATAAGTGTGTTCACGAAAGAGTTGATCAGTGTCAGGCAGAGGATGAGGAAAACAGCGAGCGGAGCAAAGACCGGGTTCCATCCGAGGCCAGGGCAGGCTGAGAGCTAAGCAAGGTCAAGATCTTCTAGTCCAAGGTCAAGGCAGGCGGAAGGCAAATAAAATCCAAGTTCAGTCAGATGTCAAGCCAAGAGAAATTAGCAGAGGGAGGATACTGAAACACAGAAGAGGAGGAAAATTGGAACAAGGAGAAACATGAGTTGGACTGGAGCGAGATAACACCAAGACAGACCGGGACCAGACAGGAACATTCATGAACTAGACAGGAACACAATAGAATAGAAGCAGGAATGTTGAAGTAATTAGCACTGCAGGAAGCAGAAGACCTGTTGAGAAGGTATCAATGAGAGGCACAGCTATTTTTTAAATCTCCCCCTGCAGTGACATCATCAGATGATGCTATGGCGAGGTTTCCCGCCGCAGAGCCTAGAAGAGGAGACCATGCACGTGCATGCGCACCTAAGGGGCCAAGCTAGATTGGCATCGGAAGGGTGAGTGAGGCTGGCCAGGCTGGGGCTGTCACAGCTGATCCAACACTACAAACACATTTTACCTGCATGAATAAGCTGTGCAAAAATTGTCCATCCTTAACCTTGCTTAAAGGGTGTGCAATGAAACCGCATTTAGAGGAGGTGTGTTTAATTTAGGGGAGAAAAAGTATGCACGTAGATTACATTTTCAGAGCTTAATTTTTCAAGCAAAATTCTGCCCACTTTCAAAGCCTGCTCCCCTGGGGATACAGGGATGTATCTTAGAGAGGCTGGGCAGTCCAGAGCAAAGAGCTTCTGCCTGCAGCAGCAGCAGCTGTTCCTTGTGAATCGGACTCTTGGGTACAGCCAGCCATCAGGACTTAGCCTGTGCAGGCTGTAAGCTGAAAACAGAGTGGGGCTTGGACAGGCCACTGTCAGAAACAGAATGCTGGGCTCAATGAACCTTGGTTTGACCCAGCATGCCATTTCTTAGGTTCTTATGTTCAGGACCCAGAAGCAGAGCTGAAGACCAGGAACAAGCAGGAATCAGGGTACAGCAGGCATCAGGAACATGGAGCAACAGGGAACAGGATATCATGGAGCAAATTTGATGAGGACAGTTGGACTAGCAAAGGTTTGTCAGGCTAGGGCTTCTTAACCCCAATATTCAAAAGGCACCAAAAGCTACTTATGTATTTATTTATTTTAATTATTCATATTCCACCTGTCCACAATTCCAGGAAGATTACAAAATTACATTCATAAAAGAACAAACAGTAAGAACAAAAATCAAATAGCAATGGCATCTAACATACATTATAAAATATGTAAAACAGAGTAAAGATAAAAATTAAAACATTAAAAGCATTAAAATATAAAAAACAAGAATAAAACAGCCAAGACATGGTTAAAACAATTTACTATATACTACATAGGTCCTAAAATTATTAAGTAATCAGCTTCTGTGTATGGACAGCACTTCCATAGAGGTGGTCAAGTGCAAGTTCCTATTTTCACACTGACAAAACTCCAGTTTCAATACCTCTAACATAGCTAATGCTATTGAGAATGACTTCCAGCAGGTCATCATGTTAATCGTAAGCCAGCTTAAATAAATGAGCTTTCAGCTTCTTGTGGAAACTGAGTAAGGATACTTCTCTTTTAACATCCTCAGGAACTTCATTCCAAATACTTTGCCCTATAGCATCAAATAAATGGTGAATATCCAGGTATGTTCAGCAGCTGCCACTTAGCCAGATAAATCACTTATCCAGCTCAGTAGTTAGTCGTATAGTCAGTAGACAAACAGTGACTGCATCTGGAAGGTGCTACTTATCCAGCTAAATTTCAGGTAGATGCATCAAGCCGTGGTAGGGCTCTAACGTGCATTATATTGCGTATATCATGCATTACACGTGATATTTGCATCTCCCTGCCCAAGTCTTGTATAAAAGCATTTAAATTTGTGTTTATGAATTATTATTAGTTTATGCATGTATGCAACGTATGTTAAACTGTGGATGTTTTAACGTTTAATCTCTTCTGAACAAAATTTTGGAAATGTGGAAAATAAGTATTATATACAAAAAAAGTTCCCTCCTCTATTACACTGATCTTCTTTACATGTCATTTGCATGCATGAATAATGCAAATGCATGCAAAGAAGGTCATGCATAGGCAATCCCATGCAAATATGTTTTTGCAGCTGATTGAGACTGTGGTCAGCCATGATAAAATGCCTACACCTTTTTGGAAAGTGGTAAATATGAGACAGGAGGCCTGGGATCTTAATAAGGGTCCCGAGGCTCCTACCTCACATTTGAAGAGCCAGCTCAACATTTTAAAAACGTTGCAGCAAACAGGGAGGTTGAGCGGAGGTCAATGCTGATCACCCTCTGAACTTGGGTGGTCAGCAAGGCCTCCTCTCCATGGAGTAGATGTGACTCAGTTATTTACACTTTCGAATAATAGAAGGACTAGGGGGCATTCCATGAAGTTAGCAAGTAACACATTTAAGACTAATCGGAGAAAATTCTTTTTCACTCAACGCACAATAAAGCTCTGGAATTTGTTGCCAGAGGAGGTGGTTAGTGCAGTTAGTGTAGCTGGGTTCAAAAAAGGTTTGGATAAGTTCTTGGAGGAGAAGTCCATTAATGGCTATTAATCAATTATACTTAGGAAATAGCCACTGCTATTAATTGCATCAGTAGCATGGGTTCTTCTTAGTGTTTGGGTAATTGCCAGGTTCTTGTGGCATGGTTTTGGCCTCTGTTGGAAACAGGATGCTGGGCTTGATGGGCCCTTGGTCTGACCCAGCATGACAATTTCTTATGTTATGTTCTAATGGAATGCATACATCTATGCCATTTGTGCTCTGTCATTTTTATGGTGTTTCAAATAGATTCATGAGTGCATCACTCGTCATTGATAGCTGTGTTGGTTCTGTTGATCCATTAGTAGATTGTCCATTGCCACTGTCTTGGGGATGCTAGATGAAACAGGTTCAAAGGCAGTGGTGGGACATTTATACAAATGGGGGAGGGGGGTCAGACCTTCCCCTGGTCCTCAAGGGTCCAGTCCTGGTCTGGAAAGGCTGGCAACCCTGGGGATGGGGGGAGAAGGAGTAAAGGACTTATTAGCCTGTGTCTCCCAGATCTCTGAAGTACCTAGCCACACTCCTGACTGCAGGCACTTTATACCAAAACTATAATACTTCTGAAGATTTTAGAATCCTATGGGACTAAAGTTTGGGAAAAGAGACACAATAAAGGAGAAGGTACAATGCTAAAATGGGCACAGAGGTATTGCACATGGAAAGAAAAGGAGGGACAGGAAAAAGCTAAAGGAAAGCAGAGTCAAAGGGGAAAGTAATTAGTGGAGGGAAAAATGTGCGCGGGGGAAAGAGCTTGAAGAGACAAAGCTTAGCAAGATGCATGGGGGAAGGAGTCAAGGTGAAGAGGCTACAAAGTGATTTAGCTCAAGAGCTACAGGGAGGACTCAGCCATAGGTAAGAAGGTCTTTTCTTTTACAAGTTTTGTTTGTTTTACTTGCATTTTACAATTTCAAAAGAAAACTCATTAAGAAAGAATACATTATTGCACTTGATATGCTTGGTACATTCCTGCAGTTCCTGTTCAGACATCAGTATGTAATTCTATAATTATCTGCAGCAGAAAGAAATGTACTGGTAATTGGGTGAGGCTGTACTGTTTAATATGAAAAGCAAAATGTTTATACTTCTTCTCATTTCCATTAGTTGTATTTTTTTTTTTTTTATTGATATTCTGCCTTTTAGCACTTTAGAAGGAATTACATTCAGGTACTGGAAATATTTCCCTATCTCCAGAGGGCTTACAATTTAAGGGGCTCATTCCCTAAGCTGCAATAGGGCTTTACCATGCAATAAACAGCCTTATCTTACATTAAATGTGCTATTTTAAAAAATATATATATATATTGCATCATGCAGTATAATATTTTTTTGATAATTTATATGCAAATAGAGAAAACATGCAAATAATCCAGATGAGAAAGGTCTTCAGCTTTTGCGGTATAATATTCTCACATTATTCTTTGGTCCCATTCTCCTGACCCATGTACCAAGCTCTAGGCCAATAAAAATGCCTTCCAGCTGGCCTACTTACTTCCTGGCAATATATTTGGCCACTGTAGTCTGATTTTGGCTACATGGTGGCTGAGGGCAGCAAACCATTATCAGCAGGAAGCCAGGGAGGCAGATGCCACCCATACCAGTGCCATGGCAGGAGGCGCATGGGGAATTGGGTCAGGTGGACCTGCATGGGGCTAGGAGTCTCTCACTATATAGCAGGTGATACCAGGCCCATCAGGAGCAATTATACTGTATTCTTGGATGGGCGGTTGTGAATGTCTGCCTGGGGGGATGGGTATGTTTGTGCATGAATGACAGCCCGCCTTTGGGGGGGAGGGGCGGGGGTGAAATGTTTCTGCCATCCCCACTAATCCATGACAAGCTTAAGGTGACGGGAAATCAAAGATTTTCAGGTATAGGAAGCGAGGCATTTTCCCTTTGTGTTTTAATTATTAGGGGTTTGATGTATCTGCTATTTTGAAATATTGTATTGCCGTTTGGAAATTTTTAAAACTTTATATATGAGTTCTTAATTATTGGATGTTATTCTATTTGTCATCTTTTTGGCAATATTCTTAGTATGAGTATGGCTTATTATAATTGATTTATATTTCTTGATTTTATTTGTTTGATTTGAGGACTGGTGATGTTTCTTTTTGAGTGCTTGTAGTTAGTACTGTTTTGGTATGGGATTTTTACTATATTGTTGGCTGTCCAAGGTCCAAACCCACACCTAAGATGCATTACAATGTTACTATATGGGTTGCAAGTGTCTTTTTTTTTTGCAGGGTTTTCTGGTTGGCACCACAGCAGTGCATATTTTTCTGTTCAACAAACTGATGCCGACTACAGAGCCCAGCCGGCATCAATTTTATATACTGGTAGGTGAGGAAGGAGCTCCTGGGATCATTCCTACACAATTTAGAAATTTTAGACCTGTGGATGGGGTAAAATAGGTTCGAGGGAGTGTGTTAATTATCGTTGTTTTCATTGCCAGAGGAAGCAGGGCTTTTTTCGGTGGTGGAAGGGGGATTGGGACAGAGTGTGAGACTGACGGCTTTCTATTGTGTGTTGAAATGACAGGAGTTGAGTGGCACCTTATAGACTAACCAATTTATTAAAGCAATAGCTTACGAGGATAGTACACTTCATCAGATGCATTGAGTGTTGGTTATTGGTGAAAACAAAAAATTTGTGATAAAAAAAAATAGAAATTGGGGGGCAGCACAGCAATTTTTCACACAGGGCAGCAAAAATACCAGCACCAGCCCTGCCTGTAAGGTCTGTTACAGGGTAGCAGAGGGCTGATCTCTGCTGAATGAGATTCAGTTAAGTTGGAAGGCGGCAAATCTTAACCAGCCTGCTGCCCCTAAATGTTTGCTACACTAGGCACAAACATAGTGGATGCTTATTGATAAATCCAGGGCTGGGGGCAGCTACTGTGCACTGCACACACAGTTATACTCTTCTTCATCAGCAACCCTGTCAGCTTGTCAGGCAGTAGACCCTCATTCATCAGCAGGGCCAAGTCCATCTGCATTCTGATGGCAGCACCCTCCACCAGTCTTTCAAATGTTGTAGGTATCCAATCAGGACACATATCCAATCACCCAGGCACAGGGACTCTTCAGCCAGGGCAAGCCCAGTAGGCAGCTTTCCATCACCCAGGCACAGGGATCTTCAGTCAGGGCAGTGGCAGCTGCAAAGATGATGCAGTACAGGAAACCCTGATAAAGAGCACCGCCGGAAAGCCTGGGAGTGCTCTTGGGTGTGATGCTGGTAGATGCCAGAATGGGGCTGCTTGCTGGAAAGCTTATACAGTTTGCAGAATGACTGTGTTTAAATTGCTGATTGCAGTGGTCAGCCTTGTGTTTAAATTATTAATGGAGGCTGTCAGAGTGTTGAGCCCCTGCAAAATTGTAACTGTTTGCTGCTGCTGGGCCTGACACATCACATGAATTTCCTGGCATAGGCTTCTAGGGATGTGAATCGTTTTTCAACGATTAAAATTATCGTCCGATAATTTTAATATAGTCTTAAATCGTTATAGAACACAATAGAGATGCGAATCGTGTCCTCGATCGTCTTAACGATCGATTTCGGCTGGGAGGGGGAGGGAATCGTATTGTTGCCGTTTGGGGGGGTAAAATATCGTGAAAAATCGTTAAATCGTGAGCCGGCACATTAAAACCTCCTAAAACCCACCCCCGACCCTTTAAATTAAATCTCCCACCCTCCCGAACCCCCCCCAAATGACTTAAATAACCTGGGTGTCCAGCGGCGGTCCGGAACGGCAGCGGTCCGGAACGGGCTCCTGCTATTGAATCTTGTTGTCTTCAGCCGGCGACATTTTCCAAAATGGCGCCGAAAAATGGCAGCGGCCATAGAACAACACGATTCCACGGCAGGAGGTCCTTCCGGACCCCCGCTGGACTTTTGGCAAGTCTTGTGGGGGTCAGGAGGCCCCCCCAAGCTGGCCAAAAGTTCCTGGAGGTCCAGCGGGGGTCAGGGAACGATTTCCCGCCGCAAATCGTTTTCCGTACGGAAAATGGCGCCGGCAGGAGATCGACTGCAGGAGGTCGTTCAGCGAGGCGCCGGAACCCTCGCTGAACGACCTCCTGCAGTCGATCTCCTGCCGGCGCCATTTTCCGTGCGGAAAACGATTTGCGGCGGGAAATCGCTCCCTGACCCCTGCTGGACCTCCAGGAACTTTTGGCCAGCTTGGGGGGGGCCTCCTGACCCCCACAAGACTTGCCAAAAGTCCAGCGGGGGTCCGGAAGGACCTCCTGCCATGGAATCGTGTTGTTCTATGGCCGCCGCCATTTTTCGGCGCCATTTTGGAAAATGGCGCCGGCTGAAGACAACAAGATTCAATAGCAGGAGCCCGTTCCGGACCGCTGCCGTTCCGGACCGCCGCTGGACACCCAGATTATTTAAGTCATTTGGGGGGGGTTCGGGAGGGTGGGAGATTTAATTTAAAGGGTCGGGGGTGGGTTTTAGGGGGTTTTAGTGTGCCGGCTCACGATTCTAACGATTTATAACGATAAATCGTTAGAATCTCTATTGTATTGTGTTCCATAACGGTTTAAGACGATATTAAAATTATCGGACGATAATTTTAATCGTCGAAAAACGATTCACATCCCTAGAACACAATACAATAGTAATTCTAACGATTTATCGTTAAAAATCGTTAAATCGTGTTAGTGCGCACTAACAGAAAATGATACAAATTGACACTTTCCAGGTCAGTGAAGGTCAGTTAGGAATGAATATGTATTCCTATTGGCTGGCTGCCCTCTTATCTATTGATGTTACCAAGGTTCCACTGAGGTGATGGTTGGGGGGATGGGAAATGGAACTGGAAACTCACGAACACCAACAGAAAATGATACAAATTTTTGACACTTCCCAGGTCAGTAAAGGTCACTTAGGAATGAATATGTATTCCTATTGGCTGGCTGTGCTCTTATCTATTGATGTTACCAAGGTTCCCACTGAGGTAATGGTTGGGGGGATGTGAAATGGAAACTGTTGGAAGCTTGACAAAAAAAGTAATGTGATGATCATCACTCATGTGACTAGAACTTGTTTGTTTATTATTTTTGTTAGCAGGCACGTGAAATGCTAGTGCATGTTGAATTTGCCAATCACTGTGCATTTTAGAAAGGTGGTCCTGGCTGGAACTACACAGTTCAAATATATGTGGTAATTGATTGTTGGTAAGTGTATTTTTTAAGTAGCCACACTGGCCACCAGTATGTTTACTTTTCCTCCTACTTAACTCACTAGCTCAGCTTTTTAAGAAGGGCTTCTCTGCTTGTGTGTTGCTTTTGTTTGGTGTGAGGAGAGCAGAAACATCAGATCTTTATTCAATCTACTACAGTCATCTATTATATTAACCTACTCAATTTTTTTTAAATGATTTATTATATCACTGAATTAATAATTAATTATTATTAGGTGGTGGTGAATGTCTGACTAGGCTACTAGCCTAGTGTCACTGGTGAGGCTAGTGGCATTTTAGCAGAATTATAATTTATTTTTATTAGTACTGCAGCATTAATATATTCAAGCCTAGGTAGGCAGGCAGTGCACCACTCCAGCAATCACATCATTGCTTCCTGTGCATTGCATTATGTGCACACATTGACTCCAGCTTGGGGAAAATGGCAGGTCTCCTTTACTGCACACATTGACCCCAGCTTGGGGAAAAGGCAGGTCTCCTTTACTGCACACATTGACTCCAGCTTGGGGAAAAGGCAGGTCTCCTTTACTGCACACATTGACTCCAGCTTGTGGAAAAGGCAGGTCTCCTTTACAGCACACTGACTCCAGCTTGGGGACAAGGCAGGTCTCCTTTACTGCACCCATTGACTCCAGCTTGGGTACAAGGCAGGTCTCCTTTACTGCACACATTGACTCCAGCTTGTGGAAAAGGCAGGTCTCCTTTACTGCACACATTGACTCCAGCTTGGGGAAAAGGCAGGTCTCCTTTACTGCACACATTGACTCCAGCTTGTGGACAAGGCAGATCTCCTTTACTGCACACACTGACTCCAGTTGGGGAAAAGGCAGGTCTCCTTTCCTGTACACATTGACTCCAGCTTGTGGAAAAGCCAGGTCTCCTTTACTGCACACATTGACTCCAGCTTGTGGAAAAGGCAGGTCTACTTTACTGCACACACTGACTCCAGCTTGGGGACAAGGTAGATCTCCTTTACTGCACATACTGACACCAGCTTGGGGACAAGGCAGGTCTCCTTTACTGCACATACTGACACCAGCTTGGGGACAAGGCAGGTCTCCTTTACTGCACACACTGACTCCAGCTGTGGAAAAGGCAAATCTCCTTTACTGCACACATTGACTCCAGCATGTGGAAAAGGCAGGTCTCCTTTACTCCACACATTGTGCAGGAAGATCACAACACCCCTGGTATCAGGGTTAGGGCACTGTGTGCAGGAAGATCACAACACTCCTGGTATTAATAGGGATAGGGCACTGTGTGCAGGAAGATCACAACACCCCTGGTGTCAGGGTTAGGGCACTGTATGCAGGAAGATCACAACACTCCTGGTATTAATAGGGATAGGGCACTGTGTGCAGGAAGATCACAACACTCCTGGTATTAATAGGGATAGGGCACTGTGTGCAAGAAGATCACAACACCCCTGGTGCCAGGGTTAGGGCACTGTGTGCAGGAAGATCACAACACCCCTGGTATCACGGTTAGGGCACAAGTTCTAGTCACATTGACTGATCACATTACTTTTTTTGTCAAGCTACCAACTATTTCCATTTCCCATCCCCCATATACTGTCAGTGGGAACCTTGGTAACATGAATAAATAAGAGGGCAGCCAATAGGAATACATATTCATTCCTAAACTGACCTTAACTGACCTGAAAAGTGTCAAATTGTATCATTTTCTGTTAGTGCGCACTAACCGGAAAAAACGATTTTTAACGATTTTTTAACTAAAAAATCGTGCCAAACACGATTTTCTTCTCCTGCCAGATGATTTCGATCGTTAAGACAATAGGGCACACGATTCACATCCCTATAGGCTTCTTAGGTCACGATGGAGTGTGCTGCCTTATAGATATATTTAGCTCCTGGATGGGAAAATAATGTATTGAAAAGCTCACATTTTGAGTTATGGACACTACTTGCACAGTTCTTACCAGGATAGCATACTACTTTGTGTGTCCAGGATCCCCCGTGGAAGAAGATCAACTTCAAGGCACTATTTCATTATGCCTACCCTCGTCTTTCTTCACACAACCTGTAAACAGCACTGAAAGGTCTTCCCTTAACAGCAGCAATAACCAGTCTAGAAACTATTTCCTTTGGGACATCCACAAACTGAAGGACTTCCAGCATTTTGTGCTGGGCGTCCTCCTCAGTGAGGAGCTAAAATGGAATGGCCTCCGCCATTGCCCAGACAAAGCCCACAAAGGAAAAGGTCTTCCAGGGGGGGACCTATGCCTCTCATGCGGTGGAGACGGTTTTGAAAGGAGGTTGCCTGAGTCATCTGAAGAGGACTCAGAGCAATCATATTCCCATGGATCATATGGGGGCTCCTCCTTGCTAATGTCCTTGCCCTAGCCTCTCGATTTGGGCATCAAGGTCCTCGAGGGCATGGATGGCCCCATGACCCCCAATGTTCTGGGGGCTGGAATCAGGGAATTACAGATGCTGAACTAGTGCCCTCGCGGCTATTGTTGGCTACATCAATTCTTCCTCCTTGGAGGATCCGATGATGGGAATCACTCCAGAGGAGGGGGCATCAGTGACCGCTGGGGTACTGATGGTACCTCGGACACCAGCTATGTTGGAAGTATGCCCAAAAGGATGTCTAGACACTCGAGCAGGGTCGCCATGAGAGATGGCTCAGGATCCAGCACAGCATGGGAATTGGTGCCGATGGCAACTCGATACGCCGCAGGGCTCTTAGCACTGCTAGCGAACCCTGCAATCTAACTTCTCTTGAAAGTCCACTGAAGAAAGAAACAACTGAGGAGAAGGAGGTGGAGGTGTCACCAGAGCCTCCTCGGAGCCCCGAGGAGGCTCAATGCCCAGCACCAACACAGTTGGGGAATGCCTGGGACTCCCAGATCTGATAGAGGCCAAGGCCTCCTCTCCATGGGGTCACTTCAGTGCCAGCTAAGGATGTGCAGCAGGGACAGATTTGTCCCATTCGGTATTCATATTCGTGGAGAGCCAAATTCGTTGCATCCATTCTCGGGAGACCCCGATCCATTCATTAGTTACGTATGTATTCGTTTCCCAAAAAAGCCCCCATCCCAACCCTTTAAATTTAATTAACTACAACCCCCCCACCCTCCTGACCCTCCCCCAAGACTTACCAAAAGTCCCTGGTGGTCCAGCGGAGGCCTGGCGTGATCTCCTCCACTCGGGCTGTTGGCAGCCGGTATTCAAAATGGCACGATAGCCTTTGCCCTCACTATGTCACAGGGGCTACTGGTGCCATTGGTCAGCCCCTGTCACATGATAGGAGCAATGGACGGCCGGCACCATCTTGTGCTCTTACCATGTGCCAGTTCCAGCTCTTCATTCCAGGAGTCCTCCGTGACCCTTCTTCACTTCTTCAAGGCACTCTGTTCTTCGTTGGTCCTCTTTGTCTTCGTCCATGGTTCTTGAACCTCCGTCGTCATCTTCATTCCATGTCCTGGTCTCTTGTCGGATCCTGTCCTCAAGTCTTCAGATGTCTTGATGTCTCCGTGTCTTCAGATGTCCTGATGTCACTGTATCTCCAGATGTCTTCCCATCTTCAGATGTCCTGTCTCCATGTCTATATGTCTCCCTATCTCCGGATGTCCTGACATCTCAGCCTCCTGATGTCTTCGTCCATCATGTTCCAGACATCCCTGTGGTCCTCCTCTCTAGAGGTCCCTGATGTCTAGATGCCATAGACGTCCTGGTGCCTAGATCTCCTGATGTCCCAAAGTACCGATGTCCTTCGTATCCGATGTCCTACATTCCAACCCTGATGTTCCAAGTCTTGCTCCTGATGTCCTTGTCCGGTCCTGATTCTGAAGTACCATCAGTCCTTAAGTTCCGGGTTCAGCTCGCGCGCCCTGTACCTCGTCTTCAGCTGACCTTCCTGTGAGTAAATCCGTTTCTATTCAGTGTTTCAGTTTGGTGGCTGGAGCCTTCTTCGAGCACTGCCCGGATTCCTCCTAGTTCCTAAGACTCTGCCTTTGTCTGAGTATTCTGAGTCCTTATCCTCGTCTGAGTCTTCCCCAGTTCCAAATCCTTATCAGTGTATCCAGAACCCTCTCCTGAATCTCTAGAATCCACTTCTGATCTCCACCTACATCTGAATGTCTTGTGTCTGAGTTCCAAGCTCTCTCTCTCGTCCTCGTCTCATCTGAGTCTTCAAGCGTCCTCATCTCGTCTGAGTCTTCAAGTGTCCTCGTCTCGTCTGAGTCCCAACCTCCACGTGTCCTCATTTCATCTGAGCCTCTGAGCTTCCTTGCCTTCTTCAAACCATCAGCCTAGTATAAGGCCGAGGTCTCGTCTTGTTCCAGGTTCCAGTACCATCGCCTGTCCTAGACCTCTGTATATCCTGCTGCATCTGCCGCTACCCAGTGACAGGTCCGAAAGGGCTATTGAGTGGCTGGAGGGCTACCCCAGAGACTAGAATTGCGTTGTTGGGTCTCTACCAGTGCATGTAGGTTCGACAGAGGTTAGGGCGGTGGTCAGCCTGCTCCTCCCATGCTGAGACATGTCTTTCTTGCCGCAGAGCTTCCACGGAGCTCCTCTCTGCAGTCACATCATGGTCCATGGGCACATTTCCCCCCGGAATTGGGAGCACTCCCTAGCGCTCCCTCCCACAGATTCCAACATCCTGTTCTACAAAACCACCAACACATGAATAATAATATCAGAGGGTAAGTGATAATTAGGGAAAAGTTTAATGCAATTAATAGTGGCTTATGGACCAGAATTTAGGACCTGGGCCATACAGTTAAATAAATATTCAATTAGAGAAAAATGATAGAGTAGCTTAAAATTTAAGAAAACATATATGTGTATTTGCAGTTTAGGATTATAACAATTATATTTGAATATGCATGTCATTCAATTTTCTAAAAAATATATATTTTGATTTTTCATTTCATGTGGAGCATATAAAATATAAAATTTCATGAGTAAATTTCATTATACTCATAAAATGTATGTCATTTTGTAATTAAAACTCAAAGGTTGGCATATGCCACCTCAATCACCCTATTCAGCATAGTTGTGAACAGTGAGACTTAGTTCTAAGTTTATGAAACCTTACATATACAGCACAATGATTTCCCAGTAGTCAGTGAAATAATGAGAACCATGGGCTGACATGTAGCTGCAGGGAAAGTGGAGAAAGTTCTATTAACTCCCAGGGAATTGGGATTAATTATGCAATTAATTCTAGAACAATATAATAACAGCAGCCTTATTGTATACCACATGCTTATTTTTAAAATATTAATATGGAGTTCAATTAGTTAGCAAGTACCATATTGTCAACACCGCGAATAAAAAAATTCCATCACATTTAAAAGGGTATTATTATAACTGTGGAGTTTGTAATGCTGAAAAAGGTTTTCCAGTGCACAATATACTGGCAATATGTTTGCATTACTACAAACAGCTCCATAATATTACTACAGAGTTGGATAATTTAAGCTATAATCCAGTCTAAGAATTGTGAATGAGGGTATTGGAGGACAACAGGAGGTAACAAAATCAAAGCTGAGGGTGGTATTAGTAGAGGATGATTGGGAAAAAAGTGTTGCACTGGGAGTGGACCCTTGGCCTGGTGAAGGATTGGTAAGGCCCTCCGGTTGGACCCGGAGAGCGCCTGCCACCAGGAGGCGGAGCACAGGAGGAGACAGAGGCTAGCTGGAGCTACACCAATAGCAACCCGGGGATCCCTCAGATTGAGCCCTTGGTTACCCAGGCCACCTGGTCTTAAGTGGGCCTTGCAGGGTTTCCTAGAGAGAAAGTTCAAGGGAGTGCCCACCACGAACAAGGGTGCACGGTCGGTTTTCAGAGAAGGAAGTTCAGAGGTCGCAGGAGGCCAAAAGAGAGTGTCCAGGTATATAGCAAGAATCACGGCCAGAGTCTTGGAGTAGAGTGGTCAGCCAGGCAGGGTCAGTAGCAGAAGTCAGATCAGATGAGGTCAAGTCAAGCAGAGGTCAGATTCTAGGTGGCAGACGAGAGTAGACGGTGTTCCAGGCAGAGGTCAGGTCAGGCAGTGATCAAGGAGTAGTCGGAGTTCTAGGCAGGGCAGGCAGCAATCAAGGAGTAGTCAAGAACAAGCAGAGGTCGGTACCGTGAGATCAGTCCGAAGGGTACTGTCAGGGATGGAGAGACGAAGGAGCAGGAGACACTGGGACTGGAGACACATGAGACGCTGGGACTGGAGACACAGTAGATGCTGGAACAAAGAAACTGGAACAGGAGACACAGGAAACGCAGGAAGGCAAACTTGCTATCATAAAGTGATCGACCCGATTGCCAAAGCAAGGTCCTGGGAGACAGGGCCTCACTTATATACTAGGCAGGGATGATGTCATCACTGAGCGACCCGGCTGGGTTCCCCGGGCTTGGCCCTTTAATTTGAAGGAGGTCGGCCACGCGCGCGCCTAGGTGCAGGGCCGAGGAGACGCTGGATGCGGAGCCCCGGTGGGAGCTCTGCTCTGAGGCCTGCAACAATGCCAGAGTTGGAGCTGGCCAAAGAGAGTGACGGAGACGGTAGCAACATAGTTAAGGGGGCCAATATTAAAATCTATCCAGCTACTTAAATTAGCCTGTTAAGACTTATCCGGCTAATTTACATGGGATATTCAGCAGCAGAGCAATGCCACTGAACAGACCCAGATAAATGTTTAAATTAGCCAGATAAGTTTATCCAACTAACTTTAGACCTGCTATGAGACACGTCTAACTTATATGGTTAACTTAACCAGATAAGGCTCCATATCACTTAGCCCTAGATTCATCAAAATGCATTATTAACACATGGATATTGCCTGTGATAAGAAAAAAGGGTGTGTTTAGAGGAAATTTTAGAATTACTGCACCACACAATAACATAATGCTTTGTATCAGTAGTGTGGTAAACATCACACCCTATGATAATTCCTATTCTTGCATCTGAGCGAGAGAGACTGCAAAGCCTTTATAGTAGTGAAGTATTTATATCTCTATAGGAGGGCCATCTAATAGCTCGAGGTGAGGTGTTGGTGGTAGTTTAGGGTTTAGGGCCAGTTTCTCAGGTAGAATGAGACGTACAAACAGCACAGTACACCTCCGTGAAAGTTTGATGTGATTTGGAGTGAGGAAAGTCTCACAAAGATGACATTTCTACTGTGTTCTCCACCCTAGCTTGATGGACTCTAGAACAGCATACCATCAAGCTAGGGTAAGATAACATAGTACAAAATTTATAATCAGCAGCCACTACTTAGCCAGATAAGTCACTTATCCAGTTATCTTTTCTCCATTCCATTTGACAGCAGGCAGTGAGCAGATCAGGGCAGCGCTACTTATTAGTGATGTGAATCGGGCTTCGGACGATTGAAAATATCATCGATATTTTCAAAATCGTCAGAAATCGGGGGCTCCCCCGAAATGATAGGAAAACCCCACGATATTGATTGTGGGGGGTTCCCTTATCGTTTTGGGGGAGGGGTGGGAAAACCGGCACACAAAAATAACCCCTAAACCCCACCCTGACCCTTTAAAAGTAACCCTTAGCTTCCCCCACCCTCCCGACCCCCCCCAAAAAACCTTTTTACAGGTACCCTGGTTGTCCAGTGGGAGTCCCGGGAGCGATCTCCCGCAATCTCTCGCTCCGGGTCGTCCTCCAGGCCGACCACCAGGGGCTTTTGGCAAGTCTTGGGGGACCCTCCTGACCCCCACAAGACTTGCCAAAAGTCCACGGGGGTCCGGAGTGACCTTACTGCACTCGGACCGTCGGCTGCCAGTATTCAAAATGGCGCCGATAGCCTTTGCCTTACTATGTCACAGGGGCTACTGGTGCCACTGGTCAGCCCCTGTCACATGGTAGGAGCAACAAGATGGTGCCGGCCATCCAGTGCTCCTACCATGTGACAGGATCCGGCCAATGGCACGGAGACCGCTGTCACATGGTAAGGGCAAAGGGCCATCGGCGCCATTTTGATTAGTGGGCAGCCAACGGCCCGGGAGCGGGAGGATGGCCCAGAGCGGGAGATCGCTCCCGAGGACCCCCACTGGACCACCAGGTACCTGTAAAACATTTTTTGGGGGGTCGGGAGGGTGGGGGAAGCTAAGGGGTTACTTTAAGGGTCGGGGTGGGTTTTTTTATTTATCGGCTGGGGGGGCGCAGCTGACAAACAAAAACGCGATCAGGCCCGATGGAAAAAACCCACATGTGAATCGGAAACCCGGAATCCAGAACCGATTCCAGTTCCGATTCACATCTCTACTACTTATCCTGACTATTTTACTAAAATACCAGGTATGCAGATGAGTAGCTAGGGCTAATGACATATAGGAAAGGCTTCAGAAAATGTTATCATCCACATATGAGAAGGATTTCTGACCTAACATATTTAGCATATTGGCCAACTCTAGACAAATTTATAAGAAAGTATTATACAAAATAACTAATACACATATATATCTGATACAAGTACATGTATATAAGTTCTACATTAATTATTATTTTCTATTTATATAATAATATATAGCTACATTTTCTCTGTGTATATCCAGCCCCCCATCTAGACATAATTAACATTTCCAATAGGTTAGCATAGGAAGGTATTTAAACTCAGTGTCTCATTACCTATCTTTCAATCAGCATCAAGCCTGAAGGCAAAGAACACCCACGTTATGGAGCTTAACTCCAGCCACAGGAGGGTGAACCTTATTATCAGGGAGTTGATAAAGTTTCAGAACATCCTGTATGGAAAGGAGTCCAGGAATGTTGGATCTTATCAAAAGAAAACAAGCATGGGAGAAACATCGACCACAAATTGAATGTAGTCTTCCCACAACGCTAGAAATGTGCAAGACTTCAGCCACAGGTGGCAAAGAACTTGGATGCAAAGCCAAGGAAAAAACAGACTAAAATGAGGTCATAGGGGGGGATTCCTCCAACCAGATTATCCAGGACAAGTTTATAGGGCTGAATGGCCTACTGAATATGACCCCCAAATATGTAGGATCTAGAAGTTCTCTTACCCTCAAAACAAAAATTAGAAGGAAAGGGAACAGGAAATAAAGAGACACTCGTACTCCCTCCAAACCAAATAAGAATCTACATTCTCACTAGGGATCATCTGCCTTCTATAGAAAAAGGCAGCAACCACTATAGCAGCCCGAATGGTGCAACTGAGGAAGTTTAGGTGTGCTTTGCTCCTCTGACTTTTACCCTGCTTACCTGATCTTTTAAAAAAAGGAATAAACTTAGTGGGGACCTAGTGAGATCATACAAATATTATGTAACCTCCATCTAAATGATCACACAATTTTAATACAGTTTTTTTTTCATAGGGGACAGAATACATCTGTTAGGGCCTCCAGTGATGGGATACGTACATACTAAACTTCAGTTGTCCAAAAACATACAGCACTCTGTGGGGGTGTTGTTCACAAAGCTAAACAGTCATTTTTACTAAAGAAAGTTATAAGAAGAAAAAATAGTTTAAAGATGCCAGTTCAATTACTTTCCTCTTCTCCCATTGGTACAGTACAGGATGATACAGCTGATATATGGGCAAAAATTATTCAGTCTCTTATACTTGAATTAGGAAAAAATTAGGCTAATTTAACTGTTCACACGCGAAAAGCAAAATCATTTTCTTCACCGTTGGATATCAGGCTGTTAGAAATATAATTTTGGATGCAAAAAAAAAAAGAAAACAGCATTGACGTTCTCCTTGTTTAATGCTGCACAGATATTCCTTTGATTTGAAAGTTCAGACTTAGATATAGTTCCCTTCTCATTAGGTCCCAGGACCCCTTTCTCCACAGACTCCTAAGCGTGTGAAGTCTAGTCCTTCTAACCACTAAAGGGGGTTTTCAGAATTCTCTGGGAGTGAAGCAGCCTCAAAAACATAGAGGCACTTGCTGTCACTATTTCATAGCTGTTAAGATTTTTCCAATAAAAGAGTTATTGTGCTGCATCTGAAGTCTGGTGTTTGACAGACAATATGAAACATGGAGTCAAAAGTACATCAATAACCAGAGAAAACTGATTAGCAATTTCAGTGAAGCACTGGTTGGTTATGAAATTAATGTCAGCGAGAAGGCACAAAAAGAAAAGAAAACTGACTGAGTCCTGAAACAAGACAGGAATCCAGAAGCATGGGACTGTTGAAACAATAACCAGAACTGAAACTGCAATGTAATTTAGCAGGGGCATGGACGAAGTTTAAATAAAGATTTCTGCTTTATCAAAGAGCAATAAAGGCACATAACAAAAATGATGTCCAAAGGATTGCCCTGTTTCTAACACTCAGGAGTCAGTTTTGTGATTTTGGAACCTTGACTGATTCACTGATAAAAGATCAGTCTGTATAACGGGCACAAACAATGCCAGAGTAAAAAGAAGTTGCTGTGTGCAATAGACCTTACATTAGAGTATGCAATACAGATATTCAAGGCTTCTGAAGTCACACAGGCTCAAATGAATCCATTTGATCATCCAGCAGTGCCTCTGTAATGGCTGTGGCAGCAGAACAAAAGCAACTATCCAGAGGTCCACATATGAGTAGTAACTCAATACGAGGGAACAGAAAGTCAGTAAACTGTATGGAAAAAACTGCAAAACAGAAAAAGAAAAAGCATAATAGCACTGCAGATAGTCAAATGCCTATAAGCAATCCCTTGCTTATGAACAAAAACGTAGAAGAGGATCAAATCACTTCCAGAAACATTTTGGTCAAATAGAAAAGTACACATGGTATAGGCACCTACATGGTGAAGAATATTTTGTGGGTAGCATAACTACAAACACTAATGAAAGAGAGTAGCATATCACACTGCCCACCAATGGAAAAGGCCTACACTACAAAGTGGATACAGATGCTGACTGGACATTTTGTCAGAATCCACATATAATGTGCTCAGCTTCAAATATTTGAAAGAAATGGATATGAACTGAAACGCATATGGAAGATTCCATCATTGGGACAGTGCAGTGTACTGATCCAGAATAGAGGGCAGTAGGTATTTCTACTGGACATGGCATTTGTTCCAGATGCTCACCGTTATGGTTTACCAAAACGTGAGAAGCTAGAAGTAGTGAAGAGAGGAAGAGGTGTACAATTAAATACAAAATTCTATAAGTAGAATGCAAACACCTGGCAAACAATGCTCACTGACTACAAAGAGGTTTTTGAAGGTGTTGAGAAAACTTGTTGAAGGTGCAAAGCCTGAGGTGCACAGATGACCAAATGTCCAGTAGCTATGAAAAGCAAGTTACATGAAGAAACTGGGTTAATGTAATCTAAAGGAATCATACAACATATGGAGGAACCCACCCACAGACTGGATAAGCTTCATGGAAATAGTGCAAAAGAAAGGTAGGGAACAGCGGATCTGCTTAGACCCAAAGGACCTCAATAAATGCATTAAAAAAGAGCATATTCCTTTTCCAACTCAAATTGAAATGCTAGGAGATACGCTCTAGATATTACCACTTGAGATGCCACTACTGGTTTTTGGCAGGTAAGCCAACTGTTCTGTATATTTAATACATATTTTGGGTGCTATTGCTTTCAGCACTTGCAATTTGGACTATTTGGCACCAGATGTGTTTTATTGCTCTTTTCAACAAATGTCAGGTACTGTAGTCTACATGGACAATGTCCTTATCTGAGGCAAAGATGTGGAAGCGCATGATGCCATGCTGCAGAAGGTACTGCCAATAGTCTGAAAGCTAAATCTAAAACTAAATACAATAAGTCACTATAGACAGACTTCCATATAATATCTTGCGGAATATCTAACTGACATAAGTCTAGGCTTAGGTGAAATAAAAGTAGCAGCACAATTATCACCCTACAATGCAAGAAGGATGTTTAGGGAATAATGGGCATGCTTAATTTTGTTGGTAAATTCATACCAAGTTACAAACAAAACAAACCAAGAATTCTGAGAAAGCTGCTTAAATTAGACACTGGGAATATAATGAGCATCATGAAATATAGTTTCAGCACATAAAAGAAGCATTAACTACAACAACCCAGTTTTTACAATTTTTGACACTGCTTTGCTCAATAGACTTTCTACAGACACCTCACAAAGCAGCTGGGTACTGTTCAGCTTCAGAACACTGGGGATGCCTGATTGCTAGTGTCTATGTGCCCAGACACTGACCAGACAAAATATGTACAAATAGAAGAAAAGATGCTTACCCCCTCATTTATCAAAATGAGCTAAGGCTTTTTGCCATGAGTTCAAGGGCTTATTCGCAATGAAAAGTCACCGCTAAATGCATTGCGATAACACCATATCGTATGGCCCGATGCAAATCTTGAAAAAGAGGAGATTTGGGGGCAGGCTGGGTTTACTGAAGCCCTATTGCATGGCTTGACACCAGTTTTAGCTATGACGTTTTCAGGAGTGTTAAGCTGTGTGATAGCTTGCTTCACCTTTTGTAATGTTTTTTGTGGATGCTGGTTTGGTAGTTTGAAGCTCCCAGAGTGTTCACCTAGCTATCCACAGATGGGGGGGGGGGGGAGGGGGAGGGGGACAGGGACAGGGACAGGGAGAGGGAGAAGGAGAAGGAGAGAGAGAGAGAGAGAGAGAGAGACTAGCCATGATGCTGTGACCCTGGACAGGTATCTATATCTCTATGGGAGGCCCACCTAGTAACTCGAGGTGAGGTTTAGGTATTACTGTAGGGGGTTAGGGGCCACTTTGACATTCAATGTGAAACGTACGGACAGAACAGTGCTCTCTTGTGAACATTGATGACCCTCGGAGTGAGGAAACTCACCCAAACATGAGATTTGTGCAATGTATCTGGCAAGTACCCAAACATTAAATAGTTCCCATGCTACTAATGCTGGTAATAAGCAAAGGCTATTCCCTAAATCAGCTTGACTATAAGAGTTTAAGGATGTCTCCTCCAGGAAACTTGTCCCAAACTATTTTTAAACCCATCTACACTAACTTAACCATATCCTCTGACAATGAATTCCAGAACTGAATATGAAATTGAGTAAAAAATATTTTTTTTGATTTGTTTTAAATGTGCTACTTGTTACTTCACAGACTGTCTCCTAGTCCTACTATTATCTGAAAGAATAAACAACTGATTCAAATTTACCCATACTAGTCCTCTCATGGTTTTGTAGATCTCCATCATGTTCTTCCTCAACTGTCTCTTCTCCAAGCTGAACAGCCCTAACCTCTTTAGCCTTTCCTTATAGGGAAGCTGTTTCATTCCCTTTATCATTTTGGTCACCCTTCTCTGACTCTGACAGTCATAGGTTATCTCTAAACTATCTATCCTGAGTTGGCAGACTTGGAAGATCTGCAAGCTGAGGAGGTAAGTCTTTTATAGCCCAACAGGACATACCAAGGACTGTTTTTACTGATAATGGACCTGAATTTGTCTGTAAAAATCTGTAAAGTTTCTATGCCTGATCAAATACAAAACATCCAGATGGTCATTGGATTAGCAGAAGCAGAGTTAAAATATTAAAAAACATACTGGAGGTAAAGCAAGGAAAGCTGGATTAGGCCCTTATTTAGCTCTGACGAGATACTGTGGCAGCTTCACAAAGGTGTGGGAAACCACTAGCAGAAAGTTTGCAAGATAGTTACAAGGATACTTACCCTTGATCTATGGCTACCTAGCAAAGATAAAACTGTGGTGTCTCAAAAGTAATAGATAAGAGCAAAGTGTAATGAAGCTCATGCTAAGAATTCTACGGGACTCATCCAAAGACCTAAATTCTAGGTAGGACTGTGTAGATACATCAGATACTGAGTCCCAGATCATATCGTATAAGTACTGACTCAGGCCATAAATTCAGAAGGAACAGAAAGCACTTTCTTCAGATACTGGCAGATGTCAGCAGATGGAACAAAAACATCAGAGTTCCAAGGAGGAAGCTATCCCCTGACATCTCATATTTCATAAACCATGGCTCTTATATCTGTGACTGAAACAGCCAGCGTGATTTCTGTGGCTGATGGGCCTGTCCAAGAGAATCACATTATTACCAGATATAGAAGAGATAAATGCAAGCCAACCCAATTAATTGAACAGCACTAAATTAAGCAGACTTGTAGACCAGAATTGGTTCAGTTTTGAGATTATATCGATAATCATGTTATAAGATTATATTGTTTATTGTACATTTTTTTCTGAAAGGGAAGATAGGTAAGTTAATCCATCTCGCTACCAGAGGTGGGTTTTAGTATTCTTTGGGAGTCAAGCAGCCTCAAGAACATAGAGACACTTGTTGTCACTATTTCATTGGTTGTTAGAATCTTCTCAATAAAAAAGAACTGTGTTGGCATCTGAAGTCTGGTATTCTACTAACAAATGGGCCGATACAGTAAAATCGCGGGAGAGCCAGCGAGCGCACGCTCTCCCAGCGCACGCACAGGCCACTCTCCTGTGCGCGCGATTCAGTAATTTTATTTATTTAAATTAGGCCTGGCGGTAAAAGAGGCGCTAGGACACTAGTGCGTCCCTAGTGCCTCTTTTTGACAGGAGCGCGGCTGTCAAGCGGGTTTGACAGCCCAACGCTCAATTTTGCCGGCATCGGTTCTCGAGCCCGCTGACAGCCACGGGTTCGGAACCAGGACACCGGCAAATTGAGCATCCGGTTTTCGACCCGCCAAGCCGCGGGCCATTTTAAATTTTTAATTATTTTTATTTTTTACTTTTTTAAACTTTTGGGACCTCCGTCTTAATATCGCCCATGATATTAAGTGGAGCGTGCACAAAAGCAGTTTTTACTGCTTTTCTGTGCACTTTCCTGGTGCCTCAAGAAATTAGCGCCTACCTTTGGTAGGCGCTAATTTCTGAAAGTAAAATGTGCGGCTTGGGCTGCACCTTTTGCTTTCTGAATCGCATGGGAATACCTAATAGGGCCATCAACATGCATTTGCATGTTGCGGGCGCTATTAGGTTCGGGGGGGGGGGGTTGGACGCGGCGTTTTGGACACGCTAGCTTTACCCCCTTATTCAGTAACGGGTAATAGTGCGTCCAAAACGCGCGTCCATTCCAAATGCGGCTAACAGTGCGCTCCATCAGAGCACACTGTACTGTATCGGCCTGAAAGTGAAATACAAAGCTCCTTAGTAGAAAAAACTGTTCCATGAAAATACTGCTCAGTATTTTTCCCACAGGATCAATCCCACAGTCTATATCTTCTCTCCATGATTAAAGACTCAAAGTGCTGAAAGCTCTTGCTCTTTAGTGGAAAATCAGAAGGTTTCACCAAACACCTTCTTCCAAAACAAGGGAAAGAATAAAAACTTAAACTTGCCTATGACTCTGTTCTGCCACCTGTTGGCAGGACCAAGTCACCACATCTTCTTTCCTGGTGACCCTACAGTCAGTGGGGGTTTCTAGTCATTCATAATGAATATACATGTAATTAATTAGCATATCCCGAGTATGCAAATTTATCTCATGCATATTCATTGTGGACATACTAAAATCCCCACTGGCTGTGGGGTCGCAGGACAGGTTTGGGAAGCTCTGCCAAGAGTCTCTGTACTAGTGTATACTGGGGTGTTCAGGCCAAAAAATGTCATTTTGTGTTGTGGCGATTTTTGTTTTCTTAATGATTTCCTTTTTTTTTTCCTTTTTTATGTTTCAGAAAGATACACACTGTTTCTGAATAGTACACCTATTTGCACATAGTGTGCCTGCTATTCTGAATAGTGCACCTAAAACAATATAGAAAAAACAAAACCTTTTGTGGGATTTTTTTTCTCTCATTTTGTTTTGAAATAATAAGAAATGACATAGATTATTGTTTCAAATGCATAGATACATTCCTCGTGTATACCTTTACCCTTTTCCATAGTTTAAATACATCAGTATGGACACAGAAAACCTAACAGCTGCATAGTTAGTACTGACAAGTAGGCCCCAGGGGTGAACTGAAGATGATAGTGTAATGCTTATTCGGTCCCTCCTTGTAAACATACATATATGGTTCTTAATTGCGGCAGTATTTTTTGTCCTCGAATATCGTTTTACTACTATAGCTGCTGTTCAGCTAAACCTGAATTTCTTCTGCTGTTTACATCATTGAAGCTCTAAATATTTTTTCTAAAAAGATAAATTGTTAATCTGTTTTGAAATTTAGTTTCCAGTGGTATCACGTTGTCTTTTGTACTTACACAACAAAAGAACAAGAAACCATTTCACTTAAGCACATAAAAAAGGAGAAAATACTGTCTTGAACATGTCACAATTTTGAAAAAATGAGAATCATTTTTAGATACAAAGCTTTTGCTACTTATATGTCAAGCTGAATGAATAGAGTAATTTTCCCATTCTAACTCACTAACAACAGAAGATGGAAAAAAACACATGAAGATGTCAGTAGATGATGACGTGCAGCCTTTAAATTGAATGCACACGTGTCAGATGCATTGTGAGGCATAGAACTGAAGACTTGGAGGCCTTAACATTGGAAAAAAAAATGTATATAACTTCTTGGACAGCCTATACATTTTACTAATAAAATGATATAGCCCTATATATATACATATCGACAGATATTATATGTAAGCTATTTGTCCACAGTTTATGGCAGTCATGTTTGTATCAGCAGCCCTATATGTTCGGGTGCTTGAAGTATTAGGGTACTATTTGCAGATAGCATGCACTAATTGTGGTTAGTAGCTGCAGGGGCTATAGTGGCTGCTGAGGCTCTACCCATTCTCCACCACAAGGGGTGTCTGGGAGGCACCTCTGTATCAGTTAAGAGGGAATGGGAATTTTGATGTGGGTGCAGGGCTCGAGGGGAGAGGTAATAGGAGCAATGCCATTACCACCCAGTCATTTGTTGGATGGAATTGGCTTATTGGTTTATATAATGCAATCAAATCTGAGATGATCATCAGACAGTGACTGTTAAGTTAAACTGCATTCAACTTTAGAAAGGAGGAACTCTTGACAGAGAATTTTTTTTTTTTTTTTTTAGAAAAGGTTACAATGCAAGTAAAGATTTCATGACAAATAAAAGTCAAACCATGTTCACATTGTGTCAGTTAAGTGCAAAGAAATGCCCATGTAACCCATGTTCATATGAGTCAAGGTGTAGAAATCACCCTTGTACTCTAAGATACAGTCAGATATAATCTCATTTTCTCCCCAGGTATTTAGTTTCATGTTTTACTATCAGGCTTTGTTCATAATACGAGAAGCTTTCTGTTGCCAAGTTCTAACCTTTTACTTAAAGATGACTTCCATTTGTTATCTTATGGATTCCTTCTTGCTCATGGGTTCCTTGTCTCTCTTCTTCATCCTCCATTCTTTCCGTATATGTTCATTTTTCCATCTTGGTTACTTCACTATTTTTTTAAACTGGCCTTTTAGCTGCCATTGCTATTAGGCCTTATATCTTGTCTTTGTTACTGACTAACTCTTATACTGATTATAACCAGTGCTCCCAGACTCCCGCTGTACTGGGGCCACTGGAGAAACCACATACGGTAATGAGCCTATTGCCGCATAATTTACAACCTGCCACTAGGGGTGTGCAGGCAAAATGATATAATTTTGTTTCCTCGGGGGAAGTTCTCATCAGAATTTCATTAGCAGGTGAATTTTCAAAGAAATTACACACATAAATGTAACACACTATCATAGCAATTTTCAAAAGCAAGTTTACACATGTAAAGTGCATTTACGCAGATAAATCATATGGACAATTCAATGACATATATTGTAGCAATTTTTTTTTAATTCACTTAAATGGGTAAAGTGCATTTACATGTGTGAAGCCCATTTTTAAGCATGTAAATGCTTTTGAAAATCAGGCCTTTAGTAGGGAACTTTTTCATTTTTATATTTCAGCAAATAAAGCTATCTATTTGCAAATAGTGTGTGCTTTTCAAATAGCGTGCAATCTTTCTGAATAGCATGTGTACTAAAAGAAAATTAAAAAATGAATCTGTATGAGTTTTTTTTTTCTTTATCGGTCCTTTTATAAAATAACATGAAACTACAGACAATGCCATTTCAAACTAAAGCACATCCCTACCTGCCACGCAATCAATATACCTGAAGCTTCCTCACAGTGTATTATTCAATCATCTGAAGGAAGCCATATTGTGCCTGCAGGGCTGAATCAACATCCAGCTGGCAATTCTGTGGCTGCACTCCTCTCCTTCCAGGCACTTGTAGAGAACAGGAGGGGAGGGAGTGAGGCTGAGGCTGGAGAAGACAAAGCAGAGAAGAGGCACTCTGCCTCATAATCTAGCCCCTCTACTCCTGATCCTACTCCCTTCCTGTTCTGTATGGACTGGACAGAGCAACCAGTTAGAATGCTCGATCCTTCAAAGACATCTTAAGTCAAAACAAAGATGATTCTGCTACAATTTCTGGATGGAGTTTGAAGAATTTTATCTGTGGACAAACGGTTTTGCACCCGTATATGAGGACAACCATTTACCGACTAACAAGCACCTGCTGTGTTTGGAAATCTGAAGCTGTTCCTATGCCACAGCTGGCAGAGATGGCATTAATTTCAATTAACAACGAAAAACACTTCTGATGCTGAGCATAGCTTTAGCACATATCAGCCCATAATCTTGGTGGAAAACAAGGCCTTTCTCAAGAAAATGTAAAAAGCACTGTATTTCAAAATAATTCAAAACCAAAAATGGCATTTCACAGTGAAGTTTGTAACTTATCCCTTTATTTGAAAAATATTAGATTTTTATACATGGTGAATGTGTGTTTGTAAATATAGTTTTATACTGTATATATAATTGTAACCCTTAGTGGGGTGTTTAGTCCCAAGGTCAAACAAACAAATGTATTTAATCTGCAGGGGCTGCTCCAGCTAGCAAATTCCATCCCATGCTTAACTCTTTTATCCTTGGGGAGGATCCTTTTTTGGGGATAAGCTCTTGCTTGTGGGACAGAAGATGCTATGATGCTCCCAGTATATGTATACTGTAGGTGCTTCTCATGATGAGGGATGCTGTAATGAATAGACAAGATCAGGCTCTGGGTGTTAAATAAAAGTTTACTGATTGATAATCATAAATTAAAGTCCATTTGTCAATAATGATGAAGTTACATCTGATTGCTGGTGCAAGTATAGTTCTAAGTAGGTAGGTGTCCTTTATTCAGACCTCTAGATCTGAATATTTAGTATGCAAACTCTCCCAGCAGCTATCCTGGAATCATAGTGGAGGGGTCCCTAACTTTACTGCAAAAATCCTACCTTAGTTCATCATCTTCCTTGGATACCCATTCCGTCCTGGTCCCTTAGTGTTTGAGTGGAGATCTGATTGGGGGTCTTACAATCTTATTCTTCAGTCCTCAATTTATTGCTATTTCTGGGGGACTTCTCTTGGGGGAAATGTCAGCAGGATCAGGCTAGTTCTCAATCAGCACTGCAATCCCAGTGGAGAAGGGGATCCAAAAGCCTCCCCACTCTGCTCCAGTCCAAAAAAATACTTCTTAAAGTTAAACCGGCTACATAGAAACATAGAAATGATGGCAGAAGAAGACCAAATGGCCCATCAAGTCTGCCCAGCAAGCTACGCACTTTATCCAATTTTTTTTCCCTTTTTCTCTCTCCCACCTGTTACTATTGGCTTCCAGTACCCTCCAGCCCTAATTCCCCTCCACCCAATTTAGAGAGCAGCTTTGAATCTGCATCCAAGTGACATCCAGCTCAATTGGGGGTAGCAACCGCTGTAACAAGCAGACCACCCCTGCTTGTTGCAGCGGTTGCTGCAACAAGCAGGGGTGGCCTGCTTGTTACATCGTCTGCCTTCACTGTCTCGTGCAGCAGGATCCATCACTGTGATTGCCCATCTAGGGTTTAGAGTAGGGTCAGAGGTCTCTTGTAGAGAGCCCTTTCGCCCAAAAGAGTATCAGGCTTAAAAATCTATCTCTCTGAAAAATTAGTGGGAGAAGGAACCTCTGGAAAGGAGTGCATGATGAGATATCAATTCTAACAGAACATTTGGGTGAAGCTGGGAGGCCTCACAAGAATGTAAAAATCAGACATCCTTACTCTCCAACTGTTTCCTCAAACTGATCCCTAAAGTGTCCTAAAATGGCTGGGCTAAATAGTTTTCAGGCATCCAATCCAGACCCTCCAGTTAGAAGGGATTGAGGGGTATGGATGGCTCCTTAGTAGAGTGACCTGGTGGCCATAGCATTCATTTATTTATTTATTTACTTACTTACTTACTTTAAGTTCACACCTTATTGAAGGCGTGTTACATTCAGCTATGGTAGGTATTTCTTTGTCCTTAGAGGGCTTACAATTGAAATTTGTACCAGAGGCAACGAGAAGTGAAGTGAATGGCTTAACGTCTCAAGGCATGTCAATGGGACTTGGACCCTGGCTTTCCTATTTCTCAGCCTGCTACTAAAATACAGGGAGTGTGGCAGATAGAAGAAGCACTGTGGGTTGACTTGGATAGGGTTGATGACACTTTATCTGCACAGCTATGGGTTACAAACCTTTGACCCAAGTGGAAGAACTAGATAAATATCTGTTTGAGGGCATCCAAAAGGTGGGGAAAGAAGGGGGAGGTGGTGGTGGTGGTGAGAGATTTTAACCTGTTGGATATGGGTGGGCGGTGGCCAAACCCACCTTTCACTCAGACCCACCCAATTTTTCCTTTCAATCTGCAAGTTTAGGCACAGCACCAATAACAAGCATCTAGCAGCCACCCAAGGCCAATGACAAAAAGCCTCAGTGAACATTTGACACCTCTCGGCCAACGAGAAAAACTTGCAGGAAGAACAGCGGCAGCAGGAAACGAAATCTGCAGTAGCCAAGGCAATGACATGCGGGAGGAGCAGGCGGGAAGCATGAATGGGACATTAGGTAATATATTCCCTACCCGTATTAGGGAACCTGAGCACAGAGAGGTGCTGCAGGCTTCCAACTGGCTGGAGCCGAGCACCGAATTGGGATAAGCCGTCAGGAGCTGAGCCGGCCCTGCAGATTATATAGAATCAGAGTACCTGAGCTCTGCCCTGCTCTGCTTCTCAGACTGGTTGAAATCAGAGGCCTTTCACTAATGCTGCACTGATATCTGAGCTCCCTCCTTAACAGAGAGGGCCTTCTCTGACTCCCCACCTCTCCCCCTCCCCACATGACAGCCTGCCCTCTCAAAACTAACACTGAGAAAGGAAACAGGAAACAGTGAGCTCCACATTATCCAGTGGGAAGCAAACTGGTGGGGGAAAAAAAACAGGCATCTGAAATTTAATCTTTATAATGTCACAACATATGGGAAGAGGAACCTTCAGTGTGCAGTAGAATCGAAGCAAGGAAAGATTTATAATAAATGTTTAGAAGGAGCATGCCAGGTACTTGTAGCCTGGACTGGCCACTGTTGGAAACAGGATGCTGGGCTTGATAGATCCTTAGTCTGACCCAGTATGGCAATTTCTTATGTTCTTATTATCATTTGCTCACTAAAATAATACAGAGTTGGATAAGGCAGTGTTGGATAATACAGAGTGGGATAAGGAATACAGAGTTGGATAAGGCAGTGTCTGTGAAGCTCCTCATTTCAGCTCTCCTGCTGTAGTTTGCAAAGGGACAGGCACAGCACTGCCAGCAGAGGATCGGAAGAGGAGGGAGCTGGACAGGGTGGGGGTCAGCTGAGAATGAGACCATTGGGGATCTGAGGAATGAATGTGAGGCTCCTGGGGAAGAGCAATTTGATATAGGTGGGGGGGAGGTGTAAAAAACAGTTGAGGGATAAGGACGCACCAAACTAGAAGTTGTATTTTTTAACCTACACAAACATATTAATGTTAAAACCAAACCGCCTAATATGTTCCTATCAAGCAGGCTTAACTTAGACACTTAGTTTATTATTTTAAATTGTTACCGTACTATGATGGCAAATGATTAATTTGTAATTTATACCACCCTTATTGTTCATTATCGTGCCCTTCTGTAAACCGTTGTGATGGTTATAACTTAACGACGGTATAGAAAAGTTTTTAAATAAAAATAAATAAATAAAAGTGAGACTGCTGATCAAAGGGGTGGAGTCTGGGGTGTGAAAATGAGTCTGCTAGGGATAAGAGTGGGAACCTAGGTGGCAAGAGCTAAACGGCTGGCAGAAGGAATCTGAGGGTGAGAATGAGACTGCTAGGCAGAAAGAGAGGGAATGAAGGGTGTAGAGTGCTGGGGTTGGGAGTGGGGGAGGTGGATGAGCATGGGACGGCTGGGAACAGGGTAAACTGGGTGAGTGAGAGACTGCTGGCAATGAGGGAATGGGAAGTGACAGTAAGACTGTTGGGGATGGGAGGTAATAGAGGATGAGATTTTTATCTCTCAAGCCACCTTCCTGACCCTAACATTCTCATGTCTCAAACCTCAGCTTATCCCTGTTTCTTTCTTTCTCATCATGGGGAGAAGCATTGAGAGAGACTGCTGGGGACAAGAGAGAGATTCTAATTCAGGAAACTTGACTGGCATGACAATTTATACATGTCTTACCAAAGTAATATACTAAGGGGTAGATTTTCAAAGACTTAAACGTGTGTAAAAACTCCCTTTTTTGAAAAGGGTCCTATATTTACATTACTGTGTGATATCTGAGTTTTAAAGCACCTCGCAGGATATTTCAATAAGTGTTGAGATGTTTGTGTTTAATATGGGCTGGTGTCTGCTCATGTTGAAGTTATGGGATACTGCCTCTGGAAACATCTTTAAATATAAATGTAATTTTCCATAACTATATACCTGGTTTTAGCATTGGAAGTGCATGAAGACACTGAGTTTAAAATATTAAAAGTATGACAGCTGTAACATTATCAATAAGAGTATTACTGCCTTTGCTCTAACCTGCATGCCTAGTGCCCATCCATGTTAACCTTGGGCCCATCCAAAATATCAGTTCTGGCTACACCTCTGGTATACACTTCAAGGCCCACAGTTCCGGGTCCAAATAGCTGAACAGAAGGACGCCTGCTGTAACTCAGGAACATGTCTTAGCACTCCTTCTGGTCCTTTCCTGGTCCAATCTCACTCCGTTTGTTTTTCTTCTCCTTCAGTATTGGCAGCTTTGCACCACGTGACTTCTTTGGGAAGGGCTGGCCAGCTTTAGCGGTCTTTTCCCTGCATTTTTTACATAATTTTTAAATGCTCCTTTTTGAGTTAAAGCAGCCATCCTTCCATTTAGCGATTTGCACTCAGAACATTGGTCCTTGAAGTGTTTATACTCCATATCCAGTTGGTACATAACATGGTTCTTTCTTTGCTTTCTGTTTATTCATCTGTTTGTCTTGCCAAAAAAAGAGGGCGCTGCATTATTTTAAGAAATATCGACGAGGTGTAGATATTTTGCCACGGAAGCATTGGGATGCTAGTGCACATCCCAATGCTCCTGCAGTAAAATATAAAGGGCTACATGGCTAGAAAAACAACCTCCTTCCCAAAGTGAAAAAATTGCCCTGGGAGGTCATGGAAGACCTCTGCCCACCCACCACCACCATCTCTAGAAGCAGCCCAGCAGGCTGAAAAATGTGAAAACGATAAAAATTAATGTGTGTGATGCCCCACTCTCTTCCCAAACCCCTCTCCCCTTTCCAAAATGATTACCTCCCTCTGTTCTATCCTCCTCCAATCCCCTTCCTGGCCCTCATCAGCCCCTCCCCCAGCCCCTCCAGGCCTCCTTCCATAGCTCAAGTCCCTGGTGTCTAGTGGGCCCCTAACCCCACCCAGACCCCCTTTTAGGTAAAAATGAGTTCCTGGTATTCTAGTGGCCCACCCCCCACTTCGTGGACCCCCCCCCCCCCCATACCTTGAAAAGACATCCCTGGTGTCTAGTGGAGGCTTGGAGCACTTCTCAGGCCATGAGCTGCTCAATGCCGTTTTCCAAAATGGTGCTGACCGGCCTTTGCCCCTAGTATATGAAAGGGTAAAGGCTAGTCAGTGCCATGTTGGATAATGGCATTGTACATACACCCCAGAGGAACTCAACAGTTGCTTTAGCATGTGAGTTTAATAATAGGAGTTATTAAACTCACATGCTAAAGCAACTGCGTTGTTTGTTATGTATTATTGCCATCAATTGTAAAGTATGTGGAGGTAGCGTAACTACACTTTTATGAGATGTTAATTTGTGCATAATTATATGTTACAACTGATCATGTTGATTATTTTTAGGGATGGGGAGTGATATGGGGAGTATGGATGAGTAGAGTATGAATGGAGGGTAATGCATGGAGTATATAGTTTTATTATAAGGGTAAGCACCATACACATAGATGGTCTTATGTATTAGATGTGAGGAGTTTAAATGAAAGTATACATTTGTACATATTTAATAAACATATTTTGTAGCATTACAATTTGTTGAGTTCCTCTGGGGTGAATAGTGTATATTCAATAACAGAGGTAATGCACTAATATTATTTACCGGATAACGGCATTGATCAGCCCAGGCCTAGGGGGCATCTAAGACCAGCAATAGACACCAGAGATGTGTTTTCTACATATAGGAGAGGTCTTGGCGGGTGTGCTACAAAACTACCAGGGACTTATTTTTTTCCTAAGAGTGGGGGTGAGGATGGGGAGCCACTAGATACCAGGGACAGGAACGATGGAAGATAGGGGCTGGGGGCGAGGGGGTTGGAGGCCTTGGGAGAGAGAAGAAGAACCAGGGGGAGGGGGGTTAGGAAGAGGAGCAGGATGTTGCTGTGTGATTATCTTTTATACTTTTTAAACTTTTTGGCCTGCTGAGCCACCTCTAGAGGCAGTGGGGGTCTTTCAAGTCTCCATAGTGGGAATTTTTTCACTTTGGAAGGTGTTGGGTTTTTTTTGTGCCACATGGTCCTTTAACATGATGGTGATCCCAGGTGAAGTGGGTCGGCATTGCATGTTTTTTTTCATTTTCCACAGGAATACTTTTTATTGTGGATGTTTTTTGCAATAAAAATTATCACCATGAAACTGCTGTGATATTTTCCTGAGGAGAGGCAAAATATTATGAGAATGCCCTCCCCCTAGGGGTATTTTGCCCCTCCCATGGTAAAAAATCATGGCTTGATAAATGACCCCCTGTGTTTGCAGATCTGGCCTGTCAGATGTTGACCAGCTAGCCAGATATTCAATGACACTTTTAACAAGTATGTGCCACTGAATACCCAGGTAACGATAACCTGGTAATATTAACCAGCTATCTTTAGCTATACTGCTGCTGCTGAATAGTGAGCTCATACTGGATATGCATGTCAGCAGTTCATTAGGAATGGCAATTTGCTAGTATTTTCACTAGGAAATCCTATGGAACTTTGAATAATAAAGGTTAGAAAGAATGTGCAAATATGGCAGGTTTATGACTGTAGTATGGACAGCCATGTTTTACTTCTTACCCTTAGTTTGAACTCATGGTCTTCACATTCTCAGTGTGGTTTTTCACATCTTTTTCTGTAGAGAACCAACATCACTAGAGCAACAATCTATGTTGGAAAATAGATTATGATGGTCATGCTTTCTGTAGCTTAGAGTCAGGCCGAATTTAAATGCCTCATTATACATTCTTTATCGCCCAGTTCCTCAATCTCCAGCATCCTATGCAGCCTCTGCTCAAACTTTGAATCCTGTTTTTCCTTGGTTCTCTTCGTGTTCCCAAATATCTATTTGTTGTGGCCTCCTTTCCAGGCTCAAGCTGAGTGAATTAACCCTTATATTGTTAATTGAAGTCAGATGTATTAGGTTTTACATATTTTATTTTCACTCAAAAGTTGGGTTTTGTAAATTTCTGAATTATTGACATACTTCAAAAATGGCCTAGATATACTAAGCATTTCTTCTGTAGACACAAGGACAGAAAACCCTTAGTGCATCTGGCCTAATGAGAAACTTTTGCAGATTTTAAACCCTAGTGGACTTAAATTACCTTTTCACATGAGATTCTTATTAAGCTATTAGCTATGTCAGATTGTGCACTGATGTATAATTTGCTTCTAAGTGGGCTGTATGGTGCTCAGACTTGCATACTGATTACTGATGAACATACCCACAAGTACATCAGCACTGAAAAACAGGTCTTGTAAGGAAGTCTTGAGATTCTAAGATTTTTTTTAACTTAATAATACTCTTTAAACAATTCCGTGTATGGAAATAAAATTTTGCAAATGAGAGAGTGGAGCAATTTATATGAAAGTATCCAAAATTATAAATAAATTAGTTATTTATAATAAATAGTTATCATACACACACACACACACACACACACACATATATATATATATATATATATATATATATATATATATATATATATATATATATATATATACATACATACATACACACACATATATATATATATTTATATTTATGTATATATATATTTATGTGTGTGTGTATATATATATTCCCCAAATGTGCAGCATTCTCATTTAGTAGTACAAGATATTTTTGGATGAGGAAGACCCGGAATTGTCATTATTTGAAGTGTTATGGAAAATGTTTAAATATTTGAATCTGTACTTCTGTTCTGTTCTCTGGATGGCATTTGGTAAGAGGGATCCATAGAATGTGCTTTCTACGATATTTTAAGGCTATATAGGTTAAGAGGACTTGATGAGGTTTTCCCCTTAAATGTATTAAGTAATGAGAGGACATGATTGGTGGGGTTGTGGCCCAGAAAGGTATAAATTCTGGATCAAATTGATGGGAGTTGCCCTTTCTAGGTTGGAGCTTAGGAAGAGGGGACTTCTAGGATGTATCCTGGGGTAGCCAGCCTGTGGGCTGGTGGGGCCTAGGGGACCTCTCCATTATGGAGTGAGCCCTGCAGGGGCTTTTTCCCCCCAAGGGAAAAGGCCATAGGTTGAGAAGTAAAAGCTGGAAATTCCTCCCCTGAGGCAAAAAGCCTGGAGAAGGAGGTGAAGAGATGACTCACAAGAGGAGGAGAGCCCAAGGAGGACCAGAATGTGGAGGAAACTAGGGAAGCCTGCATATTGCTGGAGGGAGAATGATACAGGATGATGTGAGAGTGGTGCCTGCGGTCAAAGGGCGGTGATTAACTAATGGTGATTTGCACTCCATTTCTCCCAAGTAGAGAAAAGACATTTAGAGGAAGGAAAGGGTGTCTGTGATAGGGGTACAATTGTTTTGTCTAGCATTTCATTTCATGAAAGTATAATTTTGGGTTTCTCCCAAATGTTTTTTTTTTTGTTTCATTTTTTTCGTTATGAAAAAAAAAAAAGTGCATACTATTTGCAAATAATGTGCAGATGCACAGTTTGCAAACAGTTTGCACTATTTCCCTAAACCACAGAACCCCGTGATTCTACAAACAACCCCCGTCCCACTCTCCCACTGCCCCTGGAAGCTACCAATACCATTGAAAAATCATTTTTTTTTTTTAATTTATTGAATTTTCAAAATATAAAAGAACCAATGTTCTTAACATTAACTGACATCAATATTACAGAAATTTTCTTAATCACAGAAAAAATAAGAGCTTGCCCTTCCGCTACTAATATTTCCGTCATTATTTATAGGAAATAAAGAGACCAATAAAGAAATAAACAGAGCAGTATCAAAAGAAATTACCATATTGGCAAACAATTATTGTCGAATAGTTAACTCATGCTAATATATTTACTTAGCCTACTTCCCGTGCATATATTAGGAGTGAGTATCAAGATATATCCTTAGCTGTTCCGGTTCTACAAAAACATATTTGGCATCTTTAAATATAACAATACATTTACATGGAAAACGTAGGATGAATTTTGCACCTCTTGAGAGAACTTCTTCCCTCATATTAATAAATTTTTTCCTCTTTATCTGTGAAGATTTTACAATATCTGGAAAGATTCTTAACTGATAGCCATAGAAATTGACTTTTTGATTGCAATAATAAAGTCTCAATACCATATCTCTCTCCGACGCTAAGGTAAATTGTACAAGCAAAGTTGCTCTCTCTTCAACCGTCATTTCATGTGATTTCTCTAGAATTGAGGATAGATTTAGTGAGGCTTCAGGTTGCAATCCTTGTGCCTGTTCTTGATTTTCACTTTCCTTTTTTCCATATTGTGGAAGGTAATAAATTTTTCCTATAGCAGGTAATGATTGCTCTGGTATTTTCAGGATATTTATCATATAACTTTTAAGCAATTCTCGATGGGAAAGTAATCTAATTTTAGGAAAGTTCAAGATCCTCAAATTATTCCTTCTCAGCTGGTTTTCTATATTTTCCATTTTATTCATCAATATACTCTCAGATTTCACCAAATTTCCTTGTACTTTTTCCACATCCGCTGTTTTTTGTTCTATTTTCCTCATAGATATTTCCATATTCTCAGTCTTTTTTTCCAAGTTTTGGGTTTTAGACACACTTTCTTTTACTAAAGTTGTCAGGGAATTTATAGACTGTTCCATAGAAGACAAAACCCTCCAGATCTCCTCTAATGTTATTTTATTAACTTTTAATGCTGGTGGATTACAAACAGCTTGAATACCTTGTTTCTCACTTCCTACCTCCACGGGGTTAACTCCGTCCGCTGCTAATAGCTGTGCTGCGTTGTTTAAGTCCCTGGAGCCCTCTGTTGTTGGGCTCTCCGAAGGGAACGGGATAAAACCTCCGTCCTTTCTCTGGGTGTTAGCTTCAGCTATAGCAGATCTTAATTCCAGTGCCCCTTCCAAAAGTGGCTCTGAATCCGCTGGAAATGGAGGATCTGGAGTTTGAGGCTTGCCAGGGCTTAACGATGTTTCAGCCTGGGAGCTCAGCGTCTGCTCACCGCTGTTGCTCCAAGCGGCTCCTCCCTCCGGCAACGGCTGCATGAGTCCAGCGAAGATCTCCTCTATACGGGGCTGTCGAGCGTCATGAACCGGAGTAGAGGTAATCTCTTTTATTTTAGCTTTTCTTTTAGTGTGCGGCATTTTAGTACCGCACACTAGGAAATAAAAACTAAAGAAAACCTTGAGTGAGGAAAATAAGAAGAGACGCCACCGGAGCTCGATCTGCCGCTGTTCGCTATCCGGCAGCCATTTTGGTCCTTAACCATTAAAAAATCAATATTTTATTTAAAAATAATTCTCACAGGCCCTGCCCCAGCCCTTCTTCTTTATTAAAATATTTCCCCCCAGTAGCTGACCCTCCCCACCCACCCTAGCCCACCCTCCCAAGTCTCCCCGGACTCAACAAAATTTTCCTGGTGGTCTTGTTGGGGCTCGGGAGCAACCTATCCCCCTGCCTGTGGGCCTGGTGACTGCCATTAATCAATATGAAGTGGGTTGCCCTTTGCCATCATGTGACGGGGCTACCAGTGTGTGACCCCCACATTTTAAAATGACTTCAGCCAGCTCTTTTGCCCTATTATGTGACAGGAGTTACCCAATGGCACCGGTAACTCCTGTCACATGATAGGGGCAAAAGGTGGCCTATACCATTTTGAATAATGGTGGCCACCAAGCCTGAGAGCAGAGGGTCACTCTCAGGCCCCCACTTGACTACCAGAGACATTTTGGTGAGTCTGGGAGGCTTGAGAGGGTGGGCTAGGGTGGGTGTGGAGAGTCAACTACCTGGGGAGGGAATATTTTAACAAAGGTAAAGGGATGGGAGCAGGGCCTGTAAGCATTTTAATAAAATATTGCTTTTTTAGGAACATGTAAAGAAACCAACAGAAAAAGCACATGAAATCTCATGTTATTTTTCTATCGTATTAAAAATAATGAAATGAAATGAAATTGGAAATTTTGTTGTCAATTCTTATATCATTCCAAATGAATGCACATCCCTAGTCTGTGATAAGGAGGGTGGCTTGAAGAATCTATATTCTGTTCACATGTAGACTGGGAATATGGCATTCCAAAACATTGGGCATACCAAATAGTTTGATTTGGAATATGTTTTAATCTGACTGCATATCTATTTATTTATTTATTTAAAACTTTTCTATACCGACATTCATATAATATATCACATCGGTTTACATGGAACTTGGATAACATAACACAACATGGAAAAAGAGGCAAAGTTACAATGAACAGGGGAAAATAACTTGGAAGTAGGAGGAGTCAGATTACATTGAGATTAACGTAGTAAAGAGGTAAGGGGTGACTAGCTAGGACATAATTAGACTAACTGGAAAGGCAAAAGGAAGTCAACTGTTAGTCCAATGGTTTATATACAATTGAGAGGGAAAAAAATGGTACTTAAGTTGACAAAGGGAGAAGGGGCGTAACTAGGAAGGGGCGATGGAAGACTGGTAATAGCGATAGGGGAATTGTAATGAAGGGTGTGGCTATGTGAAGGCTTGTTTAAACAGCCAAGTTTTTAGGTTTTTTTTAAAGGTTTGGGTGTAGTGTTCCAGGCGTAGATCTGGAGGCATGGAGTTCCATAACGTAGGTCCTGCTAAGGAAAAGGCCCGTTCTTTGGTAGAAGTAAGGTGGAACAGCTTGGGAGATGGTGTGTGGAGGGATCCTTTGTAAGCGGATCTGACGGGTCTGTTAGATGTGTAGTATTGTAAAGAATCATTTAGCCAATGAGTGTGTTGGTTGTGAAGTGACTTATGGATGATAGTAAGGCTCTTATGGATTATCCTAAAATGGATAGGGAGCCAGTGGAGATCTTTGAGGATAGGGGTAATGTGCTCTTTTTTGCGGGTATTAGTGAGGATTCTGGCTGCGGTGTTCTGGAGCATTTGGAGAGGTTTAATGGTAGTCAATAGGGAGGCCTAGGAGCAGAGAGTTGCAATAGTCGATTTTTGAGAATAGTGTGGCTTGGAGAACTGTACGAAAGTCGTTGAAGTGGAGGAGGGGTTTTAATTTTTTTAGAACTTGAAGTTTAAAGAAGCCGTGTTTTATTATGGTGTTAATGAATTTTTTTAGGTTCATCTGGTTGCCCAGAATGACACCTAGGTCTTTTACTTCGCGGGTGAACGATGCGGCCGGGTCAGGAGGGGAGGGGTTGTTTTGGTCAGGAGAGATAATGAGTAGTTCCATTTTTGCTGGGTTGAGGGCAAGATTGAGGCTGGTAAGGAGAAGGTTAATTGAGTTAAGGCAGTTGTCCCAGGTCTTGAGTGATTTGGCAATGGATTTGGTTATGGGAATGAGGATTTGGACATCGTCCACATAGATAAAGTGGGTAAGGCCTAGGTTAGATAGGAGTTGGCAAAGGGGGAGGAGGTAAATGTTGAAGAGGGTCGGGGAGAGGGATGAACCTTGAGGGACTCCCCGAGTTAGGTTTATGGGGGTGGATTCCTTATTACCAATTCTTACTTTATAGTGTCTATCATTAAGGAAGGATTGAAACCAGCGGTAGACGGTTCCTGATATATCAATTTTTGTGAGACGATTTAAGAGTATGTTGTGGTTGATAGTGTCGAATGCTGATGAGATGTCTAATAATGCAAGGATGAATGATTGGCCCTTATCTAATCCCTTGATGAGGGTGTCAGAGAGGGATATTAGGAGTGTTTCTGTGTTAAAGAATTTACGGAGGCCAAATTGGGAGGGGTAAAGAACATTTTGTTTTTCTAAAAACTCAGTCAGTTGAATATTGACTACTCTTTTCAAGAGTTTTGCTATAAATGGGAGGTTTGAAACTGGGCAAAAGTTAGCAAGGTCTCCGGGGTCCAGGTTGGGTTTCTTCAATAGAGGTTTGAGTATCGCTTGTTTCAGTGTTTTAGGGACATGTCCGAGGGAGAGAGAGAGAGCAGTTAATGATTTTGGCTAGGGGTTTAGCAATTAAATTTGGTATAATCAATAGTAATTTTGTGGGGATAGGGTCGGAAGGATGTGAGGAAGGTTTAATTTTCTTTAGGAGGGTTTTGATTTCGAGGGAGGAGGTGGACTCGAAGGAGTTAAAGGAGGCTCCAGATATGTTGGAGTTGGTGTTAGGGGGTGGGGAGAAAGAAATAAGCCGTAGCAGGAGCTTGGAGATTTTGTCCTGGAAGAAGACTGCAAGTTCATCACATTTGCTTTTTGCTTCGTTTTCTGAGATTGAGGGAGGTGATGTTTTGATGAGGTCAGAAACATATGAGAAAAGGGCCTTGGTGTCATATTGAAAGTTATGGATTTTGAGGGCATAGAAGTCTCTTTTTGTTTTGAGGATAGTAGATCTGTAGGTATGAAGGGAAGATTTATAGGATGCCTGCATAGTGGCAGAGGGATCTTTGCGCCATTTCTTTTCTTTAGTTGTTAGTTCCTGTTTTAGTTTTTTTTAATTCCGATGTGTACCAAGGTTTTTTGGTCTTAAGGGCAGGGTTTAATTCTTTAGTCATTAGTGGGCAAATTTTGTTGGCGATATTGTTGGTTATTTTGTTCCATGAAGAAAGGGCTGATTTGGCATTGGAGAGGTCTAGGTTATTGATGTCATTGGCGAGGTGGGAGATTAGGTCTTCTTTGGCACAGGGTTTTCTGAAATGAATAATATTTTTGTGTGGGAGGGGGAAGGCTCAATTTTTTAATGGCTAAGTGGGCTTTTATGAGAGAGTGATCTGACCATGGTACTGGAGTACAGGAAGGGGGTATTGGTAGCGGAGATAAGAGAGTTTATGAATATTAAATCAAGGGTGTGACCTGCTTTATGTGTGGGGCTAGTAATAATTTGTTTAAATCCCATGGCATACATGGATGATAGAAAGTCTTCACAATTGGGGGATTTGTTTTGTTCTTGGTATATTGCCCTCCCTTTCCCTCACCCTTTGAAGCATCTTTTTGGTTTAGTTTTCAAGTTATATATTGATAGACTTTGCATTCACCTACTAGCACCTTGTATTTATATATCCTTTTTTATTTTAATGTATCCAAGTTCTATGTAACCCTTGTTTTAAGTAAAGCTTTATTGCTATGTACGTTCCATTGTAAACCGATGTGATATGTAATTTTTTACATGAATCTCGGTATATAAAAGTTCAAAATAAATAAATAAATAGAAATAAATAGTGAGACCTTGTCAACATGGAGATTAAAGTCTCCACGAATAATGGTTGGGATGTCGATGTTTATCTGCTATAAATTCAATGATAGGGGAGGGGTTGTTATCTAGTAGGCCCAGGGTGGGGGGGGGGGGTATATACAAGGCAAATTTGTAAATGAGTGGATTTGAAAAGGCTTATTTCAACTGTGGGGATGATGCTGATAGATTGAGAGATTAGCCTTAGTTATTTTTTGGCGGTTAATAAAAGGCCTCTGCCTCTTTTTTTTGTGCCTGGGTAGGGAAATGATGTCGTAAAGCTGAGTGGGAAGTTGGATTGTGAGAACTAAGTCTGTACGTTTGAACCATGTTTCTGTTATTGCGCAGATCTCAGGCTGAATGTCTAAAAGGAGGTCATTAAGGATGGGTGTCTTTTTGACTAGCGATTGGGAGTTGAAAAGGATGAGGGAGAGAGCAGCGAGGCCAAGAAACTGGGTGAGTGGAGATATCATGATTGGTACAAGTGTTCTTGTGAAAGGAGGAGGAGTGGTGGCTGGGGTTTTTTTTATGGAGGCGATAGTGGTATTTGAGGGTGGGAATAGGGTGATATAGCATGGCAGATGGTGAGGGAGTGGGAGTAGGATGAGTAGTAGCAGGGAGGGGTTGAAGAGTATCCATTGTTTGAGTGGTTGTATAGAACTAGGGGGTTGGGAGAATGGAGGGCAGGTGTAATCGTGATTAATAGGTGAGGGGAGAGGGAGGCCACATACAGCTGAGAGTATATTAGGGGAGAAGTTTGTGAAGGAAGAGAAGGGATAGTAATTGACGGAGGAGGTGTTATCCGAAGAGGAGGTCCTGTAAAAAAGGACCTGTAAAAGGGACCAGTAGAAAGGGGGGAGGGGAATGGTGTAAATGAATTATAGGCTTGTATCCTCTGCTGCTGGGAAGGATTGGGAAAGAAGCAGGAAACAGGGTCAGATTCCAGGCAGCTCAGTTTGGTTGTATGCAGATGAGGAAGAGCACAAAGCAGGCCACACAAAGGGGCACACTAAAGGGCAGGCCTTGGGCGCGCGACACCCGGCGCGTGGCGTCTGCGGTCTTCACTTGCCTTTAAAGGCAGCTTCCTGTCGCACCAGTGACATGTCTGATGGGCGGGCCTGTTGGTCGGGAGGTGGAGGTGTGCCGGCCGGGTGGTGGATGCATGGCTTGGGTACTCGGTGGACGGTGGCGCTCCCATGAACTCTGAGAATTCAGTACAGATTTTTTACCCTCTGCTAAAGTGTATACAGTTGTTGGCTGGAAAATCCTAAAGAATAAAGTTAGGAGTTTGGTTAAACCTGTGAGTGGTGTGATTTTGTTTGTGAAACTTTATGGCAGCACTAATTGAGAAATAGATGGACCAGGTTCAAGGAGGTGAGGATGGGCAACTACCTCTGTGTACCAACAAGGAAAACCTAGTCTACCCCACTGCTTCTAATAGGGTCCATTTCACCATCTATATGACCCAATTTTTTAAGCTCACAAAATAAGGGCCTGATTCATTGAGGCTTTTCCCCATTCTGTGTCTATGGGAACAAAGCTTAGTGAATCAGGCCCTAAATTAGAGAGACTGAAGAAACTTGACTATCAACTTATGGGGACAGATCTCAACATTTTATGTGCCCAGTTGTTGGGGTTATATATATATTTATATATTTTTATATTTATCTGTAGGTATTAGGGATGTGAATCGTTTTTCAATGATTAAAATTATCGTCCGATAATTGTTGTGATCTTCCTGCATGCAGTGCCCTATCCCTAATACCAGGAGTGTTGTGATCTTCCTGCACACAGTGCCCTATCCCTGATACTGGGAGTGTTGTGATCTTCCTGCATACAGTGCCCTAACCCTGATACCGGGAGTGTTGTGATCTTCCTGCATGCAGTGCCCTAACCCTGATAACGGGGGTGTTGTGATCTTCCTGTACTGAGCAGGGATACGGCACTGCGTGCAGGAAGATCACAACACTCCCGGTATCAGGGTTAGGGCACTGTGTGCAGGAATATCACAACACTCCTGGTATTAGGGATAGGGCACTGCATGCAGGAAGATCACAACACCTCTGGTATCAGGGATAGGGCACTGTGTGCAGGAAGATCACAACACTCCCAGTATCAGGGATATGGCACTGAGTGCAGGAAGATCACAACACTCCCTGTATCAGGGATATGCCACTGAGTGCAGGAAGATCACAACACTCCCAGTATCAGGGATAGGGCACTGTGTGCAGGAAGATCACAACACTCCTGGTATTAGGGATAGGGCACTGCATGCAGGAAGATCACAACACCCCTGGTATCAGGGATAGGGCACTGCATGCAGGAAGATCACAACACTCCCAGTATCAGGGATACAGCACTGCATGCAGGAAGATCACAACACTCCCGGTATCAGGGATAGGGCACTGTGTGCAGGAAGATCACAACACTCCTGGTATTAGGGATAGGGCACTGCATGCAGGAAGATCACAACACTCCCAGTATCAGGGTTAGGGCACTGTGTGCAGGAAGATCACAATACTTCCAGTATCAGGGATATGGCACTGAGTACAGGAAGATCACAACACTCCCAGTATCAGGGATAGGGCACTGCATGCAGGAAGATCACAACACTCCCGGTATCAGGGATAGGGTACAAGTTCTAGTCACATTGACTGATCACATTACTTTTTTTTTCAAGCTACCAACTGTTTCCATTTCCCATCCCCCATATATTGTCAGTGGGAACCTTGGTAACATGAATAAATAAGAGGGCAGCCAATAGGAATACATATTCATTCCTAAACTGACCTTAACTGACCTGAAAAGTGTCAAATTGTATCATTTTCTGTTAGTGCGCACTAACAATGGTTAGTGCGCACTAATCGAAAAAACCGATTTTTTTAGCTAAAAAATCGTGCCAAACACGATTTTCTTCTCCTGCCAGACGATTTCAATCGTTAAGACGATCGGGCACACGATTCACATCTCTAGTAGGTATATCTATATATCTCACTAGGAATAGGCCAATCCTAAATTTTAATGAGAACATTAAGAATTAGGGGATGAATAATGCAGCATTTCAGTTTACATGAATCCAGAAGGCTTAATTGTTTTCATTAACATAATATATGTGAGAAACATGTATCAGTAATCCTGACTGAGATTTGTTTGTGCTTCCTCCTGGTTCAGTTCTGATTATATCTACCCCCACATTTTGGGAACAGTGCCATCAAATTGGCAGGGATCGGAGTTTTAGGATAAACTCTAAACAAACAGAGACAAACTAAGGAAGCATGAGAGCATCTACTTTGTCTATAAGGAATATGTGTTAATAAACATGTTTACTTCAGTCTTGAACATCAGTCCTGATTTACAGGACATATTGAGACACTGCAATTTGCTCATGCTCTCTCTTGCATTTTAAAAGAGTCAGGCCTGATTGCAGATTACAATGTAATCTTTAATCCAAATGACTGCCTGTGGCAGGGTAAATAGGCCATGCTCAGGATTTAGTGAAAATTTAGCAGGAGAGTAATCAGAGGGTCTAGCCTCTGAATATGATGGCACTGGCCAGGGTGTGATTGATTAATGATTGGGTCCTTGCAGTTGAATTCTGGGAAGAGGGTGGGACTGAAGCTCTGATTTGGTTGATTTGACAGGGTGAAAGGAATCTACAATTAAAGGAGGATAAAAGGAGCTACCTGGTAGCCCGCATATCAAATGCTGGTTGCGTCTGGTAATAAAGCTGATGCCTGCTGAGAGAGGAAGTATTGAGCAAAAAAGAAAGTTTAGATTGTATTTCACAGGAGTTGTGGGAATTAAAGCCAAGAGACTCTTATTCTGTAGATACAGAAGAACTACGAATTGATTAAATACCTTAGAATTGGTCAGCAACTACTGAGGCAAAGGCAATGGCAGCTACTATGCTGGGACTTTTATGTTTAAAACCATTGTTTTATGTTGTTTTGTTTAAATAAGAGCTTGCAAACATGTTCTGTTTTGTACTATTCCTGTGGGGGGGGGGGGGGGGGGGGCTGTCATACTGCCAGATCATGAATGTTGATTACGAATCCTGAAAGAGATTTTCTCATCTCTGCTGTAAATTAGATTATTATAAGACCTTCATCTACAAAGGAGAACTTTTATCCCACACTGAACTTCCTTGTAGAACCTGTAGCTAGACTTGGTAGATGATTGTAGATTATAGGGGAAAGATTGAGCTAGGATTGTTTTATCCCATTGCATCCATAGACTTGTAGATCTGCTTTTTTTTATGGAAAGCAGGCCCATTTTAGATCAATAATAAAATTATTTCTCTGAGGATGAATCATTATTAGAAAAAACTTAATTCTTTCTTATTAAAAGAGAGAACAAAATAAAAATTAAACTGCCAGTCTAAATGGAAATGAGCTGGTTATATATGACTGTGAATCTAAAGGATAAAACAGTGCATGGGAGAAATTATACAAAACATAAAGCAAATGAAATGAAAGAGGAAAATAGGGCAAAAAAACAGGTAAGCAGGGTATGAACTCCAGACGTGTTTTTTTTATTTTACATAGAAACATGATGGCAGAAAAAGATCATACAGCCTATCTAATCTGCCCATTCACACCAACTATTCAGCTTTACAATCCCCACCACTCTCTCCAATGTTTTCTTGAATTCAGATGCATTCTTGTCTCCACCATCTCCATGGAGGGGCTGTTCCATACATCCACTACCCTCTGAAAACAAATATTTCCTTAGATTACTCCTATCCCCTTTCACCCTCATCTCATGGCCCCTCATTCTAGAGCCTCCTATGCATGGAAACCTTGGAGGTAATAATTGTCTCTATTATATCTCCCCCGTCCTGCCTTTCTTCTAGGGTATACATGTTTAGATCTTGAAGCTTATACCCATATGCTTTATAATAAAGACCACTGAGCATTTTAGTAGGCACCCTTTGGACCAATTCCAACTGGTATATATACTTTTGAAAATATGGTCTTCATAATTCCTAATGAGCTCTTACCATGAATTTATATCTTAAACCAGTACACCGTTGTGATCTAGTGAGTCTCACATGGAATGACGTTATATAAAGCACCTCATTTTCTGACCATAGCTCTTCCCATGCATTTGTTACCTTAACCACCTGTTTGGCCTCCTTAAGATTGTCAGATACAATCATCACCTCCAGCTTCTCTTAGCTTTGCCAGATATTGTCAGCTGTTTTCCTCTTTCTGCGATCTAATGTAGTTTATGAACCCTAATGGGAAAATTTTTAATCTGTCGCATGCATAGAATCCAGGGGTTACGCGTGCAGCTGGGCCTTGCATGCGCTGCACACATTTTAGAAGGGGCCCTCCCGCGCACGTAACTCCCATTACGCACAGAAGTGCTGGGCCACAGAAAAGGGGTGGTCTGGGGGCGAGGAGGGGTGGGGCTTGAGGCACCGGTACAGCGGCCATTTGCTGCTGTGCTATTGAGGAGCAAAAGGTAAAAAAAAAAAAACTGGGCTAGATAGGATAGAGATAGGGGGTGGGAGGGAAGGGGAAGGGAGGTTAGGATAGGGGGTAGGGAACTGGGGAAGGCAGCGATGCATCGCCGTGTGAATTTGCAGAACTTTACCCCCCCTTGCGCACATCAAGCACACATGCGCACGCAGCCTGCCGATTTTATAGCATGTGTGCACATGTTATAAAATCAGCGCATCCATGTGTGCACGCCGGGAAGTGCACACGCGCCTATGAAAATCTACCCCCTTGCTTATTTTCCTTACCTTTTTAGCTTTGTCTAAAAAAAAAAAAAACAACCCTCTTTTTCCTCTTTCCTTTATTTACTTTCCTAACAAAAAGTCTAGTTGCCCTTATAATATCTTCTTTTAGTTTTGACCACTGCTCTTCTACTTCTCCTAGATTTTCCCATCCAGCTATTGACTCATTGAGATACTCCTCCATTTTAACAAAGTTAGTTTTCCTGAAGTCTAGATCCCTAACTTCTGAATGACCCTTCATCCCCTGACCTCTATTACTGAACCACAGCATCCAGTGATCACTGGATCCCAGATGTTAATCCACTCCATCACCAGAAACACTATCCCTATAGGTAAGCACTAGATTCAGTATTGCCCCTCCTGTGTGGGTTCCTTTACCTGCAGATATTCCAGAATCTCCTTGCTTTTAGAAAATACCACAGCCAGGACGTCCCAATCAACATCTGGCAGATTGAAATCTGCTAGCAATATCACCTCCACTTTTATAGCAATTTTGTGAATATTCTCCATTAAATCTTTATCCATTTCTTTTGTTTGCAATGGAGGTCTGAATGTTAACATCAGTATAAATAAATGTTCCATTCCCTCTTTTCAGATTAGCTCACAATGCCTTCTCCTTGCATTGTCAGCTCTGCAATTCTGTTGCTTTAATATAATATTTTAAATCTAGTGCCACTGCTCCTCCCGTTCTTTCTACCCAGTCCTTCATAACAGATTGTAGCCTGTTAAACTCTATTCCAGTCATAGCTTTCTGCTTACAATGTGTTCATGACAGCCACTGCATCCAAGTCAGCTTCTTCCATGATTGCCTTTAGATCTTGGACTTTCTTTCCCTTAGTATGAGCATTAGTGTACATAGTTTTTCAGGTGTTGCTCTTTTCTTCCTAATCCTATAAAAATGTGTAATGTTTTACTTACTTGAGAACTTTTGCTTACTATAGAGCTTTGTTCAGTGTGGAACATTTCACTTCTCCCATACAGACCTATCAGGCTTGCTACTGCCCAAAGAAAAAGTCAAATAATATATTGAACAGTAGAAAAATTACAGAAGGAACAGGTTCCAAGCAAAAAAATCCATTTTAGTACAGAAGGATGCTTCCTGGCCATTTAGATGGACATTTTAGCAAGAATCAGTTGGAGGTTGACCAGGAGGTTCCTTGCCATGTGATCCGGGCTGCCAAACATGGTGCGACCAAAAATAAAAAGAGGGGAAATTGCAATCAAATCTCTAGCAAAATCGTCTTCAGAAAAATAAAAATGGCTGTAATCTGGCACAGGAAAAACAAATGAAAGCCAGACTCCAGCCTACAACAGGAAAGACTGGGGGGGGGGGAAGAGTCTGTGAAATGGGCCAAGTACTCGCCTGAGCAGACAGCACCATGCGTTGCTCACCAGTTCAGATCCCCTGTGGACCATGTCAACACCAGGGCTTCTTGAACTCTGAAGATGACACAAACACCCACCAGGTAGCAAAGGAGAGGGGAAAACATTTTTTTGTGCTGGGGCCACATTAAAAATTATTGACCACAACAGGGGCCCATCAGGGGAGTGTCTCCCTTGGAGCGGTGGGGGTGGGGGGGGTGGGGGAAGGGTCCCATTTGGAGTTCCTTGGCCTGACAATCAAACCCCCAGCAATTGCTGCAGCATTTCAGTATCTAACAGGCTTAAGCACCACCATTTTTAGTACCTGAGGAGCCCCTGCAATCAAGGATCCCAGCCTCTACAAAAATCAGCAAAACCTTCAACCCAACAGAGAGAACATTTTAAGGGCAAGAAGTACAAAGCTTTTTCCTAGCTCGCAGAATACCTCACCTCAGTCACAAATGCAGAACACAGATAAACCCCCACCAAATAAAAATAAAAAGACCATAAAATATAAATAGAAAGGTGCAGACAAAAAACTGAATTGGAAAGCACTACAAGCAGACTGATATGCGGCACAACAGTGCAAAAACAAAAACATCATCGTTGCTCATAAAACAAAATCAAGAAATATAAATCAATCATAACGGTAAACCATACAAATAAAAAGAATATTTCAAAACAATGATGAATAAAACATCTAATAAGGATAAAAAAACCCCCTTTAAACATTTTCCAAAACTCTATTAAATATTTCAAAACAGCAGGCATATCAAACACCCAATAATTAAAATGAATAAGGATTAAAAAAATTCCCCTTTCTTCATACCTGGAATTTTTTTTATTTCCAGTCACCCTATGGTTGTAGTGAATTAGTGGGGGGAGGTAGGAGGCAGGAGTGGATGGAGCATACAAATTTCCTCTTCTCTCTCTCATGTATACACACATTCATTCACACACACTCATGCACCATTGTACCCACTCTTCTACTTCATTCCTTTCCTTCCCCCTTTTTTCCCCTATCACTCACCTTTCATTCATTTATCCACTTCTATCTCATTCAACCCTTCCCTGTCACTCACCCTTTCTCTCCCTTACCACTCACCCCCACTGAATCTCCTTAACTGCCCTCTCAGTCATTCACTTCAACTTACCCTGTTCCCTTCTCTCTGTATCATTAATCCCTCCCTCCATTTACTCCCTTTCCTCGATCACTCACTCTAACTCCCATTCATGCCCTTAAGTCATCCTCCCATTCAATCCCCTTCCCCAATCCCTTCCCTCTGTCACTTGCCCCTTCACTCCCACACACCGTCTTCTGTTTTCTCCTTTTCAACCCTTCCCACTCAGTCATTCACTGCCTCCTTCCAACCCCACTCCCTTCTCTGTTACACATACAAAGTAACATAGTAACATAGTAATGAAGGCAGAAAAGGATCAAATGGTCCATCCAAGCTGTGCAGCAAGCCTCCCATGGCAGTAGTATCTGCCTCATCATGCAGGTCACCTCCATGTCTCTTCTAAGGACTGTATTTGCTGTTCTATGCAGTTAACCCTAAGCCTTATGATAACCCAGAAAAAATCTTCGCTAGCAACCCTTTTAATGAGCCTTCCTGAAAATTCAGATACTGCTGCTTTATGTGCCCTGTCCACAGACCTGCCCACAGAAGCGTTCTATGCTCTTTTCCCCTGTCTTTGCATTTCAGTACCCTAGACCATAAAAGTCAGGGCCCATGTTACATAGAAACATAGAAATGACGGCAGAAGAAGACCAAACGGCCCATCCAGTCTGCCCAGCAAGCTTTCGCACTTTTTCTTCCTCTCATACTTATCTGTTACTCTTGGCTCTTAGTAACCTTTTTCATTCTATTTCCCTTCCACCCCCACCATTAATGTAGAGAGCAGTGTTGGAACTGCATCTAAGTGGGGCATAAAGACTGTTTTTTAAAAAAGAATTGACCAAAAAGCAAAGACAACAGTCCAGAAGTGCCCTGCTTTACCCAGCTTGTCCCAGGCTAAACTGTTTGACTCCCTCCCACCCTACCCCATCCCATCAGCCATGGGGCCTGATGGGATTCATCCAAGGATATTGAGGGAGCTCAGAGTTGTTCTGGCAGGTCCGCTGTGTGGCCTGTTCAATAGATCCCTAGAAACGGGAGTGGTGCCGAGTGATTGGAGAAGAGCGGTGGTAGTCCCGCTCACAAGAGTGGGAACAGGGAGGAGGCTGGCAACTACAGACCGGTTAGCCTCACTTCGGTGGTGGGAAAAGTAATGGAGTCACTGCTGAAAGAGAGAATAGTGAACTATCTACAGTCTGGGGAATTGATGGACCAGAGGCAGCATGGATTCACCAGGGGAAGATCCTGTCAGACAAATCTGATTGACTTTTTTGACTGGGTAACCAAGGAATTGGATCAAGGAAGAGCGCTCGATATCATATACTTGGATTTCAGCAAAGCTTTTGATACGGTTCCGCACAGGAGACTGGTGAATAAAACAAGAAGCTTGGGAGTGAGTGCCGAGGTGGTGACCTGGATTGCAAATTGGTTGACGGACAGAAGACAATGTGTGATGGTAAATGGAACCTTCTCTGAAGAGAGAGCGGTTTTAAGTGGTGTACCGCAAGGATCGGTGTTGGGACCGGTCCTGTTCAATATCTTTGTGAACGACATTGCGGACGGGATAGAAGGTAAGGTTTGTCTTTTTGCTGATGACACTAAGATCTGCAACAGAGTGGACACGCCGGAAGGAGTGGAGAGAATGAGACGGGATCTAAGGAAACTGGAAGAGTGGTCGAAGATATGGCAGCTGAGATTCAATGCCAAGAAGTGCAAAGTCATGCATATGGGGAGTGGAAATCCGAATGAACTATATTCGATGGGGGGGGGGGGGGGGGGAAGGCTGATGTGCACGGAGCAGGAGAGGGACCTTGGGGTGATAGTGTCTAGCGATGTGAAGACAGCGAAACAATGCGACAAGGCGATAGCAAAAGCCAGAAGAATGCTGGGCTGCATAGAGAGAGGCATATCGAGTAAGAAAAGGGAAGTGATTATTCCCTTGTACAGGTCCTTGGTGAGGCCTCACCTGGAGTACTGTGTTCAGTTCTGGAGACCGTATCTACAAAAAGACAAAGACAAGATGGAAGCGGTACAGAGAAGGGCGACCAGGAAGGTGGAGGATCTTCATCGGATGACGTACGAGGAGAGATTGAAGAATCTAAATATGCACACCCTGGAGGAAAGGAGGAGCAGAGGTGATATGATACAGACTTTCAGATACTTGAAAGGTTTGAATGATCCAAAAACAACGACAAACCTTTTCCGTAGGAAAAAAATCAGCAGAACCAGGGGTCACGATTTGAGGCTCCAGGGAGGAAGATTCAGAACCAATGTCAGGAAGTATTTCTTCACGGAGAGGGTGGTGGATGCCTGGAATGCCCTTCCAGAGGAAGTGGTGAAGACCAGAACTGTGAAAAACTTCAAAAGGGCGTGGGATAAACACTGTGGATCCATAAAGTCAAGAGGCCGCCAATGAAGAGTGGGTGACTCGCCAGAATGATGGCTACTGCCTGGACACAATACCCTTATTCAATAAACATACACATGCTTACTGTGACTCCAACATCGCTCTAAGCTTCAACAGCAAGAGGAAATGGAAAAAAGGATTTGCACTCACAAAGAGGGGAGTAGCCGGCTTGTTACGGCGGTTACTACCCCAAACCAAATATGCCTGATACTTCACTTTCAATGCATATACAGCATAGCTCTCTGCTTCAACGACAGGGGAGAAGAATAACTGATACTTCACACATCCAGCAGAGCTCTCTGCTTCAACGGCAAGGGAGAAGAAAAAAGGGTTCGCACTCACAAAGCGGGGAGTAGCTGGCTTGTTACGGCGGTTACTACCCCAAACCAAATGTGCCTGATACTTCACTTTCAATGCATATCCAGCACGGCTCTCTGCTTCAACAGCATGGGAGAAAGACTGATACATCACGCATTTCCAGCATAGCTCTCTGCTTCAACAGCAGGGGAAAAAAACAAACAAAAAAAAAACTGATGCTTCACGCATATCCTGCAAAGCTTCAATGACAGGGGTGAAGAAAAAAAGGATTTGCAATCACAAAGCGAGGAGTAGCTGGCTTGTTACGGCGGTTACTACCCCAAACCAAATGTGCCTGATACTTCACTTTCAATGCATATCCAGCACAGCTCTCTGCTTCAACAGCAGGGGAGAAAAAAACTGATACTTCACGCATATCCAGCATAGCTCCCTGCTTCAACGGCAGGGGAGTAGAAAAAAAACAACCAACAAGGGCTGTACAACATAGTCTAGGTAAAACAAATAAGCATGGGTGTAGCTTGCTTATTGCGGCGGTTACTACCCCTACTACCCCTAACTAATCAAGCTAGATATTTCACTTGGATGCAGCTCCATCACTGCTCTCTACATTAATGGTGGGGGTGGAAGGGGATGGAAGGGGAATAGAACAAAGAGCTAAGAGAAACAGATAAGTATGAGAGAAAAAATGTGTGAAGCTTGCTGGGCAGACTGGATGGGCCATTCGGTCTTCTGCCGCCATTTCTATGTTTCTATAAGTGAACTAGCTTAATTAGTTAGGGGTATTAACCACCGCAATAAGCAAGCTACACCTATGCTTATCTGTTTATCCAGACTATGTAATTCAGTCCTTGTTGGTTGTTGCCTGAATATAGATCCACATTTCATCATTCTCCCCTGCCGTTGAAGCAGAGAGCCATGCTGGCTATGCGTGAAGTGTCAAACTTTCTCCCCTGCTGTTGAAGCAGAGAGCTATGCTGGATATGTGTGAAGTGTGAAACTTTCTCCCCTGCCGTTGAAGCAGAGAGCTATGCTGGATATGCATTGAAAGTGAAGTATCAGTCTTGCTCCCCTGCCATTGAAGCAGAGGGCTATGCTGGATATGCGTGAAGTATCAAACTTTCTCCCCTGCTGTTGAAGCAGAGAGCTATGCTGGATATGCATTGAAAGTGAAGTATCAGGCTTATTTGGTTTGGGGTAGTAACCATCATAACAGCAAGCTACTCCCCGCTTTTTTGTGAATGCAAATCCTTTTTTCCACATTTCCTCAATGCCATCAAACTGCCATCAAACTCATTGCCATCAAACTGCCATCAAACATTTAAGAAATACCTAAAACGTGGCTTTTCAGATAAGCTTTCCCGGAAACATAAGAGCTCCCTGACACCGTTCAAAGGACTCAACCATGGCTCAAACTTCTACCCGTGCTTACCACCCTCTACCTCATGACTTCCCGCCCATGCCTTCCCCTTTTTCCTGCTCTTATTAATACATCTTTTTCCCTGACCCCCTGTTTATTTTTCCCCTCGTTTTTCACATCTAATTTTATTGTTATCATTCCTTTAACCCGTCGCTGAAGTTAACAAATGTCTCTAAAGTTCAATGATCCAAGACTTAATCTCCCCATGTTTCAATGCTCTAATGTTTCTAATGTTTTATTGGAACTCCCAATTGTTTTTCATTTGAAAGTTTCCCTTGTTTAATGTAACTTAACTTAATGTTTAACTTAATGTTTAACTTATTGTTTAATGTATCGCTCACTCGGGTCTGTTCTGTTTTACTGTAAACCGGTGTGATCTGTATCTCATACAGGAATGTCGGTATATAAGAATTAAAAATAAATAAATAAATAAATAAATTGCCGCTGAAGCTTAGAGCAATGTTGGAGGTTCATTAACCGTGTGTATGTTTATTGAATAAGGGTATTATCACCACGTAGTAGCCGTCGTTCCCGTGAGTCACCCACTCTTCATTCACATCCTCTAGACTTTATGGATCCACAGTGTTTATCTCACGCCCCTTTGAAGTCCTTTACAGTTTTGGTTTTCACCACTTCCTCTGGAAGGTCATTCCAGGCATCCACCATCCTCTCCATGAAGAAATACTTCCTGACATTGGTTCTGAGTCTTCCTCCCTGGAGTTTTAAATCGTGACCCCTGGTTCTGCTGATTTTTCTCCAATGGAAAAGGTTTGTCGTTATCTTTGGATCATTAAAACCTTTCAAGTATCTGAAAGTCTGTATCATATCACCTCTGCTCCTCCTTTCCTCCAGGGTGTACATATTTAGATTATTCAATCTCTCCTCATAAGTCATTCGATGAAGACTATCCACCTTTGTGGTCACCCTTCTCTGGACCGCCTCCATCCTGTCTCTGTCTCTTTGGAGATACGGTCTCCAGAACTGAGCGCAGTACTCCAGGTGTGATCTCACGAAGGACCTGTACAAGGGGATCATCACTTCCCTTTTCTTACTCAATATTCCTCTTTCTATGCAGCCCAGCATTCTTCTGGCTTTAGCTATCACCTTGTCACATTGTTTCGCCGACTTCAGACTATCACCCCAAGGTCTCTCTCCTGCTCCGTGCACATCAGCCCTTCACCCCCCATCGAATACAGTTCTTCCAGATTTCCACACCCCATATGCATGACTGTGTACTTCTTGGCATTGATTCTCAGCTGCCATATCTTCGACCACTCTTCCAGCTTCTTTAAATCCCGTCTCTCCACTCCTTCCAGCATGTCCATTCTGTTGCAGATCTTAATGTCATCCGCAAAAAGACAAACCTTACCTTCTATCCCATTCGCTATGTCGCTCACATAGATATTGAACAGGACCGGTCCCAACACCAATCCTTGCGGCACTTGTTTGTTATCATTTGAATTCAATTCTCCTCTCCCCACCGTAGAAGCAGAGAACAATGTTGCAATTGCATCAAAAGCATCATAGCTTATTAGTAAGGGGTAGTAATCCCATGCTTTCTGTTAAGGATAGTAAAAGCCAAATCAGCTGGGTCTTGAGTCATGAGAAGTATGTAATCAGTATAGGATGATATATTTTCCTGTGAGTCTAGTTTCTACAACACCAGCTCAACAAGCCTCATCCATACCAGGTACAAGAAAGGCTCTTTGACTATGATGTACACTTGCTGGATATGGTGTGCTCCTCAACTGAATGCAAGAAGTGCTGTAAAGAACAAATTAACCTTCACCAGGCAGAGATATATAGAAGCTGGAGAAGCTCCATCCATCATCAGCCTGACCCAAATGCACACAGGGCTTCTGTGAGGTAACTATGATCAACCTGTTAGACAGCTCATCATGGTCTAGGCTTAAAAACTTGATCAAAAGACCAGTCTTGAAAATAAGATGGATAAGATCTGTGTTATCAGAAATAGTCAGAATGGATCATATGGGGAAAATAGGATTGCATGCCCATGCATGCAATGAGCAAAACCAGGTCTGGCTCAGTCTGCCCCTGATGACCGTGATTATCAATTAGCTACAGATCATAAGGGACAGACTGAATTAAATTTGACGTGCCTATTGCATGCAGTAGCTTGTAGTCCTACCTTCCTTAGGGAAATTAAAACTGTAGTATTTCCTAATGGATTAAAAAAAAGGTTTGTTAGTTTATCCATTATGATGACCCTGTAGTCACCTGGCAACGCTAATCATAGCATTCACACTATGATTCAGCGGCACCTCCAAAAATTAAAAAGTCTAAGCATATATGAAGCATGGTTCACAGCTATTTGTTTTAAAAGATTTATAGTCCTCATACTCTCAGAAAAGTAAGAGGATCCAAACGGACAAATTGGTTGAAAAGTATACATCTGACTAGTGAAGAATAAAGCAGATACAGAAGTATATGTTTTTAGAATTCTACTGGGCTAAAGATGTCCATTGTTGGAGACAGGATAATAGGTGCAAAATGTATGGGTATATTTGTATCCATGGAATTTTCAGTGAATTTTCAAAAAGAAAGAAATTGCCCAAGTAGTTTCTCTATAAAAAGGTACTCAACAATTTATTGCACCTGTTATTTATGCTGAGGGATGAAGGGGCAAAACTCCACATATGCAATGTGGCACATGTAATTTATTCTCCTTTGTGGCAATATGAGTGGTCTTAAGATAGCCAGAGAACAGACTCAGGCTGGACTCTGGCAAGTCTCTCATAAGTTTCTTTAATAATGGCAAAAACATAAGCAGTTGTGCTTTCCTTTGCAGTTCTTAAAAGATAGTAATTAATGTGGGGTGTGTCCATGGCATCGACCTGAACACATGCTCACAGCTCTCACTCCCTAGGAGCTGGCTGGGTTTCCTCCAATAATCTGCTATTTAATTACTGTAACTTGTTTTTTCTTTATTGTGCATTGAAGATCTAACTTGGGCTGCGATATTTAGTGCTACTCCTAGTGAAATGACAGACCTTCCAAAGTGCACCTGACTTGAGAGACCCATCAGAGGGGAGGATAAGATAGCGGTGGAGGGTCCGCTTTCAGAGGGCTTCTCTGACGCGGTGATCTAAGATCTTACCCGAATCGTCTCTGAAGCACTAGCAGACAAATTGCAGTGCATACAATCCTCCATCGATGGACTCTGTGACAAGGTAGAGGAATATGCCTCTGCTATAAACGAGTTCATGCTAAACTCGAGGTGCACGAGAAGCACAGGGAGGCTTTGGAATCTGGTGCGGCCGAGATTGAGAAGTGGCATAGGTCCCTAGAAGATAAGCTGGAGGACCTAGAAAACCACAGCCGCAGGAATAACTTATGTATAGTAGGGGTCCCTGAAGTGGTGCACGGGGAAGAATTGATCCGGCTATGTGAATAATGGATCTCTGAGCAACTTCAGCTTAATGTGAATGATAGGCCAATTCTAGTTGAAAGGGCCCATAGATTGGGAGCTGGAGGGCCAGACCAGAAGCGACCTCATCAAGTGATCATACCCTATTTGAATTATATGGGCAAGAAAAACGTTTACAGGTGTAACGCAGCAAAAGGAACTCTTATTTCAAGATAATAATCTGCCGCTCTTCTTTAATTTCTCTAGCAAAGTGCAGGCTGCACGTAAGGAGCTCACCCCATACTGCACAGAACTGAACCAGCGTGGGATTAAATTAATTCTCTCTGCAATACCCTGCGTGGTTGAGGGTTTTCATGAACGGGCCACCTAAGCTAATCACTTCAGCTCCGGAAGCAAAAGCATTTATAGCTCAACTTCCCAAGTGATGGAACTTTTCTAAGCTTTCTTCCTTTGTCTGTGTGCTGTTTTTTTTTCTTTTTTTAGTGACATTTAAATTTCGCTAAGTGTTCTGGCGAACGTCAGTGTGAACAACATATTCAATCTGCTCTAGGTTCTTTTTTTGACTTTCGTTGACAGACATTTGTTTGGGCAAAAAGCTTCCTGCACTGTGCCCACCTGCTTTTTTAATATCTGCCGCCCCTTTTTCTTTTTTTCCTTATTTTGATGCATTCAGCAGTTGGGGAGCGCAAGCAGTGATTTTATTTCCAGTCTCCAGCATCTTTTGCATTATCACATGGGTCTCAGGTTGCTTGTAAGGGGTGGTTGAGATATCTGATGGGGAACTTCTCCAGCTCCAAGAGACCTCGGTCGATTGTGAGGGCCTCTTGCTAGCATAGAAGAAAGGACCCACTTCTCTGCTGGTGGTTGGGGTGTATGTCCCATGACCGGCGGTTTGAGAATTAGGTAATGGGAATTTATTGGAGGTTTGGGTAGGCGTATGGATGATAAGTGTGCCTCTGTGTGAGTGGATTTGCATGGTTGAGTGTTCATCCGAGGAAAGTCCATTATTTATAACTAGGTCTCTGTGCTCCTTCGAGAGACAAGTGGATCTGAGCTGGGGGATCCCTCTTCTCACATGGTGTTATTCTAATGCTTTGATGTATGCAAATATGCATTTTTATGTCTATCTGCATCTTCTCTTCTCTCAACATCGATGGACTGCACTCACCGATTAAACGGAAGAAGCTTCTTGGTGATCTGCGCAAGCGTGGGGTACACATTGTCTTTCTCCAGGAGACTCATTTGGACAATGAGGAGCACCAGAAATTGCAGTGAGAGTGGGTTGGCCAATATTACTTTTCCTTGTAATATTCTCAGCAGCAGGGAGTAGCTATTTTGATTAGTAAAAAGGTTAATTTAATGAAAGACAAATGTTACTCTGACCCTAATGGCCAGTATATTATTTTTGTGGGGGAGCTATGTGGGATTAAAATGGTTCTTGTTAATTTATATGCTCCTAATGTTTACTCCCATAGGTTCTTCTCTAATTTATTTGCTAAAATCTCCACTTGAGAAAGTATTGCTGTGATTATGGGTGGTGATTTCAATGTTGTGGATCATCCTTTGATTGATTGTAAACAAGATGCCCAGAAAACATCAGGCTGACTTGCGTGTGGGTTTTATGTCCCAGGAGTTGCACTTGATAGAATCTTGATTCAGGTAATATTGAGTGATAGATTGAGGATAACCTGAACTGATTATCTCCACTTAGATATAGTATTGCTTGATAGAATCTTGGCATACTCTCCACTTAGAAGATAAGGAGTTTACGGTCTGTTCCCATATACACAATGTCTACTCGCGACTGGATTATATTCTAGCTATGAGTCTCTTTTCAATAAGTTAGTGGCTAGTGAGATTCATGATATTTCTTTCTCTGATCATGATATGGTGCTCACTACATTGGACCTAGTCTCTATGCCAATGGGACAATTTCATTGGTCAATGATACAGGACAAATGGGAAGAATATGTTGAGCATAACATGGCTTCTGAAATTGACCTTGTCCTCTTTTGGAGTGTGGCTAAGGGGACCATATTTTAGCTTATCAGGCGTGCACTAAACGCGATAGAAACTCTGCTATTTTAGTCCATCTTTTTGTCTGAATATTTGTATCAGGAACTATTGATCTGTTTGTAATACAATCATATGCCTTTTGTTCTGCATGTCAAATATATTCTTTCTAAGTGTTATATTCTTCTCCCATAGTTATTACAAAATTGTTTTTTGACAGTCAAAAAGTAAATAAATAAAATATAAGAACACTTATCTACATCTTAGACACTCTAGATAAATGATTCTGTGCAATGATAGCTAACAGCTTGCTTTACAGATGCCCTATAAAGAATAAAAGCCTTTGTAGCTCACTCAGCCTGTAATTTTGCAGTCATGTAGAATTCATCAAGCAGTTTGAAATATTAATTTAGACCATTTACGGATGTTTTCATGGAAGATATTTGAGAAAAAAAAGCCTCTGTAAAAGTAGACAAAATAGAAAGAAAATGCTGTAAAGTCTATAACAAACTAGTGAATATATGAAGTAGCATGTGCTATTAAATATATACTATTAAACAGCATGCTATTAAAAATTAAGCTTTTCTTTTGGGCTAAAAACCAATGAATGGACCAGGTACTCCACCAAACAATGATTTCATAATCTGTATTCTATTGAAAGAGGATTTATATGTTAAACTGAAATTTGTATTTTCCTGTCCTCCAGATTATCTTTCTGAAAAAAAAGAAAAACTAGGAGAAATCACGTGTTGGCATTGTGCCAAAGTGATAAAAATTACTGACTAATTGACTCTCCTTGTTGCTTGGTTTTCCTGTATAGTTATTTAACCCAGCAGTTTTTCCTGTTCCTGTGGGCTGCCAGCTCAATCGGAATTAGGGCTGGGATCCTAGCATCATGAACCTTCATTGGCAACTACCTGGGGATTTTTCCCTTATTTTCTATCTATCCCACCAACATACATAGTTGTTAGACCAAAAAAAAGCTCTGGCTGACTTCAGACTGGCAGATTGCTGGGGCACAGGCTTGGAGCTCTGCCTTTAAGTCATCAGGTGGTTCTGAGAACTTGAAAGTGAACAAGCTTAGAAAGGGCTTGTTTATTTATCTATATTATTTATTTATTTAAATGTTTAAGCAGATTACAAGTTTTAAACATTGAACATAAAACAATAGTTAAAATAAAAGAACATTACAGCAATGATATATAAACAACGATAAAACCTTATAACAAAACTAAAAACAACTATGAAAAAGCTGCCTGAAAATAGTAATCTTCAAGTGTTTACAAAACACTTTTATATCTTCAATTGTTCAAACAATTGTCCACCAAAGAATTTCAATGAGAAAGGCCTGAAACAAAGAAAGCTTGATTCCCAGTTTTACTTAGATATGCCCTCTTAATAGAGGGACCATCACCATAACATGGCAAGATATGCTGTAGCCTGAATTATTGCGAACAAAGAGACCTCATACAAATGTGGCTGGGTTACCATTTGCAGTGCCCAAAAACGCCACTCAGGTTGTGCGGTGATAACTTTTCAGAGTACACCGTCATCAAAGTTCAAATCATCGGTCTCTTTGTTGAAGGGTGAAAGTAAGGACAACTTGTGTCGGTTTACTGGCAAAAAGTTAGGCAGTGAGAAATTATTATCATAACATTTTACTTATCGTAGCGTTGGTAGCGTTGTAGCGGAGTGTGCAGTAAGGATATAAATGTTGGCACTGGCCCGACACGGCTCGTGTTTCTTGCACCAGCTTCCTCAGGGGCCTCACAATGCCACTACTGAAAATAGAAATGCACAGTTAACAATTCCTTACTAAACTGCAAAAAGTAAAGTCCGCAACGCTTAATACCTACGATTCCAAACACTGCCGCTCTGCTCTGCTACTAGGCTGCAGCTATTATTCGGGCAGCCGGATCCGCCATTTTACTCAATGATTATATACCTACCGCGATAGGAGGAACTAATTAATTATGACGTCAGAGGGAATTAAGTCGAAACGGACGGAGTTACTAGATAAGCGATGTCCATTCAACAGAGTCGTTCAGACCATTAGGTGATGTAGATGCCAAGGTGAAAATCCACCACTGCTCACGCATATTAAGAATTTGATTGATATCGCCACCCCGGGTATTGGGTACAATATGTTCAAGGATTGTCCAGCGGAGTTGGTCGAACGTGTGGTTCAAAGTGGTACAGTGCGTTACTATAGGTGCTTCCATACTGAGTGTGTTCAAACGACTCCGGTGTTCAAAGAGCCGAGTTTTGATTTTTCTGCTGGTTCTACCCACATATACTAATTTACAGGGGCACTGTATAAGATATATCACAAACGTGGAGTTACAAGTTGTAACTGATCGTTTGTAAAAGATGTAACCCGTTTTGGGATGTTGCCATGACGGTCCCTCCATAGTAATGGAGCACATATCGCAGTTGCCACAAGCAGTGTGCAATCCTTGCGAGCGGTCAGTATCACATGGGGTGACAGCCGCATGTACTACACATTCTTTTAAGTTTTTACTCCGCTGATACGCAAAAATTGGCAGGTCAGTAAATACATGATGCAGCTGAAGGATGTGCCAATGTTGTTGAATGCTTTTGACGATTAAGTAGGATTTTTCCGTATGTGTGAGGACACATATATCCGAAGTCACCGGGTCTTGTACTTTGTATTCCAATAGAGCTGTCCGTGGGGAGTGCCATGCTCTCTTAAAGGCTTTGTAGACAGCACCATACGGATATCCTCTGGAAAAGAATCTTTCTGCCAATTTGCCAGCTTGTAGTTTAAAATCGCCATCCGATGAACATAGGCGTCTGAGCCTAAAAAATTGGCTCACAGGTAAACCTTGTTTAAACGCTCTGGGATGGAAGCTGTGATATCTGAGCAGGTTGTTCCTTTCTGTTTGTTTGCGGTGAATGGACGTATGGAGATGCTGATTATCAATAGAGATGGCAATATCTAAAAACGCTAAGTTTGTAGCACTGTACTGTGTAGTGAATTGTAAATCCTTGTCTATTGTCTATTGTGTTGACCCAAAGAAAAAACAATTGTAAAGAGGCAACATCTTGTTTCCAAAAAATGAGGAGATCGTCAATGTAACGGACCCACAAGGAGACAGCATCAAACCATCTTGAATTGTAGATTCAGGCTACAGCATATCTTGCCGTGTTATGGTGATGGTATTTAGAAATTGGTCAGTTTAAGATTCCATCTCTTTGACAGTTTTTTGTTTTTTCAAGTGTTATATAGTACTGTTCTTTAAATGGATCCCGCCAAACTCAAAGATACGTTCAGCTACACAGCTGATTATGTCACGACATTAGTACAGAGTCACTCACTACTGTGTGAAGACGCCGGAGTTTCTAAACTTAATACAGAAACGGAATATATGGAGCTTCATAAGCAATTGATAAGATCACAATTACACTCAGCCACGTTAGTACAATATCTGCACCAACAGATTATCCCCCGTGGCCTACGGGTGAATAAATCCCCCTTGGTGTTTAGAGAGGATGATGCATTTGTAGCCCGATGGGTTTCTATTCTAAACAAATGCTCCATTGACTTGATGGTACTAATAGTGGAGCGCACCAAGGCATCTATTGACGAAACCACGGAGAAAATAACATCTTTAAAGGAGCAGATTGTCTGTGAACATTCGGCAGAACATCTTCAAGAGATCATTGATAAACACAATAACAAATTGGATGAGTTCAAAACTTCTGTTAGACAAATGAAACTCAAAACCCTGAAAAGGGACGAGGATGATTATGCAACCAATAATGTCTATCGTTGGCTTAACAAAGAGGATAATCCATCTGACAGACAAGTTACCTTTGAGGACTCTGAGGGCAGTGGATCGAGCGGGTCTGATGAAGGCGAAGCCCCGCGTTATAGGAAAAAAGGTGGTCAACCGCAGCCTTTTTTAGGGAGAGGCCGTCGCGGGAGGTGGCAACGCCAGACACAGCGCAGGCCATATCGGACAGATCCGGTGAGCCAAGCATATACCCATTGCGACCACCGGGAAACAACTTCTCACCCAGAGGGGCCACAAACTCGATCGCGGACCAGGTACGATCCGCAGTTATAAATATTTCCCGGCATTGCCTCACTGACGCACAAGAAAGAGTGTTAAACCTGGGATTGTCCTTTGTTCCACATCAGAGACATGATCCATTCCAGAGCCGGATATCATTAATGAAATTCATTCGTAAACTTCAAATAAAGTTATATTGCACCACCAATGAAATTCCAAGTGACAACATTTCCATAGTAAGAGGGAAGTCGAAATGGATACCACCGGGTCCTATGGACAATAATATTGCAACCTTTCGGGACCTTGTATTAAAAGATATGGTATCATTTGAAAGTAGCAACACGCACTTGTATATCAATTTTTCAAATTGTGATCGTCAAGCATTACGATCCATTACGTCTGACCCCATCTTAATTATAAAACCCGCTGACAAGGGGGGCAGCATAGTACTGTTGGACCGTGATCAGTATATCACCAAATTAAACAACCACCTTTCTGATACTAAATACTACAGGCCTCTTGAAGAAGACCCTACTAAGGACCTAGTCAGTATCATTGCAAGCTTACTGGAAGAAAAAGTAACTCCTTTTCTTACTCGCAAAGAGCGGAACTTTCTTTTGGTACAGCACCCACGGACCCCTATTATGTACGGGATTCCCAAGGTTCATAAATCTACAGTTGATCCTCCACTTAGACCCATAGTGTCAAGTAATGGTCGGTGTTAGAGCCATTGGCAATTTTTTTAGACACATTTTTGAAACCTCATGTTCAAAAAATGAAATCATATATTAAGGACACCACTGCAGTGCTTAAAGTCTTGGACAACTTCTCAACATTAAAGGAGCCTACGATTTTGGTGACAATGGATGTGGTCTCATTGTATACCAATGTGTCCCATGTTACTGCTTTATTGACCATTGAAGAGACACTTAAAAATAATATGGTAGGTTCTAGGATCCCATTCTGGTTCATCTTTGAGGTAGCCAAACTAGTTATTCAAAAAAATTACTTTTCTTTCAACTCTCAATTCTACTTGCAAATCCATGGTATAGCAATGGGGTCGTCTGCAGCCCCCTCTATTGCCAACCTTGTTATGGATAGATTAGAAAGACTCCATATCTACAATTCAAGATGGTTTGATGCTGTCTCCTTGTGGGTCCGTTACATTGACGATCTCCTCATTTTTTGGAAACAAGATGTTGCCTCTTTACAATTGTTTTTTCTTTGGGTCAACACAATAGACAAGGATTTACAATTCACTACACAGTACAGTGCTACAAACTTAGCGTTTTTAGATATTGCCATCTCTATTGATAATCAGCATCTCCATACGTCCATTCACCGCAAACAAACAGAAAGGAACAACCTGCTCAGATATCACAGCTTCCATCCCAGAGCGTTTAAACAAGGTTTACCTGTGAGCCAATTTTTTAGGCTCAGACGCCTATGTTCATCGGATGGCGATTTTAAACTACAAGCTGGCAAATTGGCAGAAAGATTCTTTTCCAGAGGATATCCGTATGGTGCTGTCTACAAAGCCTTTAAGAGAGCATGGCACTCCCCACGGACAGCTCTATTGGAATACAAAGTACAAGACCCGGTGACTTCGGATATATGTGTCCTCACACATACGGAAAAATCCTACTTAATCGTCAAAAGCATTCAACAACATTGGCACATCCTTCAGCTGCATCATGTATTTACTGACCTGCCAATTTTTGCGTATCAGCGGAGTAAAAACTTAAAAGAATGTGTAGTACATGCGGCTGTCACCCCATGTGATACTGACCGCTCGCAAGGATTGCACACTGCTTGTGGCAACTGCGATATGTGCTCCATTACTATGGAGGGACCGTCATGGCAACATCCCAAAACGGGTTACATCTTTTACAAACGATCAGTTACAACTTGTAACTCCACGTTTGTGATATATCTTATACAGTGCCCCTGTAAATTAGTATATGTGGGTAGAACCAGCAGAAAAATCAAAACTCGGCTCTTTGAACACCGGAGTCGTTTGAACACACTTAGTATGGAAGCACCTATAGTAACGCACTGCACCACTTTGAACCACACGTTCGACCAACTCCGCTGGACAATCCTTGAACATATTGTACCCAATACCCGGGGTGGCGATATCAATCAAATTCTTAATATGCGTGAGCAGTGGTGGATTTTCACCTTGGCATCTACATCACCTAATGGTCTGAACGACTCTGTTGAATGGACATCGCTTATCTAGTAACTCCGTCCGTTTCGACTTAATTCCCTCTGACGTCATAATTAATTAGTTCCTCCTATCGCGGTAGGTATATAATCATTGAGTAAAATGGCGGATCCGGCTGCCCGAATAATAGCTGCAGCCTAGTAGCAGAGCAGAGCGGCAGTGTTTGGAATCGTAGGTATTAAGCGTTGCGGACTTTACTTTTTGCAGTTTAGTAAGGAATTGTTAACTGTGCATTTCTATTTTCAGTAGTGGCATTGTGAGGCCCCTGAGGAAGCTGGTGCAAGAAACACGAGCCGTGTCGGGCCAGTGCCAACATTTATATCCTTACTGCACACTCCGCTACAACGCTACCAACGCTACGATAAGTAAAATGTTATGATAATAATTTCTCACTGCCTAACTTTTTGCCAGTAAACCGACACAAGTTGTCCTTACTTTCACCCTTCAACAAAGAGACCGATGATTTGAACTTTGATGACGGTGTACTCTGAAAAGTTATCACCGCACAACCTGAGTGGCGTTTTTGGGCACTGCAAATGGTAACCCAGCCACATTTGTATGAGGTCTCTTTGTTCGCAATAATTCAGGCTACAGCATATCTTGCCGTGTTATGGTGATGGTATTTAGAAATTGGTCAGTTTAAGATTCCATCTCTTTGACAGTTTTTGTTTTTTCAACTCTTAATAGAGGGGACATCTAGTAAAAATGGCCCTTGAGAACGCAAAACACGTGACGGTTGATAAACGTTTAATAAAGAGGAAAGATAACTTGGGCCCTTCTGTTTTATAGTTTTAAAAATAATTAACAATGTACTTAAATATTATTTATCATTTAAATTTTAGTATTTATCTATACAAATGAAGCCAAATGTAGGGAACTATAAATGCATTAAAATATCTGAAAGTAGCATAAATAACACTTCCAAATACATAAAAGTACAGAGAAAAAAAATTAAAAAAAGAAAAGAAACTTAATCAAAAGCTGTGAGGGTAGACCCAAATAGGAAACTGCAGGATAGAATTAGCCAGATAATGTTATTCCCTCAAGCAGTCTAAAGTCTAGACCTGAAATTGCAACCCTGAGGACTGGATTGGTTTTCAGGGTTCCTATAAAGGTGCAGGGACTCCAGGAAGGTGTTCTGGCAATTTGAGGGATAGAGAACCAATCTGAGAGAACCCGGACTAGACCTCTGAAGTCTTGAATCTAAATAAGTGCCTGTAAAGATGAAGTATTTTAGATTGTATCATGTTTATTTTAGGCCGGATTTTAAAACCCGCCTAAATCCACATAAATCCTGGGGTTTAAGCACGTGGCCAGGCCTTATGCACGTAAACCCTGGGATGCGTGTAAGTGCTGGGGTCTTAAAAGGGAGTGGTCCAGGGGACAGGGTGGGGTGGGTCAGGGGGGCGGAGTGGGGTGGGCCGGGACAGCACCATTCCTCAATGTCCTGGAGCCTTGTGCGCCTGCTGGCTGCCAGCACGTGCACGTTATTTCAGGTTGGGCCCTGAAGTAACTTGCACAATAAAAGGTAATATATTTTTTAAAGGGTTTTAGAGGGTGGGGAGGAGAGGGAAAGGGAAAGGGAGGTTAGAGTAGGGGGGTAGGAAAGTTCCCTCCCAGCCCTTTCTGGCCTAACTGTTTGGGCTGTGTCCAGTGAATACTACCTGCAGTTCCATACATGAGCAGTGTGCCATGCCCTGGGACCTGTGTGCTCACAAATTATTCCTTGAACTTTGGTAAATAATCCTATTTCTAAAGACTTTTAGTGTTCCAGTTCTTCACGGCAGTAATGTGTTTGTTTCTGAATTCTTGCTCTAAACCCAGTGAAATAGATCTAGGTGTTCCATGATATTTGTGAGAGTCCCTTTTGGTGTGTACTAATAAGGAATCCTCTGTGAATCAGCACATGGATGTCTTTGTGCCATAAGCCCATATGCTATTGATGTTGCTTCAACTATGTCTATTTGATGTTGCTTCAATAATTCTATTGTCATCTACCTATTTCAAAATTTCCTATTTTGTTTCATTTCATTATCAAAATGAAACGATTGAAAATCCAACAAAATTTCATTGGTTTTCATGTTTCATTTTGAAAAAAAAATTGATCCATTGGACCTAGGCCCAGGGCCTTGCCTAGGGAATAGAGAATGAAATGTAAAATATTATATTGCATCTGTATTGATCCATGGTGCAACTGCAGCTTGAGTATTATGTGCAATTCTTGTTTCCCATCTCAAAAAAGAAATTGAAGAACTAGAAAAGGTGCAGAAGGAATTGTAGAGTTCCCCTATAATGAAAGACTGTACAGGTTAGGGCTCTGCAGAGTTTGAAAAGAGACATGATGGAAGAGCTGAGAGGGAACATGATAGAAGTTTATAAAATCACAAGTAAAGTAAAATGGATTAATAAAGGATGGTTAGTTACTGTTTCTTTTTTTGTAATATTTTTATTGAGTTTCATAACAAACATACAATCACAGTAATCACAATGAGAAACTTCAGAACACAAATGGTCTCAAAGAGAACCCTATAGTTATGAACTATGAATAAACATTTGTAATCGTAGCTGAAATAAGAAAGCAAAATCAGCTATTACTGATAGAGAAAAGGGGAAAAAAGAAAAGGAGAAGAAGAAAAAGAAGATCAGGATGAGAGCCTAACAGATAGGCAAGGAAGAAGAACAAAAGAAGAAAGAAAGTAGAGCAAGGAGGAGAAGATATGAGAAAAGGTAGAAAGAAGAGAGAGACGAAAAAGAACTCCTGAGCAATTAACACTTGTAGAGACAGTGCTTACCAGAGAAATTATGCAGTAGAAAAATATTAGGGGTTGTGATTATCCATGGGTTTCCACTCAAATTCCATTTGGCTAGTCGATTATATTTAATTGCCATAGCTCGCTCATATTTACTATAGAGACACACCGTGTTCCACCACAAATGTTCTGAAAGCAACTCACTGTGTTTCCAATTGGAGGTAATATTATGTAATGCAATGGTGAGAAGAAAATCTAACAATCTCCGGTGTGGGAGAGAGATATTAATATCAGTAGGGCTCCTTTTAAAATTATCATAGCTTAGGATATGGGCATGTGGAGAGATAGCATGGTAGAGATTTTAGTCCATATCTGGTACCAGAACATGTTCACTAAGGGGCAAAAAAATAACATATGGTCTAAAGTGGCCTTCTCAGCTAGACAAGACTAACAAGTGTGAGTGGGGAGAAGCCTAGCCCTGTGTAATTTCCAGGGGGTCCAAATAGCTCTGTGAAGTATAAAAAAAGGATGTTTGGGAAATACTGGTAGAAAGCGAGGTATGTATCGAAGAAGACCATAGGTATGTCCACATCGCATTAGTTGGGTGAACATTAATATCAGAAGACCATTTGGCCTGCAATTGAGTGACATGGGAATGCAGCGAGAGGCTTTTAATAATTTTGTAAAGTCTAGAAGCTAAATGATCACAAGGGCCAAACTCCGCAAATATACCATAAGAAGGTATGGCAGCTGATCTAATAGGAGAGTGGATGGGTTTAGTGCCTTGACAGCATCTCAGAGCTGTAGCCATGCTTAGAATTGAGTAGAGAGAAGATGTAATGTCTCTTTTATTTGAGAAAACGAGAGCAAACAGCCATTAGAGGTGATGGAGGAAAGAAACCATATCTCTTTGGCTTGCCACAGGATCCAATTAAGAAGGTGACCATCTATTTTAATCTTAGGATTATTCCAGAGAGGAACCATCTGCGAATTAGTCCAAGTGGGCTTATTTAGCGGGCACATCCCATCAAATTCCATCAGGACCCTATGTAAGGAGTGAAGTATTCTATTCTGAAGTTTGCTTGCAGGAAGAAACATGCCTGGAAAGCCAAGAATCAGAAATGAGGGATTGTTCTATTTGGAGCCATCTGGGTTTTTCCCCTTGGGGAATCTCTGATGTAAATAAATGAAAACTCTGTTGTAACATGACGGCATATGGTAAGCGTAGAAGTCTGGGAAGTTAACTCCCCCTTGAGACTTTGTACCTTTGAATTTGGGCAATGCTAGACACCTTGCCATTCCAAAGAAACTGGGTTAAAATCTGATCAATTTGGCGATAGAATTCTCTGGGGAAGAAAATCGGAACCATAGATAGAACAAAGGTAATTTTGGGAGCTAAAACCATCTTTATGGTGTCCAATTGCCCCCACCATGTAAGGTGTAGTGGGGACCATTGGAGGGTTACATCTTTCAATTGTTCCAAGATGGAATGTTTACAATAGGTGAGTATGAGTTGCGGGTCTGAGAAAAACTTGATCCCCAAGTATTTAAAGCCCTTAGTGGCCTTTTGAACAGAATGGCGAGAGAGATCCAGCGTGGTAGAGAGAGGATTTAATGGTAAAAATTCAATTTTGCTCCAATTCACCTTGTATCCTGAAAGTAAAGAGTATGCATCAATCAACATAAATAAGTGAGTAAGTGAGACATCTGGGTTAGTCAAGAAAAGTAATACATTGTCAGCATATGCAGAAAGCTTATACATTTCAGAGCCAATTGACACCCCAGTGATATCTGGGGATTGACGAATTGCTAATAGTAGTGATTCCAAAGCTAGGTTGAACAAATGTGGTGAGAGAGGACATCCTTGACAGGTACCTCGAAATAGCTTAAATGACTGTGATGCTTGATTATTTACATAGAGAAAGGCTTTGGGAGCTCGATATATTAATTATACCCAGGAGATAAAGACAGGCCCAAAGCCAAATTTGTATAGTGTGTCTAAAAGAAAGGACCATTCAATGCGGTCGAAAGCTTTTTCTGCATCTAACGACACAGCAACTGCTGGTGCAGAAGTAGAAAAAAGTGATTCCTGTATGTGAAAAAACATTCTAGTGTTATTGGCAATAAGGCCATTTTTAATAAAACCAGATTGGTCAGCATGGATTAAAGACTCCATGACCTTGGATAAGCAGCTAGCTAAAAGTTTTGTGAAGATTTTGTAGTCCACATTTAAGAGGGAGATTGGCCTATAGTTGGCTGGGTTGGAGGGATCTCGGTCAGGCTTTGGAATCACCACTATGCAGGCATCAGTAAATGTGGAAGGGCCAGTATCTTGTGATGACATGGAGGAAAAGTAGGAAAGCAAATGGGGCGAGACAATTTTTTTAAAAGCGAGATAAAAGTCTGTGGTGAATCAATCCAGTCCAGGCGCTTTGCTGAGAGAGAGAGACATAATAGCAGCAGAAATTTTGTCAGCAGTGAAAAGCATGTTTAGGGTTTGTCTCTGTGTAAGAGATAAAGTAGGGAGCGAAAGGCTAGAAAAAAAGTCTCCAATTCCAGCGATGTTGGGTTAGCCTCAGATTGGTAAAGTTGGGCATAAAAGTCTCGGAACGTCTTGAGAATATATTTATCTGAAGTAACTTCTTGCCTAGAATGAGTGACAAGTTTCACAACTCTTTTCCTTTCTGTTTTTTTCTTGAGATAAGAAGCAAGTAAACAACCACATTTGTTGTTCCCAGCATAGTACTGAGCTTTTGAATGAAAAAGATGTAGATGAACCTGAGAGCTGAGGTGTTGATTGTAGTCATATTTTGCTTTTTGAAGCTGCAGTAAAGAAGACGCTGTAGGAGAACAAAGATGTGTGCATTCCAAGACCTCAACAGTCTGCTGGAGTTGTCTGAGTGCTTGAGCTTGGAGATGTCTCCTGTGGGCCAAGTAACTTATTTATTTTGCCCCAAATTGTCACCTTGAAGGCTTCCCATAGGATTTCTTTGGAGGCAACAGAGTCTGAGTTGCAAGAGAAGTAATCTGAGGTTTTATTGGTAAGGAATGTGAGAAAATTTGGTTCCGACAGGAGCGAGGAATTGAATCTCCACTGTTTGTTCACATGAATTGGCGAAGCAAGTTTGAGTTGAAGGAGAATAGCAGCATGATCTGAAACCAAGCTGGGACATATTTTGGACGTGATAATGTGTGGGATTAAACTATGAGAGGTGAGGAAAAAGTCTATATGAGAATATGAAGAGTATGGAAATGAGTAAAAAGTGAAATCCTTGGTCGTAGGATGTTATAACCTCCATGGATCAGAGAGACCTAGTTGTGACATGAGATGCTGCAAGGTATGAGTGGATTTTGAGATAGTGTACCTGACTTCTGTCTTTTTATCCAGAACGGGATCCAGTGGTTGATTGAAGTCACCTCCAATGATTGAGAGGGATCCAAGGAGAGTAGGTGCGCAAAGACATCTTGAAATAAAACTGGATTGTCCATATTTGGTGCATATAAGTTGAGAATAGTATATAAACCATCTTGAATGCGAAATTGAAGAAGATTCCATCTCCCCTCTATATCAGCGGTTTGGTGAATGACATCTACGTCAAGGCGCTTATGAATTAATAACACAGTACCACCTTTCTTTCTGACTGCAGCACTAAAATGCACTTGACCTACCCATTGTTGTTTAGATTTGAGAGATTCAGAAGCTGTAAGATGAGTTTCCTGTATGAGGGTGATATCTACATGGAGCCACTGAAGATAGGTCCGGATTTTTTTTCACTTTATGGGATGTGAGAAACCATTGACATTTAGTGAAACAATCACTTTAGATTCTATGGAGGACACCATCTATGAAATGTGTGTGTCTGATTATACTGGCTGTATGAGAAACTGTCAGCAACAAAGTGAATCAGCTGCAGAATGTTCAGGATCCATTGAAGCTCAAGAGGAGTAGATAAAATTAGAGTCAAAAGTAGAGAATAACAATATAGCAAGGTCCAGAGGCTACAAGGCCAAATGTAAGGGTAAAAATAAATTTGCCAGTAGAGGCTGGCCAGCACTGGGATTGAGGGCTGGCCGCTCATATAACAAGAAAAGGGTCTCAAGGGGGACCATAGACCACCTGAGAGACTCACTGGAACAATAAAACCATTGTTATAACGTCAGTGAGGAACTGATTAGTTGCAAGGGCAAATATAATCTTTCAGGTAACCATTTCCTAAGAATGTTCAAAAGATTGCAGGAAGTCATTGAGGTCGGCAGGATTATGGAAAAGTTTAGTTTGGTTTTGATGGGTAACGCGCATCATGACTGGGTACAAGAGGCCAAATTTGGTGCCTAGGGAGTGGAGTCGAAGATGGAGCGCCAGGAAAGCCTTGCGTCTTGCAGCAGTCATTTTTGCCAAATCCAGGATGAATAAAATAGAAGACCCTTGATAGTGAAGGGGGGATCACGATTTTGGCAGCTTCAAAGAATTGCAGAGTTTGAGGGTAGCGCAAAACTTTAAAAATGATGGGTCTGGGAAAGTTAGAGGAACGGAGTGGTCTTGATGGTATGCAGTGAGCTCGTTCCAGTTCAAAGGGGAGAGAGAATTTGAGATGCAATATTTCTGGAATCAGCTGGGTTAGAAATTGAATAATGTCCATACCTTCCGCTCCTTCAGGGATGCCCAGCAAGTGAACATTGTTTCTTCTGTTCCGATTTGAGAGATCTTCCAAATCTCTGTGTAGGGCTTCTACTTCCTTCTCCATTTTGGGAACCGGTGTAATCGCAAGTAGCAGAGATGAGACTTAAGTCTCGGTGTCGTCTAAGTGATTGTTGAGGTGATCATATCGGGAGGATAAGGTCTGTAAATCCGTGCAAATAGCGGATGTAGTGTCCATATTGGACTGCAACATATCCTTCAATTGCTTTAGTTCTGCAAGGACCAGGTCCACGGATGCCATGTTTTTTGCCGGCGATGGCGGATCCTGTTTAGATCTTTTAGTCCCTGCCGCCACTGCAAAGGCAGTTTTGATTTTCCCAATTTTAGATGAGGCCATGTTGCTGGCTCAATAATGAGTAGAAAAATAAAGTTACCATGTCAGTTAGCAGCAGTTCCCCGACTTAATCTAGCAGAGTCTCCCGGAGCCTATCACTCAAGCGGCCATCTTGGTCTCCGCACGAGAGCGCTCCCCCCGGTTAGTTACTGTTTCAAATAATTCTGAATCAAGGGGACAGAAAGTCTATAAAACTTAAGAACATAAGAACATAAGAAAATGCCATACTGGTCAGACCAAGGGTCCATCAAGCCCAGCATCCTGTTTCCAACAGTGGCCAATCCAGGCCATAAAAACCTGGCAAGTACCCAAAAACTAAGTCTATTCTATGTTACCATTGCTAATGGCAGTGGCTATTCTCTAAGGGGCGGATTTTAAAACGAGCGCGAATAGCCTACTTTTGTTTGCGCTCCAGGCACAAACAAAAGTACGCTGGATTTTAGTAGATACGCGCGGAGCCGCGCGTATCCACTAAAATCCTGGATCGGCGCGCGCAAGGCTATCGATTTCGTATAGCCGGCGCGCGCCGAGCCGCGCAGCCTACCCCAGTTCCCTCCGAGGCCGCTCCGAAATCGGAGCGGCCTCGGAGGGAACTTTCCTTTGCCCTCCCCTCACCTTCCCCTCCCTTCCCCTACCTAACCCATCCGCCCGGCCCTGTCTAAACCCCCCCCTTACCTTTGTCGGGGGATTTACGCCTCCCGGAGGCGGGCCTCCTGCGCGCCGGGACGCGACCTGGGGGCGGGTCCAGAGGGCACGGCCACGCCCCCGGGCCGCCCCGGGCCCTAGCCACGCCCCCGGAATGCTCCCGACACGCCCCGAAAATGCCGCGCGGTTCGGGCCCGCCCCCTGACACGCCCCCCCGACACGCCCCCTCCGAAAACCCCGGGACTTACGCGAGTCCCGGGGCTCTGCGCGCGCTGGTAGGCCTATGTAAAATAGGCTTCCCGGCGCGCAGGGCCCTGCTCGCGTAAATCCGCCTGGTTTTGGGCGGATTTACGCGAGCAGGGCTCTGAAAATCCGCCCCTAAGTGAACTTAATAGCAGGTAATGGACTTTTCCAAGAACTTATCCAATCCTTTTTTAAACACAGTTATACTAACTGCACTAACTACATCCTCTGGCAACAAATTCCAGAGTTTAATTGTGCGCTGAGTAAAAAAGAACTTTCTCCGATTAGTTTTAAATGTGCCCCGCGCTAACTTCATGGAGTGCCTCCTAGTCTTTCTACTATCCGAAAGAGTAAATAACTGATTCACATCTACCCATTCTAGACCTCTCATGATTTTAAACATCTCTATCATATCCCCCCTCAGTCGTCTCTTCTCCAAGCTGAAAAGTCCTAACCTCTTTAGTCTTTCCTCATAGGGGAGCTGTTCCATTCCCCTTATCATTTTGGTAGCCCTTCTCTGTACCTTCTCCATCGCAATTATATCTTTTTTAACAGCCAGCAGATTAAAAACCAAATCACTGAAAGTACTTTGCATTCAGATGCACAAAGAAACTATAAAATCTGCTGCCAGAGGGTGTGGTCAAGGTAATTAGTACTGTAGGGTCTAAAAGAGATTTAAACAAGTTCCTAGAGGAAAAGCCCATAAAAAGTTATTAATTAGGTGGAATAAAGAAAGCTTTTGCTATCCATGGCAGTAACAAGAAATAGATCAGCTTTTTGGAATCTATCAATGAATTGTGAATGGAACCGGCCACAGTTTGAGACAGGATGCTGGGTTCAATATACCTTGGTCTGATCCAGCATGGAATTTCTTATGTTTTTATATTCTACAAGTAACAGAATGGAAATAATGCATGAGTCAGCCATTAAAGTAGAGAATTAAAAATTTGAAATGGATTGTTAAATAATTTGGATTTGTTTTTAGTCCTTCACAGCGTGGCTTTTTTCTTTTAGGAGAAATTTTGAGATTTGTCAGGAGCACTCTTAGCTGTGATGTGAGGTGTAGGCTTACAGAGTAATTTTCAAAGGAGAATGTAAATGTAAATATAACTTGCTAGTGTAGCGATTTTCAAAAAAACAATTTATACTATTAAGTGAACTTAACATGGGTAAATCCTACTGACAATTCAATAGCATATATCATAGCAATTTTCAAAAGCCCACTTAAGTACTTAAAGGTACATTTTCAAAAGGTTGCATGTGGAAAAATTAGAATTTACACACATACATGCTATTTTATAAATATTAGACGTACACTTGTAAATAAGGGTTCATGTGAAAATATACACATGTGAAAAAGGGGTGGTCTGAGGGTGTTACTGGGTGGGGCCGACATTTTCGTGCATAAATTGATTTTATTTTTTTACTTTCTCTTTATTAATTTTCAAAATATACAATCAAGAGACTCGAGATATGAAAAAAGCACAGTAATCCATAAATTACAGCAAAAAGCAAAAGGGCTTAAAAAAAGATGACAACATGATTCATCACCTTTAAGAGCACATTAGTGGGGGAGAAGTCAAAGAAAATTTTACAAACAATTCATGTATTCATTCAAAAGGACTTACAGTAAATATTATGAGACAGAATTAGCTGGTAAAACTGGGACTGCTCTATTTTGGAAAAAGCCTTCTAATTGAATCATATCAAAGATAATGTACTTAACTCCTTGCAATCTCAGAAAAATATTTTTATAGGGGCAAGTAAATCCCAACGTTAGTGTAAGTTGCTATTTTAAAAGTCATTTCCACCTGTATATTTGGCAATTTACATATACTAATTGTGTTTTATAATTGACATCAAATGTTTTTATACTGTATTATTATTTATTTATTTATTTTTAGATTTTTATATACCGGTGTTCCTGTATGGAATAATATTATTAGTTGGGTGAAACATCTGGGTTAAATGGGAGGAGCTCAGGCTGAAGAACCAAGAGAGTCTCAATGACTCAAGCAAGAACTGGACAAAATGGTGGACTAATTGTTAAAACTGGTACTTTCCTTGATGCTTCACCAAAAGTTTAAACACACTGATCATAAATGAAGGTATCATCAACAGAGGAAAAAGACCTCAGAAGTGTTTATATGCCAATACCGAACAAATTGTTTTAGGCATGCATTCCATTTTAATCATCAGCCTAAACACCTCCAACCTCCCTTTATTAATTTGATAGACAGTCCTTAAATTGTTCTTTTTATTCTCTCTCTCTCTCTCTCTCTCTCTCTCTCTCTCTCTCTCTCTCTCTATTTATTTATTTATAATTATTGAAAAAACAACTTATCTTTAGCAAATGTTTCCTCTCAATCACCGACGTTGGCCAAAAGCAAGGTCCCTTTTACATAATAGGAGTAAGGTCAGGTCGGCACCATTTTGAAAAATGCCATGACCAGGCCTGGGGGCTAGGGGAGGGGATGCCCTGGGCCCCCAGCTGGCTATTGAAGACACCTATTTGAGGTACTGAGTGATAGTGGGCTGGTATGGAGGTCCACCAGGATACTATTTTGGGGGTGGGGAATGGTGGGGGACACTAGACACCAGGAATTTTATCTTTGGAAGAGTGGCAGAAGGGCTATACTGTGTCAGTGGAGCTTTTTGATGTTGAAAGGGAGGGGGTGAGGGAAAGGGTTGTTACTGCGCATGTGACATTTCTTTATTTTTCATTTTGGAGGGGTACCAGTGCTACGTTGATAGGCGGCAGGGAGGGAGGCGGTAGGAGTCAACATCGATCTCCTGGGTGATTTTTTTTGTCTTTCGGGGAGGGCCATTTTTCAGGTTGCTTGTCTTTAGGTGATGGCAGCCCTGGCCATGGTGGGCCTCCATCATGCAGAAAGGAACCTTACCGTGATGTGATTTTTTTCTTGTGCATTTTTTGACGTGATATAAAATCATGCTACTATTGGGGTAGATTTAAAAAAGGTACGCCCGCGCGTACTTTTCATCGCGCACCAGGCACAAACAAAAGTACGCCGGATTTTAATAGATACGCGAGTATCCTTTAAAATCCGGGGTCGGTGCGCGCAAGGCTGCCCAAAATCGGCAGCCTGTGCACACCGAGCCGCGCAGCCTGCCTCCGTACCCTCCGAGGCCGCTCCGAATCGGAGCGGCCTCGGAGGGAACTTTCCTTCCACCCTCCCCCCTTCCCTTCCCTTCCTCTACCTAACTCACCCCCCCAGCCCTATCTATTGTTAGAAAAGTTAAGGCAGGCGTAACCTGCGTGCACCGGCCATAGGCTCGGCACACACAGGGGGAGCTTGGGGCAGGTTTTCGGGAGGTACGCGCATATCTTATGCACGTACCCCTTTGAAAATCTGCCCCATTATGCGCAATAATTTGTCAGGAATGCCCCCACGATATTTGGCCCCTTCTGTGATAAACTATCATGGCTTAATAGATCATTCCCTTAACCTGATAAGAACATTTTGAATCTTGTCCAGCTATTTTACGTAGCCAGATAAGTAGTGCTATTTTTTTAGATTTAACCAGTTAAGTTAATTCTATATTTGCACATAATTATATATACACACACATGTTATAGGAAAGATTTACACATATTTTATAACCCATGCTTATATTATGTGTGTGTGTTATAAAATACTAGGGTAGATCTGCGTGCAACCATATACACAAGTATAGGGGCTCACACGCAGTTCATTAAAAGCTATCCACTTAAATTGCATTTACGCGTGTGAAGCCCAGGTTTAAACATACAAATCTGTTTGAAAATTACCCCCTATGCTATTGCATTGTTAATAGGTTTTACAGGTAAATAAACTTTTGAAAATTTCTATGATAGTGTGTTTCATTAACATTTTCCTTTGAAAATTACCTCATCTGTATTTAAATCTAAGCTTCCTTTTCTATTTGACCACAGTAATGCCTTCAATAAGCAAGCCCTTTGCATGGATTATTTAGCTTATGAATATCTTACTAAGGTATGATACAAATTATTACAAATTATTAGGGCTCTTATTCCCATTTTCTCTGTGTGGAATAAAAAGAATGAAAAGTCCATTTTAGACAATACTGTAATATCAGAATATGCAGTTAACTTTATGCATCAGCAAATACAGAATCATCAATCTTTTTGGCCAGTTGGATGCTCACATGTTCATAAGGTGCCCTTCATAGCTCATTATATCTTTTTGTATTTACTCTTTGGTGAATAGAGAGCTAGAAGAGAAAATAAGCAGTCATCATTTCTCTCAGCTGAGAGAAGAAGAGGAAAATGTTATTTGTGTACAAATCAGAATTATAAAGAAGTCATACAAAAATAGTGTATGAATATATATTTCACCTTCAGCTAATGTCATCACAATATGCGTATGAACAGGGAGAAAGCTGTTTAGGCATTTGACAAACACATTAAAACATGTGCGCCCGTGCCCATATACGCATGTATATGGTCGCATGTAAAACTGCTCTGCTTTTTTATAACCTGAACATATAGGGGTAGATTTTAAGAAAGTGCGCCTTCGCGTACTTTTGTTGGCGCACCAGGCGCAAACAAAGTACGCTTGATTTTAGTAGATACGCGCGTAGCCGCGCGTTTCAGCTAAAATCAGCGTTTTAAAAGCCCTGCTCGCGTAAATCCGGGCGGATTTACGCGAGCAGGGCTTTTAAAATCCGCCCCATATGATATACACAGGTTATAAAATGCGCGTAAATGTATGCCAGAACATCCACGCACATGGAAAAAATGCACAAATACATTTTTGCACTTTTCTGCATAAATTCCTAGTTATCTGGCAAAGCTGCTACTTAGCCAGATAAGTCCTAAATTGCTACATATCTGACTAAGTCAGATTGCCAGATAAGTCTAAAAAGCTTTACTTATCCAGCTAAATCAGATAGCCGGATAAGTTGTACCTTTGAGACTTATCTGGCTATATGATTTAGCCAGATAAGTAGCATTTTAAGACTTTTTCCAGGTAAGTAGCCACTCCTCCTTGCTGCTACACCCCTCATCTCTGACATTCAGACATGCTACCATATCCAAATTTTAAACTTTAGGATGACGAGTGAGGTAATCAAATTTGCAGATGATTCAAAATTATTCAGAGTAGTTAAATCACAAGCAGATAGTGATAAATTGCAGGAAGATCTTGAGAGACTGGAAAATTGGGCATCTAAATGCCAGATGAAATTTAATGTGGATAAGTGCATGGTGATGCATATAGGGAAAAATAACCCATGCTATAGTTACACAATGTTAGGTTCCATATTAGGAGCTACCACCCAAGAAAGAGATCTAGGTGTCATAGTGGATAACACATTGAAATCGTCGGTTCAGTGTGCTCGGCAGCCAAAAAAGCAAACAGAATGTTGGGAATTATTTGAAAGGGACTGGTGAATAAAACGGAAAATGTCATAATGCCTCTGTATCGCTCCATGGTGAGACCGCACCTTGAATACTGTGTACAATTCTGGTCACCGCATCTCAAAAAAGATATAGTTGTGATAGAGAAGGTACAGAGAAAGGCGACCAAAATGATAAAGGGGATGGAACTGCTCCCCTATGAGGAAAGATGAAAGAGGTTAGAACTTTTCAGCTTGGAGAAGAGATGGCTGAGGGAGGATATGATAGAGGTGTTTAAAATCATGAGAGATCTAGAACGGGTAAAAGTGAATCGGTTATTTACTCTTTCAGATAATAGAAAGACTAGGAGGCACTCCTTGAAGTTAGCATGTGGCACATTTAAAACTAATTAAAATTTCTTTTTCATTCAACACACAATTAAACTCTGGAATTTGTTGCCAGGGGATGTGGTTAGTGCAGTTAGTGTAGATATGTTTAAAAAAGGATTGGATAAGTTCTTGGAGGAGAAGTCCATTACCTGCTATTAATTGACTTAGAAAATAGCCACTGCTATTATTAGCAACAGTAACATGGGATAGACTTAGTTTTTGGGTACTTGCCAGGTTCTTATGGCCTGGATTGGCCACTGTTGGAGACAGGATGCTGGGCTTGATGGACCCTTGGTCTGACCCAGTATGGCATGTTCTTATGTTCTTAAATAATGTGCGTTGTGATATTTGTCAATGCAGTAACTCTACAATTTGCCTAGCCATGCCCATTTTTTTTATCGCAGGCACTATTTCCACTGTATTTATTGATGAATTCCACGAAAAAGGGGGTGGGCCTGCGATAGGCCGCAGCCGTTTGCACTGTGGCAGTGCGATTTTACTGACCGCTGTGCAGTCAGCTGCAGCCTTTCGCACGAATAGTGACACCGAAAAGGTGCTATTCACCTCACTACTGCCGGCGATAATGTTCCTCACATTTATCGCCGGCCGCAGTGCCGCGGCCTTCTCCTCCCCCTCCTCGCCCCAACTCCTCCCTTCCAGCTAATTTACATCCTATCACACGCAAAAAGGCCCTTTAGTAAATAAACCCCTGAGTTTTGAATTTAAATATAAAGAAGCCTTGTGGATCTTTTGTCACATGATATCCCAGTAAATGCTTTTGTGGATAAAACCATCATTTTTAAAGATAAGGAAAAAATTCTAGTGTTTTAATTTGATTCTGTGTTACATTATAAAAAAGAACAGATATGTTCTCTGCTTTCCATTGAATAAGGAAGTTAAGATGCTTGAAGTCTATTTTGCTACAACAAGGTCTATATCTACTGGTGCAAGTATTTCTTATAACAACCCTAAACGAATGTAACTCCTTGTATCTAGGGTTGCTAAAAACTCAGGGAAAGGCTCTACAAATACTACAGAATTTGTCGACCAAGTTAGCACTAGGTGCTAATCATAGGGAACATATTTCAACCATGCTTCAAATGCTTCACTGGCTGCTAGTGGAATAGCGAATAAAATTTAAAATATTAGATCTGGTTTTTTTAATATTTTAAGGAAGATTTTGGCAGTAATTGAGCTGGTAAAGATTTTATGGATAGACCCCCAGGACCATGTCTGACCTAAAGCTGAAGGAACAGTGTAGCCACCAGCCATGTCGTCCAGGGTGCTGCAGTCCCAGTTCAACATGGTGGCCTAACCTCCCTGACTCTGACTTGGTGGCCATGTACAGGATTGGAGGAAGTCAGGCCAGCCAGTGCGGCATCTTGACCTGGGTGGGAGGGAAAGAAAGTGAATGAGGCCCCCTTGCCCAGCACTAAACCTCTGACTTTTTAAAAATAATTCCGTAAGGGGAAAGCCTGGGAAAATGGGGGAAGAAGGAGTAGAACAGTAGAAGGGAAACTCCAAGGCTTGCAAGTCTGGCTAGACAAGTTTGTGTTTTAATACAATTATATATTTAAAAAAAATTAAGACCTGTACTTCCCAAAAAAATGGACACTGGGCCTGTAAATTTTTTAAAAATTCAGGGAAGAAACTGGGATGGAGGAGGGGGAAGGGTTGAGTATTGGTATGGGCAAAAGAATCAGGAATAGATATGTGCAGAAGAAATAATTGTGTTTCATTTTGTTCATTTGTTTCATGGGGACCTCATTCATTTCATTAGTTTCAAAATGAAAAAAGTATGGTTTATTCATATAGGGGTAGATTTTAAGAGGTATGCACGTGCGTCCATGTGCACGTGCTACCCGGCGAGCACACATGGACACGAGATTTTATAACCTGTGTGCGCAAGTTATAAAATCGGGGGTCGGCGCACGCAAGGGGTTCACAATTGTGCACCTTTCACGTGCCCAGCCGCGCTGCCTTCCCCCTTTCCCTACCGCCTACCCCACCTTCCCTTCCCCTACCTCCCCCCACCCTTTCCCCCCTACCTTTTGCTTCTTGTTTTTCCTGTTTCAAAAATTACTTCAGCCCTGGGGCTGAAGTAAGTTGCGCGTACCGGCCGACTGCTCGTGCGCGATCCCCGGCTCAGCGGCAAATGGCCACTGTGTTGGAGGCCTCTGACCCCGCCCCTGCCCTGCCCAAGACAGCCCCACCCCTGGACCATCCCGCCCACGGACTGCCCCTTTAGTAAAGCCCCGGGACTTTATGCGTGTTACTGGGTCTTTTGAAAATAGGCCTGGCATGCGTAACCTTTTGAAAATGTGGCCCATAATTTTTTTTGCTTGCCTTTAGTCAATGGGGGACACATTGCAGCCTATTTTGGACTCTAGAATTGGGGTTTTCTCATCAATTTTCATGAAACTTTTGGGAATAAATCATAAGAAGTTAGAAAGAACTCTAAGGTACCTAGACTGTGGAAAAATGGCACCAAAGTGGCATGAATAGGCTAAGGCTCCATAAAGAGATAAAGGAGTACAGCAGTAGCAGGAATTATCCAAGGCATCATCAGAGAAGCAAAGAAACAGTCGGAGGGGGAAGAATACCCCAAGGCTCCAAAAGAGGGCACTAACAGTGGCATGAAACCTTGAAGACAGCATTAGAGGTAAAGTGACACTAAGAGTGGCAAGAGCATCCTAAGGCACCATGAATGGGGTACAAAGGTGAAAAGGTGGCAGATAAAATCCCAAGGCACTGATAAAGGGGAAAAGCAGCACAAGGAGTGGCATCAACATTCCAAAGCAACATGAGAGTTACAAAGCATCTTCTCAGAGTGGCAGGAACACCTCAAGGTGTAAGGTCAAGGGTATGGAGGCAACTTTCAAAGGAGTTACGCATGTAAATATAACATACTATTTATCAATTTTCAAAAGCCATATATGCATGAAGAGTGCACTTACACATGTATAACATATGGACAATTTAATGGCATATATTGTAGCAATTTTCAAATGCCCACTCAAACAGATAAAGTGTATTTACACGTGTAAAACCCAGTTTTATGTGAGTAAATTCTTTTTAAAATAACTCCCTGTAGCAGCAAGGCAGAGTGACAGAAAGAACTCCAAGGTATAAAGTATGGGAATGGCAGCAAGGCTCAGTGACAGACTCCCAAGTGTAGCATGTGGGGCATAGCAGTAAGCAGAGTGACATGAGATATGTCTGTCTTCCTGTGAAAGTTCTTGCCATTTGTCAGATTTAGTGCAAGTCAAAGATCTAACGTCAGTATAATTTTTATGACAAAAGTTGTTATTTCATTCCTTACTTGAGCTAGATCTTGCTGCTGGACAGAATTATGGATTTTTGTGAAATGAGCTATCCAAATGAAACATTTATCACATTCAGAACATGTAAACTGTTTCACTTTAAAATCAGTATAGTTTTACTGTTAAATTGTGAGGTTTGCTTTATTAAGAAAGCTTTTCACATATTCTGTAGCTAAAGTTATTTGGGAGGATAAAGAGGGTCAGCGGAATGGGTGAGGGTGCCACAATATGGTCAGCCCTTGAGAGTGAGAGGGTGGGAGGGAAGGAAGGGGGCATCCTGATTTTATAATTTATGATACACTAGGATTGGGGGGGAAGGTCATGTTAATATTTTAAGGAGTTGGGGGCTGAGAAGGACACAGCCTGACAGGGCCTTCACAAGATATATTGTTGTGGAGAAAGGGGATGGTCCGTTGTATTTCATTTTTGATATCCGGTTAAGTAGCACGTTTCTCGCTACATGGGGCTGGATAAATTTAGCTAGGTTAGCTGTATAACTCAACCCATCCATGGAATTCTCCTGAAATGCCCATTTTTTTATCCAGCTACATTATAGCTTGATATCTGCTTATCTGGCAATAACTTAAAGGGATGTGCAGAGGGACACCATACGATGCATTCGTGATTTGGATTCGTCGGGGAGCAAATGCATTGCATTTGGCCGTATGGCGCTCCGATGCGTTAATACGGCGAATTCTATTTGTGTCCCGACTAAAATTAAAATGAACTACAACCCACCACCCTCCTGACCCCCAAGACTTACCAAAACTTCCTGGTGGTCCAGCGGGGGGTCCGGAAGCCATCCCCTGCACTCTCACACCCTCGGTGCTGGTTTCATCATAGCACTGATAGCCTGTGTCTCAGGGGCTACCGGTGCCATTGGTCAGCCCCTGTCACATGGTCACCGGCGTCATCTTGTGATCCTACCATGTGACAGAGGCTGACCAATGGCACCGATAGCCCCTGTGACATAGTATGGGCAAAGGCTATCGGTGCCATTTTGAGTACTGGCATCGGATGGCCAGAGTGCAGGAGGTCGCTCCGGGACCCCCGTTGGACCCCCAGGGACTTTTGGTCAGCTTGGGGGGGGGCCTCCTGACCCCCACAAGACTTTCCAAAAGTCCAGTGGGGGTCCGGGAGCGACCTCCTGCACGCCGGCAGTCCGATGCCAATACTCAAAATGGCGCCGATCGCCTTTGCCCTCACTATGTCACAGGTACCGATGGTAGGCCCCTGTGACATAGTGAGGGCAAAGGCGATCGGCGCCATTTTGAATATTGGCAGCAGATCGCCTTTGCCCTCACTATGTCACAGGGGCCGACCGTCGGTACCTGTGACATAATGAGGGCAAAGGCGATCGGCGCCATTTTGAGTATTGGCATCGGACTGCCGGCGTGCAGGAGGTCGCTCCCGGACCCCCGCTGGACTTTTGGCAAGTCTTGTGGGGGTCAGGAGGCACCCCCAAGCTGGCCAAAAGTCCCTGGGGGTCCAACGGGGGTCCCGGAGCGACCTCCTGCACTCCGGCCGTCCGATGCCAGTACTCAAAATGGTGCCGATTGCCTTTGCACATACTATGTCACAGGGGCTACCGGTGCCATTGGTCAGCCCCTGTCACATGGTAGGAGCACAAGATGATGCCAGTGACCATGTGACAGGGGCTGACCAATGGCACCGGTAGCCCCTGTGACAAAGGCTATCGGCCCGTGATTAAACCGGCACCGAGGGTGTGAGTGCAGGGGATGGCTCCCAGTCGCTCGTATGACATAGTGAGGGCAAAGGTAGCGCCGGCACCATTTTGAATATTGGCAATACAGCCCGCGTGCATGAGGTCGCTCCCGGACCCCTGCTGGACTTTTGGCAAGTCTTGTGGGGGTCAGGAGGCCCCCCCAAGCTGGCCAAAAGTCCCTGGGGGTCCAGCGGGGGTCCGGGAGCGATCTCCTGCACGCGTGACGTCGGGAGCCAGGAACCAAAATGGCGCCGGCGCTACCTTTGCCCTGTCACATGATAAGGGCAAAGGGCCACCGGCACCATTTCTCTTAACGCAGCCATGGCCAGAGAGTGGGCGATCACACCAGGACCCCCCCCCCCCCCCCACTGGACTCCAGGTAATTTAAAACATTTTGGGGGGGTTCGGGTGGGTGGGGGATTTGTTTTAAAGGGTCGGGTGGGTTTTAGGGTTGTTTTGGTTTGCCGGTTTTCCCGCGCCCTATTTAACGATACAATACAAATGCCCCTGATGATAAATCGGGGGCATTTGTATTGTATCGTGCACTCTAACGATTTTGGACGATTTAAAAATTATCTGACGATAATTTTAATCGTTCAAAAACGATTCACATCCCTTGTAGAAATGTCACTCCAAATGACATCAAATCTTCACAAAGTATACTGTGCAGTTTGTACATCTCACTATGCATCTAAACCACAACCAACACCTTTCCTCGAGCTATTAGCTGGCACTTCTATATTTATATAAATAGTAGGGATGTGCATTCATTTTGAACGATTGCACAAGCCGCAGTGCACAACCCCATTAGTGGGGTTCAGAAACGTATGGCGAACCCCCACGAATGCAACGTATCACTAATGAATAAATCCCCACCCTCCTGACCCCCCAAGACTTTCCAAAAGTCCCTGGTGGTCCAGAGGGGGTCCTGGAGCATTTTCCTGCACTCGGGCCATCGGCTGCCGGTATTCAAAATGGCACCAATAACCTTTGCCCTTACTATGTCACAGGGGCTACCAGTGCCATTGGTCAGCCCCGTCACATGGTAGGAGCACAAGATGGCGCCAACCGTCCATTGCTCCTACCATGTGACAGGGGCCGTCCAATGGCACAGGTAGACCCCGTGACATAGTAAGGGCAAAGGCTATTGGCGCCATTTTGAATACCGGCAGCTGAAGGCCCGAGTGCAGGAGAATGCTCCAGGACCCCCTCAGGACACCAGGGACTTTTGGCAAGTCTTGGGGGGGTCAGGAGGGTGGGGGGTTGTACTTAATTAAATTTAAAGGGTTGGGATGAGGTTTTTTTTAACTTTAATGGGAAACAAATACCATATGTAACTGATGGACAAATCGGGGTCCCCCGAAAACGGATGTATCAGATTTGGGTCCCGACGAATACGAATACCAAATCAAACATATCCATCCCTGCTGCACATCCCTAATAAATAGTTGAATATTGTGACCAGGGCCGCCATCAGGGCAGTATTCTTGGGCCTGCAGTATGGGGCCCCAGGATCTACTGCCACATATGGGGGCCCGCCGCAGCCGCCAGGCGGCAGGTGCGCTTGGGGGATGTATTAGTTCATGGCAAAGAGGCCCACTGAGGCTCTCTCCGACAGTCTGTCGCCCAGGGGCCTACTGAAACCTGGAGCCGGCCCTGGGTGCGGGCCCCAGAGAAGGGAGAGAATCAATGCTATGCGTGTCTTTTAGACACACATAGCATTGATTTACAGAGCACCGCAGACAGAGACTCGTCCGCGCGCTCTGTCCTGCCAGCGTTCACTGTCTGACGCGGCTGTGACGTCACCGCCGCGTCAGACAGTATGCGCCGGCAAAGCGCGCGGGCCGTCGCTGTCTGCTTGCTGTATGGGGCCTCAAAATTCCTGATGGCGGCCCTGATTGTGACAGCCTCCCCAGAGGCTCTCTCTTTCTCCTCTGAAGCCCAAGCCCAGAAATGGTCAAAATGCAATTTGTGAAATTTATCACAAATTGCACTACAGCCATTTCAGGCATATCACACAGCTTAACGCCAGGCAAAAAGGCACAGCTAATAGCATGCATTATGCTATCATACAGTACAATATTGCCCCTCATTTTAATTAATCCCTCTCCTTCCAAAAATTTGCATTCATGCCATGTGATCATATAATTATCACATGCATTATTACATTAATGCCATAACGCATTTTGATAAATGACCCTGTCTATTTGGAATTTTTCTATTCCTCTTAGCCCTTAATCGTATTTCTTCCTCAGCTGACTACATTTATCCAGAACTTTCACTGCTAGGTACCCCCTTATTGGGTTTAGACTTTTTTGCTGTATAGCTGCTTTATTTTGGATCTTTAGAAATACTGTCTTTCTTCCCTTTTGCAAACAGCCTGCTGTCTTTTGAATTTGAATGGCCTCAGTCCTGCTCCTCACATAGGGCCAACTTCTGGGCCCACAGTGGTTCAGACTTATGAGTTAATTTTCCATGTTGTGAGTCATGCAGGGCACATTAACAAGAATGTTTTTTTAGTTTGAGTGACTAACAGCTTAGTTGCTGCCTGCATCAGTGGAAATGCTAGCATCTACTTTGACTGGATATCTTTCCAACTGCTGCTCTATTGTGCCATCACCCAGTCTACTTCTCACCAGCCACTGACAATCATAAACATTTTATGCACAGCAAATATGTTCTTTGTAGAAGGAATACATAATATTAGTAAGGAATCCCAGGGATCCTTGCACTTCCTGAATAATAAAACAGTGCTTAAACTATTTGACAGAAAAAAGTTCCAATTAAGCATGGATAATTAATTACAGTATAACCTCTTTTTGAACCCGAGAAATTAGTTGGATGTAGAGATTATTACTCAAGCAGTATCTGCTCCAGTTCTAATGTGGTTTCAAACTTGACAACTGTTTTTGACACAACTCAGAAAAGACAGCTGAAAAATTGCCAGACCATTTATGAGATATGATGGCCATCTCTTGCTGTCATGGTGAAGACAGATAGGATGGATGAGGGAAGGACGGAGCATTATATAGACAGACATTACATTGCAATAGCGGAGAGAGGCAGACACATACATTAAGCCCTATTGAGGGTAAAATTATGGGATTCTGACTCCCTTGACCCATGTCAAACACACTCAATTGCTTATTTAAAGATTGAACATGCACAAATCGTAAACTGAAACAAGTAAGTAGCTGAATGAGAACACAGAAGGAAGCTTGCAGCTGGAAAAAAAAAAGAGAAGTCATCCAAAAATACAATCCCAAATTGAGAGAAAAGGAAAACATACACATGGATAAATCTACTAACTGCAGATGGAGATCGAGTAATTGCAGATATTCATTGACAATAATTAAATTTTGTGGACAAATACTGTGCTGGGGAAAAGGGACAAAGAAAACTGAATGGCAAGAAAATAATGATAATACTTTTATTCTTCATTTGGCATGTAAAATAGACAATGGCAAGGAGGAGTGGCCTAGCAGTTAGAGCAATGGGTAAAAAACCAGGACTACCAGGATTCAAATCCCACTGACAATTCCTGTGACCTTTTGAAAGTCACTTTCCCTCCCATTTCCTCAGGTTCTCAGTTCTATGGGACATGGGCTTATTGCCCCTGAATAATTATCACCATTGTACACTGCTACATACATTCAGTACCACTGTGTAAATAAGTATATTTATACACTGTTAGCTTCTTTATAATAGTGTTGATGGCAATACAAATTAAGCATACTGTTCCTGGTGTAAGGTCCTTGCAGTAGCTTAAAGTCTTAATGAAATCCAGCTCTAGATCAGAGATGGTATTGCCAGGTTCTGTGCATTTTGGTAAGTTCTAGCTGCGAGTATGAGGACCTCTAGAGTTGCTTCTAGCTGAAAGACAGGAGTGCCTCCTGGAGCTGCAGGTAAGGATAAATCAGTGGAGAGTGAAAGATTTTATTAATCATTTTAAAAGTTGGTGCTTTAATAGTAACAATCATGATACCTTATCTACAAGTTTGCAGATGAAGTCCTATTGTTCAAAGGGATTACATGTATATGATATCCATGGGAAGTTTTTCTGCTAGAATCAAGGGAACAGGATAAGTCAGGTGTGGCATTTACCAGGTACAAGGGAATCTGATCCTACAGTGTTGCATGAACACACAAGTATCTCACCTATGGATTTTACCTTATCTATTGGAGACCTTCTCTATTCTGGGGATAAATATTAATCAACAGAAGAACCTATGGAATCCGATTAATTCTGGATTACGGTAGTAAAAATGTATCTGGCTTTTTTTCAGGGAACCCTGCTAGAGGAAAATAATCATTCTTTCAAAAAGGGGCCCCATCATATGACCCAATCTGACCTCTCGGTCAATCTCTTCATTATTTAACCAAAAAGCACAAATGACTAGAAGACCTGAGATTTGCATTTACTTATATTCTCGCAGTATGGAATGCAGAAACCAAAAGTAAAACCATCAATGTTCATGCCTTAAATTGAAGTTGATGTACAAACCCGTAGTATTTACAACAGGTTAGTGGTCGCTTGCATACAATTTTGCTACAGATGCTAATGAGCTCTGAACACACTATCATACATAGAGGTAGATTTTAAAAACATATGCGCACGCGTACTTTTGTTCGCGCACCAGGCGCGAACAAAGGTACGCTGGATTTTATAAGATACCCGCGTAGCCGCGCGTATCTTATAAAATCCGGGGTTGGCGCGCGCAAGGGGGTGCACATTTGTGCAACTTGCGCGCGCCGAGCCCTGCGCGCGCTGCCCGTTCCCTCCGAGGCCGCTCCGAAATCGGAGCGGCCTCAGAGGGAACTTTCTTTCTACCCCCTGTACCTTCCCTTCCCTTCCCCTACCTAACCCACCCCCCCGGCCCTATCTAGACCCCCCCTACCTTTATCGGAGAAGTTACTACTGCCTCCGGGCAGTAGTAACTTACGCGTGCCGGCGCGGCAGGCTCCCACACAGGCCGCTGTGTCGGGGCACTTGGCCACGCCCCCGGACTGCCCACATGCCCCCGGACATGCCCCCAATCCTTAACCGTGTCCCCTGGCCATGCCTCCGACCGCCCCTTTTTCCAAGCCCCGGGACTTATGCGCGTCCCATGGCTTGCGCGCGCCGCCGAGCCTATGCAAAATAGGCTCGGCACGCGCAGGGGAGGTTTGGGGTAGGTTTTCGGGGGGTACGCGTGTATCTTACGCGCGTACCCCTTTGAAAATCTACCCCATAGCTAAATTGCATGAGAATATTTTGTGCATTGCCATGGCCAGGAACTTGGATAGATGCTAGACTAACTAGTATATTATCATTTAATCCATCATCTAGGTGTTATGCACTGACTATTTGAAATATTCACTGCTGTATCTGCTTTGGAGGTCCTGTCATTTCCAATTGTTTCAGCCTATGCTCTATCAAGCTGAGATTTATTTATTTATTTATTTATTTGTTGTGTTTTATATACTGTCATTCGGTGAAGCCATCACAACTGTTTAATGACCTTCTGTGCTCATCTGATGGTTGAACAGTTTGCCTGTATGTCATTTGGGATTGCAAGTAGGTGGTAAGTGTCTCTGCCCAAAGAAATACCCAGTGTAGAGGGTAAAACAGCCACTGAGATCCAGCTATAGTAAATTGCAAGTAGGTGGTAAGTGTCTCTGCCCAAAGAAATACCCAGTGTAGAGGGTAAAACAGCCACTGAGATCCAGCTATAGTAAATTCAATTGAAGATATATTATGGCAGTGATCATATGTGAGTATGTGCTAGACACAGGTAGCACCTCCAGGTGGATTCAGAGCAGTAAGGGAACTCTTTACTGATATGGATCAGGTATGTATGTACTGGGAAGGTGAAATTTCCACTGCTGGCCTGCCTGCCCCATACTAGGATGTCTGTGGCTGCAATACTGCTGATAATGCTGCATTATGATGTGTCGCCAGAAATGGCCCAGCCCCTTGATACCTGGAGGCAAGGCATGGTGCCAGTTATATTCAGTGACACATAACTCTGAGACTTGGGACATGCTACAACATCCTGTTCATTTTGGCTGCCAAAGATGATGACATCTTTCTTTAGTTACTGTACTGCCATCAGCGTGGTAGACAGTGTAACTTGAAAATGACATTTTAGATGGATAGATCTATGAAGAGGTACCAGCCTCAACTGAAGTGATGTTGCACAGAATGAATAAAGGTGTAATTTACTAAGTGACTAGGAAAAATACTGCAGCTTTGCTGCCCCCCCCACAAATAATGCTCAATGGCAGTCCCTTCACCGACAGCCACCATCATGTTAAAGGGCTAGAGTGGCCCAAATGAAACTCCATCTCCCTAACGAGTGTAAATCCCCCCCGGGGGTCATGTAAGATCCCCATCCTAACACCCCCCCCCCCACCACCTCTAAATGCAGCTTCAAGGAATTAAACATAAAAATAAAATAAAATTCATGCGGTGATGGACCCTCCTCCTTCCCAACCCCCTCCCTTTGAAATGTTGACTCCTCCTGGCATCCAAAGCCCTCCCCCAGCTTCATGACCACCCTCGGCTTCAGGAATGCCCCTTGACCATCCCTCCAGACATTCTGGTGGCTTGTGGGGTGCAGAGCACCCCCTAAGCTCTGAGCTTAGCACAATCTGAAAAAAAGAATGGTGCCAACCAGCTGCTTATCTACTTATGCCCCCATCACTTGATGACCTTTCTTTTGATATTATATGGGAAAAGATATAAAGCATATATGCAAGGTGTAAGCATTAGTTATAATGTGTGGGAAAAGCAAAACATAAAGGGGCTTAGCCACTAAAATATAAAGTTTGTGTGCATGCTAAAACGTCTTTTAATATGCTCTTTTAAAATGCTGCTACTATAGTTTACACATAACATAGGTTTCACACTAACCCAAAAAGTACAATGTGTGCTCTCTCAATATCCCCCAAGGTAACTAGCCCAAAGTGAAAGGGCCAGTTAGCATAAGATATTTTATTCTCCCTAGTCCCTCAAAATTAATTTCTTATCCTAATGTCCAAGGGGGCCTTCATGCTATAACAACCCCCAGCCTGAACTCAGGAATCAAGGAAAGGCCCAGGGAGCCAGTAGGACCTCACGATACAGGAAAATATCCACTGTCTGGGTGTAAGTTGTGCTTGACGCAAGAGAACGATACCAGTGAAACAGTCTGTTCATCTTATAAGCCCTTGATGCAGTCGTTTGTGCGAAACTTGGCCAGAGTTGGGCTATTTTGATGATTGTGCGAATAAAGTATTTTCAACCTAAGGTGACAGGTCTATCTCATATTTTTCTTACCACTTCCAAAGTCATGGATTAGATGGGGAGGTGGAGGAGAGAATATGACTTCTTCTGTCCCCACTGTCACAGAGATTCACAGTGACTCCAGCTGACTTCCCAATCTCCTTTCCCTGTATATGCATAGGGACTTTGTCTTTTTCTTCTGCAAAAGTAGTGGAATTAATAGATCCCACAGCATCCCCTGCAGGCCCATCCAGGGTAAAGTTATCCAGCTGTCTGCAAGGCCAAGGTGCACACCTGCTTGTCTAGTCAATAGTCTCTTGTGATCCCAAAAACAAATTAATGCCTGCATATTCATGTCTTTTAACACCTTTACAGTACCAAAGCAAAGTGACAAGTGTTTGGAGTACTGAAACTAGTAAACTCAGTATATGCAATACTGCAATATGCAGTATTAGTATCATCATTTGCCAGTGCCCATTACTTATTTTTAGATAGAGACTTATGGACAATCCCATAGCTGTGGCACCTTTCAAAAGAAATTTGTGCCATAAAAGCGTGCAACCAGGCATTTGGCAGCTATATTCCTTTTTTTTTAACATTCTTATTAAAATGTTCATTCACAGTGTGGCTACTTTATCTGTGTCAGAAAATGAATGGGGTTTGGTTGGGTCAGGAAAAGCATGCATGAAGCTTTCATTTTTAGAGTCCCAGGCAAGCATATTTTCTATGCAGGTGCAAATGCATATGGGCACTAAGCACTCGTTGTCTCTCACTGGCTAGATTTTCAAAAGGAAATCGTATATGGGGTTTCTCTTTGAAAATGTACTTAGTTGTGTGGATACAAAAACCTATGGGACTGCAAGCAAATTTAAAAATTGCCCTCCAATAGTGTGCCAAATTGGGCACATACATGCATAAGTAGGAGTTCCTAAAGTCACATCTATATTTTATTTTTTTTTTAATTTATATATTTTGTTAATACTAATCAAGATACATTTTGAAGAATTATAACAGCCTACCCTAGCACCGATGCATAGCTACAGTCACACTTAAAGGGTCAATCTCTAGGAGAAAGTGCTGGATCCGAAGAAGACGCACTCAGCGGAGCATTAAGCAATTGCCTCTGGGATATAAAGGTGGTCAAATGTTGAGGGTCAAAAATATAAATTTGATTGCTTGTAATTTGATCATGTATTTACAAGAAAAATAAAGCCAAAAAAAGGGCTCCAAGTTGCAATACCCTAGGTCTCAGAAGCAAGAATCTCTTCCATCTCTACTGCGTTATCTTTGCAACATCTGGAATATTATTAACATGGCACTCCAAAAATGGGGTCAATCTGTTATGAAAAAAATACTGCATAATCAAGGAATTTTGTCTTCAGAAATGGAACTTTCCAAATAATCAATGAGATTCAAAACGTCTCAAGATACTTGAGTAATCTTGAATCAGGATGCGGAACTTTCTTGGCTTATGGTAAATGGAGGGCCTTAGCAATAGGAGGTTAAATATTCTTAGGAATCTTTAAAACTTCCAGAAAATATCCACGAAGCATTAGTATAGGAGAAATTAACCTCTGCTTATGAAAATTTATTAATCTTATATTTCTGGATCTAAATGCATTTTCCAAAGATTCCAATATATTTAGCAAAACCAGATGATCTTTAGACAACATCCCAACATTTTCTTATAAGGAAGTAATCTGAGGTTGAACCTCCTGAAATTTCGCTGAGAGTTCAGAAATCTCCTGTTTTTGAGAAAAAACCTAATGTCCTAAATGAACTGAAAGTTTGGTAATCAATTCTCAAATAGAGTCCAAAGTTATTATAGATGGTTTAGACTTTGAAAATAGCCACTGCTATTACTAGCATCAGTACTATAGCATGGGATATACTTAGTTTTTGGGTACTTGCCAGGTACTTGTAGCCTGGATTGGCCGCTGTTGGAAACAGGATGCTGGGCTTGATGGATCCTTGGTCGGACCCAGTATGGAAATTTCTTATGTTCTTATGGATAAGTTCTTGGAGGGGAAGTCCATTACCTGCTATTATTCAAGCTGACTTAGAAAATAGCCACTGCTAAAGAAGAAATTCCTGATTCCCCCGTTAAGGGACCTATGTCAGCACTGAGGAATCCATTGTGACCTGAAAAGAAATACCAGGGGAATTGCCATCTTGTGCCATTCATCCTTTCTCTCCTGTTCCTCCTCTCTTCCCAACAAGCACATACAAAGCACCTAGAATAGAAAGAGTGGCACCCTGTAGTTCCAATCCAGATGGTGCACAGGCATTGCTTTGCATGGTCACAGGAGGCTCAGGCTGATCGGGAGAGCACGACCCTCCACCATGGTTTCAGTGTCCAGGAAGCTCAGAGCTGATCCTTCACGTACTGCGACTGCCAAGGACCTATTTGCTCCAGTTCCAACAAGCTCTGCAGGGACTCCTATGTCAACAACATAGGAGTTGTTGACATAGTTGTTGACATATGTCAATAGGGCCCAAAATCATTGAGGAGGAAACATCAGGGATGCTTGCCTATTGGAGCAAAAAACTTGTAAGCGAAACAAGAAAGTTTATTAGAAATAAATACAAGCAGCTTCGGCAGGGAGAAAGGTGCCAGCAGCCACACACCATATTTTATATAAGCCACACACTTTCTAAAATGCATATATCTCTGCCCCCATACTTATTCACATATCTGTATCATTACACGCAGACTGATTTTGCATGTATGTACTATTTGTGCACATACTTTCCACACTTACTATGTCAGCTTCTGGGAATATGCAGAGACATTCAGAAAATGGCACCATAAGCCTGCAAGCCAACTTTTGCTCTCTCCTCTATCCCCACCCCTACCCCCGCCACCTCCCTGGATGTGCAACTGCTGGTCCAGCTGATTGTGACCAATAAGAGTCACATATTTCCCATAAAATGTGCAGAGGAACCAGGGGAGGATGAATAGTGCTTGTCTGGACCTCCACCAGAAGTTTAACTACTGGGACTCCTACCCTCAATAGGTAAGTGTCTTCAAGGATGTAGACTCAGGAGCAACATCAAAAAATAAGGATGATGGGTACTTAGAATGGTTTCCCAAAGGAAGTACTAGAGACAGAAATGGTAACAGAATTCAAGAAAGCATGGCAGAAGCCCATAGGATCTATAGATGCTAAATAGTGCAAGAAAGCCAGACAGCTGCTGGGGTCTATAGTGATACCACAGGAAGGCATGTGGGCATACTAAATTTCTGTGATTGTAGGGTAAGGTCTTAAAAAAGAAAGCCTGCCTGTCCATGAGAGGGATTGACTTCAGCAGTTACTTGCAGAGCTGGAGCAGGCCACAGGTAAGCACACCAAAGTCACAACTGTGAGATTTCACTTGTGTTTCACTCTGCCCAGCTTTTATGACATTACTACCACTACCCATCCATGTGTTCCATCTCTGCCCAGCTTTTATGACATTACTACCATCCATGTGTTCCATCGCTGCCCCAGCTTTTATGACATTACTACCACTACCCATCCATGTGTTCCATCGCTGCCCCAGCTTTTATGACATTACTACCACTACCCATCCATGTGTTCCATCTCTGCCCCAACTTTTATGACATTACTACCACTACCCATCCATGTGTTCCATCTCTGCCCCAGCTTTTATGACATTACTACCACTACCCATCCATGTGTTCCATCGCTGCCCCAGCTTTAATGACATAACTACCATTACCCATCCATGTGTTCCATCTCTGCCCAGTTTTTATGACATTACTACCACTACCCATCCATGTGTTCCATCGCTGCCCCAGCTTTTATGACATTACTACCACTACCCATCCATGTGTTCCATCTCTGCCCCAGCTTTTATGACATTACTACCACTACCCATCCATGTGTTCCATCTCTGCCCCAGCTTTTATGACATTACTACCACTACCCATCCGTGTGTTCCATCTCTGCCCCAGCTTTTATGACATTACTACCACTACCCATCCGTGTGTTCCATCTCTGCCCCAGCTTTTATGACATTACTACCACTACTCATCCAAGTGTTCCATCTCTGCCCCAGCTTTTATGACATTAATACCACTACCCATCCATGTGTTCCATCGCTGCAGAAGTCTGTCTCTGTAGATCTCACTCCAGGCATTGGTATTGTTTTGACACCAGACACTTTATCTAAAATCTGGTATTAAAGGGGATTTCTGGTCCAACAAGAATTGATGTTTCTTAATTGGGTTTTGACTATGCATTGATGAAACTATACTTAAATAAGGAAAAAAACAAGGTATAATAACAATGGAGGTGATTCGCTGCAAAGAGACCTTAATAATAAAAAAGCATCAAAATATCCACTGCATTACTGTTCCATATATTATCATAGAAATGTTTGTCATGTCCAGTGCTCACTTCTTTATAATCATTAGTCTCACGTGCCTAAGAGGAATTTTTTTCTTTTTTTAATTCTTTTTCTATTTTCTTAATATTTCTAAACAATAATCCCATGTGCGATCATGTTGAAAAGTTGCCGACATGAGAGGAATCTGTGGGATTGAAGTTTGAGTCGCTCAAATGTTAAGATTTAAATATCCCAGCAAAATCTATGATGACCACTGAAGAAGATTGAAAATGTGTGGCGTGTTGGACTTTCAGTGGGCTTACATCTTGAGAATGTTATGGTGTTTATGTTGGCACTTAAAGTCTGAATGATTTCTCATCATATTATTAAGATAAATGGACACTTCTCAACATGATCGCACAAGACTATCTTGTATCACATGGACATATTGTTTAGAAATATTAAGAAAATAGAAAAAAAATATTAAAAAGAATAAATTTATTATTTTTATTTACCGACATTCGATCTGAGATATCGCATCAGTTTACATTCAGGTCGGTTTACATTCAGTCACCGGAGACCTATAATTATAAAGAAGTGAGCACTGGTCATGCCAAGCATTCCTGTTACATTATATAGAACAGTAATGCAGTGAATGGTTTGATGCTCTTTTATTAAGAAGGACTCTTAGAAGCGATACATGCTCCATTATTATTATTTTTTTTCTTATTTAAGTGGATTTTGAAACTGAGGTTCTTTTGGTCTTTTACAGTTGTTGAAACTATAGGCACTGTTTAAGCTAGCTTACTGTACATGTGTTCCTGGACTCTCAAATGTGTATGCTTAGCATGTTATCAACATTCCTTCAATGTCATATTAGCAAGTGGCCTGACAGAGTCCACATTAGGGATGTGAATCATTTTAGGACGATTAAAATTATCGTCCGATAATTTTAATATCGTCTTAAACCGTTATGGAACACAATACAATAGAGATTCTAACGATTTATCGTTATAAATCGTTAGAATCGTGAGCCGGCACACTAAAAGCCCCTAAAACCCACCCCCGACCCTTTAAATTAAATCCCCCACCCTCCCGAACCCCCCCCAAATGAGTTAAATAACCTGCGGGTCCAGCGGCGGTCCGGAACGGCAGCGGTCCGGAACGGGCTCCTGCTCCTGAATCTTGTTGTCTTCAGCCGGCGCCATTTTCCAAAATGGCGCCGAAAAATGGCGGCGGCCATAGACGAACACGATTGGACGGCAGGAGGTCCTTCCGGACCCCCGCTGGACTTTTGGCAAGTCTCGTGGGGGTCAGGAGGCCCCCCACGAGCTGGCCAAAAGTTCCTGGAGGTCCAGCGGGGGTCAGGGAGCGATTTCCCGCCGCGAATCTTTTTCGTACGGAAAATGGCGCCGGCAGGAGATCGACTGCAGGAGGTTGTTCAGCGAGGCGCCGGAACCCTCGCTGACCGACCTCCTGCAGTCGATCTCCTGCCGGCGCCATTTTCCGTACGAAAACGATTCGCGGCGGGAAATCGCTCCCTGACCCCCGCTGGACCTCCAGGAACTTTTGGCCAGCTTGTGGGGGGCCTCCTGACCCCCACGAGACTTGCCAAAAGTCCAGCGGGGGTCCGGAAGGACCTCCTGCCATCCAATCGTGTTCGTCTATGGCCGCCGCCATTTTTCGGCGCCATTTTGGAAAATGGCGCCGGCTGAAGACAACAAGATTCAGGAGCAGGAGCCCGTTCCGGACCGCTGCCGTTCCGGACCGCCGCTGGACCCGCAGGTTATTTAACTCATTTGGGGGGGGTTGGGGAGGGTGGGGGATTTAATTTAAAGGGTCGGGGGTGGGTTTTAGGGGGTTTTAATGTGCCGGTTTTGCGATTTTTAGATTTTTCACGATTTTTCACGATATTTTACCCCCCCAAACGGCAACAATACGATTCCCTCCCCCTCCCAGCCGAAATCGATCGTTAAGACGATCGAGGACACGATTCACATCCCTAGTCCACATAGCTATTCAAGTTGGCCTCTCACTATGTTCTATCTATGCTGCCCATCCCAGTATTATAGAAGCCTTATGCTTCTCAACTATTTATGTACAGGGTTGGACCCAACACCCATTGCAGGTTACCTCAGTGCTTCCTTGCCATCCCCTTGCCACAAGCCTTGTACTATGTCAACACCACATTTTGGGGAAAGATGTCACAGGCAGTGCTTTATGCTATCTGCTGCTCCTAATGGCTTTCCTGTTATCTGGTCACTTACCCCGATATCTTTTTCTTTTCATAGATAACACAAGCGCCTAGAAGGAGGAAGAGGAAGAAGTGGAAATGCAATTTCTACCACCATCAGGGCATCAGGCAGCAGCCCTACTGCCATCTCCACCTGTGCAAGAGGCAGCAGCTCCCTCCCCATCAGCCCTGGCTGAGGAGCGAGTGGCCCTCTAGCCTGTACATTGTTTCCTCCTTTTTGTTTGCTCCCATCCCTCTGCTTCACTCCCCTAGACCTACCATCCATTTTGCACCCTGGAGCTGAGGATGAAGATCCTCAAGTGCTCCTGGTTTGAAGAAGATCCGCCTTACCTCATGACACACATCAGATCTTGCCTGCTCCAGACAACCTGCAGCAGAACTGGCTGGGTCTGTAGGAGGAGCTATTCATCCTCCAGCTGGGTCCAGCTCTGAATTTGCTGTAGACTCATCTTTGGAGCAGCTGCACCAGATGGTGTCCATCATACAAATAATCTGAAGGGAATGGTTGCTCAGGTGGAGCAATTGGTTAATCGGCAAATGTGGATGATCAATATTCTCCTAGATGTGCAACCCACTCTTCAGCTTGTTGCTCACTGCCTCTTCCCAGAGTCTACTTCCTCTTAAGGGCAACATCACCTGCCAGGTTGTCTCCTCCACAGCTCTCTGGGGTCCTTCTATTGTATCTTTTTTTTTTTTTCCATAGTTCTTCCTTCTCCCCTCCCCCACATTGTTAAATAAAAGTTGTTTATTTCTGCTACATTTTGTAAAGTAGAAAAATAAACACATAAATACAAATCCTACTCAATTACAGAAAGAAATCAAATACATTTGAAAAATGTGACCATCATACAAAGGATGCTGATTGCACACAGTACCTGAGATTAAAATTTGTTCTTAGAATTCACAATGTAATTATTGGTCACAGAAGTCCAACATATACTTTCTTTAAGTATTAGTTAGAATTTTTTAATTGCTGATAAAAACATCCCAAAGTACTTATCTGAAAAAAGTTTCCCAGATGTAGGAAAACAGATCGACTCTTGCACAATGTTTCAAAATCCCCAAATCTGTGTTGGGAGTCTGGGGACAGCCATAACATCTCAGTTTGTCTGCAGAGAGAAAGACAAATGGAGGCACCATTTTTAAAGGGACAGTGGCAGGAAAAACACTAACCAACCAGTGTCCACATGCAATAAAAAGTATCTCCTTAAAGATTGAAAACAAACTGAAATAGTTCACCATTGTAGCCATAGTAATATGCACAAACAAGTGCACAGTTGTAATAGCATGAAATGCTATCTGCTTCTCACACATAAGTCATATTCTACCATGAAGATTAAGTCAACACTTATATCTTTAGCATGATGGAGAGAACTGGAAAAGATTAATCAAGCAGGATTTTCTTATTATTTGTCCCCATAGTCATGTTAGTAGCAGTAAAAAAAAGTTACTGCCCTGGTCTACCTGTGCACCTTATTGTAATGTTTATATGCATGACTCTGCTGGATTGATAGTGGGATCATAAGCCAGGTTTGAGTGCATATGCTTTATTAACTGTTGGTTAGAAGGCAAATAAGAAGAGTGTTAGAAAAGAAAAGTGAAGTGCACTGTTGCTGGCTGTTGATGCAGCTAGAGTGGTCCTCCTGCAGAGCTGCAAGACATTTTAGAAGCATAATGAGAGAATAGTAGAGATTAGTGTCGGTAGAGCATATCGGGTCATTCACTGAAATGCCTTATGGTGTTAACACATGTCATAACACATTAACACGTGATAATTATGCTAGCGCATGGCACAAATGCAAATATTTGGAAGGGGTGGGATCGGGGAGGAGTTTGGGTGGGATTTATGAAAATGAGGGGCAATATTAGAGATGTGAATCGGAACCGGAATCGGTTCGGATTCCGGTTCCGATTCACATGTGGTTTTTTTTTCATCGGGCCCGATCACGGTTTTGCTTATCGGCTGTGCCCGAGCTGATAAACAAAAAACCCACCCGACCCTTTAAAACTAATACCTTAGCTTCACCCACCCTCCCGACCCCCCCAAAAACTTTTTACAAGTACCTGGTGGTCCAGTAGGGGTCCCTGGAGTGATCTCCCGCTCCCGGGCTGTCGGCTGCCACTAATCAAAATGGCGCCGATGGCCATTTGCCCTTACCATGTGACAGGGTATCCGTGCCATTGGCCGGATCCCGTCACATGGTAGGAGCACTGGATGGCCCGTGCCATCTTGTGCTCCGACCATGTGACAGGGGCTGACCAATGGCACCGGTAGCCCCTGTGACATAGTAAGGGCAAAGGCTATCGGCGCCATTTTGATTACTGGCAGCCGATGGCCCAAATGCAGGAGATCGCTCCCGGAACCCCGCTGGACCACCAGGGGCTTTTGGCAAGTCTTGGGGGACCCTCCTGTCCCCCACAAGACTTGCCAAAAGTCCAGCGGGGGTCCGGGAGCGACCTCCTGCACTCGGACCGTCAGCTGCCAGTATTCAAAATGGTGCCGATAGCCTTTGCCCTTACTATGTCACAGGGGCTACCGGTGCCATTGGTCAGCCCCTGTCACATGGTAGGAGCACAAGATGGCACCTGTAAAAAGTTTTTTTGGGGGTCGGGAGGGTGGGGGAAGCTAAGGTATTAGTTTTAAAGGGTCGGGGTGGGTTTAGGGGTTACTTTTGTGTGCCATTTTTCCCGCCCTCCCCCAAAACGATAAGAGAACCGACACGATCAATATCGTGGGGTTTTCCTATTGTTTTGGGGGAGCCCCCGATTTCTGACGATTTTGAAAATTTCATCCGATATTTTCAATCCAAAGCCCGATTCACATCCCTAGGCAATATCACACTGTGCGATAGCATAAAGCATACTATTGCATGGTTTTAATTCTGGAAATAACTACACCTTTTTCCTTGGCATTAAGCTGTGCGATATGCCCAAACTGGCCATAATGCAAGTTGCAATAAATTTTTAGAATTGCATTTTCGCCATTTCTGGGATTGGGAAGGGTGAGGGGAGAGGGGAGAAGTGGAGTAGAGTGGAGAGAGGGAGAGAGTCCATCAAGCTAGGGTGAGAGAACATAGTAGAAATGGCATCTTTGTGAGACTTTCCTCACTCCAAATGACATCAAATCTTCACCGAGGTGTACTGTGCTGTTCATATGTCTCACTCTACATAAGAAACTGGCCCCTAAACCCTAAACCACCACCAACACCTCACCTCAAGCTATTAGATGGCCCTCCCATTGAGATATGAATACTTGTAGATAGTATCTCTCTCTCTCTCTCTTTCTCTCTCCAGTGCAAGATAGGAATTATTGCAGGGTGTGTTAAGTTTACTGCACCATGTGATACAACCAATGCAATGCAGTATGTTATTGCATGGTGTGTAATTCTAAACATGTCCATTTTTCTTATCATGGGCATTATCCATGTGATAATAATGCATTTTGATGAATCTAGGGTTTAGATTGTGAGCCCTCTGGGGACAGAGTTGAGGTAAGTATCTGAATGTAATCCCTTTGAAGTGCTGAAAAGCAGAATATAAAGTAAATAGATAAATACATACCTAGAAGCCACCTCCTTGTAGTTTCACCATTCTCAAAGCAGTCATGTAAGCTTCACTGTGACAGAAAATAGGCTTTATGACATTAACGGGAAATGCAAGTACAGCTTACGTTAAGAGATCTGTGGCACTGAATACTAGGGATGTGAATCGTTTTCCATATCGTCTTAACGATAGAAATCGTGTGGCAGGGCAAGAAAATCGTCTTAGGCACGATTTTTTAGTTAAAAAATCGTTAAAAATCGTTTTTTCCGATTAGTGCGCACTAACTCGAGTTAGTGCGCACTAACGGGAGTTAGTGGGCACTAACTGGGAGTTAGTGCGCACTAACTGAAAATGATACAATTTGACACTTTTCAGGTCAGTTAAGGTCAGTTTAGGAATGAATATGTATTCCTATTGGCTGCCCTCTTATTTATTCATGTTACCAAGTTTCCTACTGACAGTATATGGGGGATGGGAAATGGAAACAGTTGGTAGCTTGACAAAACAAGTAATGTGATCAGTCAATGTGACTAGAACTTGTGCCCTAACCCTGATACCAGGGGTATTGTGATCTTCCTGCACACAGTGCCCTATCCCTATTAATACCAGGAGTGTTGTGATCTTCCTGCACACAGTGCCCTATCCCTAATACCAGGGGTGTTGTGATCTTCCTGCACACAGTGCCCTATTCCTGATACTGGGGGTGTTGTGATCTTCCTGCACACAGTGCCCTATTCCTGATACCGGGGGTGTTGTGATCTTCTTGCACACATCCCGATATCAGGGATAGGGCACTGCATGCAGGAAGATCACAACACTCCTGGTATTAATAGGGATAGGGCACTGCATGCAGGAAGATCACAACACTCCTGGTATTAATAGGGATAGGGCACTGCATGCAGGAAGATCACAACACCCCTGGTATCAGGGATAGGGCACTGTGTGCAGGAAGATCACAATACCCCGGAGGAGTGAGGGTCAGGCAGCTCCCCCCTGTCTGTGAAGCCAGCCTCTCACTAGTAATGCAGGGAGGGAGCTGTCTCAGACTTCACCATCCTCCCCCCCCCCCTTACCCACACACCATTCACTAGCTGGGACATGGGGGAAGTCAGGAGTGAGGGTCAGGCAGCTCCCCCCTGTCTGTGAAGCCAGCCTCTCACTAGTAATGCAGGGAGGGAGCTGTCTCAGACTTCACCATCCACCCCCCCCCTCACCCACACACCATTCACTAGCTGGGACATGGGGGAAGTCAGGAGTGAGGGACAGGCAGCTCCCCCCTGTCTGTGAAGCCAGCCTCTCACTAGTAATGCAGGGAGGGAGCTGTCTCAGACTTCACCATCCTCCCCCCCCCCTCACCCACACACCATTCACTAGCTGGGACATGGGGGAAGTCAGGAGTGAGGGTCAGGCAGCTCCCCCCTGTCTGTGAAGCCAGCCTCTCACTAGTAATGCAGGGAGGGAGCTGTCTCAGACTTCACCATCCTCCCCCCCCCCCCCTCACCCACACACCATTCACTAGCTGGGACATGGGGGAAGTCAGGAGTGAGGGTCAGGCAGCTCCCCCCTGTCTGCGAAGCCAGCCTCTCACTAGTAATGCAGGGAGGGAGCTGTCTCAGACTTCACCATCCTCCCCCCCCCCCCCTCACCCACACACCATTCACTAGCTGGGACATGGGGGAAGTCAGGAGTGAGGGTCAGGCAGCTCCCCCCTGTCTGTGAAGCCAGCCTCTCACTAGTAATGCAGGGAGGGAGCTGTCTCAGACTTCACCATCCACCCCCCCCCCCCTCACCCACACACCATTCACTAGCTGGGACATGGGGGAAGTCAGGAGTGAGGGACAGGCAGCTCCCCCCTGTCTGTGAAGCCAGCCTCTCACTAGTAATGCAGGGAGGGAGCTGTCTCAGACTTCACCATCCTCCCCCCCCCCTCACCCACACACCATTCACTAGCTGGGACATGGGGGAAGTCAGGAGTGAGGGTCAGGCAGCTCCCCCCTGTCTGCGAAGCCAGCCTCTCACTAGTAATGCAGGGAGGGAGCTGTCTCAGACTTCACCATCCTCCCCCCCCCCCCCTCACCCACACACCATTCACTAGCTGGGACATGGGGGAAGTCAGGAGTGAGGGTCAGGCAGCTCCCCCCTGTCTGTGAAGCCAGCCTCTCACTAGTAATGCAGGGAGGGAGCTGTCTCAGACTGGTATCAGGGTTAGGGCACTGTGTGCAGGAAGATCACAACACTCCTGGTATTAATAGGGATAGGGCACTGTAAGAGATGACTGTAGTAGATTGAATAAAGATCTGATGTTTCTGCTCTCCTCACACCAAACAAAAACAACACACAAGCAGAGAAGCCCTTCTTACAAAGCTGAGCTAGTGAGTTAAGTAGGAGGAAAAGTAAACATACTGGTGCCAGTGTGGCTACTTAAAAAATACACTTACCAACAATCAATTACATATATTTGAACTGTGTACAGTTCCAGCCAGGACCACCTTTCTAAAATGCACAGTGATTGGCAAATTCAACATGCACTAGCATTTCAGGTGCCTGCTAACAAAAATAATAAACAAACAAGTTCTAGTCACGTGAGTGCTGATCATTACATTACTTTTTTTGTCAAGCTTCCAACTGTTTCCATTTCACATCCCCCCAACCATATTGGTAACATCAATAGATAAGAGCACAGCCAGCCAATAGGAATACATACATACATATTCATTCCTAAGTGACCTTTACTGACCTGGGAAGTGTGAACACTTTGTTTCATTTTCTGTTGGTGTTCGTTAGTTTCCAGTTCCATTTCCCATCCCCCCAACCATCACCTCAGTGGTAACCTTGGTAATATCAATAGATAAGAGGGCAGCCAGCCAATAGGAACACATATTCATTCCTAACTGACCTTCAGTGACCTGGAAAGTGTTTATTTGTATCATTTTCAGTTAGTGCGCACTAAATCGAGTTAGTGCGCACTAACGGGGAGTTAGTGCGCACTAACTCGAGTTAGTGCGCACTAACACGATTTAACGATTTTTAACGATAAATCGTTAGAATTTCTATTGTATCGTGTTCTATAACGATTTAAGACGATATAAACATTATCGGACGATAATTTTAATCGTTGAAAAACGATTCACATCCCTACTGAATACCATCTGAATGTTGTAATATAATACAATTTATTATTTGCTACACCACTAATTGAAACATAGGCATTAAAGCAGTATACATATAAAAACATCTAGGATTAAAATACATATTCACATACAAATACAATCAAATAAATACAATAAAATACTCATTAAAACAATTTAAAAACAGCAAATACAAAGTTTTATTTTTATAAATAAAACTAGTGTAAAAATAACAGCAATCAATTAAATTCACAGTTGTCATAGTAAAGTTAAAAGTTTGTTATAACAGCCAAGTTGACTCCTAATACTTTTTTGAAACTCGCAAAAATTAGATTTGGATCATCGATTCAAAGGAATAGTATTCCGGAATAATAATCTAAAATAACTAAAAGTAGTCTAATCTAAATAGGTGAAGGAAGAGCCAAAAGTTCATCCTAAAAGGATTTTAAGACCTAGGGGGATTATTTGGCACTAACAAATCTAAGTTTTGTAGAAAGCCCTTTATATATATAAAAAACAACTATAAAATCATAAATTTGATTCTAACAACAACGGGAAGCTACTGTAATCTAATCAACATAGGAGTCACATGATATATTTTTGCATTGAATAAAGGCTTGGCTGCTGTGTTCTATAATAACTGTATTCTTTTTACTGATGAGATAGAAAAGACTTTGTAAAGCAATCAAGCCTGTTCATTACCAGTTTTTTGAAGATCATTTATATCCAATAAAGATAGCAATTGACACAAATACCTCAAATGATGGAAAGTGGTATATGTTAGGCCAAAGATTTGGTTATGGAAAGATAACTTTGAATCCATTTGTATCTTCTAAGAAGTAACTGCCATGCCAGTAAAAAAAAACAAAAGTAAAATAGAAAGCAGAGTGAGCGGAGAGTCTCAGGAGAGGCTTCTGCTCTGTGATAAAAGATGCTGCAGGGCCAGGTGTTGGTAGTAGTGACTCCACAGGCACAGGGCCACAGCGACCAACACAAACCACGTGATCCTCCTGACTGGCCTACCAGAGCATGTCCAAAGCTACAAAAGGCCAATCTGTCTCTGTGCTGCCATTCGTTCTTTCTCCATGCCCACAGGGAGTGGGGACCCTGAGGGTTTGTCATCCGAGCTGCGTATACGTAGGCCTGAAGGCAGGATGAGGCGGTGATGGATTAAGAGTTTTGAGGGGTACTATTTGTCACCTGAATTTTTTTTACCTGAGGCTGCCTCATGATAGAGCTACCCCCTGGTATCCAGGCAGAGGTTAGGGCAGGCAGGGATCAAATAGAGGCGAGAGACAGTCCGAGTTAGCAACGAAGATTAGTCTGAGGAAGGCTGACTGGGAAGACAAAAATAGAACAGGGGAACAAGGCTGGATGGAGAGGCAAGGCTGGGCAGAGCAGGGGCATGGAGAGACAAGGCAGGAACTAGGTAAAACACACAAGCAGGAACAAGATAAAACAAGGGATAAACTGGAATATGGATGCATGGCAAGGTATAGAGAACCTAAATAGGCAATAGGGAGGCCTACAGGAATAGTAGCACCACTGAGAGACTCTACAGGGAACCAGATAATTAGACAGGCAAGGTACACAGGAACAAACCAAACAAGACAAGAAGGCCTAAAAAGGCCACAATGGAATAAGGATAAGGCAAAGATATACAGACAGGCTAGGCATCCAGGAGACCTAGACCCACAGACAAGAAGGGCCACCAGGAGACCCAAAGGAAACAGGAGGACCATAAGGAAGCCCATATAAGACAAGACAAGGACAGGACAGAAGCACAAGGGCAGGGCAAGGTATAAACAGATACAGGCAAACAGGAACCAATAGCAATACAAAATAAGTATTGCTATTGGTTCCTGTTTTTTCAATATATATCTTCTCCCGCTCTGTCACTTACTCACCAACCTCAAACTAATACACTTCCTATATGCGGATGACATACAAATTCTCATCCCTATAGAAGACTCTCTACACAAAGCCATGTCATACTGGAATAAATGCCTTTCAGCTATCAACAACCTACTCACCAGCCTCAACCTGGTCTTAAACACAAACAAAACCGAAATCCTCTTTATAGCTCCGGAAAATTATGTCCCACCCACACCTCCTATCGCTAGCCAATGTCCGGATACCTCCGTGCACTCCACCTCGCAGCAAGTAAGAGACCTGGGGGTCATCATAGACAGTGGATTCAGCCTCAACAAATTCGTAAATAACACAACAAAAGAATGTTTCTTTAAACTACAAACCTTAAAGAAACTAAAACCACTCCTCCTATACAGAGACTTCCGCATGGTGCTACAAGCCATCATACTCCCGAAACTGGACTACTGTAACTCTCTCCTTCTAGGCCTACCAGCATGCACCACCAAACCACTTCAGATGGTCCTGAATGCCTCGGCAAGAATTCTCTCAAACTCCAAAAAAAGAGATCATATCACCCCAATCCTCCAGCATCTCCACTGGCTTCCGATTAAATACAGGATTCAATTCAAGTCCATAATGATGATACACAAGGCCTTACATAACATCGCTCCTCTCAACTTAATGTTTCAACTTCAGCTACACACCTCCGTGAAACCGACTAGAAGTGCGTACCAGAATAGACTAATCACCCAACCAGCGAAATCCTCCCTGAGGAAACGCGCACTATCCACAGCGGGCCCTTCACTCTGGAACTCGCTACCTCCAGACCTTCGCCTTGAACCTTGCCGCACTACATTCAAAAAGAAACTTAAGACTTGGTTGTTCACACAAGCTTTCCCTGAGAGCTAAGAGCAGGTAGAACGACATTTTCAGCTTATTCGCTCTTTTCCCCAGCCCCAGACATATAATTTCCTGAAGAGATCATTATTGAGTTGTATATAATCATATAATCTTGTTTTTCTCGGTTCACTGTAAGCTCCACTAAGTTCCACTGTAAGCTCCTCTAGGTTCCTCCTTGAGCCTTTGCATGTTACTTATTAACTATTCAGCAATTGTCCACTAATAAGTTAAGTTGATTAATCTGTTCTATGTAAACCGCTAAATGAAGTGATAGTTCTTGCTCCTTGTAAACCGGGGTGATATGTATATTATACAGGAACTTCCGGTATATAAATCCTATAAATAAAATAAATAAATAAGACAAGATAGGCTATAGACATGGCTGGCCGCCAGGATGCCCAGACAAAAACTATGGAAATGAACAAAGAAACAGGGACGAGACAGGTCCAGACAAAAAGGTCTTAAGAGGCCACACTGGGAACAAGGCAAGGCAATAAGGCCGCTAAGACTACATTGAAACAAGGCAAGGCAAGAAGGCCAAGAAGGCCACACAATAACAAGCAAAACAAGAGGCCACTAAGGCCACATGGAAACAAGGCAAGAGAAGAGAAGGTTGGCCAAAACAAGGAACCAAGGTGACTTGATGATGAAGTTCTGAGGAATCTGTGAGGGATATTCTTATAGGGCTGGCCTATAGGTGATGGCTAGAACAGGGTACAGCATGGCCCAGTAAGGGCCCCTGTTGAAAGAGAGGCTGCCTAGCAACCTAAATTGTGATAGTAAATGTGAATCGGTTATTTACTCTTTCAAAAAATACAAAAACTAGGGGACAGTCCATGAAGCTAGCAAGTGGCACACAATTAAGCTTTGGAATTAATAACCGCAGGATGTGGTAGAGTCAGCTGGCACAGTTAGGTTTAAAAAAGGTTTGAATGAGTTCTTAGATAAGTCTATAAACTTATTAACTGGATAAACTTGGGAAAAAACAGCACCATGGGATCTATCTACTGTTTGGGATTTTGCCAGATACTTATGAGATGTTGGAAATAGGATACTGGACATGATGGAACCTCAGTCTGACTCAGTTCTTCTGTTCTTTTGTTCTAATGTGCATTCATAGGAAATGAAAAGGACATTTCCTGTTTCATTTGAATAAAACAAAAAAACAATATTGATTAGTTTTCCTTTATTTAGTCTTTAAAATGTATACTACCAACAACTCCCCTTTCAGGGCTTTCCTTCCAATCCCCCTCCCGACACCTCCAAACACTCTTACCATGTTGATGCTCTTCATGGGGCAGGAACTGCAATGTAAAACAGCACCGGTAGGTCAAGTTTGATGCCATTTTAGATTTCTTCCATACAAAATGGCACCAGACAGAGTTTTGGCCTGACAAGCATCATTTCATCTGCCTGTACCATGTTAATTTAGCCTTTTAAAATGGTGCCACCTAAACTGGCACCATTTTTACAGAAGATATTTAAAATAGCACCATTTTTAATTGTAATACCAGCAGGCAGGATCAACTACGGATTTTTGACCATGACTGAACGGCTCCTCGGCCTTTGTTTCTTGCTGTTTTCTCATTGTTGGGTAAACATATTGGTGGTCGAATCCCATATTAAAGTGTTGATGCTGGTGGGGGATGTTGTTATGTTCTCCAAATCTAGTCTGTGATTTATGGACAACTCTAAGAATATCCCTCAAGAAGCCTAATGTGGCAAAACATGTCGGGTCTTTATGAAGATTGACAGATTGGTTTACTAGTGACTACCATTGCTTTATCTGCTTTGGATTACATTCCAAAGCATTCATTGAACTCTTTGACAATTTGGTAGTCTTTTTGAGACTTTTTTTTATTTGTAGTGATTGGTTATAAAACTTGTCTTTGTATTTTTCTTAATTCTTTTCTTTTTTCCTTTTTCTCCCCCTTTTTTTCACATTTTCCTTTTATTTATTTTTTTTGGTAGTTTATTTGCATGTTGTCCTATGTGTTTAAACATATGTACTATAAGTATATGTTTTTTGTTTTCTCATTAGTGTCCTGTTATTATTGTTGTCATTAATTTTCCTTTTGCTTCTATTAATATCATTTATTATTATTACTTTGTTAATGTTTTTTCTTTTGGCTCTATGAATATTCTATATTTCAGCGGCTTTAGATTTGAAGGATTGATAAATTATTGAAAGTATTTTTCTATGTTATGTATTGATGCTTTAATAGATATAAACTAAACTGTATAAATAAACAATTTGGGGGTATAACTTTGTTTAATTGTTAATTTTGGCCCTCGCTATACAATTTTATGGAAACCCTTTTTGTTGATGGAAACTAGAAATATTACATACAGATAGTGCTATTTAATTACAAACCCCCATTTAAGTCTTGGAAAACAACCCCCATAATGTTTTGGCCTGGATGCAGGAATATGCCAGAAAAGGAAAGCTACAAAAATGCTTTTCAGCAACTGTGCTTGAACCTTTCTGTCTAACACCATCTGCCATGTCTTTTGTACACGTTTGAGGTTCAAGAACTGAACTTTTCAGTCACTTGAAAACCCACCTGAAATAATTGCTTTCTGGAAGGAGATCATTCTCACTTTGAGGGACTGCCATCAGGATAATGTGTTCTGCATGAAATTTTCATAGATAAAGAAACCTGTTTCCCATTTATATTAAAATAATAATGTGGTGGTCATCCAAGCTATATTCAAAAGTAGTGCAAAGTCATTCCAAGACGAGTTGTGGACATTGTGGACAATTTTCAAATAGCCAACTCAGGTGCTTTTGGCTATATTTTAAAGATAAACTACCTGGATAATGTCTGGTTGCAAATTAAGCTAATGTAAAGTATACAGGTAGAAAAGGTTCACATGCTTTGCATCTACCCCTTGTGCAGGCAACTGAGCAGAGGCAAAAGAGTGCACGTGCATCTGAGAATGGAACATAAGTGTGATGTTTCTCTCACTTGACTTACAGCACGCCCTCAGGAAGGGCTGTTCTTCCCACGACTAAAAGTGCATGCAATCTGTAAGCATATACATACTTTCCACCGCTGTACTGAGGTCTGTTTTCAGCCAAATTATGATGCCATCCGGGTAAATCAGTACCAAGCTGTAGGAATGGCTTTGACAATTTCCGTCTGAAAGCTCATGTATATCGATGGGGTTAATTTTGTAACAGCTCGCACAAATTAGATGGCCAATAAAAGCACAGCTTACTCCAATTTTCCAAGGAAGCCTGCCCGTCTACTTTTGCTGTGCAAAATTATCTTCAGCTGAATTGTGTTCAGAATTTTCATAAACTGTAATTCATATACTTTGGAAAATTGCTAAAGTGTGTGCACACATGCTAAGTACTCCCCAACCCTGCTCCTAGGAGTGCCTCCAGGTAAACATAACAAATATAAAATATGCATGCAAGTTTGGGTAATTTGGTCATAGGCCATAGCTGCATGTTCTGCTCGCATGTTTTACCTGCACCGTTCTCCACATAGAGCCCCTTTGAAAATTATCCGCCAGCTTCTTAGAATAACGTTTACTGGAACAATGTAAAATGCTATCTTAACCCACAAAGAAAGTCAGCAATTGAAAAACAAATGCTGTTGGAATCTGGAGCTCAACAGGTTCCTACTATGACTGAAGAGTCCATATTTCCTATTTACAACTGTATCGTACTTTTTAAATCAAGCTTAGCAAAATTCACCTAAGGTTTAATGTGGCCACATTTTAAAAAGTTTATTAGACCATTTTTACAAGTTTATTAGACCAATAAAGTAAAAGAAGCAAGATATTTTTTTTCTCTTGATAAAGCAAAGACATTGTTAAATATAAGATTCTTTTTGAAATAAAAAAAATCCATCTTACAATTGGTATGCCAAGATTCATTTCATTTTGATTAAAAATGACTGAGCTATAAAGCCTACAATAGAAATGACAAGTGACCTTTAACTATAGCATTTTGAATGTGGCACTATAATAAAACTGGCATTCTTTGATATCCATATCTCTGTAATGAAGGCAATGCCACAGTATTTCAAGCACATTTCTGCCTAGCATCCTTGCCCTGATCTGGACATAGTCCAGACAGCCCGGAGGAGTACTCATCCTGAAACATCCTGTGTTGTATTTCACCGTGCAGCAGGCTCTAATAGGCTGAAATTTAAGAATGTGCTGAGAAAGCAAATCCCGTATCTCTAGCTTCCAGAGGATAGCCTGATCTACTTTTATTATTAGCTTTGGATCTGTATTCCTTTTAACACATGGTTACAAATAATGTTTAAACATTTTTTTCCCAGAAGCTAATGAGTATATTAAAACCCTTCTCCTAATTAGAATGCATATTTATAGTCTGTGGCAGCTTCACAGTTTTATCAGCTGCATTCATATCCCCTCTGTGCCCCTCCCCCTTCAAGTCTTTTCAAGGTCCACATTGAATATGCCAGGGAGTGGGAAAGTCGCACAGATCACTTTATTCGGATATTCAGTGGAACATACCCGGTTAAGCATTCTGCGGTGCTGAACAAACCTGGATTTAGTCGAAGTTACCCAGATAGTTAACCAAGGTACTGTAGGACAGCCCTCCGATGCGACCCGATTTTCCTGCATGGATGTATTCGGATAGTGCTGAATATCAGTGTTATCTGGCTCAAGTTACTCCTTGCCCCCAGAATGGAAACATGAGGGGAATCCTATTCATCAACTTGTATTCATGTAACTCACTCATCCTCTTTGTTGTGTCTGCAGTGTTTATTTAGCAGATGGCTAACATATTAATTTTGTCTCTAATGAAAGACCTTAGTACAAAATCAGTATATCTACTAAGAGGACAATATTGCAAGGCATTTCTGTTGGTAAAATAGTTCTTTACCCATGAAAATAGCTTATTCTAGAATTGCCTGTTTGATATGTTAGTAAACTGAAGTATATATGTCCTGGCGGAGCACAAGCTTGCCTGAACTGAGAGGAGGTGTTCCCAGGAGTGCAACAGGGGAGGGGTATGGCCTTATCTGCCTCCATTCCTCAAAAATCTCTACAAAAAAATCAGCAGGATTAATTCTGTATCGTTTGTTTTGATGGGATGATTTTTAAAGCGAGCATACGTATGTGCAAGTGCACTTTTGAATTAGTGTAACTTATTTATTCATGTGTTTGCCGACTTTCCTATGCATGTTGCTAAAAAATTACTCCCTACATATTTATGATGCAGGAAATTAGCAATTGCTTAAAACCCATGATATTGACTCCTTAGAAACATAGAAACATAGAAACAGAAATGACAGCAGAAGAAGACCAAACGGCCCATCCAGTCTGCCCAGAAAGCCACGCAGTTTATCCATTTCCCCTTCCCCCCCCCCTTTTTCTCCCTCCCACCCGTCACTATTGGCTTCCAGCACCCTCCGGCCCCAACTCCCTTCCACCCCTCCACCAATGCAGAGAGCAGCGCCGTATCCGCATCCCAGTGAACATCCAGCTCAATCAGGGGTAGCAACCGCCGCAACAAGCGGGCCACACCCCTGCCCCATACTCTTACCCACCCCTGCTTTGTTTGTTTGTTTTTTTTTTGGAGATAGCAGTCCTCCATCCCTCCGCTCCGTGAAGGCGGAACACCAACCACTGGTCACTGGCATCCCGCTCCGTGAATGCCTTGTGGCTACTGCTGCTCTGTGCAGTGTTTTGCTGCCTGAAGGTGGAACACCAACTACTGGCCACTGGCATCCCGCTCCATGAATGCCTCAGTGGCTACTGCCGCTCCGTGCAGTGTTTTGCTGCCTGAAGGTGGAACACCAATAACTGGCCACTGGCATCCCGCTCTGTGAATGCCTCTGTGGCTACTGCTGCTCCGTGCAGTGTTTTGCTGCCTCCTCTTTATTTACGCCCACTAGACTTGATGGATCCACAGTGTTTATCCCACGCCCCTTTGAAGTCCTTCACAGTTTTAGACTTCACCACTTCCTCCAGAAGGGCATTCCAGGCATCCACCACCCTTTCCGTGAAGAAATACTTCCTGACATTGGTTCTTAGTCTTCCTCCCTGGAACCTCAGCTCGTGACCTCTGGTTCTGCTGATTTTTTTCTGACAGAAAAGGTTTGTCATTGTCTTTGGATCATTAAAGTTTTTCAAGTATCTGAAAGTCTGAATCATATCACCCCTGCTCCTCCTTTCCTCCAGGGAGTACATATTTAGATTCTTCAATCTCTCCTCGTATGTCATCCGATGAAGATCCTCCACCTTCCTGGTCGCCCTTCTCTGTACCGCTTCCATCTTGTCTTTGTCTCTTTGTAGATACGGTCTCCAGAACTGAACACAGTATTCCAGGTGAGGCCTCACCAAGAACCTGTACAAGGGGATAATCACTTCCCTTTTCTTACTCGATATTCCTCTCTCTATGCAGCCCAGCATTCTTCTGGCTTTTGCTATCGCCTTGTCGCATTGTTTCACAGACTTCATATCGTTAGACACTATCACCCCAAGGTCCCTCTCCTGCTCCGTGCAAATCAGCCCCCCCCCCCCCCCCCCCCCCCCCCCCATCGAATACAGTTCATTCGGATTTCCACTCCCCATATGCATGACTTTGCACTTCTTGGCATTGAATCTCAGCTGCCATATCTTCGACCACTCTTCCAGTTTCCTTAAATCCCATCTCATTCTCTCCACTCCTTCCGGAGTGTCCACTCTGTTGCAGATCTTAGTGTCATCCGCAAAAAGACAAACCTTACCTTCTATCCCGTCCGCAATGTCGCTCACAAAGATATTGAACAGGACCGGTCCCAACACCGATCCTTGCGGTACACCACTTAAAACCGCTCTCTCTTCAGAGAAAGTTCCATTTACCATCACACATTGTCTTCTGTCCGTCAACCAATTTGCAATCCAGGTCACCACCTCGGCACTCACTCCTAAGCTTCTCGTTTTATTCACCAGTCTCCTGTGTGGAACCGTATCAAAAGCTTTGCTGAAATCCAAGTAGATGACATCGAGCGCTCTTCCTTGATCCAACTCCTTGGTTACCCAGTCAAAAAAGTCAATCAGATTTGTCTGACAGGATCTTCCCCTGGTGAATCCATGTTGCCTCTGGTCCATCAATTCTTCGGACTGTAGATAGTTCACTATTCTCTCTTTCAGCAGTGACTCCATTACTTTTCCCACCACTGAAGTGAGGCTAACCGGTCTGTAGTTACCAGCCTCCTCTCTGTTCCCACTCTTGTGAAGCGGGACCACCACCGCTCTTCTCCAATCTCTTGGTACCACTCCTGTTTCTAGGGATCTATTGAACAGGTCACACAGCGGACGCGCCAGAACATCTCTGAGCTCCCTCAGTATCCTTGGATGAATCCCATCAGGCCCCATGGCTTTGTCCACTTTCAGATTCTTTAGCTCTTCCCATACATTTTCTACTGTAAAAGGATTTTCATCTATTCCACTACCCTCCAGTTTCTTGTTGTGTAGAGATGGTCCTTCTCCAGGGTCTTCTTTAGTGAACACAGAGCTGAAGTATTCGTTTAATATTTCTGCCATTTCTTCGTCTCTCTCCACACAATGATCATTTCCACCTTTCAATTTCACTATACCACTTTGGACTTTTCTCTTTTCGCTGATGTATCTGAAAAATGTTTTGTCACCATTTTTTATCTCCTTGGCAATCCTCTCTTCCACTTGACTTTTTGCCAACTTGATTAATTTCTTTGTCTCCCTCAGTTGAAACAAATATTCTTCTTTGTGCTCCTCCCTTTGGGATCTTTTATATTTCTTGAATACTGTTCTTTTAGCTTTAATTTTGTCAGCCACCTCCTTTGAGAACCAGATAGGTTTCAATTTTCTTTTGCTTTTCTTTACATTTCTAACATATAGAGCAGTTGCCTTGGTGATTGCTCCTTTTAGATTGGTCCACTGCTGATCCACATCTCTCTCGTTCTCCCATCCTTTTAGTTCTTCTTCCAGGTACTTCCCCATTTCCTCAAAGTCTGTGTTTTTGAACTGTAAAACTCGGGTCTTGTGGTTCTTTTCCATGTTCTTTTAGTGATATTAAACCATACCGTTTGATGATCACTGGTGCTGAGGTGGGTGCCCACCTAAACATCAGAGACATTATCTCCATTAGTGAGCACTAAGTCAAGTATAGTTCCTTCTCTCGTGGGTTCCAATACCATTTGTTTGAACAAAGATACTTGCATGGCATCCACTATCGCTCTACTATTTTTAGATTCTGCAGATGGGATTTTCCAGTCTACATCTGGCATATTAAAGTCACCAACGATCACCACTTCTCCCTTCTTACCTATCTTATGGATGTCTTCTACCAGATCTCTGTCCAGCTCTTCCTTTTGGTTTGGAGGCCTGTAAACCACTCCAATATAAATGGATGCTCCGTCATCTTTTTTTTAGGTTGACCCATAGAGCTTCTTCCTTACCCCAACTTCCTTGCAGCTCAGATGCTTGGATGTTGTTTCTGACATAAAGAGCCACACCTCCCCCTTTTCTATCCTCTCTGTCCTTCCTTAACAAGTTATAGCCTGGTATTGTTGTATCCCATTCATGAGTTTCTGTGAACCATGTTTCTGTGATAGCAACAATGTCCAATTCTGCCTCAGTCATTAGGGCCTGCAGATCTGGGATTTTATTTCCCAAACTATGAGCATTTGTGGTCATAGCCTTCCAGGTACTCTATTTAAGGTTATTGCTTTTCCTGGACTCCTTATGAGACTTTAGTTGAGATTTGTTATTCACTTCACTCTTTCCTTTTGCAGTTGTGCCACTGTTGACAGAGTTATCCATCTCAATTAGATTTTTCTTTTGGTTATGGATCTTGAAATTCTGCATGCATTGTGTTTTTTTTCTCTTTTCTGGTAACACTTCAATGTTTTTCTCAAGAACTTCTTCAGTTTTTAATATAGGGAAGGCTTTTTGTTCTTTTTCCTTAGGAGTTTAGTGGCCATTAGCGAGCATACTGGATCTCAATGCAGTCTGTTTGGAAAGTATCTATATATTTGTGAACTGGTAAGACTACAAAATAGATTTGACCTTTCTGATACCCAGTATAAAATAGAAAAACATTACATGAGGGATCCTCCAAATGTCTTTTGTTATCCACAGAAAGAAATTCAGTGTATTAAAGCTTTTTTAGAGCAATATCCAGAAAAACTGTTATTTGGCAATAAAGAAAGCTTTTTTCTGCTATGGAATATGGTACTTCAGCAACTGGATTTTCTTATCATCCAAGAGTTCTTCATTTTTGATTTATCTTATTTTTACTTCTATACTGTTACATTATATTTTCTCCAAATCCCCATGCTCCTAACATGTCTATGGCAGTTTCTTTTCCAAGTTATCCGAAGTTCTTTTTTTTTTTTTTTTTTTAAATACTATTAGATTAGTTATACCAGCGCAGGAGTGTTTCTCAGCAGTCAGCTGGTTTCTTTGCGATCTGTCTGCTATGTGATTTATTGCTTGCAGACAAATGGCCTAATTAAATCTAATAAATTGCTGGTATGCGTTTATTGGAATATTGACATTTCATCACCAATTAAAATGTACTCCTTCTCTCATTATCCTAATAGCTTGCTCTTTCTCACTTTACCTTATAGAAATGAAAAATGTTATTTTTTTTGTTCTGCTTTGGACGATAACATTTTTAATTACGAATACTCATTAGAAAGGAAACTCATTAATGGACAGCAAGAGAACATGTGTGGCCCATTACATTTTGTTGTTATAAATGAGTAAACAAAACAAACTAGTGCAGCACACATTTTATTTCTTAGTTTTACCTCTCAAATCATTAAAATAGCTTAAGGGAGCCCAACTTTATCTATCTATTTATTTATTTACTCAAAAAAGATATAATTGCTATGGAGAAGGTACAGAGAAGGGCGACCAAAATGATAAAGCGAATGGAACAGCTCCCCTATGAGGAAAGGCTAAAGAGGTTAGGGCTGTTCAGCTTGGAGAAGAGATGGCTGAGGGGGGATATGATAGAGGTGTTTAAAATCATGAGAGGTCTAGAATGGGTAGATGTGAATTGGTTTTTTACTCTTTCGGTTAATAGAAAGACTAGGGGGCACTCCATGAAGTTAGCATGTGGCACATTTAAAACTAATCGGAGAAAGTTCTTTTTCACTCAACGCACAATTAAACTCTGGAATTTGTTGCCAGAAGATGTGGTTAGTGCAGTTAGTGTAGCTGTGTTTAAAAAAGGATTGGATAAGTTCTTGGAGGAGAAGTCCATTAACGGCTATTAATCAAGTTTACTTAGGGAATAGCCACTGCTATTAATTGCATCAGTGTTCATCAACCAACCTCTTCCCTTCAATAATAATTCTATAACATATACCAATACAAGGGATGCTTGTGTCCTGGTATTACTTATGTACGGTGGCTATTGTTCAAGGACAGCCAATTTTATGGGTGTCCTTCTTTTTAGCCCCGTCTATTAATCTTTATTATCCAAAATTCAATGTAGATTTTCTATCCCCGTTTTATGAGGCGACCCGCTACTTGTTTGTCAATACTTATCAGGACATCCGTCTCAATTGCTTCTCGCGGGGATCGCGTCTGCCTGCCCGACATGGGCCATGTTTCGACACTCTTGTGCCTGCTTCAGGGGCTACGGGGGGGGGTTGTGCTGTGTCCTAAACAGGTACTCGATATCTGTTAGTTCTCCAGCTATAAAAATAACACAGTTAATTCTCATCTTCGGACTACTGTAGCAAACTTTTTCATATACCGATTACACATTCAAAAAATACTTACTGTCATGTTGATAATGTTCCTACTCGTGGACGGCGCCTACCTTCTGTGTCTGGGGCGCGCTCGCCTATGCCACTTTTAGTGGCACGGTTAGTATAAAAAGTGGCATAGGCGAGCGCGCCCCAGACACAGAAGGTAGGCGCCGTCCACGAGTAGGAACATTATCAACATGACAGTAAGTATTTTTTGAATGTGTAATCGGTATATGAAAAAGTTTGCTACAGTAGTCCGAAGATGAGAATTAACTGTGTTATTTTTATAGCTGGAGAACTAACAGATATCGAGTACCTGTTTAGGACACAGCACAACCCCCCCCCCCCGTAGCCCCTGAAGCAGGCACAAGAGTGCCGAAACATGGCCCATGTCGGGCAGGCAGACGCGATCCCCGCGAGAAGCAATTGAGACGGATGTCCTGATAAGTATTGACAAACAAGTAGCGGGTCGCCTCATAAAACGGGGATAGAAAATCTACATTGAATTTTGGATAATAAAGATTAATAGACGGGGCTAAAAAGAAGGACACCCATAAAATTGGCTGTCCTTGAACAATAGCCACCGTACATAAGTAATACCAGGACACAAGCATCCCTTGTATTGGTATATGTTATAGAATTAATTGCATCAGTAGCATGGGATCTTCTAGTATTTGGATAATTGCCAGGTTCTTGTGGCCTGGTTTGACCTCTGTTGGAAACAGGATGCTGGGCTTGATGGACCCTTGGTCTGATCCAGTATGGCATGTCTTATGTTCTTATACCTCATCATCTCAAAAAATGTGTTTAATGTGGTTTGCCAAAGCAACTTTCAAATATATCCATGGCACAGCATTTGCATATGTAAATAAATGCATGGAGGTTAATACTAATATTTTATATACTGTGCATGGGAAGCTGCAGTTTATAAAATACTGTATATTTCTGCTTCTATATTATGCATATATGTTTCAGTTTAAATAAATACCCAGAATTAAGATAGGTATTTTATAAAGCATGTGTATAGGGTTGGTAATTTAATTTTCAAGCAAGCACGTGGGCACATGTGGGCATGTGCATCAGCCTGCGCACAGGGATGTAGCTATTTTATAACTTGTGCACATATATCTGATTCTGTGTATATTATAAAATAGCTTGGCCATGTACACATGAGCACCAAATTTTAAGTGGGCATGTGCATATGCATGTAAATGCTGATTCTACTGCATAAATCAGGGAAATCAGGGGACTTTAGCAGTTCAACCAGTTAACAGAGAGAGCCTCCAACCCCCCCCCCCTTAGTTTAATAGCCTTCACCCTCCCCCCCCCCCCCCCCCCCCCCCCCCCAGTTATCCATGACTCTTAAAACCCCACAGATCTGCCTGTTTTTCTCTATTGTATAACTTACACATCATCTATAGCAGAAGTAAATTTACATGGGAGGGGGCCTCAGCACTTTTCCAGATCGGTTCATCCCCCGAAATATCCGTGTTCGATCCATACCACTCCTAGCTCCAGCAGCATTTCCGCACATATCCAGGCAGCTTTTAAAATCCACTTGATGCATGTGAGCCCAACTTATTCAAACATCCCCCAATTGATGCATGCAATACTGTTCTGAAAATACTTTCATGAGTACTTGGAATCACCAGTACACCAACACCTTCACCAGTTTACTCATTCCTCCTATTCACCTAGACCTTCTAACACTTCACCCTGAGACTCCACCAGTTCACCCAGACCTTCCATCCAAAAACTGTGGACAACATACAAGTCCAATTTCAGTTGTGTGGATTAAAAGTGTGTGAACAAGTTTGCTAATGTGTACGTACTTATATCTTAGAAAATAGCAATACCATGTGTACTTCTGAAACTTGTCCCAGAATCCCCCCAGACCACCCCTTTTTCCCTCGGTAAAATATACACACAAAGCTAAAAATATGTGCATACTCTTGAGGATAAAAAATAACATAGTTATAGGTTTATTTATTTGTATACGGCCCTAGGCAGCTAACAAGAAAACATACATAATCATATTGCAAACATAAAGCTGTTTAAATAAATAAATAAAAATATAAATATCTGACGATAAGACTTGTGATAGAAAAAAGGAGCCTCCTAGCTATGAGTTGAATCTCTGATTTCCCAGCATGGTGAAGATCTGCAAGGTGAGGTAAGGAGAAGTAGGCTGGGAACTCCTGCTTGCATGGATCCATTGATTAGGGATGAGTACTTTCTCTTAGATGGAATGTTTTTTAGAAGCAGAGCTTTATTATTAATAGCTCCTATTTCTCAATCATTGATGTCTTCTGTGTGTATAAATTACAAGAAATTGCCTTCATCATGTTGCTTGGTTTTAGGGAGCAACATATTCTCACCATAATATTTTGTGTCAATTTGGAATTGTCATTCCATTGCTGTGTTCATTGCTGCCTTATCCTCTCAAAACCATGTTGAAAGTCTCTGTTACAGTTTTGGTTGACTATTTCTTAGTAGGGGGAGGGGGAGTGGAATCAGCTGTCTTCTGGCAGATAGGAAAGTGATTAACCTTGTTATTCAGGTGAATGGATGGCAGCTGAGCCCGGTGCTCTGCTGCCATTGGCAACGGATGCCTTGCTGGTGTGGCTACCTCCTCCCTCCCCCAGCTTGGTTGGATTTTGTCTGTCCCTCCCCCCTTTCCTCATCCACTTGCAGGGACTTATCATTGGTCCTGTGGGAGGGAGGATGGTCCAGGTTTCCCCTTCTGTCCTTCTCCCATGTGGCTCTACCGTATTGGTGTCTTCCCCAGGTGCCGTGTGGCTTGAGAAGTCCTGGCCTGCCATGTGGCACAACATCAGGTTGATGTGCCTTCCCATTAGTTGGAATCGGAGGGGGTGTATCTCCTGTGTGCTGATGTCCTGGGTGGCCAGCTCAGCATGGAGCCCCATTGGCCAGCTGCCTGGGACATGCCAGGGTGACATTGATGCTATCCTTAAAGGGAGAGGATCAGTGTCTCCTTGGTGAGTGGGAACATTTCCGTCCCTCCCTTCCCCTTAAATAAATTGGGATTGCAAGTTAGATCCTGATGTTAGAGACAGGAGGCCTTTGTTGGGGGCCAAATAATTGTCGAAGAGGGTATCTGAGCCTCGGGTAAGAATAATGGGAGGAGGGACCAGATCCTGCTGGCTCAGGGTGGCGAGTAGTCATCTCCCAAGCCTAGCGATAGCCCAGAATAAGGCCTTGCGATCCATGGCAAGCCTTGATGATGGGGCCACGGGAGCAGCCCTCAGGGTTTTTGTTAGATGCCCCTGGTGATCAGCTTCTTGGCACAAGAGCCTGGCAAGACCAGTGAGGGGGGGAGGGTAAGAGGGACAAGTTAAGAGGCTCAGCACCTAGCCCTGTTTATAAATCCATATAGTAATAAAGCTGTGGCCATATTTGTCCCATATTGTATAACGATATAATGATTTCAGTGTGGTTTGTGGGACTGGATGGGGATCCCCCCTGATTTCCATTTGGGGGGGAGTCGGGGCAACTGGTGGATACGGGTACCCCTGTTGCTGGGAATTCAAACCAGACAGTGAGACTTATTAAGAATTAAGCAGGAAGTCCTAGAGTCCTCACCTGAAATGGCAAGAAGCATTAAACTGCAAAAGGGCACATCATAGAATTACAGAGCACCCAGCACAGGGAAATTTCAAGTGCAATCATACTGTACTGTTTCAATTCTTTTATGTTATTTCTGTTATAAATAAAATCCTTTGAATTTTAACTACCCTTTTTTTTTGTATCATTGTCACTTTCGGGCCGATACAGTACAGTGCGCGCCAACGCGCGTTTTCGATGCGCTAGCATTACCCCTTATTCAGTAAGGGGCTGAAAATGCGCGTCCAATCCCCCAAACCTAATAGTGCCTGCAACATGCAAATGCATGTTGATGGCCTTATTAGGTATTCCCGCGTGATTCAGAAAACAAAATGTGCAGCCAAGCCACACATTTTGCTTTCAGAAATTAGCGCCTACCCAAAGGTAGGCGCTAATTTCTTCGGGCACCGGGAAAGTGCACAGAAAAGCAGTAAAAACTGCTTTTCTGTGCACCCTCCGACTTAATATCATGGCGATATTAAGTCGGAAGTCCCGAAGGGTAAAAAAAGTAAAAAAATAAAAATTTGAAGTTGGCCCGCGGCTATCGAGTCGAAAACCGGATGCTCAATTTTGCCGGCATCCAGTTTCTGAACCCGTGGCTGTCAGCGGGCTCGAGAACCGACGCTGGCAAAATTGAGCGTCGGCTGTCAAACCCGCTGACAGCTGCCGCTCCGGACCAAAAGGAGGCGCTAGGGACGTACTAGTGTCCCTAGCGCCTCCTTTTGCCTGTTTTTACCGCTGGGCTTCATTTAAATACAGAATCGCGGGCACAGGAGAGTGGCCTGTGCTTGCGCCGGGAGAGCAGGCATTCGCCCGCTCTTCCGTGGACTTTACTGTATCAGCCCGTTTGAGAGGTATCACTTCAATTGAATGACTGGTGATCTCTCTGATTTTAGAAAAGCTTCATTCTGATGTGCTAAGACTGGGTTAAATATTATTTTTGTTATACTTTAAAGGGGTATAATTTGTCATTTCTAGTTTGGTAGAATAGTGAAATAAACCTTTTTACTAGTAAATAGGAAATAATATAGCGGTCTTATTGGTAACAGGATTTCCTTGTACTAATAAGGGTGGTGGATACATATGACAGCCTTCCAGTGGAGTTGGTAGTGCCAAAAAAGTAACAATTCAAGAGGACATGTGATAAACATAACATACCTTTAGTTGTAAGGATGTGAATATAAAGCCTGAGATCAAGGACATTCTGTGTTCTTGCAGCAGGAGCTTGTGGTATTTATCTACCAAACTATTTTATATTTCTATGATTTTATGTTTTCATGAGCAGCTGATGTAGAGAGCATATTCTGGTAGCTTGATCCAATTTTTTTTTGTCATGCTTTGAAACAATAGTACCACCCGCAAAAGCTACCTGGATACTTTTGTGGCAGATAAAATAAGTAGAATCATTAGGGATGTGAATCGTTTTTTGATGATTTAAAATATCGTCCGATATATTTTAAATCGTCAAAAATCGTTAGGGCCACAATACAATACCAATTCCCCCGATTTATCGTCAAAAAATCGTAAATCGGGGGAAGGGGGTGGGCAGGAAAACCGGCACACTAAAACCCCCTAAAACCCACCCCGACCCTTTAAATTAAATCCCCCACCCTCCCGAACCCCCCCAAATGCCTTAAATTAACTGGGGGTCCGGAACCCCCGCTGAACGACCTCCTGCAGTCGATCTCCTGCCGGCGCCATTTTCCGTACGAAAAATTTTCCGTATGAAAAATGGCGCCGGCCATACGCGTATGGCCGGCGCCATTTTCCGTACGGAAAACGATTCACGGCAGGAGATCGTTTTCCGGACCCCCGCTGGACCCCCAGGGACTTTTGGCCAGCTTGGGGGGGCCTCCTGACCCCCACAAGACTTGCCAAAAGTCCAGCGGGGGTCCGGAACGACCTCCTGCAGTCGAATCGTGTTGGTCTATGGCCACCGCCATTTTGCGCCGCCATTTTGAAAAATGGCGCCGGCTGAAGACAACACGATTCAATTGCAGGAGGCCGTTCCGGACCGCGGCCGTTCCGGACCGCCGCTGGACCCCCAGGTAATTTAAGGCATTTGGGGGGGTTCGGGAGGGTGGGGGATTTAATTTAAAGGGTCGGGGGTGGGTTTTAGGGGGTTTTAGTGTGCCGGCTCACGATTTTCACGATTTTCACGATTTTCACGATACTTTAAACACCCAAACGGCAACAATACGATTCCCTCCCCCTCCCAGCCGAAATCGATCGTTAAGACGATCGAGGACATGATTCACATCTCTAAGAATCATTAAGATCATTTTTATTTTATGCTTGGCCATAGGAAGAATGAGGTGCTGAGTGTTAACTAAGGCCTGGATTCACTAACACCGCTGAGCTCTCTGAATCCCACGGTAACAGGGAACGGGAGGGGGGGGCGAAATGGGGGGTGGTCCTGCGATAGCCGGCAGCGATCGCACCGCGGTGGTGTGATAGCTGCTGGCATTGCGCCAAATAACTACATCATAAAAGGTGTAGTTATTTGGCGCGAAAATGACAGCGAAAAGGATGCGCACCTTTCGCTGTCTGAGAAGTCTTCACAGAGTTGGCCCCGGTGCCACCCCGACTCCTCCCAGGCCGACTCCGCCCCAAGGTAGCTATTGCTCACGTGCGATAGCTTTAGAAAATAACCCCCTAAGTGGGGGATCTTATGTGCTCATCTGGTCATGAGGATAAGAGTACAAATGAGAAAGATAAAAAAAATTGGCCTGGATAAGGAGAAAGATTTCACTTACAGCCATGTCCTATAATTGGCAGCTGCAATACATCCCTAGCAGAGTGGAAAGGAATGGGCAGGCTTTTTCTGCTGCCATTTACTTAACACATTTGAATTCTTTCAAATGACCAGAGTCATAGATCAGAGGGGTGTAGTAGAAGTGGACTATCTAGATTTCAGTAAAGCCTTTGAAACTTCTACACAGAAAATTTGTGAGCATGCTAGCAGGTCTGGTTGTTGGAACATAGATATTAAAATGGATGAGAAAATACTAACGTCCATTCTGTGTTCAATTTATTTATTAACATTTCAAGTAACACAGGCAAACATGCTGAAACACAATAAAAAATATATTAAAAACAGAGAAAGAATCATATATAATACTTACAAGAATTAACAATGCATTCTTTAAAAATAATACTCATAACAGTCAGTGATTAGTTGCCATATTTGCATAGCTCTTTTCAGCTCTGCCAATTTCATACCTTTACAGCCTACATATTATATTTCACCAAAATAGTAAGTTCCACATACTATAATCCTGCCAGTCACTCAGAACCATTTGAACTGCAATGGTCAGCATCATATCTATTAACATACAATAGCTGGGTGATAAATCCTCTGATAAGAAGCATAACTTTTAAATAATTAAACAATAAGGGAGAACAGAATCCACATTAGACACAATAAGGGAGAACATAATCCACATTAGACACAAAATCACAAATTAATTTCGAAAAATCCTGAACACAATCACAGTAATATAATATCTGAGATAATGCACCAAATTAATTCTGCAATATCATTTTTGAGAAGCATTAAAATCCATTCTCTTCTCATCGTTAAGCATATCATTCTTTGATATACTTATTGATGAGAAGAGAAAAGGTTTATTCATTTTGGAAAGTGCATGAGTGGAAACGATATGTGGTATCTGAGGAGGGCATTACTGGATGGGGGGGGGGGGGAGGGGAGGGGAGGGGATGTGTATATGTATGTGTTTTGACCGTGGAAATAAAAATGAGGTAAAAGATTAAAGGATGTTGTGTTTGGTATTATATAGGCTTTTATATATAAAAAGTGTTTGCGTATAATAACATGCTTTGATTCGGTTAAGTGCACTGTTCATTATGGTAGGACATCTTGCTATTGTAATTGTTGTTGATTTTTGCCTATGTTCGTTGAGTGTTTATACAGAATTAAACTTATTTTGAAAAAAAAACCCCACCTTAAACAACTTTAAGGATATCCAAGTAGCTCTATGCACCAAAAGTATAAAGTCCAAGTCAAACTAGCTGACACAGACACTTATTCATTTTTCCTAGTATTTATTAGGGATGTGAATCGTTTTTCTGACGATTGAAAATATTGTACGATTTTTTCAAACTCGTCAGAAATTGGGGGCTCCCTGAAACCGATAGGAAAACCTCACGAAATTGTTCATGGGGTTCTCGTATCGTTTTGGGGGAGGGCAGGAAAAATGGCACACATAAACAACCCCTAAACTCACCCCCGGCCCTTTAAAACACATCCTTTAGCTTCCCCCACCCTCCCAACCCCCCAAAAAAACTACCTGGTGGTCCAGTGGGGGTCCTGGGATCGATCTCCCGCTCTAGCCCATCGGCTGCTGATTAGTGGCAGCCAACGGCCCGAGAGCGGGAGATCGCTCCCAGGACCCCCACTGGACCACCAGGTACTTTTAAAAGGTTTTTGAGGGGGGGGGGGTCTGGAGTGTGGGGGAAACTAAAGGATATGTTTTAAAGGGTCGGGTGAATTTTTTGTTTATCGGCTCGGGTGCAGCCGATTAAAAAAAAAAACGATCGGATCACATGCAAAAAATTTCCCGATAGTCCCCGAACCCGGAATCGGAACCGATTCTGGTTCCGATTCACATCTCTAGTATTTATTCCAATCTAGAGTGCCAGCTCCCAAATTCAAATCCTCATCCTAAACTCTCTCCACACCAACACAGATCTCCATTTTTTTGTAAATAGACTAAACCTCATGCCCTAGTCCATATTATTTAATAGCAATTTTAATAAAATCAGCACTCCAGAAATTTGATTAATCATCAAGCCATTGTGGTTTATATAGTGATTCATTTGGACCTATTTAAATCCCTTATAGAAGGAGACAAATCAAACTTTGCAACACAGAACACTGTCAGAAGACACCGCCTTCCCTTTCTCTATAACCTGGCCAATTTACCAAATCTCTTTCCAATGCCAAAGTGGCCAATTAATTGCTGCCATTTTAAATCTGAATTACCAGGTTGTACCATAAAGATATTGCCAGTAATCTCAGTTCAAGAATTGCTTCACTGTAGGACAATTAAAGGAGTATCTTTTAAGTATGCAGGAGGCTTCATCTCAGGCAACAATTCCAGTGGTACAGAAGAAGATAATTGTATTCCAGGAGTAACCATTTAGGCACACTTTGTAAAATGGTCTCATCTATAAAGCCATTTATTAGTACATTGTCATAAAAAACAAACATATGATAGTATAGAAAGTTTGAAAAAATGTCTTTCCCTCCTCCTCCTCCCATTTCTTTAGGCAGTTTTAATTTCTTTAGTTGAATAAGTACTATCTTCCCATGGCAAAAAAACCTGGGACAGCATCACATCAATTTTTAAATACAAACTATAGGGTAAAAAGAAAGGGCACATACTTAAAATGTAATTAATATTCAGAATGAGAACTATTTTTATGGATTCCAATCTCAACCCACCCATAACAAAAAAAAGGGGAAGATAATTTCTGAAGGATTTTAATAAATAATATATTTTACTTGAAGGGATTCATTTTCAAAAGCTTTTGGCATGCAAACTTGGAAGTTTTGCATGAAAGTAGCATGTACAAGCATACTGATAAGGTCAGAAGTATGTGCCTACTAGTAGGGATGTGAATCGTTTTTTGACGATTTAAAAAAATTGTCAGATATTTTTTAAATCGTCAAAAATCGTTAGAGTCACGATACAATAGAAATTCCCCTGGTTTATCGTGAAAAATCGTAAATCGGGGGAGGGGGGGAGGGCGGGAAAACCGGCACACCAAAACAACCCCTAAACCCACCCCGACCCTTTAAAACAAATCCCCCACCCTCCCGAACCCCCCCAAAATGTTTTAAATTACCTGGTGGTCCAGTGGGTGGGTCCCGGCACGATCTCCCACTCTCGGGCCATCGGCGCCATTTAGGCTGCCACTAATAAAAATGGCGCCGATGGCCCGAAAAAAAACCAAAACCCACCCGACCCTTTAAAATTACCCCCTTAGCCTCCCCCACTCTCCCGACCCCCCCCCCCCCAAACTTTTTACACATACCTGGTGGTCCAGGGGGGCCGCGGGGGGCGATCTCCCATTCCCACGCTATCAGCTACGCAAAACAAAATGGCGCCGATGGCCCTTTGCCCTTACCATATGACAGGGCAAAGGTAGCGCCGGTGCCATTTGGAATATTGGCAATACGGCCCGCGTGCAGGAGATCGCTCCCGGACCCCCGCTGGACCCCCAGGGACTTTTGGCCAGCTTGGGGGGTACCTCCTGACCCCCACAAGACTTGCCAAAAGTCCAGCGGGGGTCCGGAAGCGACCTCCTGCACTCCGGCCATATTGCCAGTATTCAAAATGGCGCTGGCGCTACCTTTGCCCTCACAATGTCACAGGGGCCGACCGTCGCACAATTAAACTCTGGAATTTGTTGCCAGAGGATGTGGATAGTACAGTTAGTATAGCTGTGTTTAAAAAGGATTGGATAAGTTCTTGGAGGAGAAGTCCATTACCTGCTATTAAGTTGACTTAGAAAATAGCCACTGCTATTACTAGCAACGGTAAAATGGAATAGACTTAGGGCTAGATTTTAAAAGCCCTGTGTGCGTAAATCCTGCCGGATTTACGCATGCAGGGCACTCACGTGCCAGTGCGCGCAAATCCCCGGGATGCACATAAGTCCCGGGGCTTCGTAAAAGGGGTGGGAGGGGGCATGTCCGGGGGCATGTCCGGGGTCAGGGGGCAGTCCGGGGTGGGTCCGGGGGCGTGGAGACGGTTCGGGGGCAGGCCAGCAGGGTGGTCCCGAGTCCCCCAGCACTGCGGCCTTTGCCGGGGGATACCGAGGTGGCGCTCGCAAGTTACGCCTGCTTCAAGCAAGTGGGAGGGGGCATGCCCCCGGACATGCCCCCTCCCACCCCTTTTACGAAGCCCCGGGACTTATGTGCATCCCGGGGCTTTGCGCGCACTGGCACGTGAGTGCCCTGCACGCGTAAATCCGGCAGGATTTACGCACACAGGGCTTTTAAAATCTAGCCCTAAGTCTATTCCATTTTACCGTTGCTAGTAATAGCAGTGGCTATTTTCTAAGTCAACTTAATAGCATTTTACCGTTGCTAGTAATAGCAGTGGCTATTTTCTAAGTCAACTTAATAGCAGGTAATGGACTTCTCCTCCAAGAACTTATCCAATCCTTTTTTAAACACAGCTATACTAACTGTACTATCCACATCCTCTGGCAACAAATTCCAGAGTTTAATTGTGCGCCATTTAGGCTGCCCCAGCCCTACCTAAATCCCCGCCCAACAAAGGTGGGCGGGGATTTAGGTAGGGCTGGGGGGTGGGGTAGATAGGGGAAGGGAGGGGAAGGCATGGTGGCACGAACAAAAGTACGCGCGTGCGTATGTTTTTAAGATCTACCTCTTAGTTTTTGGGTACTTGCCAGGTTATTATGGCCTGGATTGGAAACAGGCTGCTGGGCTTGATGGGCTTGATGGACCCTTGGTCTGACCCAGTATGGCATGTCCTTATGTTCTTATGTTCAGTACTAGGTCCAGCATGTGGCTGGCCTCATGGACTGGTTCCATGATCAGCTGCATGAGAGCAAGGGCATCCAAGGCTGATAGGAGGAATTCTGGATTGGTAGAGTTAGGGTCATCAAAATGAATACTGAAGTCATCAAGGATAAGTAATTTCACATAAAGCAGAATGATCTCCAAGATCAGGGTAAGGAGTTCCTGGACAGATTCACTGTTGAGCCTAGGTGGGTGGTATATTAGGAAGATCCCTCAGTTTTGGTGGGTATTAAATTGGACCAATAGAGTGTCAATACCATCTAATTTCCTTGTGGGAATGCAAGAAAGGTCCAGATGAAAGATAAAAGGTCCAGATGAAAAAAATGACCAGTGTTTTGAAAACTACAGTTTAATTCAAGAAAATGCAAAATGATACATTTTGAAGGAAGAACTCTAAAGAACAGATACTTTTTGGAACTGAAGAAATAGCAGCCAAGAGATCTGGGGTTCATAGAAACATAGAAACATAGAAATGACGGCAGAAGAAGACCGAATGGCCCATCCAGTCTGCCCAGCAAGCCTCACACATTTTTTCTCTCATTCTTATCTGTTACTCTTAGCTCCTTGTTCAATTCCCCTTCCACCCCCACCATTAATGTAGAGAGCAGTGATGGAGCTGCATGCAAGTGAAATATCTAGCTTGATTAGTTAGGGGTAGTAGGGGCAGTAACTGCCGCGATAAGCAAGCTACACCCATGCTTATTTGTTTTACCTAGACTATGTTGTACAGCTCTTGTTGGTTTTTTTTTTTTTTTTACTTCTCCCCTGCTGTAGAAGCAGAGAGCCATGCTGGATATGCATTGAAAGTGAAGTATCAGGCACATTTGGTTTGGGGTAGTAACCGCCGTAACAAGCCAGCTACTCCTCGCTTTGTGATTGCGAATCCTTTTTTTCTTCACCCCTGTTGTTGAAGCTATGCAGGATATGCGTGAAGCATCAGTTTTTTGTTTTTGTTTTATTTTTCCCCCTGCCGTTGTTTGTTGTTTGTTTGTTTGTTAATTTTTTTTTTTCCCCTGCCGTTGAAGCAGAGAGCTATGCTGGAAATGCGTGATGTATCAGTCTTTCTCCCATGCCGATGCAGCAGAGAACCATGCTGGATATGCATGGAAAGTGAAGTATCAGGCACATTTGGTTTGGGGTAGTAACCGCCGTAACAAGCCAGCTACTCCCCGCGTTTTGAGTGCGAACCCTTTTTCTTCTCCCTTGCCGTTGTAGCAGAGAGCTCTGCTGGATGTGTGAAGTATCAGTTATTCTTCTCCCCTGTCATTGAAGCAGAGAGCTATGCTGTATATGCATTGAAAGTGAAGTATCAGGCATATTTGGTTTGGGGTAGTAACCGCCGTAACAAGCCAGCTACTCCCCTCTTTGTGAGTGCAAATGCTTTTTTCCATTACCTCTTGCTGTTGAAGCTTAGAGCGATGTAGGAGTCACAGTAAGCATGTGTATGTTTATTTAATAAGGGTATTGTGTCAATAGCCATCATTCTGGCGAGTCACCCACTCTTCATTGGCGGCCTCTTGACTTTATGGATCCGCAGTGTTTATCCCACGCCCCTTTGAAGTCTTTCACAGTTCTGGTCTTCACCACTTCCTCCGGAAGGGCATTCCAGGCATCCACCACCCTCTCCGTGAAGAAATACTTCCTGACATTGGTTCTGAATCTTCCTCCCTGGAGCCTCAAATCATGACCCCTGGTTCTGCTGATTATTTTCCTACGGAAGAGGTTTGTCGTTGTTTTTGGATCATTAAAACCTTTCAAGTATCTGAAAGTCTGTATCATATCACCTCTGCTCCTCCTCTCCTCCAGGGTGTACATATTTAGATTCTTCAATCTCTCCTCGTACGTCATCCTATGAAGATCCTCCACCTTCCTGGTCGCCCTTCTCTGTACCGCTTCCATCTTGTCTTTGTTTTTTTGTAGATATGGTCTCCAGAACTGAACACAGTACTCCAGGTGAGGCCTCACCAAGGATCTGTACAAGGGAATAATCACTTCCCTTTTCTTACTTGATATTCCTCTCTCTATGCAGCCCAGCATTCTTCTGGCTTTTGCTATCGCCTTGTCGCATTGTTTTGCTGTCTTCACATCATTAGACACTATCACCCCAAGGTCCCTCTCCTGCTCCGTGCACATCAGCCTTTCCCCCCCCATCGAGTACAGTTCATTCGGATTTCCATTCCCCATATGCATGACTTTGCATTTCTTGGCATTGAATCTCAGCTGCCATATCTTCGACCACTCTTCCAGTTTCCTTAGATCCCGTCTCATTCTCTCCACTCCTTCCGGCGTGTCCACTCTGTTGCAGATCTTAGTGTCATCCGCAAAAAGACAAACCTTACCTTCTATCCCGTCCGCAATGTCGCTCACAAAGATATTGAACAGGACCGGTCCCAACACCGATCCTTGCGGCACACCACTTAAAACCACTCTCTCTTCAGAGAAGGCTCCATTTACCATCACACATTGTTTTCTGTCCGTCAACCAATTTGCAATCCAGGTCACCACCTCGGCACTCACTCCCAAGCTTCTCGTTTTATTCACCAGTCTCCTGTGCGGAACCGTATCAAAAGCTTTGCTGAAATCCAAGTAGATGACATCTAGTGCTCTTCCTTGATCCAATTCCTTGGTTACCCAGTCAAAAAAGTCAATCAAATTTGTCTGACAGGATCTTCCCCTGGTGAATCCATGCTGCCTCTGGTCCATCAATTCTCCAGACTGTAGATAGTTCACTATTCTCTCTTTCAGCAGTGACTCCATTACTTTTCCCACCACCGAAGTGAGGCTAACCGGTCTGTAGTTGCCTGCCTCTTCCCTGTTCCCAGTCTTGTGAAGCGGGACCACCACCGCTCTTCTCCAATCACTTGGCACCACTCCCGTTTCTAGGGATCTATTGAACAGGTCACACAGCGGACCCGCCAGAACATCTCTGAGCTCCCTCAATATCCTTGGATGAATCCCATCAGGCCCCATGGCTTTGTCCACTTTCAGGTTCTTTAGTTCTTCCCACACATTTTCTACTGTAAAAGGATTTTCATCTATTCCCCTTCCCTCCAGTTTCTTGTTGTTTAGAGATGGTCCTTCTCCAGGGTCTTCTTTAGTGAACACAGAGCTGAAGTATTCGTTTAATATTTCTGCCATTTCTTCGTCTCTCTCTACACATTGATCATTACCACCTTTCAATTTCACTATACCACTTTGGACCTTTCTCTTTTCGCTGATGTATCTGAAAAATGTTTTGTCACCATTTTTTATCTCCTTGGCAATCCTCTCTTCCGCTTGACTCTTTGCCAACTTGATTAATTTCTTTGTCTCCCTCAGTTGATATAAATATTCTTCTTTGTGCTCCTCCCTTTGGGATCCTTTATATTTCTTGAATGCTGTTCTTTTAGCTTTAATTTTGTCAGCCACCTCCATTGAGAACCAGATAGGTTTCAGTTTTCTTTTGCTTTTCTTTACATTTCTAACATATAGAGCAGTTGCCTTGGTGATTGCTCCTTTTAGATTGGTCCACTGCTGATCCACATCTCTCTCGTTCTCCCATCCTTTAAGTTCTTCCTCCAGGTAGTTCCCCATTTCCTCAAAGTCTGTGTTTTTGAACTGTAAAACTCGGGTCTTTGTGGTTCTTTTCCCTATTATTTTAGTGATATTAAACCATACCGTTTGATGATCACTGCTGCTGAGGTGGGCGCCCACCTGGACATCTGAGACATTATCTGCATTAGTGAGCACTAAGTCGAGTATAGCTCCTTCTCTCGTGGGTTCCAACACCATTTGTTTGAACAAAGATACTTGCATGGCATCCACTATCGCTCTACTATTTTTAGTTTCTGCAGATGGGATTTTCCAGTCTACATCTGGCATATTAAAGTCACCCACGATCACCAAGGTTATCAAATAGTGTAATAAAACAGTTAGGGAAACTAACAGTATACTTGTATGCATAAAGAGGCATCAAATTGGTAAGTGATATTATCTTTCAGCAGATGTCTGTTGAGACTCCATCTCGAGAATTATGTTGACTTCTGAAGACCACATCTACAAAGAGACATTGACAAGGTAGAGGCTATTGAAAGGTGGGCCACCAAAATGGTGAATGCCGAACCATATAGAGAGATTGAGAGAGCTAAAGTTATACTCAGGGAAAGATGAGAAAAGAAGAAACATTCACATATCTAGCAGCTTTCAATTAAGTACCAGAAAGAAACATTTTCCATAAAATGAAAAATTCAAGGACAAGAGGTCATTATAGAAATTTGTAAAGGAATGAAAAATTCAAGGACAAGAGGTCATTATAGAAATCTGTAAAGGAATTTAAGAAATAGCCTTTCTTAAACTAAGAGAGTGTGGATACCTACAACAGAGTCCCAGCAGATGTTATAGATTCTAAAACAGTGATAAAATTCATGCATTCTTGGGACAGTCACAAAGGAACCTTAGACAGAGGAAGAGAGAAGACCAAAGATCAAGTAAGACCTGTAACAGCAAAATAGGTAGGCATAAATGGACAGACTAAGTGGGTCATTTATCAAAATGCGCTAAGGCATTTTCGCATGAGTTAAGGGCTTATTGCATGCGAAAAGCCCCATTAACGCATGCAATAGACTCTTAACACATGTGAAAACGTCTTTAACGCATGCGATAGCACCATATCGTATGGTGCGATGCAAATTTGAAAAAGAGGAGGAGTTAGTGGCGGAGAGAGTTAAGCCATGCAATAGCTTGCATTACCTAGCGATAAGCTTTTATCGCATTGTGCGATGTCTCCTGCAAGGCCTGTTTGAGTGGATTTTAAGCTCCCAGAGCATGTCTGAGCTCCCTGGGACCATTAACAATGGTGCTCCAGTGGTTGAATGCGGGAAATACAACAGTTCTGGCACTTATCGCAATTTGTGCTAACTTAGCTTTTTGCATAGGTAATTAGCGCAAATTGCGATAAACTGTATATTAGCACAAGGGGCGTGTTTTATGCTATCGCATGCGATACTTATCGCATTTTGATAAATCCAGGCCTAAGTGGGCTAAATAGTCCTTTCTCTCCAACATCTTCTATGTTTCTCTCTATTATGTTACTATGTTTTTCATTTGTAAAAAAAGGTATTTGAAAGCTCCTCCTACTGAGGCACTTGTGTTAGGATTCTTGTTGATATTTTGACCCCACCTATAATCCTTATACAGTAGGGATGTGAATCGTTTTAGGACGATTAAAATTATCGTCCGATAATTTTAATATCGTCTTAAACCGTTATGGAACACAATACAATACAGATTCTAACGATTTATCGTTATAAATCATTAGAATCGTGAGCCGGCACACTAAAACCCCCTAAAACCCACCCCCGACCCTTTAAATTAAATCCCCCACCCTCCCGAACCCCCCCCAAATAACTTAAATAACCTGCGGGTCCAGCGGCGGTCCGGAACGGCAGCGGTCCGGAACGGGCTCCTGCTCCTGCATCTTGTCGTCTTCGGCCGGCGCCATTTTCCAAAATGGCGCCGAAAAATGGCGGCGGCCATAGACGAAAAAGATTGGACGGCAGGAGGTCCTTCCGGACCCCCGCTGGACTTTTGGCAAGTCTCGTGGGGGTCAGGAGGCCCCCCACAAGCTGGCCAAAAGTTCCTGGAGGTCCAGCGGGGGTCAGGGAGTGATTTCCCGCCGCGAATCGTTTTCGTACGGAAAATGGCGCCGGCCATACGCGTATGGCCGGCGCCATTTTCCGTACGGAAAATGGCGCCGGCAGGAGATCGACTGCAGGAGGTCGTTCAGCGAGGGTTCCGGCGCCTCGCTGAACGACCTCCTGCAGTCGATCTCCTGCCGGCGCCATTTTCCGTACGAAAACGATTCGCGACGGGAAATCGCTCCCTGACCCCCGCTGGACCTCCAGGAACTTTTGGCCAGCTTGTGGGGGGCCTCCTGACCCCCACGAGACTTGCCAAAAGTCCAGCGGGGGTCCGGAAGGACCTCCTGCCGTCCAATCTTTTTCGTCTATGGCCGCCGCCATTTTTCGGCGCCATTTTGGAAAATGGCGCCGGCCGAAGACGACAAGATGCAGGAGCAGGAGCCCGTTCCGGACCGCTGCCGTTCCGGACCGCCGCTGGACCCGCAGGTTATTTAAGTTATTTGGGGGTGGGGGATTTAATTTAAAGGGTCGGGGGTGGGGTTTAGGGGGTTTTAATGTGCCGGTTTTTCGATTTTTCGATTTTTCGATTTTTTAACGATTTTTCACGATTTTTCACGATATTTTACCCCCCCAAACGGCAACAATACGATTCCCTCCCCCTCCCAGCCGAAATCGATCGTTAAGACGATCGAGGACACGATTCACATCCCTATTATACAGGCATGTAAAATATGAACTTAACAGTGAATGGATGTTTTATATGCAGGAAGCATAGCCAATAAACTTTAGTGCAGGTATTTTGTAGTACATTTTTAGAATTTCTGTACATGTAGATCTATTTCCTCTCTAACCTCTAACAGGAGCTCATTCCATAATTCGGAGACAGTCATAGAAACCTCTGTTGTCACAGACTGTACCACCAAAACTTTGCAATAAATAGACAAAATGCAGAATTCTTGTCTTTACTTATTAAAGAACATCAATCTGGACAGCCAATTCATTTGTTTTCTTTCATTACAGAGCCTAAAACATAGCTGTATATTTTTGTGCTCACTGAATTTTAAGATGTAAGCCTTTACTGGCGGTTCTAGTGTTTCCAAAATAAGATTTGTACAAATTGCAAATAATTGAAAATGTTGGTAAGGTTGATTATAAAAGTTTTGGATTTATAGCCCACCTTTTGAATAGTGCTCAGGAATCTTAAGGTATCTTAGAATTAACAAACAATAAGTCCTGCCCAAAGATCTTACAATCAAACTCAGTACTGAGGTAACATATGCCATAGCTGGTGAAAACTGTATATAGTCACCTTACAGCAATGCAAACTGTAGCATGGCAAGAGTCTATACATAGTAATAAAAACAGAACACTAAATGCGTTACCACCACTTACTTTCTTGGAGTCCTGGCACTATCAAGGTCGGAAACCCCTTGATGGCCACCTCATCTATGAATTGTATCATTTCCTCTTCCAGAAAGGTGCCACCTTTTCTGCAACAGGGCAGTGGAGGTTGGTTGCATGCTTACTTTTAACAAGCTTGTCTGGAATGCACATTTAAAAAAATCTTCCAACTCCCTGTGGTGATGGTGAATAGCATTTACCTGCCAAACAAAATGCCTCCTTGTACTCAGTTTCTCAACAGCACTGCTGTTTCCAAACAGGGTAGCCTGGTGCTCAGTTATGAGAGAAGCAACTATTTGGATTTCTGCTAGGCTGAAATTTCCATTTCTTTGGCTAACCCCTCTAGCAGCCATTAGGGCAAGCCTACTAAAAGAGGTTGTTGTTTAGCCAGCTAGGTTTTAAATATGCATAGATAAGTTAATTATAATGAGCAATTGGCCAGATAAAAGGACCATACATAGCTGGATAATTTCTAGATGGTTGAAATATGAATCAGTGCTAAAAGTCCACATGGCTGCTTTGACGATAAGTGGTCAAAATACTTAACTGATACATATTTGGCTAAATATAATAACCGGGCCAGTTAAATATTCAGAAATGTCTATCCATTCATCTAACAGTGTAGTCATTCTGAAAATATTTATAGCAGGTTTGAACCCAGAAGTGAGTAAACTTGTAGAGGAAAATAGTACCGGATGTGTATATTTAGCTATGATGGTTAAGGTGCAGAAGATGTGGCTAAGCACTGTTAGATGAGTGTGTAGTTGCCAGGTAAGAGATGTAATACTCTAGGCTGCATTAAGTTACTAAGTTGTAGTGTTTGAAAGGCATGCCCTCTTGCATTGACCAAGTGTTTTCTGGGTCTCTGAGAGTTCATGTTCCTTTGCGTGCTCAAGGGAGAAGAAAGAAAGGAATCAGTTATAGGAGTGACAAGATGTTGGATGGCTGTAGTCTGAAAATAGGACACAAAGCTGTGTCATGCCTCTCCTGACTTTTAATTAAAAACAGCCTTAGATAGTTCACAACTTGTTGCTGAGTCCTTCACAGATTACAATAGACCATGAAACTGTGTGTGTGTGTGTGTGGAGGGGGGGGGGGTGCAGTTATAGAACAGTTAAACTAGTCAATGTACCTTTACTTTAAATGCAGTATGGATAATCACTGCCTTCACATAAAACAAAAGGTGGTGCACAGGTGCACAGTCATAAATGTGTCATTATAGGGTGTACTTGCTTTCTGCAGCAGCCTTTGTGCTCCATTCTGCTAGTGGTTAATTTGGCAGTTGTAATAAGATCCAAGAGGACATGCTCTGAAGGATAATATGTGGCTTTTAGTCCATTCCCTTTGTGTTCCTGTGTGCTTCGTCTGACCATGCAGCATATATCCAGGTGTGGAAGTATGAGCAGAGAAAAAGAGATCAGATGTTTCAACTGATCAAGAGGTTTAATTAGTTGTTTAACTTTTCAGGGGGGTTGTCACTAAGAATGTAATATCACCAGTCCCTGAACAGTGCTATTCTTCTCCTCACTGTATGAATACATTCAGAGCTTAATGTATATGAATGTGATCTTCTTTCAGCTGTGTGTTGTTGACTCTTGGCATTTAGCTGATGCAACCTGCCTAGGCTGCACAGCCTTGCAAAGTACAGGATTCTCAGCCGAATATGCTAGAATAATTTTCCTTTAGAATTTCCTCAGATATATAACTTTTTGAAAAGCAGCCTGACACATTGTGAGCCTGCAAAGAATGGTATGCCTGGTTAAAGGCATGTAATAGTGAAAGCTTTATAATATTGGCTTAGCTCTACCAAATAACATATATATTGCTAGGGATGTGAATCGTTTTTCAACGATTAAAATTATCGTCCGATAATGTTTATATCGTCTTAAATCGTTATAGAACACGATACAATAGAAATTCTAACGATTTATCGTTAAAAATCGTTAAATCGTGTTAGTGCGCACTAACTCGAGTTAGTGCGCACTAACTCCCCGTTAGTGCGCACTAACTCAATTTAGTGCGCACTAACTGAAAATGATACAAATAAACACTTTCCAGGTCACTGAAGGTCAGTTAGGAATGAATATGTGTTCCTATTGGCTGGCTGCCCTCTTATCTATTGATATTACCAAGGTTACCACTGAGGTGATGGTTGGGGGGATGGGAAATGGAACTGGAAACTAACGAACACCAACAGAAAATGAAACAAAGTGTTCACACTTCCCAGGTCAGTAAAGGTCACTTAGGAATGAATATGTATGTATGTATTCCTATTGGCTGGCTGTGCTCTTATCTATTGATGTTACCAATATGGTTGGGGGGATGTGAAATGGAAACAGTTGGAAGCTTGACAAAAAAGTAATGTAATGATCAGCACTCACGTGACTAGAACTTGTTTGTTTATTATTTTTGTTAGCAGGCACCTGAAATGCTAGTGCATGTTGAATTTGCCAATCACTGTGCATTTTAGAAAGGTGGTCCTGGCTGGAACTGTACACAGTTCAAATATATGTAATTGATTGTTGGTAAGTGTATTTTTTAAGTAGCCACACTGGCACCAGTATGTTTACTTTTCCTCCTACTTAACTCACTAGCTCAGCTTTGTAAGAAGGGCTTCTCTGCTTGTGTGTTGTTTTTGTTTGGTGTGAGGAGAGCAGAAACATCAGATCTTTATTCAATCTACTACAGTCATCTCTTACAGTGCCCTATCCCTATTAATACCAGGAGTGTTGTGATCTTCCTGCACACAGTGCCCTAACCCTGATACCAGTCTGAGACAGCTCCCTCCCTGCATTACTAGTGAGAGGCTGGCTTCACAGACAGGGGGGAGCTGCCTGACCCTCACTCCTGACTTCCCCCATGTCCCAGCTAGTGAATGGTGTGTGGGTGAGGGGGGGGGAGGATGGTGAAGTCTGAGACAGCTCCCTCCCTGCATTACTAGTGAGAGGCTGGCTTCACAGACAGGGGGGAGCTGCCTGACCCTCACTCCTGACTTCCCCCATGTCCCAGCTAGTGAATGGTGTGTGGGTGAGGGGGGGGGGGAGGATGGTGAAGTCTGAGACAGCTCCCTCCCTGCATTACTAGTGAGAGGCTGGCTTCACAGACAGGGGGGAGCTGCCTGACCCTCACTCCTGACTTCCCCCATGTCCCAGCTAGTGAATGGTGTGTGGGTAAGGGGGGGGGGGGGAGGATGGTGAAGTCTGAGACAGCTCCCTCCCTGCATTACTAGTGAGAGGCTGGCTTCACAGACAGGGGGGAGCTGCCTGACCCTCACTCCTCCGGGGTATTGTGATCTTCCTGCACACAGTGCCCTATCCCTGATACCAGGGGTGTTGTGATCTTCCTGCATGCAGTGCCCTATCCCTATTAATACCAGGAGTGTTGTGATCTTCCTGCATGCAGTGCCCTATCCCTATTAATACCAGGAGTGTTGTGATCTTCCTGCATGCAGTGCCCTATCCCTGATATCGGGATGTGTGCAAGAAGATCACAACACCCCCGGTATCAGGAATAGGGCACTGTGTGCAGGAAGATCACAACACCCCCAGTATCAGGAATAGGGCACTGTGTGCAGGAAGATCACAACACCCCTGGTATTAGGGATAGGGCACTGTGTGCAGGAAGATCACAACACTCCTGGTATTAATAGGGATAGGGCACTGTGTGCAGGAAGATCACAATACCCCTGGTATCAGGGTTAGGGCACAAGTTCTAGTCACATTGACTGATCACATTACTTGTTTTGTCAAGCTACCAACTGTTTCCATTTCCCATCCCCCATATACTGTCAGTAGGAAACTTGGTAACATGAATAAATAAGAGGGCAGCCAATAGGAATACATATTCATTCCTAAACTGACCTTAACTGACCTGAAAAGTGTCAAATTGTATCATTTTCAGTTAGTGCGCACTAACTCCCAGTTAATGCGCACTAACTCCCGTTAGTGCGCACTAACTCGAGTTAGTGCGCACTAATCGGAAAAAACGATTTTTAACGATTTTTTAACTAAAAAATCGTGCCTAAGACGATTTTCTTGCCCTGCCACACGATTTCTATCGTTAAGACGATATGGAAAACGATTCACATCCCTAATATTGCCTCTATGTGGATACACACATTACTTTATGATAGCCAAGGGACTTATTATTAAGAACATAAGAAATTGCCATGCTGGGTCAGACCAAGGGTCCATAAAGCCCAGCATCCTGTTTCCAACAGAGGCCAAACCAGGCCACAAGAACCTGGCAATTACTCAAACACTAAGAAGATCCCATGCTACTGCTGCAATTAATAGCAGTTAATGGACTTCTCCTCCAAGAACTTATCCAAACCTTTTTTGAACCCAGCAACACTAACTGCACTAACCAAATTCCAGAGCTTTATTGTGCGTTGAGTGAAAAAGAATTTTCTCCGATTAGTCTTAAATGTGCTACTTGCTAACTTCATGGAATGCCCCCTAGTCCTTCTATTATTTGAAAGTGTAAATAACCGAGTCACATCTACTCGTTCAAGACCTCTATCATATCCCCCCTCAGCCATCTCTTCTCCAAGCTGAACAGCCCCAACCTCTTCAGCCTTTCCTCATAGGGGAGCTGTTCAATCCCCTTTATCATTGTGGTTGCCCTTCTCTGTACCTTCTCCATCGCAACTATATCTTTTTTGAGATGTGGCGACCAGAATTATGCACAGTATTCAAGGTGCGGTCTCACCATGGAGAGATATAGAGGCATTATGACATTTTCCATTTTATTCACCATTCCCTTCCTAATAATTCCTAACATTCTGTTTGCTTTTTTGACTGCTGCAGCACACTGAGCCGATGATTTTAAAGTATTATCCACTATGATGCCTAGATCTTTTTCCTGGGTGGTAGCTCCTAATATGGAACCTAACATCGTGTAACTACAGCAAGGGTTATTTTTCCCTATATGCAACACCTTGCACTTGTCCACATTAAATTTCATCTGCCATTTAGCTGCCCAATCTTCCAGTCTTGCAATGTCCTCCTGTAATATATCACAGTCCGCTTATGATTTAACTACTCTGAATAATTTTGTATCATCTGCAAATTTGATAACCTCACTCGACGTATTCCTTTCCAGATCATTTAAATATATATTGAAAAGCACCGTTCCAAGTACAGATCCCTGAGACACTCCACTGTTTTCCCTTTTCCATTGAGAAAATTGACCATTTAATAGAGATGTGAATTGTGTCCTCGATCGTCTTAACGATCGATTTCGGCTGGGAGGGGGAGGGAATCATATCGTCACTGTTTGGGTGTTTAGAGTATCGTGAAAATCGTTAAAATCGTGAACCGGCACACTAAAACCCCCTAAAACCCACCCCTGACCCTTTAAATTTGCAAAATGGCGGCGCAAAATGGCGACGGCCATAGACCAACACGATTCAATTGCAGGAGACCGTTCCGGACCGCCGCTGGACCCCCAGGTAATTTAAGGCATTTGGGGGGGTTCGGGAGGGTGGGGGATTTAATTTAAAGGGTCGGGGGTGGGTTTTAGGGTGTTTTAGTGTGCCGGTTTTCCTGCCCTCCCCCTTCCCCCGATTTAGCTACGGACCGCCGCTGGACCCCCAGGTAATTTAAGGCATTTGGGGGGGGGGGGTTTGGGAGGGTGGGGGATTTAATTTAAGGGGTCGGGGGTGGGTTTTAGGGGGTTTTAGTGTGCCGGTTATCCTGCCCTCCCCCTTCCCCCGATTTACGATTTTTTGACGATAAATCGGGGGAATTGGTATTGTATCGTGGCCCTAACGATTTTTGACGATTTAAAATATATCGGATGATATTTAAATTGTCAAAATACGATTCACATCCCTACCATTTAATCCTACTCTCTGTTTCCTGTCTTTTAACCAGTTTGTAATCCACGATAGGACATCGCCTCCTATCCCATGACTTTTTAGTTTTCGTAGAAGCCTCTCTTGAGGGACTTTGTCAAATGCCTTCTGAAAATCCAAATACACTACATCTACCAGTTCACCTTTATCCACATGTTTATTAACCCTTTCAAAAAAATGAAGTAGATTTGTTAGGCAAGACTTCCCTTGGGTAAATCCATGTTGACTGTGTCCAATTAAACCATGTCTTTCTATATGCTCTACGATTTTGATCTTGAGAATAGTTTCCACTATTTTTCCCGGCACTGAAGTCAGGCTCACTGGTCTATAGTTACCCGGATCGCCCCTGGAGCCCTTTTTATATATTGGGGTTACATTGGCCACCCTCCAGTCTTCAGGTACAATGGATGATTTTAATGATAGGTTACAAATTTTAACTAATAGATCAGAAATTTCAATTTTGAGTTCCTTCTGTACCCTAGGATGCATACCATCTGGTCCAGGTGATTTGCTACTCTTTAGTTTGTCAATCTGGCCTACTACATTTTCCAGTTTCACAGTGATTTCATTCCATTCGTCTGACTCATCACCCCTGAAAACCATCTCCAGAACTGGTATCTCCCCAACATCCTCATTAGTAAACACGGAAGCAAAGAATTCATTTAGTCTTTCTGCAATGACCTTATCTTCCCTAAGAGCTCCTTTAAGCCCTCGGTCATCTAATGGTCCAACCAACTCTCTCACAGGTTTCTTGCTTTGGATATATTTTAAAAAGTTTTTATTATGAGTTTTTGCCTCTGTGGCCAACTTAATTTCAAATTCTCTCTTCCCCTGTCTTATCAATGTTTTACCCTTAACTTGACAATGCTTATGTTTCATCTTATTTTCTTCAGATGGATCCTTCTTCCAATTTTTGAAGGATTTTTTTTGGCTAAAATAGCCTCTTTCACCTCACCTTTTAACCATGACGGTAATCGTTTTGCCTTCTCTCCACCTTTCTTAATGTGTGGAATACATATGGACTGCACCTCTAGGATTGTATTTTTAAATAATGTCCAAGCCTGTTGAACTTTTAACTTTACAAAGTGGAGGGGGAGTAAAAGGCACACACATTTAAGTGAATCACAGCAAAATAATGCGGCAAACAATTAAACTGGACAATACCACTTTATCTAGAACACTAATATTTTAATGTGTGCACTCAACAATAGTGCACAGAACTTAAATTGTAGAGTACAAGGCAAGTAATCATACGGAGCCCCGACTCGACCGTGTTTCACGTCAGGCTGCGTCAGGGGGACCAATTCCAAAACTTCTTAGAGAGGATGAATCTGCAGCTCAAGTTGCGGCGAAACAATGATTATCTTAATAATAAAGCTGTAAAGCAAGGAGTCCCGAACGGACTCTCTTATATGTGAAACCATAAAAAGGATGGGTTTTGTCTCCCTAGGGGCATCACGAGAAACAGCAAACAACTTCTGAGGTCGGACCCGAGGTCTCAAATACTCAAGATTCTGCAAGGTGTATATGTGGGTTATATGCGGGCAGTCAAGATGATATTAATGCGCTTAAACCCGACATTTTAAGAACCTACAAAAATGGAAAGCGTATACACAATTTAACCTTTACAGCTGCACCTTTCAGTTTTTTTCTAACTATTTTCCTCATTTTATCAAAGTTTCCCTTTGCTAATACATCATAAAAATGCTATATAAGAAAATATTTCAAACTGTAAAGTAGTCTTATGCAGATTCATCCTCACTTTCCTCACTTTCTCAATCAATAGTAACATTATGGTAACACTAGTTATCTCATTTTTTAAATATTTAGGTCCAAATCTAGATATAGGGACCTGTACTTTTCTATGTTCATAGATTTTTTTCTTAGAACATTAAAATAGAAAAACCAAAAATGCCATGAGGATAATAGATTTTTTCCCTGATAGCTCTCCAGTTGTTTATGATTCTACCAGAATAGTTATGAAAAGCTGAGTTTTACTTAGAATTTCCCTGTGGAAATTACACAACAGAAAATGACTGTCTCAAGTAAAATAGCATCTGTATGCTATGTGAAGTACAAACTAGATCACATAAGTGATTTTAGGAATATGAACAAACTTGATGCTCTCCTTCCAGTAAGAATTATTTCAAGTAGTCTTCATAAGCATTATTAATGGAAGGGGAGGAGAGCTGTTACAAAATCTGGCAAGGGTATGTATAATGTCACAACTTCCTTACTCAATTAACAAAAGATTTGTCAAGAGCTTTAAATTCCCTATTAAATGCTTATTTGAGAGTCATTCTGTATCTTCTTTTAGTATAAGGTGTTTAATGGGCTCAAGGTAGTTATGAATTTACTTAATGTATCCTGTACCATTTTCTTCAGCATCTCCTCATTTGAAGGGATTGGTATTGTAAGCATGAGTCACATATAAAATGCAGACTTCAGTTCTTTATTTGGATAGAGAAACATGCCACATAACCAATATTTAACTATGTATCTCCATATGTATTGCCTTTTTGTGGTATAGACCCCAGTGTGTGCCATACTCTTTCCTAATCTAATAAGATAGCTATTGGCTGAGACAAAAAAGCTATGTGGCACACATACATTACCATCCCTGGCTCACCTTTACTTCTGAGCTCCTGTAGGAGCTCTGGTTCCTTCTATCTTCCTTCTTCTTTCTATCCTATCCTTCAGTGCCTGTGCCTCCAGGTCCTGGAGGTTGCAGCTTTGACTCTAGGAAACATAATGGAGTGCAAGTATGAAAGCTCCATGCATAAGACCTTCATTTTGCTCACTGTGGCAGTGAGCAACACCTATTCTTAACTTTTTCCTCCTAACCCCTCAAGCTGATCACTCTTAGCATGCAGTACTCCTAAGTTAGAGTGATAGCATTCCTAGTCTTTATAAATCACCTGACCATGGATTGCATGCACATTGCTCAATGTTCCCTGAGGCCTGCATCTCATTGGTTGGGCTGCTGGATGCTGCAATGCAACATGAGGGAAGATTGTCAAATCCCCTTCGCCTACCCTTGCAGCTAAGTCAAGTCCATGTGTACTGGAGATTTCTCATCCTATTCACACTGACACCTGTTGCTCTTACACAGGCTATCTGCCATGACAGACACCCACTTAATGGCCTAAGCAACTATCAGAGTGGTAACATGCATTACATCTTCCATTTCATCATATATTGATTTGAATGTGTGGTGATATTTCCTACCAGTAGGTACACTACCATCTCCAGCAGCTCATAAACTACCCCCTGGAGTAGAAGAGGCACCTTTATTTCTCACAGGCATTCTCTCCAATGATTGATGCTACGCTTCCATCAACTATAGAAAAAGGTTGCCATTCCATAAATACAAATCTTACCTACTCATTAAAAACTCACCTTATGGGGGGCGAGAGAGAGAGTGGAGATCACGAGGCGAGGAGAAGGAACCCCGGCTTCTATATTGAATTTCTTCTGACATTTACCTGCAGCTGAGAAGACTTCCAGCGTGATTTTAGTCCGTGCTTCCTCCCTATCTGTCGCGCCGCTGACGTCATCGAGGGGAGGGACCGGTAAGGCTAAAACCAGCCCCCCATGTGGCGCGCAGATGATGCCGGCACGCTGCTGAAGGGTGCGCACCAAAGGGGCGCTCGGCTTTGTTCGGCTCAAGTCTGTGTTTGATTAAATTGTTTTGTGAATGCGAGAACTTCATTCCTACAAAGTCTACAAATGTGAGTAAATTGTGATAATCTCTCTCTCTCGGCCTCCATTTGTAAATTGTTGGAATAGAAGCTTATATAGAGATTTATGCACAAAGGAGAAGAGGACTGTAAATTGTAATGTCGCATACCAAATGAAAGGCCCTTATAAGGGAGGTTTTAACATCATCCCCCGTACCGGGCCAAATTCAATCTCATATTCCATCTTTCTTTGTGGCAACAACAACTACTAATCCGGAGGACAGGGCCACTTTAGAAACGGATTTGGAGCAAGAATCCGTTTCTTTGGCCGAAGCTATCTCTTTGAGCCCCGGGGCTCCCAATATCCCAACCCCACCAACAGTCCTACAAGAAACTGGTGATTTAATACCTTTTGATATGAAACCATCTGAAGAAGGTCTGGGGATGGGAAACATTAATGCTGGGGGAGGTGAGATGGGGAAACCTGAAGATAATATAATTGTAACTCCAATGTCATCAGTAATAACAATGGATATACTCTGGGCTGCAATTAAGTCTTTAGAGACAGCAATATTAAAGTTGACTAAAACACATTTAGAAGCTAAAAAAAAAAACCCAGTAGAGGTAGAGAAAATAGTTACAGTACATCAGGCTAAATTAGAGACACAAGAACAACGTTTGAGTAAAGTTGAAACCATTCAAAATAACTTAGTTAAAAGTGAGACCTTAAATATGAGGAAATTAGAATTTATGGAAAACAATTTCAGGTATTCAAATATAAGAATATTAAATTTTCCATTCTTGAGAATGACCTCTCCTAAAGATATGTTTAAAGAATATCTTTTACATATATTAAAGATACCAGAACAGGTCATTCCTGCTCTAGCTAAGATTTACTATATCTCTAAAAAATCTACTGTAAGAGAAGAGCAGCCGGAGCAATCCATTGATTTTTCAGATGTTTTAGAAATAACATTGGATACCGTGATAACATCAAGAGAGACTCTATTTGTCTTCTTTATGTTTCCACAGGAAAGAGACACAATCTTACGTTTATTTTTACGCAATAGATTGTTAAATTATCATGGCCAACAGATTTGGATATATCCAGATCTGTCTAGGGCAACTCAAATAAGGAGACAAGAGTTTCTTAGACTGAAATCTGGCACCCTAGCTAGGGGAGCCAGATTTCTTTAAAGATATCCATGTAAATGTGAAGTTTGGTATAAAGATCAAAAGTATGTTTTTTTTTAAGTTGCAGCACTACAGGCATTCCTTCAGAAAGAAACTCAAGACTTGGTTATTTCTACAAGCTTTCCCCGATCTACGACCGCCACAACTATAATAACTCACCATGGTTTTCCAGTCGACATATCACATCCCTGATTTGGCTTCTGACGATACATTAATCAGTCCCGAGCTTTATGAACTGACACTATTTAGTCAGGAACATTTGATATTATTACAGCCCTGAGTATACGATATTTATATATTTGAAATAATCCAGTCCCTGAGTAAATGTTTTATTATAATCCTGAATTAAGACTAGATACTATTTAGCGCTGATTTAGCCATGTCTCTGGCTCTTCCTCCTCCCAGTTCATGTACCCCTGTTTTATTGTAACTTTCGTTCACTTGTTCTCTTCGCCTATTGTTCATGTTGATGTTAATGTTTTTTTCACCATTGTTTCTTGTAAACCAATTTGATATAATTGGTATCATGAATGTCAGTATAAAAAAGCCCTAAATAAATAAATAAATAAATAAATAAATTCACACCCCCAAAGTGCAGAAAATGTGAGAGAGCGAATAATATAGAATTGGTTGTTATCTCTATTTACCTTGTATAATGATGATATATTTACCTCACTTATTTTTCGCTCAGATTGGCCTTCGGAGTGAGGAAACTCACTCCAAGATGAGATTTGGGCAATGTTCTCTCCACCTAGCTTGTTGTTGCCCAGGTAGAGTGTCCATCAAGCTAGGTGGAGAGAACATTGCCCAAATCTCATCTTGGAGTGAGTTTCCTCACTCCGAGGGTCATCAAATGTTCACAAGAGACCACTGTTCTGTTCGTACGTCTCATGTTGAATGTGAAAGTGGCCCCCAACCCCCTACACTCATACTTAATCCCCACCTCGAGTTACTAGGTGGGCCTCCCATAGGGATACAAATACCTGTCTAGGGAAGAGGAGCTAAAGCAACTCTCTCTCTCTCTCTCTCTCTCTCTCTCTCTCAATAGGCTGTCTGGACACTTTCATGCACTGCGATGATTCTTTGGGCGTTTTATCGCACAGCAGGAAAACTTTGTGTGTTGCGATTTGTGGATATGTATTCGCGAAAACATTGCATCATGCGAAGTTTCCCTGCTGCATGAAAAAGGCCTCATTTGCATGGGAAACGCCCATTAATGCGATATTGGTAAATGAGGCCCTTAGTCATTTAAAAATATTCATTTTCTAAAGGCTTAAGAAAAAATAGCAAAACCGTTTCAGATTGGAACTATTCTACTCTTCATGCATAAATTATGCTTAAAAAAAAAAAGCAAACCCCTTCTGGGAGACTGGCATCAGTATCTTAAATTTGTGATTTTGCTGAGATGAACATTTGAAATATTTAAATTTGTTTTGCTTTCGTATTTGTCTCTACCCACTTTGCTAAATTTTATTTTCCAGAAGAGGGATGCTTAAAATTCAGTAATTTCATCTTTCATCCAACTTTTCAAAAGTTGCGCTACCAGCACAAAAGTTGAGGTATATGTATTATCACATTTCATTTTTTTTTTTAAACTGGCAGATTCCTTTCACACACACACACACACACAACACACACAGAAGCACCATTCCTTTCTCACACACAGAAGCACCCTTCCGATCTAAGGCCCCCAGCTGAACAGCTGGTCTCCAGCGGCGGTTAGCAGCACCAGTATTCACTTCTTTGGCCCCCGCCGGCTTCGATTTTAATTTCTTCGGCCCCCCGGCCTGGTCTCTGATGGGGGCCGAAGAAATTAAAATTGAGGCCGGTGGCGCCCATCTTCTTTTCTTCGGCCTCTGCCGGAGACCAAGCCGGCAGGCCGAAGAAATTAAAATCGAGGCCGGCGGGAGCCGATGAAATAAAAATCGAGGCCGGCAGAGGCCAAAGAAAAGAAGATGGGTGCTGCCCAGCCAGCCCCCGCTTAAGGTTGGCTAGGAGGCACCCATCTTCTTTTCTTCGGCTGCTGCCAGCCTCGATTTTAATTTATTCAGCCCCTGCCGGCTTGGTCTCCCATGGGGGCTGACTGATCTTTTCTTCGGCCTCCGCCGGCCTCAATTTTTATTTCTTTGGCCCGGGCTGGCTGATCTTCTTTTCTTCGGCCTCCGCTGGCCTTGATTTTTATTTCTTCAGCCCCCACTGGCTTGGTCTCAGGTGGGGGCTGACTGGGAGGTGCTAAGCCTGGGCTGAGGAAGAGCCACGCGGTCGAGACCACGTGACCAGCTAGACCGGCCCACTGGGGGAAGCCCGATCCCCCGATAGGCCAGTCCGCCCCTGCATGTGTCCTAGCTTTCAGGCTTTCCCTTCTCTTCCCTGGGAGATATAAAAACTCCTCTTTGGCCAGAGCAAGCCTGGCCAACAGCTCGTTTTCCTCCATGGAAAAGATGGGCTTCTTTGTGCGAGGTGCCATTTTGAGTAATGTTTTCTCAGCAGCTAGAGGGTGCATCCCAAAATCACTTGTCCGTCTAACCATTTCTAACCATTTACATTTCTATATGGATATTCCCAAATGATTGGACTTGATGGTTTTCACTTGATTTATTTGAACATTCCCATTCTTTTATGATCTCATAAATGTAGCTGGCTATATCAACGCTAGCTGGCTTGCTAAATATGGACCTGATTGTTTTTAGGATTGTATGCTTCTATTAAGATTTGCTTATTTTTAATGATTTGAAATTTAAAATATATTTAGATAATTGTTTTATGTTTATTGTCTTTATTGAATCTGTTCTAGCTCAATAAAAGCAAAGGAGTCCATATTCAAACACATTTAGCTGGATAAAAAATATATCCAGCTAAATAAAAATTTGGCCACTTATCCTGCTAACTTTTAGCCAGATAACTATTTGTCCAGCTGGAATTCGGCCAGGTAAATAAGGAGCATTCCAGAGACAGTCCAGAGGCATTTCAAGGAAGAACCGAGTTAGCAGGCTAACTCCAGTATTCAGAGTTAGCCAGATAATGTATATGGCTAATTCTGGTTGGCCCATATAGCTGTTTTTTTTCTTAACATACTGTGTCAGACCAAAGGTCCATCAAGCCCAGTAATCTGTTTCCAACAGTGACTATTCCAAGTCACAAGTACCTGGCAGGACCATAAGGGATAGATGGATTCCAAGCTGCTTATCCCCAAGAATAAGCAATGGATATATGCAGTTCCTCTAGGAACTTCTCCAAATCTTTTTTAAATGAAGCTACACTGATAGCTATCACCTTGTGCTCATGCAATTAATTCCAGAGCTTAATTATGCATTGAGAAAAACATATTTTCTCTTTTTAGTTTTAAATGTATTACCTAGTAACTTAATTGTGTGTCACTTACTCTTTGTACTTTTTGAAAGAGTAAACAACTGATTAATGTTTACTTGTTCCATTCCACTCATTATTTTATAAACCACTATCATATCTCCCCTCAGCCATCTCTTCTCCAAGCTGAAGATTCCTGTCTTTCTTCATAGGGGAATGTTCCATCCCCTTTATCATTTTGGTCATCCTTCTCTGTAACTTTTCTATTTTTTCTCTATCTTTTTTGAGATGTGGTGACCAAAAGTGCACAAAATACTCAAGATGAGGTTGCACCATGGTGTGATACAGAGACATTATGATACTCTCTGTTTTATTCTCCGTTCCTTTCCTAATAATCACAAGCATAATATTTGCTTTCTTGACTGCTGCTGCACACTGAACAGAAGATTTCAAAGTATTATAAAAAATCAATTTATTTATCTATTTATTTATTTATTTGAGATTTTTATATACCGGCATTAGTATGCAAACATCATACTGGTTTACATTACAACTGAAAGATTGAAAGTACAATGAACAGGGGAGGGGAGTATAAATAATTACAGAGATACAGTAGTACAGAAAGTGCAAAAAACAGTAGCAGTAAACGTTAAACAATAAAGCTATTAGAGGTGTGAATCGTGTAATCGATCGTATTAACGATCAATTTTGGCTGGGGGGGAGGGAAATCTGATCGTCGAGTTTTTTTTTTCTAAAAATTGTTAAAAATCATAAATCGGGGGAGGGTGGGAAAACCGGCACACCAAAAAAACCCTAAAACCCACCCGAACCTTTAAAACAAATCCCCCACCCTCCCGAACCCCCCCCCCCAAAATGTTTTAAATTACCTGGGGTCCAGTGGGGGGGGTCCTGACGCGATCTCCTCCCGCTCTCTGGCCACCGCTGTGTTGAGAAATGGCGCCGGTGGCCCTTTGCCCTTATCATGTGACAGGGCAAAGGTAGCGCCGACGCCATTTTATTTCCTGGCTCCCGACGTCACGCGTGCGGGAGATCGCCCCCGGACCCCCGCTGGACCCCCAGGGACTTTTGGCCAGCATGGGGGGGCCTCCTGACTCCCACAAGACTTGCCAAAAGTCCAGCGGGTGTCCAGGAGCGACCTCCTGCACGCGGGCCATATTGCCAATCTTCAAAATGGCGCCGGCGCTACCTTTGCCCTCACTATGTCATACGGGTGCTATTGGGTGTGAAAGCCGGCAGCGATTACACCATGGTGGTGTGATCGCTGCCGGCTTTCGCAGGCCCGCCCCCCAGTACCGCGAGATTCTCAAAGGCCTGCGATTTTAGAACATCCAGGCCTTAGGCAGCTAATGCTAATGAAAATGTACCCTCTAGAGTCTTCACTTGTTTTACCATATATACTGGTGTCTAAACCAAGCTTGTTCAGATTTTGTTGATACATATAAAATTTGCTCTGATTTGATATAAAACTTATTAGGGGATCAGATGGGATAAGTAGTCTAAACTGCACCTATCTTGTATCTTCCTTTTTGATGAAAACTCAAATGTAATCTTTAAAATACTGGGGAAAATTTTAAAATCCCTGTGTAAGGAACCTTTGGTTTACTTACCAAAAGGAATGTGCTATCTAGCCAGGGAGGTTTAAAGACATTTAGAGGTTTGGGTATGAATCCCCCAAGGGGGAGCTGGGGAGCTGCAGATGGAGTGCTCTAGTAGTATATAACCCTCTGCCACCATCTTAGGGTATGGATTCTTAGTTGGATTTTTGTTTAAGATTTCAGAAGGCAGTATGTCCCTGCCTCCTGTTAATTATTTTTGCTAAATTATTAAACATGTTTCTCCTGCGTTGCCCTCTTGGGGGTTAGCATTTTTGGCTGACCTATTCTTAGTGTATTTACTCTTTTTGATCTATTTTTGGAAACCTTCCCTGTGAAAGCCTTGGTACCCTTCACAGAGGATTTGGAGAGTCCCTGTCTAAAGTTAGATAAAGGGGTAAGGAAGTACCTCGACTACCAGAAGATCGGTTCAGAAAGAACCAGCGCGCCTTTCCAAGGCCCTCCAGGGGTAGAAGCTCCCAGCGCTTCGTTCCCTACAGGAGTCGCTACCAGGCACCTCGTCCTCAGGCCCGGAATCAGTCCTTTCGGACCAAGCAGCGCAAGAGGGGAGCAGGCCCGGGTTCAGGTCCTGGCCGCACCTCACAATGAGAATCCGCCGATCCATCTGGGGGACGGAGCCATAGGGGGCAGGTTAACCCTCTTCTACCCCAGATGGGTCGAGATCACGTCGGACCAGTGGGTCCTCGCCATTATCCGGGAGGGATATTATCTGGACTTTCATCATCTCCCTCCGGACAAGTTTGTGGAATCTTCCTTACCAGTAGGTGATCCAACATAGAGAAGTTTAAATTTTGAGTTGCTTTTCCTCAGTGACTTTCTTCTCATTTGGGTAACAAAGAAGCATTTCCACCCTTCCTGTCTCTTGGTTTTTTTTTTTACCCCGTTTCAGTCAGTCTATTTTTGTTCCTATTGGAACTGAGTGCCCTTGGTACCAGGGACCCAGTTTCCAAACCATTGGGAGAAGAAATTGATTTTCACCTAAGAAGAACCTGAGGAATGGAGGTTTCATCAGAGAGGAAAGAGTTGAAGGTATTGTTCAAAAGTTGTTTTTTCTACTGATTCAAGTATGCTGCACTTGAGAAGAGAGTAGGGATGTGAATCGTTTTTCAACGATTAAAATTATCGTCCGATAATATTTATATCGTCTTAAATTGTTATAGAACACGATACAATAGAAATTCTAACGATTTATCGTTAAAAATCGTTAAATCGTGTTAGTGCGCACTAACGGGAGTTAGTGCGCACTAACTCCCCGTTAGTGCGCACTAACTCGATTTAGTGCGCACTAACTGAAAATGATACAAATAAACACTTTCCAGGTCACTGAAGGTCAGTTAGGAATGAATATGTGTTCCTATTGGCTGGCTGCCCTCTTATCTATTGATGTTACCAAGGTTACCACTGAGGTGATGGTTGGGGGGATGGGAAATGGAACTGGAAACTAACGAACACCAACAGAAAATGAAACAAAGTGTTCACACTTCCCAGGTCAGTAAAGGTCACTTAGGAATGAATATGTATGTATGTATTCCTATTGGCTGGCTGTGCTCTTATCTATTGATGTTACCAATATGGTTGGGGGGATGTGAAATGGAAACAGTTGGAAGCTTGACAAAAAAAGTAATGTAATGATCAGCACTCACCTGACTAGAACTTGTTTGTTTATTATTTTTGTTAGCAGGCACCTGAAATGCTAGTGCATGTTGAATTTGCCAATCACTGTGCATTTTAGAAAGGTGGTCCTGGCTGGAACTGTACACAGTTCAAATATATGTAATTGATTGTTGGTAAGTGTATTTTTTAAGTAGCCACACTGGCACCAGTATGTTTACTTTTCCTCCTACTTAACTCACTAGCTCAGCTTTGTAAGAAGGGCTTCTCTGCTTGTGTGTTGTTTTTGTTTGGTGTGAGGAGAGCAGAAACATCAGATCTTTATTCAATCTACTACAGTCATCTCTTACAGTGCCCTATCCCTATTAATACCAGGAGTGTTGTGATCTTCCTGCACACAGTGCCCTAACCCTGATACCAGTCTGAGACAGCTCCCTCCCTGCATTACTAGTGAGAGGCTGGCTTCACAGACAGGGGGGAGCTCGCTGACCCTCACTCCTGACTTCCCCCATGTCCCAGCTAGTGAATGGTGTGTGGGTGAGGGGGGGGGGGAGGATGGTGAAGTCTGAGACAGCTCCCTCCCTGCATTACTAGTGAGAGGCTGGCTTCACAGACAGGGGGGGAGCTGCCTGACCCTCACTCCTGACTTCCCCCATGTCCCAGCTAGTGAATGGTGTGTGGGGGAGGGGGGGGGGGGAGGATGGTGAAGTCTGAGACAGCTCCCTCCCTGCATTACTAGTGAGAGGCTGGCTTCACAGACAGGGGGGAGCTGCCTGACCCTCACTCCTGACTTCCCCCATGTCCCAGCTAGTGAATGGTGTGTGGGTGAGGGGGGGGGGGGAGGATGGTGAAGTCTGAGACAGCTCCCTCCCTGCATTACTAGTGAGAGGCTGGCTTCACAGACAGGGGGGAGCTGCCTGACCCTCACTCCTCTGGGGTATTGTGATCTTCCTGCACACAGTGCCCTATCCCTGATACCAGGGGTGTTGTGATCTTCCTGCATGCAGTGCCCTATCCCTATTAATACCAGGAGTGTTGTGATCTTCCTGCATGCAGTGCCCTATCCCTATTAATACCAGGAGTGTTGTGATCTTCCTGCATGCAGTGCCCTATCCCTGATACCGGGATGTGTGCAAGAAGATCACAACACCCCCGGTATCAGGAATAGGGCACTGTGTGCAGGAAGATCACAACACCCCCAGTATCAGGAATAGGGCACTGTGTGCAGGAAGATCACAACACCCCTGGTATTAGGGATAGGGCACTGTGTGCAGGAAGATCACAACACTCCTGGTATTAATAGGGATAGGGCACTGTGTGCAGGAAGATCACAATACCCCTGGTATCAGGGTTAGGGCACAAGTTCTAGTCACATTGACTGATCACATTACTTGTTTTGTCAAGCTACCAACTGTTTCCATTTCCCATCCCCCATATACTGTCAGTAGGAAACTTGGTAACATGAATAAATAAGAGGGCAGCCAATAGGAATACATATTCATTCCTAAACTGACCTTAACTGACCTGAAAAGTGTCAAATTGTATCATTTTCAGTTAGTGCGCACTAACTCGAGTTAGTGCGCACTAATCGGAAAAAACGATTTTTAACGATTTTTTAACTAAAAAATCGTGCCTAAGACGATTTTCTTGCCCTGCCACACGATTTCTATCGTTAAGACGATATGGAAAACGATTCACATCCCTAGAAGAGAGTGTCCCTTTGGGTCTTCTAGAAGGAGATCTAAGACACTTAAGAAGGCTGCAGGAGAGGTATGAGAATTGGGACTTCTTGTGTTCTGATAAGTAATTGGGGCTACATTCTAACCATTCTATAGTGGGGAGAGGCTTCAGATAAATTTGAAAGTTGGAAGAAGGATTACATTTTCTTCAATCTGAGTAATTGGAAGGAGAAGGAGATAAATTTCTAAGGAATTGGCTTCCATAAATTCATAGACTTTACTAGAAGACTGAGGTCATAAATTTATTAATCTTTATTAATCATCAATGTTATTTAACATCTAAGAATTGTAAAGAATCTTCAGTCAATATATAAAGTGTCAGTAAAGGAGTTGGAAACCATATTGCTTCTCAATGAGATTATTGTTGCTATAGACTATGCAGATTATCAGTGCTGTTTACAGAGAGAAGAAAAGGCGCTGTGATCATTGGTAAATACAAAAGAGCCTTGAAACTTTGCTTCCCCCACAGGGAGCCCTGGATTTCAGATGCAAAAGTTATCTAACCTATCCAGTCCTAAGTAAAATACTAATTGTCTTCCCACATTTAGTTAAGAGGGGAAGGTAAATGTTAACTGATTGGCAGGACATTATTGTAGTACATTTGACACCATTATTGCATAGTTCAAGTGATTTTTTTGCACTTCTTTTCCCTAATGTTATTACAATAAAAAAAATGTTGGAATAAACTAGCATTTCATTTCTGATTAGATACATACCAGTACCAGTTCTTCAAGATTGTCTGTTTAAATAGAATAGAATGCCAGAAATTTATGTAAACAAATGCAAGCCTGAAACCTTAATATTTCAGGAAATCATCTGTGACAGGGGCTACTTAGAGCCTGATTATGAAGCAAATGCTACATGAAGTGGGCTTGCAAATGGTTTCTTGTTAGAATACATTTTCAGTATTGTTGCTCCCTCAGTCTTCATGGAAGCGTTCCCAAGCAATTACTGCACCTGCTGGCCAGTCCTCTGCTGTGCTAGCCCAAGCTGGGAGACACATTCAGAAAGATAAATTAACATTGCCTTAATAAAATGGTAGTGAAAACAATTACTCACTGTGCCTTTGGTCAAACTATTAGAATTATTACAATAACTAGTGACCTATTTTTGCCATGTGGGATTTTGTAATAATAATAGATAATTAGTTTACTTAGGATGTTCATTGAAAATGGCTTTAGGGTTTCTCAGGGAACTCAGAAAGTTTCACTAAATCGTTTCTCACATTATTTATTTATTTAGCTAGCTTAATAGTATTACCTTCCTTTTGTTAACTCTGAAAGCAGATTACAGTTCAGTTAAAAAAAAAAAGCAATATACAGCTAAAAGAGTTTTAAAAATCTAATCCAACCAATTCATTACCCTGTCCTTCACACATCCAGTCTTATGGCTGTATCTATGTATAATAACCCATTTCATAATGCTCAGGATATGTGTCATGCTTATCTTAAAACACACAGTGAAATTGTCTAATGAAAAGAATGTTAGTTTTGCTATACTTAATTAAAACATAATACGCTGTGTAAGTAGTAGCTTTTCTTCTAATAGAAATGACAGAGGTTGTCCAGAGAAGGGTCCCAAAATGGTGTGGGGTCTGTATCAGAAGACTTATGAGGAGAGGCTGAAGGATCTAAATATGTATACTCTGCAAGAGAGGAGATGCAGGGAAGACATGATACAAACCTTCAGAAGATACACAAACTTTGAACCTTTTCCATTGGAAAGGAAACTGTAGAACTAGGAGGTCATGAAATGAAATTCTAGAGTGGACGACTCAGAACCAATGACAGGAAATATTTCTTCATGGAGAGGGAGGTGAGTGTCTGGAATATCCTTCCGGAAGAGATAGAGAGGATAAAAATAGTAAATTAATTCAAAAGGGCATGGGATAAACATTGACGATCCCTAAAGGTTAGAGGTTGGAAATGAAGAAAAGGGTATATGGGGGTAACTTGCACAGAGCAGCAGTTATTACTGGTAACAGAAACCATGGGGTTTACTATCCTTAACTAATTAAACTTGATGCTTTTGATGCAACTGCAACATCACTCTCCTCTCTCATGGTGGGGTACTGATACTCAGACATTAGGGAAAAAGCACAGGACTGCTTCTCTGGCCAAGTCCAAAAGCAAAGCACATTCAAGCAGCATCGTCTGAGTTATCAAGAAGGCACCTCACCCCATAAAAATGTTTCTAGCAGTAATTTTCTTATGGATTTGACAGTTGCTTAGTTTTGATTATAAATATTACTACCCTTAACATAAGGCTTGGGGGTAATTAGCACAGAGCTGCAGTTACTTCCCAGTGATACAGGAAGCAAGAGTTGAGGGCCAGAAACAGTTGCGCCCAAGCTCGGGACCCCCGCCGGGCTCAGGCATTGCAGTTTCCCGGACGGACGGGGCAAAACTGCAGACGATGTCCAGAAGTGCCACAGTAAAGGCAGAGCCCCTCCTTTCACCAAAGGAGATTCTCGGTCGGAGACAATCGCCCACGATTCACTTCCATAGGTTCTACCATGGAGGAGGGTGGTGGTGCACCCACTACTTCAACTCCAGTGCCAGCATCAACCCCAAAGGCTATAGAGAAGGGATCACAAAAGAAATCTGTGATCTGGAGCCACTTTAAAGTGACAGAGGACCCATGTTTTGCTCAGTGTAATTACTGTGCCAGGGCTATTAGCAGAGGCAAGCAAATGGGACATCTAACTAATTTTGGCATGATGCATTTTATGCAGAAGTAACACCCAACAGTACTGCCATCTTGGGATGGTGGCAGTACCAGTCAGGGGACCCCTTTTTCCAGGCAGTGTAAAGTGGTTGAAAAGGAGCAGAGTCACCCCACGCCCTCAGCCCCTTCTAGCAGTCAGGTGGCAGGCCAGCAGAACCCTGCCATGTGTCAGAAGCGACAATCCACACTGGAGGAAATGGGGTGGTGTTCGGTAGCACTATCCCAGGGAAGGAGGCAGGCAGTCTCAAAAGTTGTAACCAAGAGCATGGGGGAAATGATTGCCCTTGATGACCAGCAGATGCAGGTAGTGGAGAATGTGGGTTTCAAGCATTTGCTGAAGGTCTTAGTTCAAAGTTACAAAGTCCCCTCCAGAACCACATTTAGCAGAAAGGTCATCCCCAGCCTATACAACCAGTGTCGCAGTCGCATCCAAGTGCTGCTAGCTAAGGCACAGGGGAGTGTGCATTTCACCTGCGATATCTGGACCGCCATGAATGCTGCACACTCTTAAATCTCCCTGAAAGCACACTGGTGGGACCTGGCTGAGGCAGGGGTAGGCAGCAACTCTATTAGTGAACAAGTATAAGGGTGGAGGTGGACTTTACTGCAAACCCACCTGACGGACGAGGCCCATACCTCAGCCAATACTCTAGCATGCATCAAACATATGCTGGCAGGCCAGCAGCTATACCAGCAAGACAGGAATCTTCAGGCAGGGTTCTTTGTCACAGACAATGGTGCAAACATGGTAAAGGCAATATGTGACGGGCGCTTTTAGAACATCCGATGTTTTGCACACACTCTGCACCTGGTAGTGAAGTCAGCTCTGGGGTTGAGTCCAATCACCAAGAGAATGAATACCTGCATACGTTAATACACAAGTGCAGGAACATAGCAGAGCACTTCCAAAGAAGTGTGAAGGCGGGGCAGGTTCTCAGACAAAAGCAGACTGAGTTGGAGATGCCTCACAAGCGTCTCATTCAAGATATTGGCACCCAGCGGAATTCCACCTATATCATGCTGCAGAGGTTAGTGGAGCAGCAGTCACCCCTTCATGAACTTTCTCTGGAAATGGAGATAGGTGTTCATAGTCCCCTATCTCATCATGATTGGTTAGTCATGAGTCAGCTGGTAAAAATCCTACAGCCCTTCAAGGATGCCATGGAGGAGCTGAGTTCCAGAAGTGCCACCTTGGCTGACGTCATCTCTATAGTTAATTTTCTGGAGGAAAATTTGGAGGGCTTTAAACAGGAAGAGGGGATGATAGCAGATGTGCTGCATTGTCTGGACATTCTGTACAAGCAGATGCAAGAGAGATTAAGACCTTTAACAAAAGACCACACATACATGCTCGCCACAGTCTGTGATCCCCGTGTGAAACGGAAACTGGTCCTACAGTCTTATTGTCTCACATTTGTGAAGGTCCCGCTGTTAGTAAAGGTCCGTGAACAGGAGCTCCATAGACAGAGACAGATTAGGCATGAAGCAGAGGAGGAAACAGTGGGCACTTCAAATAGTTGTGCTAGCCCAAGCAGGAGCAGCACCCTGTCAGCGACAGCTAGTACTTCCTGCTCCACTTCAGTACGACAAAGCCATGTTGCCCATAAACAAGCATCTGTTCTGGAACGGGCTAGAGCAAAAGCAGCTGGCAAGAAGGACTCTCAGCCCACCCAAGCAAAGGAGACACCAGCACAAATGTCAGTGACATGGTATCTCACAGAGCCCATAGAGGACATGTAGACAGATCCTCTAGAATATTGGGCACACAAGTCCACTGTCTGGCCACACCTAGCCAAAGTGGCTCAGCGATATCTGTCATATCCACCAACCAGTGTGCCCAGTGAACATGTATTTTCAATGACAGGGGGTATCATCAGCCCTCACTGCTCAAGGCTGGCACCTTAGTTGATGAAAATGCTAGTGTTTTTGAAAATAAACATGCCTTTGCTTGGGTTTCCAAAATTTCCCTGTGAATGGCAAGATGAATAAAAGTGATTTAAAGCCTTGCAGCAGCTCCAACTGCCTTATATGCTCCAGATAATATCAGCACATGTACCTGACCTGAAATGCTGTGCCAGTCTGTCCACTGTCCAGGCCTTACATCCCTACAAGAGTTTGACCTCAAACTCTGTGCCTGTCTGTCCAGGCCTTACATCCCTACAAGGGCCTGACCTGAAATGCTGTGCCATTCTGTCCACTGTCCAGGCCTTACGTCCCTACAAGGGCTTGACCTCAAATGCTGTGCCTGTCCATCAAGGCCTTACGTCCCTACAAGGGCCTGACCTCAAATGCTGTGCCTGTCTGTCCAGACCTTATGTCCCTACAAGGGCCTGACCTGAAACGCTGTGCCAGTCTGTGCACTGTCCAGGCCGTACATCCCTACAAATGTCCTCAAATGCTGTGCCTATCCATCCAGGCCTTACATCCCTACAAGGGCTTGAGCTCAAATGCTGTGCCTGTCCATCCAGGCCTTATGTCCCTACAAGGGCCTGACCTCAAATGTTGTGCCTGTCCATCCAGGCCTTACGTCCCTACAAGGACTTGACCTCAAATGCTGTGCCTGTCCATCCAGGCCTTATGTCCCTACAATGGCCTGACCTCAAATGCTATGCCAGTCTGTCCACTGTCTAGGCCATACGTCCCTACAAGGGCTTGACCTCAAACGCTGTGCCTGTCCAAACAGGCCTTATGTCCCTACAAGGGCCTGACCTGAAACGCTGTGCCAGTCTGTCCACTGTCCAGGCCATGCGTCCCCACAAGGGCTTGACCTCAAATGCTGCTCAATAGTTTTCATGACCTTCATAATATGGGCCATTTTCCCTAAATCTTTCTTAGGTGCCAACATTAATGTTTCTAGTGCTATAGAAAACTGGTGGTAGTTGTACTCTAGTTCATCCTCTGTGTTCCCATAGTTTACAGAGGCACTGTAGGGTTCAAAGTCAACTAAGGTTGATATTGTAGATTTGGACTTCAGTAGCAGTTTTCTTATTTCTGAGAGCTGTTTAAATTCCTTTGTCATCAGCTGAAGTGCATAAGTACAGTTAATAGCTTCTGGGTATTCACTAGACGCCAACGGAACCACCACACTTTCGGGGCCAACCCATTTCAGGGAGCCCTTTCCTGCGCAAAGGAAAGGGAACTCTCCCCAGCTGTAGCCAGCCTATCTCTTAACGCCCGCCGACCCATGTTGAACCGCTGTTTACATGGAAACCTCCTCCACATCGACTCATCACACTTTGAAGGCTCATGCTCCACTCTAGGGGCCAACCCATTCTAGGGAGCCTTTTCCTGTGCAAAGGAAAGGGAACTCTCCCCAGGTGTAGCCAGCCTATCTCTTAGTACCCGCTGACCCATGTTGAACCGCTGTTCTCATGGAAACTTCCTCCACGTCAAGTCACCATGCTTTGAAGGCTCGTGCTCCACTCTAGGGGCCAACCCATTGTAAGGAGCCCTTTCCTGCGCAAAGGAAAGGGAACTCTCCCCGGGTGTAGCCAGCCTATCTCTTAATACCCGCTGACCCATATTGAACCGCTGTTCACATGGAAACCTCCTCCACCTCAGCCTTCAAAATTCTTGTTTAATTCTTGTTTGTATATCTGCTATGTCCACCAGATTTTAAAAGACCAGCGAGAGCTCACTAGATGCCAATGGAACCACCCCACTCTAGGGACAAACCCATTCTAGGGAGCCCTTTCCTGCACAAAGGAAAGGGAACTGTCCCCGGGGCCAGCCGGTCTTGCCCCTATCAAAACCACAGGGACCAGACTACCTCCGCTCTGCCAACTTGTCTTGCCCCTATCAACTTTCTGCCATTCTGCCTTGCTGCCATACACCAGATGACTCACTCTACTCCTTGTGGTGTTCTTGCCATTATCATGGTTCCTCAGTGTGTTGTGCTAGTCTTTCTGCTGCTTTGTCCCTTTATCAGCACCTGGTCATTTTTTCTGATACTCTTTCTGCTTGCTATGTTCCCCCTTCATTGTTCTATTGGATGATGATACCACTTGTCTTGCCACTTTGCCTGTCGTGCTGCCTTCGAGGGTTCATGCAACTGTTATTGGTGCTCTCTTTTGAAGCTATGGTGTGTTTTTGACTCTCTCGCTACTGTGCTTTGTAGAGATGTGAATCGTGTTCCCTATCGTCTTAACGATCGAAATCATCTGGCAGGAGAAGAAAATCGTGTTTGGCACGATTTTTTTTTTTTTAATTTATACTTTATTCATTTTAATTTTAGTTACAGGCAAAAAAGAGAATCAATGCGTTCATCATATTCCAGGCATACAATGAAGAATACAATAAAATAAAACAAACATAATTTTTTCTTATTACCAGCAATAAATCCTGTTATCCCTGGTCAAATACACATTGAAATCTTAATATGTAAGAAATAAGAGGAGACCAAGGGTGAAAATTAATAAGCAGATCATAGGTAATCTATAATATTAGGTATTGCATACTGATACTTGTGAGAGGCGCAAACTCCTACTTTCATTATCCCAGCAAGCCCTGGATTATCATAGGCTCATGATGGTGAGTCCAGAAAACTACGTAATTGTATAGGTTCAGTAAATATATATTTTGCGTTACCATAATATATAAAACAACGACACGGAAAACGTAACATAAAACGCGCCCCTCTTCCCACCACCTCGGCCCTCATTTCCAAGAATTTTCTGCGTTTCAACTGTGTCAGTCTGGCAATGTCTGTAAAAATTTGGATACATTGACCAAAAAATTTTAATTTTTGGAAACTGAAATAGTGCTTTAAAACACCATCTCTTTCCAACTTCGAGGCAAATTGTACTAATAATGTTGCCCTCTGGTTAATTTCCATCTCAAAGGATTTTTCCAAGAAGTCAGTTAGATCTAAATCTTCTCCTTCTCCTTGTTTTTCCTGATTATTAATCTTATTCCCAGAGAGATTCCTTGTTGTTTGGTAATAAGTAGCTGATATAACCGGTATCTTTTCTGTCGGGTACTTCAATATATTCATAAAGTAACTTTTTAACAAATCCAAAGGCGACTGTAATTTGGTTTTTGGAAAGTTAAGAAATCTCAAATTAGCTCTTTTAGATTGATTTTCAAAAAATTCTATTTTATTCTCTACCATTTTTTCGGACTTTATTAAGTTTACTTGAACTTCTTCAATCTTCTCAACTTTCCCCTCCAAGGTAATTATCTTTTCTTCGACAGAAACCAACACATTTTCTACTCTCAATGTTTTATTCATTGCCTCTTGCACAGTTGCAGTCAGCGTGGTAATAGACTTCTGCATTGTTATTAGAATGTTTTTTATCTCTTCCAATGAGGGTGCTAAAGCTGGGGTGGTGAGTGGGGGGAGGTTGTCCATCATGTTTCCTACCTCCAGGGATCCTTTGCCATTCTTTAGATGCTCCGGGCGTTGTTGTGCCTGATCCAAGTGGCTCCTGGAACCCAAATTCATCGGGTTCTCCGAGGGCAGATCGTCTGCTCCTCTCTGGTCACCACTTGCTTCCAGAGGAGACTGTCTGAGTGCCTCCGCACTCACTGACCGTTTCCTGGGTGGCTCCGGCACTGCTGGGGATCCCGGGCTCAACGAGATCTCCAGGGTCAAGGGGCTCGGCAGCTGCTCTCTGCCTGCTCCAGCGACTGATACTTCCGGGTTCTGTGTTGGCGTCCTCGCGAAAGCTTCATCAATCCTCGGTTGAAGGCAATATTCAGGAGTCGAGGTAATTTGGCACGATTTTTAAGTTAAAAAAATCGTTAAAAATCGTTTTTTTCGATTAGTGCGCACTAACGGGAGTTAGTGCGCACTAAGTCCCAGTTAGTGCGCACTAACGGGAGTTAGTGCGCACTAACAGAAAATGATACAATTTGACACTTTTCAGGTCAGTTAAGGTCAGTTTAGGAATGAATATGTATTCCTATTGGCTGCCCTCTTATTTATTCATGTTACCAAGGTTCCCACTGACAGTATATGGGGGATGGGAAATGGAAACAGTTGGTAGCTTGACAAAAACAGTAATGTGATCAGTCAATGTGACTAGAACTTGTGCCCTAACCCTGATACCAGGGGTGTTGTGATCTTCCTGCACACAGTGCCCTAACCCTGGCACCAGGGGTGTTGTGATCTTCATGTACACAGTGCCCTAACCCTGACACCAGGTGTGTTGTGATCTTCCTGCACACAGTGCCCTAACCCTGGCACCAGGGGTGTTGTGATCTTCCTGCACACAGTGCCCTAACCCTGGCACCAGGGGTGTTGTGATCTTCATGTACACAGTGCCCTAACCCTGACACCAGGTGTGTTGTGATCTTCCTGCACACAGTGCCCTAACCCTGGCACCAGGGGTGTTGTGATCTTCCTGCACACAGTGCACTATCCCTATTAATACCAGGAGTGTTGTGATCTTCCTGCACACAGTGCCCTAACCCTGACACCAGGTGTGTTGTGATCTTCCTGCACACAGTGCCCTAACCCTGGCACCAGGGGTGTTGTGATCTTCCTGCACACAGTGCCCTAACCCTGGCACCAGGGGTGTTGTGATCTTCCTGCACACAGTGCCCTAACCCTGGCACCAGGGGTGTTGTGATCTTCATGTACACAGTGCCCTAACCCTGACACCAGGGGTGTTGTGTTGTTCCTGCACACAGTGCCCTATCCCTATTAATACCAGGTGTGTTGTGATCTTCCTGCACACAGTGCCCTAACCCTGGCACCAGGGGTGTTGTGATCTTCCTGCACACAGTGCCCTATCCCTATTAATACCAGGAATGTTGTGATCTTCCTGCTCACAGTGTCCTATCCCTATGAATATCAGGAGTGTTGTGATCTTCCTGCACACAGTGCCCTATCCCTATTAATACCAGGAGTGTTGTGATCTTCCTGCACACAGTGCCCTAACCCTGACACCAGGGATGTTGTGATCTTCCTGCACACAGTGCCCTATCCCTATCAATACCAGGAGTGTTGTGATCTTCCTGCACACAGTGCCCTAGCCCTGACACCAGGGGTGTTGTGATCTTCCTGCACACAGTGCCCTATCCCTATCAATACCAGGAGTGTTGTGATCTTCCTGCACACAGTGCCCTAACCCTGATACCAGGGGTGTTGTGATCTTACTGCACACAGTGCCCTTTCCCTATCAATACCAGGAGTGTTGTGATCTTCCTGCACACAGTGCCCTATCCCTATTAATACCAGGAGTGTTGTGATCTCCAGATTGGCTGGGAGCAGGGATGCAGCTCTGCATGGATTACAGGGACAGGCAGCCCCAGACTGGCTGGGAGCAGGGCTGCAGCCCTCCATGGATGACTGGGACAGGCAGCCCCAGACTGGCTGGGAGCAGGGATGCAGCTCTCCATGGATTACTGGGACAGGCAGCCCCGGACTGGCTGGGAGCAGGGATGCAGCTCTGCATGGATTACTGGGACAGGCAGCCCCAGACTGGCTGGGAGCAGGGATGCAGCTCTGCATGGATTACAGGGACAGGCAGCCCCAGACTGGCTGGGAGCAGGGCTGCAGCCCTCCATGGATGACTGGGACAGGCAGCTCCAGACTCGCTGGGAGCAGGGATGCAGCTCTCCATGGATTACTGGGACAGGCAGCCCCGGACTGCCTGGGAGCAGGGATGCAGCTCTGCATGGATTACTGGGACAGGCAGCCCCAGACTGGCTGGGAGCAGGGATGCAGCTCTGCATGGATTACTGGGACAGGCAGCCCCAGACTGGCTGGGAGCAGGGTTGCAGCTCTGCATGGATTACAGGGACAGACAGCCCCAGACTGGCTGGGAGCAGGGATACAGCTCTGCATGGATGACTGGGACAGGCAGCCCCAGACTGGATGGGAGCAGGGAAGCAGCTCTCCATGGATTACTGGGACAGGCAGCCCCAGACTGGCTGGGAGCAGGGATGCAGCTCTGCATGGATTACAGGGACAGGCAGCCCCAGACTGGCTGGGAGCAGGGCTGCAGCCCTCCATGGATGACTGGGACAGGCAGCCCCAGACTGGCTGGGAGCAGGGATGCAGCTCTCCATGATCCGTGATCTGGTGGCCAGTGTGGCTATTGTTGATTATACCCGGATTCAATCCCCGGCCTTATCACCATTGCTGGACATACTGCTAGTATTTTTCCATACCAGCAGTATGTCCAGCAATGGTGGTAAGGCCGGGGATTGAACCCGGGTATAATCAACATCGGGGTCACCAAAAATAAAAACGGTAAGGCCACATATATTTGAACTGTGTAGTTCCAGCCAGGACCACCTTTCTAAAATGCACAGTGATTGGCAAATTCAACATGCACTAGCATTTCACATGCCTGCTAACAAAAATAATAAACAAACAAGTTCTAGTACATGAGTGATGATCATCACGTTACTTTTTTTGTCAAGCTTCCAACTGTTTCCATTTCACATCCCCCCAACCGTTACCTCAGTGGGAACCTTGGTAACATCAATAGATAAGAGCACAGCCAGCCAATAGGAATACATATTCATTCCTAAGTGACCTTTACTGACCTGGGAAGTGTCAACAATTTGTATCATTTTCTGTTAGTGTTCATGAGTTTCCAGTTCCATTTCCCATCCCCCCAACCACCACCTCAGTGGGAACCTTGGTAACATCAATAGATAAGAGGGCAGCTAGCCAATAGGAATACATATTCATTCCTAACTGACCTTCAGTGACCTGGAAAGTGTCAATTTGTATCATTTTCTGTTAGTGCGCACTAACTCCCGTTAGTGCGCACTAACACGATTTAACGATTTTTAACGATAAATCGTTAGAATTTCTATTGTATTGTGTTCTATAACGATTTAAGACGATATTAACATTATCGGATGATAATTTTAATCGTTGAAAAACGATTCACATCCCTGCTTTGTGCCTCTGTTAAAGCACTCTTGCCACTCCTGGTACCCCTTTGCACCTTTACAGTGCCTTAGGCTATTCATGCCACTTTGGTGCTACTTTGCCACAGTCTAAATACCTTGGAGCTCTTTTCTCATTCTGATGATTGCTCCCCAGAAGTTTCATCAGAATTGATAAGAAAACCCCAATTCTGCATCCAAAAATAGGCTGCAAATACTTTCTCCATTGGCTTTAATGGGAAGCAAAAAATGAATAAAACTAATCAACTGGAATTGGTTTTTCCCCCTATGAAAGTAATGCAACAAATTTGGGTCCATGTAAAATGAAAAACAAATCGAAACAATTTTTTTCCTTCTGCACATTCCTACTGTTTTCAGAGTAGATGTTTCAAATAAACAAAAGGAACCACTATAGGGAACATTAAGGTACCAGATATTGCAAACATGTATGTAGCTTAATTTGAAAAGCAACATCTCATTACTCACGCCTTTAAAGAAGAAATAAAGTTACAGAATAAATGTATAGATTTTAATTATGTCACTGTTTCTATTTTTAATGCATTTTTTAAATTTATTTATTACTTTCATTCTTATTGATGATGTTATTCCTACTTTTATTCTATCTAGATATACGTTTTCTTTGTATGATATTGCTATAACATTTTCTGTTGTTTGTTTCTGTCATCCAATAGTTATTTTATGGAACAGTAGCAAAATCAGACTGCAAGACTCCACTTATACCAATATTAAAAGAAGAGTGCTTTTAGAGGGTAATTTTCAATAGAGTACATAAGTCAGCACATATGCATATAAGTTGGTTTGTCTAAGGTTAAGGCTGTATTTTATAAACTGTGTGACATCAGTCACACAGTTTAGAAAATACTGCATATTTCTGCCCCAAATGTACACTCACATATGTATCATCATTTCATGCATATTTTTGAATGCAAGGATGCATATAGTTTGTGCACCTGTTTTATAATAAAAAATGTATATATTTTACACAGGAAATAATTGTAACCTGCATGATTAATAACCCTCAGTTTGGGGTAGATTTTAAAAGGGTTACGCGCATAAGGTACTCGCGTAACCCTTTTAAAATGCCCCTGTGTGCGCCGAGCCTATTGGGGTACATTTTAAAAAATAGCGTGCGCGCGTACCTTTGTTCGCACACCAGGCGCAAAAAAAAGTATGCTGGATTTTATAAGATACGCGCGTAGCCACATGTATCGGAGCGTAAGGGGGTGCACATTTGTGCACCTTGCGCGCCGAGCCCTGCATGCGCTGCCCGTTCCCTCCGAGGCCGCTCCGAAATCGGCAGGCATAACTTTTACAATAACGGTAAGGGGGGGTTTAGATAGGGGCCGGGGGGGGGTCGGTTAGGTAGGGGAAGGGAGGGGAAGGTGTGGGGGGGGGGGTGGAAGGAAAGTTCCCTCCGAGGCCGCTCCGATTTCGGAGCGGCCTCGGAGGGAATGGGCAACGCGCGCAGGGCTCGCTCGCCGCAAGGTGCACAAATTGCACCCCCTTGTGTGCGCCAACCCCGGATTTTATAAGATACGTGCAGCTACGCGCGTATCTTATAAAATCCAGATTACTTTTGTTTGCGCCTGGTGCGCGAACAAAAGTACGCGCACGCTGTTTTTTAAAATGTACCCCTTTAAGTGTAAAGGCTGATATTTTCTAATGTATGCGTGTATTCACCAGTTTGCCAGTACATCCACCAGTTCACCTAGACCCTCCACCCTGACCCATCCACAGCTTAACACAGATCTCCCATCCAAAACCTTTAGACAAAGGAAAAGTGTGATTTAATTTCCATGATTCAAATTAGAAGGTTAAGTATGCATGCGCATGCCCTGCTTATAAAATAGACTTGCATGTGTAACGCTAGTACCCTGCCACAGAACACACTCAATACACCTTTTTTCTTTTACTCACATAGAAATATGTATGAAGTGGTAAGTACGCCTAGACTTCTGACTTTCTGAAAATTTGCTTATCATTCATGCACAAGTAAGTACTTAACTGAGTAGTTTTGTAATTTCATATGCATAACTCCTGTATATCTCATTGAAAATTGACCCCAAGTGGGCAACCAGCTTATAATCATACTCTAAAAGTGGACTTTGATATATCAGGATTAATGTTGTTTGATACGTTTTACACTAGTATTTTTATTGTCTTATACATAAATGTTTTGTGTTTGTTGTGCAGACTTCTGATATAATAAAATTACCCCAGTGGCTTTTATATGCATAAGTCAAGGGATTTTATGACATGCGCGTGGCAATGAAATAAACAGTTTTACCAATTACCAGTTAGCCCAGTCCATTTGTACCTCATGAAGACCTCCTGGCTCTTTAGCCTAAAATCCTCCCATCTCACCCAGATCCCCTACCCAGTCGCTTTTTAACTTTTAATATGATTATAATCACTTACTCCTGATACTGAGCAGGAGAAAATATATGCAAGTAAAATGACACATTTCATGCAGAAATTGCTTATAAAATAGCAACCTAAGCATGCAAATGTTGGCCCCTCCCAGGAATGCCCTTGGCCTGCCCTTTTTTTTACATGTGTAAATGTACTTGTGCATCCTGATTTACGCATTTTTGCAAATATGCTTTTTTACTTACATAAGTGATTTATTTTACTCAATGTACTCAATGTTCAAATAACCTTTACTGTTCTACATGAGGTCAACAATATTACTTTTTGAACTAATGAAATGCCTACTGCATAAAATGTGAATAAATCCATTAACATATTTAGTCATGTTCTAATGTGCTTGCTTTGGCGTTCATAATTCCTCTCAAGAAGCTCAGATTCCCCATGATTATACATCTGTTCTTACTGCATGTTTTAGACTTCTCATTTGTAATTCAAATAGAATTTCTTTGTAACTTTATTGAAAATGGTACCCTTGCTAGAACAAACAAATTATTTTTTTTTTCTGCCTGTTTTCCATGGCACAGCTGTGCTGAGAATAACTTCATTTAAGGTTGTTAACTTTTGGTTTCAGAGTTAAATTCTTTGTAAGTTTATCTTTGCTACCATCAGTATTTGGCATGCATTTCACAAACTCGCCATTCAGAACTCATACTGTTTAATTAACTAAGTGCAGAACCAGGCTCTATCATGCGAAAATTGCTTAGGATTACAGCTATAAATCCAAATTTGAAAGCAAGGACATCTAGGAAGATCAAGGGCAATTATCCTAGGTAAGGCAAAATAAAATTAAATGACTATCATTTAATTTTTAAAATTTTGTTTTAAATCTGTTTCAGCATACAAGTTCCAAAGGCTTTGACTTATGGTATAGAAAATTGAACTGATTGTCTTAAACATTCCATTTGCTAATTTACATACATTTATGAGATTCATTGAAAGATGTGACTTATATTAACATTTCAAAAAATTAGTAAACTTGGTAAACTGTCTGATAAGGATGGAGATGTAACAGGCTCTTTCTACCTCATTGATGATGCCTATTCGAAATGTATTCTGTTTGAGTTGATCATTTCGCTACATATTCTTGTCTCATGATACAAGATAAGTGAGGGCAATATTCAGCAGCATGGCAAGCAAACAATTTATCCAGCAGGATAAATTGTCTCGGATATTCAGCAGAACACTGCTAATTTGGAACTCCATTGAAAATAGCGGGATAACGTCCTAATTGTTCAGATGAAGTTATCCAGCTTGCTTTAGGACTTCTCATTGGCATAATCAGACCTAGCCAGCTATGTTAGCCCCGTCCAGGAACACTTCTGAAATTCTCCCTAATTTATTCGGTGAAAAACTTATATGAATAAATTGGAACCAGTCAACATAGTGGGTTTTGAAAACTTGTGGTTTGTCTGCTTAAGTCCCGAACAAAAAATCAACTGGACAAACCTTTTTAACTATAGGCCTCTGGGATTTTTTGGCCAATCAATGTCCTCCTGTTCCTTTCAGCTTCCAACTCAATATGAATCTGCATCCCTTGGGGTTATAGCACCAAGAGCCTTTATTTTGCAGCATACATGCATAAATAAGGGTCTACAGAGTCCAGTTTACAAAAATTTCAGGGGCAACTAATATGCCAACTGACCTGAGAATTTTTTTATTTTTAATATTCAAATTGCTAGTTGTGTTGCTGGTCCTATCATCCACATATACCTATTTCCTCTTTACCTTTTCTAACTAAAGGGGGTATTTTCTAAGGACTTATCGTGTGTGTTAGGGCCTAATGCATGTGAAAAGGCCCTATCGCATGCGAAAAGGCCTTATTACAATGCGAAAAGGGCCTCTTTGTGGCGGTAACATTAAAAATTAGGGGAAGGGGAGGAGTCGGAGTGGAGTTAGGGAGGAGTCGGGCAGCAGCACCACTGCCGGTGTTAATGTTTCGAACATTATTGCTGGCAGTAGCACAGGGAATAGCAACCACCTTTTACAAGCATTAGCCTGCAGCCGGCCGCACCACAGCTGGTGAAATTGCACTGCCGTGGTACGATCGGTTGCAGGCTATCACCCGCCCAGCCCCTCCTTCAACCCTTACCCCTTTAGTGCAGGCTTCATCATTCCACATGGAATGATGAATCCTGGCCTAAGATCTTGAGGCTGTAGTTTTGTCTCAGCTAAATAAACTGTGGAGGATCATATGGTCTTGAATCAATTTCAATTTGGTTTTAGAAAATCCTTAAATACAGAGAACATAAGAACATGCCATGCTGGGTCAGACCAAGGGCCCATCAAGCCCAGCATCCTGTTTCCACAGTGGCCAATCCAGGCCATAAGAACCTGGCAAGTACCCAAAACCTACGTCTATTCCATGTTACTGCTGCTAGTACTAGCAGTGGCTATTTTCTAAGTCAACTTAATTAATAGCAGGTAATGGACTTCTCCTCCAAGAACTTATCCAATCCTTTTTTAAACCCAGCTACACTAATTGCATTAACCACATCCTCTGGCAACAAATTCCAGAGTTTATTTGTGTGTTGAGTGAAAAGAACTTTCTCCGATTAGTTTAAATGTGCCACATGCTAGCTTCATGGAGTGCCCCCTAGTCTTTCTGTTATCTGAAAGAGTAAATAACCGATTCACATCTACCCATTCTAGACCTCTTATGATTGTAAACACCTCTATCATATCCCCCCTCAGCTGTCTCTTCTCCAAGCTGAAATGTCCTAACCTCTTAGTCTTTCCTCATAGAGGAGTTGTTCCATTCCCTTATCATTTTGGTCGCCATTCTCTGTACTTTCTCCATCGCAATTATATCTTTTTTAGATGCAGTGACCAGAATCATTCACAGTATTCAAGATGCGGTCTCACCATGGAGCGATACAGAGGCCTTATGACATTTTCCATTTTATTCACCATTCCCTTTCTAATAGTTCCCAACATTCTGTTTGCTTTTTGACTGCCACAGCACACTGAAAAGACGATTTCAATGTGTTATCCACTATGACGGTTGGTGTCTTTGAAAAGAAGTCACACAACGTCAGGCTTGCTGACACCTTCTTAAGCTACTATATAAAAAATTGTTTAAGTTCCACTTTGTTATTTTTTGGTAATTGAAGTCTCCCATTATTACTGCAATACCAATTTGGTTAGCTTCCCTAATTTCTCTTAGCATTTCACTGTCAGTCTCATCATCTTGACCAGGTGGATGGTAGTATACTATCACTATAGTCTTCCTTGACATACAAGGGATTTCTAACCATAAAGATTCAATTGTGCATTTAGTCTCATGCAGGATGTTTATTAGGGGTGTGCATTCGTTTTGAACTTAAATGGAAAACGCAACTTATTTTTTTTTTTTAACTTAAAAAAAAGATGAGGCTTAAACGATCGGATTTCCAACTTATTCAACATAGCTATGTTGAATACGTTGTAAATCGCGATTGTTGATCTAAATAAAAATTTAAACCCCTCACCCTCCTTAATCCCCCCCCAAGACTTACCAAAGCTGGCCAAAAGTTCCGTGAGGGTCCGGGAGCGGACGCGTGGGGAATCACGTGACGTCTGCGTCACGTCGGAGTGACGCAGCGTCACATGATTCCCCTCGGGTTCGCTCCCGGACCCCTCGTTGGGCCCAAAAGGCAGTTTTGGCCAGCTTGGGGGGGTCAGGAGGCCCCCCCAAGCTGGCCAAAAGTTCCTTTTGAGCCCAACGAGGGGTCCGGGAGCGAACCCGAGGGGAATCACGTGACGCCGCGTCACTCTGACGTGGCGCCGACGTCACGTGATTCCCCTCGGGTTCGCTCCCAGACCCCTCGTTGGGCCCAAAAGGCACTTTTGGCCAGCTTGGGGGGGGTCAGGAGGCCCCCCCAAGCTGGCCAAAAGTTCCTTTTGAGCCCAACGAGGGGTCCGGGAGCGAACCCGAGGGGAATCACGTGACGCCGCGTCACTCCGACGTGACGCCGACGTCATGTGCTCCTTGCAAAGGAGTTCAGGAATGGCGTCCTGACCCCGCTGGACCACCAGGGAGTTTTGGTAAGTCTTGGGGGGGGGGGGATTAAGGCGGGTGAGGGGTTTAAATTTTTATTTGCACATATGGACATAGACTCAACTTATGGAATTCTCCATATGTCCATATTGACCGCAAATGGGACCCCCTTTCGACTTATGGACTTATGAACTTAAACTTTTGGTCTGCACATCCCTAATGTTTATCCTGTTGGACTCTATGCCATGCTGGACATAAAGCGCCACACCGCCTCTCGGGTGCTCTTCTCTGTCATTGTGATATAATTTGTACCCCGGTATAGCACTGTCCCATTGGTTGTCCTCCTTTCACCATGTCTCAGAGATGCCAATTAAGTCTATGTCATCATTCACTGCTATACATTCTAATTCCCCCATCTTACTTCTTAGACTTCTGGCATTAGCATACAAACATTTCAAAGTTTGTTTTTTGTTTGTATTTTCATTCTGCTTTTTAATTGATAGGGATAAGTTAGAATTTTTTTAGCTCAGGTGATTTTTTAGTTACAGGTACTTGGACTACTTTTCTTATTATTGGAACCTCACTGTCAGGATGCCCTAATTCTAATGCATCATTAGTATTCTTTGTAGATACTTCTCTCCGAACCATGCACTGCTGAGTGACATAAGAACATAAGAAATTGCCATGCTGGGTCAGGCCAAGGGTCCATCATGGCCAGTAATACTAAGATCAAGTAGAAGGCCCAATAGAATGTGGTGGTTGATAATATCAAAGATGGCTGAGAGATCCAACATGATAAGGATGTAATTCTGTCCTTGATCAAACTCATGTTTGATCGAATCAAAGAAACCAGCAGGATGAGGGATTCAGTTTCGTTAGGAACTGGGGAACTTTTTGGGGAAGGGGGAGTCTCTTCCGAAGGGATGGGCTCCACCTTAACCAGCGTGGAACCAGACTGCTGGCGCTAACCTTTAAAAAGGAGATAGAGCAGCTTTTAAAACTAGAACAAAGGGGAAAGCTAACTCTGAATAATTTTGAATCATCCACAAATTTGATAACCTCACTCTTCGTATTCCTTTCCATATCATTTATATATATATTGAAAAGCACTGGTCCAAGTACAGATCCCTGAGGCACTCCACTGTTTACCCTTTTCCACTGAGAAAATTGACCTTTTAATCCTACTCTCTGTTTTCTGTCTTTTAACCAGTTTGTAATCCACGAAAGGACATCGCCTCCTATCCCATGACTTTTTAGTTTTCTTCGAAGCTTCTCATGAGGGATTTTGTCAAACGCCTTCTGAAAATCCAAATACACTACATCTAACCGGTTCAACCTTTATCCACATGTTAATTAACCCCTTCAAAAAAATGAAAGCAGATTTGTTAGGTAAGACTTCCCTTGGGTAAATCCATGTTGACTCTGTTCCATTAAATCATGTCTTTCTATATGCTCTACGATTTTGAGCTTGAGAATAGTTTCCACTATTTTTCCCGGCACTGAAGTCAGTCTCACTGGTCTATAGTTTACCCCAGATCGCCCCTAGAGCCTTTTTTAAATATTGGGGTTACATTGTCCACCCTCCAGTCTTCAAGTACAATGGATGATTTAATGATAGGTTACAAATTTTAACTAATAGATCAGAAATTTCATTTTTTAGTTCCTTCAGTACCCTAGGATGTATACCATCCAGTCCATGTGATTTGCTACTCTTTAGTTTGTCAATCTGGCCTACTACAATCTTCCAGATTCACAGTGATTTTGTTCAGTTCGTCTGACTCATCACCCTGAAAACCATGTCTGAACTGGTATCTCCCCAACATCCTCATTAGTAACATGGAAGCAAAGAATTTATTTAGTCTTTCTGCAATGGCCTTATCTTCCCTAAGAGCCCCTTTAACCCCTTGGTCATCTAATGGTCCAACCGACTCCCTCACAGGTTTCTTGCTTCGGATATATTTTTAAAAAGTTTTTATTATGAGTTTTTGCCTCTATGACCAACTTCATTTCAAATTCTCTCTTCGCTTGTCTTTTCAATGTTTTACACTTAACTTGACAATGCTTATGTTTTATCCTATTTTCTTCAGATAGATCCTTCTTCCAATTTTTTAAGGATTTATTTGGCTAAAATAACCTCTTTCCACCTCACCTTTTAACCATGACGGTAATCGTTTTGCCTTCTTTCCACCTTTTCTTAATGGGTGGGATACATATGGACTGCACTTCTAGGATTATATTTTTATTAAACAATGTCCAAGCCTATTGAACACTTTTAACCTTTGCAGCTGCAACTTTCAGTTTTTTTCCAAATATCTTCCTCATTTTATCAGTTTCCCTTTTGAAAGTTTAGTGTTTAGAGCTGCAGTTTTACTTATTGTCCCCCTTCCAGTTATTAGTTTAAATTTGATCATGTTTATGATCACTGTTGCCAAGTGGCCCCACCACCGTTACCTCTCTCACCAAATCTGCATTCCACTAAGAGTTAAATCTAAAATAGCTCCCTCTCTTGTTGGTTCCTGAACCAATTGCTCCATGAAGCAATCATTTATTATATCCAGGAACTTTATGTCTCTAGCAAGTCCTGATGTTACATTTACCCAGTCAATATTGGGGTAATTGAAATCACCCATTATTATTGCACTGCCAAATTGGTTTGCTTCCCTGATTTCTCTTAGCATTTCATCATCTGCCTGACCATTTTGTCCAGGTGGACGGTAGTATACTCCTATCACTATACTCTTACCCAACACACATAGGATTTCTACCCATATAGATTCTACTGAGCATTTAGTCTCTTGTATGATCTTTATCCTGTTGGACTTTATATTCTCCTGGTCATAAAGTGCCATACCCCCACCAAGTTGATCCTCCCTATCATTGCGATATAATTTGTTCCCTGATATAGCACTGTCCCATTGTTATCCTCCTTCCACCAAGTCTCTGTGATGCCAATTATGTCAATCTCATCATTTGCTACTACACACTTTAACTCTCCCATCTTACTTCTTAGACGTCTGACATTGGCATACAGACATTTCAAAGTGTGTTTTTTGTTTGTTTTAACAACCTGCTTTTCAGTTGTTTGGGATAATTCGGAAATCATTAGCTTTAATGATTTTTTACATATCAACATATGGACTATGTTTGCTTTTAATGGAACCTCTCTGTTGGGATGCCCTAACTCTCCTGTTTCATTAGTATCCTTCAAGGGATAGATTTCTCCGAACCATGCACTGCTGAGTGACTGTCGGCTTCCCCCTTGATCTAGTTTAAAAGCTGCTCTGTCTCCTTTTTGAAAGTTAGTGCCAGCAGCTTGGTTCCACTCTGGTTAAGGTGGAGCCCATTCTTTCGGAAAAGTATCCTCTTTCCCCAAAAGTTTCCCCAGTTCCTTACAAAGCTGAATCCCTCTTCCCTGCACCATCGTCTCATCCACGCATTGAAACTCTGGAGCTCTGCCTGCCTCTGGGGACCTGCATGTGGAACAGGAAGCATTTCAGATAATGCCACCCTGGAGGTTCTGGTTTTCAGCTTCCTACCTAAAATCCTAAATTTGGCTTCCAGAACCTCTCTCCTACATTTTCCTATGTCGTTGGTGCCCACATGTACCATGACAGCCGGCTCCTCCCCAGCACTGTCTATAATCCTATCTAGGTGACACATGAGGTCTGCCACCTTTGCACCAGGGAGGCAAGTTACCAGATGGTCCTCACGTCCACCAGCCACCCTGCTATCTACATTTCTAATAATCAAATCACCATCTATGATGGCCGGCTTAACCCTTCCTTCCTAGGCAGTAGCCCTGGGAGACTTGTCCTCAGTGTCAGAGGACAATACATCACCTGGAGAGCACGTCCTTGCTACAGGATCTCTTCCTGCTACATCAGGGTGATGTTTTCCTACTGGGAAAACCTTTCTGATCCAAGGCAGCTGCCAGACTGATTTGTGCTTGGCTACTATGTCCCTGAATGTCTCAACAATGTACCTCTCTGTCTCCCTCAGCTCCTCCAAGTCCTGGCTACTCTAGCCTCCAGAGATCGGACTAGTTCCCTGAGAGCCAGGAGCTCTTTGCACTGAGTTCACACATACAATCTTTCACTGGTCGGGTAATAAAAAAATCATACATGTGACACTCAATGCAAAAGACTGGAAAGCCCCCCTCTTGCTGCTGGACTGCTGCCTTCATCTTAGTTTTGATTGATTTCCTAGTTAAGTTTAGGATACTAAGGGAGTTGGAATGAGAGTACATAAATTTACAGGTGAATTTACTAATTAATCAGCTAGTGTCCTGCAAGGGGATGATTAAACTTTCAATAAGGGCTGGTAAATATAGTATGATTTAGATAAGATCCTGATTGATTTTTAATAAGAAAGTGTCTTCGTGCCTAAAAATCAAGGACTGAGTGGGTGGGAAAGACAGACACTAGAATTAACTATCTCTGGCTTGCTTATTAACTCAGACACATACAAACTCTAAAGAATATATCCCTTAATTTCACCTTTCACCAAACTTTTATAAGCCCAAAACTTTCTGCAACCTAGACTTACCAATCCTCTTTAACCACCGTTAAATTTATGTTTACTCAGTTAATGGAAGGGCTTGAGATTCGCGCGCCATTAGGCTCGCGCTGCCGGTCCTCCTCTACTGCAAGGGTGGGGGCCTATGGAAGCTGGGGCTGTAGAAGTCAATCCCTGGATCTCTTGCGGTGACCTCTGGATCCTCTCCCCAGGGGATGCAGGAAGCAGTATGTTAGATGAGCCTTCAGGGTCCTTCCTCTACTGTTAGAGGGTGTGGGGCCTCCTGGAAGCTGGGGCTGTTGAAGTCAATCCCTGGATCGCTTGCAGTGACCTTTGGAATCCTTCCTCTCCCGTGGGATGCTGGGAGCAATATGCAGAAGAGCCTTCCGGTCCTCCTCTACTGCAAAGGGTGCGGGGCGCCTCTGGAAGCTGGGGCTGTGAAAGTCAATCCCTGGATCGCTTGTGGTGACATCTGGACTCTTCTCCCGGGGGATGCTGGGAGCAGTGTGCAGGTAAACCTTCCGGTCCCTCCTCTACTGCAAAGGGTGTGGGGCCTCTGGAAGCTGGGGCTGTGGAAGTCAATCCCTGGAACACTTGCGGTGACCTTTGGCCTCCTCTCCCGGGGGATGCTGGGAGCAGGATGCAAATGAGCCTTCCGGTCCTCCTCTACTGCAAAGGGTACAGGGCCTCTGGAGCTGGGGCTGTGGAAGTCAATCCCTGGATCGCTTGTGGTGACATCTGGACTCTTCTCCCGGGGGATGCTGGGAGCAGTATGCAGGTAAACCTTCCGGTCCTCCTCTAATGCAAAGGGTGTGGGGCCTCTGGAAGCTGGGGCTGTGGAAGTCAATCCCTTTATTGTTTGCAGTGACCTCTAGACTCCTCTCCTGGGGGAGGCTGGGAGCAGTATGCAGATGAGCCTTCTGGTTCTCCTCTACTGCAAAGGGTGTGGGGCCTCTGGAAGCTGGGGCTGTGGAAGTCAATCCCTTTATCGTTTGCGGTGACCTCTGGACTCCTCTCCTTGGGGGGGTGCTGAGAGCAGTATGCAGATGAGCCGTCCGATCCTCCTCTACTGAAATGAGTGACCCCCTCAGATATCAGTGGTGATCTGGTGTGAAGTGGATCTGGTGTGAAGTGAATGTTACATCCCCTGATGAAACCATGTGGTGAAACAGGACTCTCTTATCAGGAAGAGGAATATATTAAAAGAAAAACTGAAGATAGTATTGAAGATATGGTATTGGAAAGGATTACACCACCTGTGGATATATAAGAGGAAATGTGAAATACAAGTATTTGGGGGAATGATCAGTTTTAATTAATCATTTCAATATATTGTTTGTGATATGTAATATTAGAAATTTGTTGTGCAATGTTTTTGAATGCATATGAATGGTAAGAGTAAATGATTTATATGGATTATGTACATTGTTTTGTATGATGTTGTTTAGAGACAATTTTTATGAGCCTTTTTGATAAATTGTTAAAATAAAAATTTGATAAATATTATATACACAGATGTGTGTCTATATATTATCTATTGCTATAATTACCTGTGTTTAGAACCCTTGATGTATGTATACTTGACCCTCATAAGCTGGTGCTTGCCATGGCATGTCACCCAGGATCATTGAAGGTCCGTCTGAATACAGCACCAAAATGAGCCAATTCTTTCAACAAGGAGTCTGAGCATTCCCACAGGGGGGAAGCCCAAGCCAGTGCTTTTCCTTCAAGGTGGGATAAGATGAAGGTGACTTTCATCTCCTGGAAGACAGAAGGCTATAGAGTGAATTGCATATAACATTGGTTAATAAACTCTCTACAGAGTCTGGAGTTGCCATTGAAGCATGGAGGCACTTGTAATGCCAACAAGGCTCGAGGCATCGATGGAGATGGCTGTGGATTGAGGAGGAGCCGGGAAGAGGAACTTTATTATTAGTGAGGACATCAAGCCGGGCGTGAAGACGATCCATGGAGGAGGCCAGTGCCTCAAGAAAACTGCTACTGTTCTTGTACCTTGGAGGTCAGGCCTGGGATGGCCTGGAGGGCACACCGGCTCCACCGAGTACATGGCCTCTGCAACCTGTTGTGTCGGAGGTGGACCTTGGGCTGAGGTGGGGTTGGTGCAACCAGTAGGTGAGGACCCACGGGTCCCGACCATTGGCAGGTGGAGTGGGCTGATAAGCAGAGGCCTCTGGAGCTTCACCTTACTAGCCCTCGTTCACTGCGGGTTGAGCCTTTGGGTGCCGGGGCCAGCAAGACTTAGGTGGGCCTCGAGATAGAATAGCAGAGATGTTGGTTCAGCCCAGAGACAGCAGGCGAGGGATGGTGTAGTCCTACTCCGGACTGGGTAAGGTTCTGGAAACATCAGGTGCCAATGAACAAAGGCAGAATGAGGGCGCTCAAGCAAAGGTAGGCTGAAACCTAAGAAGTCCATGTCCAGAGATTAGGCAGAAGAAGAGGCGTCCAATGGTAGGCTTGAGTCAGGGCCAGTGGCAATCCAAGGGCTGTGGCAAGCGATGCTGAGGTCTGATCACGGAGATAGTCAACTAGCATAGTCAATCGAAGCTAAGGTCTGATCACGGAGAAGTCAATAGCATAGTCAATCGAAGCTGAGCTCTGATCATGGAGAAGCCAATAGCGTAATTGAACAAAGTGAAAGTCAGGGTCTGGAGATAGGCAATACGTGGTCAGGCAAAGTGGAGGTCTGGGTCTGGACATAGGCTGTAGCATGATCAGGTGAAGCAGAGGTCATGGTCAGGCGAAACAGAGGTCAAAAGTCCGTGTAATCAATCCGAAGCATTGGCAGGGCAGGTACGAGGAAACAGGAACCAGGAACAATGAGGATCAGGAACGTAGTGTAGAGACAAATCTCTTGGCAGCAAACGAGTACTTGACCAGCGAGGAGACCTGTTGCAAAGGCAGCGCTATGGAGAGAGGCCTGAGCTTAAATACTATGAAGAGGTTGATGTCATCATCCAGGGCCGCGGCCAGGTTCCTCCGCGATCCCAACATAAGGATCAGTGATGCATGCGCCTAGGGAGAGGCACGGCGCGGGTAGTGGCGTCTCTCCGAGGGCTACGTGGAAAGGCCAGACAAACAGTAGCATCATGACCTGGAATGCTGGGGTCTGTGGCAGAGCCGGAGGCACCGGAGGAGACCCGAGGTTGGAGCTGGCGGCCCACCGCTGCTAGCGAGGAGGAACCAGAGACTGGATTCCTTGTGGAATGGTGAGGGGGCTGTGCCATGGGTCTGCCACGGATGGCAAGCGTAACACCTTGATGTGGCAACGAATTCCAGAGATTAATTATGCGTTGAATGAAAAAAAATATTTTATCTTATTAGTTTTAAATGTATTACCTAGTAAGTTCATTGTGTGTCCCCTGGTCTTTGCACTTTTCAAAAGAGTAAACAACTCATTACCTTTTAGACCTCTATCATATCTCCCCTCAGCCATCTCTTCTCCAAGCTGAAGCATCCTAGCCTCTTTATCCTTTCTTCATAGGGGAATTGTTCCATCTTCTTTATCATTTTGGTCACCCTTCTCTGTAACTTTTCTAATTCTTCTATATCATTTTGAGATATGGTGACCAGAACTGCACACGATACTCAAGATGAGGTCACTTCATGGAGCAATACAGAGGCATTATGATCCTCAGTCTCTGTTTTATTCTCCATTCCTTTCCTAATAATCCCTAGCATTCTATTTGCTTTCTGGGCTGCTGTTTGCACATTGAGCAGATGATTTCAATGTATTTTCAACGATGACGCCTAGATCCTTTTCCTGAGTGGTTACTCTTAATGTGGAATCTTGTATTATTTAGCTATAATTTGGGTTACTCTTCCCCAAGTGCAAACAATTTTGCACTTGTCCACATTAAATGTAATTTTACATTTGCACACCCAGTCTCCCAGTTTTGCAATGGCCTCTTGCAATTTCTCACAATCCTCTTGTGATTTATAAACTTTGAATAATTTTGTGTTATCGGCAAATTTGATCGCCTCAGTTGTTGTTCTCATTTCCAGGCCATTTATAAATATAATGAAAAGCAGTGGTCCCAGAACAGATCCCCGGGCACTCCACTATTCACCTTTTTCCATTGAGAAAATGTATCATTTAGTCCTACTCACTGTTTTCTATCTTTTAACCAGTTCTCAAACCACAATAGGACACTGCCCCCTATCCCATGGCTTTTAATTTCCTAAGAAGTCTCTCAAGTGGGATTTTGTCAAATGCTTTCTGTATCACATTTATCCACATGTTTATTTACACCTTCAAAAAAATAAAAACATATAATTTACATGCATAATTAGTATTATGTTTGCATAATAACTGAAATTTAAACATGGAGGCAGATATTTTATAAAGAGTGCGCATTAGGGATGTGCAGACAAAAAGTTTATGTTCATAAGTCCATAAGTCGAAAAGGGGGGGTCAATTTGGTCAATATGGACATATGGAGAATTCCATAAGTTGAGTCTATGTCCATACGTGCACCGGTTAAATAAAAATTTAAACCCCTCACCCTCCTTAATCCCCCCCAAGACTTACCAAAATTCCCTGGTGGTCCAGCGGGGAGTCAGGAAGCCATTCCTCTATTCCTTTGCGAGGAGCACGTGACGTCCGCGTCACGTCGGAGTGACGCGGCCGTCACATGGTCCACCGCGGTTCTGCTCCCGGACCCCTCGTTGGATACAAACGGAACTTTTGGCCAGCTTGGGGGGGTCAGGAGGCCCCCCCCAGGCTGGCCAAAAGTTCCGTTTGTGTCCAACGAGGGGTCCGGGAGCGGAACCAGCTTGGGGGGGTCACGTGGTCCACCGCGGTTCCGCTCCCGGACCCCTCGTTGGACACAAACGGAACTTTTGGCCAGCTTGGGGGGGTCAGGAGGCCCTCCCAAGCTGGCCAAAAGTTCCGTTTGTGTCCAACGAGGGGTCCGGGAGCGGAACCAGCTTGGGGGTCAGGAGCACGTGACGGCCGCGTCACGAGTGGACGCGACCGTCACGTGGTCCACCGCGGTTCCGCTCCCGGACCCCTCGTTGGGACACAAACGGAACTTTTGGCCAGCTTGGGGGGGCCTCCTGACCTCCCCAAGCTGGCCAAAAGTTCCGTTTGTGTCCAACGAGGGGTCCGGGAGCGGAACCGCGGTGGACCACGTGACGGCCTCGTCACTCCGACGTGACGCGGACGTCACGTGCTCCTCGCAAAGGAATAGAGGAATGGCTTCCTGACTCCCCGCTGGACCACCAGGGAGTTTTGGTAAGTCTTGGGGGGGATTAAGGAGGGTGAGGGGTTTAAATTTTTATTTAGGATCAACGATCGCGATTTCCAACGTATTCAACATAACTATGTTGAATAAGTTGGAAATCCGATCGTTTTCGCCTCATCACTTTTTTAAGTTAAAAAAAAAAAAAGTAGCGTTTTACATATAAGTTCAAAACGAATGCACACCCCTAGTGCGCATACCCCATTTCTGAAAATACTTGCATGCCATCTTGGAATTAAAAGTTTGCTGATACTTTCACCAGTTCACCCAGACCTTCATCAGTTCATCCAGACCATCTGGCACTTCACACTGAACCCTCACCACTTGACCCACACCTCCCACACAAAAACTGCAAACAAAAGACAAGTCCAATTTCAAATGCATTAGTCAATTAGAGGTGTGGGATTTACACATTTTAAATAAATAAATAAATGAATGAATGAAATAAACATACACGTGTACTTTTGGGGCAGAAATGAATGATATTTTATAAATTGTGCTGCTCTCACACACAGTTTATAAAATACTAGGATAAATCTCTGTCGGCCCACTTACATGTGCAAATGGTATACTGCAGAACATTTCGAAAGTTGGGCTCTTTTTGTGCATGTACATGTTTAGGAAATTAAATTAAAAATATCTACTAACTTTAGAGAGCAACTCTTTCTGCAATGTTTTTTGTACAGACAACTTCCATAAAAAGTACTCAAACCTTTGTTTTTAACGGTACTATGATTATAAAATGCCTATCACAGTGTGATAGTTTGCGACTGAAACAATATACAGTATATGAACCTTCCTTTAAATTCCAAAGTGTATTTAATATTGTGAGCAATAAACTTTATTATTCCAGATTATTGTAACAAGGAGTTAACATTTGGATTGTACTTACATTGGTGGCCATGCGGTATCCCTTTAAGGGCACTAAAGGTTTGCTGAAGCCTCTGTGGCTGGAAAAGAAAAAAAAAAAGAGGATTGTGCTATATTGCTAGGCAATGTAGAAGCTCACCAGGAGTGACACTTGGAGCGATGTGGACAAGACAGAGGCAGTTTTGAGTTTCTAATGCCCAGTGGAGAGTAAATAATAATAATAATACTGAAAGGGGAGACTTGTGTGTGACCTGAGACAGCGGAGCAGTCGCTGGTGTGTGACTGAGTGTAAATGAGAAAAGTAGTAAAGTGCCAGTTGTTATAGGAGCTGACATTCCTAAAAGAAGAAAACAGGTTGAGAGGAAAAAAAAAATCCAAGAAAGTTCCTTTGAGTAAACACTAGCAGTGAGATAGAATAGTCCTTACTTATTTATAGGTTTGTGAGAGAAGATTATGCTGTGAATGTATTAGAAAGCATGTAATAAAAGTGATTAAATGATGCTGCTGAAAGATTTTTTTTTTTTTTTAATCCTTTTGTAAGGAAGACCATATCCTGAGTGTCCTGTATGAAAGGCTAACTTTCCTAAGGAAAGTGGTGGATAAAAGACAAGAGTCACTCTGTATGCAGAGCTACTGAGATAATCAGTGAGAGGACAAGGCAGGATGGGGCAGCTGAGGAAACTGGAGGGCAGCACAGAGTCGAAAGAGTAAAAGAGGAGCCACAGCAACATTCAGAAAATGCTATTATGAGGTGATATCAAAAGGTAGATGCTTTCCTGAGAAATAGGTAAGGGTCCTGAATAGAAAAATTAGAATTATAGCCAAACCTCTCAGAGCCTCCAGATTACAGAGGTAATGAGAGTAGATGTGTGTGAACAGTGTGTAAGAAAACCTGAAAGAAAGTGAAATAGCCACCCACTAAACAATAAAACATATATGTTAGCTAAACACAGTTTCACTTTAGGAATCCAGGAGGGGTGAGGCTTACTTACACACTCAAGTTTGTGGAAGAACAAACGCGAAAGCTTAGGTAGACTTTCTTATTAATTTATTTGGAGATAGGGAGCCAGGTACTGATCCAGAGAAGGCCACAAGCCAGAGGTTGTCTAGACATCAAGTTGGAAGATATCTCATCAGAGGACATCTAGAGTGACTGCATTCTTGAAGTTGAAGCTGAAGGGCAAGTGAACTATTTTGTGGGCACACAATTTTGATTTATTTCTGGCCAGAAATACTCACAAAAAATTACAAGTAGTTAAAAGTAAATGAAAGCTAACACAAAGTACTTGTTAGAGTAAACAGGGAGTATTGTAACAAGTTCATATTTATCCGAGTGAAACTCATGGAGAGCAATATTCAGAAAAGTGGCAAACAGACAACTTAACTATCTAAAAGTTAGCAGTTAAGTTGTTAGGGATATTCAGTGGGATGCATTTCCCTCTGTATATCCTTACCTAAAGTTATACGGATAATGATACCTTACAAACCTTACGAGCTGTGTTTGAATATACTCAGTTCGGTTTAAGGTTATCCGGGTTATGTGTTACTTGCTAATTTTACCCATTACCAGATATATTAAAGATATCTGATTAAGGGGGTCATTCTCTAATGCTAACGCACGCGAAAAGGGACTTTTCGCTTGCGATAGCTAGCTCGGAGCGGAGTCCCTCCCAGAAGGGGAGGTGTAGGGGTGGCACTGGGGCCGATGCTGCGGACACATCGCTGGCGTCGAAAGGTAAGATTCCTTATCGCCGCCAGTTTCACGCCGAATAACTACACCTTTTATGGTGTAGTTATTCGGCGCAAAAGCCGGCAGCGATCGCACCCCAGAGGTGCGATCGCTGCCGGCTATCGCAGGACCGCCCCCCCCCTCGCTTCACCCACCTGCCCCCTGTTGCCGCCGGATTCTCTAAGGTCTGTGACCTTAAATCCAGGCCTAAGTGGCTAAAAATAGGGGGAAAATGTTTGGGGTACTGAAGGCCCAATCTTCTACTACCACCCTGCTAAAAAAACATAAAACTAATGTGGATCTTAATGCTTGAACTTCCTCTCCTGCCCCAAGCCCCCCAAAAGATTTAAAATTTTGCACACCTATCAGCCTGAGGAGCCTCCTCACTGCCCAAATTATGAAATTAATTGTGAACTCTAGGCCTGTCCTAAAGCCTAACTGCTCCCCTTACCCTGAACCGGAATCCTCCTGCCCCAGTCAGCACCCCCTAGGCCACTGAGAGTATGGTATGACCACAGCACTCCCAGTAGTGTCCAGCGATGCTTTGACAGCAACACTGGTATTGTAAGCTACTGCCATTGTTATTAAATAACAGTGGCAGCAATGCTGACTCCACTAGGTGTGCTATAATCAAATTGTGCTCCCAGCAGCCTGTGGGGTTTGGGGGTCATCAGGTGGGGCATACAGATTAATTTAGAGCAACATTCTTAAGAAAATAAAATAAAGAAAGAAATTATATTTCATTGTTTTCCATACCAAATGTATTAAGGAAAAAAAATAATACAGCAAACTTTCTGATGGAGTTAATGGTTAGAACAGCAGGAGAAATATTTTGTTTCCTACACCATTAGAGGATGATTAGGAACTTATAATATCTAATTTATATTCTCTCAAAAACTTTAATGTTGGTTGTCCTTCATGTTTAAATTCATAGTTTATTTTTAATTAGCCAGAACCCCAATGAACACCATTCTGGGAGTCCTGTTGCTCAACCATTGTTTCACCCTACCTCCATTTCTCAAAGTAGCTAGATTTTCCTTCAGTTTTCTGTGTGAAACAGCGTCAAAAGTCTTTCTGAAATTCATATTGGCTATGTGGCACCTAGTACCTATAGATAACAACTAGCTAGAGAGGGTCATTTACCAGGCGGATCGCACGCGAAAAGTCCCTTATCGCGTGCGATTCCAAGATGGGGGGTGGAGTCGGCCCCGGAAGAGGAGGAGTCGGGGCATCACCGGGGCCGACTCTGCGAAGACGGCGCCAACAGCAAAAAGGTAAGGGCCTTTTTTCTGCCTATTTCGCGCCCAATAACTACACCTTCTAGGCGGCGTTATTGGGTATGAAACCGGCAGCGATCGCACCGCGGCGGTGCGATCGCTGCCGGCTAGCGCAGGACCGCCCCCGTTTCAGCCCGCCACCCCTCATTACCTAAAGTATCTCAGGCCTGCGATACTTTGAAAAATGAGGCCCAGAGTGTCTTTTATTTTGTCCACCAGGGATGCAAACCTAATAGTTCTGCAGTTTCCTGCTTCCTTTTTGTATTTGTATTTGTATTTATTTAAAATGTATTGATCGACTAACACAAAAAGGCCTAAGTGATTTACAGTAAATACATACATAACTAAAATAAGCAAATAAAAGAAAAATTTTAAATTTTAAAAAAGTATAAAACAATAAATATATAAAACAGACAAACATTTCAGTAAACATTACAAGAAAATCATGAAATAAATAAAAAGTCAGAGAAAAGCCTGCTGCAGTAAAAAGCCTTTTAGGAGGAGCCTGAATTTGTTTAAACTGTCACGAAGGTAAAGAGTTCCACAAAGCAGGCGCAGCTACTGAAAACACTGTGGGGTAGATTTTTAAAAATTGCGCAATCGCGTACTTTTGTTCGCGCACCAGGCGCGAACAAAAGTACGCTGGATTTTATAAGATATGCGCGTAGCCGTGCGTATCTTATAAAATCCGGGGTCGGCGCGCGCAAGGGGGTGCACATTTGTGCAACCTGCCTGCGCCGAGCCCAGCGTGCGTTGCCTGTTCCCTCCGAGGCCGCTCCGATTTCGGAGCGGCCTCGGAGGGAACTTTCCTTCGCCCTCCCCCCACCTTCCCCTACCTAATCCACCCCCCCGCCCCTATCTAAACCCCCCCCTACCTTTGTCGGCATAGTTACGCCTGCAAAAGCAGGCGTAACTTTGCGCGCACCGGCCGGCAGCCTCGCTCCATGTTCCGGTCCCGGGGGCTGGTCCGGAGGCCGCGGCCACGCCCCGAGAACACCCCCTGGCCGAAACCACGCCCGCGTCGCCGTCCCTGAAACGCCTCATCACGCGCGTCGCCGCCCCCAAAATGCCGCGTCACTTTGGCCATGCCCCCGACACGCCCCTTTTAGAAAGCCCCAGGACTTACGTGCGTCCCGGAGCTTTACGTGCACCGGCGGCCTATGCAAAATAGGTGTGCCGGCGCACGAGTGCCCTGCACGCGTAAATCCGGAAGGATTTACGCGTGCAGGGCTTTTAAAATCCGCCCCTGTATCTCTTGTTGTAGGAAGGTGAACATGGCTTATGGAGAAGACATCTAATAAGCCACGTTGAGAGGATCTTAATTCTCGGGTTGGCTTATAAATTTTTAGCAAGGCATTAGACCATGAACAAGAATCTCTACTTAACTGCTTAAAAGTAGTGATAGCAATCTTATATTGAATGCGCTCTCGAATCGGCAACCATTTTATTTTGGCAAGCACAGGTGTAATCATATCAAAACGATTAGAACCAGTGATTAATCTCACAGCAGAATTAAGAAGTAATTGCAGAGGATATAAAGAGCTAGTTGGAAGACTTAAGAGCAAACTATTACAGTAATCAACATGAGGGAAAATGATTGCACGGACAATGGTATGAAGATCCTGATTGTGTAAGAGATGGCATAAACCGGCAAGAAGACGTAATTTATAAAAACCAGCTATTGTTCTATTGTGCAGCACTACAATGTCTGCTCTTCTCCAGTCACATGGAACCTCCTTTGTTTCAAGTGATAAGGTGACACATAGCTTGAAGGGACAGTCAGTATCTCTTTGAGCTCCTTCAGTATGCTGGGGTGAACTCTATTAGTTTCTGCTCTCAACAGTACCATTACATTAAATTCTACCCTCCTTAGCAAATGAAAATGTATTTATCTCACAGTTCCTTATGTTCCAGTCTTTTGACTTCAGTCCATCAGCTTCAGCTTCTGATCTGAATACCAAACATTGTTCAAGATGCACACTTTCTTCGGATCTTCTACACTAAACCTAAACTGTCCATGTTGCCCCCAGCCCCCATGTTTTGTGGGTAAAAGCATGCAAGCATTCATACAGCACATATTTTTACATGCTCGGGAAAAGGAGCAGGGATAGATCAGGTGCAGGGGAAGGTATGCATCGAGTTTACATCTTCAAATATCTGCGTAGTTTCTGCTGTGCCAAATTTTCAAAGGAAAATTCTTTGAGCAGTTTCTCTTAGAAAAATGAGCTTTCAGTTTCATGGATACTTTCTACCCCTGGAACTGCAAACTCCATAGGGAGATTCATTATTGCCCTCTTTAGTTTTTAAGCCTACTTTTAATTCTACTTCGATAAAGCACAGTGGTCTCTTTATTAATTAGAGATGTGAATCGTGTCCTCGATCGTCTTAACGATCGATTTCGGCTGGGAGGGGTAGGGAATCGTATTGTTGCCGTTTGGGTGTGTAAAGTATCGTGAAAATCGTTAAAATCGTGAGCCGGCACACTAAAACCCCCTAAAACCCACCCCGACCCTTTAAATTAAATCCCCCACCCTCCCGAACCCCCCCAAATGCTTTAAATTACCCTGGGGTCCAGCGGCGGTCCATAGCTAAATCGGGGGAAGGGGGAGGGCAGGAAAACCGGCACACTAAAACCCCCTAAAACCCACCCCCGACCCTTTAAATTAAATCTCCCCCCCCCAAATGCCTTAAATTACCCTGGGGTAGAGCGGCGGTCCGAAACGGCCTCCTGCTATTGAATCGCGTCGTCTTCAGCCGGCGCCATTTTGCAAAATGGCCGCCGCAAAATGGCGGCGGCCATAGACCAACACGATTCGACTGCTGGAGGTCGTTCCGGACCCCCGCTGGACTTTTGGCAAGTCTTGTGGCGGTCAGGAGGCCCCCCAAGCTGGCCAAAAGTTCCTGGGGGTCCAGCGGGGGTCCGTGAGCGATTTCCTGCCGCAAATCGTTTTCCGTACGGAAAATGGCGCCGGCAGGAGATCGACTGCAGGAGGTCGTTCAGCGAGGGTTCCTGACCCCCGCTGAATGACCTCCTGTAGTCGATCTCCTGCTGGCGCCATTTTCCGTACGGAAAATGGCACCAGCCATACACGTATGGCCGGCGCCATTATCCGTACGGAAAATGATTCGCGGCAGGAAATCGCTCACGGACCCCCGCTGGACCCCCAGGAACTTTTGTCCAGCTTGGGGGGGCCTCCTGACCCCCACAAGACTTGCCAAAAGTCCAGCGGGGGTCCGGAATGACCTCCAGCAGTCGAATCGTGTTGGTCTATGGCCGCCGCCATTTTGCGGCGGCCATTTTGCAAAATGGCGCCGGCTGAAGACGACGCGATTCAATAGCAGGAGGCCGTTTCGGACCGCCGCTCTTCCCCAGGGTAATTTAAGGCATTTGGGGGGGTTCGGGAGGGTGGGGGATTTAATTTAAAGGGTCGGGGGTGGGTTTTAGGGGGTGTTAGTGTGCCGGTTTTTCTGCCCTCCCCCTTCCCCCAATTTAGCTACGGACCGCCGCTGGACCCCAGGGTAATTTAAGGCATTGGGGGGGGGGTTCGGGAGGGTGGGGGATTTAATTTAAAGGGTCGGGGGTGGGTTTTAGGGGGTTTTAATGTGCCGGTTTTCCTACCCTCCCCCTTCCCCCGATTTACGATTTTTTGACGATAAATCGGGGGAATTGGTATTGTATTGTGGCCCTAATGGTTTTTGACGATTTAAAATATATCGGACGATATTTTAAATCGTCAAAAAACGATTCACATCCCTATTATTAATATTTCCACCTTATTAACATGCCTGACAGATTTGTTGCCATTTCAATGCTCCAATTAATTGGTGTCCAACTATCCATTGTTTTTCTGTATCTCTACATTACCTACTCCTAATAAGGCTTCCTTGTCATCATCATTCATTTTATTGAAGTGGGCCCTTCTTGAGTAAAGGCTCCTTAGTCTAGTATTCTTTAATTCTGATTCTGAACAGAAACTATGGTGATCACTAGATTCCAAGTTGTCCTCTACTATAACTTTGATGAGATGGTTTTCATTTGTCAGTACCAGATCCCGTATCACCTCATGAAGAGTGTGAACTCTTCATCTAGTTGCTGGAGATATTATTCTTTCAAAGATTCCATTATCCCTCTTCCTCTTGTTGCTCCAACAGCTGGCACTCTCCAATCTATATCTGCTAGATTTAAGCTCCCTATGAACATTATTTCTTATTTGTCTGTTATTATTTGGTGGCTTCCATCATATTCATATTTACCTCTTTCTCTTGTGATGACATTCTTTGTTTTACACCTACATAGGTCTTAGACCCCTAAGGTTTCTTCAAGACAATCCAGAGCAACTCAGCTTCTCCTTAGTCATTTAAAAAGGGGTCTATAATCAGAAACATTTAGCTGGATAACTCGCACGTTATCCAGCTAAATGCCACCTTTTGCATACATTGGGCCCTTATCCTGCTAGAGTTTAGCTGGATAACTTAGGGGCATTTTGAGGGCTTTTCTGGGAGGAGTTAGGTTAGTCATAGAGGAGCCTTAAAGTTAGCTGAATTAATTTATCCAGCTATCTTTATGAGCGCCAGCTAAAAGTTTGTTAGATAAGAAGGATATTCAAAACTTGACATTTAGCCAGATAACTTGTCAGTTATCTGGCTAAATGGCTTGAAATATTGATCTTTCATGGACTATTGGAAAGTATTTAGATCATTTGTTTAATGACATCATCTTATATTGCCTTTAGATCTGGCATCTTATAGATACCAAGCCTTATTTGATTTACAGCTCTTGATCTTATAGGTGAGGAGAAGGGTGCCCCCTCCAAAGAAGCAGGGGAGGGTCTCACATTTTTTTTGCATAGGCTCTCATATAGCATCCCTTTTATTCTCCCTCCTTCTGCCCAGCCCTCCTTTCCTCCCTCCTTCCATATCCAGCAGCATCCCACCATCTATATCCCTCTCAGATTCTGCCCTGCAGCATCCACCTCTCTCCTTGTCCTATTGAACATGGTTATTGGAGCCCTGCAATAATTATGGCATGGATAATAATAGCAACATTCTTCTACTCAAGAGGTATTTGATGCAGTTATTTCAATTTTAAAAATCTGTTTACTAGCAAGGCACTGACAGAGCTTGAACTGGAGGCAGCTGAGAAGAAAAACTCAGTCACTAACCCAGCAGGTAGGAAAAGGCTGAGAAGCAGGAGGAAGGATTAAGGTTCTGCTCTATACTGCACTCCCTCAATACAAATAAAAGTTCCACAACACGCAGACTATGAGCCACATTTAAGGGAGGTGTTCCCAAGCACGTGTTTTGGAAGAAATCATAAAATAACAAGCATAGGGCTTGATTTACTAAGCCTTTTCTTTCCCCATAAACAAAGAATGAGAGAAAAATCTTAGGAAATCAGACCCAAAGATTGCATTTTCCAGTTTGTGCATACTGTTTTTCCATAGGAAATCAATCTACACATATAAAAACAAAAAAAAAGAGGCACGGTACTCAATTCTTTTTTGTACCCAGGGCACGTTTCAGAGAATATGTATCTATAGATTTTGTCCCAAAGAAGGCCATTTGAAAATTGTCTCCAAAAATTACACTATATGGCAGAAAGAACTACGCTAGACATGCTGCCTTTGGCCATGTGTTTGTATTTTCTGAATTAAGATGCTAGCACTAGCCTTCAATCCTCTTTGATGCCTGTGCCAAGACCTGTTTGTCTGTGCTGTGTATGTAACCCCATTCCAGGGTGCGGATTGCTACCCGATGAGGTATAAAACAATTTGTACAATTCTTCTGGACTGGTACTTTCCCAGGCTAGCTTGGCACAGTCTCTTCATTTCAGAGCCTGGATTCTTTGTCGCGTGTGTGTCTGTTTGTGTGTGTGTGTGTGGCGGGGGAGGGATGTTACTTCCAAGGCTCCAAGTGCTAAGGGTGGCTCTGCATGTCCTTTGTACTTCACCTTGGGAAGGGAGCAGTCATGAATCCCAGTGTGTGCTGGAAGTGCCAAATAAAGTCAATGGAGCCTTTGGGTTAGTGTCCAAATACATCTTTACAAATCTTTCTTATGGCCTGGATTGGCCACTGTTGGAAACAGGATGCTGGGCTTGATGGACCCTTGGTCTGACCCAGTATGGCATTTTCTTATGTTCTTATGTTCTTAATCAGTGAAAATGGCACGACACTGATCCACAACACCACAGAATATATTCTTTTTCAGTATCCTCCTCAATTTGAGCAGGAATATTGGCTGCCAGAGCCAGGGGAATTTCTACCCTCCAGGGCTTTGGAAGAATAGAGTCCCCAGATAGGAAGGGTGTCCTTTAGATGGGCAGTGCACCTCTCCAAATGGCTAAGATATAAAAGTTACTGTCTCTGCACAGAGAGATAAACTCTCTCTCTTTTCCCAGGGATTAGAAGCACTGGATGGGTGTCTTCAGAAATATTAGACTTTGCCTGTACTCAGGGTTAGTTGTTTACTTAAGTTTCTTTAGTTAGGATGCAGTCCTTTATCTTTGCTGTTGTTGATGTCTGATGGAAGGGATCCCCTGAAGCAGGACTCTCTGTGCTCCAGTCAGAAAGGATGAGCAGTCAGAACTTCCTCCTGGATTTTTAAATTAAACTTTCCATAAAAGTGAAGATAACATTAGAGTATAATATCCTTACAGCAGATCACTGATACCCCCCTTCCTCATGGAAGGTATGGAGGGCTGGTCTTCTGTAACCTGCACAGCCCCAGACCCAGGGTTCCTCGTTCCCTGAGCCCAGGAGGTGTACAGGCTAAAAAAGTTAAATCCAAAAAATGTACCCAGAATAGAAACTCCAGACCAGCCAGTGAGTGGACTGGAAAGGCAAAAACCCCTCCCAACCTTGGTTAGGAACACCAAGCAGGGCTTGCTTGGCTTCTCTGACTGGGCCTGTAAAACAACAAAAGCTAAGCTCCTATCTACCACTGAACTCTTTGTCGTCCTAAAAGGACTGCCTCCTGAGCTCTAGCAATTGAACAGTTATATATCCTGCCCAGGGGGGATGACCATTCCAGACCCCGCAGAAGGAGGGGCTGCAATTGAATAAAACCTCCCCATGAATCATCCTACACTAACTAGCTGGTCTCTAACATCCAGGATTTACTGGTAATTTGACTATAGGTTCTTCTACATGTATATAGGAAATTGTAGTGAACCTGCTTACTGCTTACTGTAGCTCTCCCTGCTATAGAACAATTACATCCTTTGTTGAACTTAGGGTCTGGTTCTTGTAAAGCGAGATCCTGTGATTTGTTGATGCAAGATCTACAGCCAGCTCAGTTGTGAATATTAAGCTTCAATTCAAGAAGCAGCAAGGCAAGAGAGTGCTTCTTTCTTTCACTTGCTATAATAGAGGTAAACAGGTCTACACTCTTGAAAGTGATTTGATTTCCAACTCTGGAAGGGCTGTGGATGATAGCAAAATCTGCAATAAGGTAAACATTGTGGAAGGTGTGGAAAACACAAGGAGGGACCTAGTGAAGCATGATTAAAGGTCTAGAGTTTAGAAGCTAAGATTTAATGCTAGAAAATGCAGGCTTAAGCATTTGGATTACAAAATCCCAAGGGAATGGTAAAGTGGCAGCAAAGACCAAAAGAGTGCTTGGCTGCATAATGAGAGTGTAAGTCTCTGATGAAACTTACTTTGGAGTTGTGTGTACTGTTCTGGAGGCCACACCCTCAAAAGAATTGAACCCAGACAGAATCAATCCAGAGGGTAGCTTCTAAAATGGTCAGCAGTCTTCATCATAAAGAATATGAGAACAGAGAAAAGGTCTAAACATGTATATCTTAGACCAAAGGAGGGAGAGGGAAGATATCATAAAGATATTTAAATAACTCCAAAAGGAAGCAGGTCATTTAATTGGAAAGGAGGATCTAGAACAAGGGATCATAGGATGAGGGTAAAAGGGGTAGACTCAGGAGTAATCTAAGGAAATATTTCTTTACAGAGAAGGTGGGTGCTGGATGCATGGAAGAGCTTCCCAGTGGATATGGTAGAGGCACGAACAGTATCAAAATTCAAGAAATTATAGGACAGAGTGAAAAAGGAATTCAAAAGTTGAATAGACTGGATGAGCTGTAAGGTTTTTATCTGCCTTTATGTTTTATGTTTCTATGAAAAGAAAATTGATTAAACATTTGTTCTATGAACAAGAAGACCAATTCTGAAAACAATAAGATTTAATAGATGTTAAAGTCCTAAAACAAGAAGTAGTATTAATTAATCAATATTGTGACTCTACCAAGATGGTAACATCTACATTAATCACAGATGACTTGGCTCTCAAGAAGCAAAATGAAAATTTGATTAACAGAAAGGTAAGAATATAAGAATAATTATTCTGAGAGATGATGTCAAGTATAATTGCACTGGAAGAGGAGATGATAAAATTACTGCTTTATTAGATCAATTTTGAAAACTAATTTGGAGAGTGGACAAATTTTGTCATATTTTTAACACTGAATTAAAAATATGTACATAGAAAGATGTTACTCCTTTGCCCCAGAAAGGTGACAAGCTAACAGATAATTGTGACTGTGATGCAGAATATTTGGAAATCTGTGAGAACTTTATAGGCAACTTTGGGGAAAGCCAGAGATCAGCTGAGGTCTGTGGTACTGTACCAAGAATGAAATGGAGAAAATTAGATGGGCCTAATGTTCATTATCTGCTATTATACTCTAAGTGGCAGGAACAGGGTTAGGAAGTTGCTTCTTTATGAGCAGAGGGATAGGGAAAGGTGGTAAGGACAAAACAAAGGCAAAAAAAAAAAAATAGAATGACCTAACGATACTGCAGGTACAAAAAGGCCAGAAAGTGTATCCAGATTGGTACCAAGAGGTTACAACTCCTCACAAACGATCTAGATAGGTGCTGGCAGGTTACTGATTGCTGAGTATTGCCTAGCATTAGGGGTGTGCATTCGTTTTGAACTTAAATGTAAAACACAACTTTTTTTTTTTTAACTTAAAAAAGTGATGAGGCGAAAACGATCGGATTTCCAACGTATTCAACATAGCTATGTTGAATACGTTGGAAATCGCGATTGTTGATCCTAAATAAAAATTTAAACCCCTCACCCTCCTTAATCTCCCCCCCAAGACTTACCACAACTCCCTGGTGATCCAGCGGGGAGTCAGGACGCCATTTCTGAACTCCTTTTCGAGGAGCACATGACATCGGCGCCACGTCGGAGTGACGCGGCGTCACGTGATTCCCCACGGGTTCACTCCGGGACCCTCGTTGGGCCCAAAAGGAACTTTTGGCCAGCTTGGGGGGGCCTCCCTGACCCCCCCAAGCTGGCCAAAAGTTCCTTTTGGGCTCAACGAGGGTCCCAGAGCGAACCCGCGGGGAATCACATGACGCCACGTCACTCCGACGTGGCGCCAACATCACGTGCTCCTCGCAAAGGAGTTCAGAAATGGCGTCCTGACTCCCCGCTGGATCACCAGGGAGTTGTGGTAAGTCTTGGGGGGGGGGGGGATTAAGGAGGGTGAGGGGTTTAAATTTTTATTTGCACGTATGGACATAGACTCAACTTATGGAATTCTCCATATGTCCATATTGACCGCAAATGGGACCCCCTTTCGACTTATGGACTTATGAACATAAACTTTTGCTCTGCACATCCCTACCTAGCATGGAAGGGATCTTAGGAGGTCAGATATTCCACAAGTAGATCTGCTTGATTTAGTAGCTTTTTAGAGTATTACAAAACTTATCTTATCTTATTTATTTATTTATTTATTTAAAAGATTTTGTAGACCATCATTCGAATATACATTGCAACGGTTTACAGGCAGTAACATAAAACACGGGGTATACAATGTTTATAAAATATACATTATTAAGCTAGGCGAGGGAGAATACAGTTGCTTAAAAGGAAAAACATTACAGACAGAGTGACAACCTTTCAGGGTTCTTGATGTTAATGACCTATTTCAAGATTGTCTGAATAGGCTCGCTCAAAGAGCCAGATTTTTAAATCTTTTTTAAATTTTTTAAGCTCAGTTTCGAATCTTAATTCTGCAGGCATGGTATTCCAAAACTGGGTCCTGCAATGGAGATAATTCTCTCACGCACCAAGGTCAAATGGGCTGTATTTACAGAAGGGATCTGAAGTAGCCCATTTTTTTGCCGATCTCAGTGTTCTGTGTGGGTTGTGTAATTGGATTGAAAAGTTCAGCCCGTAAATTGCTTTATGGAGGATACAACAGGTTTTGTAGCATATTCTTTGTGTGATTGGCAGCCAGTGTAAATTTATCAAAATTGGTGTAATATGTTCACGTTTCTTGCAATTTGTTAGAACTCTGACTGCAGAATTCTGGAGCACTTGCAGAGGACGTAGGGTGGTTTGTGGGAGGACCAATAGTAAGGAATTACAGTAGTCTAGAGACAAAAGTATTAAGGATTGTAGCACTGAGCGAACGTCATTAGCTTCGAGTAGAGGTTTTAGCCATCTAAGAACTAGCAGTTTGTAATAGCCTTCTCTTAATTTTGTAGAGATATGTTTTTTAAAGTTAGATAGATGGTAATTAGTTTTAAGGTCTGTTCTAAGGTGTCTGAAATGACAAATTCAAGAGTAGCAAATTACATGGACAAGATGGCATACACACCAGGCTTCTGAAAGAAATGAAAAATGAAATTTCAGACCTAATGTAACTCGATATTTAAATAGAGTTCAAGGGGTGATCTAGGAAACTATACAGCAGACAGCTTGACTTCAGTGCCGGATAAATTGTGGAAACTATTCAAAAGAACAAAATCATAGAACATATAGATAGACATGGTTTAATGGGACACATCCAGCAAGGATTTACCCAAGGGAAGTCTTGCCTCACAAATCTGCTGCATTTTTTTTGAAGGTGATAATAAACATGTAAATAAAGGTGAATCAATAGATGTAATGTATTTGGATTTTCAGAAGGTATTTGACAAAGAGCTTCATGAGAAGTTCCTAAGAAAACTAGAAAGTCATGGGATAGGAGTTGATAAATTGCAGGAGGACCTTGTGAGACTGGAAGACTTGGCATCCATATGGCAGATAAAATGTAATGTGGACAAGAGCAAGGTGATGCATATAGGGAAAAATAACCTATGCTGTAGTTACACAATGTTAGGTTTCATATTAGGAGTTACCACCCAGGAAAAAGATCTAAGCGTTCAAATAGATAATAAATTTAAATCGTTGGCTCAGTGTGCTGCAGCAGTCAAAAAAGCAAACAGAATGTTAAGAATTAATAGGAAAGGAATGGTGAATTAAACAGAGAATAACATAATGCCTCTGCATCGTTCCTTGAATACTGTGTCATTTCTGGACACCACATCTCAAAAAATATATAGTTGCAATGGATTAGGTACAGAGAATGGCAACCAAAATGATAACGGGGATGGAACAGCTCCCCTATAGTAAAGGCTAATGAGGTTATGGCTGTTCAGGTTGGAGAAGAGAATGGCTGAGAGGGGATATGATAGAGATCTATAAAATCATGAGAGGACTAAAATGGGTAAATGTGAATTGGTTATTTATTCTTTCAGATAATATGGGGACAAGAGGGCACGCCATGAAGTTAGCAAGTAGCACATTTAAAATAAATTGGATAAAATTATTTTTCACTCAATGCACAATTAAGCTCTTGAATTTGTTGCCAGAGGATGTGGTTAAGGCAGGGTTTAAAAAAGATTTGGATAAGTTCCTGGAAGAGAAGTCCTTAAACTGCTATTAATCAAGTTGACTTAAGAAATAGCTTTTGCAGGCGTTAGTAGCAGGGGATCTGTTTAAGGTTTACATACTTTCCAGGTACTTGTAACCTGGATTGGCCACTGTTGGAAACAGGATGCTGGGATTGATGGACCTTCGATGTGACCCAATATGGCATCTTCTTAAGTTATGTTGTTCTTATGTTCATTATGAAATAGAACTTTCTACTGTAAAAACTAAAATGGCAATCCTTTAGCTAGCAAAGTTGCAAGTGACAGTAGAATTTGTTAATATTTGTTTGGAGGACAAATTTTCAAAGCTTCGAATGTAGATAAATAGTGATCTACACACGTACATGGGCATGTCTCAAAATTGCCCTCTTCAGAGCAGCTAAAAGTACATGCGAGTTACCATAGCACACATACTTTTAGGCAAGGGAAAAAGAGGCATTCCTTTGAGCGTATTTAGGTTCAGGGAGATAAATATCATGCATGCATTAGATTTTCAAATGTACATATGCTGTTTTATCCCTGTTAAGCCACCTGCATGAATGTGCAAAGTAGGTATGTATTTTGTGCATGGATAATTTACACTAGCTAATTTTAAAAAAGAAACTACCTAGGTAATTTCTCTTTGAAAATTAGCATCAAGTATACACACTGAAAGCGTCTGCATACTTTACTTTGGGCTGTATTTTCTAAGTTCGCAGAACTTAGGGGGCAAAATGGGGGGGGTTCCTGCGCTAGCTGGCAGCGATCGCACCGCCACGGTGCGATCGCTGCCGGCATCACGCCGAAAAACTACACCATAAAATGTGTAGTTATTGGGCGCGAAATAGGCAGCGAAAAGGCTCCTTACTTTTTCGCTGTCCGCGCTGTCTTCGCAGAGTCGGCCCCGGGGACGCCCCGACTCCTCCTCTTCCGGGGCCGACTCCGCCCCGATGTAGGTAGTGCAGGTGTGCGCTATCTTCGCTAGCTATCGCAGGCCCTTTGTGTGCAATTTGTTAATTGCTTCTTTATGACTACAATAATTCAAACCAACAGTGCCACCGGTCAATTTTAAATAATAACAGAATTGTTTGCCAAGTATATATGTGTGATACTGTACAGACCCCTTACTCTCAGGGTCTGTACAGTATCACAGATTCCTATTCGGTATGGGGTCACCTTGCTTTAATTTTAAACATCATATTTTTAAGATTTTTCTTATATATTTAAAACTTGTAAAGCTCAGTCAATTTCTCAAAGATACAGGAGGAACGCTAATACTCATCTGATCACAATTTAGTTGGTCTCCCGACACGCACATGTTTCGAACAAGAAGTCCTGCTTCAGGGGGTTTCCTTCAGTATCTATTTCCCATCACGTCTTTCCATATTGAATGATGCTCGTTTCATCCTTTCGTCATCATGGCTGATAATTTCTTCGTTGATTCCACGTCAGCCTCTCTGAGCCGCGTTTTTTCTTAAAATGGCGTACTGCAGGCAGTGAGCCTTTTATCCCACAACCGGAACTTACGTCATCGGGGGCTACAGTCCCCTGTCACGTCCGGATATTCTCATTTGACACAAAAACGCGCATCTTTATCCTAATTTGTGCGGATCCATACAGATCAATAATTCAAAACCACTGTCAGATATAGAATTGAAAAAGTTGAAGGACAATTGTTTAGACACTTTATCCTTGAATGGCAATTTTTCTGATAAGCCTTTATTGGAACTTTCAGCGGTTCTTGCTTATTTTTAAATTAACTAATTGGTATAAAGTTACCTAGATATGTTATCTTAATAGGGACAGTAACTTTCAAACTGGAGCATGGGCACACTTTGGTATGTGAATGCTGGCACATACCCAGATAAGCGGCCATTTTATAACTTGCGTGAATATATGTGCACAGGTTATAAAATAGTCTGGTTGCACAATTTTAAGTGTGTGCATGCCCAGAAGCGTAAATTGGATTTCTACCGCATAAGTCAGGGTATTTTAAAAGCAGTGTGCATCCATGGCATGACCAGTTTCATCAGTTGGCCCAGTGTTGAGCTAGGTCCTTCAAACCCACCTGGTTTAATAGACTACACTCCCCCCAGTTACCCCAGACCCTTTAAACCCCTCTGAAATGGCTATTTTTTTTTGTTTGTTTGTTTTTTGTTTATCTCCTCTATAGCAGATGTTAAGTTACGCGGCAGAGGACTGGGGCATGCGCTGGGGCACATAAGTATTTACACACACATCTCTTGACCATGTCCCGAAATGCCCATGCCCCACCAGACCATGCCCATACAACAAGTGAGATGTACGTGCAGCAGAATATAAACGCACATCTGCGTGGGTTTTAAAATTCAGTGTGGACTGGATTTTAAGACCTACGCGCGAACGTAGATTTGTGCACGCAACCCGGCACGCACAAATCTACGCCTGATATTATAACATGCGCACGCATCCATGTGCATGTTATAAAATCAGGGGTCGGCACGCGCAATGGGGTACACACTTGTGCACCTTGCACGCGCTGAGCCCTAGGGGAGCCCTGATAGCTTTCCCTGTTCCCTCCGAGGCCGTTCCAAAATTGGAGCGGCCTCAGAGAGAGATTTCCTTCCACCCCCCACCTTCTCCTCCCTTCTCCTACCTTACCTGCCCCACAGCCCTACCTAACCCCCCCTAACCTTTATTATTTAAGTTGTGCCTGCCTCTGGTCATGCCCCTGCTCCACCTGGACCGCCCACGCCCCGCTCCTTTTTTCAAGCCCCGGGACATACGTGCGTCCTGGGGCTTGCACGCGTCGCCAAGCCTATGCAAAATAGGCTCGGCATGCGCCAAGCCGCGCAGCCTGCCTCTGTTCCCTCTGAGGCCGCTCCGAAATCGGAGCGGCCTCGGAGGGAACTTTCCTTCCGCGTCCCCCCACCTTCTCCTCCCTTCCCTTACCTAACCCACCCCCCGGCCCTACCTAAATCCCCCCCCCCCACCTTTGTTGGGCAAGTTATGCCTGCTTGAAGCAGGCGTAACTTGTGCGCGCCGCCTCGCATCCCCCGGCACAGGCCGCAGTGCTGGGGGACTCGGGACCGCCCTCCTGGCCCGACCCCGAACCGTTGCCACGCACCGGACATGCCCCCTCCCGCCCCTTTTATGAAGCCCCGGGACTTACGCGCATCCCGGGGCTTTTGCGTGCGCCGGCGGCCTATGCAAAATAGTAACTGCTTAGGCAGTTTCACTTTGAAAATAAACCACAAGGTACAAATGTACGCACCTTCTAACTAGCAGTGTAATTTATCAAACCACATTAGGGCCTTATCATGTGTGATAGGGCCCTAATCCCCGCGATAATGCCATAAAGCATGCGTTATTTATCGCATCGTGAGATGTATATGCAAATTTTTAAATTTTAGTCAAAAGGGAGGAGTTTGGGCAGAGTTTATGAAAATGAGGGGTGTTTAAAATTGTGTGCAATAGCGTGTTGCACATTTTTATGCCAGAAATAGCTACAACTTTTTTCCTGGTGCTATGCTGTGCGGTATGCCCAAAACACGATTTGCAATATATTTATCGCAAAGGGAGAGAGAAGAGAGAGAGCACGAGCACCTCTGGGGTGGCACACATATTAGTCATCTTTTATATCATTGTACGAGGGTCAACTAGTAACATGAGATGACGTTTTGGTGGTGGCCTAGGGTTTGGGGAGCAGTTGTACATGCACAGTCAGAGGTACGAACAGCACAGTACACATCAAGCTAGGGTGAGAGTACAGTGTACAAATCTCATCTTTGTGTACCTTTCCTCCCTCCAAACCACATCAAATCTTCACTGATGTGTACTGTGCTATTTGTACCTCTGACTATGCATTTAAAACTGCTCCCCAAACCCTAGGCCACCACCAAAACCTCATCTCAAGTTACTAGTTGACCATCATACAATAGTTTAAATAGTTGACTAATATGAGAACCTTATAAAGAGTCTCTCTCTCTCTCTCTCTTGCCTATCAGGGCACTTTGCAAAGTGAAAATATCACAGGTGCAATAAATGTAACATGCATAGCAGTAAAATACCTAAATAACTGAAAAATTACCCTAACCACACCCCTTTTTATCACAGGTGCTATTCATGCAAATTGATGAATCTAGGTCTGGATGGGCTATTGAATATTGCTCCATTATACATTTACAATAGTATTTTATTTTATATAGTGCCTTTCTTAGAAATGTATCTCAAAACAACATGTAGTCAATGTGAGAAATACAACAAAATTATAAAAGCATGAAAAAATGTGAGGCAGAACAGTTGGTCTCACCAATAGCCAAGGCTATATTCTATGATTCCTATTACTATATCAGCATGAGAAGATTATTTTTTTTAATAAGATTTGTTTTGCTTTCTGATCCATTTAGTTATTTCATAATCCTAATTTGTGATTTTAATTTCACAGTGGTAAATTTTGACATTAATGAATGAATCTGACAAAGAGAAGAAGAGAAATCTTGTGGCAAGCTGAACTGAATTACCAATGTTGAAAACAAAGAAGAGTTCATAATAGGTTCAAAAATTAATTTGATTAAAGAAATGTTTATTGAGATTTAAATATTTAGTTTCATATATCACAATAGAGATTTTTAAGCAAATAGAAATCCTTAATTGATGAATGTAATTGACTGATCTGGTGTTATTATAGGTGTATAATAGGTGTACATTCACTATGCAGATATTTAATTTTGTGACAAGCCTTAAAAATGTTATCATTTTTCAGTGGTAATTACCATACCATTTTTTATTCTTCGTTTGCATTTCTATGAAGTCAGAATCTGATTAACAATCAGCTCTGATTAGCAAGCATATACAAACTACAAATTGCAGTAGATAATCTTACAATCTGAGTATTCTTGTTGTGAAGTATGTTCTTTTGAATTGCTGTGCCTACTCAAGTGGACTACTTTAATTTTTTGCATGGTCATGTAAAATTTAATAAACAATGTTTATTAATCCTTGAGCCTTTTTTTGTAGATAATATGACGAACACCCTTTTACGAATGTCACCCTTCTATTCACTAAACAAGCATAAACAGGAACACATTCCAGCCTGGGGTTTTAAAAATACAAGTTGAAATCTTCATTATCAATACTTTTACTTCAGACAAATGCCTCAAGTTTTACATAGTCCTCTTCATCATCTTCTTTTTGTGCCATTGGTTTAATTTGTAATAATCAGTTCATAGGTCATTATGCAAGTTTGTAAATCAATTCTTTGCATGGTCCACTAAAAGTACACTAACACTTTTTTAATGTAGCTAATTTATTCATGCCTGAAAGGATTTTTAGTATTTGTCAACATTATATGACACTGCTCTACCCAAAAAGTGACATGCATGTTCTGATTCTGATTGAATTTTTCAAGGAAGAATAATGTTGTAGTACGTAACTTAAGAGAAATTAATGTAAAAGTTGTGCATTATATTTTCTAAAATATAACATATCATTAATGTATCTATATGATTACATGTATGAACTCTTATTACTCAGTGATATTTTTATTTTATTAGGACCACCACAGAGAACAGTATCACCTAAGCAAGAACGTGAAGAGAGGAAACAGGAGAAAGTGACAGACAAAGGAAGTGAAAGTGGGACTTCCTGCAATGAACTATCCACCTCTAGTTGTGAGAGCCAATCTGAGCCTAGCACCCCACAAGATAACTCCTCTGCCATTCCACAGCCTAAGTCCCACCAACCAAGTACTCTCACTTTGGATCGTCCGTCTAAGAAGCCTCCAGTACATTGGATGCCTCCACCAGACAAACGTAGAAACAGTGAGCTCTTTCAGACTTTAATTAGCAAATCTCGAGAAACAAACCTTTCAAAAAAGAAAGTGTGTGAGAAGCTAAGCATTGAAGAAGAGATGAAAAGATGTATTCAGGATTTTAAAAAAATCAAAATTCCAGATTATTTTCCAGAACGCAAACGCCCATGGCAATCTCAACTGCTGCATAAATATGGGTTATAGTAAAGTAATTGTCTACTCTATGTAGCATTTCCAGTGTTTTTGGTGTCTAAGTTGCCAGCAGTCTACCAATGAGCTCTGTGTGGCATACTGTACTCCTAAGGCCAAGGACTTCCTGCTTCTTTCTATCTGTGGATAGATGCTAGAATTGTGAATCTGAAATACAAAACTCTTGGGAGAAAAAAAGAAAACCCATGACTTAGAAAGTTTTATAGTTGAAGATGAAAAAATGTGCATGTCAAAAATCCTGATCTTCAATCCATAGTCATATGTACTTCATTATCATTTTGTAGACCACTGAACAACTTCATCAGGACTTCTTACATGATGTCTTTGATATAAATTACTGGAATGTTTTTTAGATAAATTAAAACAGGGTCAACCATCCAGTAGAATTGGTTACAGCTCCCAAAACCCAAATGCAGTACCAATGTGAATGCAATAAGGGAAATACCTATTCTGCATGAGCACAATGTTACAAAGAAAATGAGGCAAGATCTATATGTTGCTTGGATAAATGTTCTTTAAATAGGAAGCCTATTAATGTAAACATTTCTTAGGAATTAAATTTCCTTTGTCCCAGATCTGTACTTTGTTTCTGTGAATGGGTATGTATGGTGTTTTGTATTTAAGGATGGTATAAATATGCCTTATATTGTTTTACTATAGCACCAATGTTCATCTATTGGTGCTTGTCAGGATTATTTCTGTGACATGCAAAATGAACATCAGATTGTGACAACAATTGTGATGATCTTAAATTTTTGTTAGAATTTTAGTCAAGCAATTTAGACTTAAACCAGAACAATGATTTTCATGTTTTGATTAAAATGGACCATCTGGTAGATTCTCTGTGCTTTCCTTGGGTCTCTTCTTTGAATTAAACGTAATTGTTTGTATTCTTCACATTGTTTCCTTAATGATTCCATGCCTGCAGTATAAACATAAAGAAAAATAGTTGTGAATATTGCATGCAAATTTGGAGCACAGTACTGCAATTTGCATTTTGAACTCCTGACTTGTATACATTATAATTATAATACTTCCCTGATTCTTATGCAGGCTAACCTTGCCTTACTGAGCAGTAAATTATTCCAACTGGGATAGGTAATTCCTATTAAAAAAAAAAAAAAAATCAACAAAACATTTTCTAATTAAATCAGGATTTTGCTAACCTTTTCAAAACTTTAATTTCTTTCAGTATTTAACTTTGAGACTATTCTCTAAATTAAATGATCCTCTGGACAAGCTATTTTTAGTCAAATTCCCCCTGGCTTATTCAGTTTAAAATCTTACAATTAGATTTATTTCATTTATTTTTTAAATTAAAGGAGCTCCTGACATTTTAAGAAGAATGTTTTGACAGCACAGACTGCTAACAATGGATCCTGTTAGTTTTCTGAAACAATTTTCAAAGAAGGTTGAGTTACATGGTTAGATTCTTCTGGCTAAAAATCACGTACATAGTCAATGGCTAAATATAGTACCTGGTTTTATTTGACTAGTTGGCTATATTTAAACCACTGCTAAAGTAAGCATGTTTGGGGGGTGGGGAGAAAACTGCACACATGTAAATTAATTTTCAATAATACATATGCAGGGATGGTAACTTTCAAACAGGCGCACAGGCACACATATGTGTGCATATGTCAGCACAAGCCCAGGATGTGGGAATTTTATTACTTGCATGCATGTTATAAAATAGCTTGTGCATTCCCAGTTGCGTAAATAAGGTTTAAGCTGCATAAGTCGTGGAATTTTAAATCTGGCGTGCATCCATGCCATGACCAGATTCACCAGTTTATCTACCAGTTCGCCCAGTGTAGAGCTAGGTCTTCAAGACTCCCCTGGTTTAATAGCCTGCCTTCTCCCCAGATAACCCAGACCCCTCAAACCCTTCTACAATGCCTGGAACTGGTTTTATTTAGACTTACACTTTGTCAATAGCAAAAGTAAAGTTATACGGCGTTGGACATGGATGCATGCCTGGATGTGTACCTATTTACATGCACATCTCTTAGCCCTACCCTGAAATGCCCATGCACCATCCTGACCATGCCCAGACCATGCCCCTTTTTGAATCAGAGTGAGATGTGCACACTGCAGGAGATGCGCACGCATCTGGGCAGCTTTTAAAATACAGCAAGCACATGTAAACCCTGCATGTGCGTGCATCTCCCGATTTTGGTATGCGCTGTGCTTTTAAAATTCATTTTAGAAGGGGCAAAATAAGTAAGTAATTTTGTATCTGGGTACATTTAGCCAGTTTTCAAAGAGAAACTATCTGGGTAGTTTCTCTTTGAAAATTACCTAAAGGTGCATGGGCACAAAATTACTATAATACATCACTGCCACCCAGTCAAACAAAGAGTTTTAGAAATACTCCAAAAATTTGAAATAAAATATGGGCTAAATTTTCAGAGAGCTAGACAGTCTATCCTCTTAGGTTTAGATAGAAGGCAATTTAGGTCTTCGACCAGAATTTCATATACTGATTTAGAGAGATTTAAATGAGGAAGCTAAGTAACCTTAAAATATCCAGAAATAGTCTCTTGTGGACTCGGCTTGATCAACAGGTCACACAATTAATCAAAAATTGCATCAATAGTATTAGCTAGCTATTAGTAAACCATTGAAAAAAAATCAAAGAAAATGTAGAAAAACATGGTTTAATGGGACACAGCCAGCATGGATTTATACAAGGGAAATCTTGCCTCACCAATCTGCTATATTTTTTGAAGGGTTTAATAAACACGCAGATAATGGTGAGCTGGTGGATATAGTGTATTTGCATTTTCAGAAGGCATATGATAAAGTCCCCCATTAGATACTCCTGAGAAAAAATAAGTCATGGGATACTTGCAAACTGATTAAATGATAGGAAGCAGAGAGTAGGACTAAGTGGTCATTTTTCTCAGTGGAGAAAGGTAGATAGTGGAGCACCTCAGATCCGTATCAGGAACGGTGTTTTTTAATATTTTTATAAATGATTTGGAAAGCGAAACAATTAGTGAGGTGATCAATTTGCAGATGATACACAATTATTTTGTGTTGTTAAATAACAAGCAGATTGTGAAAAATTGCAGAAAGAGACTGAAAGACCAGGCATCCTAATAAGAACATAAGAAATTGCCATGCTGGGTCAGACCAAGGGTCTATCAAGCCCAGCATCCTGTTTCCAACAGAGGCCAAACTAGGCCTCAAGAACCTGGAAATTACCCAAACACTAAGAAGATCCCATGCTACTGATGCAATTAATAGCAGTGGCTATTCGCTAAGTAAATTTGAGTAATAGCTGTTAAAGGTCTTCTCCTCCAAGAACTTATCCAAACCTTTTTTGAACCCAGCTACACTAACTGCACTAACCACATCCTCTGGCAACAAATTCCAGAGCTTTATTGTGCGTTGAGTGAAAAAGAATTTTCTCCAATTAGTCTTAAATGTGCTACTTGCTAACTTCATGGAATGCCCCCTAGTCCTTCTATTATTCGAAAGTGTAAATAACCGATTCACATCTACTCGTTCAAGACCTCTCATGATCTTAAAGACCTCTATCATATTCCCTCTCAGCCGTCTCGTCTCCAAGCTGAACAGCCCTAACTTCTTCAGCCTTTCCTCATAGGGGAGCTGTTCCATCCCCTTTATTATTTTGGTTGCCCTTCTCTGTTCCTTCTCCATCGCAACTATATCTTTTTTGAGTTGCGGTGACCAGAATTGTACAAAGTATTCCAGGTGCGGTCTCACCATGGAGCGATATAGAGGTGTTATGACATTTTTCGTTTTATTAACCATTCCTTTCCTAATAATTCCTAACATTCTGTTTGCTTTTTTGACTGCTGCAGCACACTGAGCCGACGATTTTAAAGTATTATCTACTATGATGCCTAGATCTTTTTCCTGGGTGGTAGCTCCTAATATGGAACTTAACATTGTGTAACTACAGCAAGGATTATTTTTCCCTTTATGCAACACCTTGCCCTTGTCCACATTAAATTTCATCTGCCATTTGGATGCCCAATCTTCCAGTCTTGCAAGGTCCTCCTGTAATGTATCACAGTCTGCTTGTGATTTAACTACTCTGAATAATTTTGCATCATCCACAAATTTTGATAACCTCACTCGTCGTATTCCTTTCCAGATCATTTATATATATACTGAAAAGCACCGGTCCAAGTACAGGTTCCTGAGGCACTCCACTGTTTACCCTTTGCCAGATTAAATTTAATGTTAACAAGTGCAAAGTGATGTACATAGGGAAAGGTAACCTGCATTTTAGTTACATGATGTTAGTTTCCATATTAGGAGTTACCTCCCAGGAAAAGGATATGGGAGTCATAGTAGGCAATATTTTGAAATCCTCAGTTCAGTTTTCAGGGCAGTCAAAAAAGCAAACAAAATATTAGGAATTATTAGGAAAGGAATGAAGGATAAACTAGAGAATATCATAATACCTTTGTCTCACTCAATGGTGAGACCACACCTAGAGTACTTTGTGCAATTCTGGTTGTCGTACCTCAAAAAGATATAATTGCACTGGAAAAGCTACAAAGAAGGGTGCCCAAAATGATAAAGGGGATGAAATGGCTTCATTGTGAGGAAAGGCTAAAGAGGTTAGAGCTGTTCAGCTTGGAGAAGAGATGGCTGAAGGGGTGTTTGGGTACTTGCCAGGTTCTTGTGGCCTGCTTTGGCCTCTGTTGGAAACAGGATGCTGGGCTTGATGGACCCTTGGTCTGACCCAACATGGCAATTTTTCTTATGTTCTTATGTGGTAAATGAGCACGTTCAGCTGTTGTATAATCTCTCTCAGCCATATGCTGAAAAGTTGCCCAGCGCTGCTACCACCTCCAGAGAGCCCACTGCCTGCTGATAGCAGACCTGGCTTCTACTTACTTCTGCTCTTTCACCTGTGAGGGAGAAGAGAAAGGGAGGAGCAGGGCTGGAGAGAGAGAGATAGTTTTGCAAGCCCCTCTACCCCCCTTTTCTTTTTTTGGGAGAGGCTGCCAGGCTCCTGAGAATTCCAAATCCAAAACCACTCTCTGAGGGTACCTCAGACCCTAAAGGGTACTGTAACCACCATCGAGCACCTTGAATACTGTGTGTGATTCTAGTCACTGCATCTCAAAAAGGATATAGCTGCACTGGAGAAAGTGCAGAGAAGGGCGACCAAATTGATATTTTATTTATTTATTTAACATTTTTCTATACCGACCTTCAAGGTTAAATACCATATCAGGTCGGTTTACATCGAACAGGGGTAGATCAGTGTAACATAACATAACAAAGGAACAACTTTTTATAATTAGTGGATGGTAAAGGCAGAAAAGTAAGAAAGTTACATAATACAAGGGACCATGGACTAGGAAGCTGAATTCAGCTGGAAAAAGAGAAACCTTAAGAATGTATTAAATTAAAATACTAAAATACTAGGAGACTAGTAACTGATGAGAATATTGAAGGGGCGAAGTTCCAAATTCAATGCTGAGTAGTTGTAGTTGTCTAGTGAAAGTTTGAAGGATCAGGGAAGGCTTGTAAGAAGAGCCAAGTTTTGAGTTTTTTTTTTAAATGTTGGTAGGCACGGTTCCATTCTGAGTTCTGCAGGTAGGTTGTTCCAGATGGCTGGACCTGCTGTGGAAAAAGCTCGGTCTCTGGTAGAGATGAGTCGTGTAGCTTTAGAAGGTGGGGGGTTGTAGTGCTCCTTTGTAGGTTTCTCTCATTGGTCTGTTGGAAGTGTGGAGTTTGAGTGGGAATTCGAGGTCAAGATGGAGGAAGCTATGAATTGATTTGTGAATTAGAGATAAAGCTTTGTGCAGAGCCCTGTGACTGACTGGTAACCAATGTAAATTACGGAGGACGGGCGTAATGTGGTCTCTTTGGTTGGTGCTTTGTTAAATTCTCGCTGCAGCGTTTTGTATCATCTGTAAGGGCTTGGTTGTTGAGTTGGGAAGGCCAATGAGGAGAGAGCTGCAGTAGTCAATTGCAGTAGTAAATTTAAAAATATGGGGCATGAGGAAAGGCTAAAGAAGTTAGGGCTGTTCAGTTTGGAGAAGAGACAACTGAGGCGGGATATGATAAAGTCTACAAAATCATGAAAGAACTTGAACAAGTTAATGTAAATAGGTTATTTACTCTCTCAGATAATCGAAGGACCAGGGAACACTCCATGAAGGTAGCAACTAGCTCATTTAAAAATAATCGAAGAAAATTCTTTTTCACTCAGCGCATAGTTAAACACTGGAATTCATTGCCAGAGGATGTGGTTTCAGCAGTTAGTGTTACTGGGTTTAAAAAAGGTTTGGATAAGTTCCTAGAAGTTAAATCCATAAACTATTATGGTAATTAATAAGCAATAGTAGCTTGTGATCTAGCTAATGTTTGGGTACTTGCCAGGTAACATGTGACTTGGATTGGCCACTGTTGTAAACAGGATACTGGGCTTGATGGACTCTTGGTCTAACCCAGTATAGCATTTCTTATGTTCTTATATGTCTGTCCCAAGCATGCTTGAATTTTGTCACTGTTTTCACTCCTCCCATCTCACCTAGAAGACTGTTCCAGATTTCTGGTGCCCTGAATGAAAAGGCAATTTCTCATGTCTTTTCTGATCTTCTTTCCATCTAGCTTCATATGATGACCTTTGAACATTTTATTTTTTAGAAAATACCACCTTCTGTTACCTTATTGAAATCTGCTGAATATTTCAATTGTATCTCCCTTTATAGGTTTATAGTGCATGCCATGGACCATTTTCTTAGACCTCCATTAAAATACCTCTGCTTATCAATGTCCTTATGTAGATATGTTCTCCATAACTGATCATAATACTCAAGGAGGACTCATTCCAGAGATTAGTATAAAGATAATATTTCCCTCTTCCTACTAGTCATTACTACCTTATGTAAGCAAGCATATATCTTTCCCATGGGCAGACTGAATGGGCCATATGGTCTTTTTCTGCTGCCATGTTTCTATGTTTCTATGTGGTATTTCGCCTTGGATTTCTACACCCTAAATGCATAATTTTTTAAAAGAATTCAAACTGCTGTCTGCTGATACCAAACTACTAATCATTTTTAAATCTTTTAAAATAATTTTTTATTTTATCTAAGCCACCCCCACCAGCATGACTGTTCTGTTGCAGATTTTCATATTATCTATAATCAAACGCACTGGCCCTTAATAGTTCTTCTACAATGCCATCTAAAAATACATGAAGATGACTCGGCTTAATATTCAATTTTGTGGCACTCTTTTGGTCATCTTTCCTTTATCAGGATAGATTCTGTTGACTACCATTTTCTGAATCTTTTGCTCAATCACATTTTAACCCACTTTATAATTATTTCTTCTACACCTAGAGGCCTATGTACTAAAGTGACTTTGTTTTTGAAAACATCAGAGTGGGGGAAAAAAAGCATTTCCAAATGTGAACATATACTATTTGTAATTCTGGCACATGTAATTTTATGTTTGCAAAGGCATCTGCAAAATGTATGCAAAAGTATTAGAATAGATACTTGTACCCTCCATTCTCAGCTTACATATCCCAAATATAATCACACAACAAATTAAAACTAATGGAATAATTGGGTGGCGGCTTTATTAATAGCATACCATATTACATCAAGTCAGAGGTTAGTGCAAATTAAATACATAGAACAATAATCATCTGATAAGGATCCTCTGCAACCCCCAAGATCAGCTAGAATCCCTCTTAGGATCTTGAATAAATTGATGGCTACTAGCTAAATTATACCACATTTGGGCTACTAGCTCAAATCTAAGGCCAGTTGCCAAACTCAGCTACCTAACCAATCCATGACAATCTGGTCATGATGAGGTAATTGTACCTTATGGATCATCCCCAGCTGTACTCACAACCTGTACCCAAACCCCTGTCAAGCAGAGCTAAGCTCAAGAAAGCCTCAAAGCTCCACAGTCATATCACTTATCAAGCTCTGATTTCCCCAGAGCCCTGTTCTGGAATAATGAGTAGTTTGCCTTTAGGCTAATACCTGGGAGGCTGTGAAGACATAAATCCCACTGTGCTAAATCCAATAAAAACATTCTAGGTAACAAAAAATCTAAATGTATATATTTTTTTTATTTATTTTATTTTATTTATTTTGTTTTATATACCGGCAACCGTTTGCACATCGTGCCGGTTTACAGATAACTTACAACCAAAGGATATATAGGCAAGGCCTTTACAAGGAACAGTGTGTAACATAAACGCAGTAACATAGCAATTAACTAGAAAAATAAGATAAATAAGGTAAATAAGGGAGGGAGAGGTAGGGGTAGACGAGGGAGGGGTAGGGGTAGATGAGACAAAGGAAGGGGAGGGGGGAGGGTGAGAGTGGAAACATAAGGAGAAGCTATGTACAGGGGTACGAGGAACAATTGATATGTTATATATAATATATGTTATATATAATACATATGTTATATATAATACATGCAGGAGTGCAACAGCAAACATTTACATTGTTTATTGCTTCTCAAGCAATGGAGGCAGTATTTTCAACAACTGATTCTGAAGAAGCATCTTGTTTAGTATTACCTGAATCAGAACTTGAAAAGTTAGTAGCTGAGGAAAATTTGGGAGGATTAATCAGCAGTGTTTTAGTCTCTTCAGCAATGGGGGAGATAAGTGATGATACTGATGGTGACAAGAACAAGCCCCAGCAAAAGCAGGCAGCACAGGTAGAGAATATAAGAGATAATCCCTGGCATTTTTCCTTAGGGTCCTCTCTTGACCTCAATTTCAGTGCCAGCATCAGTCCCCAAGGAAGTAGAGAAGAGATTGTAATAGATATCCCTGACCTGGGGGCACTTTAAAGTGAGGGAAGACTCACATTTTTCTCAGTGTATTCACAGTAGTAAAGATATCAGTCAAGGGAAGGATGTGGGGCATCTGACAAAGGCTGGTATACAACATCATCTAGGGAAGCAGGACCCACTAGCACTGGCATCAGGGGAGAGTGGCAGTACTAATCTGGACACAGCCAGTCAAAGTAAAAGCCAGAGGAAAGAGCACAAAAAGGGAAAGACTTTTCCCCAAGCTGTTCCCATGGCCCATGGTTAAGTGGCAGGTGAGCATTCCCCAGCCATGCATCTGAAGTGGCAACTCACCATAGAGGAAATGGGAAGGGATTCCATAGCACTGCACTGAGACAATAAGCAGACAGCCTCTAGTAACGAGGAGCATTGGGGAAAATGATTGCCCTTGATAACTAGCCCCTGCAGATAGTGGAGAACATGGGGTTTAAACATCTGGTGCATGTGTAAGCCCATAATTCTAAAGTGCTCTCCAGGACTACGTTTAGTAAGGAGGACATCCCCATCCATAACCAGTCCTGTAATAGCATGCAGGTGCTGCCGCCAAAGGCAGATAGGAGTAGTGTGCACTTCTTCAGCAATATTATCTGCACCAGAACAAATGCAACCCATGCTTACCTCTCCCTGATAGCACACCGGTGGGACCTGACTGAGGCAGGTGCTGACAGCAGCTCTAGTGAGGATAGTGCTTCAGGGTGAATGTAGGCTTTGTGAACATCCAGATGATGCATAGCCCAAATACTTTATTGAATGTTCTGTTAGCCATAAGATAGACGCTGTAGGGTTGGCAGCTAGATCGGAGAAGAAGGAGTCTTTAAGAAGTTTTTTGTGACAAATGGTAGTGCAAATATGGTAAAGGTAATATAAATGGGAGATTTCAGGATGTCTATTGCTTTGCACACTTGCTGCACCTGGTAAAGTGGGATGCCCTGGAATTAGGGCTCAATGGCAACAGGAATCCATTCCTTAATGAGATGATAGAAAGATATAGAGAAATAGCAGGGCATTTCCATTGAAGCATGAAGGTGGGGCAGCTTCTCCATGAGAAGCAAGAGGATTTCTGGATCCCTCAAAAGTATCTGATTCAAGATGTTGGCACCCACTAGAATTCTACCTATATGATGCTGCAGAGATTAGTGGAGCAGCAAATACCCATTTATAATCTGTTTCTGGAAACAGAGATAGGTGTGAATTGCCCCTTGGCATCATGATTGGGTAGTGATGAGGCAGCTGGTAGAAACCCTGAAGTCCTTCAAGGATGCTATGGGGGATATGAGTGCCAGAAGAGACACCCTGGTTGGAGTCATCCCTATAGTAAATAATTTGGAGGAAAATATAGAGGGCTTCCATGAGCAAGAGGGAATGGAAGTAGATGTGTTGCAGTCTCCGGACTTCTTTTAGCAGCAGGTGCAAGACAGACTGAAACCTCTGATTAAAAAAAAATGCATACATGATTGCTACACTTTATAATCCTCAGGTGGAAGGGAGTCTTTCCCTCCAGCCCCAGCATCTCATATTCATGAAGGAGACACTGGTAGCTAGGGTGTGTGAACAGGGGCGCCAGAAGCAGAGGCACAGTGGGGATGTAGCACAGGAAAGAATGGCCACCTCAGAGAGGAGTGCAAGTATGAGCAGCACCCTATCAGCTACCACTTCCTCTCTCTCCTTAATAATGCAAAGCTGCATTTTCTGCAAAGAAACATTTCTTGTGACACAGGCTATAACTAAGGCAGTTGGGAAGTGAGACCCTCGCCACTCCGGTGGGGCCATAAAAGAATTTGCCAGTCTCTTAGGGGCTGATATACCTCTGACTAGCTCTCCTCTCCCTGTCTCTTTCTCCAGAATGTGAATTCTTTTTATGGGTGGAAAGAGCCAATGTTCAGGACCCCCCCAAGAAGTAAGGGTGACTTTCCTTCTTTTGACCCTGGGAGAGGGGGTGTCTCACTTTTCTCTTTCTCTGTGTTCCCTGGAAGAGGATTTTGTGTCCTCACTGTGTGCTGTAGGTGACAAAAAAACACTCTGGAGTCACTGGCTTAGTGTCTCAAAAAATGAAAGTCTGTACTATTTAACACACTGGTGAAGTATGGCCCAACAAACTTACAGGCCGATACAGTACAGTGCGCTCCGGTGGAGCGCACTGGTAGCCCAGGTTTGCACGCGCATTTTCGATGCACTAGCTTTACCCCTTATTCAGTAAGGGGTAATAGCGCGTTGAAAACGCGCGTCCAACCCCCCCCCCGAAACTAATAGCGCCCGCAACATGCAAATGCATGTTGATGGCCCTATTAGTTATTCCCACACGATACAGTAAGTAAAATGTGCAGCCAAGCCACACATTTTACTTTCAGAAATTAGCGCCTACCCAAAGGTAGGCGCAATTTTCGGCCGGCACCGGGGAAGTGTACAGAAAAGCAGAAAAAACTGCTTTTCTGTACACCCTCCGACTTAATATCATAGCGATTTTAAGTCGGAGGCCCCAAAAGTAAAAAAAAAGTAAAAATTAAAAAAAAATAAATTAAAAATCGGCCCACGGCCTGCGGGTAGGAAGACGGACACTCGATTTTTCCGGCGTCCGTTTTCCGAACCCGTGGCTGTCAGCGGGTTTGAGAACCGATGCTGGAAAAATTGAGCGTCGGCTGTCAAACCCGCTGACAGCCGCCGCTTCTGTCAAAAAGGAGGCGCTAGGGACGCACTAGTTCCCTAGTGCCTCCTTTTACCGCAGGCCCTAATTTGCATTGGCCACCCTCCTGAATCACGTGCCCAGGAGAGTGGCCTCTGCGCGCGCCCCCTCTCCCGCGCATTTTTCTGTATCAGCCTGTTAATCTTCAGCACCATAGAATTTCTTTTGTATTACAGTCTTTTTCCTTCTATCTGTGCATGAGCTTCTAATGCAAGGGTTAGAGAAACATCCACCCTTCAGGGCATGGAAAAGTGACATTCCTAGGCGGACAGGGGATCCCTGCGTGGGCAGGGAAACCCCTTCAGCACAGTTAAAAAGATTAAACACAGTCTCGGCACAGAGAGTCCTATTCTCTATCTTCCTAGGAGCGAAGCCTCTGTTTGGGTGTCCTCAATGATTTTAACTTGTTCTTACAGCAGTTCTCTTTCTCTTCCTAGATCTTTTCCTTTCTTGCATAATCTTTGACGTTTGTGGATTCAAGATGGGTGAGATCCTCCTGGAAACAGCGACTCTAGCTGTTCCTCTGATGGGTAGGAAGGGGGGCAGGTCTTTCAATCAAAAATTTTCTTCTCCAAAAATTATATTAACACTGGAGTTTATCCTTACTTTGGGTCTTCCCTATTCCTGGGTGCCCCAAACAGGGTTCCCCTTGGCCCGTGTCCAGGAGAGACCCAGGTGACTCAGAAGACTCCTACCTCAAACAAATTTCAAAGTCACAAAACTTGATCCAGGACAACCCTCTCTGTACCTATGGAGTGAGTCACAAAAGTGGAGTTCCCAACCAAGCCCAAAGAGTCCCAGGCAGGCCACAAAATTCAAATCAGGAAAAAACCTCCAACCTTCCTCCACAACAGCAACTTAAATTACCTCCTAAGAGCTGTCTGTTGAAAGCTGCTTATAAACCTCTTAGAAAGGGACGTCCAATCCACACCCTCAAAGTCAGGGGCTGAATTGAATGGATCCTTCACTAATTATCCCTCATTAACTGCAATAGCTGCACTAGGAATTTCCCCGGGCCTTACTGGTAATGGAACTGTAGTGTCCGCTACATTTGGAACAAACAAATGAACCTATGAAGAGAAATGCTGCTTGTAAATGGAGCATGAATTGTTGTCCTGAATGTTAACCCCTGATTTAATTCACTTTTAAGACCATAATTGAAATATTTACTACTGCTGAAATTGAAGTGTTTGTGATCTGGTGGTATGTCTTATCCAATGTGTATCCTCATTCCTTGGGGGAATCCTCTTCGATCAGGACCCTTCATAGGAGTGATGTCCTTGGTGTTTTGATCCTAAAAAATGTCTGTCCTGATGAATTTCACTTCCATACCTGCTCCACTAACTGAATCATCAGATGATGACTGAAAAGACACGCACTTGGGGGATAATGGTGTTACAATTTCATGCAACCAAGGATATACACATTTCAAGGCAGAATCCTTTTCATCATGATAATACTTTTGAAATCTTAACGATTAAAGCTAGATCAAAACTGTTTCACAGATTCTTTCCAGTCTTCTAATTTATCCTCAAACAGCTCTGTTTTAATTATTGCTCAGTTTCAGTTATTAAATCTTGAATATTTCTCGATATTTTTGTTATATTCAACAATAAGTACCATTAAATCCAATGAGCACTTATTCAATATGATTGACCACTTAATAAGAAATTCCATATTTTCTACAATATCTTGGGCTCTTTAGAGATTCTAAGCCCCCTCGGTATCATTTGATGTTTAATATATTCAAGAAGGTTCGCATTACATAACTCTGCCTGTGCATATTTTATTTCTAATATCAAATTCAGACCACTGTTTAGGATTGTCCATAGCTGATCCTCCTTCAAAAAGGGATCTTTCCTTCATAATACTGACCACATGGTCTTCTATGTAGCTCAAGGCTTGTTTCCACTGAGCAGATTCCACGTGGTAAAAATTGTCACTATGCTAAATTTAACAAAACCACTCTAGATCAGAAAAAATCAAAATGTGTGTGTATAATTCAAACTCAACACATTGAGACAACTTAATGAACTCAAAATATTCAAACAATTATTAAAAGAATATTTAAAGACCATTATACTTAAGAGCTCACTGCTCAAAACTCAGTCATTGTGAGAAGGAAAGCATTTTCATGAGCAAGCCAAAACATGCTTCTAGCTGAGCTATAAGCTATGAAAGCCCATGCATTGGGCATGTTGTCATGCTGGACTCTATGTAATCCCAACCAGTTATCTTTTTGAAACTGATCAGTTCTGGAACACTGGATATGCAAATATATACCATTCTCTTAGACAAGGAAACATCAGCTTGCAATAGTACCACATATCCCAAAGTCACATTCAATGGTGGAACCAACTTGCTTACTTTGAAAGCTCTAAAAAAAAGACCAAAGAAAAAGCTGCACAAATAAGATCCACTGTAACCTGATAAATAAACCATGGGCAAAATTGAGAAAAGTGCCAACATTTCTTGTAAAATAGGCGGTCAACTTTTTGTCTGACACTCTGCTGATCTGAATGTACAAACTCTTGCAGTTGTTACTTCACTAAAAGTGACTTTGTGGTATCTCTAAAATCATATAGTTTAGAGAAAAAGGCCACACTAGCTAAGTATATAGCAAAATATTTTCACAAAAAATCAAAATTCCTAGCATATAAAATAAATTGCACAATATGACCACTTGTATTAAGCCCCCAAAACAAAAGGATATTGTGAACAATGGAAATCAATGACACCAGGGCCTAGGCTAGAACCTGGGTCTAGGCAGCCCAGAATAGAAGGTGGGTCCTGATGCCATGGCCTCGACCCCAGTGGACGGCATCAGTTGAAGAAGAAACAAAAGAAGAGGACGTCTTCAGAGCTACTCCAAAGCCAGGGCTCTGGTCTTGGGCCTGGGACTAGGCCGAGGCTCAGGCATCAGGACCAGGCATCCAGGTAAGGCCCTGGCATCAGGACTGGGATCGGGCCAAGGCCTCAGCATCAGGACCTGTCCTCCAGGCCGGGCTGTGTCATCAGACCTGTGCCTGGGCTTCAGCCTTGGCTGAGGCCCAGGTGTCAGGATCCAGTCTCCGGGCTGAGCCCAAGCAACAGGCCTGAGTCTGGGTCGAGGTCTCAGCATCTGGACCCTGCCTTTAAGCCAGGCTTTGGGGCCAGGCCTGGGCCCGGGCTCCAGACTAGGCTGAGGCCTAGGCATCGGGACCTGGCCTCCAGGCTGGGCCCCAGAATCTGGCTTGGGTTCAGGTTGAGGCCCCAGTATAGAGACCTGGCCTCCATGCCAGGCTGTGGTGTCAGGCCTGGGCCCGGACTGCAGCCTATGCTGATGTCCAGGTGTCGGGACCCAGTCTCCAGGCCGGACCTTAGTGTTGGGCCAGGGTCCAAGTCGAGGCCCATTCATCAGGATCTGGCCTGTTTGCTTCCATGAATACCCAACAGATAAGGTAAGTGATTGTTCAGGGGGGGAGCTTGGATCTCGGCTGAGGCCCAGGCATTGGCCTGGGCTTAGACCGAGATCCCAGCTTTGTGCTCAAGCTGAATGCAACAAATACAGTTTATTTCATTCAGTGGAGCCCTCAATTCATTTTGGGGCCCTCCTGAATGAAAGGAATTACCCTTATTCATCACGTTTTGCGCATTTGTTTTATACAAATGTACATCCTTACCCCATATTATCTGAATGCATAACCACATTCATGTTGGGCAACTTATCACGTCACACTACAAACTGGATAAATACTGGAAAAAGTTCAACAAATTATATTTTTGGTCTATCCTCTTACATACCAACCCTGTGACCAAGCATTAGCACACCAAACTTCTTTAAAAGACTCGATAACCTGTCCTACCTGAAGCATCAGAAAATAACTCCAAATTCTAATTTGATACCATTGGAGCCTACCACACATTTATCCCATTAAAGTTCTGTAGAAAAGAGCTCCCAAAGCCCAAATTAACTTTGACCAGGTAAGGTGCCATAATAAAATGATAATTTTTAGTCACACCTGTAGTCAGACCTGCTAATCGGTTTGTGAAAACCCTCTTCTTTGGAATCACCCTACACATAAAATAAAATTGCACAATCAATGGCTGGATTTGTTACAAAGTCATTTTCTTAGCAAGCACAGCCTTGGCTATGTATTGCTTGTGCTAACTTTTCTGATAACAATCTTTTTTAACATTTTATTTTTAGCAAATTTTTCTACCAGTTAAAAAAAAACCATTGAGAAACAAAGCCAATGCATACTGAAATCAATAGCTTCCCGAGTTACATAAACATAACAAATCAAATGCCACACATCACCAATCCACAATTATATATATATCCAAGTCTCAACCGCCAAGATAATTAAAAAAAAAAAAAAAGAGAAAAACAGGACAAATGAGATGTGGGGAGGGAACAAATAATTTTTGAGACCCAGTATCTGAACAATGATCAATTTAACAGAAACAGATCAGATTTCCTGGGCTCATTATTAAGAAACAAGGAGAGCCGAGATGATTCAAAAACATAACTGGATCCCTGATATTTTATCATGCATTTCCATGTAAATTTGACAAAAAAGATGAAGTACTTAAGTATACTAATCTTGCTCACAGTGATAAAAATGTCATCATTGTCTGCTGGGTTGCTTTAGATGCATTCAGAAACACACACATTTTTGTATTACAAAACATGGTTAATTCGATATTCAAAATCCATTTGAAAAGTTATCTCTCTAAATGGCTACCCGGCAATATTCATCGTATTATGTGACTAAATTTTAGCCCCATAATATGTTATGGAGCTAGATTTTAACTGGCTAAGTCGGGGGTGTTCCGAGTCGAAGCATTTCTGGGTGGAGCAGAGTTAGGTCTGCTCCTTGGCCCAGAACCAGACCCGACACCGGGCCCTGGTATGGAGGTCTGGTCCCAATGCCTGACCTCAGCCCAGCTTGGAGACTGGATCTTGATGGCTTGGCCTCAGCCTACGCCAGGGACCGGACACAGGCCCAATGCTGCTGCCTGGCCCAGAGGACGAGTCCTGACACTTGGGCCTTGGCCCAGACCCATGCCTGATGCTAGACTCATCCCAGAGGCCGGTTCCTGACACCTGGGCCTCAGACCAGGGTCAGACCCAGGCCTTGGAGCTCTTCTTCAACATCTTGTTTGCTCGGTTCTTCTTCGCCAACTAACACAGTCTGCTGGGGTCATTGCGTTTAACTCCGGCAAAACCTCTCCTGCAGAGGGCACCATTTTGATGTACAGCAGTTAAATTAGATGCCGTACATCAAAATTTCATCCATTGCTGGAGGAAATGAACCAGAATTTATTAACTCTGGTGCAACAACCCCAGAGGATGGTGTCAGTTGTTGAAGAAGAGTCGAAGAAAGAAGACACCAAAGAGGAGCTCCAAGACCTGGGCTCTAGGCCTGAGTCTGACTCTGGGCCAAGCATTGGTACATGGCACTCCGGGCCGAGAAATGACATCAAAACGGGGCCTCTGAGCTGGGCCCCTAAGTCTTACCCTCTAGCCTTGGTGATCCTCGAGCCCCTCCTCTCCTTGGAAAATTACCCCCTGCAGCAACTCTCTTCCTCTCCCTCCTAAGCCAGTGAAGTACAGACCCCCTCTTCAAGCCAGAATCAGTTGGTTCACCTCTACTTTTGGAGGTAGGAACAGACTGGTGTGCACTGTCCGCTGTTCTCAATCTCCTTGGAAATGGGTGTGGGACCTGGAATTCAAAAGCAGAGGCTGCTCTTTTCCTCCTTGGACATGGAAGGAAGGGAATAACACCACATGCTCTCCTCACTCTCTTCTCTATTCCCTCCCCCCAGCACATCCAATTCTTTATCCTCCCCTTCCTATCCCTTCACTTATAGACTGCTCCCCAATCTGATCATTTCACTCATATCTCATAGTCCCTCTGTTCCCCTCACTCACACCCTGCAGCATCTTTGATCCCCTGACTCGCTCTTTCCCTCTTGCTCCCTCATAACCCACAGCCTCTCCAATCCCTTCACTAATTCTTTTGCCCTGCCACATGCTATCACTCACTCTCCTTCCTCTCCCTGCAATTCCTTCCCCTCCCCACATTTCCTCATTCACTCTTTTGGCCCTTTAACCCTCCCAAGCATGGTCACAAACTGCAGAGGTGGCAGGGCCTGGGATAATGACATAATAAGCAGAAATCCAACATACCCAGGAGTGGCAGAAGCAGTGGGACTGACAGGCATTCACCCCATGTCTTTTTTTTTTCCTTTGGCTCTTGTCCCTTACAACCTCCTAAATTGTGCTGAAAAACTGCACAAAAACCAAAGCCAAGTGACTGCCCTTGTCTTAGGAAAAGCAACTTTCATCACTATCTGTTCTCCTCTGCTTCCTCTAAGGGCTGGGAAGCCATAAATGATCAATGCAACTACCGTAACTGCAGGAAGCAAGATTTGATATCCACTTTTCCGCTTTCTCAAGTCCCTGAAAAAAAGGTGGCAGAATGCTGTTCTGGGTTTCTCTCTGTCAGAAATTAAACCCTTGGTAGTGGATACAAAAAAGGAATAACTTAGCACAAGTTTGAAAGTTGTGAGCAGCAGTTCCATTCATCAGGGCCAGTGTTGAAGCCTTGACAATGTCAACTGGCACTGCTAACTCACATGTTGCAAACTTGTGCTAATCGAAACCATTTTTGTGACTGTTCTTTGCTCTGAAGAGCCTGCTTCAGTATCACCCCTTTCCCTTCTGTTCCCCTGCAATACAGGAGGAGAGGTGAGGAGAGAGGGAACAAGAAGGGAGGGACTGGAACAGAGAGCAGAGTGACTGCTCTCTTCTCTGTGTGCTTCAAGCTCACCTCCCTCCTCTTCTCTTCCCTTTAGGCTGCTTGGAGGGAAAGAGCTGGAGAAGAGCATCCCTGCTGCTCTGCCACTTAAGCCTAAAAAGAAATACCGGAACTCCGTTCCTGGCCATTGCCCTACAAATTAAACCCTGGGTGTGATGATGTCTAAAAAAATGACACACAATTTCAGTCTGGCCCAATTCAAAAGTCACAATTTCAGTTGCAGATATTGCAAAGTTCTCCTCTGTCCTCTGTAACAGCATAGTCAATTCCAAACTATTCTGTAAGACTTGAGATAGTTGTGTTTGCCCTTCTTCCATGTCTCCTATTCTTTTTTTTTTTTTAATTAATTTAAAACCTTTCATATACTATCTCTCTGGACAACGCCAGGCACAATATTGCCAACAAAAGGAGGGAGATAGTACCCTTTAGCAACAGAAGGAAGAGACTTAGATGGATTAAGAAGCACTAAATAAGATAGTTTTTAAATATATCCAATAGCAAACAAGTTTTTAAATATATCCAGAGGCAAACAAGGAAAATTAATCAAATGCAAATTGCAGAGCCTAATATTCTGAAGATTCTCCATTTTATTCCTAAAAACAGGTTGCCCTTAACTAAGGCACTGCCCACTTTCTGTTCCTTTTCCATTTTAGCTTCCAAAACCATAATTCACTCATTGCATTCACCGACTGCTTGATCACACTTCAAAACTTTACCTTCTGCCTCCCTTAAGCCATCAGTCAATGGAGCAATCTGTTCAGAAAGAGTTTTGCCCAGTGCAAAGTAGCCAGCCAAATTGTCTCCAGTGTTAATACTGTTCTTTTTAGTTGAAAATTTCCATTGTCTAAAACTGCTGCAGCCTCGGGGAACCCAACTGACAAAACAGCTCAAGATGGAATTGAAGGGTGCAACAACCTTCCACTTAGCTCCTCCAATGATTCTTCATCTCTCTATAAGGATTGCAGGCCTGGAAACACCAGGTCAGAGAGGACTTCACAAAGACATCTCCCCAGTGTTGCACTGGCCTTTGTTGCATCCATCGGTCCTCGACGGCTTCACCCTGTTTGCCTCATCTTATTCACAGCTCCTCCCGCTTACCTGGGCAAGATGGCTACTGCCGCGTCTACAAGCCGACCTCTCTGGCGCCCCCGGAACAGCTATGGTGCAGCCTCCCGCCATTGCTCCTCCCAGGTACCGACTAGGGTGCACGCGCGCGCACAACCCATGTCTCTACCACCCTTGGCATGAACCTCGAGGGCGTTCTCTCATGCTGATGTCACGCCATCCGGGTATATTACCTTCACTCATTTGCTAGCTCCCCGAGTTAGCAAGGACTGGAATCCGTTCTTGTCTACGCTACTCTTCCGCTTCCGTGCTGCCGCAGGAAGCTCTCTCTGCCCTTCGGGGTATATGCTAACCTGGGTACCCGCTCCTCGGGGGCCCTCTGCTTTATTTCAGGTGCCTTACAGAACAGGTACTCACTCCTCGAAGGCCTGCTCTCCCTGCCTCGGTGCCTGTACCTTCTACAATGACCTGGTGGAATCGCATATCAACAGCAAACACCTAGTGAGTACTCTAACTCTCAGTCTATCTCATCCACAGTATCTTCTCGCTGGGAGACCTGCTGCGGAACCTTCTGTCATCTAGGAGAGAAGGGCTCCATCTACCGAGGTCCCTGAGACTGCAACTACGAGACTGTCTCACTACTGCCACCTCTGGTGGTTCTATCCAAGCTGTTTAATAAAAGAACTCTTGTGTTTGTGTAGTACGAGTCTAGCCCAGCACTGTGGCTCCTCACGGGGCTCCTCCCTGTGGGCGTGGTCAAATCCACAGCACCCAAGGATCCACAAACACACATAATAACAACAGATTGCTAACTCCATGGATCCGGCTCAGCTCACTGCGTTGCAGGCCATTACAGGCCTGGCCCAGCAGATCTCCGAACAGCAGACTGCGCTGGAAGGACTGACCACTGCATTTAATTGACTGCACACACAGATGAACTCGCCTTCCACCTCAGGTAAAGAAGCTAAACCATCTGAGGTGATGGTCAAGACTACTGTGCCTCTTGCAGCTCCCACCCGCTTCTCGGGAGAAGTATGGAGATGCAGAGACTTCATTAACCAGTGCTGCATGCACTTTGCATTACAACCTGGCCACTTTCCCACAACCTATGCCAAGACCACCTATATCGTACCTAGATGGACGAGCATTGTCTTGGGCCTCTTCCTGTGGGAGTGCGAGGATCCGATTCTTCATGACCTTGAAGGATTTCTCGAACTCTTTAAGTCAGTCTTCGATGAGCCTGCCTGGTATACCATTGCAGGATCTTCTTTGGTTCATCTGAAACAAGGGAACAAACCACTAGCTGACTTTGCTATAGAATTCAAGACACTGGCGTCTGAATTATCCTGGGACCTGAGATGCCTGAAGACCCTCTTCTTTGAAGGACTGAACTCCCGTCTGAAAGACGTACTCACCGCTCTGGAAATGCCTGAGTCCATGGCTGAACTTGTGAAATTGGCAACAAAGATCGATTGCAGACTTCGCGATAAGGTTCAAGAGACCAAGACTTCCAGGAGACCCTTTCTGGGTGAAATTCGAATCATGTCCACACCCAGACCTGTTCCTTCGGCCCCAGGAGCCAGTGGAGAAGAACCTATGCAGTTAGGCTACAGCCACCTGACATCAAAAGAGAGAAGAACGCGGAAGAAATTAGGGCTGTGTATGTACTGTGGACAAGCTGGTCATGCTGTCCAAACTTGCCCTATATGTCAGGGAAACTGGCAAACCTAAGTCCTGCGGGAGGACTCTTCTTAGGTCTCACCTCTCCTTCTCCTCCGCTCTCTCTTCCTGTATCTTTGATCTGCGGACCTTTAGAGTACCAGACTCTTGCCCTAGTGGACTCCAGGGCAGGAGGCAATTTTATTCTACAACGATTAGTGGAGCATCTATGAATCCCCACTTCCACTATGAAGCCTCCACTACTTCTTTCATCCATCCATGGAGAGCCCTTACTGGGTGAAGTAACTCTATGCACCGAACCAGTGTGTCTATGGTCTGGTGCCCTCCATTCTGAGACCATCTCCTTCTTTGTTTTAGAGAAGGCCATGCACCCTATAGTTCTGGGATTACCTTGGCTGCAGCAGCATATGCCTCAATTCAATTGGGCTATACTGGAACTGTCAAGATGGGGTCCAGACTGCCATGATAAATGCTCCGTTACGCTGTATGCTTACCACCCCAGTAATGCTGGGGTTGCGCCTCAATATGCATCTTTCCAAGATGTCTTTTCAAAAGAAGCTGCAGATGTACTTCCACCTCACAGACCTTATGACTGCGCTATTAATCTGAAGCCTAATACGGAGCCACCCAAGGGTAGATTGTACCCTCTGTCCTTGACAGAAAATAAAGCCATGTCCGAATATATCCAGGAAAACCTCCAAAAGGGCTTCATAATAGGGATGTGAATCGTGTCCTCGATCGTCTTAACGATCGATTTCGGCTGGGAGGGGGAGGGAATCGTATTGTTGCCGTTTGGGGGGTAAAATATCGTGAAAAATCGTTAAAAATCGTTAAAAATCGAAAAATCGAAAAACCGGCACATTAAAACCCCCTAAAACCCACCCCCGACCCTTTAAATTAAATCCCCCACCCTCCCGAACCCCCCCCAAATAACTTAAATAACCTGCGGGTCCAGCGGCGGTCCGGAACGGCAGCGGTCCGGAACGGGCTCCTGATCCTGAATCTTGTCGTCTTCAGCCGGCGCCATTTTCCAAAATGGCGCCGAAAAATGGCGGCGGCCATAGACGAAAAAGATTGGACGGCAGGAGGTCCTTCCGGACCCCCGCTGGACTTTTGGCAAGTCTCGTGGGGGTCAGGAGGCCCCCCACAAGCTGGCCAAAAGTTCCTGGAGGTCCAGCGGGGGTCAGGGAGCGATTTCCCGCCGCGAATCGTTTTCGTACGGAAATGGCGCCGGCAGGAGATCGACTGCAGGAGGTCGTTCAGCGAGGCGCCGGAACCCTCGCTGAACGACCTCCTGCAGTCGATCTCCTGCCGGCGCCATTTTCCGTACGAAAACGATTCGCGGCGGGAAATCGCTCCCTGACCCCCGCTGGACCTCCAGGAACTTTTGGCCAGCTTGTGGGGGGCCTCCTGACCCCCACGAGACTTGCCAAAAGTCCAGCGGGGGTCCGGAAGGACCTCCTGCCGTCCAATCTTTTTCGTCTATGGCCGCCGCCATTTTTCGGCGCCATTTTGGAAAATGGCGCCGGCTGAAGACGACAAGATTCAGGAGCAGGAGCCCGTTCCGGACCGCTGCCGTTCCGGACCGCCGCTGGACCCGCAGGTTATTTAAGTTATTGGGGGGGGGGGTTCGGGAGGGTGGGGGATTTAATTTAAAGGGTCGGGGGTGGGTTTTAGGGGTTTTTAGTGTGCCGGCTCACGATTCTAACGATTTATAACGATAAATCGTTAGAATCTGTATTGTATTGTGTTCCATAACGGTTTAAGACGATATTAAAATTATCGGACGATAATTTTAATCGTCCTAAAACGATTCACATCCCTACTTCATAAGACCATCCAAGTCCCCTGCAGGTGCAGGCTTTTTCTTTGTGGGCAAAAAGGACAGTACACTATGTCCATGTATAGATTACAGAGGCCTCAACGAAATAACAATAAAGGATCGCTACCCTCTGCCTCTGATATCAGAGCTATTTGACAGACTACAAGGAGCTCAAATCTTTTCCAAACTGGATCTGAAAGTAGCCTACAACTTACTTTGCATTCGAGCTGGCGATGAGTGGAAGATGGCCTTCAACACTCGAGACAGCCACTTTGAATATCTAGTGATGCCCTTCGGCCTGTGCAACACCCCAGCTGTCTTTCAAAATTTAATGAATGACATTTTCCGGGATCTCCTCTATAAGTATGTTGTTATTTACTTAACGATTTTCTCTCAAGACATGACCACTCATCTGGAGGATGTTAAGAGAGTACTACAGAGGCTCCGTGAGAATCATCTCTATGCCAAGTTATACAAATGTGAATTTCACAAAGAGTCAGTGCCTTTCTTAGGCTACATTGTCTCCAATCAAGGCTTTCAAATGGATCCACAGAAGCTGGAGAGTATCCAGAAATGGGCACAACCCACTGGGTTAAAAGCTCTCAGATGCTTCTTAGGTTTCACCAACTATTACAGGATCTTCATCAAGAATTACTAATCACTTACAGTGCTGCTTACATGTATGACGAAGAAAGGTGTCAATGTTGCTAATTGGTCTCCAGAGGCTATAGCCACATTCCAGAAACTAAAAGATGCCTTTTCAAGCAAGCCATGTCTTTGACACCCAGATCCCTCCAAGCCTTCCATCATGGAGGTCGATGCCTCAGACATTGGCATAGGGGCCGTATTAAGCCAGGCTGGTGATTCAAAGGTTCCACAACCTGCTCATTCTTCTCCCATCGCTTCTCTTCTGCAGAGAAAAATTATGGAATAGGAGATAAGGAGCTTCTGGCTATTAAGATGGAATTTGAAGAATGGTGCCCTTGGCTCGAAGGAGCGAAACATCAAGTAACGGTCTTTACAGACCATAAGAATCTGGAGTACCTCCACCACCACAGCGTCTGAACCATAGACAAGTGAGATGGTCTCTGTTTTTCAACAGATTCAACTTTGTGCTCAAGTACCGCCCTGGAGATAAGAATATCAGAGCTGATGCTCTATCTCGCTCATTCCTCTCCAAGGACGTTACAGAGGAACCGCAACACATCATGGGCTAGAGAAGGTCATATTAGCAGCTACCCACTCAGTACCTGCAGAATTTTCCATTAATTCTCATCCAGCAACATCCACTGGATCAACACCATTCGAAGTGGTCTACGGACGACTACCACTGCCACCACTGCCACTTCCGTTATCAGTGTCGTCCCTGGCAGCTCAATCTACTGCCAAAGATATCCAACAACTTTGGACTCAGACAAAAGAGATGCTTACATAAGAACATAAGAAATTGCCAAGCTGGGTCAGAACAAGGGTCCATCAAGCCCAGCAACCTGTTTCCAACACAGGCCAAACCAGGCCACAAGAACCTGGCAATTACCAAAATACTAAGAAGAACCCAATTAATAGCAGTGGTTATTCCCTAAGTAAACTTGATTAATAGCCGTTAATGGACTTCTCCTCCAAGAACTTATCCAAACCTTTTTTAAACCCAGCTAAACTAACTGCACTAACCACATCCTCTGGCAACAAATTCCAGAGCTTTATTGTGCGTTGAGTGAAATAGAATTTTCTCCGATTAGTCTTAAATGTGCTACTTGCTAACTTCATGGAATGCCCCCTAGTCCTTCTATTATTTGAAAGTGTAAATAACCGAGTCACATCTACTCGTTCAAGTCCTCTCATGATCTTAAAGACCTCTATCATATCCCCCCTCAGCCTTCTCTTCTCCAAGCTGAACAGCCCTAACCTCTCCAGCCTTTCCTCATAGGGGAGTTGTTCCATCCCCTTTATCATTTTGGTTGCCCTTCTCTGTACCTTCTCCATCGCAACTATATCTTTTTTGAGATGTGGCGACCAGAATTGTACACAGTATTCAAGGTGCGATCTCACCATAGAGCAATATAGAGGCATTATGACATTTTCCATTCTATTAACCATTCCCTTCCTAATAATTCCTAACATTCTGTTTGCTTTTTTGACTGCTGCAGCACACTGAGCTGACGATTTTAAAGTATTATCCACTAGGATGCTTAGATCTTTTTCCTGGGTGGTAGCTCCTAATATGGAACCTAACATCATGTAACTATAGCAAGGGTTATTTTTCCCTATATGCAACACCTTGCACTTGTCCACATTAAATTTCATCTGCCATTTGGATGCCCAATCTTCCAGTCTTGCAAGGTCCTCCTGTAATGTATCACAATCTGCTTGTGATTTAACTACTCTGAATAATTTTGTATCATCCGCAAATTTGATAACCTCACTCGTCGTATTCCTTTCCAGATCATTTATATATATATATATTGAAAAGCACCGGTCCAAGTACAGATCCTTGAGGCACTCCACTGTTTACCCTTTTCCACTGAGAAAATTGACCATTTAATCCTAATCTCTGTTTCATGTCTTTTAACCAGTTTGTAATCCATTCGAAGTGGTCTACGGACGACTACCACTGCCACCACTGCCACTTCCGTTATCAGTGTCGTCCCTTATTATATTGCAGTTGCTTCAAAAATGTCAAGGCTTATTGGTTAAGGGTGATAATCCCTTCTGTTAAGGGTAGTAATCGCCGCACTGAGCAGGTTACCCCCATGCAGCCTTTCCTTTATTTCCATACTTTAGCCTTTAGGGATCAATAGTGTTTATCGCATGCCCCTTTGAATTCTTTGACTGTTTTCATTTTCACCACCTCCTCCAGAAGGGCATTCCAGGCATCCATTACCCTCTCCATGATGAAATATTTCCTGATGTTGGTTCTGAGACATGACCCCTGAAGTTTCATTTCATGAACCCAATATCTAAAAGAAGGAGAAGTCCCAGATGCTGTGGGTTAAGTCTGAGACTTCACCTTGTGTTTTCCTATAGAGTAAATCAAATTCAGGGAACATAGAAAGACACAGTCAAGCACTGTTTCTTCTAAGCCACCATCTTGGATCTCTCTATTGATCATCTTGACTGCATCAAATGTGAAAACATGTTCTATTCCAAAAAATTGTAAGCAAAGTATAAGGGCCAACAGACTTATTTGCAGAAATGGGGAATTCAAGTTCTAAAGCCAGCCGTTCAAACGTATTTACCAAATGTGCATAAATCTTCATTATTTCATTAAATCATCTAAATAATGAATCATATTATAACTGAAGCTTTCATTACCATCTAATACAAACAAAGTAGCTCAAGCTTCAAAAACAGACATACATACATCACTGAACACCCCACAAGCATATGTTTATCAAAACTTATATAAAATCCAGCTTAAATCCCAATAACTGAAAGGAATCAGAATGAACTGGCATCAACCTGAAGGCTGCTCTGATATCAGTTTTAGCTATTAGAGCAGTTGAACCACAATGCCTGAGCAAAGCAACGGCCTGATCAAAGGAAACATAGTGCACCGACTCTAAGCCAGGTCAATAAAATAATTGATCCTCCTGCCCAAAGACAAGACAAGTAATAAATAAGTCAACATTTTTCTGCCTTTTTCTTAGGCACTATACCCATTCAATTGGAAGAATAGGAAAAAGGCCAGTAATCCTCAATCCAATTTTTCCTTCACAATACCTTTTCTTAGTAAAACTGACTTGGTATTCTCGGAGCTATTGTTATGGGCGCTCAGTTTAGTGGACCCTTGGACCGACCTGCAGGAGACTGGTAACGATGGTCAATGTCTCTAGTAAGTGGCAGGCCGGGAGGCAGATGTTCAGGCAGGACGTAGAGGTGCTCTTCACCCTGGAAGCTGGTACTCCCCCGGGAGGAGCCTGTAGGAGCCCAACCGCTGGGACTTAGGCGGCTTCACCCTTGGAAGCTGAAGCCCCCCCGGGAGGAGCCCGTAGGGGCCCGACCGCTGGGACTTAGGCAAGTTGATGATCAGGACTGGGAACTGGAACCAGACTAGGACAGTAGAAAGTACTGTAACAAGGCTCGGGTTCTGGAACCAGGCAGGAACTGTAGCAGGGATCGGATACTGGAAACAGGCAGGAACTGTAGCAGGACTCGGGTACTGGAACCAGGCAGGAACTGGCAAGCAGGAACCAAGCAGGCACTGTAGCTGGCAAGCAGGAACCAAGCAGGTACTGTGGCAGGCAAGCAGGAATGGAGCAAGTAGAAAGGCAGCTCATTCCGGGGCACAACGCAACGGGGAACCGGGAGGTAAACCTGTTGCAAGGCAAAGACTGAGTGTCTGCGGCCGGCTTATTAAGGCCGCGACGTCTGACGTCAGGGACTGGGCGGAGTCACCGCTGGCGGAAAATGGCCTTGAAAAGCGTCCAAGTGGCGCGTGCCTAGAAGCAGGGCATCCATGGGAAGCTTCCCGGCGGTGCGGCCCCTGTGGAGACGCCGCCGAACAGGGCGCAAACCAGGCCACCAGAAGCAGGAGTAGGTCCAGGAGCATGGATGTAAGGGTCTGGTCGCGGCACTCACGGCCAGAACCGCAACAGCTATGACAAAGTTGAGAGCCAACAATGTACATACTCAACGACTTCCTGTCAGAAACTAAACCAGACATCTGTGCTATCACAGAAACCTGGTTAAAAACCACAGACACAGTATTAATAAACCAGCTTCCTACTCAGGACTACGACCTCCTCTCTATTCCCAGGCTCAAAAAAAGTGGAGGAGGGATGTTCCTGGCAGCCAAAAAAGGGTTAGGCCTTACCCTACAGTTCACTAATGCCTCAGCCAACCTGGAATTTGCCCTCTTTAAATCAAAACACCTCAAAATTGGACTAATCTACGCCCCTCCAGGAATTCTTGAGGCAGACCCCTCCCCCCATCATCGAACTCACTGCAAAACACCTCAATACCGAAAAACCAGCCATCTTGATGGGAGACTTCAACCTGCATGTTGACGCTCAACCACGCTCCACAAATTGCGAAACCCTACTCAACACACTCAGCCATATGGGATTCAGACAAATCGTCAACAACCCTACTCACAAAGCGGGTCACACGTTAGACCTGATTTTCATAAACGAAGGAATATCGCCCCACACCAACCCAACATGCTCACTAGTCCCTTGGACAGACCACCAAATCATCTCCACAGTTCTAAAGATCAAGGAGCACCCTCCCCAAGCAACCCATTTAACCTCAGTATCCATCAGGAAACCCTGCTCCGGAGAACTCCTCAGCTCGCATCTCTCCAAGAATCTAGTTTAACTTGACCTCTCAGACATCAACACTGCCACTACTTCTTGGATCAACATCACCAACAAAGTCGCAGATCAAGTGTGCCCCATGACCATGAAACACTCCGTCCGGATAAGGACAACAGGAAACCCTGGTTCACCCCCGAGCTGAAGTCGCTCAAACAGGAGCTCAGATGTAAAGAACACAGGTGGCGTAAAAACCCTTCCACAACACTCTCGGCCTACAAAACCTGCCTAAACGCCTACAGAAATGTCATCAACAGGACCAAGAAAGAATTCTTCTCTAAAAGGATCCACCACTTTATCTTTGACTCCAGAGCATTGTTTTCCTATGTTTCAGCCCTCACAAAACCAGCTACCCCCCTCATCCCAGACGACCAAGCTACCAACAAGGCCAATGAACTGGCAGACTACTTCGAGAGAAAAATATCCTCCCTCGTCGCACCCCTCAAGGGGCCCTCTACTCATCCTATTTTCTTATCCCCCACTGGTACCCAACTCGCGCACTCAACCCTCCAGCAACAAAATTCAACCCCAGTTACCCTTGCCACCTTCGAGCTGACATCCGCATTAGAAATAGAAAACATCCTGAAGAAGCTGAAACCTTCGTCTCATCCTTTAGATCATATACCGTCCAACCTGCTTTTCTCCATCCCAAACATCATCGCCAAACCAGTAGCAGACATCATAAACTTCTCACTGTCTCAAGGTCTGGTCCCAGACCAACTCAAGCTTGCTATGCTCAAGCCTCTCCTAAAAAAACCCAATCTGCCACCCTCAGACCCAGCCAACTACCGCCCCATAGCAAACCTTCCAATGATTGCCAAACTCATGGAGAAGATAGTAAACAGACAACTATCCGAATACTTAGAAGAAAACGACATCCTCACCCCAAATCAATTTGGATTCCGAAAGGCCCTGAACACCGAATCACTACTAGCCTCACTCTCGGATACCATCCTCCTTAACCTGGAAAAATGTCAACCATTCCTACTTGCACTTCTGGACCTCTCCGCAGTGTTCGACACCGTGAACCACATCTCCCTTCTACAGCGTCTAGCAGATATCAGCATCACAGGATCGGCGTTCAATTGGTTCAAATCATTCCTTGATAACAGGTTCTACAAAGTCAGGATCAACAACAAAGAGTCACACCCAATCAGATCAAATCTGGGAGTACCCCAAGGATCATCCCTGTCACCCACACTATTCAATATCTACCTCCTCCCACTCTGCCATCTACAAACCAACCTCAAGCTAACCCACTTCTTATACACGGATGACATACAGATCCTCATTCCCATAGCTGAATCTCTCCACAAAACATGGTCTCATTGGAATAGCTGCCTTACTGCAATCAACAACCTACTCACTAGCCTCAACCTCGTCCTTAGCACCAACAAAACAGAAATCCTTCTAATAGCCCCAGACAACTACATTCTGCTTAACCCCCCTATCACTTCCCAACTCTCCTTCACATCTATCAACCACACAACGCATGTAAGAGACCTTGGTGTGCTACTAGACAACCAACTCAACCTAAGCAAATTCGTAAACACCACCACCAAGGAATGCTTCTTTAAATTGCAAGTATTAAAACAATTAAAACCACTTCTGCACTTCCGAGATTTCCGCCTGGTACTACAATCTATCATCCTCCCGAAACTGGACTACTGCAACTCACTCCTCCTGGGCCTACCAGCCAGCACAATCAAACCTTTTCAGATGGTCCAGAACGCGATGGCCAGGATCCTCACAAACACTAACAAAAGGGAACACATCACCCCTATCCTCCAGAACCTTCACTAGCTGCCAATTAAATTCAGGATACTCTTCAAAGCCCTCATGATGATCCATAAGGCCTTACACAACATCTCCCCCCTCAACCTAACCTTCCAACTTCAGCAACACATCACCAAGAGACCTATCAGAAGAGCGTATAAGGATATGCTACACAGCCAGCCGGCCAAAACCTCACTTAGGAAACGCGCACTTTCCACAGCTGGTCCCTCACTTTGGAACTCGCTCCCTCCAGACCTCCGACAAGAACCCTGCCTCTTAGTATTCAAAAAGAAGCTAAAGACTTGGCTATTTAGCCAAGCGTTCCCTGAGAGCTAAGAGCTGATGATTTGAGCCTTACAGTCGCTGGTCCACCAATCCTATTGTAAATATGTTTTGATTTGTACTTTATTTTTAACTAATCATGTTTTGAATTGCATTCCACTTGTTCTCTGTAAGTTTAATTTCAACCTTGTTTCAATGTATCCGCCCATGAGGCGACAGTTCAGTTCTCTGTAAACCGGTGCGATATGTATTCTATACAGGAATATCGGTATATAAAAATTAAAAATTAAAAATAAATAAATAAATAAATAACATAAGAAATTTTAAAACTAGAACTAAAACCTTCTATAAACAATTTACCATCTGCTTGATTATGGAATTGCCCTAATCTATCTAATGCCTCCACATTAGGTGAAGGAGCTTTGCTGAACATTTGGTGAGGGTAAAGCACAGAATCCTGGCCCTCTCCTTGGGCCAGCCAATGTAAGATTAATATCTGAATGCAGAGGAACTACAACACAGATTGTGCATTTTTATGAAAACTGCATATGGGCCACGAACATTGTCCTGCAGGCATTTCCATCCCGCCAACATCCTCCCCCCCCCCCCCCCCCCCACACACACACAAATATACACACACTTTCACCACTCATGACAAGGTAGGAGCTTGGAAACTACTGGTCTAATAGTAAGAACCTGAGCAGGAAGCTGTAGAAAGAGAACATTGCTACAAAAGAATGGGTTTGCGTGGATACATAGCAAGGACACTGCAACTGTTAAATGATGTGTCCTGTTAAAAGTTCCACAAGAAGGACCATAGCCTTGTTAGAGTTATCTCATCAAACCATAAATCCATATCCCTAAAAGCCCATGTATTGGACTTGTTCCTAGCTAAACCGTTTCAGAATTGTTCATCATAATTAAGCCACGCCTATCCATTATAGTTTCTACGAAAAGAAAATATGTCAGAGTACCAAAGATGACCAGGGTACAAATCTGGTTTAGCTTCATCACCTCCAATCAAACTAGAAAAAGCTAAAATCCAATTTTGAATAGATGTGGCCACTTTAAATTGATGCGTTATATCTTCCTCTTTACTATCCTCCCGTTTCTTCTTATCCCCAGTCTTGTTCTTTATCTAACAATGAAAAATTATCTGTATTTGCCCTGTAAAACTTTTCTTCTCAATTTTTTTGAAATGTGACTACTCAAATCAATAATAGTAGTAAAAATATGCTCATGAGCAGATCTACTACTACTGCTATTACTACTACTACTGTAAGTGCTGAAAGAACTGAATAATGAAATTGCATACCTGTTATTAGTAATTTGAAAACTAACATTAAAATAATCTATGGTACGTGAAGATTGGAGGGCTGCCAATGTAACACCAATTTTTAAAAAGGGATCCAGGGTGATCCAGGAAACTACAGACAAGTGGGTCTGATGTCTATCCCAGGCAAAATGGTAGAAACTATCATAAAGGACATAATTGCTGAACATCTAGATAAGCATAATTTAATGGGACAAAACCAACACGCATTTAGCCAAGGGAAGTTTTGCATCACCAAACTGCTACATTGTTTGAGGGTGTAAATAAACATGGATAAAGGTGAGCCAGTTCCTATAGTATAACTGGATTTCCAGAAATCATTTGACAATGCTCTCATGAGAGACTGCTTACAAAATTTGAAAGTCATGGGACTAGGGTTAGTATCCTATTGTGAATTGAGAACTGGTTAAAAGATAGAAAACAGAAAGTAGGGCTAAATGGTAAATCTTCCCAATGGAGAAAGATGAATAGTGATCTGTTCTAGGATCACTACTTTATAATATATTTATAAATGACCTGGAAATAGGAACAAGTGAGGTGATCAAATTTGCTGATTATACCAAATTATTTAAAGTTGTTAAATCACATGAGGATTGTGGGAAATTGCAAGAAGACATTGCAAAACTGGAATAATGGGGCTGCAAATGGCAATTGAACTTTAATGTGAACAAGTGCAAAGTGATGCACTTAGGGCAGAGTATCCAAAATTATTGTTATGGAGTCTCAATTCAGTGGACCCTTGGGCCGACCTGCAGGAGACTGGGAAAGGGGTTCAATGTCTCTGGTACACCGCAGGCCGGGAGGTAGATGTTCAGGCAGGACGTAGTGGTGCTCTTCACCCTGGAAGCTGAGGCTCCCCTGGGAGAAGCCTGTAGGAGCCTGGCCGCTGGGACTTAGGCGGGTAGATGATCTTGAGACTGGAGCGGGCAGGCTGATGAGCAGAACTGGGAACTGGAACCAGACTAGAACAGTAGACAGGAACTGTAGCAAGACTCGGGTACTGGAACCAGGCAGGAACTGTAGCAAGACTCGGGTACTGGGACCAGGCAGGAACTGTAGCTAGACTTGGTTACTGGAACCAGGCAGGAACTATAGCAAGACTCGGGTACTGGAACCAGGCAGGAACTGTAGCAAGACTCGGGTACTGGATCCAGGCAGGAACTGTAGCAAGACTAGGGTACTGGAACTAAGCAGGCACTGTAGCTGGCAAGCAGGAACCATGCAGGTACTGTAGCAGGCAAGCAGGAACAGAGCAAGTTCCAAAGGCAGCTCACTCTGGGGCACGGAGCAACAGAGAACCGGATGGTAGGCCCGTTGCAAGGCCAAGCCAGAATGAAGTTGAAGTCCTTTTATAGGGCTGCAGACCGGCGACTCCCTGGGAGGATTTTGGCAGGGCCACACCTAGCTGGCCCTATAACTACGGAGAAGTGCTGCGGGCCAGCCCCTAGGGAGAAGGGCGTGGCTCAAACCAGGAAGTTCATGAAAACACAAGCAGCCTCGGGCAGGCCCCAAGGACATCGAGGCCTCCCAGGCCCTGGAGCAAATCCTGGATAGTTTGCAGGCAAGACCCTGGTTCTGGAGCGGCCTCCAGGTAGAGGTAAGGAGCCTCCCGTAGCACCGCTACAGGAGGGTTCATAACAATTATAGCTACAAAATGCAAGGTTCCACATTAGGTGTCAACACTCAGAAAAAGGATCTAGGTGTGATCATTTATAATAAATTGAAATCTTCTGCTCAGTGTGCAGCAGCAGCCAAGAAAGTAAATAGAATTCTAGGGATTATTAGGAAAGGAATGGAGAATAAAACAGAGAATATTATAATGCCTCTGTATTGCTCCATGGTGCGACCTCATCTTGAATATTATGTGCAGTTCTGGTCACCACATCTCAAAAAAGGCATAGTAGAATTTGAAAAGGTACATAGAAGGGCAACCAAAATGATAAAGGGGAAGGAACAACTACCCTATGAGGAAAGGCTGAAGAGGTTAGGGCTGTTCAGCTTGGAAAAGAGACAGCTGAGGGGAGATATGATAGAGGTCTTTAAAATCAAGAGAGGTCTTGAATGAGTAGATGTGAATCGGTTATTTACAATTTCAGATAATAGAAGGACTAGGGGGCACTCCATGAAGTTAGCAAGTAGCACATTTAAGACTAATTGGAGAAAATTCTTTTTCACTCAATGAACAATTAAGCTCTAGAATTTGTTGCCAGAGGATGTGATTAGTATAGCTAGTGTAGCTGGGTTCAAAAAAGGTTTGGATAAGTTCTTGGAGGAGAAGTCCATTAACAGCTATTAATCAAGTTGAATTAGGGAATGGCATATGCTATTACTGGTGTTTAGGTACTTGCCAGGTTCTTGTGGCCTGGTTTGACCTCTGTTGGAAACAGGATGCTGGGCTTGATGGACCCTTGCTCTGACCCAGCATGGCAATTTCTTATGTTCTTATGTTCTTATGATTGGTGGCTGAAGTGTGTGAGCGCTGGTTCTCAACCCAGGCTGAGCTTTAAAAACAAACACTGAGTACAGCTCACTTGCTCTCCTTGCTGTCCCCTTTAACCTGTACCTGCCTAGATCCACCATTAAATTTAGGTCCTTTCTAAAATAATTGGATGATGGACAAAAATTTAGATAATTGAGAGGGGATGGCAAGAGAAAGATGGAAAGATAAAGAGTAGATTCCTAGTCTCTGTGAATTCGGAAGTTCCTTCTGGGCATATGTTGTAGTAAAAGTATGATTTAGTTATGTGCCTTGTTTCACTAATTTAAATAAACAAACAACAACTTTCTGCAAGCTTACATGTGGTATCAGGATAGGCATGGCCCACTTGCATGCTTTTATGTCCAGGGTGGACATAAAAGCACTAATGAAATGAACTAGCAACAGCCAACATAGTGACAATCCCATTCAGAAACTTCCCAGTTTGGTCAAAGTCAATGCTTATTTTATGTGGGTCACCTTATGCTGGAGCTGCTGCAGAAGAGGGCTATGGATGCAGAAGAAGCATTCATAGTCCCCCTCCTCCCAAGAAGAGGAGGTCATGTTTCTGCTTTAAACCCACAACTGTCAGGATGATTTTGGTTGTTTGTTAGAAGTCTTGTTTACATGTGGTATCTCCTCCTAAGGAAATAAAAACAAGGAAATGCTCATCTGCATGAATTATTAGACTTTCAAATTATACCCAGGTAGGACATCTGGCATAAAGAAATCTTAGGCTGACAAACAAGTCATAAGGACATATGAACATAAGACATGCCATACAGGGTCAGACCAAGGTCCATCGAGCCCAGCATTCTGTCTCTGACAATGGCCAGTTTGGGTCTCAAGTATCTGGAAGATCGCAATCATTGATCATTTGAAGTTCCATATTTGAATTCTTGTAGGACTCTGGAGTGGCTGCCCTCTGGACCTGGTGATTTAATTCACTTTCATTTGTCAATTTGATCTATTATATCATGCATTATCAAAAATATTTGTTTTAGTTACTCAAATTCATCACAATTAAAGAATGATTCTGGTATGGGTTTGTTCTTAACATCCATTTCAGTAAAGGCAGAGACAAAGAATTCATTCTTTTTTTCTGCTATATCCTTGTCCTACCTACGCACCCTTTTTATTCTTTGGTCATCTAGCAGCTCAACTGAAATCAAACATGGAACTTCAACCTGTTGCTAGTAAGGAGGTGATAATCCCCTTCTACAGGTCCTTGGTGAGGTCTCACCTGGAGTACTGTGTTCAGTTCTGGAGACCGTATCTCCAAAGGGACAGAGACAGAATGGAGGCGGTCCAGAGAAGGTCAACCAAAATGGTATAGGGTTAGAATTGAAAGACTTAGGAGAAGAGGCTGAAGGATTGAATATGTATACTCTGGAAGAGAGGAGGAGCAGGGGAGGCATGCTCCTCAAACCTTTTCTGTTGGAAAGCAAACAGTAGAATCAGGGGTCACGATATTAAGATCCAAGGGGTACGACTCTGAATGAACATTAGGAAATATTTCTTCATGGAGAGGTTGGTGGATACCTGGAATTCCCTGCTGGAAGAGGTGGTGAAGATGAAAACAGTAAATGAATTCATAAGGCATGGGATAAACACTTTGGATCCCGAAAGGCTGGAGGTGGAATGAAGAAAAGGGGGCATAGGGGTAACCTGCAAGGAGAAGCAGCTACTACCTCTAACAGAAGGCATGGGTATTACTACCCTTAACCAATTAACTTACATGAATTTGGTGCAACTGCAACATTGCTCTCTGCTTCGATGGTGAGGGGTGATTGGGGGAGAAAAAAAAAAGGTGACTTGGATTCAGATGACAGCCAATATTGCGCCCTGACTTTTATGGTCCAGGGTACTAATACATAGACATTAGGGAAAAAGCACAGGACTGCTTCTATGGCCAAGTCCAAAAGCAAAGCATGTTCTAACAACATTGTCTGAATTATCAAGAAGGCTGCTCATCCTGTAAAAATGTTGCTAATAGTAATTTTGTTATGAGTTTGACAGTTGCTTGGTTTTGATTCTAAATATTACTACCCTTAAGACTTGGGGGTAGCTGCATGGAGCGGCACTTATAACTAGGGATTTGAATCGTGTGCCCAATCGTTTTAACGATCGGGTTCGGCTGGGGGGGGGGGGGGGGAATCTGATCGTTAGAGATGTGAATTGGAATCGGTTCCGATTCCAATTCACATCACTAATTTTTTTTAGTGAGGCCCGCGTTGATAAAAAAAATCCCACCCGACCTTTTAAAATTACCCCCTTAGCCTCCCCCACTCTCCCAACCCCCCCCCCCCAAACTTTTTACACATACCTGGTGGTCCAGGGGGGCCGCAGGGAACGATCTCCCGTTCCCGGGCCATCAGCTGCGTTAATAAAAATGGCGCCGAGGCCCTTTGCCCTTACCATGTGACAGGGCAAAGGTAGCGCCGGTGCCATTTTGAATATTGGCAATACGGCCTGAGTGCAGGAGATCGCTGCCAGACCCCTGCTGGACCCCCAGGGACTTTTGGCGAGCTTGGGAGGGCCTCCTGACCCCCACAAGACTTGCCAAAAGTCCAGCGGGGGTCCAGGAGCGACCTCCTGCACTCGGGCCGTATTGCCAGTAGTCAAAATGGCGCCGGCGCTACCTTTGCCCTCACTATGTCATAGGGGCCGACTGTCGGCCCCTATGACATAGGGGGCCCCTAAAAACAGCAACAAGAATTATTTGACCTGAAGCCTTCTCTTATCCTCTCTACACCAGATTTTATCTCTCTTTTCGAGAGCCATGCACCTTGCTTTTTATACAGCTTTAATTACAGATTTCTTTCACCTGGCCAAGATTTCCAGATTGAAGTTCTTCCTGTCCCAGTGACCCATTATCATTTACAGGCTGGTCTCTGCCTATATATTTAGAGGCTAGTTCCTCACTTGGACTCCTCTCCTAATATATCTTCCTTAATAACCATGTGCAGGGTCCATTTTCCCTGTCACACATCAATACATACAATTAATTCCATTGAAAGCATTTCAGAGTTTCAACCTCATTTATTTGGGTACACTGATGATTCTCACTATGTTCCGTCATAACAGGATATATGTATTGCTTAAACTAGCCAGAGCATTTTCTGTTTTCTTTAGTTTATTGTTGCCAATAGCTTTTTGTGAAATATTTTTTTAACTGACCAGCCATACAGAGTTTTTAAACAAAATATTATTATTAACCTTCAATTTATTAATTGCATTATATCATAATCCCCACAAATGATTAATGTTGCCCTGTGCAGGCAAGCTAGTTTTATGTTAATTGTGTTACTACTAGTACTATACTACTATTATGATTTGCTTTAAATCTAAACTCTGTTAAAACAGACATAAATATTCTATTAGCCATTATTAGTTTATATGTTGCAATTTTGGGGATAACATAATGAGGTTTTGTGGACTTAAGAATAAAAAAATATTTTTGTAGAAAAGTGTTATGCGTGATAATGCACGTCTGTCATGGTGCCATTCTCTGTCTTATAAATTAAAAAGTATATACTGTGGCCAGCTTCCAGATTTCTGTTAAAAGCTGAATAAACTACAGCTGTGCAGAATTAAGACTATGACGCATCTCTTCACTGAACATCTTTTTCCCCTCATTCTAAACAGCACATAATTACTTCATTCATGATTTAAAGGTTATGTGCCTTTGCTGAAAGAGGACAAAGCTGATGCTGCCACACTTCAAAATAAATGCAGTCACCTAAAAAATAGCTCTTGTAATAGTCTTGGTTGGAGCAGCCTATTAAATGCACTAGTGGAGTATTATTCACTTCTTTGAAAGACAAGCCTTCAAGCATTGCATAATTTTGTTAAAAGCTATTTATAAGATAGCAAGTACACAAAATAAAGTTGGACTGATCCAGAATCAGCTGCTTTGGAGTTTGTCTTTCTGTTTTCATTAACCTTGCAGTAAATATCTTTCTTCTAGAGACCCCAATTGCAAAATCCAGTAAATGGTAGAGAAGTGATCAAGTATATAGTGCAATTCTGTTGCAGCAGTGCAAATAGTGAATGGGATGGGGGATAAGGGTTCTACTTCAGATTTCTTGATAATCAGCAATAAAAATAAAAAAGCATGCAGTAATTCTTATATTATGTTTGCTTGTGTTATGACTCCTGCCCACGGAGCTACCCCCCGCGAGCAGGCCTCTCACCTCTTCTCACTGCTGCGCTGCCGGGACCCACTTACCTGAGTTGTCGCCGTTCCCAGCAGCCCATAGGCCGCCGCTGGGAGCTGTCCTTCACGGCTGTGGCTGCCACTGCCGCGTCTGCTTTTCTTCTTCGCGGCTGAGTGCCGCCAGCAGAGCCTCCTATGTGGCAGGGCCGCCGCCATCTTCATGCGGCCTGGAGGCCACACCAGCCAGCTCCTCTCATGGCAGGGAGCAGCGAGTTAGTCTCTCTGAGCGGCGGGGAAAGCCGCTGCCTCTCTGACGTCAGCCTGTGGCCTGGAGGCTGCCCCGAAGCCTGCTTGCTCCTTTGTGTCTGTGTGCAGGAAGAACGCTGCTGTCCAGGGTCCTGCGTTCTACTCTGGGCCTTCCTAGGTGCTGGCATGCGCCTCTTCTAAGATATTTAAAGGGCCAGTGTCGGGAAATGCCTGAGGCCCTACAGGAGGTCCTCTTCAGCTTGTTTCCTGTGTCTGCCCCATAAAAGGGCTCCTCTTCAGTCACTCCTGGCCTTCAGATCGGGTTCCACAGTTGTCTGTGCTTCATGACCGGTCCAGGTCCTCCGTGGTCTTCTTCTGCTTTGACGGCTTCGTCTTCATGTTCCTGATGTCCTTCGTCTGTGCCTCCAGATGTCTTCATGTCCTGATGTCCTTCGTCCATGCTTCCAGATGTCTTTATGTTCCTGATGTCCTTCATCCATGCTTCCAGATGTCTTCATGTTCCTGATGTCCTTCGTTCATACCTCCTGATGTCCGATGTCCTTCCTGATGCCTTTGCCTTTGCCTCTGCCTCCATGCCTTGATTCATTGATGTCCACTTTCCTGGCATGCCGTTGTCGTGGTCCGTGACCAGCCCACATGCGGGCTGTGTAGGGCACCTCACGGTACAAGGCCATCTTCTCCTGCACAGTGCAAGCCTCTGGAAGATGTCTGCTTGTCTCCTCAAGTTTTGAATCCCAAGTTGTCTTAAGAATCATGTATTTTGAATCCTGTGCTTGAATCTTGTCCCGGTCTTCAGAGACCCTTGCATTTGCATCCATCCATGCCAAAGACTCTGTTTGAACCTGCTCCACACTGGCGTGGTCTGCGACCAGTCCCACGGATGGACTGTGTAGGGCATGCCCCGGTGCAGGCCTCTTCAGTACCTTCGCCATGTTCCAGTATCAGCTTCCATTATCGCTCCTAGAGTCTGCTTCGAGCCCAGTGTGGTCCGCAACCAGTCCCGTGGGTGGACTGTGTAGGGCGCGCTGCGTCGCAGTCTTGACCCAGCACTTTGATCCTATGCCTTGATCTTGCTCCTGTATATCCTTGCTGCTGTACCTTGGTCCTGAGTCTTTGCCTACAGTGTCCTCGCCTGAGTCTCCATCTATAGTGTCCTCACCTGAGTCTTCCTCAAAGTCTTCCATGTTCCAAGGACTCTGTCTGCCCTCATCCTCTGTCTGGCCTGCCGCCTTTTGCCGTTACCCAGCAGCAGGTCCAAAAGGGCTTGGAACGGTCAGAGGACTGTTCATTGATCAACATTGCGTTGTTGGTCATCCTGGGGCGTGCAGGTCTGGTAGAGGGTTAGACCTTCCATCTCCTTGTCTTCGTTCGACCCTTGTCCTGATCCTTGTTACCCAAGCTCGCACCAGCTCACCTCCCGTGGTATGTCTTGGGGCTCCTCCCTGAGTCATGCCGTGGCCCAAGGGCTCACAATACCCATTCCAGAAATGACCGTGCCTCCGCGCTTGTAACAGCTTCATATATTGCAGGCTTCATTATTAGGATTATTAGCTCTCTGTGGCATCTTGAGTATAGATTCTATTTCAAGGCATATGAAACAAATTCTGCAGGAGTTCTGCAACACGTCTATACTGTAAAATATATCTGCAGGCTATCTTCGTGGAACTGAAAACTAATTCATACAGAAAAAAATGTTTCTTTTATTAATTGGACATTTAAAACCATATTAATTTAACAGATTACATCCTCAAATATTTTATCATGTTTCAATGTGAGCCCTATTTTGGTGAAGGGTAAGAAGGAGGCTACCAAAAGTATTATTTATTTCCAAGTCCTCACTAAGAGGAGGTTGTCTTGACCTGCCCTTATTCATGCAATGTGAAAAGTTCAGTATTCAAGCAGAAAAAATATATTAAATAATTCTTTAAATCCAGTTTCCCCTTTAGCTATACTTTCAAGTATTTACAGGCACTAATATTCTTAGTCACTCACTAAAGATTAAATGATTTGCATCTTAAGTTATTCATGACTGTTTTCCCTGGCCAGAGTGTTTGGGATGAATTTTCAAAGATTTATGTGGAGGTTGTGCATGCAAAATCAGCACAAATGGCCATAAATAGCCTCCATGTGCAGTAAGCAATTTCTTTCAGAAGGGCAAGAGTATGCATGTACTGTTGCTGCCAGGCAGAACAGAATAAACATACAAAGAGGGCATTTTAGAGAGTGTTTTTGGGCAGGGGTTTATAGTAAGCACACATCAACATATTTTATCAATGGAGTACATGCATATGTCATCAAACATGCACACATGTTTTTACACCCATAACTTCTGAGGAGACGAACCCTAGTAACTGTCTCTAAAGGCACACAATAATAATAGACCCTATTTGCCCAGTTCTCCACAGATAGCTAACACTTCTGAGAGGTCCAGGGCTCCCTGCGGGGGGAAGCCTAGCTTCAAGGCCCTTTTGCATGCATCAGCCCTTTAGGTCCATTGGCAAAGAGCACTAATCATCTCTACATACAGTCTCTGCTAACAATAAACACACTAGATGCTGAGTGGATTCCAACTTCTTTTACTGATAATTGATTGAATGACTGAAAATGTTCTTTACAGCTTGCTTGATGCTAAATCTAATTAATTTTACAGGTTGAAATAAAATAATACTTTTGTGGCCTCACTCTTCCAGTAACAATCTTTAGGATTTGTAATAGCCACTTCCTTAATGATTTAACTTCTTCTCCTTTCCAATAACTGCAGTTGAAGAAAGTATAAATCTTATTTTACAACAGATTCTTCCCACTATGGACTAGTGAGATTAGAAGACTCGATTTCCGAACAAAATGAAAAATGTCAACTCTCATACATCTTCTGAACTCTTCTGTGTTCTCACAGATCTCTTCTGGTAGCACCAAATGGTCACTCACCTCCCAAAGTATAGCATACCTGAGTCAATAATGAAAAAACTCTTGAAAGTACCTTTATAACTCCTCTCTTGTAATCCATTCCTCTAAATAATACAGCTGCACTTCAGGTGCTTTCCAGGAGAAAAATATCTTCTTCTCTAGAAGTTTTGTAACTTAGCCCCTGCTATGAAAAAGGCACTCAATCCCAATTTAACAAAAATCAGAAAACAACTAATTCAAATAGGACAGCCAAAAAGAGAGAAAGGAAGAGTGGAAAAACATCCTTCTCTAAACAGAAAGGTCTCTGAAACTCTGGACCAAGAATAGGGTTCAGACACTCTGCTCCCACTCTCTTTACCCAGGTTTCTGTGAAGAGGACCCTCAGAGTTTTTCTCCAAAAAAAATTAATGAGAAGAGCAACTGCACAAGCAGGGCTGTTGCTCAACAGAACAAAATCTGAACTAAGAATTCATGCCCTAAGAAGGTGGCAGGGTTTTATAAAGGTTCAAGAACTCACCATCTCTTTCTCCCACATGGGAGAACCCAATCTCCTACCTCTTATTTCCCCCCTTAGAACTTGGTTCACACTGCTTGGTAAGGAAGTCAAGAGTTATTTACACACCTACTAATCAAAGTTGCAGAAATAAATCTGACTTCTTTTTGTGTCTGTAGTTTTTGAGTGGGAAATCTGGAGCAAGAGGTAAAGGGTATGGGCCAACTGGTGAAAGGTGTTGGTGAACTGGTGGTCTGGGTCAATTCGGTCTTGCTGAACTGATGTTAGGAAAATTTGCACATAAGTATTTTCATAAGCTATATGCAAGTATACATCAGCCGACTTTATAAAATACCTACCTCAATGTATAAACTGAGGTTTATTACCTGCACGTTACAATTATTTAACACAAAAAAATGTATGTGCATATTTTATAACATAGGTGTATAAACCATGTGGACCGCTGCATTAAAAAAAAAATTTGCATAGGTGCACATTTTTGAAAAGGTGTCGCATGGTATTTTGCAAACTGCAGCTCCCACTGCACAGTTTATAAAATCCAGATGTAACTTTAGGCACATCTACTTATACGTGATGTTTTGTGCTATTTACACTATTTAAAATTACCCTTCCTATGACTCCACTAAACTGGAATGAAGCAGCCTCAAAGAATGAAGAGTTTATGCAAAAAGGAAATACATTATTTTGAACAATTAACTGAACAAAGGTAGGACCAGGCACTCAAAAAGTGAACATGTATTACTTATTAACACTTCTGACATTTTGATTCTTTAATGAAACTAGACCTGGGAACCAAACTCATGTCCCTTTCATGTCCAATTCACAGTGCTGCCAATGAACCACTGTGTTTGCTCCTTTAGGGTATGTATTGAATTAAAGTACTGTCTTTTATTAATAGGCATGTTAAAAGGAGAGATTCTGCAACAGTGAACACATTTTCCAGTAGTAAGTCAAATCAGAGGCAATTTCTGTATCGGCAGAATTTAAGAAGATTCTTGTCTATTTTGCAAAACTAACTGTTAGATCATTGCCCAAGAAAACATTTATAATTCAGGTCACTTTGCATACAATTAAAAAGCCAAAAAAACTGAAGACATATCCTTCTGCTTCACAGAGAATTTGGAAACAAGTAAGTCCTATTATATTTGGTCTAGGGAAGAGATCTAATAGCATACATAGAGAAGAAGACAATATGGAGCTTTACAATAAGGAGGCCAAATCCTTCGTCAAGGTTATAACAATATATTGTAATAAATCACTCAAAATAGTATTGCAATTGGAATATTTCTGTGATGTATAAAACTGAACATTTTTTGGATCAAAATCTTAGCTTTCCAATCTCCTCAGGGCTGGAATAAAAGGTAAGTGTGGTACTGGCCCTGATTCCATGGTAGGGCAGGGAGAGAGATTGACTGCAGGAAACATCCACTTTCTGACATCATCATCCTAAAATGACCAGCTTTTTAAAGATCTGTGACAAGGGACACATGGCATCTTCTCCTTGGGGCTGGAAGACACTGTGTGGCACTGACCTTAACTCTACTCTAGGGCCCCCCTCTCCCTTCCCCCATGGATAGAGTCAGTCAGGACGTGCAAGGAAAAAGAAAGAGAGATAAACTGATGGCTGCATAAACACCCCTGCTGACTTAATCCATCTGAGATGGCCAACTCTTATAAAAAAATGGAAAGTATGTTACCCCTCTGTATATAAACTAATACCAAAACACAGTAACAGAGGTAAGCAACATTTCATATTACATCTCCATCAAAACATGTTTTTTATTACAATACTTTCTTAAATATATAAATTATACAAAACTTTTAAAATTGTCTTAATCCCAATATATAATACATATCACAAAAAAGCAACATACTCATAAAGTGCACCAGATGTATATTGTTGCCCTATATCCAAAATATCACAACTACCAAGTCACAATCATTCAACCCTCAAACAAAGCCACACATTCACATCTTATATTCATAAATTACTACATATAATACATATCGTTTTTGAACGATTAAAATTATCATCCGATAATTTTAAAATCGTTCTAAACCGTTAGAGTACACGATACAATACAAATGCCCACGATTTATTGTCAGGAGCATTTATATTGTATCGTTCAATAGGGCACGGGAATTATTTGGGGGAGGGCAGGAAAACCGGCACACCAAAACAACCCCTAAACCCACCCCGACCTTTTAAAAGAAATTCCTTACCCTCCCCCACCCTCCCGAACCCCCCCAAAATGTTAAGTTACCCGGTGGTCCAGTGTGGGGGGGGGGGGTTGCCCGGCACGATCTCCCGCTCTCAGGAATTATTTGGGGGAGGGCGGGAAAACCGGCACACCAAAACAACCCCTAAACCCACCCTGACCTTTTAAAAGAAATTCCTTACCCTCCCCCACCCTCCCGAACCCCCCCAAAAACCTTTTACATGTACCTGGTGGTCTAGCGGGGGGTCCGGGAGCCATCCATTCAATCATGCCATGAGGGTGCTGCGCTGGAGGTTTCATAATGGCACCGATCTTCTTTGCCCTTAACTTGTCACAGGGAGCGACTTGCACTCGAATCGTGTTGCCATACGGCCGGCGCCATTTTGAAAATAGCGCCGGCCATATTGCCGTACGGCAACACGATTCGAGTGCAGGAAGTCGTTCCCGGACCCCCGCTGGACCCCCAGGGACTTTTGGCCAGCTTGGGGGGCCTCCTGACCCCCACAAGACTTGACAAAAATCCAGCGGGGGTCCGGGAACGACCTCCTGCATTCGAATCGTGTTGCCGTACAGCAATATGGCCATATGGCCGGCGCCATTTTCAAAATGGCGCCGGCCGTACGGCAACACGATTCGAGTGCAGGAGGTCGTTCCCGGACCCCCACTGGACTTTTGGCAAGTCTTGTGGGGGTCAGGAGGCCCCCCCAAGCTGGCCAAAAGTCCCTGGGGGTCCAGCGGGGGTCCGGGAGCGATCTCCTACGCTTGCGACGTCTGGGGACAGGAACCAAAATGGCGCCGGCGCCATTTCTATCAAATGCACCCGTGGCCCGAGAGTGGAACATCACACTGGGACCCACCCACTGGACCTCAGGTAATTTAAGACATTTTGGGGGGGTTCGGGAGGGTGGGGGATTTATTTTAAAGGGTCGGGGTGGGTTTTAGGGATTTTTTAGTGTGCCCGAGAGTGGAAGATCACACCGGGACCCCCCCGCTGGACCCCAGGTAATTTAAGATATTTTGGGGGGGTTCGGGAGGGTGGGGGATTTATTTTAAAGGGTCGGGGTGGGTTTTAGGGTTGTTTTAGTGTGCCGGTTTTCCAGCCCTCCCCTGATTTACGATTTACACGATATTTAACAAAACAAAACTGCGACGATCCGATTCCCTCCCCCCCCCCAGCCGAAATTGATCGTTAAGACGATCGATCACTCGATTCACATCTCTAATAACCACCCAATTTCCCTTCCTCTACAAGGTCCCTTGTTTCACCCTGGGGGCTTCTTCAGAGGATACTCTCACAAAATTAAAATCAATAATGATATAATTTTCAAAGGTAACTCGAAGTCCAACAACGTTTGCTCTTCAATATGGGATAATAGATTTTCAGTAAATCTGTTATTCCAAATAACTCAAAATCCAATGCTGCTTGCTCTTCTACACAAAACAGTAACAACTTGATTTCATCTGCTCAGTTTATTCATCTTTAGATATCATGCCGCAATTTTCTATGACATACATCCAGAATATCTCACAAAAGTCCATTCTCAACATCCCTAAAAATCAATACAAAAACCATAATTATCCTTAGAATAGTGTGCTGCAAAGCAGCTTGTGACATCATCCTTTTCTATACAATATGTAACCAAATATACAACCTTCTTCAATGTATGAATTCCAAAGGAATTTTGGTTTTAAATCCTCCAATCAATGTATACTCATATTGCAACCTTTATAAACGCCTGACTTCAACTTCTAAAGTGCATCTAAGAACAATGTGAAATGTTGTTTACCTCTGTTACTGTGTTTTGGCAAATCTTCAAAGAGCCATGACATAGGTGGGCATGTCCCTTTATGTGCCCCACCATGCAGCTGGCAGAAGGCCTTCCTTCCCATTCACCATGCTGCCTGGGTTAATCTCTCCCATACACCCAGACTCACCTGCCCACATAGCACTCATCCCACTACTACTACTCTCATCCACAAATATGCTAATATTACCCCAAACCAAAACCTCTGTTTTCACTGGCCAAGGCAAATACTCACCAACTTATAAACCCAGCCAATCCACTCTGATGCTGCCTCTGTCCTCCAAGAGAAGCCTATCTCAGGAACAACAGATCAACTGGACAAATCAATTCCAATAATACTGCCCTAGGGGGCATCCCATAAAGTTAGCAAGTAGCACATTTAAGACTAATCGGAGAAAATTCTTTTCATTCAACGCATAATTAAGCTCTGAAATGTGTTGCCAGAGGATGTGGTTAGTGCAGTTAGTGTAGCTGGGTTAAAAAAAGATTTGGATAAGTTCTTGGAGGAGAAGTCTATTAACTGTTATTAATCAAGTTTACTTAGGGAATAGCCACTGCTATTAATTGCATCAGTAGCATGGGATCTTCTTGGTGTTTGGGTACTTGCCAGGTTCTTGTGGCTTGGTTTGGCCTCTGTTGGAAACAGGATGCTGGGCTTGATGGACACTTGGTCTGACCCAGCATGGCAATTTCTTATGTTCTTATGTTCTTAATATTGCTTTTAGATACTTGCTGGAATCATAATAAGATTCACTACCTACATGACCTCATCACTGATGACCAGGCTCATATCCTGTACCTTAATGAAACATGGGTACAAGACACAGACTCCCCAACTTAACCAATGATTGCATTTTTGCTCATATCCGACATCAAACAAAGAGAGGTGAAAGAACAGCAATTATTTCCAGAAAAGCACTGAACTTAACACTAACCACTACACAATTAGAAGAGGTATAAACTATCTTGATGTAAACAGACACCCATCCTAAATGAGTTTTTCTCCTAACATACCAATCACTATCAAGCAGCAAGAACACCTTATATGATCTCATGCAATTGATTTCTGAAGTTACTCAGGAATACTTTAGGACTCTGGACTTGAGTGACTTCAACATCAATGTTGATCAACCACACCTAAACCTCCCACAGGAATTCTTAGCCTTCCTAACATTTCTGGGCCCTAACTAGTTAATTCATGAACCAACCTAGAAGGCAGGTGACACCCTTGATTTGTTTCTTGCTCTAACACAACAATTGCTGGAAAGCCCAATGGAGAACATAAAAACCATTCAACTTTTCTGGATGGACCAACTCCTAGTACTTTTTGACTTTTACCCACCACCAATAATGAAACTCAATCTAGAAATGACAACTAAACATGTCCATCTGACAGCTCATCTTGATTCCTTCTGTGACTCTGTGAGCAGTCTTAGGGTAGCCAGAGGACATATTTAGGCTGGACTCTGGCAGCAATCTTGCATAAACATATTTTTTAGTGACAAGAAAACAAAACAAAAGTAGTTCTGTTATTCTTCACAGTTCAACAATACAAATGTAGTGTCACAACATACATTTCAGCAGTTTTCTATTTCTCTAGGCTTCCTTCTCTCTCCTGGGCCTCCTGTTCTTTCCTGGGCCTGGTTGGTAATATGCCTTCCCAAGGACCTCTGCCCGGATCAGGATCTGATCCTTTAAGATGTTTTGGGATTTTCTCCTGTATACTCCTTCACATACCCTCCCCCTTAGCTGAAACTTCTTAAGTTGAGAACTTGCCCTTACTAGGGGTATACTCTTAAGAAAACCCCATTCCTCTCTTTCTTTCCAGCTCTGACTTCATCTGAGATCTAAGGTTTCCCTTCTTCATTCCATTTCAGAAACTGATCAAGGATTCAAGGGGTGCCCGCTGTAACTTGTTTGTCACAGTAAGTTCCTTTACTTTGTTTACCATGTATATGGAATATGTCAGTTCCCTTTGGCAACAATGCCATCGGATTCTTAGTGTCAACCATCTGGCCTGGCTTGATTCTCCTAAGCTGACCCTACAGACCCTATATCCTATAGCTACTGGATATAGGACCTTTCGTGGATTGCAAACTGGCTAAAAGAAAGGAAACAGAGAGTAGGATTAAATGGACAATTTTCTCAGTGGATTGGAGTGGACAGTGGAGTACCTCAGGGATCTGTATTGGGACCCTTACTTTTTAATATATTTATAAATGATCTGGAAAGAAATACGACGAGTGAGATAATCAAATTTGCAGATGACACAAAATTGTTCAGAGTAATTCAATCACAAGCAGATTGTGATAAATTGCAGGAAGACCTTGTGAGACTGGAAAATTGGGCATCCAAATGGCAGATGAAATTTAATGTGGATAAGTGCAAGGTGATGCATTTAGGGAAAAATAACCCATGCTATAATTACACAATGGAGTAGATTTTATAATTTTGCGAGAGCGCGTACTTTTATTCGCACACCAGGCGCGAACAAAAGTACGCTGGATTTTATAAAATACGCGCGTAGCCGTGCATATCTTATAAAATCCGGGGTCGGCGCGCACAAGGGGGTGCACATTTCTGCAACCTGCACGCGCCGAGCCCAGCGCACGCTGCCTGTTCCCTCCGAGGCCGCTCTGAAATCGGAGCGGAACTTTCCTTCGCCCTCCCCCCACCTTCCCCTCCCTTCCCCTTCCTAACCCACCCCCACAGCCCTATCTAACCCCCCCCTTACCTTTGTTGGCAGATCTGCGCGCGCCAGTGGACTGCTGGCGTGCCATCACCCGATCCGGGGGCTGATCCGGAGGCCTCGACCATGCCTCCGGGCCGGTGCCACGCCCCGGGCCCACCCTGAAACGCCGCATCACGCCCCCGAAACGCCGCGTCACACCCCCGAAACGCCGCGTCACGCCCCCGAAACGCCGCGTCATTTACGGAACGCCCCCGACATGCACCCCGACACGCCCCTTTTACGAAACCCCGGGACTTACGTGTGTCCCAGGGCTCTGCGCGCGCCGGCGGCCTATGCAAAATAGGTGTGCTGGCGCAAGGGCCCTGTGAGCGTAAATCCGGCAGGATTTACGCGCGCAGGGAATTTAAAATCCGGCCCAATGTTGGGTTCCATATTAGGTGCTACAACCCAAGAAAGAGATCTAGGCATCATAGTGGATAACACATTGAAATTGTCGGTTCAGTGTGCTGCGGCGTTCAAAAAAGCAAACAGAATGTTGGGAATTATTAGAAAGGGAATGGTGAATAAAACGGAAAAATTTCATAATGCCTTTGTATCGCTCCATGGTGAGACTGCATCTTGAATACTGTGTACAATTCTAGTCGCCGCATCTCAAAAAAGATATAATTGCGATGGAGAAGGTACAGAGAAGGGCTACCAAAATGACAAGGGGAATGGAACAGCTCCCCTATGAGGAAAGACTAAAGAGGTTAGGACTTTTCAGCTTGGAGAAGAGAGGGCTGAGTGGGGATATGATAGAGATGTTTAAAATTATGAGAGGTCTAGAACGGGTAGATGTGAATCAGTTATTTACTCTTTCGGATAGTAGAAAGACTAGGGGACACTCCATGAAGTTAGCATGGGGCACAATTAAAACTTATCGGAGAAAGTTCTTTTTTACTCAACGCACAATTAAACTCTGGAATTTGTTGCCAGAGGATATGGTTAGTGCAGTTAGTATAGCTGTGTTTAAAAAAGGATTGGATAAGTTCTTGGAGGAGAAGTCCATTACCTGCTATTAATTAAGTTGACTTAGAAAATAGCCACTGCTATTACTAGCAACGGTAACATGGAATAGACTTAGTTTTTGGGTACTTGCCAGGTTCTTATGGCCTGGATTGGCCACTGTTGGAAACAGGATGCTGGGCTTGATGGACCCTTGGTCTGACCCAGTATGGCATGTTCTTATGTTCTTAGGAAGTATTCCCATGTCCATAATGATATGCCATGCTGGAGTCATCAGCAGTTGGTTATTGCTGCTGATTACCATGTATACAGGTAAGTGTCACCTTCCTCTTGTCATCTGTCCTCTCTGGGTTAATTCTTTACATATGAAGGTCTTTCTGCATCCTGAATCAGCTCCACTGAAGTTAAAACATCTAAAAGTTCCCTACGTGACTCATCTACCAAGTTATGGCTTTCCATTTTCATTATAATGTCCCTTATCTCCAGACTCTTGATTCTGATGAAGACCACTTGCATTTCCTGAAGCCCTTTTATAGGTCAGGAAGCCAGCACTTCCTGTGGGCGTTGTCTGATGATGTAATCTCTGCTCTAGCATAAAAAGAAGCACAGCAAAAATTCTCAGTGCCTCAACAACAGGTCTCCTGCTGTGTCCTGCCTGCAGTGCAAGTTGCTTTGTATACTTGTCTTGTTCCTGCCTTGCTGTGTTCCAGTATTCCTGTCCTGCCATGTTTCAGTCCTCCTGCCTTGTTTATGTCTTGTGATGTGGCAGTCTTACCAATCAGCCCTGACTTTCTGCCTTGTCTGTGTATCACTGGTTTTCATCTCTTCGGTTTCACTTCTCACTTGTTGTCTTTGGACTGGATATTTTCCACATTTTGCCTGCCTCCTGCCACAGACTTAGCCTGGACTTTGAATGCACCTTGCCCACTGCCTGCCTTGACATGAGATTGGACTCTGAACTTGCCTTGCCTGCTGCATGCCCCAACCCCAGCCCATACTCTGACCACTTTTAATCTTCCATTGGCCTGCAACTTGCCATGTGGGAGGGAGCTACCTTGAGGTACCACTGGACCAAGGATCCACCCTGTGCCATGTTACAAATTGCTGAGGCCATGGAACTATACAATAACCAACCTCGTTGCCTTGTGCAATAATACTATAACACGCTACATAACAAGGAAACTTCTTGTTATGTGGATATTTGTGCGGTTGCCGGCCTCGAGGCAGCCTTGAAATTTTGACTGCCCCCCCTGGGCTGGCTCCCGTATTTTATTCTTTTATTATTTTTCACAACTATTTTTTATTTGAATTTTTGCATATTTTTTGTTTTTTCACAGTCCATTGCTTAGATCCCCCGTAGTGCGGATCGACCCGTAAACTATTGCATTTAATTTCACTTATCTTGTCTTATTAGCAATTGCCGCTATTGCCGCTGGTTTTCGGGTCTGCGTGCCGCCTGCTCGACATGGGCCATGTTTCGGCATTCACTGCCTGCTTCAGGGGCCGCGAGACCGAGCTTGCAATGGAATTTACGTATGGACCTGTAAAACAACTATTTTTTAATTTTTCTTTTTACTAAAATATTTCCACGAGTCAAGATCATAAGTACTTACTGTGTCGTAGTGTTCGTTTAACGTGAGCGGCGCCTTCACTTGTAAATCCGGCATCTCTCTCTACCCTACTCTTAATATACTCATTCAAGTCACTCTGTTGGCCAATCTGCATGGAACTGGCAGATGTTCTCTGCCAGATTTCCTGTGGGACATCTCCTAAGCAGTTCTGCACAGCAGTCCAACCAGGCTCAGATGATGCAGACACTGCAGGACCTCTTAACTCGAATGGATTGCCTTCAGACTTAGGTTATATCCTGACCTCCTCAGCCTCCATCTTTACCAATTGCCTCCAGGCCTGTGCCTCAAACCATGAGCTTTTTCCACCTACCCTTGCCACTGTTGTATGACAGAATCCCTAAAGTCTACTGGGGTTTTCTCAGGCAGTGTGAAATTCATTTTGAATTACAACTGGTCAACATCACTTCTGAGAGTGCCAAGGTCATCTTTGTTCTTTCCCTGCTCACTGGACCTGCATTGGCTTGGGCATCCCCCCTGTGGGAGAGAAAGGCCCTCTACATGGACTGTCTCCACCAATTCTTTATGGCATTACATAGATTTGTTGCTGAACTGACTTGAGCCTCCTCTTCTGTCGCAGAGTGTCATGGAGTGTCAGCTCTTCAGCTGGGGTGGGATAGGCACTGCCTGACTAGTGAATCAGCTAGGCTCCCACTGGGACAGAAGCTAGGCTTCACCTTTTCCAGTCTCTTTCCCCACAGGTTGAGCCCTTGAGTTTCAAGGCTGGCAGGACTTATATGAGGGTCATGTCCAGAGTGGTTAGGTGGAGTCAGTAACCAGTCCAAGGTCAGAACAGGTGGGGGTCAGGCAGTGTCAGTATCCAAGTAATGGTCAGGTTAGGTGAAGATTGGCACCATTTTGAAGATTGGCAATACGGTCCCATATTGCCAATGGCGCCGGCGCTACCTTTGCCCTCACTATGTCATACGGGCGACGGTCGCCCGTATGACATAGTGAGGGCAAAGGTAGCGCCGGCGCCATTTTGAAGATTGCTAATACGGCCCGCGTGCAGGAGGTCGCTCCTGGACCCCCGCTGGGCTTTTGGCAAGTCTTGTAGGGGTCAGGAGGCCCCCCCCAAGCTGGACAAAAGTCCCTGGGGGTCCAGCGGGGGTCCAGGAGCGATCTCCTGCACGTGTGACATCGGGAGCCAGGAACCAAAATGGCGCCGGAGCTACCTTTGCCCTGTCACATGATAAGGGCAAAGGGCCACTGGCGCCATTTCTCAACGCAGCCGTGGCCAGAGAGAGAGGGAGATCGCGCCGGGAGCCCCCCACTGGACCCCAGGTAATTTAAAACATTTTGGGGGGAGGTTCGGGAGGGTGGGGGATTTGTTTTAAAGGTTCGGGGTGGGTTTTAGGGTTTTTTTGGTGTGCCGGTTTTCCCGCATCCTATTTAACGATACAATACAAATGCCCCTGATGATAAATCGGGGGCATTTGTATTGTATTGTGCACTCAAACGATTTTGGATGATTTTAAAATTATCTGACAATAATTTTAATTGTTCAAAAACGATTCACATCCCTAGTTAAGAATGCTTATAAATTCAGACTTTAAAATAAAAACAACCCAACTCAGTTCTTGGACAAATGAACCAAAACTTTCTTCATACTTCATGTTAAATGCCATGTAACATAGGGGCCAATGTACTAAAGTGCTGTAACATATTTGTCATGTGCTAAATTACTGCAATATAAATGTATCTCACTATGCACTTGTTGTTGCAGAACATGGTGTTACTGTAGCTCTAATATTATCATACCATCTAAACTAATTTAGTAATTCCATCTCTAGTCAGAAATCTTTAGGACTCTATGGGTTCCAAATAATGTATGGAAGGATGCAAGCCAAGGCATCATTCCCATACATCATGCCCATCTCTTATGGCATGGCTCTGTACATTTTTTTGTAAGTAGCACTTGTCTATACCTTTCTGCGCCAGTGCCATGCATGTCGCCAGGGCTATGGTAAGAAACTCTGGAGCACATGACAAGCTGACAGTATGAAAGTTCCCTTCATCATCCCTGCAGACAGCTTCAGGCCGGAGCAAGGAGTAAATAATAGGGATTTCGTATTAGTCCTTCTCTCTTTAATATCTACATCATCTAACTCCCTACAATACTGGAGAGATTCTTAGCACCAGGACAGAAACTAAATAAGTAAAGAGAACAAATGTTTGTTATTTTATTTATTTATTTATTTATTTATTTTTAATTTTTATATACCGAAGTTCTTGTAGGGACTACAAATCACTCCGGTTTGCATAAAACAAAGAACTGCTCAACAGAGAGTGGAGCTTTACATGGAACTGTAGAACATATGGAACAGTATAAATGGATGACAATTTAACATATTGATAAATAAAAATAATAGTTTAACTGGTAATAAATAAAGAATTATATTATTTAATATAAGCAGTATAACTGTTTAACGTAGAAATAAATAAAATAAATATTAACAATGCTAAATATATATATGAAATAAAGTGAATTTTTGAATTCAAAGATAGTTGTTGTATATAGACCACCTTGCCATTTTATTCTACACCCTAGAAAGTCTGCAAAAGACCTAGACCTGCTAGAGTCCTAGTGAAAATTATAGGTTCTACAGATAAATCTGGAAAATGATTTTCAAAAAAAAAAAAAAATCAATACATTTCAAACACAAATTCAAAATTTTCTTATTTGACCTAGAAATAAAGCACATCCATAATTCTGCATATCTTGGCCTGAGAAAAAAATGCATCTAAGATCTTTATATTGTCTATAAAGGCATAACAAGAAAAAGATCGAAGGCATTCAGTTCAGTAAAGAAACTTATGGGCAGTTTCAACCCGCTAATAAAACTGCTATGAAAATGTATTGATTGCATCATTCAACCAATTCTTCTTTATGAGATTGAAGTCTGGGGACCATTAGGGAAATTCTGTAATTTAACATGACATCAAAATATCTACAAAATCAACCCAATCGTACCACTGGTAAATCTATCAACATTCACAGGTCAATGCCAAGTACTATATGTAGGCCTCTCACTCACAGGGTCAGCATAATGCAACAGACTCCTAATTAGGTACAAGGCCACCTTGCTTTAATTATAAATATTTTTGTTAAAGTTTTTCATTTTTTTATATATTAAAACTGCCCCATATCGATTCTTCAATAATCCTCTTAATTTTCACACTCTGTACTCCAAAGATACGAGAGAAATGATCAGTACTTATCTCGCCAATTTTGGTCAGTCACCCGACACGCGCGTGTTTCGAACCAACGGTTCTGCTTCAGGGGAATTTTCTTCCGTATCCAATCTCAAAGACGAACTTCTGAACTTCAGTTCCACGAATTTGAGGCCTCCATATCTCTTCTCCTGGCTCAATTACCACAATTTTTAATCTTGCCGCGGCTCCCTTACGCGGCTCCCTTACGCCGCGTCCATCTTTGAAAGGCGGTTGTGATTGATATTAAAATATCTACAACATAAGTTGTTTTCTTTTCTTTTATTTCTTTTTGAAACAAAACAAAATGGCTAATTAAATTCTATTTTATGTTGTTTATTTTACGTGGGTTATTTGTACTTCATTCTGCTCCTGGTTTGGGTTACTGCAATCTTGCTGTCTTCCTTTTTAAAGCATCTGGAGGTCCATATTCAGATACAGTCAGGAAAGTTAGCCAGATAAACTTATCCAGCTATCTTTAAACATATATTTGGTGATGAAGCCTTACTATTGAATATAGCCGGTTATTTTAACTGGCTAACTATATAGCTGGCTAACTTTAGGACAGCTCTTTGGCACAATGAGACTTAGGCCTGGATTTATCAAAATGCACTAAATATTGCATGCGATAGGAAAAGGGGTATGTTTTATGGTAATAGGCAGTTTATCGCAAAGTGTGAGGCCTACCTAGTCACTCGAGGTGAGGTTTAGATGTTAGTATAGGGGTTAGGGGCCACTTTGACATTAAAAGTGAGATGAACGAACAGAACAGTGCTCTCTTCTGCAGATTTGATGACCTTCGGAGTGAGGAACCCACACAAGGATGAGATTTGTGCAATGTTCTCTCAACCTAGCTTGATGTTACCCAGGTAGAGAGTCCATCAAGCTAGGTTGACAGAACATTGCACAAATCTCATCTTTGTGTGAGTTTCCTCACTCCGAAGGTCATCAAATCTTCACAAGAGAGCACTGTTCTGTTCGTACGACTCATTTTGAATGTCAAAGTGGCCCCTAACCCCTACACTAATACCTAATCCTCTCCTCAAGTGACTAGGTAGGCCTGATATAGAGGTATAAATACCTAAATAGTATGAGCACATTATAGGCAGGTTCTCTCTCTCTCTCTCTCTCTCTCTCAGAAAACAGCATGTGCAAAGCACAAACTCCTCCCCTTTTCTAATTTGCATGCATTAAAGGCATTTTTTGCATGTGAAAACACCATATAGCACTTTGATAAGTGACCCTCTTAGCTGTCAAAGTCATCAGGCTAACCGAGCCCTAGATTCATCAAAATGCTATAAATAGAGCATAAATAGCACCTACGATAAAAAAGGGGACGTGGTTGGGTTAATTTCCCTTCTCCTGCATTGCATAGGTAATTTTGCCTGCCCTGACCTCAGCTTGCCTTGACTATGCCTTTGGTGTCTACTTGGACTTGGCCTCTTGGCTTTGGCCTCTATTACTCGGGCACCCTCTGTCTCTGCCCTGTTCCTGTTGGTGCTCAGGTCTCTGGATCCCTGCCTTGTCCGGACCTACGTTGGTCCCTTGATACCTCTGCTGGTTCCCAGCAACCCTTGCACCACTACCACTGGGAGTCATCACACGGATGCCTGCTTAAGACCAGCCAGCCCCGGCACCCTGAGGGGAGCGAGGGCTGGTATTGGCGAAGCTCCAGTTGGCCTTCATCTCCGAGTCAGCTCCACCTCCCGATGGTTGGGACACATTGGGCTTGCCCAACAGGTTGTGACAACCCCACCTCAGGCCAAGCGTGGTCCAACGTGGCAAGGGTCAAAGCCAGAGAAGCAGTCCAGTGAGACAAGGAAGGGACCCAGGTACAGGTCAGGAGCAGGAACCAGGAACGGAGTCAGGATCAGGAACCAGGAACGAATTCAGGATCAGGAACCAGGAACAATGGGCAACTAGCACACGAAGACCTGGAGACCTGTTGCCAAGGCAATGAACTAGTAACGGAGCCCTGCCTTATATACCAGGGCCCGATGATGTCATCATCTGGGGCCGCTGGCTAGTTTCCCGCCATGGCCCCTTTAAAGGAACGAGAGGAATGCATGCACATGCCTAATCCAGGGCCCACAGAAGGCCGGATGATGGCATCTCCCTGCGGCCCATGCGAGGAGACCTGCCAGGAGCTGAGGAGGTCCGCGGAGGAGTCAGGAATAGCAGAGGAGACAGTAGGTGCTCGGGGGCATAGGTGGCTGCACACAGCCACGAGCATGGATGGTCCAAGTCCGGGAGCAGTGCTGCAAGGGTGAGTAGGCCAGGTCGTGGGCATGCCGCTGATGGGGAACACAGCACACTCAGTGTAGGATTACAAAGTTAGTATTCATAAACAGGCATTCACAATTATCAGGTGAAATATTCTAATATTTGTTAACTAACTGAGGCCTAAATTCATCATTCTGCTATATTTATATATATTTATAGCGAAATGTTGAGCCGCGTGAAAAAAAGGGCGGGGTAAAATTGTGCAGCCAGCTGTGTAATTTTGCCCACCATGTTGCAGCGGGCCACCCATTTTCGCACCCATAGCACTATGGTAAAAATTGTAGTTATTTCCCACAGTGCTGCTGGGACATGACACCGCCCAAGCCCCGCCACACTCCTCCCCTTCCCCTAATTTGCATTGTACCACCATGATACCGGCACATCACGATTTCATTAATGACCTGGTAAAGATCTAGGACATATGGCATGAAGTAAGAAGATAAATTAAATATAACAATTTCACATATTAGTCAGAATGATGAGTTTTACAATCTTTCGTTAATTTTGTTGCTAATGCATCTGAATTACTATGTCACAGGGTCTACCGGCGCCATTGGCCAGCCTCTGTCACATGGCCATTGGCGCCATCTTGTGCTCCTACCATGTGACAGGGGCTGACCAATGGCGCCGGTAGCCCCTGTGACATAGTATGGGCAAAGGCTATCAGTGCCATTTTGGTTACTGACAGCCGTCGGCCCGAGGGCAGGAGATCACTCCGGGACCCCCACTGGACCCCCAGGTCTTGGCAAGTCTTGGGGGGTCAGGAGGCCCCCCCAAGCTGGCCAAAAGTCCCTGGGGGTCCAGCGGGGGTCCGGGAGCGATCTCGTCATCGGCTGCCAGTAATCAAAATGGCGCCAATAGCCTTTGCCCATATTATGTCACAGGGGCTACCGGCGCCATTGGTAAGCCCCTGTCACATGGTAAGAGCACAAGATGGCACCAATGGCCATGTGACAGGGGCTGACCAATGGAGCTGGTAGCCCCTGTGACATAGTAATTCAGAGGCTATCGGCGCCATTCTGAGCGAGGCAGGCACGCCGGCCACGGAGGGACAAATCGCTCGCGGGACCCCGCTGGACCACCAGGGATGTTGGTAAGTCTTGGGAAGGGATCGGGATCGGGGGGGGGGGGGTTTAATGTTTTATAGTAAGTTTTAATGCTTGGGGTGGGGTTTTTTTAGCTTCGTTTTTTCCACGTCATTTTTTGAGCCGGTTTCGGTTTTCCCTCTTAGTTTTTTATTCATTTGTCAAAAAAACTAACCGAGGAAAACCGAAATTTACCCCGAAGCGTCCGACTCAAAAAACGACCCGGTAGTAAAAAACGAAGCACATCTCTGTTCAATATCAGCCCACCATGGGAAATTTTGGTTTACCTTAGTTCAGACCTTTATTTTTTTTTCGGCCGCCCCGAATTTCAGGTTAGTGCACGCTTACTCCCCATTAGTGCATGCTAACATTGAAAGTCTTGCTGAGCCATTAGTGCTCGCTAACCCTGAAAAAATAATTTTCCTGAAATTTTGGGAAAATTAGCTTCATTTTTCGGGGTTGCTGAAACAGGATGAATTAGACAATTTTGTTGAAATTGTCTAATTCGTCCCAGATGAATGCACATCTCTAGTGATTACCCCAGTTTGGCTTGGAATGTTCTATTTGATAGAAAGGAAGAGAACCATTTCAGACCACTGCCCTGATCCCAATGTTGCTCAGCGGATGGCACAACAGGGTATGGTCCACAGTGCCAAAGGCGGCTTTTAGGTTGATTAGCACAAGAAAATAAGATTCATCCACATCAAACCCTCATAAGACAGGGTCTGTTAAAGAGAGGAGTAGTGTCTCAGTTGAATGACGTTTCCTAAATCTGAATTTATTTGGGAAGAAAATGTATTGGTCTTCCAGATGATTTTCAAGTTGGGATAATATTTCTTTTTCAAGTACTTTTGATAAAAAAAGACAAATTGGAGACTGGATGATAGTTATCCCAATCTGATTCTTCCAGTTTTGTCTTTAGGAATTGGCTTTGTTACAGCTTGTTTTAACACATATGGTACAATTCCTTCTGTGAGAGAATGATTAATTAAGGTTGTGATTGTTGGAGTGATAACACAGTGCACTTGTTTCAAGGAACTAGCTGAGACTGGGTCATGTGGGTGTGTGGCATGCTTAATCTTGGTGATGATTTGATTGATTTCAAAATTAGTTACTCTGTCAAATATTGACCACTTAACCAGGTCATTTAAATTTTCAGTTGCTCTTGTGGGAGAAAAGATAGGGAATTAAGTTTTTAACCTATTGATATTATCTAAAAAGGAAGTAGCATATTTTTCATTGCAATCAAACTTTGAGCAGCTATAGTTTCTAGTGATAGAAGAAGATGGGTCCTTAATTAGATGTTTAACAACATCAAAGGGAAATTTAGAATTAAACAGTATCCCGTGAATCTGTTTAGTATATATTAGTTTATTTTTGCTTTATTGGTCAGTGCCCTGTTCTTTGTTAGGAGAGATTTATATTTTCCTAGGGATTCAAGGATGGGCATTTCTGCCATTGCATTTCTAATTTTCTAAGTTTCTGTTTTGTGCGTTTAAAGGTATCACTATGACAGGGCTTCTTTTGTTTAGAGGTATTCCTTTTTATATTTATAGTTTTTGTCTGGACAGGACTGAGGATTTCAGATATTTCATTGACAATTTGGTCCCAGGAGTCATATGCTAAGGTTGTATTGGATTGCTGTAGTTCTTGGAGTTTCATTTCTATTGATTCTGCAAGTACTTCCATGTCTATCTTTTTTTCTGAAAGTAAAAGTATGATTCTTATCTGTAGTTTTCTGTGGGGGATTGAAGAAGATTATTTTCACCTCTATTAATTGGTGCTTGCACCAGGGTAATATTGTGTGAGACGTTTTGACTTGGCAGTTCTTGGGATTGGCAAATATTAGATTTAAAATATGTCCTGCTTTATGCGTAGCTTTTGAAACAAATTGGGACCACCTTAGAGCTTTCATTGACTCTAAAAACATATCGCAGGCTTCTGTTCTAGGTGTTATATCTACATGAAGGTTAAAATTTCCTATAATTAAGGTGGAGTCCGGTGATGGAAACACCTTGGTGAATAATTCAATCGTTGGTGAGCAGTCTTTTTTTTTGTAGTGAGACTGGAGGACAGTAGACCAGTCCTATGTTTAAGTAGGGAGATTTCAAAATTACAGAAAATATTAAAAATAAGAAAACAAATAACATAAAAGTAAATAAACTTGTCTCCAGTGGAATACATTACCGTATTTTCCGGTGTATAAGACGACTGGGCGTATAAGACGACCCCCAACTTTTCCAGTTAAAATATAGAGTTTGGGATATACTCGCCATATAAGACTATCTTTCTGTGTCACTACATAACCATACTGTATGTGGTACCCAGTATACAACAAACAGCCAATCACGGCAAGCGATGTACCTTACCGGCGATTGGCTGGTTGTTGTATACAAATCCTGCTTGGATTGGTCAGCTCTCCCTGCTTGCCCAGCTCTCCTGTCTCCAAGACTATCAGAGAGGTAACGCATCCCTCTGGCCTACCCTTGTATCCTGTTACCGGTACCTCCTTCTCTGCCTCTCAGATCTCGCTCCTGAGGACTGCAGTGAAGCGGCGCAGACGTGCATGTGCGAGATCTGAGAGGCAGAGAAGGAGGTACTGGTAATAGAGATGTGAATCAGAACTGGAATCGGTTCTGATTCCAGTTCCGATTCACATCGTGTTTTTTTTTTCGTCCGGCCCGATCGGGTTTTTTTTTAATCGGCTGCGCCCAAGCCGATAAACAAAAAAACCACCCCGACCCTTTAAAACTAATCCCTCAGCTTCCCCCACCCTCCTGACCCCCCCCAAGACCTGCCAAATTAATTAAATACAACCCCCACCCTCCTGACCCCTCCAAGACCTGCCAAATTAATTAAATACAACCCCCACCCTCCTGACCCCTCCAAGACCTGCCAAATTAGTTAAATACAACCTCCCACCCTCCTGACCCCTCCAAAACCTGCCAAATTAATTAAATACAACCCCCACCCTCCTGACCCCTCCAAGACCTGCCAAATTAATTAAATACAACCCCCCACCCTCCTGACCCCTCCAGAAGATCTGCCAAATTAGTTTTCTACAACCCCCCATCCTCCTGACCCCTCCAAGACCTGCCAAAAGTGGGGGTCCAGGAGCAGTCCGGGAGCGATCTCCTGGACATGGGCCGTCGGCTGCCAACAATCAAAATGGCGCCGACGGCCCTTTGCCCTTACTATGTCACTGGGGTCGACCAATGGCAGCGGTAGCCCCTGTGACATAGTAAGGGCAAAGGGCCGTTGGCTGCCAGTAATCAAAATGGCGCTGACGGCCCTTTGCCCTTACTATGTCACAGGGTCTACTGCTGCCATTGGTCGACCCCAGTGACATAGTAAGGGCAAAGGGCCGTCTGCGCCATTTTGATTGCTGACAGCCGACGGCCCAAGTCCAGGAGATCTCTCCCGGACCCCCGCTGGACCACCAGGGACTTTTGGCAGGTCTTGGGGGTTCAGGAGTTTCAGTAAATAAATTTGGCAGGTCTGGGGGGGTCAGGAGGGTGGGGGGTTTTGTTAGATTTTTATTTTTTTTTATATTTGCTCCATAAGACGCAGACATTTCCCCCCCCCCCCCCCAACTTTTGGGGGAAGAAAGTGCGTCTTATGGAGCGAAAAATACGGTAATTATTCACCCTATAAGACGACCCCCGGCGTATAAGATGACCTCCGACTTTTGAGAAGATTTTCAGGGGTTAAAAACTCGTCTTATACGCCGGAAAATAGGTGTGTATTATGAGGTTTAGGGAGGCATATGCTATTTCAATAGACATTCTTCCCTGGGCAGTTCATTTTAACTTTTAATTTCTGTTCTGAATTATTACTTACAGTATAACCTAACTCTAGGTCACCTCTGGTAGATGCTTCTTAAAGGAAACTTACAGATGTATTTTCTGCATGAAAGGTGGTATAGTCAGTGTTATAGATGAACGCAGGACACATTTTACCAAAGGATGCCATATCAAAGACATAAGGGTGACAGCCTTAAAGGGGAGTTTCAAATCACAAAGAATTAAACAAGAACATGATGCAGGTGTTTGGTGGACTGGATAAAGATCAAGACAAAGACAAAGGATTTATGCTTCATTATCCAATATAAAAATAGCTTCCAGCTATTAATTGCTCACAATGCAATCTGATCAACCTTAATATTTCTTCCTAACAATGAATAATCTGCATTTATTTACCATACTCACAAGGGTAAACTATGCAGACTGACCCCAACTTAACAGTTTAATATTTTATATTGTTTTGCAATACCCTTTAATATTAAATGAATGAAATATATTTGATTCTACACCTAGTCTGCACTATTTTCCTTTCCTATAGAACTTCAGCTCCATTTGAAATATATTGACTGTATAAGGAACTTTGATAGACACAAAAGATTGTAATTTTAAACATTTTGAAGTAAGGATGTTTTCCAAAATGTTGCTGCTTCAAGTCACTGGCACCATTTTGAAATACCTCACTGGGGGACGGGAGCAAGTAGAAATTACTCCTTTCCCTCTTTGGACACTGAATATTGCAGGTATGTTGGTGAGAGTGTGCAATCAGGTGGAATCTAGGGGTGCAAAGGAGAAGAAATCACAAGGGGGACTTTTTAAAAATCAGGCAGCACAAGATTTTGTAAATGGCAGCAAAATGAAATAAAATGAAAAACATTGTATTTGTTTTACTTCCATGTCATTTCTATAAAGAAACAAACTGAAATTGGAAATGTCATTTCAATAAAAGTATATCCCTATCAAAGACATTGATCAGGTATGTTTGACGTAAGAGACTGTATATTTTCCATAGTCAGCCCCCAAGTTATGGAATTCCCTCCCGGAATCGCCATGTCTGATAACAGAAAGAAATAGTTTCAAATGGGAACTAAAAACAGGGCTCTTTAGAAATGCTTATAATCTAACTTAAAATGTCAATAAGCAGATAACATCACTGTCACTGTCAGAACTTTAGATAATACTTGTAATCTGAACAATAATGAGTGATATAAAGCATAAAAAGACATCATACTGAGTATAGCATGTAGGATAATGAAATGATAATTGTAGGTTACAATCCTCCTTCATAGCACCTTAATTAACTTATACTTGATCCTGATGTGTATAACTAGAATAGGTAATTACTTCTGTAAGAAACAAGATTATACATGAATATGACCTAGATTCTGTATTTGCTGTTGGTATTGACTCAGAATTTGAATGCTGGCCTAGAATGGGAATGTTGACCAGAAGCTGAAAGATGACTTTGCAAACCGTTGTGATCTTATCTTGGAATGACGGTATATAAAATACCCAACTAAATGCATAAATAAATAAGATCTTCCTCTAGTAAAACCATGCTGTTTTGGATCCCGTAATCCGTGGATTTAAGATATTACACTGATAAGCCAGTCACTGGATCCAAAGGCCTACACCATTCAGAGACATCCCACATTATCTGGCTAAAAGAAGTTAAAGCCCCTTTCCTAGCCAGGGCTCATGCTAGGGCTATAGGGTCCAAAGAAAACAACCCCCTCATGGCAGCTAGCATCTTGGAATTCTGCCCCCAGCTAAGCTTTAATCTCCAGAGGTGATATCGGGAAGGAACTGGAGCCAAAAGCCTGCAGCCATAGGAGGTGGACCGCCAATGGTGAGTACCAAAGGGTATTCACCCATTTGTACATCTTCGTGCAACAAAGAGATCAGAAGACCAAATGGCCACGTGATTATGCCAACATGCAAAGATCCTAAATGGATTCAGATTTGCCTGTGCTTTGGGTTAAACATCCGAGAGAAATGTCATTCAATGTTTGGTGACAAACCACTGTTTTTTATACAGTTTTGTGGATTTACAATCTTATGAGATATCCCGCTGTTTTTTATGTGGGGTTGAGAATTCACAATTGCATGGTATGAACAGTAAATTTGTATTTAAACACACATCTATACCACATGTTCTTTCCTATTGGGCTTATCATTTTGAACAAATGTATAGCATTTCATTTTTGTATTTTTCATATTATTTGTTACATGTTTTTTGTTTATTTATGTATATACTTTTGTGTTTCTATATAGTTTTGCTTTGTTGAAGTGTTTTCAAGTTAAATTATTTAGGTATTAAAATTTATTTTTCAGTTTTCTCTTATATGTTTTTCATGTATTAAGTGCCACTTGTTTGTATTTGGATATTCAAGTTATTATATACACATTATCTTCCATCTGTCAAATCTACCATCTCAATTTGTGCTTCACTATAAATTGTATCAGCTACTCTCCCACCACCTTATCTATTGCTACAATCACTGGCCAACGTGAATGTGCCTCCAATTACACATTCCATTTTTGGAGGCTACTAAGACCCCAGAGATCCATCATCTATCCATTAAAAGATGAACTGTTCAGGGTGACAGGAATGCTGTCCAAAATACTCCACTCAAGATGGTCCTCTTACATTTCCGATCAATCCATAATAAACTGGATCTGCTAGATGACTTATTTATCAAGGAGTTTACAGAATGTGCATAACAGAACTAGACACAGGATGCTAACACTTCCCAGCTATGTCAAATCTGTCCACAAAGCTTCTTCTATCACCACCACTCCCTGATCCCTCCCTTTCCCCAGAATAGCAAAAAGGGTTGTAGGGTAGCAATTTTTAGAGGTGCTCTCACCCTGATACATCCCTTGTCAAGGGAGTTGCAAGGAATAAAGACCATACTGCTGAGGCTGTCACACCCCAAATGGGGGAGTTTCCTGGCATATCATTCCCCATCAGGGATAGATGATGCCCTGCTAGACCTTCTGACAAACTTGTAAGGGATTATCCTTGAATTCCTCAGGATCCTAATGCTATATTTCAACATTCTTAAACTTAGTGGAAGACCTCATATTAATCCAACTCATTGACAGACCTACTCATTGAGCAGATCAAACTTTCAACTTAGCATTCTCTCCTGTAAGAACATCAACATCCCCTGTAAGAACTATTCTTTGAAAACTTGCAGACCACCTAACTCTCCAGGTCAGACAATGTATGGTAGCATTTGACCTACATCTACCCTTTTCTAAAAAAATCCAGAGAAGCCAGATCTGCAAAACTGGTCTGACTGACAAAGCAGACCAATCCCAAGTCACTACTAAACCACCTCTAGGACCTCATTACTAAGTCACACCATACCACAATCACAACATTAGTTGATGCCTGGAACAAAGAACTGACCACTACCATCAATACTATTGTCCCCACAGAAAGTCAGTGTAATCCAGAAACCAAAACCTGCTCCCTGGATCACTCCTGACCTAATGAGATTAAAGAAAACTGGTATATTAGAAGCAAAATGTAAAAAATCATCACTGCATTCTTATGGATAGATTAGCAGACAAAACTAAGCTCACTGTCACTGTTCTATTATTGAAGTCAAGAAGGTCCTCTTCTTGACTTCTTGACTATATATATATATATATATTTTTTTTTTTTATTTATGCACTTTCACAATAAATCATAAAGAAAAGGATTTCCAGGTTTTACATGTCATTATATCATTTGTTACTCTTTCCCATTTTAAATCTATATAAATAAAAATGTAAATGTTCGTTTGTTCAAAATCTTAAACTTCGAAAGTTCTTCACCGATTGCTTTGAAATTTTGACACAACGTTGCTTTTGAATATGTGTGTGTTTTTATATACCTATATTATATAGATGTCACACCTGTGACAGGTAAAAACATGCTTTTTTGGAAAAACAGCGCCATCTGTTGGATGTAAAAGCAACACAGGCTATCTACAATATAAATGGGCTCTGACTGACGGACCATAAATGCGCAGTAGAAAGCAGCTCTACCATGCATGTGTGGACCATAGACCTCTGCGCTATGTGCTGGGTGTCACAGAGGGGAGGAGGAAAGGGCAGATGAGTTGCCGCTCTGAGAAACAGCTCAGCCCGTTCCTCTGCTGCTGGGGAAGGGGGGAGGGAGTAGGGACTACCGGACAGTTACACACAGGAGAAGGAAAGGATAGAAGAGTTGCCGAGCCAGTCCATCCACCGCAGGGAGTTGGGATGTCCGGAGCAGAGCAAATGCAGTAGAAAGTGGCTGTAAAGAGATCACAAGCAGCTGCAGCCTGCAGCAGCCAAAGAGCTGAACAGAGAACAGCTCGTCCTCCTCCCCGCCCCCTGATTCCCCCAGATTAGGAGAAGCCAAGTAAACATCCTGCAACTGCGGGGGGGGGGGGGGGCTGGAGGGGGAAGGCAGTGCTGTCAAGCCACCCGTGGGTCTCAGCCACCATGGGAAGAGTTTACATGGGCATCGCTTCACCCCCACTCCCAACAAATCACCGTCATGAAAGTGAAAGCCAGAGCCCTGCTCCCTTCTCCCTCTCAAGCCCCCGATCAGATTTCTTAAAGGCACAGCTCTCCCAGAAAGAGCAAAGTAAGCTAGGCAACGTGTCCCAAATCTGTTGCAGTGCCTGCTGCCTACCCTTTGCGAGGGGGGGGGGGTGGAGTGTTTTCTTCACTCTCCCAGACACAACAGGCGTGGGAACTTTGCAAGCTCTTGCGAGTGCAGAGCAAAGACTTAGGTGGAGAGGGGACAAAAATAGCGCGCATTTTAACTGTGTGAGAGAGAAGTCTGTTAATGTACCCTGAAGGCGAGTGTGAGTGCCAGAGAGAGAGGGAGACTACGTGAGGGATTGTGTATGTGTGTGAGAGGGATTGGGCATGCGTGTGTGAGGGACAGGGAGAGTGTATGTGCAAGAGAGAGAGAGGAAGACTATGTAGGGGGCTGTATGAGAGAGAGAGTCTCTACCCCACCCCAGCTCTCCACTTATAGGTTAGAGTGGAAGGAGTTGAGTGTAGAGGGGAATGGGAGAGCAAAGGAGTTGGGGCCTTTAAGGATAGAGTGAAAGGGGTCTGAGCCTGTCCCTCTGCCACCAGGGAAGGGGAGAGGGAGTTGGGATGGCAGGACCATTACGCCTCGCAAGATCCCCCTCGGCCACCGCTGCAGCTCCTACCACCGCCGCCGCTTCTGGCCCTTCGTGGTGCTGCGGGGGGGGGGGGGGGGAGGAATGGAGCAGAGCAAAGATGTAGGGGGAGAAGGGACAAAAATCTCGCCCATTTTAATAAGCTTTAACGGCTTGTACTAAATATTTTACGATTCCATTTCAATGTTTCCGATTGCATTGTTAAATTGAATTTTCATAGATTTCTATTTATTTTCATTTTGATTTAATTATTTCGTGTGACATTGCATTGGAATTGAGCTGTGTCATTTACCATACCATTCATTTACTGAGTATAGTTTATTTTTTTTCTTTTTTCATTCTTTTTCATTTCTACAATTATGCAGTTTACATCTAGACAGGATTGCTTCTCACATGGGCAATTATATGTTGCGTGTTCTAGAGTCGGCAAACCAGACAATCTCTATATCTGCACAGACAATGGAACAACAAAAAATATTGTATACCCACAAGCATTGTGAAATTAAACATATTCGAAACGTGCGCTTTCTCTTTTCTTTCTTTTCCATTTAACCAGACTGAGCCACAGCAACGTGTGGCCGGGTACAGCTAGTACAAAAATAATTTTAAGACATTTCCTGTCTACACCTTATTCTCCTAATAACCATTTAAATAGGTACGTATATAAGATTCCACCTTTACCAGAACATAATAGCTAAATATATGGAAAAAGAAAAAAAAGGAAATAACCCTATTCTAAATTATCCTGAGCTGGCTGAGTTACAGAACTCCCAGTTCCATGGTTATCCAACAAAAATCTTGATTGGGATGGTTCAAAAAAATATATCGTGTATTATTCAGGTATACCAAACACTTAACAAGGATATCTAATGGACATTTTAGTTCCCAGCTCCCTGACTTCTTGACTCATATCCAGGAACTTTCTCCTTTGGATTTGAGTGGCCCAGGTTAGATCTGGAAATACCCAGATCTTTTGCCCCAGGTACAATTTACTTCTATTACGAAAAAACAAATTTAATACTGAGTATCTGTTGATAATACAAATGTTACCAAAAGTGTCCCTCGGTATTCGATTTGTTCCTCTTCTGTTGTTTCCAGAAATGCAGTTAGATTTACATCTGACCCAGTACAGGCCCAGCCGTTGTCCGTTGTTCTTTCCTTGTTGAAGATACAAAGTATATGTTAGATATTAGTGGTATTGTTTCCTTTGAAAATTGAAGAACTTCAGTCAGGTATCTCTTAAACTGCTCTCTAGGAGAGATTAATTTTACTTTAGGAAAGTTAATACCCGCAGGCTAAGATATCTGGCAGAGTTTTCAATCTTCTTCATTGATACGTTCTCATCTTGAATTAACTTTATTTGGGTTTCCTGAATGGAAGAGGTTTTTACATCCAATTCTTTTGTTTTTAACTCATAAAGTTAACTTTGGTTCAATTGCTTGGATTTTGATCTGTGAGTTATTAATAGCCTCAGTTAATGAAGCTATCAAATTCTGGATCATCATGAGTGCTTCCCAAACAGTTCCCAAAGTAACTTCATGAGGCTTAACCAATTTTAAACTGGAAGAAACTCTCACTCCTCCTTCCTGACAAATTACAGTGATCCTAGTGGATTCATTTGCAGGTTCCTCTCCTCTCTCTAAGTTGATAACAGAGGTGCCCACCCTTTCTATTGCGCTTCTATCTATACCACCCTCAGTTGAAGACTCGGTTCCAGCCTCTGCTACTGGTTTAGCATCCAAAGTTGTTTGGTGTGCTGACCAGTCCTGTATCTGGATATGGGTATTCGTTGGGGGGGAGGGAGTCTCAGGAGCCCCAGGGCTTAAGGATGTTTGAATGTCTAAAGGAGCCTGGGTGTGTTCCTCACCCATCTTCCCAGCAGACGCTCTTGGGGTGGATACATGGGTTGGAGCGAAAAACCCAATAGTTGATTGAGAGGGTATGGGCATGGTAGTTGCAGAGGAAGCTAACTGCACCCTACCCTTTCGCTTCGTATGAGGCATGTAATTTAAGGAATTAATTTACGTGCTGAGGATTTTATCTAGCTCGACTTTCCTTTTGTTTCAGTTTGAGAATCTTATATGCAGAGGAGGCGATAAGAGAAGAGAAATTTAACATTGTAATTTACTTACTTTTAGGTGGAGGAGATCTTGGGAGATAATTCTATCAGTCCTTGAATTGAAAAGAAAGCTGCACGCCCCTTAGGGTGTGCAGCACTGGCGGTGGCTGCGTGCCGCAAAAGATCCGGTTATGAGGGCCCTTCCTTGGACCCTTCCTGATGACGTCAATCCTGGAAATCAATTGATGTGATGTCGTCGGGATTAGGTTCCAGTCCTTACCCCTGGATTCCGCTATTGTAGGTAAGCAGTTCAGGCAAAATTTCTACTCCCTTCTTCTCTACCTCAAGTTGACTATATATTTTAAGAAGTGGGCCTTCTTGACTGGTGTATATACACCAGGAAATAATCAATTGGGAACAATGCCATCCCCATCCCTATCACCCACCTTAGCCCCAAAATCACACTATGACAAACTAACAAACTTTTTTTTTCTACAAAATCACTTTCATCCTGAAAGAACTGGTCACTTATGCTATGATGCTGTGAACTCAACTGGATTAAATCCTCTCACAAATTCACCATTTTTCATTCTCTCCAAATAAAGGATATTAATTCTTTCTTCTCTGACTTGAAAGTCTGCTATGATGCTTCCTGCCCTTCCTGGTAGTTAAGCTGGCCAAATCCAGGCTAATTAATCATCTCCAGTCCATTATAAATGACTTGCTGTCAAGGGACACCTACCAGACTGCCTAAAAAAAATATTAGACCAATCCTTAAAAAAAAAAATCTTGGCCCTCTACAATCTGACAACTACCACTCAGTCTTAAACCTGCTATACTTAGGAATGATCTCTGAAAAGTGATACTAACACAGCTTTCTTACTTTTTCTCAACCACAAATGCCCTTGACCCATTCCAGTCTAGCTTCAGGCCTCATTTCATCACTAATTGGTTAGCCTGGATGATGAACAATGCCTGTGCATGGATCATAGTCAAGAAGACCTGGCACTTTCAAATTTTAATAAATTGTTTTGTTCAATAAGTTTTTGGTGTATAGTGTTGTTAATTCTGCCTTCTTCTTTGATTATTTGTATTCCCATCCTACAACAATTCCTTTTTTTGATATACAAATTATCAAAGAGGAAAGTAGGATTTGCTTCACATTATAGTGAAAACCAAATGAGCAAAACAATAAAGATTTGAAAGCATCCATACATGTAAATTTAATCGGGGTTTACCTAAAAGATAGTTTCTAAGAAACCATTGTTTATGACTGACATAAAAGAATTCAAATGACCGGCTCAAATTTTGGCAGGACATTTTATGTCCAGATGTTAATCCATTGCTGCTCATTTTGCTAACAGGGAACTACTTTTGGAAACAGCACAGCAGCCAGGAGCAGACAGAGTTGTCTCTTGAAAAATACCAATAGGTCTGTTCAAGTCACTGCAGCAATTTGTAAATGTTGACCCATTCTCCAGCTACACCAGATATTCATAGAACAGCTAAGGATAGCATACACTTGTGGGTGTAACACTAAAGACCACATTATGAGATCAACTTTACCCCATGTGGATGTGGAGAATGTAGAGTCATTACCTGTTATTTGGAAGCATATGTTCTGTAGGCAATCACATCTGTGATTTGTGGAGAAATCCCCTGACAGGAGAAAAATGCAGACTTTGGGGTACAACGAATTGTAGGTCCACAAATATGGTTCATGTGATCTTTTGCTCTTGTCCTAAAATATACATAAGATGCATGAAATGGAGGGTTAGTAGTTACTTAATTGAGCATTATAGCTGTTTGCAAGTTCAGAAGGTTGAGCCTCTGATGGTCAGTCCCTGTACAGAAAGGTTACACACGTTTGTACATGTACAGTCAGGCTGGCAGGGAGGAAACATGGAAGAATGCTTTATCAAGAAAGAACAACAGTGGATTTTCATATTAAATAATCTAGAACCAATGGTCTTGAATCAGGAGCTTGAATGGTACACTCGTATTTAGGGAGTACTCCTCAGCCTGTAAGAGTTCCAGCCTATGCTGAAGACTATCACTGTCAATATAGAATACATATAGGATAGTAATATGCTGTTTTGATTGACTGAGTTACCCCAAGAGGGAAGAATCTGGTAGGACAGAAACACAGAACGTGAAGAGGACAGTGAGCTATATATTTGATTGGTTGAATTGCCCCATTAGGGAGAAGTTATTCTTCTATCACATGTTAATGTTTTTTAAGTTATTAAGTATTTATTCTGTTGTCACACCTTGTTATTTGTAAACCGGCATGATGCGACTCCCATCGCGAATGCCGGTATATAAGAAATTTAAATAAATAAATAAATAAATAAGTTTTGATTATAGAAAGACACACGAGATTAAAAGATGAGATTTCTACAATGTACTCTCGCCCTAGCTTGATAGCACCCAGGTAGAGAGTGCATCAAACTAGGGTGAGAGTACATTGTACAAATCTCATCTTTGTGTAGCTCTCCTCATTCCAAATCACGTCAAATCTTCACTGATGTGTACTGTGCTGTTCAAACATCTAACTGTGCATATAAAACTAGCCCAAAAACATAGACCACCACCAAACCTCAACGTGAATAACTAGTTGACCCTCCTACAGTGATATAAATAGTTGAATTATATGAGAGCCTTATAAAGAGTCTCTTTTTCTCTCTCCCTCTCTTTCTCTCTCTCTCTCTGTCAATAAATTTAAAATAGCACAGGTTGCAATAACTCAAAAATTACCCTAACAACACTCCTTATCATGGGTGTTATTATAGCATTTTGATGAACCCCCTAGTAAACCTTTTGCTATAATGAGCAGGCTTTGTCAGCCTGTATCAATATCAGCACTTTTATTTTATTTTAGATTATTTTATTTTTATCTCATTTTCCTCTAGATTCTTAAAAAATTCTTAATAGCACAGTGATAATGCCTGTACTAAGAAAAAGGGGTGTGTTTAGGGAAATTTGGGAGTTACCAAACCATGCAGTAACTTACCTTGCAGTATGATAAACCCTACTTTTTACATGGGAGAGGGAAAAGGAGTGGGAGAGACTATCTACAAGGTCCTTGTAGTTATTTATATTTCTATAGGAAGCCTACCTAGCAACTCAAAGTGAGGTTTAGGTAGTAGTGTATGGGTTAGGGGCCACTTTTACATGCAGAGTGAGACATACAAACAGAAAAGTACACTCTTGTGAAGATTTGGTGTTCTTCGGAGTGAGGAAACTTACACATCGATGAGATTGTACAATGTTCTCTCAACCTAGCATGATGGATTCTCTACCAGGGTAACATATAAACTGACAGCAGTGTATAGTAGCATAAATAGCTGCTTACTATGGTGCCACCCCTAGAGGCTCTCGCTCTCCCTCTCCCTCTCCCCTCATCTCAGACCTTTCCCCACTCTGGAATCACGGACCTCAGGACTTAGAAAAGGCATCAGGCTGAAGAGAACTCTTCAGGAGCATCTGGATAGATGCGAAGACAACGGAGGAATGAAGCAAAGCCCCTTTTATAGGGCAGACCCAGGAAGTAGGCGGAGACAGGACGTCGGTGGGGCCGTGGCCACTTCCTGTCACTGGTCATTTAAAAAGAGGAGAGAAGTGCGGCTGCGCGCTTAAGGAAGGCCAGAGGCAGGCTGCAGGACCCTGGAGAGCGGCCCTGCAAGGCAGGAGGAAGCAGGCCGTGTCGGTGGCATTCCAGCCGCATAGGAGGAGGGCCCAGAGGTAGGCGACATCAGCGGCATCCCTGCCAGGTTGAAGAGCAGGGCCTGGAGGCGGCATCCGGCCGCGAGGCCGAGCTTCGTCGGCGGCCTTGTAGGGCCACGAGGGAAGTGGCACCTGGCAGTGGCTCAGGCCATACAAGGAGGAACAAGGCCCCGGCGTCCTCCCTGCCGTGAAGGCAAGGCAGCGGTGGTTCCAAGCCACGGAAGGCAGTGGAGGAAAGGCCCTGTCCGTGGGAACCGCAGGCAGGGGCACAACAGTACCCTCTCTCAAAGGCCCCCTCCTCAGCTCCTTCTTGCTGTCTAGGGGAGGAAGGCAATTGGTGTGTTGGGAAACCCAGGGGTTCAACACTCTTCCCAGGCTGAAGAGCTGAAATGATAACCGCGGGCAGGGCACAACAGGTAAAAAGGCTTTGGGTGGCTGGAAGTTGGTGAGAAGAGGGAGAGATTAGTGGAAGGTATGATATTTGGTGGGAGCAGCGGCAGCGGTGTGGTGGGCTCAGGCTGCTGGCTACTATAGAGAAAACAAAACTAAGGGAAACACAAATACAATTGTGTTTTCATTATGAAATGAAACAAAACAGGAAATAATGTTAAAATGTACTTTTTTGATTCAAACTAAAGTGCATCCCTATAGTTCGGCTGTCAGTTTATATTATGGTGACTCCATCTTGAATGGATACTTTGAAATGGTTATTTTACATGCAAAAAAATACTAAAAATGAAATATAACTTTTGCATCCCTTGAAAACAAATGTGGGATAAGCCATAGAGACAAAATTGGTTGAAACTGGTATGAGGACCCTTAAATATTTAAATGTCAGTGTTTAAAGCCATTTAGATGGATAACTCACAAGATAACTCACAAGTTATCCATCAAAATGGAATGCTTTGAATATTCCCTTTTCTTTTATGGTTAAAAAAATAGCTGGATAAAGTCATTATCCAGCTAAGATTTAGCCAAATAAGGGCCTGATTCAGTAAGGTATTTTCCCCATAGATATAGAATGGGAGAAAAGCCTTTGTGAATCAGGCAGTAAAAAAAAGGACATGTTAGTGATGTTCCAGGGTGAGGTTGAGTTAGCCAAATAACTTTGCTGTTTGACTAGCTCAAAACATGTCTGCAAGCAGGTCTAAAGTTATCTGGGAAAGTGTTCCAGGATAACTTTAACCTTTACTGGTTAAATGCAAGAGAATATAGTCGGGTGCCAAGATGCGAAGTTCAAAAAAAAAAAAAAAAGAACCCAGGCTTACTGGCCCTATCACAGACACCCTCCTCTCTTCCATTCAAGGAACAAATACTTGCCCCTTCTGGGCCAAGTCTGTAGCCTTCCCATACAAACCCCCCCCCCCCCCCCTCCATCTTATAAAGTTTTTAAAAAAAGCTCCAGGGCTGGTCTCGCAAACCCTCCCCCTTCCCATTTGTGGGTCTCATTAAATTTCAAAGATTTAGTAGCTTCCAGGATTCCGCCCCCCCCCCCCCCCCCACACACACACACACACCCTTCAATCCCTCCCTCCAATTCTAACCATCCCAGCACTCTTCCTTAGTGATGGCAGAATGGCTGGGCCCAGGTCATGGAAGGCTGCTACTGCGATCTGGGCTAAAGATAAAGCCATTTGGCCCTTGCTCACCCACTGGCATTTAACCAGTGGGTGAACTCCTCCATCTTAACGGCAGACATGGCATAAAATTGATCTGGGCATGTACTCTGGCTCTGGGTAGGGCCCTGCACTTGAGGGGACTGCCCTTGACCAGCCTCTCCTGCCTCATCCGCCAGTTTGCTTGTCTAGCAGTGGACAGGAGAAAGTTGACCAGGGTGTCTCTCTGTCACAGGGGCCCCTTCCTGGCTGCGCACCCATTGATCAGGAGGTACCAGGTGAAATTCAACCAAAATCCCAGAAATAAAACCTTAAAGAAGGATAGGAAGGGGGTCAACAGGAACACTTCAGACCCAGGTGGAACAGGTCCTCCTGCTGTCTGCAAAAAGGACAAGAGGGGTCTGCCCGGACATGCATGTTCTGTACCTGCTGGTGGCCATGGCTCTATTTACCAGCCTCCAGGAGTGGTCCCCTTTGTACCTGGGAGTCAATCTGGAATAGAAAGACTCCCAGTGGGGACAATCCTTGTCTCCTCCAGCTCCCAACATTTCTTGTCAGAGCAAGTTGGGATGGGAGGCATGGGCGAGGTACTGCATCATATGGGTCAACAGCAGGCACAGGTTCTTCTGAGACACAGTTCATGTCCCATAATCTTCTAAAGCAGTGGGCCCGAGGAGATTGAGGTTCTCGAGAGAACATGTTTCCTGGCAGCTACTAGCAGAGCTGGAGGGAAGGGATCCCCTGCCCACGGGGTCTTCTCTTGTAGATCATTGGTCACTTTTCAGAGAGCAATGGGAGACTGATTGTAGAAGCACTCCACAGTGGTGATTGGGACCTCTAGCAGGTCTCTGACTTTGATCACCTAGTCCTTGATCTACTACCCAGTCCTCCAACCCTTCCAAACCCAGATTGGAGTTGTACAGGAGGGCTCACCCAAGAAGTCCCAATTTGGGTTAGCTAGACTTCTGGCCATGCTCAGACGTTTCCAGGCCTTCACCACTTCATTGTAGAACCCAGCAGCTATGAGACGAGGCAAGGGGTGAGTCCTCTTGTGTCTAAGATGAACAGCTGCCAATTGTATCACAGGTTAACCACCTGACGGAAAACGTGGGCTGCCAGCGGGTGTCATCGTGGAGCAGGGTCTTCATATGGATTTCTCTGCAGGGTGTGGAGGCAGAAGGTGTGAACCTGACTTCTCAAATACACAAGTACCTGTCCGCCTTCTCTGAGGGCAAGAGACAGGTCCCCTGCAGAGACCCAGATTTCTTCTGGGTGGCGGGAAGCACTATCAGCTTCCTCTGGATGCAGGCAAGGAACTCCTGGGTCAGGCTCAGGGTGGGGAGATGGTGCCATAGCATGCTGCTCACCAGCTGGCTCTTCACCAAGGACCAACTTTGGAAAGACATCAGCCACAGCAGTCCCCTCCATGACCTGAGGTGAGCCTCTACCTTCTCTCCAAGCTCCCTCTAGATGACGAGGGATGAAGTTTCCATGAAGGAGAGATGGACTACCAGGTACCTAAGGGTCTTCCTGCCCCAAGACAGGTCATGAAGAGAATCCATCCTCTGTGGTCCTACCAAAATGCTGGAACTCTTTGCCCAGTTATCTTGGTCGAGGAAGGTTCCAAATAGACCTGTTGGCAATCCCACACCCTCTCCAAGTCAACCAGGTCTTGAACCACGAGGAGCATGTCATTTGTGTAGGCTGAGAGTTTCCTTTATGGGATAGGAAATTACATTACAGCCAAGATGATGTCTGATATATGGGGACAGAAATGATATCACAGCTGTGTTAATGTGTAGCACCAACATGCCTTTCCATCACACAAACATCCTCATGAAATACAAGACTGGACCTATTAGCCCTGGTATCCTGAGCCTTTAACATTTGTCGGGGTCTCTGGGTTAGAAATCCCAGAGCTGTTACCAAGCAATTTGGCACCTATGGCTAAGTGAAAAAAATATTCCCTCACCCTGTACACAACACATGAGATGGGAGACTATTAAATGTTGGGAATTTTTATAATTTAAAACACATTACTATTACAACTACTTAACACATCTATAGTACTACTTGATGTATGCAGCATTGTACTATAACATTTAATAAACAGTCTCTGCTCAGTATAACTTAAATCTAATTAAGACAAATATACACAGAAACAAAATGGGGAATTTCATTTACTAAAACAATGGTTAAAAGCAAATGAGGCTGTGAGCAGGACAATCCAGGGTTAAGATTTAAAAGCAACTTCAAAAAGATGGGTTTTTAGATGAGATATGAATAAAGCAAGAGAGAGAATGATATATCAGTGCAAGAAGTCTATTCTAAGCATATAGTGCAGCCAGGTGGAAAGCAGAGTCAGAAATTGGTGGTAGAGGAGAAAGGCATAGGTAGGAGTGACTTGCCTGATGAGCAGAATATATGAGGAGAGATGTACAAGGAGATAGGAGAGGTAGTGAGGAGCTGCAGAGTGAAGGCTTATATAGTTGAGTAAGAGTAACTTGAACTGTGTGCATGAAGGATAGGAAGCCAATGTAGTTGTAACCAGGGGTTACTGACCTGAGTTCTGGGGCATAAAAAAACATTGCTGGGATGTGACATTTTCCCCTTCCTTTCACTGAGTATGTGGCTACCTGGGGGGTGAGAGAGGGAGCTGTTGTGGCTTAGATTGGAGGAGACTCTGGAGCTGTGTGACAAGTTTCTCTAAGTGCAGGCAGTGATAGCCTGAATAGAAAAAAAAAAATAAAAACAAACAACAACTGCATTGTGTTATTAGCACTGGCAGGAAAAGTGAAACTCTAGGGAACTTAGAAGCCTTGGAGAGGTGATGGATCAGCTGTGAGAGTTTTTTTTAATCTTCCTCTCTCAATTCAGTTATAAAGGGTGGGTGGGACTGAAGTAGAGTTAGCTGAGAAGGAGGAACAGGGCTGCAGATTTTGATTGTTATTTTCCTAGAGCACTCCTGCTAAAGCTAGGACTCATGGGAAGTCCATGCTGAGGGGTATGCAAATTTCCAGTCCCCATTATCTTGTGAAGTTTTTTAGCATGTGAAGAGCAACAGTGACCACAGAGAGAAGAGCAGACTGCTGCTACAGAGCTCCTTTGTACAGCCTGTTTTTCTGTGTCTAATAGCATGAAATACAGAGGAAGTTGAGGCAAACTCATTAATGTCTCAATATTTAAGACTGAATGAAGTTTGTTTTGAGAGTATTTAATCCTAGGAACTCTAAGTAAGGCAGAGTAGCCATATCTTGTAAATTCTACTGGGCCATGTATTTATTTCCCAGTGTAATTGACATCGGACTGTTGAAAGAAGATATGGTGTGAAAGAAAAATAATTTTAAAATCACACTTTAATTTAATTGTGTACCCTTTATGAGTTATTTACCATAAACTTTCTGGGCTCATTCAGGTGTTTTTTTTAAGTGTTTGCTTAACCCTGATTTCAGACAGAGGGATAAGTAAACTGAGAGAGAGAAAGAAAGTACCAGCCAGGTGGCTGGGGTTAATGTTCATTTTATCAGACTTGTTACTTTAAATGAAAGAAAATCCCTGAACAGAAGAAAAGTGCTAGAGGGCAGCATTTGAATAATTTCAAGGAAAATCTGCCTAGATTGTGAAAATACCTGAGGAAATGTCAGTGAAGTACATAGGACAGTTTGAGAAACTGACATCAAGGAAATTTTTCTTAGAGAGACATTAACTGCAATTCCTAGCCAGGATAGATACTATTAAGAATAATTAAAATTCTGAGTGAGACCTGAATATCTGAATAACAGAAACAACAAAAAGGTGTGAGTTAGAAAAGAAAGGGAAGGACAGTGAGATATTTCATCTTCTATCTCTGAATAAAATATATCTGTCCTAAACTCACTTCTTTTCAGAGAAATTATGTGCAGAAAGAGTGTGAAAGGAGAAGAGTGTTGTAGAGTATGCAAGAAAACACAAGAGTGAATAAGACATTACTTATTCCCTCTGATAGCCAGAGGAGGGTACCTTGCTTATTTTTTAATTTCTTCACTAAACTCGAACTTTTTCAATTAGACAGCAAAGACACCATATGTAGTAACACCAGTAATACATCTTTGAAAGAGCAGGATGTGATAGAGCAATTATGGTACACATGTTTTATGTTATTTAATGATAGTCAGGAAACATGTGACAGATAAGGAGATGGCTGAGAGAAGCAAATTACAGACAGTGCACTCAGAAATCTAGAGGCCAGAGGCAAAGATTTATCAAGGCTCTACAGCATGAGGAGATTGTACAATACTGAACTCAATTGGGAAGAGCTAAGTGTATACACTCAACATAAACACCTAAGTGTCTTGCTAGACTGAACAATAAAGCAATAGATACACAGATACACACACTGAAAGCAAATGTAATGCCCCCTTGACTGCTTACCTCATGGGGCATTCAGGGGTTCGGGAGCAACCTGGAGGGAGTCCCCCTAGGGCAGACTCCGTTGGTCCTCACATTCTTGGTGCCTGGTTCCTCCACCTGGAGAAGAAGGTGTTAGTGGGTGGGATTTCCCACCCTTTATCCCAGGAAACAAATGGGACTGTGAACAAGGCTGGCAGTACGTACAAATATATACAGGTTTATTAGACTATACAAATATATACATTTCTACATGACTAGGTACATTGCTAATAGGATGTCAAACAGCTCATTAATCTACTCATGGTTAGTAGGTCATGCAACTATATACTTTTCTACAAAATAGTAAGATCATTTAATATTTGGCAATTTGGGGTTGTTGGCCCCCACAGTATACCACCAAATGGAATAAAAGGGACCTCTTATGTTCTTGCTTAAGCAAGTATTATTATTATCTTCCCCTTTTCCCCCCCAAGTCTCACCCATGTGAGAAGATGCAACTGGGCTGGTAGGCAGTGTTGGCCTGGGGGAGGTCCATTGTATGTAAACCATACCATACCAGTCCATGTTAAGGTCCGAGTCAATGTTGGAGTCCACGCCCTCCCGGGGGACCATACTCTTCCTCTTGGACTTCCGATAGGGACCGTGCTATCCTAAGGACCCGACTCCACCTCCTGGTCTGCCGCTGGGGTCCACGCCCTCCTGAAGGACCCAACTCCACCTCCTGGACTGCTGCTGGGGTCCACACCCTCCTGAGGGACCCAATGCCACCTTCTGATCTATTGCTGGGTTCCACGCCCTACTGGAGAACCCAATTTTGCCTTCAGATCTACCCTTTTGCCCATGCCCTCCTAAGGGACTCAACTGCACTTTTGGGCTTGCTGCTGGAGTCCCTTTGCTCAAGGTGGACCCCTCCACCTCCAGATCTGCTGCTAGGGTCCCCTTGCTCAAGGGGAGACCGCTCAATCTCTGGATCCACTGTCCTTACATTCTTCTCCCTTGGTAGGAAGGTTTTCCCTGGCTTGGGTTTTACAGCTCCACTAGGCTCATGGCTGTTTCGCATTCAGTAATTCAGGCCCTCTACAGTCTCAGCTTTCAGTGATTTTAGTTCTGCTAAGCTCATGGGCAGTCATTCGCTGTCACCGAGCCTCGAGAAGTCAACTTCTCTTAGCCAAAAGGCCAAGTTTTGCTTTCTCTTTATCTGACCCTGTATGGGTCACCTTCTATCAGCCAAAAGGCCAAGACCCAGGCAGGACCACAGAAAGAGACCATGTGAACACTCCTCCATCCTGCCTGGTCAACCCTTGTGTTGTCTGGGAACTCGGCACCCAGGTGTCTGAATACCCTTGTTAGGGTGAGAATCTGTTTGCTTCCTAGGACTGTTCTCCACTACATTTCTCTCATAAACCCCTTTCCCAGTCATAGGAGTTTGAATATTTTGATTTTTTTAGTGATATTTATTGCTAAATTACCAGCTGTAGTCCAGGAGGCTGTGACATGCAAATCTCCTACCTGAATCTGTGACTCTCCTACTCAATGTTCATTTAAGTACCTTCACAATAAGGGGTCTGGCAATCTTTTCAATTTCTTGGGCTGGTGGCTCATGTTACATAGTTGTATTGTCCATTTCTTTCTCTGCTGCAGTTCACTTACATGGTGGCATGCTCAAACCTCTGTCTCTTGTGAGGGGGGGAGGGTTCACAAAGGAGAGAGAGGGGACAAAGCCTCAGGGTTAAAGGGCTCAGAAAAATGTATGAAACACTGAGAAAGAAAGGAACATATACAAAAGACATACTTACCTTTATCCACTGCAAGGAAATACATCGGAAAACCTGTGAAGTGGAGCAAAAGAAAAGAATTATATGCTTTTAAACTAACATCTGCTTTATATTCACATTATTTCAATTGGAACAAACTTTACTACACAGAGGTAAAGACATATTTACATATACTTATCTGATGAAAGATCCATATTAGCAGACACCAGAACCAGACAGGGATTAAGAATCCTAGGAGGAAAAGAGACAGAGAAAAAAGTTATTTTATGGTATTCACTACTAGCTGTACCCGGCCACGTGTTGCAGTGGCTCAGTCAGGTTAAATGGAAAAGAAAGAAAAGAGAAAGTGCACGTTTGTAATATGTTTAATTTCACAATGCTTGTGGGTATACAATATTTTTTGTTGTTCCATTGTCTGTGCAGATACAGAGATTGTCTGGTTAGCTGACTCTAGCTTTGCTGGGAGTGGGGGTGGAGCGATGCCCATGTAAACTCTTCCCATGATGGCTGAGACCCACGGGAGGCTTGAGAGCACTGGCTTCCCCCTCCCCCCCCTGCAGTTGCGGAATCTTTACTTGGCTTCTCCTTATCTGCGGGACTCAGGGGGGAGGGAGGAGGGCGAGCTGTTCTCTGTTCAGCTCTTTGCGCTTTGGCTGCTGCAGGCTGCAGCTGCTAGTGATCTCTTCACAGCCGCTTTCTACTGCATTTGCTCTCCTCTGGCCGTCCCAACTCCTTCCCCCCCCCCCCTTCCCCGGTGGTGGACAGACTGGTTCGGCGACTCTTCTACCCTTTCCCTCCTCCTGTGTGTAACTGTCCAGCAGTCCCTACTCCCTCCCCCCTTCCCCAGCGGCGGAGGAACGGATCATCTGAAGAAAGCTGCAGGATGCTTGTCCCCAGTTTGTTTGCTCTGGGTCCTCTGTGCTAAACATTTTCCCCATAGACATAAATGAGAAAACCCTTTTTAATACATCAGGCCTTGGGTTCGCTGCTCCAGCCCTTCCCTCACAGGCAGCCTGCTGGGAACAGGAGAGAAGGGGTTGAGGCTGGGGCAGAGGCTGGAGCAGTGGAGAGAAGAGGCTCTCTGTCCCCTAATCCAGCTCTTTCCCTCCTGTTTTATCCCCCTCCTCTCTTCCTGTCCTGAAGTAAACAGGAGGGAAAGGGTGAAGTTGGCATGGGCTGAGAAAGCAGTCAGAATGTTTGATCCTGAAAAGGAATCCTAAATCAAACCAAAGATGATGATAGTTATAATTTCTGGGTGAAGTGATGTCCCTTTATAAGAATTTCATCTTTATACAAAGGTCTTTGGATCTGAATATATGTGTATTTGGAAGCTGTACCCGACCATGAGTTGCTGTGGCTCAGTCTGGTTAAATGGAAAAGAAAGAAAAGAGAAAGTGCACGTTTGTAATATGTTTAATTTCACAATGCTTGTGGGTATACAATATATTTTGTTGTTCCATTGTCTGTGCAGATATAGAGATTGTCTGGTTTGCCGACTCTAGCTTTGCTGGGAGTGGGGGGTAGAGTGATGCCCATGTAAACTCTTCCCATGATGGCTGAGACCCACGGGAGGCTTGAGAGCACTGCCTTCCCCCTCCCCCCCCCCAGTTGCGGGATATTTACTTGGCTTCTCCTTATCTGTGGGACTCAGGGGGCAGGGGAGGAGGGCGAGCTGTTTTCTGTTCAGCTCTTTGCGCTTTGGCTGCATTTGCTTTCTACTGCATTTGCTCTGCTCCAGCCGTCCCATCTCCCTACCCCCTTCCCCGGCGGTGGAGAGACTGGCTCGGTGACTCTTCTACCTTTTCCTCCTCATGTGTGTAACTGTCCAGCAGTCCCTACTCCCTCCCCCCTTCCCTAGTGGCGGAGGAACAGGCTGAGCCATTTCTCAGAGCGGCGACTCGTCTGCCCATTCCTCCTCCCCTCTGTGACACCCAGCACGTAGCGCAGAGCTCTATGGTCCGCACATGCATGGCAGAGCTGCTCTCTACTGTGCATTTGCGGTCCGTCGGTCAGAGCCCATTTATGTTGTAGATAGCGTGTGTTGCTTTTAAGTCCAACAGATGGCGCTGTTTTTCCAAAAAAGCATGTTTTTACCTGTCACACGTGTGACATCTATATAATATAGGTGTATAAAAACACTCGCGGATTCGAATGCAACGTTGTGGCAAAATTTCAAAGCAATCGGTGAAGAACTTTCGGAGATTTAAGATTTTGAACAAACGAACATTTACATTTTTATTTATATAGGTTGTAAAACAGTACTTTCTGCTTTGAATGTTATTTTCAAAAGTTCACAAGAATTTGACTTTCTGATTTACACTACTTGCTTGATGAACAAAATGGTTAAATAAACTTCTTTAATTTAACATTTAATTTATCTGAGCATTATACTTTTAAATACTTTGCCTTCCCCTCTATACCCCTGAGAGACTGGTGGGTTTCAATCCCCTTGGCTCCTGTTATTGGAAGACTCAACAGGCTGGAGGGCAAATTTTCCTATTGTAACCCCTCTTTTGTGGATCTAGTGGCTCCCATAGTAATATCAAAAACCCTATATTCCAATAGCCACCTTAGCCACTACAGCGGGAGAGTTACTGCCCAAAAGTAGCAGAATACATTAGGTTTAAAGTTATCTGGCTACAATTATCCAGATAATCAGTGATTTTCAGTGGAACATTTATCCTGTCGATATATTCCATTTAACTTATCCAGTTAACTTTAGCTGGATAGATTATCTGTTTTCCAGGTTTTTGAATATTGGCCTCTTAATATTTCTTTCTGTCCACAGTATTTTATAAATGTTTACTGCTAATACATGAAGTCAACTTAAAAGAAGCAGAAGGTATTTTTGTAACAGTACAGATTCAATATACCCTGCAGAGTGGATCTGCGTTTTGTTTAGTAGATTAAAAAAAGGCTACCATATAATGCAATAGTATGTTGCCCACATTATAATGGAAACATTAATTCAATCTTGGCAGCTTGTCTATAAAGCCTGCATCTTCCAGCACTTCCTATATAATGTAAGTAAAATTTTGAGTAAATAAGAAACCCTCACACATTGATGGTTATACTCCAGAGAGCTACATTAGTAAGGCTAATCTCATTGTAAGTACTTACCATATAGTACTTAAATGGAAAAAGCACCATCAATCACTCTGTGATATTCCCACAAACAACGTTACACACATCAGTAATATGAAGAGGCTAGGAAGACTTACTAAAATAGTAGTGCTGCAGCTGCTTGCCTGTGTATAATAAACTTCAGATGAAGTGGCATGTTTTTCTTTTTTTTTTTAAATTGTATGACTAAAAGATGTGTTACTAATAGCTTTTCTGAACCAATTATATACAGAATTCAATAAAGTAAGAGCTGTGCTATAAAAAAGGTTCTTATGATTATACCAATGGTTTTGTTTTATGACATTCCATGCTGTCAAGTGTAAAGTATGAGTTTTAGTGTGCAACGTGCTAACACTTCTTAGTACATAAAGAATGGGAGTGCAGAGGGAATGAAGGGAGATACAGAAATGCATGATGTCAATCTGAAAAAAAAAAACAACTTTTTGGCTAGTTTAAGGTAACTTGAGTCAGGGCTCCAGGGGAAACCCTGGATTGCAGCCTACAGTCAAGAAAAGAGTCATGAATGAATATAGAATGAAGAACTAGGGATGTATGCATTGATGCAATGATCCCTGTAAGCTGTGTGCATATGTCATACAGATCTTGAGACACGTGCACACAGGAAAACAACATAGCACATACAAGAAAGAGAAAATAGAATGGTGTTATAAAGTGTCAGGGTTAGTACAGCATTGAGGTGGACATGAGAATCAGCTTAGCATCTACTGCAAACATATTGGAAATCAGCAATCCCTTAACTTGCTGTGTGTGCAAGGCACCAAAATAAATCGTGCTGATACCCACCCCATAGAGCTTACATGTACAGTGGCATTGTAGTCTTTTTCAGCACCAGGAATCAGAGTGTGTACTATTTTGCTTTCAAAGAGTTGACTTCTTAGTGTCTTAACTAATGCTTTTGGTACTCACCCCAGAAACCATTCTTGTAAAGCGGGATAGAACTCATTTTTTGGCACCATTAGCCAGATAACGTACGATGCTCAGCTTTTGGTACCCACCCAAGATAGCTTACAGTATTGTAACTGTTCAGCCAATGCTTTTGGTGCTCACCCCAGAGAGAATGCATGCATTCCAGGTTAATACGCACCTTTGGCAACATCCACCAGATGGTGTACACTATTCTGCTTTAGTAACTAACGCTTTGATTTGATTTCTATTTCTAATTTAACCAGCAGCCAACCTTTGCAGTATTTCCCTTCTGCTATGGGCTTGAGACAGGTCAGCCTGCTCCTTTTGGGCCCTCCATTCTTCTTTAGAGATAGGGTATCTTCTTTATCTCTCTTTCTTCTCTTCTTTGCTCTAAGCTTCTATCTCTCTAATTCTTCTGCTCACCTGTAAAATATACCAAAAAATAAAAATGTACATAAGCCACAGAAAAACTCAGAGAAGCACTTACACACACCACTACAATGCACTAAGATGGTCACCAGAAACGTGAATTAACTTTTATTCCAGCATTCAGGGAGGAATGAGGCCATAGTACTACCGACTCATTAAATCTGGTGTAAAGCCCACACTAAAATTTGTATATAACACAAGCTGGTTTTAACACAGCTTAATACATATACCTCTTAGTATTAGAATGCAAAGTACAGTCATTTGTACAGTGATACATGTTGATTTGTTCATTACTCATGCCTTCTTTATGTGGCATTAAATAAAGGTGATGGTTTCTAAATTACTGTAATGACCTCAGTTATTTAGTCCATATCTCCTATCACTAACAAGCTTTGCAATGCTCTTGAATTATGGTCAAGAGAAAATGTGTTAGTATAAACAAATTCTCCATTCAATAGCAATAAACCCACCTCTAAAGAACCTTTTCCCGCATTTTTTTTCTTTGTTGCCTAGTGGATGTGAATTTGAATGCAATGCAAACATTAGCATGATATACATTCCAATACTAACGTTTTAGAATCTAGTTATTTACTATATTACTCCTTTGGGGAAAACATAACATGTGCAAATGAGTTTAGATACCCAGCACTGATTTTATAGAGGCAATATAATTGTACCTATAAAACATTGCCTATAGCAAGAAGTTATTAGGGAAGTCCCTGATATATACTTACGTTACATGCATGACAGGCATTCTTGGTGTGTCTATTTTCTTTAACAATAATTTGCTTGTCTCCTTGCTACAAGCAAGAGCAGTGTACATTCAAGAGACTTAGGGTCATAATTGGATAACTCAGATTGTAAAATTTTAGGACTGGTAAAAATGATGTGCCAAACTAAAGTAAGTTTTTGGAAACTTGCCTCAAAGACAGCAATTAAAAATATATAAATAAATAAGCAAAAAAAAACCTAAATGAAGTTTTTTGACGTTCTTGAAATTACTGATCAATTAATTTACCCAATAGAATTCTAAATAAATTTGTGACCTTCAATCTCCAGCAAATGTCTTTAGATGAATAAAGCCAATTCCTTTAATAATTTAGCTTTTTTTTCTTTCCATTAAGTAGAATTTATTGTGAAGTTCTCATTGTGAAATGAGCAGAAAGTCAATTTCTTCTCCAAGACTACTAAGAAACCTGAAGTCCCATCTTTTTCCCATTGTGAAATGGGTAGATATTAGATACACACTGGTGCATTCAATCTATGAAATATCATATCCCCATAGTTATTCCTTACTTCTTTTTTTATGAACAATTCAGTCAAGATAATAACAGATGCACCAAGCTGATGCTCCTGGTCTTCACCTCTCTCCTCACCAGGTAATGGCTTTGAATCTATTCCTGCCCAAGGACTTGGATGGTCCTGTGGATCTCTCTAAATGAAAGACACTCTTCCTCCAAATGGTTCAAAAACCAGAGACCCTGGGCCCTGTACACTCAGTCAATTAAATAAAGCAAAAATGAAGCATCTTACTCAAAGGGGAAAACAAACAAGAGGCAAGAAAAGTAGAAAAAACTTGTCATTTAACACAAAGATTTCCAAATCATGAAGCAAATAAAGGGTAAGGCACTCTGTCTCCAATCTTTTATCTGGGTCTCAATCCTAGAAACCCAAGAGTCCTTTTCAAAGGAGAATAATTAAAATAGGAGACAGCAAAGGACATTGCCCCTACAAAAGTCAACTAAGAAATCCACATCCTGAGATGGTGGCAGGGGTTTATAAACTGTTAGAGCACACCATCTGAATTTCCCACATGGCGGAGCCAAAACCTTCAGCATACTGCTAATTACATCACTCTTCTCCCCTCTAAAACAATTAGATTAGTCCTTTTAGGAGAGGATCGTCTCTACATCCTACATTCATACACACACACACACACTCTTAAATTCCCCCCAACTCACTTAACCTAATCATTTTAGAGAACATCCTTGACCTGAGGCCACATACCAGAGCTCCTTCCAGAGCCCTGAATTTGTAAACCTTAACTGAACACTAAACATCACCATTACATAATGACTGGTCTCCCTCTCTCTCTTCTAGAGGCTGTGAATGCTGCCTCTGCAGCGTCACCTGCTGTTTTAGGAAATGGAACATCTGACTTGCAATTGAACTCTGGTTTCTGCATGGCAATGCATTGCAGTGCTACTGAGGCCCAAAAGTGTATTATTTCATTTGTTAGTAAGAATGTATTTATTTAAAGATGTACAATAACTGAAAAGTTTAGTCTTATCTCTTTCAAATCTTTTCTGATAGCCCTATCAGGGAAGATATGGAAGTACTAAAAATTAGTTTCCTGGTGTCACCTCACTATCTCTTTTCATTCTGTTTTAGACCTCCAGTTTCTATGAATGTGGATGTCTTATTGCTGTCACCAAATATTGCACTTGGAAAAGACAGAGAATGCTGAATATCAAGCTTTACTGGACCTTAAAAAACTCTAAGAATAATTGCAAAATAATAAACATAGAAAACTCAAAAGCCAAGCCACAGCACAAAATGCCATAAAATTGAAGATTCATGTTAAGAACATAATAACATAAGATATGCCATACTGGGTCAGACCAAGAGTCCATCAAGCCCAGTATCCTAATTCCAACAGTGGCCAATCAAGGTCACGTGTACCTGGCAAGTACCCAAATATTAAATAGATCCCATGCAACTAATGCCAGCAACAATCAGTGGCTAGTACTCTATTGATCAATAGCAGTTTTTGGACTTCTCCTCCAGGAACTTATCCAAACCTTTTTTTAAACCCAGTTACACTTGTTGCAGGCATGGACCCTTCAACTGAGGTAGAGTTGTGTTGCGACCGTCGCTGCCCGACGTCTCCACTACGCCCACCTTACCTCTTTGGCACTTCCTCTTTGCCTGTTGGAAGTTTGGCTGCCGCGGCGTCATCATGCCATTCTCCTCCGACGTCCCCAGACCAGCTAGACGCTGCATTCCGCCATGTTTCCCGGCAGCCTAAGGGCGCACACGCGGTGTGGCCCCGACTTAAGTAACAGCAGTGGTGTGAACCTCAGGGGCGTCCACCTGAGGTGACGTCATCCTCACCGGATATTTAAGGTCTCTGAAATCACTAACGAATCGAGTTAGCAAGGGCTTTCCTCCAGGTATCGGCGGATGGGATTCGCTCTCCACATACCTTGCTACTCTGCCTCCTCGGACTTACCAGGGGTACCCACTCCTCAGGGGCCTCGCTTTCTCTTTTTTCTTTTCAGATCGCAGTCTGGAACCGGTACTCTCTCCTCGAGGGCCCACATTCCCTGACTTGCCACTGAATACCACTTCTGCCAGAAAGTCATCGCTGCCTGCAACACCAGTGAGTTACCATCTCTCTCTCAGAGTGTTCCCTGGAACCAGGTACTCGCTCCTCGAGGGCCTACTTCATTCCAGCTCCTTGGCTGCTTCTAAGAGACTATTGTGTGAGTGTTACCATCAAGGTTCTGTTCCTGAACTCTGCATACTCTGCCTACTCACTATATTCAGTTTCTCTACAGCTCAGTTATCTAGGATCGCTCTTTCAGTATCTAAGGGACTACAGCCCAGCTGGGCACTTCCAGCTCACTACTGCCACCTCTGGTGGTTCCATATACTGTTTAATAAAAGAACTAGTGTGTGTCTGTCTCCCACTCTGGGCCTAACCGATGGTCCCTCTCGGGATCTTCCCCCAGGGGCGTGGTCATCTGCCACCAGCCCAAGGATTCACCCACAATTACCATGAACACTAGCAGATTGCTAACTCCATGGATCCGGCACAACTCAATGCCTTGCAGGCCATACCGGGCCTGGCCCAACACATTGTGGTGCAGCAAGATGCCTTGGAGAAACTCACTTCAGCGTTTCCTCATCTACACACACACAGAAGGTTCAAGGCACAACTTCCAACCATGAAGGTCAGTTACAGGAGGTAACTTTAAAAACTGCTGTACCACTGGTGGCTCCAATCCGCTTTTCTGGTGAAATTCAGAAGACCTGGGGCTTCTTAAACCAATGCTGCATGCATTTTGCCTTACAGCCATCTTTATTTCCTACAGCTCTTTCCAAGACTACCTACATCCTTTCATACCTGGATGGTAGGGCCTTGTCTTGGCATCTACCTTGTGGGAGCACAAGGACCCCATTTTGCAGGACATGGAAGGATTTATGGACTTGTTTAAATCCATTTTCAATGACCCTGCTTGAACTGCTATAGCCTTTTCTGCTTTGGTGGAATTGAAGCAAGGCAACAGATCATTGGCAGAATTTGCCATCAAGTTCAAAACTCTTGCGGCAGAACTCCGCTGGGACCCTAAATGTCTCAAGACACTGTTTTGCAGAAACCTGGATACCCGTTTAAAAGACAAGCTGGCTGCTCACGATACACCTGACTCGCTGGATGAATTAGTAGCCTTGGCCACTCGGATTGATCACCGGCTCTGGGACAAGGTGAAGGAACTTTGGCCTAAGGTGTTATCTGGGTTGAAACAGGCTAGTTCTATAACCGCTCCTCAGATGGTTCCACTAAATCTTGCTGCTGATAAAGATGAACCGATGCAACTTGGTCATGGACGTTTAACTTCCAAAGAAAGAAGACTTCGGAAAAAGCGTAGCCTTTCCAAGTACTGTGGTCAGCCCAGCCATTATTGTGTGATAATGGCTGGGCTGACCACAGGGTATGCAGGGTATGCAGAATGTTCCTGAACATTCTGCATACCCTGCCTACTCATTATATTCAGTTTCTCTACAGCTCAGTTATCTAGGATCGCTGTTTCAGTATCTAAGGGACTACAGCCCAGCCGGGCACTTCCAGCTCACTACTGCCACCTCTGGTGGTTCCATATACTATTTAATAAAAGAACTAGTGTGTGTCTGTCTCCCACTCTGAGCCTGACCGATGGTCCCTCTCGGAATCTTCCCCCAGGGGCGTGGTCATCTGCCACTGGCCCAACTCCACCCACAACTACCACGAACAAGTTGGCAAAACCTGCAGGGAGGAGCCCTGAAAATCCCCCCCACCCCCACCCCATGAGCTGGAAGAGTTGGCTGTGGCAGATGCCCAACTGGAGCTTCACCTATACCAACCCTTGTTCCCCTTAGGTTGAGTCATCGGGTGCTGAGGCTGGCAGAACTTAGGCACAGGCCTCTGTTGCTGAGGTGTAGATCTGTGGAGCCAGATGTGTACAGGGCAGGATGTATGGTAGGCTGAGTACCAGAGTAGTCAGAAGCAAGTGGCAGTCAGGGCAGACTGCGATTAGGTGAGGTCAAGAGTCATGCAATAGTCAGTGGCAAGTGTACTTCAATTGTAGATAAGAATCAGGCAGTGGGCAGTGGCAGGCGGAGTTCAATTGTAGACAGGTACCAAGCTGAAGTCAGAGCCTGAGATCCGTCCGAGAGAAGGTGGGACAGATAGGCAGGCAGGGAGGCAAGGAACAGCACAGGCGGGCAGGAGGAGACAATGAAGAACTGAAAACCGACCACAGGATGAAGATAAGAAACTGAAGACTGACCACAGGACAAAGACAAAGAACTCAGGGAAGAAGATCAGGAACTGCCAAGAACCAGGAACACAGGGACAAAGACCAGGAATGTGGGAGTGAAAACCAGGAACACAGGAAGAAGACTAGGAATATGCTGAGGCAATTCACTCTACCGGAAGTAGTCGACCTATTGCTGAGGCAGGAAGAGGTCGCTGAATTGGCTTTTATAGGCCCATACCAGTGATGCCATCTTCTGGTGTCCACTGGCTTTTCACACCACAGGCCTTTAAAGAGGAGTGTGGTTGAGCGTGTGCCACCTTAGGGAAGCCCTGGGAGGCAGCAGTGTTAGAGGCAAACTGAGCACAGGGCCTGCTGCACATTCAGTCCAGGGCCTTCGTCAGCATCAGTGGACATGGCTATAGAGTTAGGCAAGATGTAGCGGCCTGTTTCACATCTATCCAGGGGCCTCCCCCAGCATCAGATGGAGTTGCATCTGGCCTAGGGCTGGACCAAGAGCAGCAGTCCATGGGCCTGCCCTGTGGACTGCCAAACACAACACTAGCTGTCTTAACCATATCCTCTGGCAATGAATTTGAGAGCTTAATTGTGTGTTGAGTGAAAAATAATGTCTCCAATTTATTTTAAATGTGCTTCTTGCACATTTAAAACAAACTTTATGGAGTGACCCTTAATCCTTGTATTATCTGAAAGAGTAAATAACCATTTCATATTTACCCATTCAAGTCATCTCATGATTTTATAGACCTCTATCATATCCCTCCCTCAGCTGTTCCTTTTCCAAGTTGAACAGTCCTAAACACTTTAGCCTTTCCTCATAGGGGAGCCATTCCATCTTTTATCATTTTGGTCGCCCTTCTCTGTACTTTCTCCAGTGCAACTATATCTTTTTTGAGATGCAGCAACCAGGACTGCACACAGTATTCAAGGTTTGGTCTAACCATATTATGACATCCTACATTTTATTTATAGAAACATATAGAAACATAGAAATGACGGCAGAAGAAGACCAAATGGCCCATCTAGTCTGCCCAGCAAGCTTCACACATATTTTCTCTCATACTTATCTGTTTCTCTTAGCTCTTGGTTCTATTTCCCTTCCACCCCCACCTTTACTGTAGAGAGCAGTGATGGAGCTGCATCCAAGTGAAATATCTAGCTTGATTCGTTAGGGGTAGTAGCCGCCGCAATAAGCAAGCTGCAGCCATGCTTATTTGTTTTACCCAGACTATGTTATTAGCCCTTATTGGTTGTTTTTCTTCTCCCCTGCCGTTGAAGCAGGGAGCTATGCTGGATATGCGTGACGTATAAGTCTTCTCCCATGCCGTTGAAGCAGAGAGCCATGCTGGATGTGCATCGAAAGTGAAGTATCAGGCACATTTGGTTTGGGGTAGTAACCGCCGTAACAAGCCAGCTACTCCCCGCTTTGTGAGTGCGAACCCTCTTTTCTTCTCCCCTGCCGTTGAAGCAGAGAGCTCTGCTGGATGTGTGAAGTATCAGTTTTTCTTCTCCCCTGCTGTTGAATCAGAGAACTTTGCTGTATATGCATTGAAAGTGAAGTATCAGGCTTATTTGATTTGGGGTAGTAACCGCCGTAACAAGCCAGCTACTCCCCTCTTTGTGAGTGTGAATCCTTTTTTCCACATTTCCTCTTGCTGTTGAAGCTTAGAGCGATGTTGGAGTCACAGTAAGCATGTGTATGTTTATTTAATAAGGGTATTGACTCCAGGCAGTAGCCATCATTCTGGCGAGTCACCCACTCTTCATTGGCAGCCTCTTGACTTTATGGATCCACAGTGTTTATCCCACGCCCCTTTGAAGTCCTTCACAGTTCTGGTCTTCACCACATCCTCCGGAAGGGCATTCCAGGCATCCACCACCCTCTCCGTGAAGAAATACTTCCTGACATTGGTTCTGAATCTTCCTCCCTGGAGCTTCAAATCGTGACCCCTGGTTCTGCTGATTTTTTCCTTCGGAAAAGGTTTGTTGTTGTCTTTTGATCATTAACACCTTTCAAGTATCTGAAAGTCTGTATCATATCACCTCTGCTCCTCCTTTCCTCCAGGGTGTACATATTTAGATTCTTCAATCTCTCCTCGTACGTCATCCGATGAAGATCCTCCACCTTCCTGGTCGCCCTTCTCTGTACCGCCTCCATCTTGTCTTTGTCTTTTTGAAGGTACGGTCTCCAGAACTGAACACAGTACTCCAGGTGAGGCCTCACCAAGGACCTGTACAAGGGAATAATCACTTCCCTTTTCTTACTCGATATTCCTCTCTCTATGCAGCCCAGCATTCTTCTGGCTTTAGCTATCGCCTTGTCGCATTGTTTCGCCGACTTCAGATCATTAGACACCATCACCCCAAGGTCCCTCTCCTGCTCCGTGCACATCAGCCTTTCCCCCCCCATCGAATACAGTTCATTCGGATTTCCACTCCCCATATGCATGACTTTGCACTTCTTGGCATTGAATCTCAGCTGCCATATCTTTGACCACTCTTCCAGTTTCCTTAGATCCCATCTCATTCTCTCCACTCCATTCCGGCGTGTCCACTCTGTTGCAGATCTTAGTGTCATCCGCAAAAAGACAAACCTTACCTTCTATCCCGTCCGCAATGTCGCTCACAAAGATATTGAACAGGACCGGTCCCAACACCGATCCTTGCGGTACACCACTTAAAACCGCTCTCTCTTCAGAGAAGGTTCCCTTCCTAATAATTCCTAAAATTCTGTTTGCTTTTTAACCACCACAGCACACTGAGCCAATAATTTCAATTTATTTATCAACTAAGCTGCCCAAATCTTTTCGTCTGGATGGAAACTCCTGAAATGGAACCTAACATTGTGTAGCTACAGCATGTTTGTTTTTTTTTCCTTTCATGCATCACCTTACACTTGTCCACATTACATTTCATCTACCATTTGGATGCCCAATCTTCCAGTCTCTCAAGGTCCTAGTGCAATTTATCACAGTGCACTTGTGATTTTACTACTCTGAGTAATTTTGAGTAATCTGAAAATCTGATCACCTCACCTATTGTACCTCTTTCCAGATCATTTATAAATTTATTAAAATGCACCAGCCCAAGTACAGATCCCTGAGGCACTCCACTGTTTACCTTTTTCTACTATGAAAACTGACCATTTAATACTATTCTCTTTTTCCTGTCTTTTAACCAGTTTGTAATCCAAAAAATGACATCTCCTCCTGCCCCATGACTTTTTAGTTTTCTTAGAAGTCTCTCATGAGGAACTTTGTCCAATGCCTTCCATCCAGTTCATCTTTATCCACATGCTTATTCACCCCTTCAAAAAAATGTGAAGCTAGACTTCCCTTGGGTAAATCCATGCTGGTTGTGTCCCATTAAATCATGTCTTTCTACATGTTCTGTGATTTTATCCTTTATAATAGTTTCCACTAGGGATGTGAATCGTTTTAGGACGATTAAAATTATCGTCCGATAATTTTAATATCGTCTTAAACCGTTATGGAACACAATACAATAGAGATTCTAACGATTTATCGTTATAAATCGTTAGAATCGTGAGCCGGCACACTAAAACCCCCTAAAACCCACCCCCGACCCTTTAAATTAAATCCCCCACCCTCCCGAACCCCCCCCCAAATGACTTAAATAACCTGCGGGTCCAGCGGCGGTCCGGAACGGCAGCGGTCCGGAACGGGCTCCTGCTACTGAATCTTGTTGTCTTCGGCCGGCGCCATTTTCCAAAATGGCGCCGAAAAATGGCGGCGGCCATAGACGAACACAATTGGACGGCAGGAGGTCCTTCCGGACCCCCGCTGGACTTTTGGCAAGTCTTGTGGGGGTCAGGAGGCCCCCCCCAAGCTGGCCAAAAGTTCCTGGAGGTCCAGCGGGGGTCAGGGAGCGATTTCCCGCCGCGAATCGTTTTCGTACGGAAAATGGCGCCGGCAGGAGATCGACTGCAGGAGGTCGTTCAGCGAGGGTTCCGGCGCCTCGCTGAACGACCTCCTGCAGTCGATCTCCTGCCGGCGCCATTTTCCGTACGAAAACGATTCGCGGCGGGAAATCGCTCCCTGACCCCCGCTGGACCTCCAGGAACTTTTGGCCAGCTTGGGGGGGGCCTCCTGACCCCCACAAGACTTGCCAAAAGTCCAGCGGGGGTCCGGAAGGACCTCCTGCCGTCCAATCGTGTTCGTCTATGGCCGCCGCCATTTTTCGGCGCCATTTTGGAAAATGGCGCCGGCCGAAGACAACAAGATTCAGTAGCAGGAGCCCGTTCCGGACCGCTGCCGTTCTGGACCGCCGCTGGACCCGCAGGTTATTTAAGTCATTTGGGGGGGGGTTCGGGAGGGTGGGGGATTTAATTTAAAGGGTCGGGGGTGGGTTTTAGGGGGTTTTAGTGTGCCGGTTTTGCGATTTTACGTTTTTTTGATTTTTTACGATTTTTCACGTTATTTTACCCCCCCAAACGGCAACAATACGATTCCCTCCCCCTCCCAGCCGAAATCGATCGTTAAGACGATCGAGGACACGATTCACATCTCTAGTTTCCACTATTTTTCCCAGCACTGAAGTCAGGCTTACTGGTCTATAGTTTCCCGCATCATCTTAGGAGCCCTTTTTATATATCAGGGTTACATTGGCCACCTTTCAGTCTTCAGATACAATGGATGATTTTAATAATAGGTTACAAATTAAATGCAATAGATCTGAAATTTCAGAACCCTGGGATTTATACCATCCAGTCCAGGTGATTTGCTACTCTTCAGTTTATCAATCTGCCTACTTCATCTTCCAGGTCACCCTGATTTGGCTCAGTTCATCTGAATCCTCACCCTTGAATACTGTCTCTAGAATGGGGATCTCCCCCAAATCCTCTTCAGTAAACACTGAAGCAAATAATTCATTTAGTATTTCCATTATGGCCTTATCTTCTCTAGTTTCCCCTTTGAAACCTTGATGATCTAACAGTCCAATTGACTCCTTCACAGGCTTTCTGCTTTGGATATATTTTTAAAAGTTTTTATTATGAGATTTTACTCTATGTCCAACTTATTTTCACATTTTCTTTTAGCCTGTCTTATCAATATTTAACATTTAACTTACTAATTTTATGCTTTTTCCTTTTTTCTTCAGATAGATCCTTCTTCCAATATTTGAAGGAAAATCTTTTGGCTAAAATAGCCTCTTTCACCTCACTTTTTAACCATGCCGGCAATCGTTTAGACTTCCTTCCACCTTTCTTAATGTGTGGAATTCATCTGGACTGAACTTCTAAGATGGTATTTTTTAGCAATGTCCATGCCTGTTTTACACTCTTAATCTTTGTAACTGCACCTTTATTTTTTTTTCTTACTATTTTTCTCATTTTATTAAAGTTTTCTTTTTGAAAGTTTAGTTTTTGTGCTATGGAAGGCTTATTCTTCCTCTTCCAGTCATTCATTCAAATTTGATCATGTTTTAATCATTATTGCCAAGCAGCCCCACCGCTGTTACCTCTCTCACCAAATCCTGCCCTCCACTAAGAATTAGATCTAAAGTAGCTCCCCCTCTCCATCCGATTGCTCCATAAAGCTGTCATCTGTCCATCCAAGAACGTTATCTCTCTAGAAGGTTCTAGCAGGTCAATATTGGGGTATTTGAAATCTCACATCATTACTGCACTACTAATTTGGGCCTGGATTTATCAAAATGCACTAAATATCGCATGCAATAGGAAAAGGGACGTGTTTTATGGTAATAGGCAGTTTATCGCAATTTGCGCTAATACCTATGTGAAGCGCTAAGTTACCGCAAATTGCGATAACTTTTTCACACTATGCAATAAGTGCCAGAATTGTTGTATTTCCTACATACAACCACTGCGGGTGCGGGGACCATGTTTAGTAGGTATAAGCTCCCAGAGAGCCAGCCTAGCTATCAGGGCCCTTCTACAACCACGGGGGGGGGAAGAGAGAGGAGAGAGGGGGAGAGAGAGAGAGAGAGCAAGCCTAGCCATAATGTCCTCCTCCTCCTAGGTAGTTATTTATATATCTATAGAGGCCCACCTATTAACTCAAAGTGAGGTTTAGGTATTAGTGTAGGGGTTAGGGGCCACTTTGACATTCAAAGTGAGACGTACGAACACAACAGTGCTCTCTTGTGAAGATTTGATGAACTTCGGAGTGAGGAAAATCACCCAAAGATGAGATTTGTGCAATGTTCTCTCAACCTAGCTTCATGTTACCCAGGTAGAGAGTCCATCAAGCTAGGTTGAGAGAACATTGCACAAATCTCATCTTTGGGTGAGTTTCCTCACTCTGAAGGTCATCAAATCTTCACAAGGGAGCACTGTTCTGTTCGTTCGTCTCATTTTGAATGTCAAAGTGGCCCCTAAACCCTACACTAATATCTAAACCTCACCTCACATTACTAGGTGGGCCTCCTATAGAGATATAAATACCTACCTAGGATGAGGGCATCATGGCTAGGTGCTCTCTCTCTCTCTCTCTCTCTCTCTTCCTCTCTTCCTCCCTCAGTTGTAGAAGGGCCCAGCCCTATTGCACGGCATTTACACAAAAGAAAAAGGTGTAGATAAAATACAAATTAAAGCCACCAAACTCCTCCCTTTTTTCTCATTTGCATCACACCATGCGTTATGGTGCTTTCACAGGCGTTAAATGCATTTTCACAGGTGTTAATGGGGCTTACCGTATGCAAAAATGTCTTATAGCAATTTGATAAATGACCCTGTTAGAATGTAAGCCCTCTGGGGATAGGGTAATTCCTACAGTACCTGAATGTAATCCACTTAGAGAGAGAGAGAGAGAGAGAGACTAGCCTTAATACCCTCATCCTAGTTAGGTATTTATATCTCTATAGGAGGCCCACCTAGTAACTCGATGTGAGGTTTAGGTTAGTGTAGGGGTTAGGGGCCACTTTGTCATTCAAAATGAGATGCACGAACAGAACAGTGCTCTCTTGATGACCTTTGGAGTGAGGAAACTCACCCAAAGATGAGATTTGCACAATGTTCTCTCAACCTAGCTTGATGGACTCTCTACCTGGGTAACATCAAGCTAAGCTGAGAGAACATTGCACAAATGTTACTAGGGGGGGGCCTCCTATAGAGATATAAATACCTACCTAGGATGAGGGTATTAAGGCTAGTCTCTCTCTCTCTCTCTCTCTCTCTCTCTCTCTCTCCTTGATGAGGGGCCCTGACAGCTAAGCTGGCTCCAGGATCTAAAAACAGCATATGCAATAAAGCCCTATCACACAGCTTAACACTAATGAAAAAGGTGGAGTTAAAAGCCATGCAATACAGCTTTGCAAAATTGTTAACCCAGTCACAAATAACACCCCAAACTCCTCCCTTTTTTCAGATTTACATCGCACCATGCGTTATGGTGCTTTCGCAGGCGTTTAAAGGCATTTTCACATGTGTTAAGGCGTTTTTGCATGCAAAAACGCCTTAACACATGCGAAAACGCCTTATAGCAGTTTGATAAATGACCCTGTTGGTTAGCTTCCCTAATTTATCTTAACATTTCATCGTCCATCTCATCATTTTGGCCAGGTGGATAGAGGTATATTTCTATTGCTATACTCTTCCCTGACGCACATGGGATTTCTACCCATAAAGATTCTATTGTGCATGTAATCTATTGCAAGATCTTTATCCGGTTCGACTCTATGCCATCCTGGACATAAAGCGCCAACCCGGCACCCTATTTGCTCCTCCTTATCATTGCGATAAAATTTGTATCTGTTATCTGGCAGATCCAGAATAGCTTAAATGTGTTACAGAGGTAATGCTCTTGAGCCTATTGTGCCAACCCCTGCCAGCCAAAGTAGAATATCAAGAGTATATGAGTTGCCTGAGCACACTATCTTAGAGTGGGGGCAAGGTGGCATATAAAGGAATAATAGGGATAAAAAGTAGTTTAGTTTATAAGTTCATAATCTTGTATATGTACAATGCACACTTTCTATTAGAAAGCCTTTTCTGTAGTGGAAAAGTAAACAGTAAAAAAATTGATTTGAAAAATAAAACAATATGATTTTAAAATGGTCCGCCTTCTCTCAAAATGTGGATTTGTTAACCTTCTGCCATTTTTCCTGCCATATATCAGACACCAAATCTACCAGGTATGTTTTGTTTCTCTTCTTAAAATGAATTGACTAATGCTGGCGACGATCTTTCCTTCCTGGTTCACTTAGAGAAAAAATATAGTCAGGATTGCAATCCAAGTGGAGGGGAGTGGACAGTGAAGTGCCTCAGTGATCTGTACTGGGATCTGTGCTTTTCAATATATTTATAAATGATCTGGAAAGGAATACAATGAGTGAGGTAATCAAATTTGCAGATGATACAAAATTATTCAGAGTAGTTAAATCACAAGTGGATTGTGATAAATTGCAGGAAGACCTTGTCAGACTGGAAAATTGGGCAACCAAATGGCAGATGAAATTTAATGTGGATAAGTGCAAGGTGATGCATATAGGGAAAAATAACCCATGCTATAGTTACACAATATTAGGTTCCATATTAGGAGCTACCACCCAAGAAAGAGATCTAGGTGCCATAGTGGATAACACATTCAAATCATCGGCTCAGTGTGCTGTGGCAGTCAAAAAAGCAAACAGAATGTTGGGAATTATTAGAAAGGGAATGGTGAATAAAACAGAAAATGTCATAATGCCTCTGTATCGCTCCATGGTGAGACCATACCTTGAATATTGTGTACAATTCTGGTCGCCCCATCTCAAAAAGATATAGTTACAATGGAGAAGATACAGAGAAGGATGACCAAAATGATAAAGGGGATGGAACAGCTCCCCTATGAGGAAAGACTAAAGAGTTTAGGACTGTTCAGCTTGGAGAAGAGACTGCTGATAGCGGATATGATAGAGGTGTTTAAAATCATGAGAGGTCTAGAATGGGTAAATGTGAATCAGTTATTTACTCTTTCGGATAATAGAAGGACTAGGGGGCACTCCATGAAGTTAGCATGTGGCACATTTAAAATGAGTCGGAGAAATTTATTTTTCACTCAACGCACAATTGAACTCTGGAATTTGTTGCCAGGGGATGTGGTTAGTGCAGTTAGTGTAGCTGGGTTTAAAAAAGGATTGGATACGTTCTTGGAGGAGATGTCCATTACCTACTATTAATTAAGTTGACTTAGAAAATAGCCACTGCTATTACTAGCATCAGTAGTAGAGATGTGAATCGTGTGATCGATCGTCTTAACGATCGATTTTGGCTGGGGGGGGGGAGGAAATCTGATCATCGCAGTTTTGTTTTTTTTAAAATCGTTTAAATCGTAAATCGGGGGAGGGCGGGAAAACCGGCACAATCCACAAGTATTTATAACTGAAGAATAACATACATATGTTTCTTACATAACCCATACCTCTCCTCAACAAACATTCCAACTGTCAATGGTTGCAAGGAATTTAATGTAGACCAAATTGCAGTTTCTGAAATTCTTCTTCTTCTGGGGAGACTTTATCCAGAAATAGTCTATCTGGGACAGTGGACTTGGTCAAAAATGTTTTGCACATGGAAATTATATACTGGCATCCTAAACATAAAGCAATGCAAAAGACTATGATTATGACAATAATAGCAATAAAATATATCAATTTCTTACCCAACCTCCAGCTACGGCCCTATATGCAGAAAGTCTCAGTTCCAACTGGAAGAAGGGGGAATGTGGGTTTTTTAGATCAGTCATTAATATGGTTTGAAGGTCATATATTCTACCTGATTCATCTATGAAGGCATAGCAAGATTTCTTGATAAAAGCACAAGCCCCCCCCCCCCCAACACCCAATTTTCTGATAAAAGGAGGCCTAAGGCTAGCCGATTGTCTATTACTATTACCACCAAGGATTTAAGTTCTCTCTGCAGTGTTTGGATATTATCAGCTGTATCATTGGCAAAACCTTCTTAAATATCTGATACATTCCAGGTTGCCTGTTTCAGTTCATAGACCTAATTACTGGGATGATGGCATGGACAAAAGTACGGATCCTGCATTCTTTTCTACCAATGAGTTGCAGAAGCATAATAGGTTAGCGTTTCATGTCTGACTCAGTGAAGATGAATATCCTCATGATGACTTGCAGAGAATCTCAGATTACCATGGAAGGAGAAATGAGGGGGAATATAAGCCAGAGTGACATGTTGGGACCAGCTAGAGACAAGAGTTTTGCTAACTCATCCATTTCTCCAAGAAGTAAACCTCAGGGGTCCGGATAGCTAATTCCTTCTACTCTTCTAAAGATGTTTTTGATGGCAGTCTTTTGGACAAGATAAAGAAAGTAAGAAGGTGGTCAAGGGGATTCCTAATATAATTATACAATCCACAGGTGCAATTATTAGAAGTAAAATTAGTTGCAGGGAGGATCAAGAATTAGTTATTAGAGCAGAGGTAGAGATCCACAGAGACATAATTATCCATTCTTTTCATCGTAAAATTGATCCATCTGGAATTCCCATCAACTTTGTAAATTGCATGAGTTTTGACAAATTTTGTGAGATGGGAGGCGATAGGATCAATTGGAAGGAAGAATAAAAGTTTTATAACAATTGTGCTATCTTCACAAAGATCCCACTGATGACCAAGGAACCCCTGTGCCTATAGTAGAGAAGGCTGAATCTGAAGGTTCAGTGAATCTGAAATATCATTATATTAAGCTGAGGAGTGGCCTAATGGTTAGGAAGATGGGCTACAGACCATTATGTTCAAATTCTACTGCTGCTTATTTTGATCTTGGGCAAGTCACCTCCATTAGGGATGGGTATTTGAGAGAAATTAAACAGGAAATGAGAAAAAAATTACTATTTTGTATCTAGTCATTTCAAAATGGAATGATTTAAATTCCAATGAAATGTTGTCTTGTTTTGAGAATCATGGAAAAAAAAAAGTCACCCTTGGGCTAGGCCTTGGAGAAAATTAACTCTGGTGCATCCTCATAAATGGAGGGTGCAATTCTGGAGTACAGCAATTCAATTAACTGTTGTACATCAAAAATGGCACCTTTCACGAGGAGGATGCACTGGATTTTATTTACTCCAGAGCATACCCAGTGGATGGCATCATTCAAAGAAAGAAGATCAAGAAGAAGAGGAATTCCAAGGTCTGGACCTGATACTGGGCTGAGGCTGAGGCCCCAGCATAGAGCCTGGGCTTGGGCCAAGGTTCAGGCACTGAGATCCAGCCTCTGGTCTGAGACCTGGCCCAGGTTGAGATTCAGGCATCGGGACCTGGCCTCTGGCCAAACCCTGGCAATGGGTCTTGGTCTGGGCCCCAGTCCAGGCCCCAGCCCAGGTATCAGGACCTGGCATATTTGTTTTACTACTTCACCTGTAAAATGTGAACCTCTATCACTTCCAACACATTCTGGAACATTAAACCTAGGAATAATTGCTTTGAGTAATTTCTTTGGTACTGTAATCACATCAGCCTTGGCAGTGGGATACTCTTTTATCCACCCACTAAACATACACCCCACCACGAGTATATACTTATACTGTAATATCTTTGTTAACTGAATGAAATCCATTTTCAGTTTCGAAAATAGGCCCCAAGGGGCATTCAGATGTGAGGATACCACCCATAACGCTTTCCCAACATTATACAATGCACATTTACTACAGTTTTGAGTCACTTGTAATGCAACTGGGGACTTTTTAGGACCCCAACAATGATATTGCATATCATGTATCATTCCACTTTTGCTAGCATGGCCCACCTGATGGGACAAGCAAGCAAGATAAGGCAGAAAAGGTGCTGATACAGTAGATAAAACATATGACCTAGCCACAGGCCAGATTGAATTCTCAGTGGAGTGCAGGATTTGGTGAGAGAGGTAACAGTGGTGGGACCACTTGACAAACAATAGTAATCATAATATGATCAAATTTGAATTAATGACTGGAAGGGGGACAGTATGTAAATCCATGGCTCTAGCGCTAAACTTTCAAAAGGGAAAGTGACAAAATGAGAAAAATAGAAAAAAACTGAAAGGTGCAACTACAAAGATAAAAAGTATGCAACAGACATGAACATTGTTAAAAAATATCATTCTAGAAGCACAGACCAGATGTATTCCATGCATTAAGAAAGGTGGAAGGAAGGCAAAACGATTACCGGCATGGTTAAAAGGTAAGATGAAAGAGGCTATTTTAGCCAAAATATCTTCATTCAAAAATTGAAAGAAGGATCCACCAGAAAACAATAGGATAAATCTTAAGCATTGGCAAGCTAAATGTAAGACATTGATAAGACAGGCTAAGACAAAATTTGAAAAGAAGATAGCCCTAGAGGCAAAAACTCACAATAAAAACTTTTTAAAATATGTCCAAAGCAGAAAACCTGCAAGGGAGTCAGTTGGACTGTTGGATGATCAAGGGGTTAAAGGGGCACTTAGAGAAGATAAGGTCATCATGGAAAGATTAAACAAGTTCTTTACTTCAGTGTTTACTGAAGAGGATATTGGAGAGATACCCATTCCAGAGAAGGTTTTCATGGGTAATGATTCAGATTAACTGAACCAAATCACGGTGAACCTGGAAGATGTGATAGGCCTGATTGACAAACTGAAGAGTAGTAAATCACCTGGATTGGATGGTATACATCCCCAGGCTCTGAAAGAACTAAAAAATGAAATTTCAGATCTATTAATAAAAATTTGTAACCTATCATGAAAATCATCCGATGTACCTGAAGATTAGAAGATGGCCAATGTAACCCTGATATTTAAAAGGGGATCCAGGGGTGATCCAGGGGTGATCCAGGAAACTATAAACCATCGAGCCTGACTTCAGTGCTGGGAAAAATCATGGAAACTGTTATAATGAATAGAATCACAAAACATTTAGACAGACATGGTTTGATGGAACACTGCCAACATGGACTTACTCAAGGGAAGACTTGCCTCACAAATCTCATACATTTTTTTGAAGGGGTGAATAAACATATGGACTAAGATGAACCAGTAGATGTGGTGTATTTGGATTTTCAGAAGGCATTCGACAAAGTCCCACATGAGAGGCTTCTGAAAAAACTAAAAAGTCATGGGATAGGAGGTGATGTCCTTTTGTGAATTGCAAATTGGTTAAAAGACAGGAAACAGAGAGTAGGATTAAATGGCCAGTTTTCATAGTGGAAAAAGGTAAACAGTGGATTGCCTCAGGGATCTGTACTTGGACTGCTGCTTTTTAATATGTCTATAAATGATCTGGAAAGGGGTACAATGAATGAGGTGATCAAATTTGTGGATGATACAAAATTATGCTGAGTAGTTAAATCTCAAGTGGATTGTGATGAATTGCAGGAGGATCTTGTGAGACTGGAAGATTGGGCTTCCAAATGGCTGATTAAATTTAACGTGGGCAAGTGCAAAGTGATGCATATAGGGAAAAATAACTCTTGCTTTAGTTGCACAATGTTAGGTTCTATCATAGGAGTTATCACCCAGGAAAGAGATCTAGGCATCAAAATCGATAATACATTGAATTCATTGGTCCAGTGTGCTGTGGCGATCAAAGAAGCAAATAGAATGTTAGGAATTATTAAGAAGGAAATGGAAAATAAAATGGAGGATGTCATAATGCCTCTGTATTGCTCCATGGTGAGATATCACCTTGAATACTGTGTGCAGTTCTTGTTACCACATCTCAAAAAGGATATAGCTGCAGTGGAGAAAGTGCAGAGAAGGGTGACCAAAATAATAAGGGGCATGGAACGGCTGCCCTATGCGGAAAGGCTGTTTAGTTTGGAGAAGAGATGACTGAGAAGGGATATGATAGAAGTCTACAAATCATGAAAGGACTTGAAGACGTTAATGTAAATCGATTATTTACTCTCTCAGCTAATAGAAGGACCAGGGGGCACTCTATGAAGTTAGCAAGTAGCTCATTTAAAACAAATCAAAGACAATTCTTTTTCACTTAGCACATAGTTAAGCTCTGTAATTCATTGCCAGAGGATGTGGTTACAGCAGTTACTGTAACTGGGTTTAACAAAGGTTTGGATAAGTTCCTAGAGGATAAATCCATAAACTGCTATGACAGTAATTAATAAGCAATAGTAGCTTGTGATCTATCTAATGTTTGGATATTTGCCAGGTACTTGTGACTTAGATTGGCCACTGTTGGAAACAGGATGCTGGGCTTGATGGACCCTTAGTCTGACCCAGTATGGCATATCTTATATTCTTATATACTTATGTTATGACTGTTGGAACTGGCAAATCTGTGGAAGATACAGTGCATGCCTGCTGGTAGCTTCTCTTTGTAGTTTTTGAAGATCCTGGAGAAAGACTTGAGAAGAAAGCTGGAGAAACATTAAAGACAGTAACATCAGTGGTGGAGATTAATGATACATCTGTACAGACAGTGGCATTGGTCAATAGCCATAGCATTTCCTTCAGCTTAAAAAATATCAGCAGAAGTGTGGATCACAGGTGCTGTTTTTGCTACATTTATAGCATTTTGATAAATCTACAGGAGAGTAAGCAGCTCTGTGAGAACCATAGGAATTTCCACATCCACAAATTAAGCAAGGTCTGGGTTTTGTAATGGTATTTCTGAAAGATTTGGGTGGACTTTAGTATTTATTTCAACTGCCAGTGAGTAATCATGGGTTATGCCCTTATCAGAGAGAGGCAGAAAAAGAAGCTTGGTTGAGGGGAGTAGATCTATGAATAATAAGATTACCAGATTTTAACAATAAAAGCTCATTTTTTGTCAATCAGGTATGAGAAAGTAGTTGAGTTTTAGAATGAAAGAGAAAGGCAGACACGGAATGAGGAACCTACAAATGGATGAGTTCAATAGAAAAAAAGAGGAGGCATATTCCATCAACAAAGTAGTCATGGATTGGATACAGCTTTGAGGCGATCAGGGAGGGCTCGGGCAACAAGATCCAACTACTGGGAGAAGTAAGCAATCAGTCTTTGCTTGTCACCATGATTTTGAGTCAGAACCAGAGGTAATGCCCTGTTTCTCAAGACAGAACAGAGAGAATGACAATAAATAGTTAAATAATTCCAAGCTGGAGGTAGAAACAAATATTTGTTTAAGAGAAATAAAGGCGTTTTCAGCTTCTTGTGACCAAGGGAGGATGGAAGACAGAGGATCTTTAAAAAAAATCATGCAAGGCCGAGCCAGGGTGGCAAAATCAGAAATCCACAACCTACAAAAATTACCAGTGCATAAAAGGGAGCAGAGTTGTTTTAAAGTAGTGGGGCAGGGTAAATGGACAATGGTATCAATGTGGCCAAGGGTCAGGGAACGCTGACCCTTAGAAATGGAATAACCCAGATAGACAAGAGATGCAGAACACAATTTCAGCTTTTTCTTGGAGTTTTTTAGTCCTTTCTTTTAACCGGTGAAGCAAATACAGAGTATCAACTGAAGCAGAAAAGGAAGGAAATCATCAATGTGCTGCAAAAGGGTAGAATAGGGAGGTAAAACAAAATCTGAAAGAACAGAGTATAGAGATTGTGAAAAGATGCAGAATGAATCTCTGAGGTAAGCAGGTCCAGGTATTCTGCTGCCCTTCAAAGATAAATGAGAAAAAGTACTGAGAAGAGGGATTGACAGGCACAGAAAAAAAGGCAGCAATAAGTCTATGATAGACATTAAGTGGGACTTGTGAAAGTAGGATGTAGGGGTTGAAAACCATGGGAGTGCAAGGCAAAACAATGGAGTTAATGGCCTGGAGGTCTTGTACAAAATGATACTTTCTCATTCCAGGTTTTTGTATGGGAAAAATAGCTGTGTTGCAAGGACTGGGATTTGAGGGTGGGATCAGTCTAGAACACCCTGAATCAAAAGGTCGGCAATAATGGGTTTAATGCCTGGGAATAGAAGGATGTCTTTGATAAGGATCAACAGAAATAGTAACAAGAGGAATGGACAAGTAGCCTGTGCCATTACTAGACATGCCCACAGTGATGCAAGGATAGCAGACAAATCCAGCTTATGAGAAAGAGTTGAGGAAGCTGAATTCCAAGGAATCAATTCCAAATGGGTTTGTACCACGAGGAGGATTTCTGAGGTCTGTGTAGGTAGCAACCTCCAGTAGCTAGAGGTAGACCTCATCAGGCGTGCAGAAAACAGTAGAGCCAATCATAGAGAGATCTTGGCCTGGCATATTTAAAGAGGAGGAAGAAGACAAAAGGAAAGAATGAGAGGTACTCAGCAGTCCAAGAGTCACCCTGGGGAAGTCAGTGGTAATGTTTCAGGTTAGAGACTCCCACCACTCAGAGAGATTCAGAGGAAAGGGGAAGAGGAGGGACAGATTGGGTTCTTAAAATGGCATGGGATGCTCTGGTATCAATGAAATATTCCACTGGCTGACCAGAGACAGTCAAAAATATCAAAGTTGCAGTAGAGGTATAGGGAAGAGGGATCAAAGAGAGGACTTTGATAGTGTCCATGAGTTCCTAGCAAGGAGAAAATTGTGGAGCCATAGGTTCAAAAGAAGAGGCAGGAGTGGAAAAAGGAACCAGACTTAGGACCATAGGGGTGCTGCAACTTCCAGTGTCCTATTTGGCCACAGTGGAAATAAGAATCTTTATTAGGCCAGCCAGGGTATTCCCTAACTCTCCCTTGGCCCCGTCCATTTTGGAAAGGAATTTTCCATTTTTTTACCTGGAGAGCCATAAGTTTATGTTCTAGCCCTTTACTGAACATATTCATCTGTTCAAAACAAGGTTGAGTATTAGTGCAGATTTCAGAAGAGTTTAGTAGGCTAGGTTACACAGGCAGAAGCCACCAGGTCCTTTAGCCAGGTCGGTAAATCTTATATAAAAGCAGCTTTAAAGCTTGGGGAATGGGCTTCCAGAATCCCAAAGCAATTGACAAATATGTCCGAGAACATACTAAGGTACTCCAAAGACTCCTCTATGTTGCCCACCTTACATCTACAAATGCTATCCCAATCCAGTTTTCTTGGATAAGCTTTCATTATGGCTGCAATCAAATTTTCTAAAGCTTGGGAATAAGCCTCTGCTGTCAGCAGGGTCTGAAAGCAATTTGCCTTCTGTTCTAAATGATGGTGCACATTTCAGAGCAGAGCAGCGTAATGTTTAAATCTTTTTATCTAATTTTATCTATGTCAAAAAGACTTAGCAGTGGGGAGCACTTATCCGTTAAGGCAGCTTTTAAAAACTGATTTGCATGCTTATAAGAGGATTGTAAAAAGTCATATATGATCTGGAACTGCTCTGTCCATTTTTCTGGCTACTTTCTTATTTTGGGGTATCCATTAATGAAGGACATTAAAACCGTTGGCATCTAGGGGACATGGGCAGTCTGCATACAAGTTGCATTGGGACTGGGAATTTGATGGAGATGGTAAAATGCCTTGGACTCAGTCTTTCTTATTCTGCCAAGAGCAAATGGGAAATTCTTTAACTAATTGTCCCTGCACTTTGTGAGCAAGGAATGAGACTGAGGGCTGTGAATCAGAGCTGCAGCTCTCGGAAGATCCTCATAGGTCAAGTCTGGAAGCAAAGGATATTCTCATGCACCACAGCTGCTTTTGCATCTACTTTCCCCTGAGTCATTTGCGGGGGCATTAACATGGTAACAGGGCGGTCAATATTCAAAAGCCATTTAGACAGAAAACTGAAAAATTATCTGTCTAAATTGCTAGCCAGCTATATTTAAAGCCATATGCGCTAAATTCTAGCCGCATAATGACTTACTTAGCCGCATAAGTCGAGGGCATTCCAAGGGCAGACGTGAGGTGTTTCCAGATGGATCAGAGTTGGCCTCATAAGTTATGCGGCTAACTCTGGTCACACCGTAGGGCTGTCCTATGGTTTATCTGGCTAACTTTAAAAAGTCGGGGATATTCAGTGGTACAGCCACATCATTGAATATCCCCATTAAGTTAGCCGGATACCTATATCCAGCTAGCTTAACTAGCCACTCTGCAACTGAATATCGGCTCCGAGGTTGATAGGCATGATCATCAAGAATATCTGGGGCTGGACATGCTTGTGCCAGTGTCTGAAGCTAATGCACTGGATAAAGAGTATTAAAGGCTGGCAGGGAGCCACAGGTGACAACAGAGGGAGTAGATGAGAGAGTGAGAAAGCAGGTACAGAGGAAGATGCAGGTTTATAATTGTGCACTCTGAATTCATCAAGTTTTCTTTAGTCTGCTGAAGCATTTGCTCTAACCCTGCAACAACTAATACCATCTGTCTCTTAGAATCTTCTCCAAACCAATCCTACTACACTGCTAGAATGCAGGAGCTCTTGACTTTCAAGGCACCCCGTAAATGTAAAAGTTTGTCTAGATCAAAGGTACCATTCTCCAGAAACTGGAGTGAATAATTACTATGAGTAAGAAAATTTCACTTTTTCAAAGAAAATATATCTTCATGACAATAATAAATCCAGAAACATCTGGCTGGTGTGTCCATGTGGGGCTTGACCTTGGAGTCACATGGTAGGAGCACTGGATGGGCAGCACCAAGATGGTAGGGCCCCAAGTGCTCCTACCATCTAGCCATCCAGTGCTCCTACCATGTGACAGGGGCCGGTCAATGGCACGGATACCCTGTCACATGGTAAGGGCAAAGGGCCATCGGCGCCATCTTTATGATTGCAGCCGACAGCCCGAGAACGGGAGATCACTCCCGGGACCACCACTAGAGCACCAGGTAATTTAAAAATGTTTTGGGGGGATCGGGAGGGTGAGAGAAGCTAAGGGGTCATCTTTAAAGGGTCGGGTGGGTTTTTTTTTAATCGGGCCATTGGCGCCAGTTTTCATGGCTGCGCGCACATGAGTGTAATTTTAAGTAGTACATGGCTGTGCAAAATCTAGTTGAACCATGTTAGCGAGTTAAACTGGATTGTCATTATAGCCAGCTATTTTTGAACTACTGTTGAAAATGATAATAAAGTATGTTTATACTAACAGTCAGTACTTTTATGTACTTCAGTTATGGCAGTAATAGTTATTCATTCAGCAGTTATTTGCTTCTGAAATGTACTGCCATAAATTGCTTGAATATACAAATCATGGTAGGACATCAGGAACATGGCTATCACATTCTGAATTTTCATGCTGGCATTCATCATTATCATCAATTTAATCATTTATTTATATCATGCCTTTCCAGCCAGGAAGTTCAATGTATGTTACAGTCAATATAGTTGATTTAACATAGTAATTATTGGATAGAATACTAGAAAACAGCAGGTTATCATTTGCAGAGGTTACTATGATTACATGACTTGTGTATGAAACATATTATGCTAGAAAATAGCAGGGTTATCATTTGATGTAGAAGGTTACTGTGGATAGATGACTAGTATAAAGTTATTATCATGATTATATAATATGTACAGAAAGATACAATGGACTATTTGCTAGATGTAGAGACATAATTGGTAACTCATCTCAGATCTCAATATAATTATTTGGAGCTATATACAGAATTTTTAATGAGGTTTATGTCATTTAAATCCTGTGAACTCTCCTTGCAAAGTTGCTTAAGGTATGTGCTGAGTTTTTAGTTGTGTTGGTGTCATTTGTAGTAAATGCTGCTTTAAAGAGCCAGGTTTTCACCAGTTTCCTGAAGGATAGGAGATCTGGAGCAAGTCAAATGTGGAGTTGTAAGGATTTCCATAGTATGGGGATTGAGCCAGTGGTTTTCTTCCTAGCACCGACAAGACTCATGATTCTGTGTAAGGGCACTACTAATGTGGATGAATCTTTGAGCATAGAGGATGAGTGGGTGTATAGGAGATGCAATATCTCCTGAGGTAGGCATTTGAGTGTTTTATAGGCTAGGACCAGTAGTTTGAATTATGTATGGGAAAGTATCAGGAGATAATGCAGGGTTTTTAGAATAGGGGTTGTGGTCAAATTTCTTTGTCTTCATTATCATGCAGGCTTCAGCATTCTGTATGAGCCGCAAGCAGTGGTTCAGGGTTTTGGGGGATTCCGGTGTAGAGGGTGTTACAACAGTCTAGGCAAGAGATTATCAAGGATTTGTTATCCAGAAAAGGTTAAAAATGATGAAGCTAGCAGAAGTGGTAAAATGCTTTTTGCATATTGCTTGGGTCTGAGCTTTGGTTGTCAGTTCAGAGTCTAGAATAAAACTTAGGTTCCACACTTGGGAGTTGAGGATTAAGGTTGTTCCATTACAAGTCACTCTAGGAGGGAATGGTGGGTTCTTTCTTCCTGATCATAACATCACTGACTTTTTGGGTTTAGTGTAGTAAATTGGTAATTTTTGGCAAGCAGTTGTTAAGTTTGGCATTGGTTGAGTCTAGGTTTGTGCTAAGCAGTACCAGTAGTTGTATGTCTTTGGTATAGGAGCAGTATGTCATATCACAGTATCTGATGTTGAATACTATGAGTAAAAGGATGGAACTTTGTGGTACCTGTCAGGAGAGAGTTTTTGTTCAGATTGAAAGGACATGAACCAGGAAAGAACTGGGCCTGTCACTCCCAGGTCACTTAGTCGGGAGATGAGGGAGTTGTGGTCTATTGTATTGAAGGTTGCTTAGAGATCCAGGAGTATTAGAAATGCTGATTGTCCATGGTCTAAATGCAATTGGAGTTCATCATCTAGGCTGGTTAGTAGGGTCTCAGTGCTGTGGTGTTGATAGAAATTTAATTGGTAAAGGTCTAGGGCATTGATCATGAGCAGATAGAACTTGTTTAGGAAAGGGAAGTTTGAGACCGACCAGTAGCTGTTTGGTTCACTGGGGTCTAGATTAGGTTTCTTCAAGTTGGACTTTTTATCACTCATTTTTAGATAGTTCAGAACCTGGGCTTTTACTAAAGATGCATCAATGATGGTCTGGATGTGGTAAAGTAGTCCAAATCTAACTTGTTTGATTAACCAGGATGGGAAGGGGGACTTCATAGCTGGTAGTTGCCTTGAGAGTGGTGAACACTGTTTTGATTTAGTACACATTAATGAGGGAATTTTAAAAAGCATATACATGTAAAAAATACAGTTTGACATGCATATATATAGGCCTTTTGAAAAGTACCCCAAGGGTTGTGAACTAGTTTGTGGGTACTTTTACATGTACCTGAAAGAGCTTTCCTGGGGCAGAGTTAAGGCAAGGAAACCATTGATATGCATACTTTTGAAAATGAAAAGTTTGCACGTAAATCTATGTGTACAAATTTATGACTGCTCCCAAGCTAAACATATGCATGTATGGCATGTAAGGGTTTGACATACTTGCTAATTATCAAAGCAGACATTTATGTGTAAATCCTTTTTGAAAATTAGGGCTGAAATCTACATGTACTTTCTACATGCAGAACTCAGGTCTACATGAGCTATTATAAGATTGGGATCTCTGTGTTTTAGTGCACACTAAATCACAATGAAATTTTAGAAAACCAAAGCACATTATTATAGTAATGGAAAGAGATTCCATTCACTATGCTATCTATATTTATATGCATATAAACAAATGGGGCCAGATATTAAAAAATATGCGCGGGCGTAGATTTGTTCGCGCAATCCAGCGCAAACAAATCTATGCCCAATTTTATAACATGCGCACGCAGCTGCGTGCATGTTATAAAATCCAAGGTTGGCACACGCAAGGGGATGCACACTTGTGCACCTTGTCCATGCCGAGCCCTACGGGAGCCCTGATGGCTTTCCCTATTCCCTCCGAGGCTGCTCTGAAATCGGAGCGGCCTCAGAGGGAACTTTCCTTCCGCTCCCCCCCACCTCCCCCTCCCTTCCCCTATCTAATCCACCCCACAGCCCTACCTAAACCCCCCACCTTTGTTTCATTAGTTATGCCTGCTCGAGGCAGGCGTAACTTGTGAGCGCCGGCCAGTTGCTGGCGTGCCATGCCCTGGCACACGCCGCTGTGCAGGAGCACTCGGCCCCGCCCCTGCACCACCACCACGCCCCCAGCCCCACCCTGGCCCACCCCTTTTTTGAAGCCCCGGGACATACGCGCATCCTGGGACTTGCGCGCGCTGCCGATCCTATGCAAAATGGGCTCGGCGCGCACAGAGGCAGATTTTCTCAGGTTACGCGCATATGTTATGCATGTAGCCTTTGAAAATCTGCACCATGCTGTATACCATAAAGAGAATACGTTTAATGTGAGTATATAAAAGCAATAAATAACTAAATTCAAAACTTATGATATAATATATTCTAAAAACATTAATGAATTAAATGTCATGCAACAAAAAATGTAATAAAAATGAAGGATGTGAACCCAAACTTCCAACATCTCGTCAAAAGAATCTTGAAGACAAAAAGAACAATTATCCCCCTTCAATTATTGCAGAATTCTGCTGCTCGATTGATTTCAGGGACCAATAGATGGGACCATGTTTCCCCATTGTTAATTAATTTACACTGGCTGCCTATTAGCAAGCACATTGAGTTTAAATTGGTAACATTAGTTTTTAAAGCTTTAAAGGTAGAGTCCATGATATTTGGCAGCACATTTAAAATGATATATACCTTCTCGGAGCCTTCCCAAGGTAAGCAGTTATTACAAGATCCTACAGTTAAGCAGGCATGGTTAATCAAAATCTGGAAGCGAACCTTTTTGTGGCCTGTCCACTACTGTGGAATACCCTTGCAGATGCAATAAGAAATATTGATAATGTTTTAACATTTTGAAAGCAATTGAAAACAATTTTGTTTCTATAAAATTCATAAGATTTTATGATGATGTGTTTAACATTAAATATAGTCAAAGATTGTTTTAAACTAATGTTTTTAATGTGATATGTATTATTGTACACCTTTGTTGTAATCCGCCTAGCATGGTTTTATATTATAAGTGGAATAGAAATAGTTCCAAATAAATAAATACATATTATCTACAGAATCCTCTATGCTAGATTATAAGCATGTATTTTAAATAAAGTTGCATGCCTATACCAATTTACAAAATTAAGATTCATAAAAATCCTATGCATCAACGTTGTCATGTAATGTCAACATGAATACTTAATAAGGGTAATTTTCAAATGTACACATGTAAATGTAACATACTATCAAAGCAATTTTAAAAAGCCATTTTTGCATGTAAGTTGTACCTACACATAAATATCCTATGAACAATTCAATGGCATACATTGTAGCAATTTTCAAAAGCCTAGTTACATGGATAAATGCATTTACATGTGTAAAAGCCGATTTTAAGTGTGCAAATCCTTTTTAAAATCAGGCCCAGTATGTCAATTTATGCACGAGAGCAATTATTTTAAGTCCATCCTTGTATTTACCATCCATTATGTACATAATGGCTGCAGTGTTTGATACCAGAAAAGGGCCATATCTGACAAAACCAAACTTCTTTCCAGGTGAAAGAGGTCTCCAAACATGAGAAAACTTTGTTCAGGCCAGCCTTTACTACAGTAAATGCTTACCACAAGCAGAAATTGTGGCAGGTCATAGCCAATAAGTTGAATGGTGTACACCATCATAACCAGGATATTGAGGTCCTACACAGGAAATGGAGACACCAGAGGAAAAAAAAATCAAGGCTAAACAGGCCTCCATCATTCAGAAGAGTTTTTCAAGTCAGGTCTCACTGGCAGGTACTGGTAACACCAAATGATGCTCGTGATTAGAGCAGTGGGCTGGGAAACCAGAGCTCAAATCTCACTGCCACTCCATGTGAACTAGAACAAGTCACTTTACCCTCTGTTGCCTCAGGTACAAACAGGGATGGCAACCATGTTATAACTTATGCATACATGTTATAAAATGGCCTGGCTGCATGCACATGTGTGTAATTTTAAGTGCAGATGCTCCTAGCTGCATAAATTGTGTTTCTACTGCATAAGTAAGGGTAATTTATAACTGGCATGCATCCATGCCATTTCCAGTTTCACCAGTTCATTCATACCAGTTCACCCAGTCAAGAGATAGGTCCTCGAAACCCTGCTGATTTAATAGTTTACACTCCCCCCAGTTACCGCAGACCTTTCAACCCAACAGAAATGGCTGGGTTTTTTTCTTAAGTGACACCTCCTCCATAGCAGAAGTAAACTCATGCGGTAATGGACCTGGGCATGCACCCATTTATGCGCACATCACTTGGCCCCACCCCGGAATGCTCATGCCCCACCTAAGCCACATTCCTTTTTTAAATCAAGTGAGATTTGCGCATTGCAGGAGATGTGCATGCATCTGGGAAGCTGGGCGCTCATATGCCTGACATATATGCATCCTCCAGTTGATGAGCGTGTCAAGCTTTTAAAATCTACCTCTCTGACTGTAAGCTCTCTAGGGATAGGGAAATACCTACAGTACCTGAATATAATCTGCTTTGGAGTGTCAACAACTGGAATATAAATATGTAAATAATAACTGGAGTTAACCAGCTGGACAATTCCCACCCATTAGTTACATAAAGCAAGTAACCTTTTCTGCATAAGTGCCTGCTTTGTATCCATATATAAGATCCATAGCTATTCTCTGATAGGCAAGCCTCCAATGACAGTAGAAAGGGACATCTTTAGGACTGTGAGAGCCTAAGCTTCATAGCTGACAAATTGGCAATCTGATATAGATTCAGGAAGCAGTTAATGTCCATAAAAATAAATAAATATGTAAATAGATAAATAAAATAGATAAAAGGCAGGCCCTAATGCCTAGGCCCTGCATAATCTAGGAACTTCAAGAACTGTGAGAAACAATATCAAGGCTGCATGCACATTTCTTATATAGTTTATCAAAGGAGCCCTCAGTTAATGAGCAACCAAAGTGGTTAGAGCAGTGGGCTGAGAACCAGGGAAGCCAAGGTTTGAATCCCGCTTCTGTAGTGGATATAAAAATAAAAAACCTTGACTATTGAAGCCATCCATTACATTTCTTCCACAGATACTCCTTGTGATCTGGATCAACTCACTTCTCCATCCATTACCTCAGGTAAAACTTAGGGGGGTTATTTTCCAACCTGCAAAAGGCCATTATCATGGCAATAGCATTCAAATTAGGTGGATGGGGGAGTTAGGGAGGGGATAAGGGAAATAGGCTGGCAGCACTGCTGCCAGCGATAATCTTTAGAACATTATCGCCGGCAGTAGCACTGGAAATAGCACCACCTTTTACGGTGGCCCTATGTCCGCAATAGTGAGCAGCATGGCCACACCACAGCAGGCAAAACCGCACAGCTGTGGTGCGGCCGGCTGCAGGCTATCGCTCAACTGCCCCCCTTCTTCATCCCCCAGCCACCCTTTATGCCACATTCATCATTCTGCAAGGAATGATAAATCCTGGCCTTAGATTGTAAGTCCTTGTGGGCAGAAAAATAACTACAATATCTGGATTCTAACTCACCTTGAGCTTAGAGATGGAAAAGGTGAGTATTTAAATCTAAAATCCAAATTCAGATCTACAGAAGAGTGTCATCCTAAAAGAATTATCATGCAGCAATAATACTGTAGTCCAGTAGAATGCAAGGGCTGCCATGCCCACACAACATCAGCTATGCATCATGAAAGTATATTGTCAGCTAGATAAAGTAGTCCCAATAAGGTAGCAAAAGAGGAGAAGGACATGCTGGAGAATGAGTCAATGTGCAAGCTTTCAGGATTCAACTTTTCATCTTCTCAGCTGTTTAAAGATATTGGGGAAGAGGCCATAAATTAGGTCATTGTTGCAGAGCCATTTCCTGATGCCTGCAATGAAGTTCAGCTTACTTCCTGGTACAAGCTACTCATTGCCCAGAATGACCACATTGCAGATCTGCTAGTGGGGGAGAAGGGTGTGCTGAGCAGATTTGTAGGTATTATAGAAAAAAATGTCAGAACATATGGTGTCAGGACAAACTAGAGGTCCCCCTCCTCCTCTCCTCCACAGATTTTTTTGGCAAGTTTTTATGTCTCTCTCAATGTAGACAAAGATAAGTGTGTACCCATAAGAGGCAAGAATTATTTAATTCCTACCTCCCCTCCCCATGTTAGAGCACTTGAGTTCTGTCACATCCCCCTCAGTTAGAGTTTAATGATGGGTCTTTATAAATTAAGCAGACTATAGCAAGCTTGCTAATAATCATAACAAAAGTCAGCATAGATACTGCAGGAGCTGACATGACTTAAGGGGGAATTTTTTTATATATATGCTTAGATATTATATATAATATTTTTTCCATGTTAACATGTATGGTATTAGATAAAGGATGGCAATTGTTGGTACTGTATTGGATTTTGTTATATTGACCTTGGTAATGGCAGCATGCTGTGTCTTGCTGAATAAAAATGATTAAAAAAAAAAAAGAATATAGCAAGTTTAAAAAAATAAAATCTCACAGTCTTTAGTGAGGTGGTATAAGAGAATTGCCCTGGATTTATCTAGATATCTAAATCTGCTTTTCAGTAGGCAAAAAGTCCTCTGAATGTCAACCCTGGTCTACTTATCTGCCTGATATTAGCACTCCTTTGCAGACTCTGGGGATTAATATGCAGATTATGAGACAGTTTTTAAGGAGATTGTCTCTGTCATCCATGGGGAACAAGGCAAAGAAGATGTTAAGAAGTCAAAAGATGGCATGCACTGTTGATGTCGATTGTTGAAGCTTAAGTGTTCCTCCTTCAAAAGAGCTGCAAAGATTGATAGAAGCATAATCAGAGAACAAAACAATATTTAACTAACGAGTGTTTGATAGAATTCCTTACTAATCTAAAAGTCACCCTCCTTTATGACCATACATCAAAATGGAATGGTGCTGTCTACTCTAAAGGAAAGAATCGCAGTGATGGTGCTCCGGTTTGTTCTCCAAGTGGACAGCAACATTGTTTTAAGATCGTGAACAGAAGAAGTCAAGGGGCTTGGTCATAGGCCTCTGGGCTAGGCCATGCTTTTTGGCTGAGCCCCAGTCTCAGATCTAGGCCTCAGTGACAGGATCAGGCCTCTGTACATCAATCTACTCTCCAAAGGAAGGTATAAGTGGACAGTATCATTTTTTTAATAATGTTGGAGGCCTGGTCAATGCCTCCAAGGCAGACCTCTGGGCTGGGCCCCAGCATTGGGACCAGGCTAAGTCCTAAGCTTTGGCAATGGGACCAATTCTCTGGGCCAGGTACCAGTGTCGGGTCCAGGCTTAAACCTAGTGCTTGGCATTGGGACCAAGCTTAGGCATCATTGCCAGGACCTGGCCATGCCTTGGGGTTGGGCTTTGAGGCTAGTGCTGGACCTTGGAAGAGAGGCCTCAGTGTGGGGCGGGGGCTCGGCCTCAGTACTGGAATGAGGCCTTGACTGCAAGTCCCGGCTGCAGTCACAGGCCAATTTTTGGCTCGGGACAGTCCAGCCATGGCTACCAAGGCAAGGTTTTTTTGTGTATGTGTGGGGGAGGGGGGTGTAGCAGTTGAATGGTTTTTTGTTTCAGGTTTTTATTTTATTATTTAATTTAATTTTTTTCACTTTAACAAATGAACTAACTGGAAAGAAATTTAAACAAACTGAATCTGGGAAAAAAAACCCAGCAATAAACAGAACTGAAAATGTAGGGTTGAAAATACCTACTAGACATATGCAGATTTGTACAGATACACATAAGAGACCATCCCTGCTCCATGGAGCTTTCAGTCTAGTGAAGACAAACATACATGGCAAAGAAAAGTCTACAAAAAATGTATTTATGTTGCGGAAGTACACCCTTGGACCAAGGTAGAGTTGGGGCAACTCACAAGGAGGAGCCCTGTAGGTCCCCACCATTTGCAGGTGGAGCTGGTTGGAGAAGAGGCCCAATAGAAGCTTCACCAATACCAGCACTCATTCCCCTTAGGTTGAGCCCTCGGGTGCCAAGGCTGGAGAGGAGGAACTGCAGGGCAGATGAGACATGTAGAGTGTTATAGGCCAGCATGGAGAGAAGCGAGCAGTGGTCGGAGCAGGTGGAGGGCAACAGAGACTGGTGCAGGCTGTGGTCGGAGGCAGGCAGAGTTCGTTCAGTGTCATGGTTCGGGTAGAGATATGAGCAGGCAGAGTTCAAGCAGGTTAATTGACAGGCAGTGGTCAAAGGCAGGCAGAGGTCAAGCAGTGTTGTAATACAATCAGAAGTTAAAGCCAGGAGTCCAATCCAAAGGGGCAAGAAGAGGAGGAACAGCAGGGCAGAGAAGACACTGAGGACAAAAGAGAGGAGGCAGACCATGAAGATAAGAACTCAGGAGAAGACCAGACTTGTGAGGGAACCAGGAACAGGACACAGGAACTCAAGTAGACACTCAGTGGAAACAGGAACCAGGAGGCAAAGATCAGTGATCAGGAACCAGGAACGCAGAAGCAAACTACTACGTCAAGAGAGTTGACCTATTACCGAGGCATCTGAAGAGCACAGGGGGAGCCTTAAATACAGAGTGGCCTCAACATCATCAGGGGGCACCACAGGGAATTTCCCATTATGGGCCCTTTGAGATGTGGCCAGTCTGGTACACACGATCGCCTAGGGGAAGCCTGGAGCAGCTAGTAACGATATCCTTCTGACCTGTGTGTCAGGCCTGTTCAGGTTTGGCAGCTTGCCATGCTTCTGCCTGGGGGGGGGGGTCTTCCCCAGCATCGGGAAATCCTGTTTATGTCTCAGCACTGGAGGTAAGAGTGTCAGTCCATGGCACGAGTCCGTGGACCGCCAAGCACATTTATTACAGATTAAGATTAAGATTTAAAAGCAGTCTCAAAAAGTTGATTTTTTAGACTGGATTTGAATAGTTTCAAAGAAAGAGCAGGATCTACTGACTCAAGAAGTCTATTCCATATATATATGGTGCAGCGAGGTGGAAAGCATGGAGTCATGATTAGGCACTGTAGGAGAACGGCACAGATAAGAGCAATTTGCCCAATGAACAGAGTTCACAAGGAAGGGTGTACAGAAAATGCGTAACTGTATTTGAATGTGTCTTGCTATGAGCTATCACTGAAAAAACATTTGCTAAATCTAAATAAATAAATAAGAGAAGATAGGTAATGAGGAGCTGCAGAATGAATGCATTTGTAGGTAAGTAAGAGAAGCTTAAACTCTATGCAGAAATGAATGGGGAGGAGAGAGGTTACATGGTCATAGCATTGTAGAAGGAAGAGAAATCATGCAGCAAAATATTGAATTGACTGCAGTAGAAAAAGATGGCTAGGTGGGAGATCCATGAGGAGTAATTTGCTGGAGGTGATTACAGAGTGGCTGAGCATTTTGGTAGCATGCCCAGAAAGGAAGGGATACATTTTAGTGATGTTATGGATGAAGAAATGACATATTTTAGCAGTGTTTGGATGTTTATGAAGAAGGCGAGAGAGATAATAAAGATAACCCCCAAAGCTAAAGGTCCAGGAAACCAGGAGGATGAAAGTGCCACTCCCAGAAACAGAAAAATAGGGAAGTGGGAGTGGGTTAAACCAGGAGGATGAAAGTGCCATTCCCAGAATCAGAGGGGAGTGGGTTTGGGGAAAATGACACAAAGTATTATCTTGTCCATGTTAAATTTAAAATGGATGAGGTATAGCCAAGTGGCAGTGTCAGACAAGCAGGCTGGGATTTGACACTACTCATGGGGAAGGTTCTGGTGAACAGAAGTAAGTCCTTGAACCAAAAGCATAAAAATGATACTGAAAGTTGTAGGAAGAGGTTAGAGCTCCTGAGTCTAGCACACAGAATCTGTGTAATCAGTGAGAAGTGTTGGACTGGCTTAATCCTACAAGAGCACCAGAGTCTTCTAGTAGTTTCTGCTGGAGAAAATCAGCAAATGCTATTGTGACTTTGAGGTAGATTGGCAAGGCATGACTTCTCTGTCTGGCAGGTTCCAGATTTGTCTGTATATGCTAGCAGAAGTAGACAATGATTTCCTTGTGAAACTGAAACCTATGGATGACTTGCTCCTCAAACAAGTCCAAAAATTGGGTTCTGGGCCTATAGATCCTGTCCAGAGGTACTTCCACCCCCTATCTTGCCTCTTCCTTCTCCAACACACATTCCACAGGATCCACACATTTCACACCACTCATTGCAGCTAACTACCCTGGCACCTATTTACCCAGATCCGTCATCAATTCTTACAGATCCCACCACCCAAACAACAGGCACACTAACTCACAAACAAATAACAAATGAAAGGAAGAATAGCATAACATAGTACAGAGAATTACACTGACAATGAGTCACTAATAATCTCATCAAACTCCTGTACAAATCATTAATCCAACCACCAGACTCAAAAAGACAAGTGAGGTTAAATTTATGTATGTTAAATTGAAGATGTAAATGCATGCTCACATGTTGGATGACATATGAATGTATGAGGCTTATAAAAATATGTGATGTACTTGTACTTCAAGATCTTGTCCTCTGAATGTCCTTGTAACTTCCATTTTTTCTACGCTTACATTTAGCCATAAATCTGGTGGTAAGTGCATATTTTCTACCTTTAAAAATTGGATTGGTCTGCAAAAGAAGCACTTGGGGATATGCTGAAAGCCTGACTTAATCTTTGAAAATTACTTCCTTAATGATCAGCACCCTCTTAGTCATTTTAAAAAGTAGCATACATTTTCTAAACTGATTGTGTGATTGATGGATGATATCATGAAAAAATCATAATCGTGATGACCTTGTACCAGATGAAATGCTTTGGAAGTTAGATTGGATGATATTGTATGATTCCAATCAGAATCAAATGACATCTCCTATGTTTGCCTGATGGTTTCCATTATAGAAAATCTTATTTTGGAAAAATTAAATGATGTTTGCTTTTAGTATTAGGGAAGATTACACCAACAAGACTGAACAGGTCACTTAATTGTGAAGGGAGTGAGGGAATATGCTGTTGCTGTTTTTATTTTCAGAAGGTCACACAAGCTATTGCTGTCAGACTCTGTAATAAGTCAAATTTGCACCTAATTACAGATTTCTCTGATAAATGTCTGGCTGTGAAAGATTAGTGTCTGTTTACATTTTGAAGCTTATCTGACAGGGATATAGATCCTCTAAGCTTCTCTGTGTGCAATAATGTTCTAGCTATATTTGGCAGTCATTTTTTTATTAACTAAATCACAAAAAAAAAAAGTGGTTAAAACCTTAACTCTGAGTGTGATAGCTACCTATTATGACCTATTTATACACATATACTTATAAATGTGGGATGAAGGTGTGATGAAGATTCATAAATCACAATTGATTTTCTTTAAAGCATCTGAGTACTTGGATCTAATTAGATGTCAGGTTTCCACTTGATATACAGTAATTTGTATTAGTACATGGTAATTTATTTTGATTTAGAATAGATAATTAATAATCTATCAACTGAACCAGCTCAAAAGAAAAAGGGAAACTTCTAGATAAGAATATATGATATGCCACACTGGGTCAGACCAAAGTCCATCGAATCCAGCATCCTGTCTCAGACAGTGGTTAGTCTGGGCCTGAAGGACCTGGCAGATACATATAAGTAGATCTATTTCTTGTTACTCACTCCAAGGGATAGCAATGTCTTTCCCTGATTTACCTGGCTAATGCTTCAATAGAATTTTCTTCCTGGAACTTGTTCAAACCTATTTTGAACTCTACTTTGCTGGGCACCTTAGCCAAGCCACCCGGAAAACACTGCTTGATTGTTGAGTAAAACGGTATTTTCTACCATTAGTTTTAAATCTAGTAGTTATTAGTTTCACGGAGTGTCCCTTGTTTTAGTAATATTTGAAAGGTTAAACAGCCATCCCCTATGTATTGATTCTATCCCCCCAAAAAAGAAAGAAGAATCTCAGAGTAGAAAAAATCAAGCCAATCAAAAAGATCTACTCAGTATAAGAAGTGACCTAAATATCACAACGTTGTGGTATTTAAGACAGTCCTTATACTAAGTAGAACCATTCTTTTTATTGTATTTTATTTTAGTGGATTTTAACAAAATACATTGACAGTATCCAAAGCAAATATATTGGAATCTAAAGCATAATTAACATTACTCATATTAAGCAAATATAAAAAATTCCAATAGACAAGACCCCAAATTATGGGAGGCCAAAAAAGAACATATAGTGTGGAAAAAACAACTGTAACAAATACAGCATAAGGAGAGAATAGAAAAAATAAAAACATAGCTACCTCACACATTTCATGTTGTAACTACATATCAGGTCTCCTTATCCACTAAAATGTCTCTAGATCAGTGGTTTTCAACCCTGTCCTGGGGACCCCCCCAGCCAGTCGGGTTTTCAGGATATCCACAATGAATATGCATGAGAGAAAATTTGCATACACTGCCTCCATAACATGCAAATTTTTTCTCATGCATATTCATTGTGGATATCCTGAAAACATGACTGGCTGGGGGGGTCCCCAGGACAGGGTTGAGAACCACTGCTCTAGATGGACAGGATCTTGAAATATAAACTTATTCTTCTGATACATAGTCAGACACTTACAAGGGAATTTTAAAAAGAAAACTGCTCCCAGGGATAAAACTCTTAGTTTTAGCAGAAGAAATTGTTTCCTCCTGAATTGAGTATTTCTAGAAATATCAGGGAATACTTGGATTTTTTTTACCACATTTTTATTTTTAAAATATTTCTGAAACACCAAATTTTTATCCTGCTCACTACAAAAGAATACCAAGGGGCAGATTTTCAAAGCCCTACGCGCGTAAATCCAGGAGGATTTACGCGCGTAGGGGGGTTACGCGCGCCGGGTCTATTTTCAAAAGGCCCGGCAGCGTGCGTAAAGCCCTGGGACGCACATATGTCCCGGGGTTTGAAAAAAGGGGCGGGGTGTGGGCGGAGTGGGGGTGGGACCGAGGCCTCTGGCACAGCAGCCCTTTGCTGCTGTGCTGGGGGATTGCGCGCCGGCAGCTGGCCGGCGTGCCCAAGTTACGCCTGCCAGAAGCAGGCGTAATTTACAAAATAAAGATAGGGCTGGGGGGCAGATTAGATAGGGAACGGGGAAAGCCATCGGGGCTCCCCTAGGGCTCGGTGCATGCAAGGTGCCCTAGTGTGCAGTGCACCCCCTTGCGCGCACCGACCACGGATTTTATAACATACACGCGGCTACGCGCGCATGTTATAAAATCGGGCGTACATTTGTGCGCGCTGGGTAGCACACACAAATGTGGGCCGCGCACGTAGGTTTTAAAATCTGGCCTCAAGAGTGTAGCCCTTGTAGGAATATCATCCATAGAAGCCTCCAGAAAGAAGGTCAAATTAGGACTATCCCTCTGCCCTACTGAACTTGTCCTAAACCAAGGAATATAATATATTTTTGGTTTAGCTATTTCTTTCACTAATGAAATATATATTACTTCACCTATATATTTTTTAAACAATTCAGTAGCAGACAAACTTGAGACAGGGAAATTTAGAAAACGAAGATTCTTTATTCAGTTCTCATTTTCCAAATTTTCCAATTGTTTTTGTGACATTAAACAATTTTTTATGAAGGAAGTGCTAGATGACTGTAAAAACGCTATTTGAGATATTGTAGACCTAGAGGTGACTTCTAAATTAATTAAACGTGTTCCATGATCTTCCAAAGTGTTAATTTCACTTAATTTCACTAGAAAACTTGCCAAATTGAGATGTTATATTGGATCCTCGGGCCCCAATTGATGATGTCATCAAGGGGCGGGAACAGCTTCTCAACACAACGTGGCTCAAGTGAATCAAGCCCTTAGATTAAGGTCCTCCAACTTGCAGTCCTCTAGCCGGTCTCCCTGTCAGGAGAATGGTCTCTCCCGATAGCTTCCAAACTGTTGCTGCAGCCTCATTGGTTATATCGAGTCCTCATGCCCCAATTTATGACATCATCAGAGGGCGGGAACAGCTTCTCAGCACAACGGGGCTCAGGCGAATCAAGCCCTTAGATTAAGGTCCTCCAACTTGCAGTCCTCCAACGGGTCTCCCTATCGGGAGGATGATCTCTCCAGATAGCCTCCAAGTAGAACCATTCTTCCCCAGTCATGATTTTATACATTTCTATTATATCCCTTCTCAGTTATTTCTTCTCCAAGCTGAAATGCCCTAACGTTTTTAGCCTTTCTTCATAAGGGAGCTGTTCTATCCCCTTTATCATTTTTTTGTCCTTCCCTAAACATTTTTTAGCTCTTCTATGTCTTTTTGGAGCTGGGGTGATCAGAACTGCACAGAATATTCAAAGTGTGTCACATCATGGATGCAGACAGAGACAATATCATATTTTCTGTTTTATTTTCCCTGCCTTTAGGGATCATGCCCAACATTTTATTTGTCTTTTTGACCATCGTCACACACTGATCTGAGAATTTAAATGTATTGCCCACAAGGACTCCAAGATTCTTTTTCTGTGTGGTGGTGACTCCTAATATTCAACCCAGCATTGTGTACCTGTAAATGGGATTATGTTTTACAATGTGAGGGCTTCTGCTGGAGGTGGGCATGGAGTTTGCTTGGGGTTCGGGGTAGGTGTTCAAACAAAGGGGAAGGGTTTGGGAAAGGGGGTAGGTCATCTTCCCATGGGTCCTTAGCTGATTTTAAAATTATTTTTATGTCACTGCTGCCTTAGAAGATGGTGGGAATGGGAGGCCAGCTTCTTGGGAGTCCTTGGGGGGCATATTGTCACTTTTTTTGAAGGGGGTAGATATGTACCATGTGACCATTTAAGAAACAACCAATGCCCCTGAGTTGTTTTTATCTACACCTCCTGAAGTTGCAATAAAATAGTGGGGCTGACTTTTTTCTAAATCAGCCATGTTATTTTATTTGCATAGAATTAACTATGCAAGATCTGCTTTGTTTGATTTGCAAAATTCATGGATGCAAATCACACGCACAGCAGGATGGTTTTATGCAAAATTATAGCTCAATATAGCACTATATACAATGTTTAATGCGTGATATTACTTTATTGCAGATCAGTAAATCTAGGCCTAAGTTAGTTGGATAACTTTAAGACTGCATGAAAGCAGTCCTACAGTTATCTGGATAAACATATATGGCTAACTTTGAAATAGCCATGGATATTCAGTGGTGTAGCTATGCTACTGAATATCTGAACAAAGTTAGCTGATATCTAGATAAAGTTGCAATTCAGATGGCAGCTGAATATGGACCTCTGAGTTGAATAGTTTTATTTTTATTTTATTTTTCATACTGGGTCAGGCCAAATTCCATCAAACCCAGTATCCTGTTTCCAACAATGGCCAATCAGGTCTCAAATACTTTGCATGATCCCAAAAGATTGATAGTTTCCAAGTCAACCTTAATAATAGTTTATGGACTTTTCTTCCAGCAACTTCTCTAATCCTTTTTTAAACAAAGCTAAGCTAACAGCTTTCACCACATCCTCTGGCAATTAATTCCAGAGTTTAATTATGTGCTGAGTAAAAATTATTTTCTCCTATTTGTCTTAAATGTATCACTTAGTAACTTAATTGAATGTCCCCTAGTCTTTGTACATTTTGAAAGAGTAAACAAATGATTCATGCATACCTGTTCAACTCCACTCATTATTTTATAGACCTCTTATCCACTCCATTAATTATTTTATAGACCTCTTATCATATCTCACCTCAGCCATCTCTTCTCCAGACTGAGATGGCTGAGGGGAAAATATGATAGTGCACGTAAATGCAAATCAGTTATATACTCTTTCAATAAATGCAAGAACTAGGGGACACTCCATGACGATAGTAAGCAGTACATTCAAAACAAATCAGAGAAAATTATTTTTTCACTCATTGCACAATTAAGCCCTGTAATTCATTGCTGGGGAATATGGTTAAAACAGTGAAAGGTGAATTTTCAAAAGTTGCACACATAAAAAATACAATTATGGGTGTAAAATAGCATATATGTGAATGTATACTAGAGATGTGATTCGGCCGAACCTTTTGGTTCGGCCTTCGTTATCGGCCCGCCATGAGAAATTTCGTTTCCCGCAGTACGGGCTGATTTCTTTCAGCTGTCATGAACCAAAAAAAAAAACCCCACCCCAACCCTTCAGATTTCATTACTTACAATCCCCCACCTTCTCGACCCCCCCAAAACTTGCCTAAAGTACCTGGTGGTCCAGTGGGGGTCCCGGGAGTGATCTCCTGCTCTTGAGCTGTTGGCTGCCAGTAAACAAAATGGCACCAGTGGTCCTTTGCCCTTACCATGTGACAGGGGCTATTGGCATCATTGGCCAGCCTCTGTCACATGGTAGGAGCAATGGATGGTTGGCGCCATTTTAAAAAATGGCGCCAACACCCTGAGAGGCAGCCAACACCCTGAGAGGCGCCAACACCCTGAGAGGCAGCCATTTCCTGAGAAAATAATAGTTTTTAAAGTAAAACCCTGGTCACAGGCCCTATGCTCCCTTGACAGCCCCTCCCCTTTGTTAAAAATTACCCCCTGGGAGCTGGCCCCCTTATGACCACCTAACCTATTCTCCCAACCCCCCCCCCTCCCCGACTTCTCTAATTATGCTGCCATGTCTGTGAGTGACCCCTCTGCTCCTAGATTTAGCTGCTTCCATTTTGAAAAATGGCACAGGCTACCCTTTTCTCCTATCATGTGTCAAGATCTACTGGTGATATTAGGTAGCCCCAGTGCCATTGGATAGAACCTGGCACAAGAAGTGTCCTGGAACAGAGGATTTGACTCCCAGGTATCCAATAAACTACCAGGCATTTTTTGGTGAATCCAGAAGGATTGTGAGGATGGGCTTTGGTGGGTCATTGGGGGACCAGTCCGGGGGGGGGGGGGGGGGTGTCTTTTTAAAAATGAAGAGGCTGGTTGATGAGGGCAAGACCTGTGACCAGTGTTTTATTTTTAAAACATATTACTTTTTCATGGAAATAGCCACCCCCATGAGAAGTTGGGGTAAATGTGGTCTCTTTGACTCACAAGTGGGATGTTTATTGGGAGTATCTGAACACATTGAGGTGAAATTTTAGATCCAAGTGTGTGTGTGTGTGTGTGCATATGTACATGCGTATGCCGGCTCATGCACATGGATTCAGCAATTTTATAACATACGCTCCCATATTGGCATGTATGTTATAAAATTGTGTGTACATGCGTACACGTATTCTTAATTTTATATAGACATGTGAATATGCACAAAAATGCCACGTCTACCGTGTAAGTGGGGGGAATTTTATAAAGGGTGCTCGCAGAGGCTACTTACCCTTTTCCCAGTTCATTCCCAGTTCACCCATTGTAAGGATAGGACTTCTTAACCCCTACTTTTAAAGGCTTCCTTCTTCCCTGTTAGACCCAACCCTTAAAACCCCGCTGACTAGCCCTGATTTTTTTATTTTTTGACTTACACACCAGCAATACCAGAAGTAAAGTTACACGGTGGGTAGCCTCGGCACGCGCTTGTGCACGTAAGTATTTTCTCACACATCTATTGGTCTTCCCCAACATGCATACACCCTTCCCAGATCATGCCCACACCCCACCCTTTTTGAACTTTTGGATTTATGCGCATACCGGGAGAAATGTGAGTACACGGGTGCCTCTTAAAATCCGCGTGGCGCGCGCCGGTCTGACACACATGCATATCTCCCAGCTAAGGCATGCATAGGGCTTTTAAAATCCACCAGCTTATTTGCAAATAGCACACACACACATACAAAAATAGTGCACACAAAAACCCCCCAATAGGAATAAAACATGAAATTTTGCTTTTTTTTCTATTTTTCCATTTCAAAAATGACCTAAGCAATATTATTATTAATATTAATATTAACTAGCACCGGGCACTTTTAAAATCAATCACTGAAGAGAAAAGACAAAAAAAAAATGAAAAAATCCGCTTTGGAATTTGAAAAGAGAACGATGAGAGGAAAACAGTGAGCATGAGACCCGCCCCCCTCTGACATCATCCCACCTAGCGTCGAGCCGGTAAACGGCGCCATTCCACCAGGCATTGGGCGCCGGGCGTCGCGCCCCAAAGGGCACTCCCCTTTGTGCACCCCTTCGTGCAACCCATTGTACTACCTTTTCATTTTTTAACTTCTATGTTTCTTCCTCTTTTGTTTACCTTTCTCCATGTTTTTCTTAGTTGTTATCCCTTGTTAACAATTTCCTTGTTATTAATGCTCAATGTATTAGACAAAGGAAACATTTTTCCTGCATCTTCTGTTTTAATGTAAACCGGTCTGATTTGTATATTATACAAGAATGTTGGTATATGAAAATTATAAACAAATAGATACATTTTCTATATCATTTCAAACAGCAACATTTCCCTAATATAGATATGAAAAATGTATGTGTTGGATATTTCATAAAGTTTTATTCTCACTTATGAATGAGCAATGATATTTTTGTAATGGATATTGAATGCATACATTCCATATTAATGAGTGAAGTGTCCCAGGTGGTTCAGATTGTCTTTCTAAATGAAGAGCAGAGGAGCAAGAAAGAGATTTATCAACAAGACCAGATGGTTTGTTTGGAAGAGCTCCAGACTGGTTTGTTATAAAGAATATTGTTGTTTTTCTTGATACAAATGAAGTTCATAGCATGACTTTTCTATTATTTTCTTTTTCAGTATCCTGCATAGACTATGGCACACTTCTTAATTCTGTATTTTAGGAACCAAGTGATTAAACTGGACACTAAAAATTGTTAGTGTGCTTTTTTTATGTGAAAGCTAATCTTGTGTTTAGTAACCATTTCACTGGTATACAAATTGTATAATTGCTATACCAAAGTTCCTCAAAAGTTTAGCATGCATGCAAGTGGGAAATAGTGATTGAATATTTATAGCTCCTGAACTCACGAAGATAACTTTCAAACAACTCTGCACACATTTGGAGTAGAGATGTGCTTCGTTTTTTTTCTGCCGGGTCGTTTTTTGACTCGGATACTTCGTGGTAAATTTCGGGTTTCCTCGTTCCGTTTTTTTGAAAAACAAAACGAGGAAACCCGAAACCGGGCCAAAAATCGAAATGGCAAAGGAAGCTTAAAAAAAACCCACCCCAAGCATTTAAAATCATTTTTTTACATACATACACTACCCCCCCCCCATCCCGATCCCTCCCCAAGACTTATGAAGTACATCCCTGGTGGTCCAGCGGGGTCCTGGGGGGGGAGGGTCAGGAGGGGGCTCCTGACCCCCCCAAGGCTTGCCAATAATCCCTGGGGGTCCAGCGGGGGTCCGGGAGAGATTTTGTTGTCGGCTGCCAGTAATCAAAATGGCACCGATAGCCTTTGCCCATACTATGTCACAGAGGCTTTCGGCACCATTGGTCAGCTCCAGTCACATGACAGGAGCACAAGATGGCGCCGATGGCCATGTGACAGGGGCTGACCAATGGCGCCGGTAGCCCCTATGACATGGTAGTTCAGAGGCTATGCGGCACCATTTTAAAGAGCACGGCTTGCAGTAGCACGGGCACGGAGGGCAAATGGAACCCAGGACCCCGCTGGACCACCAGTGATGTACTTCGTAAGTCTTGGGGAGGGATCAGGATCAGGGGGGGGTGTTGTATTATAGTTAATGTAAATGTTTGGGGTGGTTTGGGGTGTTTTTTAATTTAAAAAAAAAAATTTGTGCCCCTCTCCCCAGGCAAACCCGAAAAACGAAATTTCCCCGAAATTCGGGGAAAATTCTTTTTGGGTTTCGGGGCCTCCGAAACAAAAACGAAATAGGAAATTTCGGGTAATTTCCTATTTCGGGCGAAAAACGAACCACATCTCTAATTTGGAGGCGCGGAGATCTAATAAAGTATTTTATAATCTGTGTGTATCACTTATGCACAGATTATAAAATATATATAGGGGTAGATTTTAAAAGTTATGTGCGGACGTAGATTTGTTTGCGCAACCCGGCGCGAACAAATCTAGCCTGATTTTATAATATGCACGTGCTGCCACGCGCATTTTATAAAATCCAGGGTCGGCACGCGCAGGGGGGGTGCACAATTGTGCAACCTGCGCGCACCGAGCCGAGCAGCCACTGGCGCCATTCTTCGACGGCCATTTCCCTCCAAGGCTGCTCCGAAATCAGAGAGACCTCGGAGGGAACTTTTTTTCCGGCCCCCCCCCATCTTCCCCCTCCCTTCCCCTACCTAACCCACTCCCCAGCCCTAACTAAATCCCCCCCCCTACCTTTGTTAAGAAAGTTACACCTTCCCTGAGGCAGGCGTAACTTGCGCGTGCCGGCGGGCTGCTGGCGCGCCATTCCCCGGCTCAGGGGCTGGTTTGGAGGCCTCGGCAATGCCCGCGGAATGCCCCTGGGCCGGCACTACGCCCATAGCCCCACCCCCGGAATGCCCCCGAATGCTGAGCCACCCCCGACGCCTCCGACATGCCCCGCCAAGCAAAGCCCCGAAACTTACGTGTGTCCCGGATCTTTGCACATGCCGGCGGCCTATGCAACAAGGGTGCGCTGGCACGCAAGTACCCTGCGCACATAAATCCAGCTGGATTTACGCGCGCAGGGCTTTTAAAATCTGCCCCATACTGTATTTCTACTCCCCAACATTGCTTATGCACAAATACCTGCAATGCATTGAAAACGGGTTCCTTTTCTACATGTTTTATAAACATACCTGCATATATTTTATGCACAAAAAACAGATTACTTGATCATGTAAAACCCTGATTTATTCATGGAAGTCAGTAGAAGGCTTTTCTTTTACAGCAGGCCTTTCAAATCTAGTAATCAGCTGATTATATTTCCATCTAAGTGGTGATGTTATTTTTTTGAAGTTATAGTACATCTTTTTAGAGGATGTACTTATGTATATAGTTTGTTATAGCTTTATCTATGTATTTTACTATTTTATGTAAGTTTTATTCTACATCACTTCGGCCTTTTGGGTGAAGCGATTAATACATTTTATTAAATGAAATGAAATGAAATGGAGTATATTTTAAAACGTGCATATAATTGAAATCATCAGTTTGCTTATTGCTCCACCAGTTCACCCAGTTCTTCTTCAAGTCTTTGATACTTCTTAGTTCTTCACCCTGGACTAATTAACTCAGTTTGCCCAGACCTTCCATCTAACCAGTAGCAGACAACAGACAAGTCTGATATTAATTGCACTAGATTATTCCAGGTGTAAAATTTTGTGAATAAGTTGTTAAATGTATTTGCGAAATCTCTTACAACATAGCTATTTCTAAATATATCTCTTGACCCTTTCCTGAAACACTCCTAGACTGCACCTTTTTAATACAGGTAAATGTGCATACAAAACAAAAAATGTGTGTGTATTTTTCACATTTATAAAAAAGCCTGCAGTGAGTACAAGCTACATGCACATATATATGCTACTTTTATGTGCGGAACTCCTTTGAAAATTCACTCCTATGGTTTTAGCACCTGCATGCTATTAAGTGCATGTGCAATGCAGTTTTTCTCTCAGTTTCACCACCTTCTTCCAAAAATATATAAAATGGAGGCTATTACATTTTCTAGTAATCAGTGCTTTGTGGATAGAAAGAAGATCAATGAAACTAGTACATGGAGGTTTAGATTCAGGTGAAAGAAAAAGAGGTTTCAAAATGGCGCCGGCGCTACTTTTGCCCTATGTCGACATAGTGAGGGCAAAAGTCAAAATGGCGCCGGCGCTACTTTTGCCCTCCTATGTCATACGACCCGGCGCTACCTTTGCCCTCACTATGTCATACGACCCGTATGACATAGTGAGGGCAAAGGTAGCGCCGGCACCATTTTGAATATTGGCAATACGGCCCGCGTGCAGGAGGTCGCTCCCGGACCCCCGCTGGACTTTTGGCAAGTCTTGTGGGGGTCAGGAGGCCCCCCCAAGCTGGCCAAAAGTCCCTGGGGGTCCAGCGGGGGTCCAGGAGCGATTTCCTGCACTCGTGACGTCAGGTGAAAGGAACCAAAATGGCACCGGCGCTACCTTTGCCCTGTCATATGGTAAGGGCAAAGGGCCACCGGCGCCATTTCTATTAACGCAGCCGTGGCCCGAGAGTGGGAGATCGCGCCGGGACCCCCCCACTGGACCCCAGGTAATTTAAAACATTTTGAGTGCGTTCGGGAGAGTGGGGGATTTGTTTGAAAGGGTCGGATGGGTTTTAGGGTTGTTTTGGTGTGCCGGTTTTCCCGCCCTCCCCCGATTTACGATTTTTAACGATTTAAAAAAAAACAAAAACAATGATGATCAGATTTCCCTCCCCCCCCAGCCAAAATCGATTGTTAAGATGATCGATCACACGATTCACATCCCTACCAAATATAAAATACATTTTAAAATCATATATCTCCCCTCTGGGTCAATACTAGCTTCAAGAACTTTAAGAGGATGATTCTTGTCAATTAGCACACAAACTTCCCTACTTTTTATAAGAGTTATAAGAGTTATAAGAGGAGTAATACATTTTCTCCATCCAGCTACATCTCAGCTTCTCATGCTCTTTGTTAGTGAGATGAGTTTCCTATAGCAATAATATCTGAATTTGGTTATGGCAAGCAAATTGTAGGAGGCAAACAGAGCCTAACTCTGAGTTTCGCACAGCGGCTGTGTCAGGGGCTTTTTTTTTTTAAAAATTGGCATGAATCAATTTTTCTGTGGACAGAAATAAGCTATGGTGGAGATACTTTCTGCTGTGTAAAATGCATCGATAAAACAATGAAATGATAATAATTAGTTTTTCATTTAACAGCTTTTCATTGGCAGAGTTGAAAAACGCACAATATTTGCAGTTGAACCTTGCCGGAAACCTGTCTAGTGATAAAAAAGATCAGAAATTGCAGCTAGCAAAATTGATTTATACCTATTAAAAAAAAAGCCCCTGACGCAGCTGCTGTGTGAAACTTGGCCAGAGTTGGGCTCTGTTTAAATATATGTGACAATACATATTTATTTATTTATTTATTTATAAGCTTTTCTATACCTGTATTAGTGAGAACATCATATCGGTTTACATCAAATATCTTCAAGCTAAGGCGACTGGTCTGTCTTGCTTCTGTTTATCTTCTGGCTTTGACAGACCGTCTTCTGGTCTGCTTTGTGGAAGCAAATTGTAGGATACATTTTGCTTGATTAGTGTGGAAATGCTTCTTACATTGAAGATTGAACTTTTAACTGGGGCACTCATTTGTTTTGACATACAATATGAGAATATTAGAAAGAGATCATAGAAACCACTATTTGTCAGAGGGAGCATGGAGATTTAATAGGAAGCATGTCATTTTTAAAGCCCTCATATTACCATCTGCACCCCAACGTTGAAGCTGGTACCGAGGCACTTAAATTTATACAAATAACATTATGTATGCCTCTTTTCCCCTCTTCCCCATTACTAGGCCTACACTCTCAACAAGAGCCTAAATAAACAGAACAAACCCATTCTGCACCTACCCATCTACCCAACCCCCAAAACCTAACCCTATCACCCATCTCAAAACCACCCCTCCAACATTCACAAATGACTCTAAAACCCCTCAGTGGGAACTAAATTGAGACTGATAAAACAGGTCCCACATAAATTACACCCAACTTCTCCATGTACCCACCCCCTCTCTCCCTCCTTCACCACTATAAAATATGGTATGCTTCACAAATTTGCACGTCTTCCTTGCACAGGGGTCATGCTAATCTTCTCTGTATTATTCCAATTTTAGTATATGTACTGCTGAAGCAAGCACTGGAGAAATCTTAGGGAATGCCTGATTCTGAAAGTTAGGCACCTAAACCTTGAGATTCTGGGTCAAACTCTCAGGCATGTTAATTGGACTAAAAATATCTAGAAATAATAACATGAGTACTTTATAAGAAACAGCGAAAAAGAATGGAAGTCAGAAAGGAATTATATACCAGGTGCATGACAGCACCAAACCACAAGAAGACAGGGAATATTTTATCTTACTATTGAAGATTGAAGCCTATAGGGTGTAGAGTCATTTTCAAAGAGAGAGTAGACAATATGCTTAATAGTTGCTGCTTTTGTCGGTTGAACCCTAGACCTTCATGCGGCCCATCCTGGCACAGAAAGAATAAAGTTCTCTAGGATAGGTTTTTCTAGATCATAATGGCCAATAGTCCATGGGTCTCAACAGATGGATCCCTGAGTGTATGGACACAAGGGTTTGAACCTAGTCTTATCAGACTCAGAGTTCCCACTGGATGAGTGAGGAACCTTTTATAGAACTAGATAGCAGCATAGATCAGAAGGAACTGAGCTCACATCAAACTGGGTTTCCAGACTTTCTTTACTACCAGCACTCAAAGGCTATCTTAGGGATGCAATGCAAAGTAGGTTGGGTAAAGGACCCATAAGGATATAAAAAAAATGAACTCCTAATGCATATTTTAGTCTCCCTCCTCCAGTCCTATCACAGCCCCAAACAGGATCATTTATTAATATACTAAAAAGCACCGGCCTTAGTGCAGATTAGTGAGGCATTCCAATGTTTACCCTTCTCCACTGAGAAAATTGTGTAATGTTTTGGGCAGTTGCAGGACAGTCCACAACCCTTCACATGCACTTCCAGCTCCCCACACTACTGATGTGGCTAAGATGCCATCTGCCATGTCTATGGGGTCTCCTAGGTGTGCGCACACATATGGCACAATGCCTCTTAAAATCCCCGTGATGGGAAACATTTCAGGCAGCATTCCTTGATGATGACAGCGGCCTGGCTATTTAAACTTTGCCTGTGCTCCACAGCCTTTCCTCAGCAAAAGGTCCTCCTGCATTGCAGTGCTTGTTGTTATTGTTTCCTTGTCTCCTGTGTCATGCCTTGTCTGTGTTCTGCCTATTCATCTCTGCTTGACTTCTGGTTCTGACCCCGGCCTCAGATTCTGACTACTCTTCTGGACTGCTGCCTGCACTGACCCCATCTTGGACCCGGATACTATTTGCTCACTGCATGCCCCAATCTTGCCCTGGACCTGGATACTGTTTGCTTGCTGCCTGCCCTGACTATGGCCTGGATTAGTCTATCCTTGCTCACTACCAACCCTGAGCACTGCCTGACACCTGTCTTCCTCAAACCACTTCATACCAGACATTTGCCTAAACCCTGTCAGCCCCCTAGAACCCAAGGGCTCGACCTCCAGGGAACAGGGCTGATATAGGTGAAGTTCCTGCTCCAGTCTTCGTACAGCGAGTCCACCTGCTGTTGGCATTTGCCTAGTGGGTCTGCCTACTAGGCTGCATCAAGCATGCCAAAATCCAAGGACTCACATCCATGACAAACTAACCATTTAGACCTACTTTCTGTTTCCAATCCTTCAACCAATTTGCAACCCACTATAGGACATTGCCTCCTATGTTGCAACTTTTTAATTTTCTCAGGAGTCTCTAATGGAGCACTTTGACAAATGCCTTCTGAAAATCCAAATACACTATATCCACCAGCTCACTATTATCACATGTCTATTAATCCCTTCAAAAATATGTTGCAGATTGATGACGCAAGATTTCCCTTGAGTAAATTCATGCTGGGTGTTTCCCATTAAACTATATCTTTCTATATGTTCTGTTATTTTGTTCTTTAGAATAGTTTCCACAGTTTTTCCTGGCACTGAAATCAGACTCACTATAGTTACATGGATCACCATGGACCCCTTTTTAAAGATCAAAGTTACATTGGTCACCTTCTAATCTTCAGGTTCAATGGATGATTTTAATGCTAGGTTACAAATTCTAATAATAGGTCTGCAATTTCATATTTGAGTTCATTCAGAACTATAAGGTGTAAACCATCTGGTGTGGGCAGATTGCTATTTTATAGTTTGTCATTCCATCTTATTACATCTTCCTGCTTCACTATGATAAGTTTCAGTTCTTCTGAATCATCACAATCGAATATAGTTTCTGGCATGAATATCTCTCCAATATCTTCTTCAGTAAACACTGAAGCAAATAATTAATTTTGTTTTTCCACAATGATCTTATCTTCCCTAAGTGCCCCTTTAATCCCTCATTTATCTAACAGTCCATCCGATTCCCTCACAGGAGGGAGTCGGATGCTTCAGATATATATAAAAAAAGGTTTCATTATGAATTTTTGCCTCTACAGACAGCTTATTTTCAAATTATCTTTTAATATGCCATATCAAGGTTTTATATCAAATGCATCCTTTTTCCTATTTTCTTCATATGGATTATTTTCTAATTTTCTATGACATTCTTTTGGCTAAAATGCAAGTTGAGATTTCTACTTAGACAAAGCAATACTTATACCTTTGATAAGTGACTTATCTGGCTTTCTAGCAGCTGCTGATCTTGAATGGATTTTCAGCGGCCATTAGATAGACAGGTAAGTCCTACTTATCCGGCTATCTGCTGGTTGAATATCGGCCCCGAACACATAAAAGGAGAGAAGATGGTACAGCTTGTTTTCCATAATAGTTCCATGACAGGAAAAGGAAATAACTTTTCCACAAATGTTTTCCCATGGAACTTAATGGAAGACAGTTGCACAGAAAAGGTGAAGCCCAGTCAGAAGTAAATATTTATAGAATGGAGACCTCCAGGAGATGAAAAAACCTGAATATGTATGTTGTTGAAAAACGTCTTGCGGATCAGGAACAGTGTGGAGGGTAGTAATGGTGTATCTACAGTGGTACCACCTCCTGCTTACTCTGAATATCTTTATTCAAGCTGTGGTGAATTTATTTTTGTCAGCCTGAATAGAACCTTTTTGCAACAATTGCTATTTAGAAAAACCTAAATGTCTGTTGCTATTCCCCAAATGAAGGCCCAAAATAGTGAAATGAATTGAACCCTTTGCTCTTTGAAGACCTGTAATTTCCAGTTTGACTATATATTCATTTTTTCTACAGGAAAAATGAACTTTATTGTATTTTATCTTAACATTTTAGTTTTTAAATTATTTCTTGGGGAGACAGATGTAAGATACATAGGTGCTCAATTACATTCAAAAAATAACATAATAGATGTTACGTGGCCCACCCGCGGTCGTCCCGTGCACGGGACCGCTTAACTTCAGGGTCACACAGTGGGTCCCGGTCCTGCCTCCCTCACAGCCCTTGCAAGTCCAGCTAGGCCCCGGCGTCCCGCGGCAGCAGTTGCCGGGCCTTCAGTTGCACGCCGGGCCTCACGCCAGGCCTCGGCATCTCAGCAGCTAGCTATGCCCCTATGCGTGCACATGGACCAGCCGCCCTGATGTAGGTTCCAGGGCGGGGCCTAGTTCCGTGGCGCACCCTGATTGAACTCATGTTATAAGGAAGTTCCTGGCCTCACTTCCTTGCCTTGGCAATCGGGTCGGTTTGTTCCTGAGATTGCCCTTGCTTGTGTTCCTGCTTGCTTGTTCCTAGTCTCCTTCTGTTCCTGTTCCGTTCCTGCTTCCTAGCCCTGCTTGTTCCTGCCTGCCTGCCTGCCTGCCGCCTGCCAAAGACCTCGGCATGTTCCTGACCTGCCTGCCTGCCTGCCGCCTGCCTAAGACTTCAGCCTGCTCTTCAACCTTGCCTGACCTCTGGATCTTGACCCTTGCTTCATTGACCACTCCTCGGACTGATTCTTGGACTTTGACCCTGCTCGCCTGACTTTGCTTGATTCTGGCTCTGTCCCTAGACTTGTCCTCACCAACTCTATTCTGGTTCGCTCTCCTCTAACTTGTTTCCAGCTTTGAACCCAATAGCACTCTCCCAGTATGTGTGGGCATGCCAAACTCTGACTCTCCCAGGAGACCCTGCGTGGTCCATCTAAGTCCCAGTGGCCCGGGTCCCTATGGGCTCCTCCCAGGGGGACCTCGGGCTTCCAATGGTGAAGATCTACACTGCCTCTGACTCCTTCCATGCTCCACCGCCTGTGGCCAGTCCCTATACTGCGACAGGACAGGGGTCCACCCCCGAGCACAACAGGTTGCCAAGGCCATGGACTCGGCGGAGTCTCCCGCCTCCAGAGCCCTACCAGGACTGGCCGTTACAGTAAAGCAACATCACCAAGCCTTGGAGATACTAGCTTCTTCAGTGGAAGAGCTACATTCTCAGCTACAAGAGACTGCTATGGCCAACCCTGTGGGCATCCCGGCCACTATGTTTCCTAGAGCAACTCTGGCACTCCCTGCACCTCCTAGATACAATGGAGATCCACACTCCTGTTGTGGCTTCCTTAATCAGTACTTTATGCAATTAGCTCTCCAGCCTTCCCTGTTTTTGAAGGAGATCACAAAGGTCTCCTTCATCCTGTGTCGGTTGGAAGGGAAGGCCCTGGCATGGGCCTCTCCCTTGTGTGAATGTTCTGATCCCATCCTCTCTAAGATGTCTGATTTCATTACTCTCTTCAAGCAGAGTCACAATCTACTCCATCTTCGTCAAGGCTCAAGGACCCTCTCTGAATATATGGTGGGGTTGCAAACCTTAGCCACAGAACTTGAGTGGCAAGAGAATTTCTACAAGCCATCTTCCTAGACGGACTCTCGTCTGCTCTAAAGGATGAGCTCTCCATCCGCGAGACTCCCACATCTCTAGAGGACCTGATCTTGCTTGCCGGAAGGATCGATCATCACCTCCGGCAAAGACACCTAGAAATAAAGGCTCCATGCTCTTCTCCAGTATGGCCTGCAAGTGTACCATACACTCCTGCAAGGAACATAACACCACCATCTTCCTCCATGGTGGAACGGGGACGGTTGTCTCCCACTGAACATCTCCACCATAGAAAAGAAGGGCTTTGCCTTTACTGTGGCACTTCTGGACATTGTCTGCAGTGCTACCCTGTCCATTCGGGAAACTGCAACACCTGAGGCCGGCGGGGGTCCAAGCTTGGGCGCAACTGTTTCTGGCCCTCAACTCCTGCTTCCAGTATCCCTGGGCATCAAGACCACACGTTTGCCACCACTGCCCTTATTGATACCGGAGCGAGTGGCAGTTTCATTATGGACGATATCGTCAAAATCTTGGGAATACCTCTTCAACCATTAGAGGTGAGTCTCCTGTATCTCTTCCATTCAAGGAGAACATCTTCCCGATCTCATTACCCATCGGACCATGGCTATTTAAATGTCAGTGGACACACTCCATAAAGAAGAAATATCCTTCTATATGTTAAAATGCTCAACACATCCGGTAATTCTGGGGTTGCCTTGGCTCCAGACTCATGAACCCCAGTTTCACTGGCAATCCTTGCAGCTGGTACGGTGGGGTCTGAAATGCCAAGCTACCTGTCTCCAGCCAGTGTCTCCCGTGATCCCATAGCCACCTCTTCGGTGTACCCTGCACTGCAGGCCACTACCGCATCTTTGCTACAGTACCCTCACTGGTGTGCCCCGTGCCTCGGGCCACCACCATACCAACTCTGAGTGAGTAATCTCTTGGTGCACCCTGTGCTGCAGGCCACTACCGCATCATTGATATGGAGAAACTTCATTGGTGTACCCTGCTCTGTGGACCATTACCAGATCTCCACATCTGAGGTATTCCCTCTGGGTATACCCCTCTGCACAGACTTTGTTACTTTCTCCTGTACTCCCCGCTCTGCAAGCTGTGCCTTTCTACCTCTCTAATAAAGACTCTATTCCACAGCTGTGTCTGAGGTGCACTGAGACCACGCCTGCCAATGGTGAGGCTCACAGGGCTCATCCCTGTGGGCGGTACCATCTCTCACCTCGGCCCAGGGCCCACATATGTACAAGTCATAACACAGGTTTTTGCCAGGTAAATCTACCTGGATAAAAAAGTGGCACATCTAACCAGCTAAATTGATGTAGTGATTGAAAGCTGCATAAATAGTAATAAATAATATATAAGGGTCCAAGTTGGAGTCATTCCTGGAGTAGGTTTCAAGATGTCATTTGAAAAATGTAGATGATATTTCATAAGGCTTGCCTATCAATATCAGCCCTGTATTGTAAGTAACAATTACCAGGAACATTTAATCCATCCTCTCCAAATCAGTAATTGGCTCTTTTTTTTTTTTTGGCAAATATCACCATACCATATGGAAAATATGTCACCACCCAAACAATATACATTGAATTCATAGTATTTCTTAATTGGATTCTCCAGTGTGAAAATAGCCAAAAAGAAAACTAATAAACCAATAAGTTTCAAACAAGGTAGTCCTGTATTCTTTTGATAGGATGAAACTGACTTCATAATGACAAGAATTAGAGTTGGATATATGGTCTCTACCTTAAGGAAATTGTCAGTTCAGGGTCATTCTTTGTATTTACTGTCAAGGACAGGAAGCTATTTTTCTCTATTCTGAAATACATTTTGACTCTTCATTACCACTCATCCAAGGCCAGTTTGTAGAATAGACCAGGGCATGGAGATTCAATGAAGCAGGAAGACAGAAGGATTGTACAGAGGATCTTTATAGTTCTAGAACAGTTAGAAGTGAGTTAAAACAGAATCTGAGCAATATCATAATAGAACAAATTGACATAACTGATGACATCATAGTTCTGTATGTGTTTTATATACTCTTAAAATCAACAATGGGAGTCATCATTTTGCTCTTTTTAGAGAAACTGGGGATGTGGTGATGAAATATTGGTTGAACAGATATTGAAATTTAACACTAAAAGGTAGGGACAGAAATATGTTTTGGGGTAAATATAAACTCTCAATTAAAAAGAAAAGAATAAAGTATAGGAGGAAAGGTTTCCAATCTTCGTGACAGCACCTAGTTATTGTATTTATATTGCTTCTCTTTGATCAGTGCACACTGAACTACTAGCCAGATGCAATCAATTTGCTTAATTATAGCTATTGCAAGTATAGGCTGTATGTTACTCACTCATGTTATTTGCTATTTGGTGACAGAAATGAAATATCGATAAAGAGATTTATGCATAACAAGAAGTTCTACCCAGAATTAATGGGGACTACTTTCTGAGGCACTCAGGCGCATGATCGAAAAATCACCACTGTACCCTCAGAGATGTACTGAAAATTTGGTATAGACAGGACATCAAAAAGAAAAGTCATTAGATACGCATTTTCAATATCATATGCATTCTTTTTCTTTGGAATAGAGTCTAAGAATACAGCAAAGTACCATCTGTCTTTAGTTTGATAATGCAAAATCAATCTCAGTTGAACCTGTGAAATTCCAGCTGCTCACAAAAGTAACCAAGATTACCCATATATTTTAAACCGGAAATATCATCAATTTAGAGAATTGTTTTTTTATATTGTTTCATTGATGTGAAAAAAAATCCATTCTCAAGGTTTCAAACATTTTGTAAAAATGACAGGAATCAAGTGGCACCTTATAGACAAACCAATTCATTAAAGCATGAGCTTTTGAGAACAGAGTCCACTTTGTCAGATGCACACAAACATATAGGGGTAAATTTTCAAAGTTGCATGTGCACGCGCCTGTATAACAGCGCGCACAGCTGTTCACATAGCGGACGGCATGGATTTTGCATAGTTAGTGCACCTGTGCACTAACTATGCAAAATTTGTGTATATATTGGCCATGATTTTTGTGCGTCCGTCATGCGCAGCGCGAGCGAGTATACTTGTGCTTGCTGCTGCACACACAAGTGTGCTTACGCGCACAAATACACTTGTGTGCCTCCTGCAATCGCTCGCGTGCCCGTGCGCATGCGAACGCGAGGGTGGGACTTCCCGCTTCTCCATCATATGCACCCCAAGATGGCTGGCAGGGGCAGGCAGCCAAATTTCACCATCAGGGACGTCGAACTGCTGGCGTCCCTGGTGGTGGAGAAGGATTAGAGCCTGTTTCCAATCCGAGCAGGAGGAATGATTTCCCACGCCTTCGAAGGGCCTGGTGGCGGGTGCAGGCCCGCTTCAAGGAACATGCCTCACACTCCTGTCAAGTAAGTAGACAGTCTTTACTATAGCAGATGGGGGCACTGTGGGAGTATGAATGTAAGGTTAGGCCTGAGAGGAGGAACCAGACAGAGTGTTATAGTTTAGGGTTTTGGATGGAGAGTGTAATGTTAAAAGGTTATAGCATAGCTTATTACCTACATGACTATTGAAGCTCAGTATCCTGGTTCTTTAGGGTTCATAAATGTTGTTATACCACTCATTGTCACATTCCAGTATGCAGGTCCTATTAGCACCATCAGAATACACTCGTGGTTCTCTCTTCCTTTTTTTCTAATAGATAGATGTCTTGAAGAAGAAGGCCCGGTGGCTACACCTAAAGAGTAGGAGGTGGCTAGAGCAGCTACGGGCGAAACTGGCTGGGCCTGGTGGTAAGTTCTCCTTCTATGCTAATGGAATTTTCAATCTTCTTTTTGAACCTAAATGTACAGTTTTTTTCTGACCTCTCCATTTGTTTTACAATGCTGCAGACCCTGAAGAGGCCAGGCCAGGCCCAGCTCCAGCCCCCCAACCAGCAGCAGCCACTCCGGAGGGGGGAGCCAGATTCTCCCCCTACCACAAAGAGACATCATAGGCAGTGGCCACTACCCCGCGATGAGGTGCACCCCAGGCCTCCCCCTAGCCCCCCCACATAGGGATACCTACCCATTTTGCCCGGAGAGTTAGGGACATGGGGTACACAGGGGACAGCCTTTGCTGGTCCAGGAAGGCATGCCCGGCCCTCCCGTGCCTATATACCCCCCTCACGCCAGCAGCACAGAGGCTCATCATCAGGAGCACCTTCTCCCGATGATGAGACTCTGACTTGCTGTGAGTTTCGGGCTTACATGAGGGGGGTCCGAGAGGCATTGAGGGCTGTGACTGCCTTCCAGGAGAGGATGATCTGGACCGTGGATCAAATCCTCAGGGCCATACACGTGCTTGGCACAGCTGTAAGGGTCCTGGGGAATCTGATCCGTCGGTCCTGATCATCCTCCCTTGTCCCTGTCTCCCTAACTTCCCGGGTTTTTTTTTTCTATAAATAGTTTTGCTCCCTAGTTCTCCCCTTCCCATCCTTTTTTCTTTTAAAAATGTTTACATTGTAAATGGTTTCTTAAAACTTGTTATTAAAAATTATTTATTTTCTAAACTGGTGTGTTCATTTCAGATGAGGGCATGGTGCTTGGTGATGGGTAGAAGGGGAAGGGGGAAGGGGGAAGGGGGTCATGTATTGGCTGGGTGGATCATGGAAGGGGGTGAAGGAAGGGGTGGGGGAAGGGGAGTATAGTTAGAGTAACACTTCAACTAATCATCCAGTGGTCAAGGAGGAAGAACCAGCAATAGGGATGTGAATCGTTTTTCAACGATTAAAATTATCGTCCGATAATGTTAATATCGTCTTAAATCGTTATAGAACACGATACAATAGAAATTCTAACGATTTATCGTTAAAAATCGTTAAATCGTGTTAGTGCGCACTAAATCGAGTTAGTGCGCACTAACTGAAAATGATACAAATAAACACTTTCCAGGTCACTGAAGGTCAGTTAGGAATGAATATGTGTTCCTATTGGCTGGCTGCCCTCTTATCTATTGATGTAACCAAGGTTACCACTGAGGTGATGGTTGGGGGGATGGGAAATGGAACTGGAAACTAACGAACACCAACAGAAAATGAAACAAAGTGTTCACACTTCCCAGGTCAGTAAAGGTCACTTAGGAATGAATATGTATTCCTATTGGCTGGCTGTGCTCTTATCTATTGATGTTACCAAGGTTCCCACTGAGGTAATGGTTGGGGGGATGTGAAATGGAAACAGTTGGAAGCTTGACAAAAAAAGTAATGTAATGATCAGCACTCACGTGACTAGAACTTGTTTGTTTATTATTTTTGTTAGCAGGCACATGAAATGCTAGTGCATGTTGAATTTGCCAATCACTGTGCATTTTAGAAAGGTGGTCCTGGCTGGAACTGTACACAGTTCAAATATATGTAATTGATTGTTGGTAAGTGTATTTTTTAAGTAGCCACACTGGCACAAGTATGTTTACTTTTCCTCCTACTTAACTCACTAGCTCAGCTTTGTAAGAAGGGCTTCTCTGCTTGTGTGTTGTTTTTGTTTGGTGTGAGGAGAGCAGAAACATCAGATCTTTATTCAATCTACTACAGTCATCTCTTACAGTGCCCTATCCCTATTAATACCAGGAGTGTTGTGATCTTCCTGCACACAGTGCCCTAACCCTGATACCAGTCTGAGACAGCTCCCTCCCTGCATTACTAGTGAGAGGCTGGCTTCACAGACAGGGGGGAGCTGCCTGACCCTCACTCCTGACTTCCCCCATGTCCCAGCTAGTGAACGGTGTGTGGGTGAGGGGGGGGGAGGATGGTGAAGTCTGAGACAGCTCCCTCCCTGCATTACTAGTGAGAGGCTGGCTTCACAGACAGGGGGGAGCTGCCTGACCCTCACTCCTGACTTCCCCCATGTCCCAGCTAGTGAATGGTGTGTGGGTGAGGGGGGGGGGGGGGGGAGGATGGGGAAGTCTGAGACAGCTCCCTCCCTGCATTACTAGTGAGAGGCTGGCTTCACAGACAGGGGGGAGCTGCCTGACCCTCACTCCTGACTTCCCCCATGTCCCAGCTAGTGAATGGTGTGTGGGTGAGGGGGGGGGGGAGGATGGTGAAGTCTGAGACAGCTCCCTCCCTGCATTACTAGTGAGAGGCTGGCTTCACAGACAGGGGGGAGCTGCCTGACCCTCACTCCTGACTTCCCCCATGTCCCAGCTAGTGAATGGTGTGTGGGTGAGGGGGGGGGGGGGGAGGATGGTGAAGTCTGAGACAGCTCCCTCCCTGCATTACTAGTGAGAGGCTGGCTTCACAGACAGGGGGGAGCTGCCTGACCGTCACTCCTGACTTCCCCCATGTCCCAGCTAGTGAATGGTGTGTGGGTGAGGGGGGGGGGAGGATGGTGAAGTCTGAGACAGCTCCCTCCCTGCATTACTAGTGAGAGGCTGGCTTCACAGACAGGGGGGAGCTGCCTGACCCTCACTCCTGACTTCCCCCATGTCCCAGCTAGTGAATGGTGTGTGGGTGAGGGGGGGGGGGGAGGAGGATGGTGAAGTCTGAGACAGCTCCCTCCCTGCATTACTAGTGAGAGGCTGGCTTCACAGACAGGGGGAGCTGCCTGACCCTCACTCCTGACTTCCCCCATGTCCCAGCTAGTGAATGGTGTGTGGGTGAGGGGGGGGGGGGAGGATGGTGAAGTCTGAGACAGCTCCCTCCCTGCATTACTAGTGAGAGGCTGGCTTCACAGACAGGGGGGAGCTGCCTGACCCTCACTCCTGACTTCCCCCATGTCCCAGCTAGTGAATGGTGTGTGGGTGAGGGGGGGGGGGGGAGGAGGATGGTGAAGTCTGAGACAGCTCCCTCCCTGCATTACTAGTGAGAGGCTGGCTTCACAGACAGGGGGGAGCTGCCTGACCCTCACTCCTGACTTCCCCCATGTCCCAGCTAGTGAATGGTGTGTGGGTGAGGGGGGGGGGGAGGATGGTGAAGTCTGAGACAGCTCCCTCCCTGCATTACTAGTGAGAGGCTGGCTTCACAGACAGGGGGGAGCTGCCTGACCCTCACTCCTGACTTCCCCCATGTCCCAGCTAGTGAATGGTGTGTGGGTGAGGGGGGGGGGGGGGGATGGTGAAGTCTGAGACAGCTCCCTCCCTGCATTACTAGTGAGAGGCTGGCTTCACAGACAGGGGGGAGCTGCCTGACCCTCACTCCTGACTTCCCCCATGTCCCAGCTAGTGAATGGTGTGTGGGTGAGGGGGGGGGGAGGAGGATGGTGAAGTCTGAGACAGCTCCCTCCCTGCATTACTAGTGAGAGGCTGGCTTCACAGACAGGGGGGAGCTGCCTGACCCTCACTCCTGACTTCCCCCATGTCCCAGCTAGTGAATGGTGTGTGGGTGAGGGGGGGGGGGGGTGAGGATGGTGAAGTCTGAGACAGCTCCCTCCCTGCATTACTAGTGAGAGGCTGGCTTCACAGACAGGGGGGAGCTGCCTGACCCTCACTCCTGACTTCCCCCATGTCCCAGCTAGTGAATGGTGTGTGGGTGAGGGGGGGGGGGGGGAGGAGGATGGTGAAGTCTGAGACAGCTCCCTCCCTGCATTGCTAGTGAGAGGCTGGCTTCACAGACAGGGGGGAGCTGCCTGACCCTCACTCCTGACTTCCCCCATGTCCCAGCTAGTGAATGGTGTGTGGGTGAGGGGGGGGGGGGAGGATGGTGAAGTCTGAGACAGCTCCCTCCCTGCATTACTAGTGAGAGGCTGGCTTCACAGACAGGGGGGAGCTGCCTGACCCTCACTCAAGCAGAGAAGCCCTTCTTACAAAGCTGAGCTAGTGAGTTAAGTAGGAGGAAAAGTAAACATACTTGTGCCAGTGTGGCTACTTAAAAAATACACTTACCAACAATCAATTACATATATTTGAACTGTGTACAGTTCCAGCCAGGACCACCTTTCTAAAATGCACAGTGATTGGCAAATTCAACATGCACGTGTCTGCTAACAAAAATAATAAACAAAGAAGTTCTAGTCACGTGAGTGCTGATCATCACATGTCAAGCTTCCAACTGTTTCCATTTCACATCCCCCCAACCATTACCTCAGTGGTAACCTTGGTAACATCAATAGATAAGAGCACAGCCAGCCAATAGGAATACATATTCATTCCTAAGTGACCTTTACTGACCTGGGAAGTGTGAACACTTTGTTTCATTTTCTGTTGGTGTTCATGAGTTTCCAGTTCCATTTCCCATCCCCCCAACCATCACCTCAGTGGTAACCTTGGTAACATCAATAGATAAGAGGGCTGCCAGCCAATAGGAACACATATTCATTCCTAACTGACCTTCAGTGACCTGGAAAGTGTCTATTTGTATCATTTTGAGTTAGTGCGCACTAACTCGAGTTAGTGTGCACTAACGGGGAGTTAGTGCGCACTAATCGGAAAAAACGATTTTTAACGATTTTTCAACGAAATAATCGTGCCAAACACGATTTTCTTCTCCTGCCACACGATTTCTATCGTTAAGACGATATGGAAAACGATTCACATCTCTAACCAGCAAGGAGTGGTATTGGAGTCCGATTCATTAATGAAGATTGCCAGCACCATCTTCAGCAAGATATACAGCTGGGATGTCCACTGACATGGACATGCAAGACATATAGGAAATGAGATGACTAAGAATTTCTTAGCTATCATCACATTTCTTGACGCTGTGGGCCACAGGGAGGCACACAGGCCAGTGTAGGCAAAAAGTAATTTGCTGACATTTAGGTTTATGTGCTTAGAAATTTTATACAATATTACAGTAATACAGCCGCAGAGCAAAAAAACACACTCAAGGGGGTAAGTGAACTGCACATATGGATCATAAAGGACACATGGTGAAGGAGGAACAGCTGAGGGACCAAACATGTTTGTACTTACCAGCCCTATACCTTGTTTTACTCTGCATTACTATACACACCATGAAGCCATGTAGAGGGGGCAACCATAGGCCCAAAAATATCAGTAAAGCACACCCTCTTTAAATATCTCAGCACATATATAGTCAATTATAGAAACAGAGTACTCATTGCTACCTATCACTTGACAATTCTTTCACATCCACTTTGTTAATCTTGTACACCCCAAACACATGGTCATATTTATTTAGGGCAAGAAAAGCAAAAGTGTTTTTGTTACCTCACCACTGTTATAGAGCTTCAGGTTGCTTCCAGCCTGGCAACAAAAATAAGTTATCCTAGGTATGTAATACAGGTTCCCTCTACCTCTCATAAGGTTTCAACCTAGCAAACAAAAGAATACCATCGGGATACCAGGAAATCTGCAGAGCTGGTATAGTGGGAAGAGATTCAAGTGACATACAAATGTGGCACACACATCTTCATTGAAGCTAATAGGCGGCTCACACATCTTCATTAACGTTAATAAGCAGCGTGCAAATCTCCATTGAAGTTAATAGGCGGTGCACACAAATCATATAGCGTGCACAAGTTCCACATCAATTTTAATGGACGGCATGTTTAACTGCAATCTGCGCAGATATGTCCCACCTGTGCGCGTAATTTACACAGGTTTGGAGGAAATGCGCAAATTAGGCTGCCTACAAAAGGATCAACTGTCCACTCAATGGCCATCTTCACCATGTCTCAGGCATGTACAACTCTGATTCATAAGCCCAACTTCTTACCAGCTGAGGTTGACATGCTTGTTGTGCATGTCATGCAGCACCAGAATCTGCTGTATGGTCCACAGTCTAGGACGGTGGGTGCATACAGGAAGGAGCAGATCTGGAAGCAGATCAGGCACGCTGTCAACTCTGTGTTCTATCACAACCGGAGCATTGGGGAATTGATGCACAAGTGGAGGGACCTGAGGAGACTTGTTGCTGCGTCCGTCGGTCTTCGACGGCTTCGCCCCGCCTACCTCTCTCTACTTGCGGCTCCTCCCACTCACCTTGGACTGATGGCCGCCATGGCATCAGCTTGCCATTCTCTCCGGTGTCCCCGGACCGGCTTTGGTGCTGCCTCCCGCCATTCTCCTTCAAGGTACCTCTAGGGCGCACGCGCGCACGCCGCCCCTATCTTTAACTTCACATTGGCGCGAACCTCAGGGGCATCCCCCTGTTCTGATGTCACAACTCCAGGATATATCTGCCTACAGTATTTGCTAGCTTGTTGAATTAGCAACAGGATTCTTATGGATGGGATTCGCTCTCTGTTCCTAAGCTACTCTGCCACTCCAGCTCTATCTGGAACTCTTACTACCCTTCAGGGTCGCTAACGGGGTACCCGCTCCTCGGGGGCCTCTCTGCTTCTTTCAGATGTTATCAGGAAACCGGTACTCGCTCCTCGAGGGCCCATGTTCCCTGTGTCGCTGCCTGCAACCTCTACCCTTCTACTTGGAAGAACTAACTTACAGTCACCATCAGTGAGTACAGAAAACATCTCTCTCTACAGTACTGCTTCGCTGGAATCAGGTACTCACTCCTCGAGGGCTTGCTCTCTGCTCCGGTGCCAGACCTCTCATCTAGTGGAATCTCTGCAACTGCTAGTGAGTACACCAATGAGTATCTCTGCTCTAAGGGATCAGGTACTCGCTCCTTGAGGGCCTGCTCTCCCTGTCTCAAAGCTCTCCTACTCTATTTGGGACTATGAATGCTAATCTTATTGTGTGCTCATAACTCTCAGTCTTTTTCCACTACAGCACTGCTCTACAGAGGATCCACTGTTCCAGCATTCTGTGAGAGATGTGCCCAGCTGGGCACTACAATCACTACTCACTACTGCCACCTCTGGTGGTTCCATAAAACTGTTTAATAAAAGATTCAAATCTGTGTTTGTCCGGAGTTTAGCCTGACACTGTGGTCCCTCACGGGACTGCCCTCCGTGGGCATGGTCAGCTGCCACAGCGTCCAAGGATCCACTCAAACACCATTAACCATAACAGATTGCTAACTCCATGGATCCTGCTCAGCTCAACGCCTTGCAGGCCATTCCAGGCCTGGCCCAGCGTGTTGCTGAACAACCAGACGCATTGGAAAATTTGACTACTGCATTTCATCAGCTGCACGCACAGAAGAATCAAGGTTCTATATCATGTAATGAAGGTCAGTTACCTGAAGTAACTATAGAGACTATTGTGCCTCTTGCTGCTCCGGCACATTTTTCTGGAGAGATTCAGAGAACTAGAGGCTTCTTAAACAAGTGTTTTATGCATTTTGCATTGCAACCTACTCATTTCCCCACAGCCTACTGTTGCGACAGTCACTTCCCGACGGCTTCACTCCGCCTACCTTTCCTTTTTGCGGCTCCTCCTGCACTTCACGGATGCCTGGCTGCTGCGGCGTCCGCCTGCCATCCTCTTCGGCGTCCCCGGACCGGATTGGGTGCTGCCTCCCGCCATGTTCTACAGGTACCTTAGGGCGCGTGTGCCGCATGGCCCTCATTCTTATTTCCTCATTGGCGCGTTCCTCAGGGGCGTCCCACTGTGATGATGTCATGCTGCCCGGATATTTAAGCCTACAGTTTATTGCTAGCCATTGAGTTAGCAAGGGGGAATTCTTACGGATGGGATTCACTCTCCGAACCTAGCTACTCTGCATCCAACTTCCATTGGACTCTTTCTGCTAATGGGGTACCTGCTCCTCGGGGGCCTCTTTTGCTTCTTTCAGGTCGCTAATAGGTAACCGGTACTCGCTCCTCGAGGGACCATGTTCCCTGACTCACTGCCTGCATCTATCTTCTCTTCTACTTGAAAGAATTTGCTACAGACATCATCAGTGAGTACTACTATCATCCACTCCTCAGAGCTGTCTCCCTGGAACCAGGTACTTGCTCCTCGAGGGCCTGCCTATGTTCCAGCGCCAGTGCCATCTCCTACGTGGAACCGCTGTGTAAGTACTTTGCCAATGAGTCTCTCTGCTCCCAGGGATCTGGTACTCGCTCCTCGAGGGCCAGCTCTCCCTATCTTGGGGTTTCTCCATATTTGGGACTCTGTGAATGTTCTATTGTACTCATTTTCTCAGTACTCTCCACTACAGCACTGCTACCAGAGGAACCACTGCTCCAGCACCCTGGGGAATACTAGCCCAGCTGGGCTACTTCTTCTACTCACTACTGCCACCTCTGGTAGCTTCTCAAACTGTCTAAATAAAGAAATATCTGTGTTTGTGTGTCCAGAGCTGAGCCTGATCTGTGGCCCCTCACGGGACTTCCCCCCGTGGGCGTGGTCAGCTGCCACAGTGTCCAAGGGTCCACCCAAACCTCACTAATTATAACAGATTGCTAACTCCATGGATCCAGCACAGCTCAATGCCCTGCAGGCCATTCCGGGCCTGGCCCTGCGCATTGCTGAACAACAAGACGTATTGGAGAAACTCACTTCTGCGTTCCATCAGCTGCACGCACAGAAGAATCAAAGCGCTGCTTACAGTAATGAAGGTCAGTTACCTGAAGTAACTATAAAGACTACGGTACCTCTGGCTGCTCCAGTTCATTTATCTGGAGAGATTCAAAGAACCAGAGGTTTCCTAAATCAGTGCTGCATGCATTTTGCATTACAGCCTTCTCACTTCCCCACAGCCTACACCAAGACTACTTATATTCTATCTTATCTTGATGGAAGGGCCTTGTCTTGGGCCTCAACACTGTGGGAATGTAAGGATCCAATTCTGCAGGATATTGATGGATTTTTGGATTTGTTTAAATCCATTTTTGATGATCCTGCTCGAGTGACTGTTGCTGGTTCTATTCTTGTGGACCTGAAGTAAGGCAACCGACCACTGGCTGAGTTTGCAATAGAGTTCAAAACTCTTGCTATGGAATTATGCTGGGATTCCAAATGTCTGAAAACCCTCTTTTTCAGAGGTCTTATTTCTCTCTTGAAAGACGAGCTGACCGCTCGTGAGACACATGACTCGCTGGATGAACTAGTGGCTTTGGCTACTAGAATCGACCACCGGATTCATGATAAGGTGAAAGAACTCAAGCCTAGTAAAGCACTGGTTCAGAAGGAGGTTCGTGCTAAACCTGCACTTTGGATGGTTTCAGCAATACCTGTCGCCAGTGGAGAGAAACTGATGCAACCTGGTTGCAGTTACCTGACTTCAAATGAGAGAAGACTTCGGAAGAGGCATGGCCTGTGTATGTACTGTGGACTAACTGGTCCCAACATGCCCAATTCGTCCAGGAAATGGACGGGCCTAAGTCCTACGGGAGGACTGTTCTTAGGCCTTACTACGCCCTCTCCTCCGCTCTCTCTCCCAGTCTCCCTGATCTGCAGACCATCCGAATTTCAAACTCTTGCCCTGGTGGATTCAGGGGCAGAAGGCAACTTTATACTTCGACACCTAGTGGAACATTTGAGGATTCCCCTCGTCACTTTGAAGATTCCACTGTTCTTACCATCTATCCATGGAGAGCCTTTGCTGGGTGACGTGACCTGTTGCACTGAACCGATAACCCTCCGCACCAGAGCCCTCCATATGGAGTCAATTCCCTTCTTTGTGTTAGAGAAGGCCATAAACCATATCATTCTGGGGTTACCCTGGTTGCAGTTGCATCAGCCTCAATTCGACTGAGCCACCTTGGAACTCTCCTGCTGGGGCCCAGGTTGTCATGGAAATTGCCTTAAGGAGGTTTCTCCTGTCCTCTGCATGTCTACAACTCCAGTGATGTCAGGACTGCCGCCTCAATACACATCATTCTGTGATGTGTTCTCCAAAGAAGCTGCTGACATCCTTCCTCCACATAGATCTTACGACTGTGCCATAAGGCTGAAACCAAACACTGAATCGCCTAAAGGACGTGTCTATCCACTCTCTGTAATAGAGAATAAGGCTATGTCCGAGTACATCATGGAGAATATACAGAAAGGATTCATTAGACCATGGAAGTCTCCAGCCGGCACAGGCTTCTTCTTTGTGGGAAAGAAGGACAGTACCTACATCCTTGTATCAACTATCAAGGTCTGAATGAGATGACGATCAAGACCGATATCCCCTGTCTTTAATCTCAGAGCTGTTCGACTGGCTTCAAGGTGCCAAGATATTCTCGAAACTTGACCTGAAGGGAGCCTATAACTTAGTTTGCATTCACATTGGCGACGAATTGAAAACAGCCTTCAACACTCGAGGTGGTCATTTTGAGTACTTAGTAATGCCCTTCAGCCTGTGCAACGCACCTGCTGTGTTCCAGAACATGATGAACAACATCCTGCGGGACCTGTTGTACAAGAGTGTCGTAGAGTACCTAGATGACATCCTGATATTTTCTCAGGACTAGTCTATTCATCTAGAGTTCATCAAACAAGTACTACGAAGACTTCGAGAACATCGGCTCTATGCCAAGCTATCCAAGTGTGAATTCCATAAGGACTCTGTGCCTTTTCTTGGCTATATTGTGTCTAAAGATGGCTTCCAGATGGATCCCCAAATGTTAGAGAGTATTAAATATTGGTCCCAACCTACCAGTCTGAAGGCCCTGAGACGATATTGGGGTTCACTAATTACTATAGAAACTTTATAAAGAATTACTCTTCTTTAACTGTGCCCTTAACTGCAATGACCCGGAAAGGGGCCAACGCTTCTAATTGGTCTGCAGAGGCCATTTCCGTGTTCGAGGATTTAAAGACTGCCTTTTCCACCGAACCATGCCTGCGTCATCCAGACCCCAATAAGCCATTCAACATGGAGGTTGATGCTTCTGATGTCAGAGTGGGGGCTGTATTGAGCCAAACTAGAGACTCCAAATCCTTACGTCCCTGCTCCTTCTTCTCGCGATGTTTCTCTCCAGCAGAGAAGAACTATGGGATCGGAGATAAAGAGCTCCTGGCTATTAAGTTGGCATTCAAGGAATGGCGGCCTTGGCTCGAAGGCGCTCAACATTAAATTACCGTGTTTACGGACCATAAGAATCTAGAGTATCTCTGTCATGTATAATGTCTTAATCATAGACAAGCCAAATGGTCCTTATTTTTTAACCGTTTTGACTTCGTGCTCAAATATTGCCCTGGAGACAAGAATACCAGAGCTGATGCCCTGTCACGCTCCTTTCTCTTGAAGGATGTTCCAGAAGAACCTCAGCATATTATTGACCTGAAGCAAGTCATCTTGTTGACTACTCATACTGTGCCCACTGGTAAAACCATAGTGCCTACACACCTCAGGAAGAAAGTGCTCTATTGGGCGCACGATTCCAAGCTGGCTAGCCATCCTGGTCAACGCTGTACCCTGTTGAAACTACAGAAATATTATCAGTGGCCGACTATCAAGGAAGATACACTCTCCTACATAGCATCTTGTGCCAATTGTGCCAAGCACAAACCTACTTCTGGCCAACCGTGGGCATTGCTGCAACAGCTTCCAGCTCCGGAACATCCCTGGACGCATATCGCTACTGACTTTGTAGTAGATCTTCCTCTTTCTGGAGGTATGAATACCATTTGGGTCACAGTCGACTGCTTCAGCAAGATGGCCCATTTCGTGGTGCTGCCTGGCTTACCTTCAGCCTTGGAGCTTGCGAAGCTCTTCATAACCCACATCTTTCGCCTTCACGGCCTACGGTTCACAATGAAAGCAATCGTGGTCAAACCTGCACTGGATTGGCTTGTCCCCCTTGACAAGGAACTATCTGCTCACCCTAGGCCTAGCTCCTTGGCCATTTCACACCTCACAAGGTCCCCAGCAGATAAGAAATGTCATGTGTCCCTACAGTGCAAACAACATTGGTGGTCTCAGCTATTTTTTAAGGTATCTAGACACTTTCCGGATTCTTCCAAGGACAGGGCCTTGTGTTTGTGGAACTGGTAGACTATGGCCCAATTCTGTGCAGCACAGTGACAATGCTCTGTCTCCTCTGAAAATCATATTCTCCAAGCGCTCTGTTGTGTGCCTTAAGCCCTTTCTCTGCCACAAGGAATACCACTGGGAGTATAAAGCTGGGTTGTGGGCTATTTAGAATGCCTGGGGCATTCATCTCTCTATACCACAGGAGTAGTAGTGAGGTCTATCTAGTGTAGCATGCATCCCATATGAACCACAGTACATAACACACTAATTGGCAGTGTGTACTCATTTGTTTATGATCTTTTTTAGGGGACCCAGATGATGAGCATCCTGGACCTGCACCTAGATGACCCCAAAGGCTATACCTTTGTCTGTGGGCAATCTCTGACTCCTCAGAAGAGGAGGAAGGGGGAGCCCGTGAACAGCCGGAACATCCTGCGGAGGAAGAGGAGCAGCAGCAGCAGCAGGGAGAGGAGCCGGAGGACACACTGGCTGATCTGCTACAGGATCGCCCGCAGGACAGCAGTGTGTACGACCAGATCAAACCTGAACTGGTTGCCAATCAGGTCGAGAGACTGTTATTACAGCAAAGCGCCAGGCTATCTCAGGCCTGCTTGATGTGGTGTGGCAGGAAGCAGCGTTCTTCCATGATACCATCAGGGAGGAATCACAAGCCCTCATGATACCATCAGGGAGGAAGGACAGGGGCTTCAGCAGGCGATCCAGGACCTTTGCCGGGCTAATGATGATCAAACTGAGGTGTGGAGGGAGATGCTGCAGCTGTTGTCTCCTGTGCAGCTGCAGCCACCAGTGGCACCATGGCCTTTCATGGGGCCATGGATGCATTACCCTCCACCTTATGGGCCACCCATCCTATAAATAGCACCTGCTCGTGCAGAAGAGCCCGCTGTGGGACAGCCAGGCTATTTGTGGATGGCACCACCACCCCCGCCTGCACCTCCTGTCATGCTTCCCTCACCACCACCAGAGCCACTGTTGCCCCGGCTATACCTTTCTGCAGCCATGAACTGGAACTGCCCCAACCTCTTCTGCCTTCTGAGGGTAGCATGAGCAATGGGAGCAGTCCACTGCGCAGGAGATCCAGGTTGGGGCAGCATAAGCTTCCTGAAACCAGAAAGAGGATGGCCAAGGAAGTGATCTTTTTTTTACTCGTGCAGGCCATTTAAAATCAGGCCGTAATGGAATTATCCTGCAAAAAATTATTTAACTGGGAGAATCCTGCAGATTTAATTATCTTAGCCAAAAATAGCAGAGAAGATATTGGGTGCTAGTTGGCAATCAAAGCAGGATCAGCGTTTGCCTTTTTCAAAATTGGCCTAACTGATACTTGCTTTAGAAAGGATGATAACACACCAGAAGACAGAGACAGATTGATAATGATAACTACCGGTTTCGCAATAACATCACTGACTACCTTCAACAAGGCTGTTGAGCAGAGATTAAGAGGATGTGTGGTGTTTATCTTTGTCAATAGCTGTAAAGTGGTATATTCAGAAACAATATTGAAACAGCACCAAGTAGGTAGATCATTTGGCAAGTCATTTTTACTGTGGGAAAATTTGCTCAAATACTGGCTATTTTGGATGAAAAAAAAGTTGCAAACTGGTTGCAAAGAACTGTAGTGAGAATAATGCTAGAAAATACATTCATGGACCTGGAGATTAGTTACTTCACAATATGAAAAATTTTGCCTCATAATCTCCTTGGGATTTAATTTTGCTTGAAAAATAGTCATTCTTGGCCATATTAAGCTGGTTTCTGTAGAGCGCCAATTTGGGCAAATAAATCTGTTTATTAGATGTAGATGAATATTCGTGCCATTTATGTTGCAGTCCCGGTCACTAGGCTAGCGACCGGGTCCTTACCTTTCTCCTGCCTCCCCCGGTCTCGCTGCAATCCGTTGCTCCTGGGGCCTGCAGGGCCGCATGGCAGCGTCTCTCTCCACGTGGAGACGCTGCCGAAGGACGATTCTGACTCCTCCCACTGCCAGGCAACGCGCGCGCGTGAGCAGGGGGCTCTTAAAGGTCCAGCACCCGGAAGTGCTGAACCGCCCTGTTCCTGACGTCAGATGCTGGCTGGCTATTTAAACCATCGTCTGACTTCCTTGCTTTGCCTTTGCAACGAGGTCGCTCTCCTGAGTGCTTAGTTGCTTCCCAGCGTTGCTTTCAGCCTTGGTTCCTGCTTGTTCCAGCCGTGCCTTGCTTCCAGCTCTGATTCCTGCTTGTTCCAGCCGTGCCTTGCTTCCAGCTCTGGTTCCTGCTTGTTCCAGCCGTGCCTTGCTTCCAGCTCTGGTTCCTGCTTGTTCCAGCCGTGCCTTGCTTCCAGCTCTGGTTCCTGCTTGTTCCAGCCGTGCCTTGCTTCCAGCTCCGGTTCCAGCTTGTTCCAGCTGTGCCTTGCTTCCAGTTCCGGTTCCAGCTTGTCCCAGCCGTGCCTTGCTTCCAGGTCAGGTTCTGTTTGGTCCTGCTGTGCCTTGGCTCCAGCTCTGGGCTCCACTTGCTGTCTACATATCCTGACTCCAGCTCCGGTTCCTGATTCTCCTTTGTCTTCAGCCAGCCACGAACCTTGGTCTTCTTCACGATTCTCCTTTGTCTTCAGCCAGCCACGAACCTTGGTCTTCTTCACGATTCTCCTTTGTCTTCAGCCAGCCACGAACCTTGGTCTTCTTCACGATTCTCCTTTGTCTTCAGCCAGCCACGAACCTTGGTCTTCTTCACGATTCTCCTTTGTCTTCAGCCAGCCACGAACCTTGGTCTTCTTCACGATTCTCCTTTGTCTTCTGCCAGCCTCGAACCTTGGACTCTTTCACGATTCTCCTAAGTCCCAGCGACTCGGACCCCTACGGGCTCCTCCTGGGGGGGTCTCGGGTTTCCAGGGTGAAGACGCCACCAGTCCGCTCCAGCTGAGTGCCGCCTCCCGGCTTATTAACTCCTGTGGACGCTGTCCACCTCAGCCGGCCCAAGGGTCCACTATTGACTTTACTCATAACATAACAGTTTGCAAAGGCCATGGACTCGGCGGACTCCGCTCCTATGCAGGCCATCCCTGGCATGGCCCAAAGAATCCAGCAGCAACAGCAATGTCTGGAAGTCTTGGCTGCTACGGTGGATCGCCTAGCCAGTCGCTTGGACGCCAATCCTCCACCGCTGGCAACACCCCCGCCTCCACTGGCGGTTCAAGCTCCCGCACAGACTCAGCTTCCAGCGCCTACTCGATACTCCGGGGATGCCAGATCGTGCAGGGCGTTTTTGAATCAGTGCTTCATCCGCTTCACGTTGCTACCAGGGCAGTTCCCGTCTGATGCCGTCAAGGTAGCATATATTTTGTCTCTGCTCGATGGGAGGGCTATGCTATGGGCCTCTCCCATGTGGGAGAAACAGGACGCCATGCTGCACAACTTGCAGGATTTCGTGACTCACTTCAAACAGACTTTTGATGAGCCAGCTCGTGCTACCACTGCTACCACTGAAATTCTACAGCTACGACAAGGATCCCGCTCTCTGGCGGAGTACGCTATTGAATTTCGTACTCTGGCGATGGAACTCGGCTGGCAGGATGACTGTTTGCGGGGTATTTTCCTGGAAGGTCTTGCAGGTCGTATCAAAGACGAGCTGATGGCTCGCGACCTGCCCCTCACTCTGAACGGGGTGATAGACTTGGCCGGGAGGATTGACCGGCGATTGCAGCAACGAGCTAAGGAGGGTCGAGTTCCTCGTCGGCCTGTCTCATTGGCACCCTCCTTCTCCAGGTCTCTGACTGTACCTCACAAGACACCATCAGCCTCCCACAGCTCCTCAGAGGAACTTATGCAGCTTGGACGGGCACCGCTAACCGAGGAGGAGAAGACACGACGCCGCACTCTGGGCCTGTGCTTATACTGCGGCACTAAGGGTCATTTCCTGGGTCAATGTCCTGCGAGACCGGGAAATGCTCGAGTCTAGGGAGAGATGAGGACGTTCCCCTAGGCTATGTTAATGCTACTCCTCAATGTACAGTTCCTATAACGCTGGAATATCCAGGTGGCTCCTTGCAGACTCTAGCTTTCATTGATTCCGGAGCCGGAGGGAACTTTATCTGGAGAGAACTGGTACACCAATTAGGACTACCTACTAAGCGCCGGATACCTCCGTTACGGGTTACCTCTATCCGGGGAACCCCTCTACCTGGATCCATTTCTGAAACCACGATGCCTCTCACTTTACGGACGGGAGTGCTTCACACTGAGACAATCTCCTTTTTGCTACTGGATAAATCGGTGCACCCTGTGGTCCTGGGACTCCCTTGGTTGCAACAACATGCTCCGGTGATCCATTGGGACTCTCTCCAAATTGCGCAATGGAGTCCTTCCTGTTTCCAGAATTGCCTGGATCCCGTTCCTAGACCGGAGATATTACTCTCTCACTCTGCCCTGGACCTTCCTTTGCCGTACCAGGATTACGCTGACGTGTTCTCCAAACAAAAAGCTGAACTGCTTCCATGCCATCGGCCCTTCGACTGTGCCATTGATTTACTACCTGGTTCCACTCCCCCGCGGGGTAGGGTATACCCTCTTTCTCTGCCAGAAACCCATGCAATGTCAGACTACATTACGGAGAATCTTGCCAAAGGGTTCATTCGCCCTTCGCACTCTCCTGCAGGAGCAGGATTCTTTTTTGTGTCCAAAAAAGATGGCTCCCTCCGGCCGTGCATAGACTATCGAGGTCTGAACTCCATCACTAAGAAAGATCGCTATCCCTTGCCTCTGATCCCAGAACTGCTCGATAGACTTCAGAGGGCCAAGATCTTTACAAAATTGGATTTACGTGGAGCATACAATTTGGTTCGTATTCGTCCCGGTGACGAGTGGAAGACAGCGTTCAACACGCGAGATGGACATTACGAATACTTAGTAATGCCTTTCGGCTTATGTAATGCCCCTGCTGTCTTCCAGAATCTGATGAATGAGGTACTCCGAGAGATGCTTCATTCTTTCGTCATAGTGTACCTTGATGACGTTCTGATCTATTCCCAAGATCTCTCCTCCCATCGCCAACACGTCAAACAGGTCTTACAGGCTCTAAGAGACAATCATCTATACGCTAAATTTGAAAAATGTCAGTTTGAGCGCGAGTCGCTTCCGTTCTTGGGATATATTGTTTCCTCGTCCGGTTTCCAGATGGACCCAGAGAAGGTGGCGGCCATTGTCAAATGGCCTCGCCCGTCTGGCCTGAAGGCGCTACAGCGATTCCTTGGATTCGCCAATTTTTACAGGCATTTTATACCACATTACTCCCAGAAGGTAGCTCCTCTCACGGCGCTTACTCGCAAAGGGGTTAACGCTCACGATTGGTCCACTACCGCCTCGGCTGCCTTTGAAGACTTAAAACAAGCATTCCTAGACGCTTCCTGCCTACGACACCCAGATCCACAACGACCCTTCATCCTGGAGGTCGATGCCTCGAATCTGGCTGTTGGAGCGGTGCTCAGTCAACACGATACTTCGGGCAAATTGATGCCATGTTCTTACTTCTCTAAAAAGTTTTCGCCTGCTGAATGTAACTATGGCATCGGAGACAAAGAACTCTTAGCCATCAAGTTGGCCTTCGAGGAGTGGAGGCAATGGCTGGAGGGGGCTAATCATCCGGTGACAGTGTACACTGATCACAAAAATTTATTGTACTTGGCCCAAGCTCAACGACTAAACTCGCGGCAAGCAAGATGGTCACTCTTCTTCAGTCGTTTCAATTTCATCCTCAAGTTTCGACCAGCTGAGAAGAACGTTCGAGCCGATGCTCTATCTCGTACCTATCAGCCGGAAGAAGAGGACGACTCTCCACGAACCATCCTGGATCCTGCCTGTGTTCAAATAACTACCACTTCCATTGCTTCCTCAAATAAGACTACCGTTCCTAAGAGGCTTCGGAGGAAAGTCTTGTCTTGGGGCCATGACTCCTTGACCGGGGGACATGCTGGTAGACTAAGAACATTGGATCTTATAAATCGTTTCTATTGGTGGCCTGGTCTTCGACGTGATGTTTCCCTTTACGTGAATTCTTGCCCCACTTGCGCCCTGCAGAAACCACTTAATGGCCCTCCGAGAGGGTTTCTACAACCGTTACCTATACCCACGGAACCCTGGACACATATTGCTACTGATTTTATGGTGGAACTCCCGCCTTCGCAAGGCAAGACTGTGGTATGGGTCACGGTGGACCGCTTCTCTAAAATGGCTCACTTTGTGCCTTTGCCCAAATTACCTTCCGCCACTGAACTGGCTTCTCTGTTCACACACCATGTATTCCGTATTCATGGTCTGCCTCAGGACATTGTATCTGACAGAGGCCCTCAATTCACAGCCAGGTATTGGAAAGCCTTATGCAAAAAATTTAAGATCCAGCTGAGTTTCTCCTCCGCTTTCCACCCGCAAAGTAATGGGCAAACCGAACGCATGAATCATTCATTAAAGTTGTTCCTACGAGCGTTCATTAACCACAAACAAGATAATTGGGTGGAGCTTTTGCCTTGGGCAGAATTCGCCTATAATAATCAAATACATACGGCGACGGGGAAATCCCCTTTTCAAATTGTGTACGGTAAACAGCTCAAACCACCGTTACCTCTACCAGTACCAACCTCCTCACCAGCTGCTCAATTGACCGCGGACCAATTGAGTAAACTTTGGTCCTCTACTCAACACCGACTTCAGAAAGTCGCACGCACTTCTAAACGCTACTATGATCGACACCGAAAACCGGCATTCGCTTTTTTCCCAGGCGATCGAGTGTGGCTTAGTACAAAGAACATTCATCTGAGGCAACCTTCCAAGAAGCTCTCACCCAAGTTATGTGGTCCTTTCCGCGTTGCAGAGAGGGTAGGGCTGGTCTCTTACCGTCTACGACTCCCAACCACTTTACGCATTCATGATGTCTTTCACGTCTCCCTCTTAAAACCAGTGATTCTTTCCAGATTCCACCCCAGGCCTCTTGAGGACGCTTCCATCACTACGGATGAGGATCCTACGTTTCAGGTACGAGAGGTCCTGGATGCTCGCTTCGCCAACAGACGTTGGGAATATTTGCTAGCCTGGGAAGGTTGTGGAGACGAAGACAATACGTGGGAGCCTGCCCGCAACATCTTGGACAAGACTCTTCTGCAGCAATATCATCTGGACCATCCTGACAGGCCAAGCCCTCTGAAGAGGGGGCGTAAAGGGGGGGGTACTGTTGCAGTCCCGGTCGCTAGGCTAGCGACCGGGTCCTTACCTTTCTCCTGCCTCCCCCGGTCTCGCTGCAATCCGTTGCTCCTGGGGCCTGCAGGGCCGCATGGCAGCGTCTCCTCCTCCTGGGGGGGTCTCGGGTTTCCAGGGTGAAGACGCCACCAGTCCGCTCCAGCTGAGTGCCGCCTCCCGGCTTATTAACTCCTGTGGACGCTGTCCACCTCAGCCGGCCCAAGGGTCCACTATTGACTTTACTCATAACATAACAATTTATACTCTTTCCTCCACAATTCCTGCTTACACAGCTTTAAAGAAAGGATATAATTAGAACATCTAATTCTTATTGATTTTAAGGGGGCAATTGTATCAGACCCCTCCAATAAAATTAGCATTTAGATTAAAATCAGCTAAAGGAGGTAATAAATGTGTTTAAAATTGGTTAATAAACATATAACTCGAACAATTTGTTTATGATAGTAAATGCCACTCTGTGCAGGTTACCCCAATGCTTCTGTTAAGGTAGTAACTGCCACTCTGAGCAGGTTACCAACTTTTTTTGTTAAGGGTAGTAACTGCTGTTCCATGCAGGTTGCTCCCATGCGTTCTGTTAAGGGTATTAACTGCCTTTCTGTACAGGATACCCCCATGCGGAAATGTTACACCATTCTTTTCTTCAAGCCTTTAGGGATCTGCAGTTTTTGTCCCATGCCCTTTAGAATTCATTAACTGTTCTCATCTTCACCACCTTGTCTGGGAATGCATTCCAGGCATCCATCACTCTCTCTATGAAGAAAAAGTTCCTGACGTTGGTTATGAGTTATCCCTCCCGTAGTTTCATTTCATGGTCCCCAGTTCTACGGTTTCCTATCAAAAAAGATTTAAAGATCTTTCCTTTGAGCTCTATTTCTGCTTTGGCCTGAATATTTTTGCTTTTTTGTGATTTCTTAATTAGTTATGTGAATCACCTATGTACTGGTGCTATGGTTACAACCCACCCACTTCTCAGAGCTCTGCCTCAATGACCCTTCTAGACTAGCTGCTTGCCAAGCTTTTGATCTATCCAACCACATAATCCCCTTGAGGCTTGAATACTACTTTTCTTTGCTAGAGGTTTGATTAACCTTTCCCTGCTGTTTCCTAATTTGGCTTCCAGAACCCCTTCTAGTCATGGAAACATAGCCTGCAGCCTTTGACTAATGTACTTTTTTAGCAAGACTCTGCCATAGTAGATACTGTGAAACCTGCAAGATTATTCCACTATTTGTTGTTTTTTTTTAGGCACAGAAATGATATTCTTTCTAAGGAATTCAAATTTCTCTCAGCTTATCCAACTCAGCAATTGAGTTTTGGAACAAAGTAGTATTCTAGTTCATAATGTCTGTTTTAAGAATGCATTTTACAGATTTCTTTGACACCAAGCACATTTTAGTCACCTTGCTTGCTCAATTACAGAAAAACACCTCCTTCCTGCCCCCTAGGCTTCTTGTGTTCCCTGAATCATGGAATGGATTACTTTAGGTGTCCTGACATCACATGTCTCACTGAAGACTTGACTAGGATCTTGAGCAGGATTTCAGTTGAGCACTCATTAGGAGCACATGACAATGGGATCCTGTTTGTCATCTGTACTCAACACTTTGGTTCTGATGGTATAAAGTCTACTGCCCTGCCTGCTGTGATATTTTTAAATATATAATTGTACATGCTGTGAACTACTTCTGTATTAACTGAAAATGCAATAATAATTATAAAACAGATAGCATGAAACTTGTCACAGCCTGATCCAGAGACCTATAGCCAATTCCATTTAAGGCAGTTACTGTAGCTGGGATTAATAAAGGTTTGGACAAGTTCCTGGAAGAGAAGTCCATAAACTGTTATTAACTAAGTAGACAAAGGGAATAACCACTACTTATCACTGTGCAATATCAGCATGGCAACTATTTACAGTTTGGGATTTTGTCAGTTATTTGTGACCTGGATTGGCTACTGTTGCTAACAGGATTCTGGGTTTGATGGACTCTGTCTGACATAGTATGGCAATTCTTATGTTCTTAGGTTTTTAAGATAAATTTGGAAATATAGGAATACTTGCAGAAGTCTCAGAGGTTTAACTGCAATTATAAGTGAAACATAACTGAAATTATAATCCAGAGATGGAATCTAGGCAAAATTATGCTGATAAGCGAAAAATCTGTGGCAAAGTGTAAACAATGAATCTTACTTGTTGGATAGCATTGAGATGTATCTGATCACTATGACATACTCATTTTAGTCTCTGAGAATGTTTTAAACACAGAATTGTTTGTTCATATGTATATGTTCCATAAATTTAGTTACTATGGTTGTGAGTTTATGTCATATGATATTCATTTTGTAGCAGATGCATATATTACTGACAAACAAGATGAAGTAATAAGCTGTTGTTGTCCTAGTTTATGGAAAACTTGGTGAAAGCTAAGCAGCTGAACAGCTAATTAGGCTATGTAATCACCATCTTAGCAGATCAGACAAAATGGACTTTGACGAGGAGATGTGGGAAGAAAGAACGAAGACATCCCTGATGAGGAGAAGAGCAGTAAAGGATGCTTGTATTACAAGGAGCATTTAGTGAGCAAATTACCTGTCAGTGTTCTTGAATCTTATCTATGCAAGAATGCTGGATCTCAACTAGAACAGAATAAAAAAATAAACATATTCTAAGCACAGTAGAGTATGTATTAATATTGCTTGCCTGCTGGGAATGGTTTGGGAAATGATACTAGTCACAGGGAATTGAAGTACTGCTACATATATACATTAATGTATATAAAGATAGATACTGTAGATAAATAAACACAACACAGAGATAGCAGATAAGGTGCTGCTATCTACTTAGCTGCCAAGAAAGTTCCAGAATGGAAACTGAGATGAAGTTATGGTTGGGAAGAGTTCTGCACAGGAACAGAAGAAAACAGAGCAACAAGAAGCAGTTATGATCTGTTACTACCACAAGGTATATTGGAAAAGGCTGCAAAACAAGAGGCAAGTTAAGTCAAGCTATGACATATCTGCTAGGGATCTGCCTGAGTTAAATATTGATGAGCTAATCTACATGAAACCATTATTGAGATATCAAAGTTACACCCCACTCATATTTGATGGATATTGAAGGAACTCTTTATCACCATAATTATGTGGATCTGTGAGTGACTGAGCAGCCAGCTTCACAAGGCTGCTGTGAACAGCACACACACAGCTCAACTGATGGGCCAAGCAATCCCTCCTGTGCAAGTTCATACCCATGCATGGAGAGTAGAAGATATGTGGAGAACAAGTATTGCTGGGAACCCTGAACAAGCAAGTGTACCTGTTGGATGTTTGGGGTCAGGCATGACGGCCAGGAGAGAGAGCTCACTGAATATAGACAGAAATCAGCAGCTGCATGCATGCACAGATAAGAACTGTTTCAATTTGATCTGTAGGACATTTTAAAATATAAAATTGAGCATATACTTAACAAAGAAAAAGGGAGATGCTACAGACATTAACTTATACACTGATGTTAATTTCTGACTGTAATATTTCACTGTTTTCTAATTCCGTGTTCACTGCTAGTGAACACGGCAAATGTTCACTAGCAGTTTTCAGTTCTCTGTATTTCTACACATGAAACAGTTCATTGATCAGACAAAAAAATAAATGTAACAGGAGTATCAGGAAAGTTGTCCTGATTTGTTTAGTGAATCATAAGAGGAACAGCGCTGACTGTGAAGGATGATGATTCCTCTTTGTAGCCATGTATAACTCCTGGGTTAGACTAATTAATAATTTCAGATCACCCTTCCGATGTACTTCCCAAATGAGCTAAGTTTATTTGCACTGAAAGTCAAGTACAGGCTACTTTTTATAGGGACCATTCTGTGAATACAGGTCTGAACATCTGTATCTAGCAGTGAGCTACTAACTTCCAAATTTAAGAGGACATGCCTTAACAGGCTATAGCATAGGAACAATACAGGATTTCCAGAATAGTGCTGAGTCCTTGCCCTATGAGCTGATGTTTCCTGTTATTAGTTAAAAATTCATTTTTTTAAATCTATTTAATTAATTAATTTATTTATTTAGATGTTTTAAATACTGTTGTTCCATAAGAAGATCACAACGGTTTACAGTAACAGCATTCATATTCATGGTCTCTGATCATATACTTTGGGACAGATTTTCAAAGCCCTAGGCATGCAAATCCAGAAGGATTTACATGCGTAGGGGGGTTACACGCACCGGGCCTATATTCAAAAGGCCTGGCGGCGCACATAAAGCCCCGGGACGCATGTAAGTCCCAGGGCTTGAAAAAATGGGTGGTCTGAGGGTGGGCTGTGGGCAGGGCAGTCCGGGGGCAGGGTGGGGGCATGGCCAGAGGCTTCTCCACGGCTGCTGGGCGGCCTCAGAGGTAACAGGGAAAACCGTGCTGCCTTCCTCTGTTCTCTCCCAGGCCGCTCCGAAATTGGAGCGGCCTCAGAGGGAACATTCCCTAACCCCCTATCCCACCTTACCTTCCCCTAACTCTCACGCCCCCCCCCCCCCCAGCCCTAAGCTAAACCCCCCTAAAAAGTTGTCTTACCTAGTTACTCCTGCCTTGGAAAGGTGCAAGTTGCGCCTGGCCAATGGCCGGCACGCGATCCCGGCACAGCAGCAAATGGCCACTGTGCCTGGAGGCTCTGGCCACGCCCCGCCCACACCCCACCCTTTTTTTCTAGCCCTGGGACTTACATGCGTCCTGGGGCTTTATGCGCGCCGCCGGGCCTTTTGAAAATAGGCCTGGTGTGCGTAGGGCTTTGAAAATCTGCCCCTTCGTGTCTACATTCAACTTCTAATGCAACACCACAGTAAGTACCTATTCTAGTTCATAGTTATACATATTCTAGGATATCAAAGAAGCTGCTATATAATTTCTATTAGAAATACCCTTTATATCATTCATTATATTTTACTCGCTCACCTAGTATTGACTCTGGCACTGTTGCTGCAATTATCAGCATTTTGGCATTTTACGGTAAATCATATGCCCCTTCTGAAGAGCCAGGTTTTCAGTTCATGCTTGAAACTCTTTCTTTCTGTTACCTGGTGTAATGACTCTGGAAGTGGGTTCTGCAGCTTTGGGTCTGCTATTTATTTATTTTATTTATTTAACGGTTTTTCTATACCGATATTAGTAGATATACATCACATCGGTTTACATCAAACAAAAGATGGAAAAAACATAGAACGGGGCAGGGGATAACAGGTGGCAAGAGGGGAGCTACAGTCAGGGAGGGAGGCTGTAAGGAGCCTGAAGAAGAGAGAAGCTGAGAAAGGAACTGGGGAGAAACAAATTAACGTATTTTAGAAACAACATATTGTATACATTAAACAAATTAACAAATTGTACATAAGAAATACATTATAAATCTCTCCATTGAAAACATCCGGTCTCTTATTTGCATTAGGTGTGTGTTCCAAGTGGAGGGCACCATTAAGAGTCCTTTGTTTTGTGATCTTGGGTCTCCCCTTGGTGTGTAGGGCTGCAGTGTCACTCCTAATAAGCATGGATCAATATTGCTGATGATATTGAAAATTAGGGATAACACTTTATATTATGAATTCTGAATTTTTGCCTCATCTCCTTGCTACGGAGTTAACCTGTTTCTTCCCGCTCTACCTTAGGGAATGCAATGACTTAAACATTTAAATGAGGGAAAGGGGCAGGGTGAAAAAACCTCTTATGCCTGTACCGCTGTGGGCAATTATGTTTTACACATTATTGCCAGCAGTAGCAGCAGAAAAAACAACATCTTTTCCAGTGGTGCTATGGGGGAAATAGTGTGCAGCGCAGCCATAGCTACAGTGGGTGAAAACGCTGTGATGTGGCTGGCTGCACACTATTGCCCCCCCTCCCCCACCGTCCTTTTTCTTGCCGTAGCTCATCATTCCGCTATATTTATAGCAGAATGATAATTTCTATGATTAGATTGGAAAACAATCCATTTACAAACACATATCTAGAAGTTGTCTGAGGAAAAGATCCTCTCAGAGCGAGATTCCTCTTGGATGTATTAAATTAACCTCTCTAGGAGTAATAGGATGCTCAGCGAGAAAGCTGGAGTTTGGTACAATTGTTCTCTATGCTGGTCTGATTTCTGTTTTGGTACAGCAAATCCTTTCTAAATTCTTGCTCCTTCCTAATCTGGCTCAGCACTCCTCTCTCACTGAATCCAGAGCATCTTCAGGTATACTCTGGCTATATCACTAGGAGTCCCAAAACACAAAGGGTCTCTAAAGTTATACTGAAGGAATCTTTTGTAATAAGTTTCTCTATACCTTTAAACAAGGGCAACATAAATATTAACCACTTATTTTCTTGTTTACAGGGGGTAAAGGTAAATCTCTCTAAGTCCTCCAGTGAAAAGTAGCTTCTACATCAATGAAACACTACACACCCAATGTGCAATTCCCAATAACAAAGTCGCTTTACACTTTTGTTCAGATAATTTGAAAAAACATTTTTTGTTAAGGAAAATTACTTCAGAAAGAAATGTATTCATTTTTTCCAATAAGACTTAATACATGATACAGTTACTCCTAAGACAGTCCTACAACAAGGGCATTTTGCAGACATTACTGATAACAAACCTGAATTTAATCAAGTCTGAGCCTCTTTCCACCTCCAGGAACATATTTATTTTGTTTATTTACTTATTTCTACTTATATCCCACTAATGCCAATGGCTCTAGGTGGCTTACAGAGTTACATACATAATAAAATAAATACAACATATAAGAGACAGTTGAAACAGAATGACTACCTCTCAAACTCTAAAATGAATACAATTAATGATGGGACCTTCTCAAAATATCATTTGTATGCTAATATGAAAAAATGGGTTTTCAGTGCAACTTTAAAAGTTTTGGTACAATTTGTTAGGCACAATTCCTGTGGCAGAAGGATCCATATAGAAGATGCTGCCACTGAAAATGCCCTTTCACATGTTTCACATAAACGCACATGCCGAACCAAAGGAACATCAAGCAGGCCACGTTGAGAAGATCTCAGGGTCCACAATGGATTATAAATCCTCAGTAAACAATTTGCCCAAGGGTATGAGTCAAGCGCCAAAGGTTTATGCACAAGGATAGTGATTTTATACAATGCAAGTGGCTCTATGGGCAACCAAATTTGCCAAAATAGGAGAAATTATAATCCCTCATATGCATACCAAAGATCAGCCATGCAGCTGCATTCTTAAGAGTTGCAGTGCATGCAGTGGATAAGCTGGAAGGCCAAAATATAGTACATTGCAAATATCTATAATGGCATTATTACAGCACACACAACTGAATGAAAATCAGAATAGACAACAAATGCTTTAAACCTCATAATACCTGCAACTTGAAAAAAAAACAGCATGTACAACTTATCTGATCTGTTTCTTAAAAGACAGGCCAGAATCAATAACAACACCCAGACTTTTAATACTGTCAGATGGTTGAATGTCACAGTACTCAATTTGAAGCTGCAAGCTGCGTACTTTCTTCACTTGAGCAGTTTCAGACTCCTCTCCTTCTTCCTCTCTCACAAGGAAAATCCCCCAATATCTTCTTCCTCTTCTGTGCAGTTTAAAATTGAAAATTTACTACAAAAGACTCTGCAACCCCACCTATTGGCAGAACACACTAATTACACTCCCAAAAGAGAAATGGGGAAAACTAGAGCCAACAAATTTCATAATTAAGAATTTGTAGAAGGCACATTTTCCTCTTCATAAATAAATTATCATGACTATGCTGGGTTCTATGAGCATGTTTTCATAGAATTTAACATCAATGTTTCTTCAGAACTTAGCAAAAGTTTTAGCCATTAAGTTATGAATAATATTGTTCTCTGGGCTGAAAATAAAGATAAATAGTAATATCTACCTTATAAAAGGGCACTGACCGACGGCCCGCAAATGCGCAGTAGAGTGCGGCTCGGGCTGAGATGCTGCGCATGGGCGGGTGCGAGAGCACGTCAGTCAGAGCGGAGCTAAGATGACGCTGGGAGGAACAGCTGTGGTGGCGATGATATTGGGCGGGCCGAGCTACAATAGGTGGGAGGAGCGGCAGCGATATCAGGAGGAAATGCAGCGGCGGGAAGGAGCAGCTAGGGATGTGCAGAGCAAAATTTTATGTTCATATTTTTTATGTCCGAAAGGGGGTCCCACTTGCGGCCAATATGGACATAAAAAAAATCCAATGAGTTGGGTATATGTACATATGTGCAAAAAAAAAATTTAAACCCCCTCACCCTCCTTAATCCCCCCCCCAGACTTACCACAACTCCCTGGTGATCGAGCGAGGAGTGAGGACGTCATTTCTGCAATCCTTGGCGAGAAGCATGTGACGTCGGTGGCACGTCGAGTGACGCGGCGTCACGTGATTCCCGGCGAGTTCGCGCCGGACGGCTCGTTCGGCCCAAAAAGAACTTTTGGCCAGCTTGGGGGGGCCTCCTGACCCCCCCAAGCTGGCCAAAAGTTCTTTTTGGGCCGAACGAGCCGTCCGGCGCGAACTCGCCGGGAATCACGTGACGCCGCGTCTGAGTGACGCGGCGCCACGTGATTCCCGGCTCGTTCGCGCCGGACGGCTCGTTCGGCCCAAAAAGAACTTTTGGCCAGCTTGGGGGGGCCTCCTGACCCCCCCAAGCTGGCCAAAAGTTCTTTTTGGGCCGAACGAGCCGTCCGGCGCGAACGAGCCGGGAATCACGTGACGCCGGCGTCACTCGACGTGCCGCCGACGTCACATGCTTCTCGCCAAGGATTGCAGAAATGGCGTCCTCACTCCGCTCCATCACCATGGAGTTGTGGTAAGTCGGGGGGGGGGGGATTAAGGAGGGTGAGGGGGTTTATATTTTTATTTTGGCTCAACAATCGCGATTTCCCACATATCGAACATATCTATGTTCGATATGTGGGAAATCCGATCGTTTATGTCGAATCAATTTTTTAAGTAAAAAAAAAAAATGAGTTGCGTTTCACTAATGCGGTCAATCCGAATGCACACCCCTAGGAGCAGCTGAGGTGCGCGCTGGGGAGGGATCCCCGGAGACGTCCCGTCTCCGTGAGCGGGCCGCACTGAAGAGCACAAGAAGGAGAGGGAAGGGGGTGGGGATGATCACATCACTCCAATCCTTCGTAACCTACATTGGCTTCCTATTAACCACAGGATCCTCTATAAAGTGCTCACAATTATTCACAAAGCAACATACAATCTTGCTCCGATCATGTTAAGCACCCAACTCCAACTTCATACTTCATCCAGACCAATTAGAAGCGCATACAAAGGCACATTGCAAGCCCCTCAGGTAAAATCATCACTGAGCAAAAGAGCACTATCTTCAGGAGGCCCCCACCAATGGAATGCGCTCCCCCCAGATCTAAGACTAGAACCAAGTCATCAGGAGTTCAAAAAAAAGCTAAAAACATGGCTTTTCCGTCAAGCCTTCCCAGACATCTAATGCTACCTAATCAAGTCTTTTAACCCAAATCATGGGTTATCTCACTGTTTTTCCTATTACGATTTTTTTTCAACTGTACCTTAATTTTTGAGCTCTTTCATCTTTGTATTTATACTGTACTCACACTCCATTTACTCTATCTCTTTTATATTTATTTTCTATATAATATTTATTACTATATTACTATGTTTAATTGGTTATCTATTCTATTTGTTCCATCATTATTGTTAGTTCTATTGTTACCTGTTTTATTGTTCAACTGTTCTATGTAAAGCCCACTACTCTTTTTGGGCATTTAAAAGTTGTATGTAAACCGGATTGATTTGTAGTTCCTACAAGAACTTCGGTCTATAAAAATTAAAAATAAATAAATAAATAAATAAATAAATAGGATTGAGAGAGGGTGAGGAGTGACGGGGGGGAGGTGAGGGGAGGGAGAATGTGGGGGGAGTGGGAGGGAGAATGAGGGGGGAGAATGAGGGGAGGGAGTGGGAGTGGGATGGGGGAGGTGAGGGGAGGGGGGTGAGTGACTGAGGTGAACGAGGGAGGGGAAGGAGGAGTGAGGGAAAAGAAGTGTAGATGGGTGCAGTGTCCGAAAACTGATCGAAAAAAAAATTAATGTAGCCCGTTGTTACGGGCTTAACGGCTTTTATATTATGAAACGTGAAATGCTGAAATTTCTACTTTTCACACGTTTTTCTTTTGTTGTGAGATAGAGGGAAGGAGGATAAGGGAAGGGGGAGGAAAACATGGGATAGGCACAGAAGATCTCTGAGGGAGTGGTAGGGATAGTAAAGCTAAATAGTTGATGTGGATAGGCAGACTAGATAATCTGTATGAATTTTTTTTACCATCACATTTCTATGTTTCTAAATAAAAGAACAACTTAGGGTGGAATAGAAAAACAGAATTAACAAAGTCAAGAATGTAATATATATTTATAGGATTTCAAATGTTGGAGTGTTGTGCTGCATTTGTCATTCTTTAATAAAAAGTTTAAAAAAAAACCCCTGCAAGAAAAAAATCCCCCATAACTAAATTTAAAAAAAAAATGTTTACTGCTAGTATTTATGGCTGCAAAATCTGTTGTCTAAAATCTCTTGCCTTGAAGTCATTTTTGAGTTTTCATGCTATATTGATAGGTTGGATAATTCAGGATAGTGCTATATGAAATTTCTGTTATTAGGCAGTTCAATTTATATATTCCATTAGCTCTGTTTAATAGGGATGTGCAGAGCAAAAGTTTATGTTCATAAGTCCATAAATCGAAAGGGGGTCCCATTTGCGGTCAATATGGACATATGGAGAATTCCATAAATTGAGTCTATGTCCATACGTGCAAATAAAAATTTAAACCCCTCACCCTCCTTAATCCCCCCCCCCCCCCCCAAGACTTACCAAAACTCCCTGGTGGTACAGCAGGGAGTCAGGACGCCATTTCTGAACTCCTTTGCGAGGAGCACGTGACGTCGGCGTCACGTCGGAGTGACACGGCGTCACGTGATTCCCCGCGCGATCACTCCGGGATCCTCGTTGCACCCAAAAGGAACTTTTGGCCAGCTTGGGGGTGCCTCCTGACCCCCCCAAGCTGGCCAAATGCACACCCCTACTGTTTAATAACCTCACAAATGAGTCATGCTGGCACAATTGTACTCATATTTTATCTATTGAGGTTTATTCAGCAAGCCATTTCGAAACTTAACCGACTTTCTGTAAATTAAACCCAATTTCCATTAATTTACTAAAATCAGTTAGGAAAGAGATTTTCCCTTTTTTTTAATCCTTTATTTATCAATTTTTCAAATAAATAACAGATAAAATGATTTACAGAAACACCAAAAATACGGTTAGTGGAAACAGAAATTATAACATACCAAAAATAATAATAAACTCATTAAATCCCACTCTAAACCATTCTCTTTTCAAATCAATCTTGAGAGAAATGTGGGATATTAGAAATTTAGGGAGATTATTACATTTAGCTTTCTTAAGAATAGGGCTAATACAGAAACTGGATACTCTTACTTATTTTTAGACACTGGGATGAAGTTGTTAAATTCCGTTGTTCTAAGAAATTTTTCAAGTGGTCAGGTATTTTCCCATTTTTTACCAACTATGGGGTTGATTTCAAAATGAGCAGGTGCACAACCACGTGCGCGCACATGGATGAGGCTATTTTATAACATGAGAGCATTGGCACATGCTTGTTATAAAATACCAGTCCTGCATATACATGCATGCCGGATTTTCATGTCCATGCGTGCATGTGCGGGCGGGTAGCCTGCTCCGCATGCGGGGAGGGGGGGCATTTTAGAAAAATATGTATAGTGATGCAATTGGGCCACCTCCAGTTCCCTCTCAGTACACTAATTAAGGAGTGGACTGGGAGGGAACTTTGCTATCCCTAACCCTCCTCTTCCTACCTCTTTCACTCTCCTACCCTAACTAACATTTTTTTTTATTTTTTTATTTTTGGGCTTACCTGCTCCTTTGAGCAGTAGTAAGTTCCTCGCACCAGCCAGCTGCCAGCACATGCTTCCCCGGGACAGCGGCTAATGGTGCTGTCCCAGCCTGCTCCCAACCCCACCTCTCCCCACCCAGACCAAGCCCCTGACCTACCGCTTTGCAGGACCCGGCACTTCTGCGCATAATGAGGGTTGTGTGCTTGGCCGGGCCCATTCTAAAATGCACGCAACGTGCACAAGGCCCGGCTATTTATTTTATTTATTTATTTATGAGCTTTTATATACCGGCATTCGTAGGACATATCATGTTGGTTTACAAGTAACTGTAAAGGCAGAAATTAAAATGAACAATGATAGAGGGCTAGGTGAGGGGGTAGGGGGAATAGGGGTCGAGAACTGGGATGGAGAGGGAGGGGGGAATGGGAAGAAACGAGGGAGATAGAAAACTCAAAATTACATAGGGCATAACGAGTAACTGTGTCAAAATTCACAGAGCATGTCACAAACTGGGTTAACAGGATAAACTTATAAACAGTCAAAAAGGCGCAACCATATGATCTTATGTACAGAAAGGCGAAATTGCAAGGAGGCTGAGTGGGAGGGTGGTGTTGTGAAGGTGTTAGGGGAAGGGGGATGATCAGGGAGTTAGGGTGGTTCAGTGGAGATCACTGTCTGGGTTTGATTAGAGTCAGGGTAGGCCAGCTACACAATGTAACCTCCAGCTTTTAAGTGCGCGGCCCTTTTAAAATCGGGCCATTAGTGAATTTCTCACTCTCAGAAGGAATTCTTCCATATGAAATTAAGGAGGCTATTGTAAGGTCTATTTTGAAAAATCAGAAGTTAAACCCAAACCTGCTAAGCTATTTTTCCATTTCCAAATTGTCATTCTTGTCAAAACTTATTGAGTCATTCTTTCTCACACAACTTACTGATTACTTATAAGATGCTAACATAGGGGCGATTTTAAAACCCCTGCGCGCGTAAATCCGGAAGGATTTAAGCACGCAGAGCCCCGGGACGCGCGTAAGTCCCGGGGCTTCCTGTCGGGGGCGTGGCGGGGCGTGGTGGGATGACACGGCGTTTAGGGGGCGGGGCGTGGCATTTCGGGGGCGGCAGCATGGGCGTGGTTTCGGCCCGGAGGCGTTCTGGGGGCGTGGCCGCGGCCTCCGGAACAGCCCCCGGAACCGGACCACGGAGCGGGGCAGCCGGCCAACGCGCGCAAAGTTAAGGGGGGGTTTAGATAGGGCCGGGGGGGGGGGGGGGGTTAGGTAGGGGAAGGGAGGGGAAGGTGGGGGGAGGGCGAAGGAAAGTTCCCTCTGTGGCCGCTCCGAAATCGGAGCGGCCTCAGATGGAACAGGCAGCGCGCGACGACCCCGGATTTTATAAGATACGCGCGGCTCCGCGTGTATCTTATAAAATCCAGCGCCTGCTGCGCGAACAAAAGTACGCGCTCGCGCAAGTATTTAAAATCTGCCCTAGTGTTTCCCAGTCAATATGGTTTCAGAAGAAACAGCAGTACAGAAATACTTTTATTATCTGCTCTGGAAACAATTTGCCATTGTTTTGATCATGGTCAAGACTATCTTTTGATCCTTCTTGATGTCTCTGCACTTTCGACACTGTAGATCACAATATATTAATTGGCCACCTAAAAGAACTAGGGATATCAGATACAGTCTTTAAGTGGTCTAGCTCATACCTGTGCAAAAGATCATTTCAGGTATGAGTTAATGACATCATCTCTACCATGAGGAACATCAAAACTGGTGACCCACAAGGATCAGCACTATCAGCAATGCTATTTAACATATATCTGATTCCACTATGTAAATTTATCATTAAACATTTATAGATGGTGATCATTAAATTGTCCCAGACTAAGAATATACCAGATAATAATTGATTTGAATTTGGGAAGTATATCTTAACCACAAAAAACACAGGTAGTGATCTGGGGGTTGTTCTAGAAACAAATCTTTCCCTGAAAACCCATATTAAAAGCATAGGGGCAGATTTTTAATCTTACGCGTGCGGGGTACATTTGTGCGCGGCGTGCGCTACCCGGCGCGCACAAATGTACCGATTTTATAACATTTGCTCGCATGTTATACAATCCGGGGTCGGCGTGAGCAAGGCGGTGCACATTTGTGCACCTTACACGAGCCAGCCCTAGGGGAGGCCCGATGGCTTTCCCCGTTCCCTCCACGGCTGCTCTGAAATCAGAAAGTTCCCCCCCACCTTCCCCTCCCTTCCCCTATCTAACCCACCCCCCTGCCCGATCTAAATCCCCCCCACCTTTATTGCAGGAGTTACACCTGCCTCTGGCAGGCGTAACTTGCACGCACCGGCCGGCTGCCGGGGTGCCAACCCTTGGCACAGCCGCTGTGCCAGAGGACTCGGGACCACCCCCGGCCCCGCCCCCGGACTGCCCCTGGCCCACCACCCCCAGCCACGCCCCTGGACTGCCACCCCGCCCCTCAGCCCTGCCTCCTTCTCACTCCTTTTTCAAAGCCCCGGGATGTATGCGAGTCCCGGGGCTTGTGCATGCCGCCGAACCTATGCAAAATAGGCTCGGCACACACAATATGTTTCATATCCATAATATGTACTGGATATGAAACTTCACATGTTAAACATTTAAAACCTCTCCTGTGTGATTTCAGAATAGTTTTAAAATCTATAATTTTCTCGGGGACAGATTTCTGTAATGTATTACTTTTAGGCATTCCCTTCTCAACCTTACACTCTCCAACTACTACAGAATTCTGCAGCCAGATGGTTCTTGGGCACAAAACGATATGACCATACCACTCCGGCACTTGCTGATATACACTAGTTCCTGGTTAGGGCTAGAATTAAATATAAGATACTTATATTAATTCATAAATTGATAAACACTACAAATCCTCCATGGGTAGGATCTAGACTCCATATTTACACTCCATCCAGAACTCTGAGGTCTAAAAATATTAGAAGTCCCAACAGTTCGACAGGCACAAATCGGTGAAGTGAAGGATAGAACCTTTTCAATACCTGGTCCAGCCCTTGGAAACACCTTACCAGAACATCTCAGAAAACAGAGCGAGTCAAACATCTTTAAAAAGGGACTAAAGACCTTGTTATTTAGAGAAGAGTTTGTAGTGGAAAGTGTTGTCCTATAGACTAGAGAACAACATATTGAATTATTCTGTAGCAGATGTTCTTTTTCAATACAGTCCAAAGATGTGTTTTTTGTATTTGTTTTATTTGTTACACAATTTTTAATATGTATGGTATTCTTGGTTTGAGAAGCGATCTAGAAATACTTTTTAAATAAATAAATAAACACATAGGGGCAGATTATAAGACCTGTGCGTGGTCATACATGTGTGCGCACATGTACATCCGATTTTATAACATGCAAGCGCAGGTGCACGCATGTTATAAAATCAGGAGTCGGCGTGCACAAGGGGGTGCACAATTGTGCACCTTGCGAGTGCCGAGCTGCGCTGAGCTGCGCTGCCTTCCTCCATTCCCTGCCCCTCCACCCCACCTTCCCTTCCCTTCCCCTACCTCCCCTGCCCTTTCCCCCTACCTTTTTGTTTTCTTTTGTGTTGTAAAACTTACTTCAGCCCCAGGGCTGAAGTAAGCTGCGTGCGCCGGCCGACTGCCGGCGTGTGATCCCTGACACAGCGGCAAATGGCCCTGCCCCACCCCAGACCGCCCCACCCCTTTTTGCAAGCCCCGGGACTTACATGCGTCCCGGGGCTTTACGCGCATCGCCGGGCCTTGTGAAAAAGGCCTGGTGCGCGTATGACGGATTTAAGCGCGTAACCTTTTGAAAATTCGACTCGTAATCTATAAAATGGAAACAGCTCACTAGCATGAGCACTGAAAACATCAGGCACTTATTTTATCCTTTGAAAGAATGAGAAAAATGAAGGAAAACGATGTACACTATAGTTTTCTTCTCATGAGATCTCCTGATGTCTTTATTTAAACAGTCACTTTAGCTTTTTAATTGACAGCATGAAGAACTGTGGGGCTCTGTTGCAAATGCTTTACCAGAGGTACAAAATGGCAAAAATCCTTTCATAACAGGGCTTACAATCTTAAATCCAAAAGTTGGATTGGATAAATTAAAAATATATATATATGAATTGGGGATAACCAACCAATGAATGCAAGTCATATAAACTTGTGGTCAAAGACAAAATAGTTATTTATCTTGCTTTTAATTTTCAGAAGAAAAGGTAAATAGCTGCCTTTTAGCTGCCAGTTTCACTCAAGGATTAATTTGTCCTTATAGGGAAACATTGTGCAGTCTTTGAAGCTTTTGTTCATTGGCCTGCCTTGCTTTAACATTCAGATTTAGGGTAATTTGATACAGCACCTAGAAATATTTTGCTAAACTTTTTGCCACAAAACTGTAAATGCATAAAATAGAAATTTATGCAAAGCGACAAGTAATACATCTAAAAAGTAGGTTTGAGAAGCTGATTTTATTCTGATGGGGAATACAATTATCAAGGCCTTATTATGCTAATTATAATAAGTGCTTAGTAAATATTTCATCAAAACCCCTGACCCAAGCTGCCTAGCAGGTGTTCATTAAATGTGTCAGTTTAGTTATCTAACATTTCCTGCATGTGGAAAACAGTAGCAGCAGGGGAGACTACATAATGAATGCCAAGGATGACATAAGAAAGGTGTGTACAACTGTACATAGCCACAAAAAATGTAAAAAAATAAATTTACAGTTTGTTTTATTATACATAAATGGGGTTGAATTAACACAAGTTTGAAACTTACGCGCAGTAGTACAGACCAAGCCCTCAAACCCCTCCTGTTTCTCCAACCCTTCCCCCAAAGCCAGCTCCTGCACCTCTGACCCCCTCCCCCCCCCACCGCCCCCCAAAGACCTTCCTTCAGACTTACCAAACTTACCCGATAGTCTAGTGGGGTCTGTACCAAGTGATAGCCATTTTCCAAAATGTCACAGGCTGATCGATAACTTGCTTTTGCCGCATCACATGATAGAGACAGCCTGTTCCACTTTGGAAAATGGTTGCCCTCGGGTCCAGAGTCCGGGGGTAATCCACTCCTCCACTAGATTACCAAGGAATTTGATAAGACCAGGGTGGTTGGGAGGATGCATTAGGGTTGGGGATACAGAAGCCAGTTTCTGGGGAAAAGAATTTTGAGAAAAAAGAGGGGTTTGGGGGTGGAGTCTGCATTGCTACTTCAAGGATATTAAAATGTATTTCTGACTGTCTTAAGAGACAGTGGGGGGATGGGTGAGATGGGGGTCTTTGTGATACTTGTGATGGTGGTGGGGTGGCAATCTGGGCTGATTGGCTTCTTGGGAGCATGAGGTCCCTCTATTAATGTCATGATGCTCCCAGGGAATGATACAAAATTATTCAGAGTAGTTAAATCACAAGCGGACTGTGAATCATTACAGGAGGACCTTGCAAGACTGGAAGATTGAGCATCCAAATGGCAGATGAAATTTAATGTGGATAAGTGCAAGGTGTTGCATATAGGGAAAAATAACCCTTGCTGTAGTTACACGATGTTAGGTTCCATATTAGGCGCTACCACCCCAGGAAAAAGATCTAGGCATCATAGTGGATAATACTTTAAAATCGTCAGCTCAGGGTGCTGCAGCAGTCAAAACAGCAAACAGAATGTTAGGAATTATTAGGAAGGGAATGGTTAATAAAACGGAAAATGTCATATTGCCTCTGTATTGCTCCATGGTGAGACTGCACCTTGAATACTGTGTACAATTCTGGTTGCCGCATCTCAAAAAAGATTATAGTTGCAATGGAGATGGTACAGAGGATTGATAAAAGGGATGGAACATCTCCCCTATGAGGAAAGGCTGAAGAGGTTAGGGCTGTTCAGCTTGGAGAAGAGATGGCTGAGGGGGGATATGATACAGGTCTTTAAGATCATGAGAGGTCTTGAGCGAGTAGATGTGAATCGGTTATTTACACTTTTGAATAATAGAAGGAACAGGGCATTCCAAGAAATTAGCATGTAGCACATTTAAGAATAATTGGAGAAAATTATTTTCCCTCAATGCACAATAAAGCTCTGAAAATTTGTTGCCAGAGGATGTGGTTAGTACAGTTAGTGTAGCTGGGTTCAAAAAAGGTTTGGAAAGGTTCTTGGAGGAGAAGTCCATTAATGGCTATTATTCCAGTTTGCTTAGGGAATAGCCATTGCTATTGATTGTATCAGTGGCATGGGATCTTCTTGGTGTTTGGGTAGTTGCCAGGTACTTGTGGCCTGGTTTGGCCTCTGTTGGAAATGGGATGCTGGGCTTGAAGGACCCTTGGTCTGACCCAGCATGGCAATTTATTTTCTTATGTTCTTATGTTAGTCACAACTCCTGAGCTGAAGCTAACGTTCATGAAAATAACAAGGCTTACAGTTTTTCAGGCAAGCTACATTATTTTAAATCCCCATTTTTGTATTATTGGGGGGGGGGGGGAATAACACATGGTATTTAATATATTGCACATCTCTACCACTAAGCATTTACCATGTGGTAAATACCTAACACTGCTTAGTAAATGACCCCTAAGATTGAAAACCCTCTGAAGACTGGGAAAAACCTATAGTATTTGAATGTAATTCACAATAAGATATGCATGAAAAGGTGTGAGTTAAATAAATTATTAAAATACAAAAATATGTAGAGAAATGTAGCTGGGAGAAAGGCAGAGAATGAAGTCTAGAGGAAAAGCACATTTTAAAATATCTATTTATTTATTTAAAAATATTTATAGTTTGTTTCTAATAAAACCATGCTATGTAGATTACAGAATTACATTAAAACAATATAAAACATAGAAACATAGAAACATAGAAATGACGGCAGAAGAAGACCAAATGGCCCATCCAGTCTGCCCAGCAAGCTTCACACATTTTTTCTCTCATACTTATCTGTTTCTCTTAGCTCTTGGTTCTATTTCCCTTCCACCCCCACCTTTAATGTAGAGAGCAGTGATGGAGCTGCATCCAAGTGAAATATCTAGCTTGATTAGTTAGGGGTAGTAGCCGCCGCAATAAGCAAGCTACACCCATGCTTATTTGTTTTACCCAGACTATGTTATACAGCCCTTATTGGTTGTTTTTCTTCTCCCCTGCCGTTGAAGCAGGGAGCTATGCTGGATATGCGTGAAGTATCAGTCTTCTCCCATGCTGTTGAAGCAGAGAGCCATGCTGGATATGCATCGAAAGTGAAGTATCAGGCACATTTGGTTTGGGGTAGTAACCGCCGTAACAAGAACATCAAACATAACATCATCTAACGATATTAAAAATACTGCTTATACATGTTGCTACCAATTCACTGCACAGTACCAAAAGCCTCCCTAAAAAGATATGTTTTAAGTATTTTCCTGAATATTTTTATATCCTGCATTTGCCTCAACTCTACAGGTAATTCATTCCACATTTTATTTCCAACAATAGATAGGGCTCAATTTCTTATCTCCTGCAGCCGAGCAGTGCCTGCTGCCGGCACTTCTAAAAGACATTAGCCAAGGAAGTATACATTTTGGGAAGGACAGTAACATTTAAACATTCTTCATAGCTAAAAACGATTATCAAACTGCAAGGACTTAAATACCATTATCAAGACTTTAATTGTAGTTAGGAGATGAATTGCAAAATGATGCTAAAATCACAAAAATATAGGAAAACAAATCACACATTGCCAAAGATCATTATATAAAGAAATTCAAAGACAAAAGATCATAATATGAAGCTGGTGGTAGGGAGGCTTGAAGAAATGTGAGTAAATACTTCTGAGAGGAAGCATACAAGAAACTCCCTCAGATCACCTTAAAGGACTGGCTACAGCTATCTGTACCAGTCCTCCTTAACTCCCAACCCACAAGGGATTCCTAGACAGAGTGGATCACTGCAAGCAAGGATAAGAGACCAGGGCCCAAGAGATGAAGGAAGCCCAGAGAAAAATGGAAGCCTCAAAAAAACAAACTGTAAGTTACCAATATTTTGTTTCAACTGCACAAACCAAATTTATTTATTTATTTATTTTAAGTTTTTCTATACCGGCATTCGCGATAAATATCGCATCATGTCGGTTTACAATTAACAAGTAGATAGGGAACAAAAGGCAGAGAATAACATTGATCTAAGTAATAATAATAATAATAATAGTAATAGTAGTAAAAACATTAAACAAGAGAAGGCTAAGGAATGCAGTTACAATAAAACAAGGGAGTAATTATAACTTGGATCAGAGAACTGTTTTGTTTATTGTTGTTCACTAAAAGAAGCTTATAAAGATTCTGCCAGAGTACAGCCTGGAGACTGTACTCTCGCTAGTCCTGACTGCTCGACGTTACATATGGTGTTAGAAGTGGGATCTGTTGCCTAAGCAGGGAGCACAGGCAGGAACCCACAGCCGCAGCAGAGAAGAAAACAAAAAAACCCTACAGAGGTTTTTTTTTAATTTTCTCCTGGGACCTCCCGGTTCCATTCATACAACTGAAGCTTCCACAGGCCAAGGGGTGTAACCACACCTGTGCAGTCAGGGGTCAAGCAGTGAGTAAGGGATTGACAGGCCAGCAGATTTTTTTTTTTGTTTTCCCTCCTCCCCTCTCCTTTCCCTGGAGGGATACCCAGTTTGAGGGTGGTTCAGAAAGCAGGGAAGATGAAGCAAGTGATCCACGGCCTTGCTATAGGGCAGCAGCAATCCCAGAATGCCCTAAAAACCCCCAACTGAGGAGCAACAGGTGCTGCAAGAACAATTTGTGCAGCAAAACGCAGTGCTGACACTGGTAAGACAGGCTGTGCAGACCACTGTGACCACCCCAGGAAAATCCATTGCCACACATCCTATTTATAATGAAGGCAGGTGAGGGCCTGGAGGTCTTCTTTAAATATTTTGAGAGGACCGAACACCTGATGGCTTGGCCCAAAGCCAGATGGACTACATACTTGGCTAACTTGCTTCTGGGCAAGAATCAGGTGGCTTTCATTGCAGCCAATCTGGATGGGTGGGCTACTTATGCCAAAGTCAACACCTCTGTCCTGGAGAGATCTAGGGTATACCTCAGAAACATACTGGCAGCAGTTCCAGCAGGGGTTCCTGCTGCTTGTTCAGGAAGAGTTACATTACAACACTCACAAAATACCTGGAATATCTAGAATAGCCTACCAGCAGATGTGGTGGAAGTCAATATGGTGACCGAATTTAACATGCGTAGGATAGATATAGAGGAGAGCAGGTTTGAGAATCTGGGTAAAAGACATGGAGTGGTGGAGGCCTGGAAGATGGTTTAAGCAGGTGGTTATACCTCTGTGTAGGTCATTAGTGAGACCTTTCCTATTTCTATTTGAGATTTATTTGTTACCTTTTTTTCCAAGGAACCCAAAGTGGCACACAACCATAATAAATTCACAATATATAAAACAAGTCAAATAATCAACAAATATAAAAATATAATATACAATTAGTATAAAACAAGTAAAACAATAAATAATATCTAACCCAAGCCCATATCCCAGCAATTTTCAATTTTCTTCTCTCACAAAGATATTGAAAAAACAAGAACATCAACAAAAACTATGCAATTATTATAAAACAGTTCAAAAATACATAAACAATATTTGACCTGACCCCATATCCCAACAATTTTCAACTCCCTTCTTTCACAAATGGATTGAAAAACTTTACATCCCTAGCTCCCCTTACAGAGTTACTTAAATATCTCCCAGCTGTCCAAACTAATATAATTCCATCCCCTGCAACTCAAAATGTGGGGGAAAACAATATCAAATCAAAGATGTGTGTGTGATTGGATATGAGTGCTAGCTGTGCTCGGCTTGTTTGTGGAAAACAATATCACCCATCACAACAAAGGGAAATGGCCTCAAACTGAAAAACCTTTCTCCATCCAATACTATTGCCACTATTATAAAGCTTAAATGCCCAGAATGCTTACTAAAAATTCAAGGAAGTGCTTTTGAAAGGGCATTCAAAGAGGTATACCCCTCTGAATTGTCCTTTCAGTAGCATACCACAATTAATGACAGGCCAGTAAAGGTCCTGGGCTTGCTGATGATATTACAGGGGAGGAAGGGCTTGATATGCCAGGTTTCCCAGGACACCAGGATGGCAACTTAGTCTGGTCAGGAGACGGCGTAGAGGAGGTCTCAGGTGGTAAAACGTTATCTGGAATATTGTATTGCATTCTGGAGGCCATATTTTAGAAGGATATGCACAGAGAAGGGCTACCAGAATGACCCAGGGGCTGCATCAAATGCTCTATAAATAAGACTCATACATCTTTTTTAAAAAAGAGAGCAAATATAGAAGATACAATAGAAATATTCAAATACCTGCAAGGTTTTAATAACATAGTAACATAACATTATAATAATGGCTGAAAAAAAAAGATGGTCTATCCAGTCTGCCCAGCAATTTGCTTATGGTGGGTAACAACCATTCCATGCATTCCTGTTAAGGGTAGTAACTGCCAAGATGTGCAGAAGAAAAAAATGTTTTTTATTCATTTTCAGGAGGTTTATTTCTCACGAATTTCAGTTTCTGGATTGTTTGATTGATTTTCATTCATGAGAAAAAAAGGAATCAAACAATTAACCCTCTCCAAAAAAAAGGCTAGAAAATGAAAACAAGGCCTCCCAGGGCTACCCACCCTTCCAAAAAAATACTTGGACCGAGATTCCCTCTGGCCCTTACTTACTCGGTCTGGTGAGGATCTGCCAGCTTTGGCCTAGGCCCAGGGTGAAGCCTCGGGCTTGCGGAGACTAGGTCTTGACGCCGGGGCATTAGCCTTGACCCAGGCTTGATGCCATGACCTGACCCAAAGGTCGCTGGAGTTAATTAACTCTGGCTCATTCATCCCACTGAACAGCACCATTTTGATATACGGCAATGTGTATGGCATTAACTCTTGTTTGACCCCAACAGATGGCATCATTTGGCTTGAAATTACCTAAGAATGAAGAGGACCAAGAAGAGGCTTTGAAACCTGGGCTCTGAGGCCTGGGCCTGATCCTGGGCCGAGGCCCAGGTGTCAATACCTGGCCTTCTGGCTGAGCCCTGGTGTCATGCCTGGGTTCGGCCTAGATCCCAGTATCAGGATGCGATCTCTGGATCAGGTCACAGTGTCATGCCTGGGTCTGGACCTAGGTCCCAGCATCAGGACCAAGCCTCCGGGCCATATTGCGGCATTGGACCTGGTTCCGTGCCTAGGCCCAGGCATCAGGACCCACCTCTGGGCTGGGTCTCAGCATCAGGCCTGGGTTCGGACTGAGGTCCCGACATCAGGTCCTGGCCTCCAGGCCAGGTTATGGTGTCAGGCCTGGGTCTGGGCAGAGGCCCCTGCATTGGGACCCAGCTTCCAGGTCAGGTCACGGTATTGGGCCTGGGTCCGGGCTCCAGCCTAGGCACCAGTGTTGGTACCTGGCCTTCGGCTCGGGTCTGGGCATTGGCCCTGGGTCTGGGCCTAGGCCCCAGCATCGGGACCTGGTCTTCACTGGATACCCGATGGATAAGATAAGGGTTTTTTGTTTAATTTTTGGGGGTCTCGGCCAAGGCCCTGGCATTGATCCGTGCCTCTGCTCTGACCCTGGTGTGGAGCTCGGGCTTAGGTGCGGCCCCTGCTTTGGGCTTCAGCCTATGCCCTAGGCAAGACCACGGCTTCAGGTCTAGGCTGAGGTGTCAGAGTCATGCTCGGGCATAGGCTGCAGCCCCTGCTTTGGGCCTTGACCTATGTCCTAGGTGAGGCCCCAGATTCAGCTGCGCGCATGTTATAAAATCCGGGGTCGGCACGCACAAGAGGGTGCACACTTGTGCGCGCCAAGCCCTAGGGGAGCACCGATGGCTTTCCCCGTTCCCTCCAAGGCTGCTCCGAAATCAGAGCGGCCTCTTAGGGAACTTTCCTTCTGCCCCCCCCCCATTCCCCTCCCTTCCCCTATCTAACCTGCCCCCCAGCCCTATCTAAATCCCCCCTTCCTTTCTTTTATTATTTATGCCTGCCTCCGGGCAGGCGTAGGTTGCGCGATGCCCGGGTCCAGTGGCAGTGGTGAGGCCTCTGGCACACCCATGCTCCCCCCGTCCATTTTTTTCAAACCCCGGGGCATACGTGCATCCTGGGGCTTGTAGTGTCTCTGAGCCTATGCAAAATAGGTTTGGCGCGCGCAGGAGGGGTTTTAAAAGATTACGCGCATAACCCTTTTAAAATCCGCCCCAAAATGAATAAAATATCCATTTTTTCATTTTAAAGAAATGAACCAAATGGAGAACCCGCTATGAAATGAATTATTGAATGAAAATTCTTCCTCTATATACCCCAATTATGGGCCGGATTTTAAGATTTAGGCGCGGGTGTAGATTTGTGCGTGAAAGAAAAATAATAATAATAATGCTTGAATCATGCAATGAAATAATACACATTGGGGCGGATTTTAAAAGGGCGTGTACACGCGTAACCCTTTTAAAATCCGCCCCAATGTGTATTATTTCATTGCGTGCTCCAAGCATTGTTGTTATTATTATTTTTCTTTGTTGTTGTGGTTAGAACACAATTTATTTATATATTTTATTTATTTAAAAGATGTATTACTCGCACCCTCTAAGGTTCAGGCAGGGTACAATGAAACATACATAAAATTCAAATTAAAAAAAAAATGTTGAACTTAAAAAAAATGAAAAGAGAAGAATATTTAATTAAATCAATTTTTCTCTCCCTCTCTCATAGCAGTGCCAGAATGCTGTGAGATAGGAATGAAAGATTCCAAATTTCTTGCTGGACACAAATACATTTAAAAAATGTACCCTCTTTTTACTGTATAGTTAATCACTCTTCAATTCCTTCCTTCCTTCTTCACAGCTGAAAATATTTCTTTGTAGTTTCAGGAATGATGTGTTTGTGTTTATGTGGGGGGAGAGGGAGAGACTGGGGATAAGACTACTATATTTGTGCCTCTGATGGATGGGAAAAGAATCTAAATGACCTCTCATTGATATGGTATTTGCTTCAAGAATATAGCATCTGGTGAAATGTATCCCCGAGGGCTGTGTGCATAATGTTTCATAGAGTACCTCCCAGCCATAAAATTATATTACAGCAGGTGCAGAAAGTATTTAAACAGGAAAACATAAATACCAAAGGATTGGTTTACTGAAGAGATTTAAAAAAATCACAAAAGATAATATAGACTTATTAACAGATTGTTTCAGTTATTGCAAGCATTCTCTTTCCCATAATTATTTAAATTGCTATTCATCTTTTCTCCACTTCCAGAGTACACTGATACATTTAATTGTGCTTCATCTGTTATTTTCTGCAGTTCTTTCTGCAGGTAAAGGTGTGTTACAGACCTTCAGAGTAACATAATAGAATAAACAACACTAAAGTGTAGAAATAGGCCTTCAGCATAATCTCCTTAAGAGTTGTTTTCAGGCTTTTCCAACTGAAGGTGACTTTTCTCTATAAGGCATAATTGATAATTAAATGTGTGGAGACTCTATTTAACTTAAACATTCACTGAGGATAAGCTTCTAGCAAAGTTCTAGAACTCAGATGAATCTTCTCTCGGTATAAATGTGTTTATTCATCTGACACTTTCTCTTTGTAGAGTAAATGTGTCTTCTTGTAATAAAGAACATAAGAACATAAGAACATAAGACATGCCATGCTGGGTCAGACAAAGGTAATCGAGCCCAGCATCCTGTCTCTGACAGTGACCAATCAGGGTCAAAATTACCTTACAGATCATAAAATGTCGGGTAGAACTTTCTTGATGGCAGCGCCATTATTATGGAATGCCATTCCAGAGCAGTTGCGGTGTGAGGCTGATATATGTGCACTTATGGGCCTGCTCGCGTAAATCCACCCGGATTTACGCAAGCAGGGCCCTCGCGTGCCTATTTTGCATAGGCCGCTGGTGCGCGCAGAGCCCCGGGACGAGCGTAAGTCCCGGGTTTTTTGTAAGGGGGCGTGTCGGGGGCATGTCAGGGGCGGGGCCAAATGACACGGCATTTCTGGGGTGGGACGCGGCTTCTAGCAGGCGTAAATCGAGGGACAAAGGTAAGGGGGGTTTAGATAGGGCCGGGGGAGTGGGTTAGGTAGGGGAAGGGAGGGGAAGGTGAGGGGAGGGAACGGAGGCAGGCTGCGCGGCTCGGCGTGCGCAGGCTGCCCAAAATCGGCAGCCTTGCATGCGCCGATCCAGGATTTTATAAGATACGCGCGGCTATGCGCGTATCTTATAAAATCCAGCATACTTTTGTTTGCGCCTGCTGCGTCCTGCTGCGGACTGTTTGTTTGCGCCTGTTTGCGTCCTGCTGCGGACAATTGTTGCAAATGATGAGCATGTTTTATATTATGTAATCTAAGATTTTTATTTTGTTGATTATGTATGTTACATGTAATCCACACTGGACAAATTTGTAATCTGGAAGCAGCAGAATATACAGCAATTTTTAAATAAAATACATAAAATTGTCCAACTGACTCCCTCATTGGCTTTTTACTTTGAATGTACCAGAAACAGTTTTAGTATGAGTTGTTGCTTCCATGGCAAGCTTCTTTTCAAATTCTCGCTTTGTATTCCTTATCAGTGCTTTGCATCAAACTTTCCAGTGCCTATGCTGTTTCCTGGTTTCCTCATTTGGATTCCTTTTCTATTTCCTGAAGGATGTTCTTTTAATTATTACAGCCTCTCTCGCCTCACCTTTTTATCATGCTGGCCATTGTTTAACATTCCTTCCATCTTTTCTAAAGCGTGGAATACACCTGGTCTGGTCTTCCAAGATGGTATTTTTAAACAATATCCTTGCTTGATGTAAACTCTTAACTTTTGCAGCTGCTCCTATCCGTTTTTCCTTAACTATTTTCCTCATTTTATCATAGTCACCTTTTTGAAAGTTAAATGCCATTACAGTAGATTTCTTTAGTGCCTTGTCTCCAGTTAAGTCAAATTTGATCATGTTGTGATCACTTTGCCAAGTGGCTCTAATACTGTTACCTCTTGCGACAAATCCTGTGTTCCACTAAGGACTAGGACTAAAATAGTTTCTCCTCTTGTTGGTTCTGGTACAAACTGCTCCATGAAGCAGTCATTTATTTTATCTAGGAAATTTACCTCTCTAGCATGTTCTGGTGTGACATTCACCCAGCCAATACTGAGGTAATTGAAATCTCCCATTATTACTGTGCTGCTGATTTTGTTAGTTTCCCTAATTCTTGTGACATTTCATTGTCTCTTCATTCTGGCCAGGCGGATGGTAATACACCCCCATGTTTATTTTATTCCCCTTTTTACATAGAATATCTATCCAAAAAAATTCAATATTGCATTTTGATTCCTGCAGAATGTTTATCCTGTTTGACTCAATGACCTCTTTAATATATAATTCCATCTCTCCACCCATTTGATCCATCCTATCTTTTCAATATAATTTGTATCCTGCTATCACAGTGTCCTATTGGTTATCCTCCTTCTACCAGGTCTCCAAGATGCAAATTATATCTACCTCTTCATCCATACTATACTCTCTAACTCTCCCAACTTATTTTTTAGACTTCTTGCAAATTCAAATATAGTCTGTTAGGTTTAAGAATTATTTTGAATTGCTTTATCTGGATAACTTTAGCCAAGTACAGGTAGTCCTCGACTTACGACGTTGATCCGTTCTTACGCAGCGTCGTAAACCGAATTTCGACGTAAGTCGGACCATAAGTTCATACAGTACTGTACTGTAAACACTTAGCCTATACTAACACAGTTAGTTAGTAATTATCAATAAACACACAAGTACAGTAAAATATTGTGCAGTAGGTTTAATAATGAAATACTGTACAACAGTACAGTCATAAACAGTGTACAGTACTGTAATAAAAAAAAACTGTAGTACTTACGTACTGTACTGTAAAAAACAGAGAACAATTCCAAAGAGAGAACAGGCTTATTGGGAGGAAGCTGCAGAAGGTGCTGGAGATACTGGGGCAGCCGAGTCAAGATTGGCAGGTGAGTCCAGAGGGATAGGTGAAGTAGAGGGTACAGGTACAGGATCTGTTGCAGGTCTCTCTACCTTCTTAAAGTACTGCTGCAGGTTAGCCTGGAAGGAGACCATCTTCTTCTCCTCCAAGATCTCCTTGTAACACCTAAGGGAATCCATGACTCCTCTGGCAACCCTAGTGTACCTTTCCGTGTCGTGATCCTCAGCCTCAAACCTTGACAACCCTTTCTCTATCAAGGCAAATCCTCCTGCCAAGCCCTGCCTTGTAAATCTCTTGGGTTCTGGGGTTGGTACATCTTCCTCTTCCTCTATCATCTGCTTCTCCAGTTGAATGAGGTCCTCAGAAGATAACTCCTCTCCATGAGATGCCAGTAGCTCTGTGACATCATCCTCCTCCACCTCCAGATTCATTGTCTTACTCATAATAACAACGTTCTTTATGACAGTAGTCACTGACTCTTGAACCCCTGTGAAATCATTCACAAACTGGGGACACAGCTTTTTCCACACACCATTCATACTGGTCTGCTTCACCTCATCCCAGGAATCGGCAATGTTCTTCACAGCATCAAGGGTGTTGTATGCTTTCCAAAAGTCCTTTAGAGTCAAGTCCTTATTCTTTTCTGTTGCTCCTAAAGCATTACCAATGACCCTTCGGAGGTGGTAGGCTTTGAATGTAGCAATGACTCCTTGGTCCAAAGGCTGTATTAGGGCAGTGGTATTAGGTGGAAGGTAAACCACCTTGACATTAGGGTGAAAGTCATCCAGATGGGCAGGGTGTCCAGGGGCATTGTCCAGAATTAGCAACACCTTAAAGGGGATATCCTTGGAGGTACAGTACTGCTCCACGCCTGGCACAAAATGGTTGGTGAACCAGTCCTCAAACACTGCAAGTGTCACCCATGCCTTCTTATTAGACTTCCAGATGACTGGTAGTTGACCCTTGGAAATGCCCTTGAGTGCCCTTGGATTCTCAGCCTGATACACTAGCATGGGCTTCAGTTTGTAGTCACCAGCAGCATTACCCCCAAGAAGCAAAGTCAGTCTTTCCTTGCAGACTTTATGACCTGGTGCTGACTTCTCCTCCTTGGCGATGTACGTACGGTTAGGCAAACGCTTCCAAAACAAACCTGTCTCATCCACGTTGAACACTTGTTGAGCACAGTAACCCCCCTCCGTAATTATCTCAGCCAATGCTTTGGGAAATTCACTTGCTGCTTTCTCATCACCACTAGCAGCTTCACCTTGCACTTTAATGTTATGGAGGTTGGCACGATCCTTAAACCTCATAAACCAACCTCTACTCGCCACAAACTCTTCTCTTTCACTTCCTTCCCCCTTTTCTCTTTTCAATGCCTCAAACAATCGCCTAGCCTTCTCCTGAATAACCATAAGGCTCACAGGGATACGGCGTTGATTTTGGTCTTCCAACCACAGCACTAATAATCTTTCCATCTCAATAATAAGCCCACTACGCTGCTTTGTTATTACTGTCGCTTTCATAGGAGCAGATCCTTTCACATGTTCAAGGATACGATCTTTATCCTTGATAATCGTAGCAACAGTAGAACGACTAAGTCCTAATGACCGGCCAATGTCTGTCGCCGTTTCCCCCTTATAAGATCTCTTTATGATATCTAATTTCACCTCCATGGTGATGGCCTTCCTTTTCTTTGATGCACTGGCATCAGAAGAGTCTGGCTTACGTTTGGGAGCCATAATGAAGGGTGATATGGCTGGCAGGAGACGCACAACCACGTAAGTCGGAATAAGACGTCCGTCGTAATAAAGCGTCGTAACCATAAGTCGTAACCATAAGTCGGAATAAGGCGTCGTAATAAAGCGTCGTAACCATAAGTCGGAATAAGGCGTCGTAATAAAGCGTCGTGACCATAAGTCGGAATAAGGCGTCGTAATAAAGCGTCGTAACCATGAAACAACGTAACTCGAGACCGTCGTAACCCGAGGAAACGTGTCCCACTGAAAATATGTGACAAGTTATCTAGCTAACTTTAGTTAAATAACTTGCTGCTTGCATCATATACATCTATATGTTTGGAAACAGTAAGACACTGAGCTAAAACAGGATAAATGCCACCAGAAAAATAAATCCAAATTTATAGTTTAACATAGAAACATAGAAATGACGGCAGAAGAAGACCAAATGGCCCATCCAGTCTGCCCAGCAAGCTTCCATCATTTTTTCTCTCATACTTATCTGTTTCTCTTAGCTCTTGGTTCTAATTCCCTTCCACCCCCGCCATTAATGTAGAGAGCGGTGATGGAGCTGCATCCGAGTGAAATATCTAGCTTGATTAGTTAGAGGTAGTAGGGGTAGTAACCGCCGCAATAAGCAAGCTACACCCATGCTTATTTGTTTTTACCCAGATTATGTTATACAGCCCTTATTGGTTGTTTATCTTCTCCCCTGCCGTTGAAGCAGGGAGCTATGCTGGATATGCGTGAGGTATCCGGTTTTTTTTAGAGAAGTAATGGCCATTACCCAACACCACAGGACTATGATTAGTGTGAGCACTGGATGTTAACGGACTAGGAAAGGAACCCATTCAATCCTAATAGCTTTGGGCCACAGTGAAATTCAACTGAGTAGACTAATCTTCCCAAGTTAGATATAATAGGCTGTAACTTTACCACAAGGTTAACCCTCACTACGATATAAGGTGAAAGCTTATATCAAAATAAAATCCATACTCTGTAAATTAATTTTTCCTTAAAATATGCAAGAGCACTAAAAGATCTTATACTAATTATAGGTTGACCCTTCAACTCAGAAAGACCTCTCAACACAGTTACTTCTGAGTGGCATATGAAGGGTATGTAAAAAGGTGCACACCTATGACCCACTACATTGTTGTGATATCAAAGGTGTGACATCTCTAATGTCAGTAATGGTTCTTCACCCTGGCAACTTAGATGACATATCTGCTGGGTGAGGCCTCAAGATAAACCCAGAAGGCAGCTGTAGGACAATTGGAGATACCTAAGAATAGTGATAGCAGCAGAAAAGATTCAAGGAAGGACTAAAAGACCTCCATCCAACGTAAATGGCTGTTGGTAATGATGACATCATTCGGGCACTGGCAGTCTGAAGGGAGGAATCAGCCCATGCTTCAAGGCCACGATTCTTCAATTCTTCAGTTGCAGGGAGAGTGAGTGAGGACATCATGGTAATACCATGGGGATTAGCAGAAGAAAAGAAAAAATTGTGGGGCCCCTGCGCACCTCCCCTCCCATTATAATGCCTATGACCCAGGCCTTCTACTTCCTCTGGCCCATCTACCTGAACTCTTTTCAAGGGATTGTGTTATAGATAGCTGGGGTTCAACTGTATCATAAAGTATTCACAAATGGGCTTCCCATGCCCATCAACACTCCAATTGCATTTTATTGGGCAATATGAATGCTATCCCTATAGCCTCCCATAAGGATAGTCTTTCATTTTTTGTCTCATCTGCTGGTTGCATCAAGACAGAACATTGCATCTAATTGGAGAACACCATCTAAACATCTAAACAGTCAATAAATAGTTGGTTACAGCTAATCTGAAAGCTGTTACCATATAATTAATTACTTTTTATGTAAAGTATATATAACAAAATGTACCCAAAGTGTGGTTGTCCTTTTGCAGCTTTATGTAGGCAAAGAAATGCTTTTAAATAAAAATTATAGAACTAAGGAACATTGGGGGTCATTTTCCAAGGAGTTACCGCAGGAGATAATTCCGCACTAACAGCCGTTAACACGATTGCAAACTTTTAATTTTGTATTCAGGGGGCGGAGCATATGTAAAGTTATCGTGTGCGGCAAAACAGCCGCAGTGTTAGCACGGCTAATAGCTACAACCCTTTCATTCGCGGTATGTTGTGTGCTAGAGGCAAGTAAAGGTTTATTGCAGTTTCACAACATTTCAGGAGAGAGAGAGAGAGAGAGAGAGAGAGAGACTTGCTATAATGTCTACTCCCTAGACAGGTATTGTATCCCTATGGGAGACCCACCTAGTAACTCGAGGTGGGGATTAGGTATGAGTGTAGGGGGTTGGGGCCACTTTCACATTCAACATGAGACGTACGAACAGAACAGTGGTCTCTTGTGAAGATTTGATGGCCTTCGGAGTAAGGAAACTCACTCCAAGATGAGATTTGGGCAATGTTCTCTCAACCTAGCTTGATGGACACTCTACCTGGGCAACAACAAGCTAGTTTCTTTTGATAAAATCTGGGTGGGAACCTGATTGTATATTTGGAGGTGTAAACAGGTTCTAGGATAGTAAAAAGTGTATACAATAATCATCTATACTTGGCCTATAGCATTCAATGGCTAGCAACTTATTTTGCTTTATTCTTTATTAGTATGCAGATATTGTTATGAGTTGAAATATTTTCTCAGTGCTCGGTTATGTGTTGTAATGTTATCAATCTTATGGTAATACATACATTTTTCCATATTTAATTCAGACATTTCTTTGATTGGGTGAGCAGAGAGTTGGATCAAGGGTGAGTGCTAGATGTAGTGTACTTGGATTTTAATAAGGCCTTTAACATGATTCAACATAAGAGACTTATAAATAAATTGAACACCTTTGGTATGGGACCTAGATGGCTGAGTAGAAACTGGCTGAGTGGTAGGTGATGGTAGGTAAATGGAAGGTGATGGTGAAGGTGATGTAGGTAAATGGAATTTTCGCTGAGAAGAGGGGTGTTACTTGTAGTGTGCCTCATGGATTGATCCTTGGAATGGTTCTTTTCAACATTTTTGTGAACAACATAGCAGAAGGATTGTCTGGAAAGGTGTTGCAGTCCTGGTCCCCTTGCGACTGGGTCCTTACCTGCGGCTCTCCGGTGACAGTGGCGGGAAGTTCGGGGCTGCCTGGGTTCCCCGGAGGCCCAGCGGCTTGACGCACGGCTTGCTGGCCCGGTTCGGGCCTTCCCAAGGCGGCGTCTCCAAGAGGCGAGATGCCGCCGAGTCTCTTGATCCGGCTCCTCCCTCTCTAGGCATGCGCGGGGAAGCCAATTTATAAGGGCTTTTCCCACCAGACCACGGCCCGCCCACCTGAATGTCAGACGCCGGCTAGTATTTAAGGTCGGCGTCTGCTTCCTTTCTCTGCCTTGCAACGAGGTTCCTCCTGGTGAGTGCTAGTTGCTTCCGTGTTTCTAGCTTCTGATCCTTGGCTCCTGATCCTGCTCCTGACGTGCCTGTTCCTGCTCCAGTTCCTGACGTTCCGGCCCTGCTCCTGCTCCTGATGTTCCTGCTCCAGTTCCAGCTTTCCTGTCTTCCGTGTCTCTGTTCCTGTCCTCCCTGGTTGGTCTTCCTGGCTTTGACTCCGGCTTGCTTCTGGTTCTCTCTTCTGCTGCCTGCCTCAACCTCGGACTGTCTCATCTTCTCCCTCGCTCTTGATCTCCTAAGTCCCAGCGGTCTGGGACCTCACGAGCTCCTCTCCGGGGGTCCTCAGGCTTCCAAGGTGAAGTCTCCGCTTTGGTTCCAGTGATCTCCTAAGTCCCAGCTGTCTGGGACCTCACGAGCTCCTCTCGGGGGGTCCGCAGGCTTCCAGGGGGAAGACTCCAGATCTGGTGACCTGACACCGCTCACCGGCCTTCTTCTCTGCAGAGTGCTGTCTCATATATCACTCTGCCAGGCCGGCCCAAGGGTCCACTGCTACGCCAGTAACAAAAGGTTTGTCTTTTGCCAATGATATCAAAATCTGCAACAGGGTGGAGAGCCAGGAAGGTGTGGAAAGCATGAGATGGGACCTAGCAAAGCTCAAGGAATGGTCTAGGGTCTGGCAAGTAAGATTTAATAATAAAAATGCAGAGTAATGCATTTAGGATGCAAAAAAAACAAAACAGGGAGAGGTACAGTATTGGAGGTGAAATTCTTCTAAGCATGAAAGAAGAGCGGGATCTGGGATAATTGCATCTGATGATCTTAAGGTGGTCAAACAGGTAGATAGAGCAACAGCAAAAGCCAGAAAGATATATTACTGTATAGGGAGAGGAATGGTCAGCAGAAAATAGGAGGTGATATTGCCTCTCTATGGGAGGCAATATCACCTCCCATATCAGGGAGACCTCTTTTAGACTACTGTGTATAATTCTCAAGACCACAAATTCAAAAGGAGTCTATCCACAGGGTGGCTACTAAAATAATCAGTGGTCTTTATTCTAAAGCATATGGGAATAGACTTAAAGATCTAAGCATGTTCACCCTAGAGGAAAGGCAAGATAGGAGAGATATAATAGAGATATTTAAAAATCTCTAAGGCTTCCATGCACAAAAGTCAAGCCTCCTTCAGTGGAAAGGAGGATCTAGAGTAAGGGGTCATGGGATGCGGGTAAAAAGGGGAAGATTAAGGAGTAATATTAGAAAATATTTCTTTATGGAGAGGATAGTGAATGAATAGAACAGTCTCCCAATAAATGTGGTAGAGACAAAAATGGTATATGAATTCAAGAAATCATGTGATGAATACAGGGGATCTCTAAAGGAGATATGGGGAATGTGAGGCTGAATTGGTTGGGTGGATGAGCAAGCTAGATGGTCTTTTTCTGTCATCAAATTTCTATGTTTCTAATTGAAAGTAATGTACTCTATACCTAGTTTTCTGCTAGGTTCTCTAAAAACTGGAGTTTTCCATTCTTAAATAACTGCCCTATATGCTTGGTATCTTACCACACAACCAGCTAAAGTTTTTCATATTGAAGTGTGCCAGGAGACATGGAATATGCCAGAGTGGTAATAAAGGGAATAACAGAGAAGAAATATTCCCTTTTCTTACTATTGTATGCCAAAAGGACAGCAGCCCACTCCCCCCCCCCCCCCCTACAAGAAAGGGATGATCTTCAACTAGCCTCAAATATATGTTTGAAGGGAGGACATCTTTCTCCTTAGCAATTGAGTGTTACTCCTCAGGCTACTTCTACCACATTGTCACACTTTTAAGGTGAATAGCTCTTTTATAACTCATGAAGTTTTTATATATCATTGTTATTTATGTCATATATTTTTTATTATGTGTGTCTTATTCTTTACCACTTCAGACAGCTCTTGTTAGAGCAGGAGAATGTGGCTAATAAGAAATGTTAAATAAATAAATACATAGATAAAGTGATAAAGGCCAACAGACCTATTCCCTTCATCCTTTAACCCTGTTTAGATTATCCTCATAATTGAAGTTCTTTTACCATGCCACAGAAATGTATATACTGAACTATTTAATTCCACAGAAAAGGCTATAGGGACCCACATAAGGAGCATAACCAACAAAAATATAATCCAGAAAGGCATTCATTTTGACTGCAAAGATTTTCACAAACCAACACAACTGAAGCTGGGGCCACCTTATGACATTTTTCTTAATATTTCTTAGGAGGGATAGGAAGTTCAAGCCATATAAATTCTGATCTTTTTAAGGGATCTGTATCCCCTAGTACTTGATGTAACCCTGAGCCCACTTAAATGGAACTTAGTTATGCATTTTTAATCATCTATGTCTCAACGCATGACATTTGCCCTTTCCTTCCATAGATAAACCAGTACAGATGGCTTTTCCTAAAGTCGCCAGTGTAGTTGTTGCTCCTTTCCTTGCCTTGGGTCTGCTCTAGAGTCTGCAGCACCCAGATCAAAGAAGATAGGTACCCAAACTAGGGAATGGAGGAAAGCCATAGTGTCCTAATGGAAGACTATAGTAATTTTGGGAGAATGGAAGCATGATCAGTAGGCACAGTCAGTGAGAAAACTGCAGGAATCAAAAACTATTCAAATATTTTTTTTTTATGTTTCAGCTTGCTACTACTTCATTCTTTTCATTTTTTGGATTATTGGATCTGATTTTGTTTGTTGTACTATACTTCAGATTTAAGACTTGATATTATATGTCTCTCCTAGATTCTCTGGGGGAAATATTTATTGTGCCCAGAGAGTCTAGCAGAGAAATATTGGCAAATATATGACTTTTTTTTATAGCTTTCAGCTTGTTGGCTGCAGATGTTCTTTTTTATTTTCTTATATCTATACTTTAGTTTCGTTCTCAAAATCTGTGTTTTTAAGAGAGTAAAAGCCACAAAGCACATTTTATCTTGCTGCTTTGTTGATTTTCTTATTCTGAATATAGAGTTGACCTATTTGATTAATTCACTGCACTCTCTCTGGATAGAAAATGATTGGTTTAGTCTAGATGCTTTTTTCATTTCAATCTGTAATTATTTAAAATATTATTCACTCTCACTATGGAAAAGAAGCTAAAAGAAGAGGGAAGAGAGATTCTTGCTATGAATTTGGAAGGAAGGCAGTTCAGAGGAAATAAGAAGATTCTGATATATGTAAAATGCTAGTATAAAAATAAATGAATTAGTGGAATATATTATGGGGTCTAATGAAGCTTGAACTTGCCATACAACATAATGGTGCCAGCCTCTTCACATTTTGACAACCCAGAGCTGAGAGGCAGGAATGACTGGAGATTAGGTAGGGGTAAGGCAGATAGGGTAATATAATGGACGGCCAGCGCCATCTTTAAAATGGTGTGGGCCATCCAGCGCTCCTACCATGTGACAGGGGCCAGCCAATGGCATGGATACCCTGTCACATGGTAAGGGCAAAGGGCCATTGGTGCCATTTTTATTAGTAGCAGCCGACGGCCCAAAAGCGGGAGATCGCTCCCGGAACTCCACTGGACCACCAGGTAATTTTAAAATGTTTTTGGGGAAGGGGGGGGGGGGGTGGGGGAAGCTAAGGGAGCTGTTTAAAGGGTCGGGGTGGGTTTTTTGTTTATTGACTCGGGCGCAGCCGATAAAAAACAACCCGATCGGGCCGCACGAAACAAAATTGACGATGTGAATCGGAACCTGAATCGGAACCAATTCCGGTTCCAATTCACATCTCTAATAGCAAGCAGAAAGAATGTCAGAAAAACCCACAAGGTGCCGATAAAGGGACAAAGCAGCAGAAAGACTAGCATCAACACACTGAGGAACCATGATAATGGCAAGAACACCACAAGGAATAGAATCATCTCATGTATGGCAGCAAGGCAGAGTAGCAGAAAGTTGATAGTAGGGATGTGAATCGTTTTAGGACGATTAAAATTATCGTCCGATAATTTTAATATCTTAAACCATTATGGAACACAATACAATACAGATTCTAACGATTTATCGTTATAAATCGTTAGAATCGTGAGCCGGCACACTAAAACCCCCTAAAACCCACCCCCGACCCTTTAAATTAAATCCCCCACCCGAACCCCCCCCAAATAACTTAAATAACCTGCGGGTCCAGCGGCGGTCCGGAACGGGCTCCTGCTCCTGAATCTTGTCGTCTTCAGCCGGCGCCATTTTCCAAAATGGCGCCGAAAAATGGCGGCGGCCATAGACGAAAAAGATTGGACGGCAGGAGGTCCTTCCGGACCCCCGCTGGACTTTTGGCAAGTCTCGTGGGGTCAGGAGGCCCCCCACAAGCTGGCCAAAAGTTCCTGGAGGTCCAGCGGGGGTCAGGGAGCGATTTCCCGCCGCGAATCGTTTTCGTACGGAAAATGCGCCGCCATACGTGTATGGCCGGCGCCATTTTCCGTACGGAAAATGGCGCCGGCAGGAGATCGACTGCAGGAGGTCGTTCAGCGAGGGTTCCGGCGCCTCGCTGAACGACCTCCTGCAGTCGATCCTGCCGGCGCCATTTTCCATACGGAAAATGGCGCCGGCCATACGCGTATCGCCGGCGCCATTTTCCGTACGAAAACGATTTGCGGCGGGAAATCGCTCCCTGACCCCCGCTGGACCTCCAGGAACTTTTTGGCCAGCTTGGGGGGCCTCCTGACCCCCACGAGACTTGCCAAAAGTCCAGCGGGGGTCCGGAAGGACCTCCTGCCGTCCAATCTTTTTCGTCTATGGCCGCCGCCATTTTTCGGCGCCCTTTTGGAAAATGGCGCCGGCTGAAGACGACAAGATTGAGGAGCAGGAGCCCGTTCCGGACCGCCGCTGGACCGCAGGTTATTTAAGTTATTTGGGGGGGGGGGGTTCGGGAGGGTGGGGGATTTAATTTAAAGGGTCGGGGGTGGGTTTTAGGGGGTTTTAGTGTGCCGGTTTTCGATTTTTCGATTTTTCGATTTTTAACGTGTTCCGGCGAGGGATGGGGTTCGGGAGGGTGGGGATTGGGGGATTTAATAAGGGTCGGGGGTGGGTTTTAGGGGGTTTTAATGTGCCGGTTTTTCGATTTTTCGATTTTTTTTAACGATTTTCACGATTTTTCACGATATTTTACCCCCCAAACGGCAACAATACGATTCCCTCCCCCTCCCAGCCGAAATCGATCGTTAAGACGATCGAGGACACGATTCACATCCCTAGTTGATAGGTGCAAAACAGGATGGCAGAGTGGAGGTAATCTGGTCCCTGTAGTTTTGATAGGGGCAAGACAGGCTGGCAGAGCTGAGGTAGTCTAATAAACAACCTTCTCAGATAGAACCCAAGAAGAAAGTGCACTGTGTGCTATTCTTGCTTAAGGTAGAAATACAGTGGACCCTTTACTTACACTCAATTGATTCCAGAGGGCTAGTTGTAACTCAAGTTGTGTAAGTCAAGACTATTTTTCCATAGGAATAAAGAAATACTCATAATGGTTCCAAACCTCCCAAAAGCACCCCTTATCTAACCATCAGCTATATAACTGAGCGGTGACCAACTTGCCACGAATGCACAGTAGAGAGCAGCTCTCACTGACATGCTGCGCTTGCGCGGATGAGACAGCTCTCACCGACGTGCCATGCCTGTGCCGCGCCTGTGCCGCGAATGTGCAGAAGGGAGCAGCTCAGATTGCATGGAAGAGAGCTCTAAACTGACGTGCCGTGAACATCCAGAGCTCTGGCTGACGTGCCGTGAACATCTCGCCCGTTTTAATGGGCCCATGAGCAGCTGTGACTGCAGAATAGACAGCTCTGGCCTCACACCTCGCCCATTTTATGGGCTTAACAGCTTGTTTCTATAATAAAAAATGGTTGTATAATGTCTGTAATTACCAGAAACACCAATAATTTCCTAGTGTACTCACCAAAAAGTTATAAATGTGCCTAGCCTACCAGAAACAATTTCACCTCCTCCATAAATTCCTTTACAATATATATTTTTTTATATTTATATTCCACTTTTCGCACACAAAGTGGAATAGTCAGGTACTGTAGGTTTTTTCCTATCCCTAGGGCTTACAATCTAAGTGTTGATTTATCAAAATGCAGTAAATATCACATGCGAGGGAAAAGGGGTGAGTTGTATAGCAATTGTGCTAATACCTATGCGAAGAGCTAAGTTACCACAATTGCAATAACTTTTTGGCACTTTGAGATAAGTGCCAAAATGTGTATTTCCTACATAAACCACTGGGGGGCCCATGTTTTTAGAGAGAGAGAGAGAGAGAGAGAGAGAGAGAGAGAGAGAGAGAGAGAGAGAGAGAGAGAGACTAGCCGCAATGCCCTAACCCTAGATAGGTATTTAATCTCTATGGGAGGCCCACCTAGTAAATCGAGGTGAGGTTTAGGTATTAGTGTAGGGTTAGGGGCCCACTTTGACATTCA